>NC_084940.1:22849020-24064332 GCF_958298935.1 Phragmites australis | reverse complement strand
TTTATTGATTGGTATAGAAATATGAGAATTGTTCTCAAACAAGAGAAAAAGGAATATGTTCTAGAGGTCCCATATCCTGATGAACCAGCTGATAATGCTCCTGCCATGGATCGGAGGGCTTATGAGAAGCACACCAACGATTCACTGGATGTTAGCTGCCTTATGCTTGCCTGTATGTCCTCTGAGCTTCAGAAGCAATATGAGAACAGGGATGCCCATGATATGATTGTGGGACTCCGAGGCATGTTTGAGAACCAAGCTCGGGCCGAGAGGTACAACACCTCAAAGTCCCTGTTTGCGTGTAGGTTAACAGAAGGCAGTCCAGTCAGTCCTCATGTGATCAAAATGATTGGTTACATTGAGAGCCTGGAAAAACTTGGTTTTCCCCTTAGCCCTGAGTTGGCTACGGATGTAATTCTCCAGTCGCTCCCTGCGAGCTTCGAACCGTTCATTTTGAACTTTCATATGAACAGCATGGAGAAAAGCATGGCTGAATTGCATGGGATGCTAAAAACTGCTGAGGAAAGCATTAAGAAGAGCTCTAGTCATGTGATGATGGTTCAAAAGGATAGCAAGAAGAGAAAGCGCAAAGGTAAGGCTAAAACTTCGGATGAGATCTCGAGTTCCAAGCCTAAACCTGTTGGAAAGCCCAAGGCTAGCCCTGCCGCTTCTGACACTTGCCACCACTGCCATAAGACTGGTCATTGGCGGAGGAACTGCAAATTGTACTTGGAAGAACTCAAAAAGAAGAAGGGAAGTAAGACTTCCTCTTCAGGTATAAATGTTATTGAAATTAATCTTGCTACTCGTCCTGATGATTCATGGGTATTTGATACCGGATCAATGATTCATACTTGCAAATCGTTGCAGGGACTGAAAAGGACTAGGAAGTGTGCAAGAGGCGAATTGGATGCTCGCGTCGGTAATGGTGCAAAAGTTGCTGCGTTGGCCGTTGGCGTTTACTCCTTATCGCTACCCTCAGGATTAGTTTTGGAATTAAATAATTGTTATTATATTCCTGCCTTGGGTAAAAACATTATCTCTTCTTCATGTTTGGAAGAAGATGGTTATGAATTCATAATAAAGAACAAGTTTTGTTCGATATTTTTGAATGGTATGCTCTATGGTAATTGTCCATTAGTAAATGGATTATATATATTGGATCTTGAGGATATAACTATCTATAACATTGATACAAAGAAGCCTCGGCTTAATGATTTGAATCCCACTTTTGTTTGGCATTGTCGATTAGGTCATATAAATGAGAAGCGTATGCAGAAGCTCCATAAAGATGGTCTTCTACATTCATTTGATTTCGAATCATTTGATACATGCGAGTCTTGTTTACTTGGCAAGATGACTAAGACGCCTTTCACTGGTCGAAGTGAGAGGACAAATGAATTATTGGCCCTAGTACATACAGATGTATGTGGACCGATGAGTTCTACAGCTAGAGGTGGTTTTCAGTATTTCATTACTTTCACCGATGACTTTAGTAGATATGGTTACATCTACCTAATGAGGCACAAGTCTGAATCCTTTGAAAAGTTCAAGGAGTTCCAGAATGAAGTACAAAATCATATAGGCAAGACAATTAAATTTCTGCGATCAGATCGTGGAGGTGAATATTTGAGCCATGAATTTGGTGATCATCTAAGGCAATGTGGAATCGTTCCACAATTGACTCCACCGGGTACGCCACAATGGAATGGGGTGTCCGAGCGGAGGAATCGAACTTTGTTAGACATGGTCCGGTCGATGATGAGCCAATCTGATCTTCCATTGTCCTTCTGGGGATACGCTCTAGAAACTGCTGCTTTCACGTTAAACAGGGTTCCATCTAAGGCTGTAGAGAGGACACCATATGAGATATGGACCGGGAAGCGTCCCGGATTGTCTTTCCTTAAGATATGGGGTTGTGAGGCTTATGTAAAACGTTTGTCGTCTGATAAGCTCACTCCCAAATCTGATAAATGCTTCTTTGTGGGGTATCCTAGGGAAACCAAAGGATATTATTTCTATAACCGGGAAGAAGGCAAAGTGTTTGTCGCCCGGAATGGTGTCTTTCTTGAGAAAGAATTTCTCGCGAAGAGAGTTAGTGGGAGCACGGTGCAACTCGAAGAAATTCGGGAACCACTTGAAAGTGTTTCACCTCCTATTGAACCACAACTCGGTATGCAAGATGTTGCAGAACCTGTTGTCGAGACACCAGCCCCACGTCGGTCGGAAAGGTTCAGTCGTGCACCCGAGCGGTTTATGTTCCTAACCACGGGGCAACGCGACATATTATTGTTGGACAATGATGAACCTAAGACTTACTCGGAAGCAATGGTGGGACCAGACTCCGAAAAATGGCTTGGAGCCATGAGATCCGAGTTAGAATCCATGCGAGAAAACCAAGTTTGGAACTTGGTCGATCCACCTGATGGTGTGAAAACTATCGAGTGTAAATGGGTTTTTAAGAAAAAGATAGACGTTGATGGAAATGTTCACATCTATAAGGCATGATTGGTGGCGAAAGGTTTCAGGCAAATTCAAGGTGTTGATTATGATGAAACGTTTTCACCCGTCGCAATGCTAAAGTCTATTCGGATTCTCCTAGCAATTGCTGCATATTTCGACTAGAGATATGGCAAATGGATGTCAAAACAGCTTTCCTTAATGGAAACCTAAGTGAGGATGTGTACATGACACAGCCTGAAGGTTTTGTCAATCCGAAAAATGCTAGGAAGATTTGCAAGCTGCAAAAGTCCATCTATGGACTAAAGCAAGCTTCTTGGAGTTGGAATCTTCGTTTTGATGAAGTGATCAAAGGGTTTGGTTTCATCAAGAATGAAGAAGAGCCTTGTGTTTACAAAAGGACTAGTGGGAGCGCACTTGTGTTTCTGGTCTTATATGTGGATGACATATTATTGATCGGAAATAATATTCCAATGCTCGATGCTGTCAAATCTTCATTGCAAAAGAGTTTTTCAATGAAAGATTTAGGAGAGGCAGCATACATATTGGGCATAAAGATCTATAGAGATAGGTCGAAAAGACTTATCGGATTAAGCCAGAGCACGTACATTGACAAGGTATTGAATCGGTTCAATATGCAGGATTCCAAGAAAGGTTTCTTGCCAATGTCACATGGCATCACTCTCAGCAAGAATCAATGTCCTAAGACATCTGATGAGCTCGAGAGGATGAGTGCGATCCCGTATGCTTCTGCTATCGGGTCCATCATGTATGCTATGTTTTGTATACGCCCAGATGTCTCCTATGCTCTAAGTGTTACGAGCAGATATCAATCGAACCCAGGTGAATGTCACTGGGCTATAGTAAAGAGTATCCTCAAGTACATGAGAAGAACTAAGGATATGTTCCTAGTCTATGGAGGTGAGGAGGAGCTCGTTGTAAATGGTTACACCGATGCTAGCTTCCAAACTGACAAGGACGACTCGAGATCGCAGTCTGGTTTTGTGTTTTGCCTTAATGGAGGTGCGGTGAGTTGGAAGAGTTCCAAGCAAGAAACGGTTGCTGATTCCACGATGGAGGCCGAGTATATCGCAGCTTCGGAAGCTGCAAAAGAGGCTGTTTGGATCAGAAAATTTGTTTCTGAGTTGGGTGTGGTCCCTAGTGCGTCCAGTCCAATGGACCTCTATTGTGACAATAGTGGTGCCATTGCACAAGCCAAGGAGCCTAGGTCGCACCAGAAGTCCAAGCACATACTTCGGCGCTATCACCTCATTCGAGAGATTATTGATAGAGGTGATGTAAAAATATGCAAGGTGCACACGGATTCGAATATTGCTGATCCGTTGACGAAGCCTCTCTCACAGCCCAAGCATGAGGCACACTTGAGCTCTATGGGTATTAGATACTTGCGGGATAGACTCTAGTGCATGTGAGAGAATGTGTTCTGTCTATGCTAATGTACTTTTGGATAATTGTTATCTGGTTCCATGAATAATTATCATTTACATTGATCAGCAAGTATGTGACTTGTTTGTGAAACTCTTTGTTTTTATGATGTTATTCTAAATAGTCCCTAATCTCATATCATTGTGTGGGACAATAATGATTTATAGATTAGCACATTTGACTGAATGATGATCATGTTTCACGGATCATAGATATGGAGATATCAAATCAGTAATGTGGACACATGTTAGAGAATATGATGTTGGATAGACCCACCCTGAGATACTGCTGGGATTGTTATTTTTAATGTGCCATCAGTTGTTATCTCAAATGGTGTACCTACAGAATCCTTTGACCTGAGATCATCATTGATTCCAGAATGTGTAGTAACACACTTAGGAGCTTCCAAACGCTATTCCGTAACTGGGTAGTTATAAAGGTTGCTTTCGGGTATGTTATGAAACATGTCGTGGGATGTGAGTGATCAAGATGGAATTTACCCCTCCTAAATAACGGGAGAGATATCTCTGGGCCCCTCGAGGTAGTTGGATTGGAAAGTGCATGGCCATGCCAATGTGATTAAAGAGTTAATCATGGTGAATCCACTACTTGATCGAGTGAATGGTCGAGCTATCACAAGGGTGGCACGAATCTCGCCTTGAGCTTGACTGGTATCGTGTGATAAAGGGATTGGTGCATGAGTATATCAAGGTTCAGCCGATATGATCTTTGTGTGCATTCGGGAGTCAATATGTCCTGCTAGGTACCGCTATTGACTTGCAATTCGGAAAAGGGTTTCCGGATAGCAGCCGTTTACACATGAACCTAACGGGTCACACACTTAAAGGGATGGAATATAAAACTTGTGCTGACTCTAGTGCAAGTGGGAGATTGTTGGTAATATGCCCTAGAGGCGATCGAGTTTGCGGATTGGATCTGCTAATGGGCTTTAATGTTGATTAAAGGACCATTAGGGTTTAGAGTCATAATGGGCTTTAATGTTGATTAAAGGCCCATTAGCGTGCTCTATATAAGAATAGGCAGGGGCCAAGGCGCATTGAGTTTTTCAGAAACCCTAGCCGCCTCCTATTCCCGAACTCCCTTCGAAACCCTAGCCGGGCGCGCGGTGCTAGCACACCGGCGCACGGCGATTCCATCCTTGTACGTGTGGATACCGTAGAGGCGCTACTACTATTGCGGTGCTGATCTGCTCGGGAGTACTCGGGACGTACCCGCGAGTACTCGGAAGGTGCTCGGGACGTGCTCGGGACGAGGTTGACGATTGACTACTTGACGCGCACGACGTTGGATTGGTCTGCTCCAACTCTTCTTCCGCTGCACTGCTCGTCAAGTGGTAACGATTCATGATCCCCTACTCGCATGGCTTCCTGGTTGAATGCGGTAGAGAAAATTTATTTTGTGCTAGCGTAGCCTACCCGCAACCCTTCAATATATATATATACTCTCATTAGAGGGGGAGTACAGAAAAGGCTACTCGTTTGTTGGAGTAGCCCTTGCATTATGTTTGCAAGAAATGGTAAATGTATCTTATTTTGTGAGGAAGTGTATGCTTTCTTCCCTCAGCTGAATGTATTTGTTTACCTTTCTGTTGACTTGTACCGATGCTGCTGGGCATATGGTGTCAAATTGTGAGATTGCACGGATGAAGCGGCCACGGCGACAGTGATAGCCTGATTCCACTTTTGCAACACATAAGTCCAGTGTGCTACATTAGATGTTTGATGGGCTAAATTTTGTATTCAGTGCATTTCACAACTCATTTGTGTCCTTTATGTGTATGTACATATCACAGAGACTATCAGGACCCCAAACTCGGTTCCTCTATGCCTCTTGGATCAAGTAGCTGATACGCATAGAATTCAACAGAATGATATTAAATACATATTTCGAATAAAACAAAGTAAAATTAATACCTGAAAAACGAAAAGATAGTCTGGTGATCATTCCTTCGCATGTTTATGATTATGGGCACAGTTATTCGAATAGATTTACACTCTGCAAAGGTTGTATAGCTTTACCCATGCCATATACTCTGTCTCCATCTGTTGTAGGCGGAGGAGTGAATCGTACTGAGACACTTCAATCACTTTTCCTATCGGGTTTTTCTACGTGATCCATCAAGTTCTTCAAGTCTCGTATAGAGGGTAGACCCCCGATGATCGAATGGGGCGGAAACTCCTTCGCGCAGAACCTGAAGGCACTTGCCTCGACGTTGCCTCTCAGGCCTCCTAGTATTATGCACAATCCAGTCCGGTGAAAGAAGAGTCAAGTCCTGCCCATTCAGGACGTATGGTTACACTGGGGTGGCTTAGCATGACAATCCAAGACTCGATGCTTAAGCGGCCAAGGCATGCATCTTCAGTGTTGGCAATGAGTATCACCTCAAGCCCCCAACGTATGAGATAGTCTCCAACTCTGAGGACTATCCTGCTTGTCCCCGTTAAAACAGTTTTCACCCATTTTTACACATCTCCCGTCATATCCCACACGACATCAAGGATTTCACAGCCATCACAGAATTCATAAACATTAAAGATTCATGGTATATGAGTTATAATTGATAACAGTAAATCGATATCTCCGAAGAGACGTATTTTAAAAGCGATGTCTCCAAGAAGACGTATTCAATCCTAAGCATGCTAGATATTGAGGCGTCGTCTGGCGTTAATATAAATAACGACAGCCTAGAGTGATATGTATTCTGGATGATGACATTTAAGGCACGACAATTGTTTGATAGGATTAACTACTGTAAGTAGTTTGTAAAAGCGCAATACATAGCACATGGGATAATAAGTTCGGTTTTAGTTGATCATGTATATTATTTGAAAACCATAGGTTCAATATGATCAAGGAAATATGACTTGCATTCCTGAAGGGTCAATTCACGATTGGTCTTGTCGTTCAAATCTTCCGGGGTCTTCTTCATTGGACCTCGCCTTCAGTTCCTTCCTCATGCCATAGTTTAGAACCTTGACTTCGAGCCTACGCAGATTAACGACAAAAAGCACACAACGACTAAGCAAATGAACTCCAGAATAAAACCAAGAAATACCAAAGCGGAAAAGAACGACTGAGAAAAATGACGAAAACTAAACCTAGCGGAAGACGATCGACAACTCTTAGCTAAGCGAAACTGATACACAGAGAATAGTGGGACCATCTAGCGAAGCTAGGTTAAACTGTTAACCTAGTTATTTTATTAACCTAAGAGAAGTCTAAACAAGCATGATCAACTGGGTGAGCGTTTATTAGATTAATTGTCGAAAGACGATAATTAGGGTTTCTATGTGTAAGTGAGTGCACGTGTACCGACATAAACATATGTGTGATACTTACATCTATATGCATGTGAGCATGTATACATATATACATAAACTCTAGGCAATTATACGTGCTTAAGTGTGGAGATTAATTATTCTAATCTATAGCACTACTAAGTTTATCTAGTAATTAATCTTAATTATCTAGTGTTGTTTAATTTCTATACTAATTAAGTTATATTTTATTGCTATCATAAAAACATGCATGTAATTAATTAATTAGGTTAATCTATTCTTTGAATCTAATTAATTAATTATCAAAAGGTTATTCAATTAATTAAATATTAATGTTTTAATTATTCTATCATATTCTAATGACTGGTATTTATTTATTTAACTGCTACACTGGTTAATCTTATTACCTTAATTAAACCAAGATTAAACAATAGCCTAAGCATGAAATAACAATCTACTCCAATTAAAATAAAAGCCATCTTTAGTTTATCTAATTAACAAAAGGATTAATCTAATATTAAGCTAGGTTATCACATGTGACAATACTACGATTATAACCTAAACATAATTATCGAATTATCTAACTCGACTTCATTATCAAAAGGTGAAACCTAATTCTAGGTTAAATGCTGCGACAAGAAATAAATACCAAACGTGAACATTAAATGAACTCCAAAAATTACAAGATTTGGCATGGAGATAGATTATGATTTTACAAGAATATCGGCGAAAGAATCGCCAAAATCGGAGTTGAAACAGATGAGTTATGGACATTATTTTGGTATGATGATTTGAATACGAGATTCGAACTTAGAACTTGATTCGAATCGAATTGAGTTGAAATTGCGAATGATTGAACTTGGAATGAATTGAATATAATTCGAATGATTCGAATTGCATGCGGGTTTGAAATCGACAATGATTTGATGAATCTGAATTTGAGATATTTAGGATTAAATTCAAATAGGAGTATTTGAATTTAGTTTGATTAAAAAAAGAGAATGTTTGAGTTGGATTGGAAGATCGATTGTCATCGATTGATTTGGATTAGAGAATTGCCGAGAAAACTAAAATGATTCGAATTTGAGAGAACTTCATATTCGAATCGCCACACAAAAAATCATAAAAACAATTAAACCAAAATGCATATGATGAATTTATTGTAATGATTTATTTAGAAATTAATTTAGTGCTCGTTGGAATACTTAGCCTAATTAATATATTTGAATATATACATACAAGTATATACACATTTAAATATATATTTCCTCGATTTTATACTGGTTTAATAATTAGAAAAAGTTTTAATTTGGAGCGATTTTGCTATTTTTTAAAATGCTAAAACTCAGGGTGTTACAGAGACGATCGGCATGAGCGTTAAGAATACATCCTACAAAGAGCATGTTGACTTCCTCGAACTTCTTCTCCTCATCAGAGGAAAGTGTTTCTGAAGGTCTACCAGATGCAACCCAGTAGCAGTTCATAGCCGTAAGCTATAGAGTGGCTTTGAACTGCCATCTCTTAAAGTGCACACCGGTAAATTTATCCAGCCTCAGTGCATCAGCAAAAACAGCTATCGTTAAATCAAAGTGCCTACAATAAAATTTTCGGATTGTTAGATAAATGCACACTTTCATATTTAATTTTCCTAAATATAACATGAACGAGAACATATTGACTATTGTCATCATATTGCTAGAGTCTATACTAGACATATATCTCTCTAATATATTCCAAGATGAAAGTAGCAGGAAACATGTATGATGAACATGATAGATCACAATGAACGTGCTCAACGGTAGCGTAAGATGCAAAAACCCCATGATGATGATGTAGCAGACTAGTACAGGAAACAGATCGTGGTGATGTAGAGGAAGCAAAATCGTGAGTAGTCACGTCAAACGCTATCCAAAATCTTATTCGCTTTCTCCCGGTGTAGGATCCCAAGAGCGATGGGTTCCGAAGACTTGCTCTCCTGTTCATCGGTGCACATCGACACAGTGGGATGAAGTAGACTACATGTGGCAGCGTAGCAGAGAGAAATAGTTAAAACCCTAATTACGTATATATTTTGTGACGGTAGCTGGCAGATATAAAGAATAAAATTGCAAAAGGAGGCTACACCTATGCAAGCTACTGGACCCGATTTCAGCAAACCATTCACGCGGGTGCTGTGCGCCCGTGCCCTTCGCCCTGGTCTCGGCCCGACGAGCGAACACGTGTGTTCTCTTAGTACTCTCATTCACACATACTAAGTGAGTGGACAAGATAATTTCTTTTAAATTGGTCTCCCTCCACCTTCACTAGTAAGGTGGGACTAAAAGATACATCCCATCTCCATTTACTTGGCTCTTTGATATTTATTTAGAATTCTTCTTAAATATTATGGGTTAGGCCTAGGTATATCTAACAAAGATCACTGGTTTCAGCTCTGCCAAGAACTTGGCTGAGCTAACATGTCACATTCTAAAAAAATGCAGCGTCACCCGAGTGTCTTACATTGGACACACTTTATGGTTTTAGATGTTCTGACAAAAATTGTAGCAGGTGCTATGCCATTGGTTGCTGTTTGTTTCTTAATTTATCAGACATGTGAGATGTTTAGATCTGCAATAATAAGGGACATGCGCTTAAAGATGCACCTTACTCATAGTTTGGCTTCCTGAATATAGTAAGTAGTGTATTAATCTCAAGAGAAATACTAGGGTGCCGTTCGTTTGTTCAGATCTAATGGTTTAAAATAAAAGGTACATATTAGAAGATACTTTAAATTATGGACTGGCGCATTAAAATGGTGGCTAGTACTAATGTGAAAGGATAGATTAGTAATTTCCTTCCCTCCATCAAATTAGAGAGGAGGATAATCTAATATTCAAGAATGATCTCAGGCAGCTATTGTAATAAGGATAGGACAGCAACATCCAGCATGAGAAAACGAAAATTACAGGGCTCCACGGCTGAATAATCATCATGAGTAAACAGTCCATACCTTTTTCAGAGGAATTCCCCAATGCAGATCCTTTAGACCTCAAGCTCTATTCACTAGACCCCTGTGGCGGCCTCAGCCCACCACAGCTTCACCCTCCATCTAACTGTGCACCACCGAACCCACCGGCCTAGCGCACGGCACGAGTTGCTTTCACCACAAAAATCGAAGGGGGAAGCACCTGATTTCAAGTCGGAGAAGGGAGGCGTTGGAGGAGGAAACCGTCGGACCGGATCACTCAAGGATTTGTTCGCTGGAGGTGGAGACTGAGATGTGTTCGTTCGGTGCTAGCAGGAGAAGATGTGGGAGAAGATTAACAAGATGAATAATTACTAAACTACCCTTGTTACAATAAATCATATTCCTAAACTGTCCTTATTAAATCAAGGGTTCGTTATAATCCACAGTGGAGGTACCGCAGGCTCCCCGTAAACCCCATAACATCTCTCTAATCTTAATTCTAGGGTTGAGTATCTTTGCTTTTATAAATGAGATAGGAAGTCGCTCTTGGATTCTGAACGATGGACCTATCATTTCTTTAAGAAGACAAATGGATTCATCCTATAGATATGTATTTTTTTCACATTTGTGCACCAGTTAGTCATGACACATGATCATTATTGCATTCTATTTTTCTGTGTTTAAGGAGACGAAGTACTTGAAGGGTAGTTACGTCCTTCTTAGTGGGTTTTGTGATTTAAAAGAAAGAGATAATTTGGTTGGAATGCTTGGAGTTGGAGAGTGGCAAAAGACAACTTTGTGGTGACTTGATTTGCAAATCCTAAAAAGAGCAATCTTTGGAGTGGCAAACTCAGGAAAAGTTTATGATTTTCCACTACTAAGGAATCGGTTTGACGATTTGTCACTTGGCGGCGGCGGTCCAAAGTTAGGGCTCACCCCGAGACCACCGAGCGGCGGCGCAGTCCGGAGGGCGATTTCCTGCGGCGGTGGAGACGGCCGCTGTGGCGTCTGGGAGAGGCGTCAGGGAGGACCCAGGGGCGCTGCGTGCTCGAGGTGAGAAGCTTCTTCATCTTCGCATGCTCGGATCCGCTGCTCGTCTAGAGCCCTGTACCGCCATACCTATGCCGATTTGGGTTGGGGTTTCTGCTGTGGATACTGCTGTTTGGCCCGGTGGATGCATGGATGGATGGACTGAAATATGTTACTACAAGGATAGCTTGGGTGCTGACTCTTTTTTAAGGCTAGAGATCCCACTGTGTTGTAATTTCCCTTTTGTGAAATTGTATTAGTTCAGACTTGCCAACTCGAACCTATTGTCGATGATTAGTTACATTGGATATTGATGATTCTCGCGGTCTGTAGAAGAACAGTTAATTCACTGCCTGCAACCTCAACACTAACTCCGATAGGTCACTACAATTACTTCAATGCCTGCAATTAGGGGTCTTACATCTTCTTGTGGTGGCATATGTTTACTCTTTTTTGGATAGATTTATAACTTGCTGCAATTTCTTAGAGATCATAGCATGGAGAATGTCCTAAATTTCGATGCCACTTGCTGTTCACTTGAAGACCAAAGGAAGAAATACTATGCATCTTTTCCTGTGTTGGATCACCCTTTTGTCCATTTTTTTTTACAGAAACCCTTTTGTCCATTCTCTGCAATTACTATGCTCATTCAGTTTTCACTAATACCATCAGAAAATTGTATTACTTAAACCTTGGCTAAGTTCAACGTATTTTCAGTTATATTGAATTGCTTCTGACAATCATTGCTAGGGTAAACACCACCGGGAGGATAGTCGGGCAGCGTCGGCTGCTAGGAGAGAGATTGGACTATAGATTGTAGAGACTTAGAATTATAAGGAAGACATAGGAGAAGGGGACTAGGAACTAGATTGATTTCTCTTGTATGGTTGATTCCTTAATCACGGCTGGCACCGTTTATATATAGCCAGCCAGCCAGCCTACAAAGTTCTAATTCAAATACAACTTTAAATATTCTCTAACTCTTATCTGATTTAAACTAAGAGATCTCTAATCTTATCTCTAACCGAATCTGGTTCAAACTAACAATCCAACCTAAGTAATCTGATCTTGTGCTACAGTACCGCTCGTGAACAGTATTTCAATCCCCTAGCAATCATATTGTTATTGCATTTGCATGAAATTCCAATCTTTTTCTGTGCACGCCTTCCCAGCAAGTCATTATTGTGCTATTTCGTTACCCAGTGCGTGTGTGTGTTCCATCTGGTATTTTGTGATAACCCCAAAAAGAACTAGGAATTTCAATCTGCATATTATGATCTTGAAGTTTGAATGTGTCCAGACTTGATGGAAAACCCAGCACTCATATTCTTTATCATTCGGTTATGTGCAGCCAGCTTGAAAGATAAGTAGAGTTGTATCCTGCAATGTCAGCACCCGGCAGAGATAGCAGCATGCAGCAGCTAGTCCCTATAGCACCACCAGGAAAGGCTTCGGGTAGTGACAGTGGGAAGGAGCTGGTTGTGGTAGATGCGGTGGGAAAGAGCTCAGGAGGAGTAAAGCTGCGAGAGGATGAGGAGGACCTGGAGGTGAAGCTCAGGCGCATCATGGAGAATGTCCCCGTTCGTGTCAGTAACACCTCTGGATCCTCTGCTGGATCTGGCTCTGGTGATTTCCACCAGGTACTCTCTTTCGCTCCCTCACTGTGATTGATGTAAAATCTTTCCCTGGTTCCTGCGATTCTGAGTATTACAGTAACCTCCTTTTGCTTTATAGTTGCTACAATGATTTCTTTTTGTCAATTAACATGTGAAAACATGGATTCTATTGCTTGGGGAAATGCAAGTATTTTATTGGTTTTCCTGAAAATTCTTTTGAACATGAATAAACTAATTAATCCTTTCGTTGTATAATACGGCTATGTAATGTTTATCTAGAACTACCATGGTGCTTGGGTTAAAATTTCAAGTAGGACCTACAAATTTGGCAAGCAATTTAGTATTAAAAACATGGTTTTTAAGGCGTCGCCTAGGCAACAAGGCGCTCCGGGATGGCATGGCGTCGTCCACGCCTTACCAAAAGCAGTGAATAATGAGGGGATGGGGAGAAGAGAGAAAGAGTGGGAGGGGAACCAGCCAGCAAGGCCAAGTAGCTGCTGCCACCCCCATCCCTATCGGTGGCCAGCGTAGCGCTCCCTCCTACCAGCGGCGGTGGTCGATCTGGCAGGGACGGGGTAATGAAGCATGGGAGTGCCTGGAAGATGGAGTGGCTGGCTGGCGGAGAGAGACGGCAGCGAGCGGCGGTGCTACGCTGCGCTGTGTGAGAGAGAAGGGTAGCGAGCGGCGATGCTGCGCGATGGGGGGGGGGGGGAGGGGAGGGCATTACAAGAGGAAAGGGGTATGGGCTGGGCCAGACCCCACTCTTCTCCCCCTTTTTTTCCCCTTTTTATTCCTCCTTTCAGATGCTGTTTCTGGGTTGGGTATGGCATCGCCTCATAATCGCCTAGGCGTTGTGAAGGGGGTGAGTCGCCATGCCTCACCTTACCGCTTTAAAAACCATAAAGACTTACAGTACTTAGTGTAATTGCAGCTTATGCTGTTGGGAAGTTGAAAAATACTGATGTTTACATGGCTATACCCATATAACATGCTTTTTTGTTTTGTTTTCCTGATTCTAAGAATGCAGGATGGTCTAGTTATTAGGGTTATATATTATTATGAAAATGAAGAGAATGACTTTTGTTGACTTCAGCTAACCAATGGGAGCTTATTACATTGATGGGAATGTGTTTCCAATCTGTGATGAAAGGTCAAGGTCGGTTAGGGAATTGATGAGACGGGAAGGCAGGGTGTGAACTTGTGGGTAGTGAGCAGAGTAAACAGAAGACTGGAATTCCGCATGGAGAAGATTTAATTTTTTGCGCATGCTATGTGCTTTAAGGGCACTTTAAGTAGGTTTTTGGTTGGTATAATATGACTGGATACTGGAATATCAAGTCTATCCATTGAATCCAGACCCGCTATTTGTGTTACCAGTGATTTTGATTGAGCATGTGTTGTCAGCTTTATTCAACATGAAAACCTTGGCATGTTCCTATATCACTCTACTCTTTGGTTGGTAGCTATGATTATTGTAGATAGGTATTTGAGATTACATGAGTACTCAGAGAGCATATGATCTGATGTGCGACTTCATAGTTCATAAATTTTTCCTTGCTTTGTTGACAAACACATATATATCAAGCACAGTTGAGAATTAATAAGCAGTGTTATGATCTAACTTTTTTTACCATTGAAGGACAGTTAATTGCGATATTATGGGTCTTGTGTTTGATTGAAATGAACTTCCAAGTATTGTAGTATAACTTTGTAATATGTGCGAAAAATAGTCTTTGGCCAGAGGTATGTTGTAACGTGTCTGGAAAAATAGAGTGAGAAAGGTCATCCTTTTCCTGTTTAGATTTATTCATTCTGGCATTCATTCTGCTTCAGAACTGGGTCCCAAAATTGCTGTTTGATGCTCTCATTCTGTAGTAGGCTTTCATTATAGGTTCGAACCCCATTAGTTGGGACTTTTTATCCTTTTTCTGGATGTTGAATTATATTATTGTTATATTCGGAACTGCTTTTAAAAGCATATGTATGTTCATGTTTGCATGTATCATATGCTTAGAATCAGAGAGGGTAATCATGGGGAATAGGAGGACAAGGACCAGGCCTCTGCATTTGGGTGGTGCAGAGGTGTCAATCGCAAGCATGTGGCTGGAAGAGAGAGAGGAAGGGTAGACGATAGAATTTCTGTTTCTTGAAGCAAATGAGTGATGACGGCTTGGCTTATATGCCACCCTAACAGTGGCAACTAACTGATACCCTATGCAACCAAGTGATAAGATTATGAAGCCAATAACCATATCTTGCTTGACTTAGGGGTTATGTACAGAGGTGTTGTCTCTTAGGTTTTCTCTTAGCCTCCACATAAGCTTAGGAACCACTTAAGTGGTGATCCCTCCAATTGGTTGACGACTTACAGCTTAGGAACCACTTAAGTGGTGATCCCTCCAATTGGTTGACTCTGTAAGTCGTCTTTATGTATCTCCACAAAATCGTTAAGTTGTCTCTTACGTTATCTCTACCCGATCCCACAAATCACTAAGAGACAACCTATGTTCTCTATCTGATTTTGCTGATATGGAAAGTCTAAGAGACTGCTGAGGTGGTGCTATTGTACATTCTCTTAAGAGGGATAAGAGTTATTCTGTTCCAGCCGTGGTACTGCGGATGGTGTACTTTGCGAACTGGCAGTATGCTAGCTCTGACCCCACATGAAAGCATGAAAGTTATCTAGTACTGCTCATTTACTGAGATAGCCAAGCTGATTATTTGTAGGGGTGAAAATTTTGGTTGCTACTCTAATAAGTGGCTGTATAGTAAAGATATGTTTATAATTTCAGTTTCTAATGTTCAAAGAGTATATGTTGTAGCTGTTGCCACCAAAATTAGGATGCAAACAGCAAATGAGAAATAATATGGTTATTAGATATTTCATAGTGTCTCCAGACGATATGGCTGACTTTTCTCCTGTTGCTGTCAGATGGTTGTAGAGTAGAAGCTCATTTATAGATTACTGCATGAAATTATTTCTGACTGAATATTTCTGATGTTATTATGATCAGTATTAGCATATGAAATGGTGTCTAATTATTTTATTGCTAATCTTCTTCAGATGGTTATCTTAATTATTTAATTTTGTGACTGGTGTAATATATTTTTAAAGATTCCAAGTGTGACATACTGACTGCTCTAAAAAAGAAAGATGATGGCAAAGCCCTTGTTAATTCAGCTATCATGAATAAGAATTTTGGGTCCAAAATATATGTCATGTGCTCCCATCAAATCGTGGGTTTAAATTGCAACCTTTAATTGGAAATTGCTACTGGAAATTTTGAGATAGAGTTTATTAACTCATCACGATTCAAGGCCTATTTTGTTGATTGTGTTGTTGACCAGAGTTCTCATCTCATATCTTCTTTTCACTTAACACTTTATATTGTTTGAAAATCATTACTTCTTTATCTGGTTCCTCTGTTTCCAGCATTCCTAGGACATAATAGACTTATTTTTTCTTCAGGGGATTTTGAAGGTATTACCTATCCCTAACTAAGGTTTCAGGACATGTCATAGGGATATGGGAATGGCAAAGCATGCAATCAGTGATTTGATTTCACCAGAGTTTGCATCTCACATCTTCTTTTCACTTAACACACGAAAGTCATGACTTCTTTATCTGGTTCCTCTGGTTCCAGCATTCCTAGGACAGAATAGACTTTTTTTTTTCTTCTGGGGATTTTGAGTGTATTCCCCATCCCTAAGTAAAGTTTCAGGACATGTCATAGGGACATGGGAATGGCAAATCACGCAATCAGTGATTTGGGACTCGAAAAGTTGTTTGGAAAAGATGGGATGTTTAACTGCAAGCATTCTTCTTTTTACAGTATCGGCAAATGAGGAGGAGAGAACAGGACCGGCTAGCACGAATGGATGCTGACTACCAAAAGAGGAAAGAGATGGCTGAGTTTGAACTGCGGAGGGAGGAAAGGCTTAAAGCAGCTGAGGAGCGGACGGCCAAGAAGCGCCTGAAACGCCAAAAGAAGAAGCAACGGAAGAAAGAGAAGCAAACCAAAACTAGTGATGGTGGTGAAGAACCTAACAGAGCGGAATCATCCGATGACAAGGAGGGTTCAGATGACGATGACGATGACGAGTCTAGGCAATAATACATCAACTGCATTAATATAGACTCCAGGCCACTATTCATTGGACATAGCAGTAATATAACTTCTTGATGAAGGAACCCTGTGAGTTCCTCCCCTGTTGGCTGTGGGCAATGAACTAACAACGTCTGGGAGGCCCGTCGTAGGCCCTCTGTTCCCTTGAAGCATTTTATGGTATCTGTAAGAGGAGATAACATTTTGAGCAGGGATGGAGAGCGCTAGTTTTCTGTAACTTTGTGTTCCTCATTCTGACAATTGCCTTGCATCAGTACCTTCTGGTCAGCTCAATGCTTCTGGCATGTATTCGTATCAGTTGCATTTTTTCTTGGTCCATGTACTTCAAGAGAGCTGGATCATTCAATTTCTTGGAAGCTAGTTAGCATTTCTTGTTTATGGAGCACAGATGATCTGTTCCGAGTGTGGTATTAACAGCTCATGGATAAAGCACAAAAACCAAATTTCCTCGCTGAAGATTATAGATTTTTTTTTTATCTTATTCGCTGAGACTACGGACCATGTAGTTGTATTATGCTTCCTGACGATCACACGGCAGCGGGAAGTAGATTGTCGATGGAGACAAACCTAAGCGATGACAGATTTGATTTACGTCTGGGCTGACAGTGCATTAAATTTGGGCTGGGCTATCAAAGACTCTGACTATTCTACTGGGCTGCAGTCTATGTATTTTCGGTTGGGCTGCTACTCCATTCAATCTATGTACGTTTTGAGAGTTTTTTTTTAACATTTTCTAACATTAATATTTAAATAAATAAACTCCTGATAGAAAGATTTGCACAAATAGACATCTACCGCTCTCTGAAAGGGCTTTCAAAGGGCGGTTAGTATGCCACGGTGGCACGGGTACCTCTTACCGCACTATAAGAGGGTGGTTAGGCCCCCATACTTCCCGTACCGCTCTCTGAGAGGCTGGTTAGCGCCTGTGCAAAGCTCACTCTGCTTGCCGGGCGGTTAGCCCAGTTTTATTATAAAAATAACAAAAATCCAAGAAGTTATCTAAGATAAATTTAACAAAAATTTTAGAAAATATTAAAGTGAAGATAGAATAAATACATGTAAGTGAAATGAAAAAACTACACTGAATGTTAGATAGAATGTGTACATGAGATGAGTATATGGAATTTAAACATTACTAATAGTATGTAGGCTATATCTAAGATACATACACAACTTAGGTAATAAATTAAAAAATGATATAACAACATTGAATTCAACAAGTACAACATTTAGTAGCATAAATATTATGGACGAAATGGCCCTTGAAGCTGTCTATGCCTTATCTCCCGTTTCATCCAATGGAAATCATATTCCAGGGATTTTGGTCTACGTGGTGCCGGTATATACAGAAAATAATCAAAGTTAGGATCTGTCGGTGTATTAGGAACCAGGGGTCCCTGAGTCCCGAGACCGGGCCGGCCATCCGCCACATGTCACCATCCCGCGAGGTCCACCCTGCCGGATAAGAAGAAACTAAGTCCCGGGGGAAGGTGCTCGGGGCCGTAGCCTCTAAATTCCCGAGCACCCCAGTTCCCCGATGATCCGCAAAGTCCAAGTACCGAGAAGGAAGTGCTCGGAAGGGTTCTCACTTACCCCCGAGTACTGTCGTCCCCCGATGATCCAAACGCCGAAGTGCTCGGGAGAGAGTGCTCGGGGCTGCACGTGGCAGCCCCCGAGGACTCGGTTCCCCGAAGGTCTCACCCAAGTACTCAGGAGAGAGTGCTCGGGGCTGCGTGTGGCAGCCCCCGAGGACTCGGTTCCTCGAAGGTCTCACCCAAGTATTTGGGAGAGAGTGCTCGGGGCTGCACGTGGCAGCCCACGAGGACTCGGTTCCCCGAAGGTCTCACCCAAGTACTCGGGAGAGAGTGCTCGGGGCTGCACGTGGCAGCCCCCGAGGACTCAGTTCCCCGAAAGTCTCACCCAAGTACTCGGGAGAGAGTGCTCGGGGCTGCACGTGGCAGCCCCCGAGGACTCGGTTCCCCGAAGGTTTCACCGAAGTGCTCGGAAGAGAGTGCTCGGGGCTGCACACGGCAGCCCCCGAGGACTCGGTTCCCCGAAGGTTCGCGCAAGATCGTCTGACGACCCGAAGGGTCCCATCGTCGGGGTGTCAGCCAGTCAAAGGCCCAATGCCGCATTTAATAGACACGCGCGGCCTGACATCCTGACATTCTCAGCTGCCCACGCCCTAGTGTCAGACCCTGCCATGCACTGGCAGGGGGGCGTGGGTCCATTAAATGCACGGGTCCCGTCCCATTTCATCCGGGTGCCTCGGGATAACGTTGCCAGAATCGAAGCGCTCCGCCTGCCACCCTGCCCTGGCAGAAGAACAAGACAGGGTGGGCGCACCGGGCACCTCTGAGGCTGCCCGGTGGGCCCCCTCAATGAAACGCGCCGCATTTTTCCACCGCCCCTGTCACTTCGCCAAGACGGAATGATGACGCCTTTCTCCGTGGCGCCTTGGCACTCGTACCCCCTCTTTCCCATTCAGGATATGTCGAGGTCGGCGCGCCTATAAAAGGAAAGGATGGAGAACACGTAAAAGGGTGGTGGAAAAAGGAAGGACGCAGACGCTCACAGAAAAAAGCCCGACGGCGCACACACACGAACCAGCTCAAGCTAGAACACAAGAGCCTCAAGCTCTCTGTAAACGGCTCTCCCCGGTAACCAGATACATCCTTGAAGAATTCCCTTCAAGGATAGATATAGCACTCACACAGGAGTAGGGTGTTACGCCTCCGTGCGGCCCGAACCTGTCTAAACCCCGGTGCACCCATCTTTCTCGCACTAGGACGATCATCTCCCACCAGCCACTGCATTTATTTCCATTCCCGCCTATTTCCCAAACAAGCTCGTTCAGGATCATCCCCCCGGCCGAATCTCTAAAAAGGGGTCTCTCGGGATCCCTGCGACAGGAGTTCATCCTCCGACAGCTGGCGCGCCAGGTAGGGGGGAATATCCCTGGATTGTTTGTTTCACTTTTTTTTCCATAGGAAAAGATGGCCGGTGGGCACCGTCTCCAGCGTTCCGGCTCCACTTCCAGTGACGGAGCGCTGCCCGACGCCAGAGAGAGCCCAGTCGCTGCTGCGTACCAGCAGCAGCCGCCATCCACGTGCGCGGTTTTTCCCGCTCAAGGGGATCAAGGCGCTGGGCCCATCAGGGCCGCCGCCGCCGCTGCCGACGCACTTTCCGACCCCCAGCAGGTGGTCGGGACCCCGGCCGCTAGGTCCGCCTCTGGACCACGTCGGGTGCCACCTCGACGCAGGCTCGCTTTCAGCGAGGCCAGCCCAGGGAGCGCGCTGCTTGCAGCACATGCTCTCCTTAGGCACCCGCCCGTTCAGGCTACGCCCAACACTCCGGAAGGTCGATGGATCCAAGATGTCGTCGCTCTGGTCGGCACTGCTCGTCACCAGGTGCAGGCCGGGAGTCCTCGCACCACTTCCCAGCATGGTGCCGCCAGAGCCGGCTCCTCAACGGGCAACACCCGCACGGGCCGAGGGGTCTCCAGGCGGAGTGCCGTCCCCCTGGCCGTGTCTGAAGCCCGGGACCTTCGTTTGCGCCTTGACGAGCGGAGGGGCCACGAGGATGCCCGAGTTACTCTCGAGCGTCAGCGGGAGACCCGGCAGGGGGTCGGGGCGGAGGAACAAGCTTCCTCTCTCCCGGCCCAAGGCCACCGGGGATCCCCGGCTCGCCGCCACTCGCCACCAAGGACCCCCGCTCGCGCTGCGGGGTACGGCACCGGCTGCCATGCCTTCACCGCCGAGCTCCGCCGGGTCAGGTGGCCTTCCAAGTTCCGCCCCGAGCTGCCGGAGAAGTATGACGGGTCCATCGACCCCATCGAGTTCCTCCAGATCTACACGACGGCTGTCCAAGCGGCCGGAGGCAGCGAAAAGGTGATGGCAAACTACTTTCATGTTGCCCTGAGGGGCTCTGCCCGCTCTTGGCTTATGAACTTACCCCCAGGGTCTATCGGCTCCTGAGATGACCTGTGCCACCAGTTCGTGGCCAACTTTCAGGGCACGTTTACGCGCCCCGGTTTGGAGTGCGACCTTCACGCCATCCAACAGCAGGAAGGGGAGACGCTACGGCGCTTTATACAGCGCTTCAGCCAGGTTCGCAACACCATTCCACGAGTGGCCCCCCATGCTGTTATTGTTGCTTTCCGGCAGGGCATCCGCGATGAGCGGATGCTCGAAAAGCTAGGTACGCACGAGATCGAGACCACTGCGGAACTCTTCGCACTGGCCGATAAGTGCGCCAAGGCTGCGGAGGCCAGGGCGTGGCATGCTCCTCACCCCGCCTCTGACCAGCCAAGTTCTTCCCGCTCCGACAAGCGGGAAAAGAAGAAGAGAAGGAAGCGCGAGGCCGCTCCCGTTGAGCCAGCCCAGGTCCCCGCTCACAGGGTGCCGCAAGAGCCCGATCACCGGCAAGAGCGCCGGACGGGTGTCGATCGACGCCCCGTCAGGGCCCCTGCTCGGGCTCCTCCTCGGGCCTCCGTGCCCACGAGGGCCCCCGCTCCAGCAAGGGTACCGGTTCCAGCAAGAGCCCCGGCCCCCGGCCGAGCTCCTGCTCCAGCGAGGGCCCCGGCTCCCGCGGGGCCCGAGCCAGGTAAATGGTGTCCCTTACACAGACCAGATGGCACGACCTCACGGAGTGTCGTACGGTCAAAGGACTCGTGGAGCAGTGCCAGAGGGAGCGCGACGAGTCCCGCGGAGGAGGCGATGATGAGGTCACCCCCGACAACACCGAGCTCGGTTTCCAGGAGCCCGAGCACACCGTCGCCTTCATCGACGGAGGCGCGTACACGCCTTCCTCACGCCGTGGCATCAAGGTCATGCGACGTGAGGTGTGCTCGGCAACCCCGAGCGAGGAGGCCGCAAGGCCCCTAAAGTGGTCGGATGCTCCGATCATGTTCAGCATGGCTGATCACCCCGCCAGTACTGCAGCCGTGGGGCGACTACCTCTGGTAGTGTCCCCCACTGTCTGCAATGTCAAGGTCGGTAGGGTGCTGATCGACGGTGGTGCCGGCCTCAACCTCCTTTCCAAGGAGGCTTTTGAGAAGCTGCAGGTGTCCTCCCGACGCCTAAAGCCGTCGCTCCCCTTCTGTGGAGTGACCCCTGGGCACTCCCTGCCCCTCGGGCAGGTTGAGTTGCCTGTCACGTTCGGGAGCCGGGACAACTTCCGCACGGAGTGTGTCCTCTTTGATGTCGCGGAGCTCCCTCTCCCCTACAACGCCATCCTCGGGCGTCCGGCGCTCGCCAAGTTTATGATGGCCGTGCATTATGCATACCTTACGGTTAAGATGCCCGGCCCCGCAGGCTCCATCTCTGTGATCGCCAACTCCGGCGGCGCCGTCTCCTGCGCTGAACAGTCATACATGGCTCTGGTCTCAGCGCAGGCTAAGGTCGATGGCTCTACAGGGGGCTCGGGACCCTCTTCATCCAAACCCCGACTTGCCGCCGACACCTCTGTTCCAACGAAGGAGGTCGTGGTGGGCGAAGACGCTACCCAGGTCGTCCGTATCGGTGGCGACCTGGGCAGCAAATAGGAAAGCGCGCTCGTCGCCTTCCTCCGGGCTAACGTAGACGTGTTTGCCTGGCAACCGTCCGACATGCCCGGGATCCCTAGGGAGGTGATCGAGCATCACTTGGCGGTGCGTCCGGACGCCCGCCCGGTGAAGCAGAAGGTCCGGTGGCAGGCGCCAGAGCGCCAGGAGTTTATCCGCGAGCAGGTCCGCAAGCTCCTCGACGCCGGGTTTATCCGAGAAGTTCTCCACCCCGACTGGCTAGCAAACCCAGTCGTCGTCCCGAAGGCCAACGGCAAGCTCCGCATGTGCGTGGACTACACCGACCTAAATAAGGCTTGCCCTAAAGATCCCTTCCCTTTACCTCGCATTGATCAAATTATAGATTCAACTGCAGGATGCGATCTTTTATGCTTTCTAGATGCAAACTCTGGGTATCACCAGATTCGCATGGCCGTAGGGGACGAGGAAAAAACTGCTTTTACCACTCCGGTGGGGACTTATTGCTACATGTCAATGCCTTTCGGCCTGCGCAACGCTGGATCCTCTTTCCAGCGCGCTATTCGTATTACTCTTGACTCGCAGGTTGGTCGCAACATCGAAGCTTACATCGACGATCTCGTGGTCAAAATCCGAGACCGCGCCACCCTGCTCGAGGACCTTTCCGAGACTTTCAACAGTCTCCGCACTACCCGCCTCAAGCTCAACTCGGAGAAGTGTGTCTTCGGGGTGCCGGCGGGCAAGCTCCTTGGTTTCTTGGTTTCTGGCCGAGGAATCGAGGTCAATCCGGAGAAGATTCGGTCCATCGAGCGGATGCGACCCCCGGCCCGACTCAAGGAGGTCCAGCGTCTCGCCGGCTGCATGGCAGCTCTCGGGCGCTTTATCTCCAAGCTCGGGGAGCGAGGACTCCCCCTCTTCAAGCTTCTGAAGAAATCCGGTTGTTTCGACTGGACGCCGGAGGCCGAGCAGGCCTTCCACGATCTAAAGAAGTACCTCACTTTGCCACCCGTGCTGGTGGCTCCCTCTCAAGGTGAGCCCCTACTGCTCTACGTTTCGGCCACACCTCAGGTCGTGAGCGTAGTGCTAGTGGTGGAGCGCGATCAGAGTTCAGGGCCGGACGCTGGGTCCCAGCTCCCAGAGGCCCCCGACCACTCGCCTATCCTCGCGACTCCTCCCACCCAGGGAGTCGAGCCCGAGTGCCCGGCCAGCCCCGATCGTGCCGCCAGGCATGGGGGCTGCGGCAGCCCCCCGGGTGGAGCCGCCGTCCGGGCTCGCCGGGTACAGTGACCGGTGTACTTTGTCAGCGAGGTCCTCCGGGAAGCCAAGACAAGATATCCCCAGGCGCAGAAGCTACTCTATGCCGTGCTCATCGCCTCCCGGAAGCTGCGCCACTACTTCCAGGCGCACAAGGTCTCTGTGGTTACCACTTATCCACTGGGACCCATTCTCCGGAACCGGGAGGGCACCGGGCGCGTTGTCAAATGGGTAGTAGAGCTGGCGGAGTTCAACCTACACTTCGTCAGTCGCCAGGCAATCAAAAGCCAGGCGCTCTCTGACTTCTTGGCAGAATGGACGCCCGTCCCCTACATCGTCCCGGAAGAGATCTCTGCCTATCCCGGGCACGACGCGCCCGGGTACTGGGTCATGCACTTCGACGGCTCCCTCTCGCTTAAAGGCGCAGGGGCCAGAGTGGTTCTCACCTCCCCAACAGGTGAAGAGCTCCGGTACGTCGTGCAGTTGCAGTTCCGCGCATCCAACAACATGGCGGAGTATGAAGGTCTCATCGCCGGCCTCCGGGCTGCGGTGGGGCTCGGGATTTGTCGCCTCCTGGTCAAAGGGGACTCTCAACTGGTCGTCAACCAGGTATCCAAGGAGTACCAGTGCACGGATCCTCAAATGGCGGCATACGTGGCTGCGGTCAGAAGGCTCGAGAGACGCTTCGATGGCCTCGAGTTGCGGCACATCCCTCGCCGTGACAATATTCTGGCCGACGAGCTCTCTCGCCTAGCCTCCTCACGTGCGCGCGTCCCTGCCAGAGTCTTTGAAGAAAGACTCGCACGGCCTTCCGTCCTGCCTGCCGAACAGGATGAAGGGGAAACCTCGAACTCAATTCAGGGGACCCCGGCGGTGCCCTCAGTGGGAAGCCCCGTCAGGGCGCCGCCGTCCGGCGAGTGCGCTCTGCTCGCCGAATGTTCTCAAGATGCCTCGTGGATGTCTGACATCCGAGGGTACTTGAAAGAAAAGTTCCTACCCGGGGATGAGGCGTCTGCCGAAAGAGTTGCTCGACAGTCCAGATGCTATGCCATAGTAGATGGGGATCTCTACCGGCGTAGCGCAGGAGGTGTCCTCCTGAAATGCATCTCTCGGGCAGAAGGCGGCGATCTTCTCGCTGAGGTCCACGAGGGCGAGTGCGGTGGCCATTCATCGTTCCGCACGCTGGTCGGGAAGGCCTTCCGGCAAGGTTTCTACTGGCCTACAGCTCTCCAGGATGCTTCCGAGCTGGTTCGGCGCTGCAGGGCGTGCCAGTTCCATGCAAAGCAGATTCACCAGCCAGCTCAGGCTCTTCATACCATTCCCCTATCATGGCCTTTCGCGGTCTGGGGTTTGGACATTCTGGGTCCATTCCCCCGAGCAGTCGGGGGCTATGCATACCTATATGTCGCTATCGACAAGTTCACCAAGTGGCCGGAGGCGGTCCCAGTCATCAAGGTGACCAAAAACACGGCGCTCCAGTTTATCCGCGGCATCACCAGCCGCTTTGGCGTCCCGAACCGGATCATCACCGACAACGGCACCTAGTTCACTAGTGCCTTGTTCGGGGACTATTGCGAAGATCTCGGCATCAAGCTTTGCTTCGCTTCCGTCGCTCATCCTTGGAGTAACGGGCAGGTCGAGCGCGCCAACACGGAGATACTGAAGGGCCTCAAAACCCGGACCTATGACGTGCTCGCTAAGCACGGGAAGGGATGGGTGGACGAGCTGCCAGCCGTGCTGTGGGCTAATCGGACTACGGCAAGCCGCGCCACCGGGGAGACTCCGTTCTTCCTCGTCTATGGCGCCGAAGCAGTCGTCCCCTCCGAGCTCACTCTGGGCTCCCCTCGAGTGCATGCATACTCTGAGGGTGAGCAGGAACGGCAAAGACGCGACGATGTGGACTACCTGGAAGAGCGCCGGCGGCGTGCCGCTGTCCGAGCGGCTCGGTACCAGCAGAGTCTGCGGCGTTATCATCTGCGCCATGTCCGGGCCCGGTCTCTCGAGGTGGGGGACCTAGTTCTCCGACGCGTCCAGTCGCGCGAAAGAATGAATAAGCTGTCCCCTGTGTGGGAAGGTCCCTTCACCGTGATCGCGGTCCCGCGGGCAGGTTCTTTCAGGTTGGCGACGGAGGAAGGATAGCCACTCCCGAATCCGTGGAACATCGAGCATCTCCGACGCTTCTACCCGTAGATGGTCGTGCTCGCGGCCCAGGTTGGCAAGGCCGGGGGCTTCTCCCCGCCCAAGCAGTCCGAGGGCTCCGCCCCTTGGGTAAGTCGCTATCGCCCCACCTTGTAAATGTTGCACATTCAGTATTTCAATAAGCAATCGCTATGTCGAAATATTTTTTCTGGATTCCGTATGTTTAATCTGTCTGGTGAGGTGCTCGGTTGCGCGACAAAAAGTTCGCTCTCTCTCTTTTTCCCCGCTGATAAAAGAATCCCAATCGGTATGCATGCGAGCAGTCGCCGCTGACTTACGTCCAGCATGGTAGGCTGTGGTTCTCGGTGTCGTGTCAGGCTCCCGGGCACTACCAAGCTTCGGGGCGCTCTGGGTAATCCCATCGCTCGAGCCGCTCGAGTAGTCCGCAGCCCAGGCCCCCGGAGCGGGCTGTCGGTGCTCGGTCTGGTCTGCCATACCCGGGCATCACCGAACCATAGGACCTCTGGGTTATGCCTCTGTCCGCTCTTGTCCGCCGGTTCGGGTATTCAAGAGGTCTCGGGTCGAAAACAAGAGCAGTCTATGGCAAGTACCGCACTAACAGAGCGCACCAGACAAAAAAATTCTATATTCTCTCTTAAGTCACAGGCTGGCAATCACGGGCGATTCGGCCGCGAGGGCTCAATGCCCCGGTCTCCGGTCGGCCCCAAGGGTCCTCGGGTGGTCCTACCACTTAGGCATGGGTGGTCGAGATCACCCGACCCTAGGAGCCTCGTACGCCTCTGGGTGCTCGGGCGCCCTGTTGAAAGAATCAAGTTCCCGAGCACCCGAGCTCGGAAGCACATCCCTCCTGGATCGGTGGGCCGGAAGGCCGACAGCTGTCCGGTGAGTGGTTACATTCAAGCAAATCTCCTTTCAGTAAATTTATGTTCCCGAGTCATTCTCGGGGGCTCTCGTGCTTTAACCTGTTCGGCGAGGTGGTCTCCTCGCACGCAAAAACCCTGCCACGTGTCTACTTTTTCCTAGAACGACAGAGCGGTTTTTTAGAAAGGAGAACCGCACGTACGGTAATGTCTGACCGAAGCCCTTCGTGGTGGTCGTGGTGTTCGGTCCGCTTTTAAGGACCCCGAGCACTACCGAGTCCTCGGGAGCCCTGGGTAATCCTATCGCTCGAGCTGCTCGAGTAGTCCGGAGCTCAGGCCTCGGCGGCAGGCTGTCAGTGCTCGGTCCAGCCCATTTTAAGCCCAGGCACCACCGGACCACGAGGACTCTTGGTCACATTCTCGCCCGCACGCGTCTCCCTTCTACTAACTGAGTGGTCGCGAAGTGAAAAAATGTTCACTGGGCATGGCGTGTTCCGAGCGGAATAGATCTATCTCCCGGGCAAGGAAGTCTGTGTCTTTGTTTCTTAACTTAGACAGTGCGGACTCACGAGAGCTCGAAGGCCGACTACGCCAGCAACAGCGATCAGGACAACTTCATCCTCGGGGACGGGAAGGTCGGGAACGGCCTGACTGAGTACTCCCCGGGACTTCAAAGTGAAACACCAGAAGAAACATCAAACACTCAGAGAAACTGGAGTTGCGAGCCCAAGGAAAAGCTGCCATTAATATTCACAGGATATATACAAGGCATTTTCTAAGGGTTCACTCCTACATCTACATTCATCAAAACAACAAAAGAAAAAAGGCTACAAAAGATCTAGTCGGCGGCAGAGGCGTCGGCTGAATCCTCTGAGTCGTCCCCGGGGGCTGGCGGTGGAGGCACCTCTTGCCTGAAGCCGTCCGCCACCACGGCGGTGGTACTCCGGACCGCTACCCGGGCGGCCTCTCCCTCAGCCTCGACCACTCCCTCCCGCGCCGGCTCCAGCGGGAAGTTTGGGTCCCTGCTTCGGTAGCAGGCCAGGACGTGCTCGGCCACTGCATGTGCCAAGCCACGTCCCTCCCGGGCGGCGAGTTCCTGGACTGCCCAAGGCAAGGCCTCAAGGCGCTCGCAGACCTGCTGTAGCCCCAACACTTGTCGTGCGGGGCCGTCGCCCTTCTCGCCTTCAACGAGCCGTCCGAGACCACCCTTCTCTACGGCCCGCTGCATCGGCCGGAGTATGTCTTCCAGCATATGCTCGAGGTTGACCCGCGAGACAAAGGCGGTCTCGAGCTTCTCCTTGGCGGCCCGCAGCTGTGCCTCAAGTCCCTGGTCCCCGACCGGACCGGAAGAACCGCCAACTGCTACGGGGGCGGCAGCCTGCTTCGTCTTGGCCACCATATCGGATAAAGCGCGTTCGCGGGCGGCCAGTTCCGCCTCATGCTTCGCGTTCTGCTCTGCCCTGGTCGCCATGGCCGCCGCCGCCGCGTCAGCCTCGCCCTCTCGGCGACTCTGTTCGCCTTCTCGGCGACTCAGCTCGCCCTCCCGCCGGGCCAGCACGTCCTCCTGCTGAGTCACTGAATCCTCCCGAACGTCGAGCTCCGACGCTAATAGTTCGTTGTTCACCTCCCGCAAGGAAACGTCCTCCTCCCAACGGTGGATCTCTTCCCTGATCTTCCGAAGATCGTCTTCCCTGCGCTGGAGGTCGGCGCATGTCTTCTCGGCCGCGCCCTCCCGACGGGTCAGCTCGGCTTGCCGCTCCTCCGCAGCCTGCTCCCGGGCTGCGATTGCTACCTCCCTCTCCTGCACCTGCCCCATCCTGGCAAGGGCCTCGGTAGCTTGCTGCCTCGACGCCTCAGCCAGGCGGGCGGCGTCTTCTCGCTCCCGCGCGGCTTCTGCCCGCGCGGTCTTCAAAACTTCCTGTTCCCGCGCGACTTCCGCGCAGATATCTTCTAGGAGTTTCTGCTCCCGCGCGGCCGCCACACGGGCCTCCTCCTGGGCGCCCGCCAGCTGCGCCTTCTCCAACACCAGGCGGGCGCGCTCAGCCTTGAGCTCCCCCTCCTTGGCGTTCACCGCTGCGCCCAGCCGCCCGACCGCTACTTGGACGCCTTCAATGGCGGCCAGGAAAGGGTCAGCAGGCTGGCCGGGCGCCGGTGGGGCCCAGGCTTCTCCGCAGAGTGCCTCCAGGGGGGCCGAGCTCTCTGCAGGGCCCTGCGCTGTCATCCGCCCCGGGCTCTGCCTGCCCGGGGTAGGCTCCGCCGGCGCCGAAGACTCGGACGGCGGCCGCATTCCCGCATCGGCCGCCCTGTCCGCCGGCCCCGGCAAAGCGTCCACCTCCACCGTCATCCGCCCCGGGCTCTCCGTGCCCGGGGTAGGTTCAGCCGGCGCCAAGGATCCGGACGTTTGCTCCGTCCTCCTCTCGGCCGCCGCCTCCGTCTCTCTCCCGCTGGTCGCCATGACGATTGGCGCCTCCGCCGTTCCGGTGCCCACCTCCGTCGCAACGGCAGGCGGGCTCGGCTCTGGTCTCGGCGCCCGCTCTTTCTCCGTTGCAGTAGCGCCTGCGGCCGGCCTACGGGAGACAAATGAAAAATGCTGAAGCTTAGTTCGGGCCAGAAATGCCCATGGAAAAGCAAGAAAGGAGACTCACCGATACCGCCATTTGGCCGCTGGGAGCCTGATGTCCGGGTCCGGCGCCATCGGTCCGGACTCCTCCCGCCGCCTCTTCCGCTGGGAGCTCGGCTGAACCGCTACGCGGGCCTCGGGCGCCGTCGTGCGGGCCTCGGGTGCCACCGCGCGGGTCCCGGTTTCCGCCATGCGGGTCACGGGCGCCGGCGCAGGCCCCATCCGCACCAAGTGCGGCTCCAGCACCGGGAATGCCGCCGCTGCCGTTGGCGACGGCGGAGAGTCTGGCACTAGGATCAGGGCCCGGAGACTTTTTCCCCGATCTCCCGGCGCCACCTCTTCGACGATTTCGGTGGCGCCCTCCTCCCTGGCACGGCGGTTGCCGCCTGCGGCGACCCCTTCGCCAGCTCGCGCCGAGCTGCCAGCGACCTCCTCGCCAAGTAGCTCCTCCAGCCCGGGGAGTTCGGAGGCCTCGGGACTCCGGCTTCTTGGCCAGTCCACAGGCCCCTGGGCGTCAAACTCCGGCAGCCCCGCCATAATGGCCACCCGGTTAGGGTTGGCGTAGAGCGCCATCTTCGGCCACAGGAGCTCCGTCTGGCCCATGTCCTCCGTTCCGGTGATCACCCTTGTCATCCCCCTCAGTTCCGCCTGCCCCAGATCCCAGCTCGCGCCGATCTGGGTCTTGGTGATGTCCTCCGTCCCGGTATAGAACCAGCTCGGCCGGGCCCGCTCTCGCAAAGGCGCCAGCCGACGGCGCAGGAAGTCCACGACCACCATGACGGAGGTCAGCCCGGACTCGCGCAATTCCAGGATGCGCTCCAACACCGGCTTCAGCCTCGCGTCTTCCGGCGGTGACGCCTCCCACGTCAATCGCCGAGGTTCCGCCGCCACCTCCGGCAGCTCGAGGCGCTCATGGGGGTCGACGTCGACGAAGAACCAGTCCCGTCGCCACTCCTCCCACTTGCTGCGCAGCACCTGGGGAATGTAACGATCCCCCAGGCCGTCCCGGAGCCGAAGGTTGCAGCACCCCACGACGTCCGCCATGGAGTGCCCCCTCTTCTTCCCCACCGGCCGAAGGATGAAGAAATAGCGAAGCAGCGTCGCCGACGGCATCACCCCTACGAACATTTCGCAGAAATGCGCGAAAGTCGCCAACACCACCATGGAGTTGGGGCTTAGGTGCACCAGCTGAATGCCGTACGTCTCCAACACTTGCAGGAAGAAGGCGGAGAACGGCGGCACCAACCCCGCCGCCACAAAGGAGGTGAAGAGGACAGTCCGCCCAGGGACGGTCGTCGCCGACGTCAGGCTCGCCGGCCTCACCACCACAGCACCTTCTTGCCCCTCCGGCACCAGCAGTTTCCTGATTTTGTCCGCCGCCTCCTCGTTCCTCAGACGAGACTCCGGCAAGATGCTGTCCAAAGCCTTGTCCCGGCGTCCTCCTCCAACCCTCGTCATCTCGGCAAAGATGGAAGGTGTTTTGGTGGTGGAGAGAGAAAAAGGAAGAATGCTCCGGTCGCCTGAGAATTTCCTAAGGGCTTCGGAGCACAAAGAAAGCAAGAGCACAAGTGCGAGAAAGCGTAAAGAGGGGGACGGACCGATCCTTTCCCCCTTTTATATCTCAAAGTTCAAAAACTGCGGCCCAAACGGTTCGCTCGGCGAAGCGTCGCCTCGATCGACGCAACTGCCAGGCGAATCTCCCGCCGATCGCGCGATGTCAGCGGCTGCCAGGCGTATTTTCCTCGATCTACGCGGCGACCGCGCGTGCCGCCCGTATGGTCATCATACCCTTCAGAAGTTGTGTGGACACGCGTCCACTCATTTTCCCGTTGGGGCGTACTTGAGGTCTGGGTCCGCAAGGGCCACCTCTCGAAAGCTTGCCACATGACGTCTGCGCCAGCCTCAGCCTCGGCCGCGACGAAGGGCCCATTCGCAGTCTCCGTCCCGTCGCCTACCAATGGACCCGGGGGCTACTGTCGGTGTATTAGGAACCAGGGGTCCCTGAGTCCCGAGATCGGGCCGGCCATCCGCCACATGTCACCATCCCGCGAGGTCCACCCTGCCGGATAAGAAGAAACTAAGTCCCGGGGGAAGGTGCTCGGGGCCGTAGCCTCTAAATTCCCGAGCACCCCAGTTCCCCGATGATCCGCAAAGTCCAAGTACCAAGAAGGAAGTGCTCGGAAGGGTTCTCACTTACCCCCGAGTACTGTCGTCCCCCGATGATCCAAACGCCGAAGTGCTCGTGAGAGAGTGCTCGGGGCTGCACGTGGCAGCCCCCGAGGACTCGGTTCCCCGCAGGTCTCACCCAAGTACTCGGGAGAGAGTGCTCGGGGCTGCACGTGGCAGCCCCTGAGGACTCGGTTCCCCGAAGGTCTCACCCAAGTACTAGGGAGAGAGTGCTCGGGGCTGCGCGTGGCAGCCCCCGAGGACTCGGTTCCCCGAAGGTCTCACCCAAGTACTTGGGAGAGAGTGCTCGGGGCTGCACGTGGCAGCCCCCGAGGACTCGGTTCCCCGAAGGTCTCACCCAAGTACTCGGGAGAGAGTGCTCGGGGCTGCACGTGGCAGCCCCCGAGGACTCGGTTCCCCGAAAGTCTCACCCAAGTACTCGGGAGAGAGTGCTCGGGGCTGCACGTGGCAGCCCCTGAGGACTCGGTTCCCCGAAGGTTTCACCGAAGTGCTCGGAAGAGAGTGCTCGGGGCTGAACACGGCAGCCCCCGAGGACTCGGTTCCCCGAAGGTTCGCGCAAGATCGTCCGACGACCCGAAGGGTCCCATCGTCGGGGTGTCAGCGAGTCAAAGGCCCAATGCCGCATTTAATAGACACGCGCGGCCTGACATCCTGACATCCTGACATTCTCAGCTACCCACGCCCCAGTGTCAGACCCTGCCATGCACTAGCAGGGGGGCGTGGGTCCATTAAATGCACGGGTCTTGTCCCGTTTCATCCGGGTGCCTCGGGATAACGTTGCCAGAATCGAAGTGCTCCGCCTGCCACCCTGCCCTGGCAGAAGAACAAGACAGGGTGGGTGCACCGGGCACCTCTGAGGCTGCCCGGTGGGCCCCCTCAATGGCGCCGGAGGACATCCACGGTGGCGGGTGGTCAGATGCGCGCCGCATTTTTCCACCGCCCCTGTCGCTTCGCCAAGATGGAATGATGACGCCTTTCTCTGTGGCGCCTTGGCACTCGTACCCCCTCTTTCCCATTCAGGATATGTCGAGGTCGGCGCGCCTATAAAAGGAAAGGATGGAGAACACGTAAAAGGGTGGTGGAAAAAGGAAGGACGCAGACGCTCACAGAAAAAAGCCCGACAGCGCACACACACGAACCAGCTCAAGCTAGAACACAAGAGCCTCAAGCTCTCTATAAACGGCTCTCCCCGGTAACCAGATACATCCTTGAAGAATTCCCTTCAAGGATAGATATAGCACTCACACAGGAGTAGGGTGTTACGCCTCCGTGCGGCCCGAACCTGTCTAAACCCCGGTGCACCCATCTTTCTCGCACTAGGACGATCATCTCCCACCAGCCACTGCATTTATTTTCGTTCCCGCCTATTTCCCAAACAAGCTCGTTCAGGATCATCCCCCCGACTGAATATCTAAAAAGGGGTCTCTCGGGATCCCTGCGACAGGAGTTCATCCTTCGACAGGATCCTAGTCATCTGCCCTGTCGTCAGAGAATTCACAACGGTGTGGAGTTCTCTGAGGAGTAAGTATAAAGTCATCATCGTCGGAACCAACCATTTCGGTTGTGGCGGAAGTGCTAAAAACAGGTCCTCTTGTGGTTGTTGTCACACGACCACCTCTTTCATGGCGGCTCGAACCACCGCCTCTTTCACAACAGCGTGAAGGTCTCGAATGACCACCTCTGCGTCTCAAGTTATGTCCGGGTAGGCAGCCGTCACCGAAGAGTAGATGCAGCTCAAAAAAGTTCTCGATAGGTTTGTTCAGCAACTCTTCATCACGAGGGAATACCTAGTATACAAAAAGAGCATATGAAAATATAAACGTGTCTTAGAAGTGCAACATAACAATTAACTGGGACATGTAATAACGATGAATGTACCTTAATGTGCTCCTTGTGCTGCTGAGGGTGCATAAATATCGTGTGTGCTTGCTTGCTAAAACACTTTGCTATGTCGGCTAGTTCGCACACCCTGATATATCTTTGATGGCACTCTAACAAGTGCGTCTTTAGGTCCATAGAGGCCACATAGCTTACCATTCACCGCCATTCCTCCTTGGTGAAACAAGGACATCGGGTCATGGTCTGCCATTTCGATAGCACTTTGTTCAGGTTCTCCTCCTTGAACATATCATCAACATTTGCTCGGGTCTCCCTCATAGTCTGTAGGGCTATCAATGAGAATTTGGATGTCCATGAGAAATGTCTGCTTGAGGAGGCAGCCATGGTTTGGTATTAGGTATCGTATGGTAGTGGTGTTTCGAAAAACTACGATGTCATGACCTTCTCGTTGCCTCGGCGTCACCTTTTATAATCATGGATCGATGGTGTATGCACTAAGTATAGATGCATGCATTGGATACCTTCTTGCAGCGAGCGGTCACTAGACTATAAGTAGTCGGCAGCGTGCGGTCACATCGGTCTAAAAAGGTGGCTGTGAGCGGTTTTGTCAGTCTGAAAAGTTGACAGCGAGGGGTCGCATCTCCCTGAAAAGGTGGCAACGAGAGGTGACTTCACTCTGAGAAGTTGGTAGAGTGATGTCACATGGGATTAAGAAATACATTAATGACATGATAAGTAGTAATGCCTGAACTTGTAATACATAGAAAGCAGATGTGTGGTTACATTGCTCATAAAAGGCGGGCAGCATGCGGTCACATTGCTCATAAAAGATAGTTTCGTTAATCTGAAAAGGCACTAGCGTGCGGTCACATGTAGTACATAGAAAGTAGACACATCTGAATATATAAGACTAGTTTGCGAATTGAACATGCATCATGAAACAAACATCTATTTTACGAAAGCAAAGATAAAATCCTACTACTGTCTCCCTCACTGTCGTCGGCTGTTCCCACCATCATGGTCCCGTCACTGCTGTCACTGATTCGCCCTCACGTGGCCCCTAGAGTAGGTCAGGTTGTCCTGTGGAATAACCTGCCTGGTAGGCCTCGTAGCGATCAAGGGAGTTGATGCCTCCTCCTGGGTCTGCTGCGGCGGTAGTGGAGCAGTGGGCAACTGGGACCGCATGACGACGTCGTAGTCCAGTGTGCCCCCAAAGAAGTCCCTCACAAGGTCGAACGCGGGGGGGGGGGGGGGGGTCCGACCTAGGCTCATCCTCTTGACTCGAGTAAGACGATTGCTGGTGCCACTATTGTCCATGCATAATCACTAGAGGGGCCTGTGAATGGATGAATGTATTAGATATGGTAAATGTGGAAATGAATGCATTAGTAAAAATGCAATGTTCTACTTGTATGGTATGCAGGGGCAGCTGTAGACGGCTAGGCTTGAGTGCCGAAGTAGGGTGCGAACGGTGGAAGTGCCAACAGTGGAGGTGCGAATGGTGGACTCTATTTCCTCTATTTCCTCAATGTGACAGTTATGCTCCCTAACTATTGAGCACCCTCAGTGGTCAACCCACTTCCTCCTGAATGTGTGCACCCGCCACGGACAATCATACACCAAACACTTGACATCGTACTCCCTTTTGCTTGACTTCACAACCTTGAACTGCCTCTGAAGAGACATCGACCAGAATTTCACTACATTAATAACAACCTCCTTAGTAGGGTACATAGCACCCTGGGACACCTTGTTCTCATGATATTTCCACAGTGTCCGATGACCCTCATTGACCACTAGCTTAGAAAATTCCTGATTCTTCCACTCTGTAGGAACAGGAGTATTTTCCTCCTTGTCGAATGAATCCTCATCGGCAATAGCTTCCTCGAGCTCCTGATCCTCCCTCTCCATCTCTTCAATTATGCTAGAGATGTTCTCCCACTCATTGGCTACACCCCTCGGTTGCATCTTCAGCACATCCCCAACGTCTTGCTCATCCCCCACAGTTACCAGGTGTGCTTCATCCACTAATGCCTGCCTTATTCCTGCTACTGCTTCCCCAACATTTTTCTCTGTTGGATTCTTCTGGTACACCTTAGCTAGCAGCACAAGAGGAAGACCACGTTCACATGCTATATCTACCTACTATCTCCAAGTAGATGTCGCATTAATCGGGACGAGCTCCCCGAAGTACCCCTGAGTAGCACGTCTTAACATAGCTCTCAACTTAAGCTCATGTTGCTGGGGATCCAGTTGAAAATGGCACATCAACCATTTGCACACGCCCACTATGGTCTTCTCATTGGCTCTACTAAGTCCCTTGATAACATGTTGAAATCCAGAGAGATCTACACTGCTAGGACCATAACCAATATGACCTTCACCATAATATATATGAAAATATAGCTTATCGAAAATCTCTGGAAACATCCAAAAATATGTCCAACGTTAATAATGGAAAACTATACTTCTGATTATCGGAACTCTGACAAAATTATCGGAACCGATGATCACCTAACAATACGTTTAGTTCGCTACAATCAATATTGCTCCTAAGAAAACTAAACAATTTAAACTAATTAAACCCATATCTACTTAATACAGTTTCTAATTATCTATAATTATTACCTACATCACTATTTTGTAAAATCTAGATAATCAAAACTATCATACTCTAAATACAACTATACATCTGATGGCTATCCTACCATGTTGAAATAGATCTTTATAATATACTACAAAAGATAGAAAACCTCATTTTCTGATTACCTTGCTAAACCCTAGGTCTCATATAATGTAACTACTATTATGTTGCTAAACCCTGGATCTAGTGGTATTTTAATTACTAATAAAAACATAAGTCTAGAAAAATTACCGGAAACCGAGATCCTAAATCCACAGTTCAAAAACAGTAGGGCTTCGTTGCGCTGCTTTCCTTTGCTCTCATTCCCCTCCCTTTCTTTTTTCCTGGATTTAAATGCCTATTTCGGCAGATTTTCAGCCTATTTATAGTGTTTTGGGTGGGGGGGAGGGGGACGCAGTGGGGGGGGGGGGCGCTTCGAGGCCTACGCGCCCTCTGAGTGGGCGGGTATGGGCGGTACGGGCTTTGCGCTTGGGGTGTGGGGCCTAACCCCTCTAAGAGGGCGGTAAGAGGTACCCGTGCCACCGTGGCATACTGACCACCCTTTGAAAGGGCTGCAAATATTTCCATCAGGCGTTTATTTATTTAAATATTAATGTTAGAAAATGTAAAAATAAAAACTCTACGTTTTGGAATATATATATATATATATATATATATATATATATATATATATAAATATAATATTGGCAAGACTACACTACCATTTCAAGAAATGGTAGGAATAGGCTACCGTCGCCTGTTCATTGGGTGAGACCTTGTGGGGCCCGACGATCAGAGCATATTAAATGGATTTCCCTAAGGGCGAGCGGGCGAGATCTTCATCTCACCTGGTGAACGAGAGTTCTTCGTTGTTGCGACGTCTGCGGGCCCACCAAAAGGTCTCACCCGAACAGTGGGCGAGATCTTTTGGGTACATAAATTGGTCGGCGCAGCTCTGCCGACGTCAGCGCCCATTTGCTTCGGAATCAGCCGAGAGAGGGATGAGAGGAGAGGGGATGGGAGGAGAAAATTTGCGATGAAGCCCTACCAAAGTAAAGAGGTATGTTTGTTTTCTCTATTTTTTTTACAAACCCGGTAAGATAGCTAGTAGTGCTAGGTTTTGACATAGGTTAGAGGTTAGTCTAAATTTTTTTTACGAACCTGGTAGGATAGTCACTAAACATAGTTTATAATGTAGATCTAGGTAGAATTAGGGTTTGACATAGTTTAGCAACTATATCCTGTTTGTACGGATATTTTAGCAATTAGATGTAGTATTTAGACATATGTTAGGTATTAGATGTAGGTTTAGATATAGTGTAGGTATAACCGAGATAGTAGATGTATGATTTAGAGGTGTTTGATGTAGCGATCTGGGAATATTTTGTTGCAGTATAGATTACATGTTGGGACATATATGTAATGAATTTTGCATTATTGTAGATGTTGTTTTACACATTTTTTTTTATGTTCTATCGTAATAATGTTAGGGTTTTTATCGATGGTTGCTAGGTATGTCTGACCAGTGGTAGTTTATGATTCCTTATGGGAACAGTGAAATATTATATGGTCTGGAAGGGGTAGTGTTGTCCATATTTCAATCAATGGACAAGGGGTATCTCCAGTCCTATGTACAAAAGTGTGAGACACTTGTACGCCTGGTTGATGCGGGGTTTCAAAATAGACTCTGAGGTTCAAGAGATGACCATTAGCATTGTGGACAACTGTCTGAGAGATGGTGTGTACTGGGAGGTGTACTCGCTCAGGGAAGATGAATTATGGAAGAGGTACCTGCATGATGTTGTGCACAGAGGTTGGCCTCCTATGTTGTTTGTGCAATGGAAGAATAAGGAGTCAATTGGGGAGATGCATGGTGGGGGTACGCAGAGGATGATGATGATGATGAAGAGTATGATGAGGATGTTGATCCAGATGGTGCTTATTTATTGGATTATTCGACTGAACCGACCGGTGAGGCAGACGAGGGGGAACGAATCTCTTCTCTAATTGAACAGATGGAGTGGGATGATCTTGAAGCTTATGAATCTCCTAAGTATGACATATTGGATGATGAGGACGATGCTCATGTTCTGCGTACTAGAACAATCCCAACTTTAACAACCTTGTGGTCAATCAAGGGTACCAGGTGCCCTGAGAGTATACGCAGAATGAGGTCACCGAGGGTGATAGGTATCCTATCAGTCAGGACATAAATGATGCTGTGACTTAGTGGGCGACTTTGCTTCGACGACAATTTTATGTTGTTAAGTCAAGCAAGAAGGAATATGATGTCAAGTGCGTGAAGGAGCCCGTGGCGGGTGCATGGCTTCAAGGGGAAGTTGGTTGACTATTGGGAGGTGTCGATTATGGTCGACCACACTTGCATGATGTATGAACATCACCTCAGCCACATGAACATCACCTCAGCCTTTGTTGCTAATGTAATGTACGCTCAGATTGTGAATAACCTGAACTACAAACCAGGGTCCATAATTAGGCAAATTGAGGAGGAGTACAAGTACACTATCATCTACAACAAGGTATGGAGGGCGAAGAGGAAGGTAGTTGAGATGTGGTTCGGCACCTACGAAGCGTCATATGAAAATCTACCACATTTGATGCAGACCATTGCTCAAAGCACCCAGCGCTAAATGATGCTCGTCTAATTTGTGGGATGAAGATGACTAAGTACATGGAAGACAAGACGAAGCAGACAAAGATGCACTGGGTGAATATCATGGGAACTGCATAGCACATATACGAAGTTCTATGCAGGGACAAAGGAAGGGGGCAAGCGTGAGAGAGTTATCCAAGAGTGCACCATCTTCGATGACAGGTGCGTTTGCACCTGCTACAAGATGATGCCACTGCAGAAGCCATGCTCACATGTGATTGCTGCGTGTGCTGTGACGGGGATGAGGACTCGGAGGTATGTCTCCAACGACTACAAGAATGAATCTCTTTTCAACACTTGGAACCATTAGGTCTATGGTTTCAGAATTTATGGATCTTTTACAAAGGAACCTAGGCACAATTATGTTTTCATCCCTGATCCCAAAAAGATGAAGCATACGAAGGGACGTCACAGGACTACCAGGCTCCATAATGACATGGACAAAGCAGAAGCCAAGTGTCGCGTGAAATGCTGTAGCAAGTGCAACGGAATCGGGCACACTTACAAGAAATGCACTGTTGGTGTCCCAAGTGTTAACCCCGCTGAAGTAGGTCCTTCCGGCTGCAGATGGGAAACGTCCTCATGGTCGTCGAGTTATATGTTGTAATTCATATTGTGATGGATATTCATGTGTACAACATTGTAGTATACTGTTGTAGTAATGAGATTGCCAATATGTTTGAGGTTGTAACATGTTAAGTAGTTATTCATTAACATATTTATGTACGCTTTGAAAAATCAATTATGTTATATTATATGTTGGACACTTACTTCTTACTCTGTGTTTGGTTCCTTATAAAACTGTAAATAACTTGTGCCCTGCTCGCATGTATGGCATAGCTGGAGCTACTTGATCCTCAGCTCGACCTTAGGCACTGTTCATACCGCATCACAATGCTGGCTGAGGAGCTCCTAGTACTACGACCTCGTGTGCTGGAGGAGATCATGAGGGCGCGTTGGATGTTTGCAGGTTGCGTGCTGTTGGGCTACTTCTGCTGTGTCGGCTGGTGGAGGTGGACATATTGGTTGGGGGCTTAGAGGTGGCCACATAGTTCAACTATGACCGGGCCCTGCTCGTGGTCCTTGTTGACAGGTGGTGTCCCAAGACACACATATTTCACCTCTCGTGCGGCGAGATGGCACCCACGCTCGAGGATGTCTCTCTCCTGATGGGCTTGCCTTGCGCATGTGCTGTTGTTGGGGCTAGGGACGTGGGTGTGGCACGACACGATGAGTTGCTCGGTCGCTTCTCCATCGTTCAACGGAGGGACATCCTAGCCCCGTTCAGGGCTTTTCAAGGGTACCTATGTCTTGTACTATTTTGTCATCTCTTGTACGTTAGTAATGGATGAAGATATTTGTAATTGTTCCTTTTTTGACAGGATGACAATACCCACCCACTGGCAGGCGACGAGGACGTGTCCCACTGCTTGGAGGCGTACCTCCTGTGGTAGTTCGAGTGGGTCATGTTCACCGAGACCCACGGCAACAAGGTCTCGAGGAGCATGATCCCCTACACCAGAGAGGTGGCGGACACCAACCCGGGGGAGGTCCCGCAGTACAGCTGGTCTTCTGCTGTGCTGGCTATGATGTACCGTGACCTGTGCAATGCATGCACGAAGACGGACGACAACTCTATCCTCATGGGGTGTCCCCTGTGATGAGTAATGTTGGCCTGATCTTCCGATAGGTAGCGATAAGTCGGTGGGTGGAGAACTCAACGTTGATGATCCAAAGGCTTCGACCCGAACAGATCGTCTCCCTTGCAATCACTACACCACAGCTTCGATGGTTATCAACCGTGTCGCGCGGTTGACCTCGCCAAGAAGGCTCAATCCCTGCAAGCGTACCGAGAACACAAGCAAGAACGTAGAAGATGCAATCTGAAATATTGCAAATAGAATTCAAGCACTCGAAGTTGGGGTTCCACAAACACTTGCGGCGCCTAGTCGGTCTGGAACAAGAGCGAAAATCTCACAATTGGTGTGTAGATCAATATCTAAGCAAAATCCAACCCTAATTAGGGCGGTGGCTACTGTATATAAAGGACTAGGGTCGGCCAAGGACACCTGGACGCGTCCCTAAAGGACTCCAACACGATACACGGCCCAACGGCCCAAAAGATGGTGGCGCAGCACCCTGACAGATTCTGGACGTCCACTTATTTCGACGATTCCCGTTGACTCAGAAAGAATTTGGACATAGGACCAGTCCCGTTGGAAAGCTTATCTCCTTAGCTTTCCAACCATGTGTAGAACGTCAGAAACGGAGTCCGTATGCGTCCTGGGCGATGATTTTAGTGCGGACTGGTCCTGGACTCCGAAACAGACTCGAACTGGATTGGACCTCCACCTTGGCTTGGGCGCCCTTGCTGTTCTTCTCCCGTGTTCCTAAGTAGCAATACATCACAATTATTTAGTAGCATCCCATCCTCATCAAAATATAAAGGAACACTAAGGAACGAGCTCACCTCACGATTTAGTTAACATGCACGAGCTCGTGTCAATGGACCTATTGTTGTAGGAATACTCGGTGTGTGTGTATCTGAAAGAGCGATGTCCTCATCATCCTCCCTCTCTTGAATTGGAGTCGTCCTCGATGCAATGTCATCTTCTTCTCCCAAGTAAGGCTTTAAATCTGAAATGTTAAATGTGGGACTAACCCCATAATCTGCAGGCAACTCAAGCTTATATGCATTATCATTGATCTTTTCCACAATTTTAAAAGGACCATCAGCTCGAGGCAGCAATTTAGACTTTCTCAAATCAGGAAACCTATCTTTGCGCAAATGTAACCACACAAGATCACCAATTTCAAAAGTAATATGTTTCCGACCTTGGCTACCATAAGTTCTATACTTCTCATTCATCTTTTCAATATTTTGCTTAGTCAACTCATGCATTTTCAAAATCAAATAAGCACGTGTCTTAGCATCAAAATTCAATTTCTCGGATGTTGGTAAAGGAAGTAAATCAATAGGGGCACGGGGGTTAAAACCATACACTACCTGAAACGGACTTACCTTGGTGGTGGAGTGAACTGATCTGTTGTAAGCGAACTCAATATGGGGTAGACACTCTTCCCACATCCTCAAATTTTTCTTCAAAATAGCCCGCAACATGGTGGATAATGTGCGGTTCACAACCTCCGTTTGTCCGTCGGTTTGAGGGTGACATGTCGTCGAAAATAGCAGCTTTGTCCCAAGTTTATTCCAAAGTGTCCTCCAAAAGTGGCTCAAAATTTTTGCATCACGATCCGAAACAATGGTGTTAGGCACTCCATGCAAGCGAATGATGTCCCTGAAAAACAAATCAGCTATGTTTGTAGCATCATCGCTCTTGTGATAAGGTATAAAATGTGTCATTTTTGAAAAACGATCCACAACGACAAATATACTATCCCTCCCCTCTTGGTCCTAGGCAATCCTAAAACAAAATCCATAGAAATATCCTCCCAAGGCACACTAGGAACAGGAAGAGGCATATAAAGTCCATGTGGGTTCAAGCGAGACTTAGCTTTATTGCAAGTAGTGCAGCGTGCCACATAGCGCTCGACGTCGCGCCTCATCTTAGGCCAAAAGAAGTGAGTAGCCAGTACATCCTCGGTCTTCTTCACTCTGAAATGTCCCATCAAACCACCTCCATGCGCTTCCTGCAAGAACAATAGGCGAATAGAGCTAGCTGGGATGCATAGCCTGTTAGCACGGTATAGTAATCCATCATTCAGCACATATTTATTCCAAGTTCTTCCTTCTTTACAATGTTCAAAACCATCTTTAAAGTCCAAATCAGTAGCATATAATCCTTTAATTGTTTCTAAACCAAAAATCTTATGATCGAGTTGGGACAGCATGGTATAACGTCTAGATAACGCATCTGCAATGACATTGTCTTTTCCTTTCTTGTGTTTAATGATATAAGGAAATGACTCTATAAATTCAACCCATTTAGCATGACGTTTGTTCAGTTTGGCTTTGCTTCTAATATGTTTCAAAGCTTCATAATCAGAATGAATAATAAACTCCTTAGGCCAAAGATAATGTTGCCATGTTTCTAAAACTCGCACTAAAGCATACAACTCCTTATCATAAGTCGAATAATTAAGAGATGGCCCATTCAATTTCTCACTAAAATAAGCAACGGGTTTACCTCCTTGTAGTAGCACTCCTCCAATTCCAATGCCGCTAGCATCACATTCTAACTCAAAAGTCTTACCAAAGTCCAGAAGTTGGAGTAGAGGTGCATGCGTAAGCTTATCTTTCAGCGTATTAAAAGTTGGTTCTTGTGCTGGCCCCCGTTGGAACGGAACGCCCTTCTTTGTCAACTCATTGAGTGGGGCAGCAATGATGCTGAAATCTCTCACAAAACGCCGATAGAACCCTGCAAGGCCATGAAAGCTTCTCACCTGTGTGATAGTCCCAGGGTCGGCCAGCTCTTGATGGCTTCAATTTTAGCTTCATCCACTTCAATTCCCTGTGGAGTAACAACATAGCCAAGAAAAGCAACTCTATTCGTGCAAAAGGTGCACTTGTCAAGGTTAGCAAACAAACGTGCCTCTCTCAAAGCAGTAAAAACAGCACGTAGATGATCAATGTGTTCTTCATGTGACTTGCTATAGATCAAAATATCATCAAAGTACACCACCACAAATCTTCCTATGAAAGCACGTAAAACCTCATTCATCAATCTCATGAAAGTGCTAGGTGGATTAGTTAAACCAAAAGACATCACTAACCACTCATATAGACCAAACTTAGTTTTGAAAGCAGTTTTCCATTCATCTCCCAATTTCATCCTTATTTGGTGGTAACCACTACGCAAGTCAATCTTCGTGAAAATAATAGAACCACTCAACTCATCAAGCATGTCGTCTAGCCTAGGAATAGGGTGACGATACCTTATTGTGATATTATTAATGGCTCTACAATCAACACACATGCGCCATGTACCATCTTTCTTAGGAACCAAAAGAACAGGAACAGCACAAGGACTAAGGCTCTCTCGTACGTACCCACGGTCCAAAAGGTCTTGGACTTGTCGTTGAATTTCCTTAGTCTCCTCCGGATTGGTCCTATATGCAGCGCGGTTTGGCAAGGTCGCTCCCGGGATCAAATCTATTTGGTGCTCTATCCCTCTCAATGGTGGTAGCCCCGGGGGTATCTCAGCTGGAAAGACATCCTTATACTCCTGCAAAAGATTAGTGACAGCAGCAGGCAAAGAGCTAGGTATATCATCAATTGAAAATAAAACCTCTTTGCATACGAAAGCATAGCACAAAGTATCATTATCTTGAATTTCAGCAAGATCAGATTTAGTAGCAAGCATAACACCACCCTTTAACTTAATGCCTTCGGACCTAGGTGTGTTCTTCTCTTTCTTAGGTGGAAAAACAGATTGAGCTACTTGCTGATTTTCAGATTCCAAAACACGTTCTTTCTTTTCTTTTTCAGCTAAAGCTTTATCACATTGCACAATTTCAGCAGGTGTCAAAGGAAGCAAAGAGATTTTCTTTCCCTTGTGCATGAGAGAGTATTTATTACTTCTACCATGGTGTGTAGCATCGGTATCAAATTCCCAAGGACGGCCTAACAAAAGTGAACATGCTTGCATAGGCACTACATCAAAATCAGCATAATCATGGTAGGAACCAATAGAAAAATGTACTCTCGCAGATTGTGTTACCTTAACCTTACCGCTGTTATTGAACCACTGAATATAGTATGGATGAGGATGTGCACGTGTTGGCAAGGAAAGATTCTTCACAAGATCGGAGCTCAAGAGGTTGTTGCAACTCCCGCCATCAATTATGGTACGAACACGTGCATCTTTGATAATGAGGAATGTCTGGAATAGATTATGGCGTTGTAGCTGCTCCGCTTGCCCCATTTGAGAACTCAAAACTCGCTTCACAATGAAGGTGCGTGCTGCATAACTCTCCGTGGCAGCGGTATCACTAATCTCCTCCCCCTCACTATCCATGTCATGATCGGCTGCAAGATTAGCTTCAAATGCATATTCTTCCTCGACATCACTATGACTAACATATCCACCATCTGCTGTTGTGGAGTATGCTCGCTGGCTTGGGCAATCCTTCATGACGTGGCCAATACCTTGGCAGCGATGGCACACAATGCCCGTTGTACGACCCGTGGTAGCTGCACCTGAAGAAGAGCGTGGCATTGGATCCTGCGAAACAATAGATTTACTCACCTCACGTGATGGTTGTGGTGCTCCTGCTGAACGTGCCCGAGCGTTGGAGGAGGGGGCAGCAGATCGTGTAGATGTAGAAGGGAATGTTGTTGCTTGTCCCGGTGGTACTCGTGAAGTAGATGTACTCCCAAAATTGTTTCACAATTTCTGCACCTGTTGTCGACCCTGCAGTTCTTTTTCTACCAAGATAGCAAAATGGAACAACCTATTGGTAGTATTGTAATCTTTATAATCAACAAGGTCCTGAATTTCACGTCTCAACCCGGAGTAAAAACGAATCATGGTATCCTCATCATCCTCTTGTATACTACAACGAAGCAGAGCAATTTGAAGCTCTTGATAGTAATCATGCACAGATTTAGAACCTTGATTTAAGCGTTGCAATTTCTTTTTCAATTCACGTGTATAATTAGGAGGAATAAATCTATTGCGGATGGCACGCTTTAGTCTAGGCCATGATTCAGGTTCTAAGCCACTAGAAACTAGACCATTCTACCAAATAATAGCATAATTCGTGAACTCACAAGTGGCTAGTCTAACTCTATGCATTTCAGGAACCATATGAGAACTATACTTTTGATAAATCGTCATTTCCCAATTCAAATAAGCATCAGCATCATATGCACCATCAAAAGGAGGCATTGAAAACTTAATCTTAGAATAAGGATAATCGCGACCGTTGCGATTAACATTATTACCTCCATTACCTTGACGACGTTGTTGTTGGCCACGACGTAATTGTTCAGCATGAGGACGTTGCTCAGCACGCGCATCTTGCCCAACAAAAACCTCACCATCTTCTTGGTCACCATCATTAGTATCATCATCATCATCATCATGTGAATGGTCATCATCCTGTGGTGGCTGTCGCAACTCAAAGTCGTTGACTCGCGTGATGAGGTTAGCAATGCTTGTTCTAATGTCTGTCAATAGCCTAGTATGATCCTGCAAGGCTTTGTTGAGTTCTTCCTTGGACACACAATCCTTAAAATCCGACGGAGAGCCATCACCTGACATGGTTAGTAGAAAACAAAGGACAACAAATATTATCCCTATCAACTACTAGGTTGTGGAAGGTGGAACCACACACACTCAGGCGTCTTACCACGCTCTTACAAATGTTCTTACCAACGCAGCAAGGAGGAACAACCGTGAAAGCGTGGGATGATTGCAAGAGTGAACCTGTTCGGATCAAAGGAGGTGGAGCTTGGAAGGCACAATATGGTAGCAAGGATTAGTAATAACTGTAATCAGATGAGCAAAGCTAAATAAGTGTCCAAAGTATGAATCACAGTTGCTGGTCTATCACGTGTCCCTAGTCCGAGCACAACAGCTGAAACAAAGCTAAAAAGGATGATCAGAGAAAGACATAGCAAATAGCACAATGATCTGGGTGTTCTCTATGTGCTCCTCTTTTTTGTCTTTTAGCACTAGTAGGAATCACGATTTTTTTTTTCGTATTTTTCTGATATTTTTTTCTGAACTAGGAGCACACAAGCAACAACCACATAAATTTTCAGCTCAAACGGATGCAAAATGTGGCCTATAGAAAATCAAGCACGTTCTCTGAAAAGCGTGCGGAAACTTCGCGGCTCGAATACTCAATCTTCCGAGCCGAATTTGGGAAAAAAAATTTTGGCGGAACCCGATGAAGCAGGGAGCAACGGATGTAACTTTTTCTGTAGATGTCCGTGAAATTTTTTTTTGCCTGATTCCGAGTCCGTATGAGAAAGTTATGGCTGTTTTACTGAACCCCTGTCGAGTTAGGGTTTTTTTTTCAAGCAACTCTTGCAGAAATTGACCTCTTTAAGGTATTGCAAGCAATAGGATCGCGAGATGAACAAGGATGGCAGCGGTGGCAGGGCAATTGATACAAGGCGGCTTGCGACCTATCTAGGGTTGGCGTGGCAGAAAGTAACACAAGGCGGCTCGCGGTGGCAAATCGAGTAATGTGGTGGCTCAACTTGTTGGTGGGGATGGTGGCGATGGGATAGCGGCGTGATCAAAACAGCACGGAGCGTTGACTAAAAACCAAGAACACAACTCTAAAACCAGCAACAAGACTCGACCACGGACACAAACTCAACAACGCGCAACTGAAAACAAAAATTGCAAAGGCACAAAGGGTTCTAGGGTAGCGGAAATTGACGAAATTTTTTTGGCTTTTTCTGGACTCTTGGTAATGAAAAACAGACTAATCTAAAAGGGAAAACGAAATTACCTAACGGGCAACCTGAAAATCTGATACCAGTTGATGAGTAATGTTGGCCTGATCTTCCGATAGGTAGCGATAAGTCGGTGGGTGAAGAACTCGACGTTGATGATCCAAAGGCTTCGACCCGAACAGATCGTCTCCCTTGCAATCACTACACCACAGCTCCGATGGTTATCAACCGTGTCGCGCGGTTGACCTCGCCAAGAAGGCTCAATCCCTGCAAGCGTACCGAGAACACAAGCAAGAACGTAGAAGATGCAATCTGAAATATTGCGAATAGAATTCAAGCACTCGAAGTTGGGGTTCCACAAACACTTGCGGCGGCCTAGTCGGTCCGGAACAAGAGCGAAAATCTCACAATTAGTGTGTAGATCAATATCTAAGCAAAATCCAACCCTAATTAGGGCGGAGGCTACTGTATATAAAGGACTAGGGTTGGCCAAGGACCCCTGGACGCGTCCCTAATGGACTCCAACACGATACACGGCCCAACGACCCAAAAGATGGTGGCGCAGCACCCTGACAGATTCTGGACGTCCACTTGTTTTGACGATTTCCGTTGACTCAGAAAGAATTTGGACATAGGACCAGTCCCATTGGAAAGCTTATCTCCTTAGCTTTCCAACCATGTGTAGAACGTCAGAAACGGAGTCCGTATGCGTCCTGGGCGATGATTTTAGTGCGGACTGGTCCTGGACTCCGAAACAGACTCGAACTGGATTGGACCTCCACCTTGGCTTGGGCGCCCTTGCTGTTCTTCTCCCGTGTTTCTAAGTAGCAATACATCACAATTATTCAGTAGCATCCCATCCTCATCAAAATATAAAGGAACACTAAGGAACGAGCTCACCTCATGATTTAGTTGACGTGCACGAGCTCGTGTCAATGGACCTATTGTTGGAGGAATACTCGGTGTGTGTGTATCTGAAAGAGTGATGTCCTCATCTCCCTGCTACTTCAAATGTGGTACTACGAGCGCATCACCATCGGCAGGCCCGTTGTGGACCATAGCACCTACCAGTTCCCTGTGGACGGCGTTGATGGCTCAATGATGGGATCGTTGTGGTGCAGACATAGGGTAAGAGCTCTGAACTTTGCACGTATTTGTTGATTACTTTCTTTCTTTGTTTGTTTAACTTAGTTTAGTTGCACACCAGTCTTGGTCCAGTGTGCAGACACACCGTGCGTACTCGAACTTCGTTCACCAGTTCGATGAGCTGACGGTGAACGACATCCGCTAGAGGTCGTACACAGAGGAAGGTGTACATCGATGCGCTCCGCTTGGACTTTTTGTGCTGTGCTTACGGGACCAGGAGTACTGGCTCACACGGTGGCCCTTATCTGCGATATCTAAGTCAAGGAGTACTCACCACATCGCGTGATGCGGCAGTTCAGGAAATTCCAGCCATTCCCACTCGCGATGACTAATACGGTGCCTCTGAACATACACAAGTGCATAGCAATATACTTATCTTTTCATTGTACACAGTGCAACATGTTAACTCATTTGTTTATGTTTTTAGGTTGACGCGCAAGAGGCTCATAGCACGAGCACATTTGCGACTCGTGTGTAGACGTGGGTTGACCAATGGGACCATACTGTCGAGAACATCGTTGACGAGGATCGGTCGCACTCTGAGGAGGCGTATGTAGAGTACTTGTCTTGGTTCATGGCCAGGACGCGCACCAGGGTCACGTACATACCGACCGAGCTTCCACAACATGTCCCCAACATTTGCGACACGTATCCGACGCACAGGGACCAGACGCGTTTGCTTGAGGTACGTACAATACTACGTGACTCCTCATTTACTACACTTGTTGCTACAAAAATAATTTGAGTAATGAAATAAAACTTCTATTTGCAGAGGGATATTCTGCACCAGGTTGAGGTCGAGGCACGGTCGACCAAGCTCCAGATCGACTGTGGCCTCGAGGTCCCTAGGGACAAGGTGAGTGCGACGTTAGGCTGGATTATTCGGTAGGTGAACAAGTTGTTCATGGTGCTCAACTGTAGGTCATCCTCGGACATTCAGACGGGATAATGAGCATCTGCTCCTCTCCCAACACGGCTGTCTGCGATGTTCGTCGAGCCGCCGCACCCACCGGTACATCCGACCTTCGCCACCGAGCCATCGAGGCTGTCTTCCACCCTGACTTCTCGGCACTACTACGGTGGCCCCTTGGCAAGACAATGCTTCTCCAGGGCCACTAACCCGTGGTACAGTGGTGCCTAGGCTAGGCATTCTTTCTCTAGTGTTGGTGATCCCCGCTATGGTGTCACAGCGTCCAGGCCAGCCTTCATCAGTGACGGTGACCACTTCTACGTTGGCAGCGGGTCCACGCAGCCTTTCAGCCCGGACCCGGGTCCTTTGACTTCTCGTGTCCTCAGCTCAGGTACGATACTACCTTCATGCATAATCAATTGTTACATAAGTAACACTTCATCGGTGATAACATGTTATCTTCGTTGTTCCATGTGCAGAGATCGACGATCTACAGGATGTAGAGGCGTAGGGTAGCTACTTGGAGTTGCTCACTAGGGAGGGTACTCAGGTCCCTGGGTACTCGTACATCTTCGGAGAGAGTGATGAGCATGGTGCATCGTAGCTACTTGGTGTGCCACTTGTAGGGACACATCCCTCCCAAGATAGCTACGCCACTCCATCGCCCGTTGCACGACCTACGCGGACGATCGTGCCACCAGACTCGCTAACATACTCAGTTGACTAGGTGAAAGCATAGAGGCGCAGGGTCCCGAGGGCTGATGCGACCAAGGGGTCATCCCTAAGAAGGGACATAACCTATAGGCTACTAGGTTATTGTTAGTTTCATGGTCTTATGTTATTATTGGTGTTATCGTACTATGGTAGTGCCAGTGTAATGCTACTTTCTTCAATGCTACTATGTTATTGTTACTGCTATAATATATTTAATATACTGTGTTTTTGTTTTGTGATTCTACTTGGACCATAGAATCATACCATGATAATTCTGTAATAATCATAATTAACATGTCGACCGAACATACAATGGCATATATGATACCCTTAGTGGTGTACCAGAGTTTCGCCTAACATGCCTTAAGGAATGTAAAAAGCCCAAACATTGATGGGACGATACATAAATTACAACTCCGTTTTAATAGTGCTTCTAGTCATACTAACTTAGAGTGAACTGCAACGAGGCACTTGAGTCCCAATAATCTCCAGCACTGTATAGCGTTGACGGAGGAGGAGCAGGAGCACGAGGTGGAGGAGGACCATCCCTATTGTGGCACGAGTAGGTGCACAATGAATTGATGCATACATAAGTGTTGTCCAGGTGTATTACAGGAGGACTTGGCATATTATCAACCTCCCTCTAGAAGTCGAAGAATTGGTCTCGCAGGTGGTGCATGTAATCTTGGACATGCTGCAAAACAGGAGGATCGACCCATCTCGTGTACTCGTAGTTGTCGAGGTCATTGTCAGAGGCCTGCAGATATGTGAAGGTCAATTTTTCTAACATTTTCAAGAAATGACACGGACGATCATGGGGATATAGTTTTCACCCTACCAAGAGGACATAAGAAGAATCGACGCCATCCATGAAAGCTCCTATTGTACATCTGAACGACGCAACCATAGCCATGGGAGCACTTGGGCCACAGCTCATTCGGGTGCTCATAAATCCTTAGGTGATTTGGAGGAACAAAATCACTCCTATCCTGCAAAGGAAAGTTGTATAGAGGCTTGTCGTACTTAGTTGGACCAAACAAACCCTCCCATCTCACTGCTGGCCTGCCCACTCCCGTTCTTCCTCGCCCCCTCCCACCCTTACTCTCCATTGATCAATGTTGCTTCGGTTTCTAGAGACATGAGCCTTTTATAGATGCGTTGAAGCAGCATCTGTCATTTTACCATGATGTAATAGTTCTGTTACTCGCACACATGCAATCGTGATTATAAAACATGTACTCCATTTTTAGACATAGTTTTTTAAGACCATGATAAAAATTGTCTTTTCTTGCCGCCTCCAAACAGGTCATCATGGATTCCTGGAGGAACCAACCTATGGGATTGCCACATTGGTAGGAGCGTCCATTGTGCAGGTGTGGCGATCGAGCTCGAATGTCAACGTCCTTCGAGGTCCAGACTTTTAGTAGGAGGTTTTTTATGTGTCCGAAGTTTGACGACGATTTCATGGTGCGTCTCTCTCTTTGCCTTCATCCACACCTCCTAATTATAACTTTAATACATCAATTCTAACTTCGGTTTTGTTATCCTAAGCTTTGTCATTTCAAGGAATGGATCGACCTTTTCAGGCCTCCATACTGTGGGGGCTACATCAGAGAGGCTGAAACAAAACGTGAGCACGAGATTAGGATGGAGGAAGCACAGCTGAGGCAGGAGGCACAACACGAGTGGCAACAAGAACGTCAACGCCGAGAACAAGAACATAAGTGATAGGCTAAGGGACTTCGGAGGCGTGAGGAGGAACATCATTTCCGATAGGACATTCTAAGCAGGTAGGAGGCTGAACTTCAAAGGCATGATGAATACCTACAAAGGTGTGAATCACTCCTGTATTGGCAAGAAGAGGCTGAGCACAAAGTAGTACATCAACGAAGGGGGAGACATCCCCGTTCCACCTAGTAGAAGATTTTTTTCTATCTACATCAATGTAATATTACCATCAACTTTGTGTTTCTCGCACACATCCAACCATGATAATAAAATTGATGGCTTCTACTACAACTGGTCACATTACTAAACATGTACTCTATTTTCAGACCAAGCCTTTTCAGAATTAGCATTCTCATCACTTCACTTTTCAGATATAGACTTTTCAGACCTAGACGTTTCAGAATTAGCCTTTTCAGCACTAGCCTTTTAAGATGCAGCCTTCTCAAATATAGGCTTTTCAGAATTAGGCTTTTCATAAGTAGCCTTTTCAAATATAGGATTTTCAAAAGTAGCCTTTTTAGAAGAAGATTTTTTAGATGTAGGCTTTTTAGAAGTAGCATTTTCAGATGTAGCCTTTTCAGAAGTAGTCTTTTCAAAAGTAGCATTTTTAGTTGATATGACCACACATTACTATAGAAATCAACTGCTTTGCAGGGCCGAAATTCGTGGACTTAGTCCATGAGCCCGAATCCTTTGTATAAATAGATGACCCCTTGCCCACATGTAGAATCACACCAGTAGCCTCAACCTCCATAATTTGGACGAAAATGGCATCCGATCCATTCCCCAAGAAATACATGGTGGATACTATGCCTGATGGGGTCGAAGTACCCATGTGTTGGTGTGGAGACCTTTATAGGGTGATAAAGTCCTCCGAGTTCTCCTACACCTATGAAAGGAGGTTCTTCATGTGCCGCAACTATGAGTACGATCCACCCCAGGGAAGCACCAATGTTGACTCCCACTGTCAAGTAATAACTTCTTGCCAAACTACTCCAGAAACAACTAAGATTTACCACTTAATATTTCATTTCTCATTGCAGTCACCGCCACCACTATGTGACTTCTTAAAGTGACTGGATACGGAGCAGTCCAAAGTGGATGTGTTCCTCCTTCACACTGAGCACCACACCGCTTAGAGACGCTTCTATGAGATGGAAGCTAACAAGAGGAGGGAGGCTACACGCAAGTGTATCTAGGGGGAGCAATAGAAGACGAGGGAGGAGCGTAACCGCATAATGGCAGAGGACCATGAGGTGGAGAGGGAGAGGAAGTGCGAGAGGGCACGTCGGGTGCGCGAGGCAGGACAACAAATGGCGAGGAAGGGAATGTACCCATGTTGCACTCAGTTGACCAGATGTTGTAATCCTGTTGTTTGCATTTCCTAAGACATGTTAGGTTTAGACGCTGTACTGGTTTAGGTTATAATGATCGTGTACCGTACATGACAACATCCGTGTATGTCGCAATTCCCATTCAAATCACCATGTTCAACTATCTATTTCTGTCAAATTCGGGTATCCAAAATATCACACAAACATCTAATGCCACTGGACTATTCGACAACAAAATTTTTTTGCCTATCCTGCTGCAAATTAACTTAATTCGGCCAAACACGAAGATGTTGCCTAGTGAACGGGCGACACGTTGCTTTCTCCGTTTTTTAATTCCCTGTCCACCGAGGCCCACATGGTCTTGCCCGTTCATCGGGTGACATCTTGTTCTCGCCCACTGAACGGGGGATGGTAACCTATTTCTGTCATTTCTTAAAGCGTGTAGTCTTGCAAATAGTTATATATATATATATATATATATATATATATATATATATATATATATATATACACACACACACACACAATATATACATACTGTATATATATTATGTGCATATGCTCAACTCTAGTTATTGTTGTGCCACCCCCAGTTACAATAAAAAAAAGTAGAGTTACAATCCGCGAGATAGGGAATTAAAACCAGACATAAATAAAAAATTTAAGTTGCAATTGCGTTATGAATGAACGTAACTCCTAACGAATTCCTTACCTAATGATGTACAACCTAAGAAACACGACTGTAGTCATAGTATAATTTAAAATATCTCATTAGCTTCTTGTGCTGTAATTATGTATTTCTAGATGCGCGGTTGTAACTGGTCTATTTAGTAGATTGTAACTGATAGTTTTTTAGTTGTAACTGGGGTGGCACAACAGTAAACTTATATATATATATATATATATATATATATATATATTTGTACATTTTGCACGCTCGCTACTGGCCTTGATGTACTACACTAGGGTCGATCAGCTAAATAAATTTACTGTCCACACTGTTTGTGTTCCTGTCATGTATTGACGGTTTAGTAGTTTACGTTCGTCAATAGCTAAAACATCATGGAAGTTGCTGCTGTCTCAACAGAGATTCATAGATTTTGAACTGAGAAGCTAATAGCAGTGTGTCGACATATGCACATTGACCAACAGAGAGCAAATAATTAAATACAGTAACTTAGAAGATATAGCAACTGTAATATCAGGAATCAAAATTAGTGACCACACTCAGGACTAGCAGCAGCAACAGACTATGGACCAAAAAGAATGAAAGCTCACGGGTGAATGAACTCAACAGGATTTCTAGGTGCATAGACACACAACAAGTGAACATCAGTTCATCTCTAGGAGTTGCTAAAGCCAACTAAAACCTAGAGAGTAATCAGGCTGAAACTATTGTACTTAGCATGATATGCTCAATCTCAGATCAACAATTCATCATCGAGTAATATAGTTCTTGCAACCATACTGCTCAGATCGGAAATTAAGTTTAGTATATTCTATTCTCAATTCATCATCGAGTAATATAGTTGATTGTTGTAAAAACTGCGATAATAAGTGCATATATATCCATATTCCATAAAAACAATAATGAGAAGAGCATACCATATAGATATCTTTACACATGACATGGAAATAGCATATGAAACATATATTAAATTGCTCAAAGATTTGATAGTAGGCATGAAACATATACAAAATTGCTCTCAGACTATATATAATAATTGACCTCAAGACATTAAATGTCTTACCCCTAATTGTTCTATTGAACTCATAATCAATTGGGCTATTACCTAAGTTCTCAACTAGCAAATAGAGCCTGTACAAAAATCAAAAGAGTCTCTGGACAGTGCTGCTGTGATCAAACAGAGGGCCCAGAACTGAACATACTTAGCTAAGACAAAATTGATAGTAGCATATATCAGAAACAAAACTGATAGTAGCATCATCACAAGCCTCCTCTGAGCCCAATTTCAGTTCAAAAGGGGCATGGTTAGTTTAGTTTTGATGGTTAAAGAGGGGCATGCTACACTAGCGGAACAAACACACATTTAAAATTTGTAGGAAAAGTTAAAATCTTTAGTGCGCAAAAAAAAAAAAACCAAATTCTCTGTTGTTAAAATGGTGCATGCTGCTGTGACGAGTGCGGACAGGATATTCGGTTTCGTAAAGCTTCAGTGGCAATGCATGTAGGAGCAGCAACAGTTTCCTTTGTGGGATGGAGTAGCTGCAGGGGTATTGTCTAATCCTCCATCTTTAATTTCAAATAATTAAGTTGGGAATATACCAATCATATTCTTCTCATTCTAAAGATGAATTGGTATTGGTGCAGCGTCGGCTGGCAATGAAGTTCATTATATATACATCATTACAGGGAGCAGCTTACCATATCAAAATGAATAACTTTTGATATTCTAGCAAACTCTTTAAATCAAGTGTAAGTTTTCTCTAAAAAGTTATCAGAATATGCCCCCACCATGCATAGTGAATTCCAAAGAAGATCCCCTCTTTAACTCTAGACTGGCAAAGCCATAGTGAATCCTAAACAAAGAAAAAGAAGGGAGCTCTAAATTCAATGTATTGATGAAATCACTAAAACGGAGCTACATACATTTGCATGATCCGCATCCAACAGACAGTCGTAGTATGTGAGCAAACGGCCGGGAGAGAAAGGCAAGCAAGGGTGATATCAAACTCTAGTGGTCTTGACATGGCCGATGGTCTATATATAATCGTGAGTAGTCGATGGCAGCGACAATGCAATTAATTGGACACAAGCTAAGATTGGTCAAAAGGTGGCAAAAAAAAAAAAATCGATCGTGAGGCGAGTTAGAAATAAAATTCGTGGGGGCGGTGGACATTGTAAATTGAAGTGGAAGCTGAAGCTGTGTTGGGCATGAAGGAGGTCTATGGGGGGTGGAGATGCAACTACGTACGTAGGTGCACTGTGAGAACGAGGCCATCAGGCGAGAAGAGAGAGTTTGTAATAATTTCTTATAAAGGTGGAATGTCGTCGGGTATGCACGAAATACAAACTTATTGTGTTGTATTTAAGCATGCATTTTTAGAATAATTCTCTTTTTTTCCTTTAAATTTTCTCCCTGCTATGATATGATTGTCAGTTGTTGGAACCAGTATATATCAACATCGATCGATTTCGGGTCAAACACGTCCATCTCCAAAGCATGCTCTAGCTGGGAGCCAAATGAACCTTCCAACTGCCATTGATGTGACCTTCCAAACAATGGAGATCACCATCACAACCTAACTCTGGGATATATCCTCCTCACCTGTATTAACAAGATTCTCACAGGAAAAGAAGGCGGCAATTAAAGCCGCTTTCGTTATGATCGGCTACCGGTTTTCCATTGATTATTGTTTCTCTACTCTGGTTAGAATAACCAAGGCATGGTTTCATGGATCAAACTATCTACCCATGCAGGCTATGCTTTCTTTTTTTCTTAAAAGAACAAAAGATTATTCAAGTTACAAGTGTCCTAGAGAATCTGCTTCATATTATTGAAATAGTTTATGGGGTATTTGTATTTCCCTTCTATAATAAAGCATACAAATTATTCGATGTTTTGAAGGGCGGCAACAAAATAGTTTGAAAGCTTTCAAAAGCTAACACTACGTGAAAAATGGATATAGGAGACACAATTTAGTGACAGGTCATTATGCGACCCATCACTTATGTCACCTCGGGTTGCATCCATTTATAGACCCGTCACAGATACTAGACAATAAGTGATGGGTCATAATATTACCCGTCACCAATAACATAAGTGACGAGTAATAATTAAACCCGTCACTCATTACTTGGTCATAGGTGACGGGTCCCCCTGCAACAGTAATAAGTGACGGGTCATGTTATGACCCGTCACTTATAACTTGGTAAAGGTGACAGGTCTCCTTGGGCCAATTATAAGTGACGGGTTATAATGCAACCCATCACCTATTATTCAACACTGTTTTAAGAGCTGGCCAGCCACTGTGCGAGCGAACAGTTATTGCACAGTAAAGCTCGCACAACGACTGGCGATTTTCACCGGCTCCTCTAGGGATTCTCCAATATCTTTTTTATTTGAAGTTTGAATTCGTGCTAGGTCTTTGAAGGTTCGCATCTCCCCCTTCCCTCTCCCCCTCTAAACCCTAATTGGTAGATTTGTTGTGCTTTGAGTTGTAATTGACCGTTTTGCATGTTTATCCAAAATCTTAGTACAAGTGAGTTGTATTTATGTTAGATTTGATATTGGATTTGCCCGATCTACCGCGAGATGCCACCGATCTAGTGTATTTGTAGGGAATTTTTAATCGCATGCTTAACCACAAAATTAAGGTCATTGTTAATGAAGAATGAATGTTTTTACATTAATTGTAGATGACAGACAGAAGTTAGATGTACCTCGAGACCTGAACTGTCCGAAGTACCTGAGCGGGGTGAAGCATTTTATGAGTGCTGCCGTGGCAGATATGAAAGATCGTGGTAAAACGGCAATGTATTGTCTATGTCGCGACTGCAGGAATGAAAAGAAGTTCCCGAAACCAGACAATATCCATGCACACTTGGTCATGCGTGGATTTAAAGAGAATTATACATGTTGGAACAAACATGGCGAAGAAGGCCTTAACGAGGGAGAGATGCATCAGGCCCTCCATGCCAACAGTGTGGATCAAGGACTTACACCCAGTGAAATGGATCATGATCTCAAGGATGAGGACATATTAGGTTTGAATGATAATGATCTCGAGGATTTTGTGGAGAATGTGGACCAAATGGTGCGGGATGTCGAGCGGCACAATGAGTATACCAATGGTGAGTTTGCTAAATTCCAGGAATTTGTGAGGGATTTCAAGACGCCCCTTTATCCCAACTGTAAGGAGAAGTACACACGGATATTTGGGAACCTAAAGTTTCTACAGCCGAAGGCAACCCATGGTTGGACTGACAAGAGTTTTGAAGCATTGCTGGATCTGCTAAGGGACATGCTACCGGAGGGGAACTTGGTGCCCGAGGGCGTCTACAACGCGAAGAAGATAATTTGTCCTTTAGGACTGGAAATAGAAAAAAAAATACATGCATGTAAGCAGGATTGTATCTTGTTTCGTAGAGAGTATGCAGAGCTGGATCAATGCCCCGTGTGTGGAACCCATCGATATAAGTGTAGAAATGACGGTGGTGACGGGGATGAAGGAAAGAAAAGTAAAGGTGGTCCTAGGAAGGTGGTGTGGTATTTTCCTGTTATTCCCCGTCTAAAGCATCTGTTGCCAACAGAAAGGAGGCCCAATTGGTGTGTTGGCAATGATACGACACCCGGCAGAATCAACTTAGTGGTGAATCGTTGATTCCACATTTGGTTGGTTCGCCGAAGAATTGAGAAATATTAGGTTTGCTATGAGCACATATGGCATATGAATCCATTCGATAACATGAGTACCTCACATAGCACCTAACCTGTTGTATTGTCGATCTACAACCTTCCACCCTGGCTTTGTAACAAGCGAAAATACATTATGTTGTCGATCTTGATATCAAGACCAAAATAACCTGGCAACGATATAGATGTGCACCTCAGGCCTTTAGTCGATGATGTTAAGAAACACTGGTTGGAAGGCGTCGAGGTTTGGAATTAGTACAAGCAAGAGTACTTTAGCTTGCACGCCATGTTGTTCGTCACCATCAATGATCTACCAACATTTCGTAACTTGTCAGGTCAGAGCAAAAGAAAAGGTGAAGCTTACCCCCATTGCTTAGATGACACATGTAGTTTGAGGTTGAACAACTCAAAGAAAACAATGTACATGCGGCATCGACATTTCCTTCCCAGGAAGCACCTATATCGAAACATGGACAAGCAGTTCAATGGCACAAGGGAGAAAGTGTTACCTCCGAGGCATTTCAGTGAGGAAAATGTCCACAATCAGGTTAAGTATATCAATGTTGTTCTTGGCAAGTGAAATCAATCCTCTAAGGATGATAAACAGTTAGGAATGTGGAACAAGAAATCAATACTATTCGAGCTAGAGTATTGGGAAAAATTAGATGTTCACCACTCTAACGACAATATGCATATAAAGAAGAATATCTGTGAGAGTCTAATCAGTACATTGCTCCAAATGAAGGGAAAAGGAAAGGATCATGAGAAAGCATGAGCTGACCTTGAAGAAATAGGCTTAAGGCCGGAGCTCCATGCACAAAATACGGACAAAGGAAAACACCTACCTCCAGTAGCTATCACTCTCTCCAGGAAGGAGAAAAAAGAATTCTATGAGTTCTTGCATAGTGTGAAAGTTCCCTTCGGTTACTCGTCCAACATTGCAAGACTTATCTCGGTGAAAGAGCTAAACATGAATTTCGCCGTGATGAAGTCCCATGATTGCCATGTGATGATGACATCACTGCTTGCGGTAGATATTAGGAACATCCTCCTGTCAGTGACATAGGAACCAGGGGTCCCTGAGTCCCGAGGCCAGACCAGCAGGTTGCCACGTGGTGACCTCCCGCGGGGATGATCTCCCCGAAGCGCGAGAAGACTAAGTCCCGGGAGAGGGTGCTGGGGGCCATGAATAGTAGTCCCCAAGTACCCGAGTTCCCCTATGATCTGCGAAGACCAAGTGCCGGGAAGAGAGTGCTCAGGGTCATGAACAGTGGCCCCCGAGCACCCAAGTCCCCCGACGACCAGAAAAGCTGAGTATCGGGAAGGGTGTGCTCGGGGCAGCGAACAGTGGCCCCCGAGCACCCAAGTACCCCGAGGACCCAAGGAAGGTAGTTCCGGGAGAGAGAGCTCGGGGCTGCAAACAGTGGCCCCAGAGCACACGGTTCCCCGACTGAACAGTCAATTCCGGGAGAGAGTGCTCGGGGCCGTAAACAGTGGCCCCCGAGCACTCGGTTCCCCGAGGACCAAGAAAGGGCATATCCGGGAGAGAGTGCTCGGGGATGTGAACAGTGACCCCCGAGCACTCGGTTCCCCGACGGCCTAAGCAGTTCTTCACCGGTGGCCCCCACAGAGGTCCAGAGGTGAGGTGTCAGCCAGTGAAAGGCCCGATGCCGCATTTAAGAGGGCGCATGGCCTGTCACTTCCAACTGCTCCAGCCACGCTCGATGTCAGTCCCTGCCACATTTTGGCAGGAGGGCGTGGGGACATTTAATGCACGGGTCCCATCCCGCGTCATCCGGTGCGCCTCGGGATAGCATCGCGAGGCCCAAGGCTTACAAGACCGGGCGGGCACGCTGGGCCACTCTGTGGCTTCCCGGTGGGCCCTCTCTACGGCGCCCATTGCAGAGCGCATCATGACGACCGAGATCGGGCCGGGGGGGGTGTTTTCAACCCCCCCGTCACTTCGCGCATCAGCCCATGATGGTTGCTTTTCCATTTATGGTGCCTTGGAACTCGTGCCCTCCCTTTCGGGGCACGCTACCGCCGGCGAGTATTTAAGAGGAGCCGGTGGGAACGGAAAGTCTCTCTCTCTCCCAGTTTTCGAACACTCAGAGCCAAGGAACAAGACAGAGGTTCAATACAAGCACAAAAGCTGAGACCACCGAAGAACAAGGAGCCCGAAGCTCTAGGATAGACAGACATTCTTGTAACCAGCAACATCCCTGAGAGACATTCTCAATGCATTTATATCATCCACACAGGAGTAGGGTATTATGCTCAGTGCAGCCCAAACCTGTCTAAAAACCTCCAGTGCATTTACTGCATTCTGCATTCGATCATTCCATTCCACCTGCCATTGCATTTACGCCCATTTATTTCATCCGCAAAACAGATTCAGAATCATCCCCCTGGCCGAATCTCAAAGGGGGTCCCTCCGGATCCCTACTTTAGGAGTTCACCCTCCGATAGCTGGCGCGCCAGGTAGGGGGGTTGCATCCCTGAATTTGTTTGTTTTTCCTGCAGAAAAAATGGCAGGTGGCCATCATCTCCGACGCACCGGCTCCAGCTCCAGCGAGGAAATGGAGCCCCTCGCGCAGGAGGCCCCAGTGGCTGCTGCTCCTCAGCAGCAGCCACGGTCCGCACGCACGGTGCTCCCCTCTCATGGGGACCATGGCATTGGGCCCAGCAAGGCCGTCGCCGCCGTCGCTAGCGCAATGCCTAACCCTCAGCAGGCGGCAGAAACTCCTACCGCTAGGTCCACGTTTGGACAGCGCCGGGCGCCGTTGCGGCGTAGGCTTGCCTTTGGCGAGGCCAGTCCTGGGAGTGCCTACTTGTGGCGCAAGCTCTTCTCAGGCACCCGCCAGTCCAGGCAGCGGGGGAAACCCCAGAAGGTCACTGGCTCCAGGAGGTGGCCGCTCTGGTGGGCACGGCTCACCGTCAGGTGTTGGCCGAAAGCTCCCGGGCTACTTCCCACCACAGCGCAGCCAAGACCGGCCCATCATCAGGTGGTGGTCGAACTGGCCGGGGGGCCTCAAAGCGGAGTGCCACCCCCCTAGCTACTACCGGAGCTCAGGACCTCCGCTTGCACCTCAACGAGCGGACCAAGCCTCCTCCATGCCAACCCATGACCGCCGGGGCTCCCCGGCTCACCGGCGTTCACCGCCCAAGGGCGCTGCCTGAGCAGCAGGGTACGGCACAGGCTGCTGCGCCTTCACCAGTGAGCTCCGCCGGGTCAAATGGCCCACCAAGTTCCAGCCAGAACTGCCAGAGAAGTACGACGGGTCCATCGACCCCGTCGAGTTCCTCCAAATCTACACCACCACCGTCCAAGCGGCTGGCGGCAGTGAAAAGGTGATGGGCAATTATTTCCATGTTGCCTTGAGGGGCTCTACCCGCTCTTGGCTTATGAACTTACCCCCAAGATCCATCGGCTCCTGGGATGACCTCTGCCACCAGTTTGTGGCAAACTTTTAGGGCACATTCACACGCCATGGCCTGGAGTGTGACCTCCACGCTGTCAAACAGCAAGAGGGGGAGACGCTACAGCGCTTCAGCCAGGTCCGCAACACCATCCCGCGGATAACCGCCCATGCTATCATTGTCGCATTTCGGCAAAGTGTCCACGACGAGCGGATGCTCGAGAAGTTGGGCACGCACGAAGTCGAAACCACTGCAGAACTCTTCGCGTTGGCCAACAAGTGCGCCAAGGCAGCGGAGGCTCGGGCGTGGCATGTTCCACGCCCTGAGCATCCCGCCACCGATCAACCTGGTCCTTCCCGCTCTAACAGGCGGGAAAAGAAAAAGAGAAGGAGGCACGAGGCTGTCCCTGTCGTGCCAGCCAAGGGCCCTGCCCATGGGCTAGCCCAGGAGCCTGACCGCTGGCTAGCGCGCCGGGTGGCCGTCGACAGAAGGCCCGCACCCGCAAGGTCTCCGGCTCGAGCCCCTCCTAGGGCTCCGGCTCCTGCGAGGGCTCCTGCCCCCGCAAAGGCCCCCGCTCCTGCGAGGCCTGAGCCAGGGAAGTGGTGCCAGATCCACCAGACCAAGTGGCATGACCTCATGGAGTGCCGCATGGTCAAAGGTCTCATCGAGCAGCGCTAGAGGGACCACGAGGAGCCCCGCAGGGGCGGCGATGACAGAGCCACCCCTGATGACCAAGAGCTCGGTTTTCAGGAGCCTGAGCACACCGTCGCTTTCATCAACGGAGGCACGTACACGCCCTACTCCCGCCGCAGCGTCAAGACCATGCAGCGCGAGGTGTGCTCGGCAACCCCGAGCACGGAGGCCACAAGGCCCCTGAAGTGGTCGGACTCCCTGATCACGTTCAGCCTGGCCGACCACCCTGCAAGTTCTGCAGGCAAGGGGCAACTACCCTTGGTAGTGTCCCCCACCATCTGCAACGTAAAGGTCAGCAGAGTGCTGATCGACGGGGGTGCAGGCCTGAACCTCCTTTCCCGGGAGGCCTTCGAGAAGCTGCAGGTGCCTTCCAGGAGCCTAAAGCCGTCGCTCCCCTTCTACGGGGTGACGCTCAGGCACTCCCTGCCCCTCAGGCAGGTCGAGCTGCCCGTGACATTTGGGAGCCGGGATAACTTCCGGACAGTGAACGTCATCTTCGATGTCGTGGAACTCCCCCTCCCCTACAATGCCATCCTCGGGCGCCCAGCGCTCGCTCGGTTCATGGTGGTCACCCACTACGCATACCTCACGGTCAAGATGCCGCGCCCTGCGGGCCCCATCTCCGTGTCCGCCGAGATCGGCAGCGCTGTCTCCTGCGCCGAGCAGCTATACTCGGCCTTGGTCTCTGCTCGGGCCGAGGTCGAGGGTTACCCAGGGGGCTCGGGACCCTCTTCATCCAAACCCCGACTCGCCGCCGATGCCTCCGTCCCTACGAAGGAGGTTGTGGTGGGCGAAGACGCTTCCCAGGTCGTTTGAATCGGCAGTGACCTGGGCGGCAAATAGGAAAGCGTGCTCGTCGCCTTCCTCTAGGCTAACGTCAACGTGTTTGCATGGCAGCCGTCCGATATGCCCGGGATCCCTAGGGAGGTGATCGAGCACCACCTCGCCGTGCGTCCGGACGCACGGCCGGTGAAGCAAAAAGTCCGGCGGCAGGCGCCCGAGCGCTAGGAGTTCATTCGGGAGCAAGTAAGTAAGCTCCTTGACGCCGGCTTCACCCGAGAAGTCCTCCACCCTGAGTTGCTGGAAAACCCAGTCATCGTCCCGAAGGCCAACGGCAAGCTCCACATGTGCGTCAACTACACCGACTTAAATAAGGCTTGCCCAAAAGATCCTTTTCCTTTACCCCGCATAGATCAGATTGTAGATGCAACCACGGGGTGCGATCTTTTATGTTTTCTAGATGCAAACTCTGGTTATCACCAAATTCGCATGGCCATAGAGGATGAAGAAAAAACTTCTTTTACCACTCCGGTGGGGACTTATTGTTATGTATCGATGCCATTTGGTTTGCGCAACGCAGGGTCATCTTTCCAGCGCGCTGTGCGTATTACCCTTGATTCGCAGGTTGGCCGCAACATCGAGGCTTACATCGACGATCTTGTGGTCAAATCCCGAGACCGCGCCACCCTATTTGAAGATCTGGCAGAGACTTTCAACAGTCTCCGCACTACCCGCTTGAAGCTCAACCCCGAGAAGTGTGTTTTTGGGGTACCTGCGGGCAAGCTCCTCGGTTTCTTGGTCTCTAGCCGAGGAATCGAGGCCAACCTAGAGAAGATCCGGGCCATCAAGCAGATGCGACCCCCGACCCGACTCGACCCTCGCCGGCTGCATGGCGGCCCTCGGGCGCTTCATCTCCAAGCTTGGGGAGTGAGGACTCCCCCTCTTCAAACTCCTGAAGAAGACCGGTCACTTTGACGGGACGCCGGAGGCCGAGCAGGCCTTCCGTGACTTGAAGAAATATCTCACCTCGCCGCTCGTACTGGTGGCCCCCTCCGAGGGCGAGCCTCTACTACTCTACGTCTCGGCCACTCCTCAGGTCATGAGCATGGTACTGGTGGTGGAGTGCGATGAGTGCTCGGGGCAAGATGCTAGGTCCCAGCTCCCAGCCATCCCCGGGCAGTCTCCAGTCCTCGCGGCTCCTCCCGAGCAGGGAGTCGAGCCCGAGCACTTGGCACCTCCTGACTAGGGAATCGAGCCCAAGCTCTTGGCCAGCCCCGACCATGCCGCTGAGCTCGGGGGCTGTGACAAGCCCTCGGGTGAAGCCACAGTCCGGGCCCGCTGTATACAACGACCGGTGTACTTCGTCAGTGAAGTCCTCCGGGACACCAAGACAAGATATCCCCAAGCCCAGAAGCTGCTGTATGACGTCGTCGTCGCTTCCCAGAAGCTGCGCCACTACTTCCAGGTGCACAAGGTCTCGGTGGTTACCACGTATCCGCTGGGGCCCATCCTCCGAAACCGAGAGGGCACTAGGCGCGTTGTCAAGTGGGCGGTGGAGCTGGCGGAGTTTGATCTGCACTTTGTCAGCCACAAGGCGATCAAAAGCCAAGCGCTCTCTGACTTTGTGGCAGAGTGGACGTCCGTCCCCGAGATCGACCAAGAAGAGATTTCCGCATATCCCAAGCACGATGCGCCCGAGCACTGAGTTATGCACTTTGAAGGTTCCCTGACGCTGAAAGGTGCGGGGGCCGGAGTGGTTCTCACCTCCCCAACGGGTGAAGAACTCCGGTACGTCGTGCAGCTGCAGTTCTAAGCAACCAACAACATGGCGGAGTATGAGGGCCTCATCGCTAGCCTCTGGGCCGCGGTGGGCCTCGGGATTCGTCGCCTCCTGGTCAAAGGAGACTCCCAGCTGGTGGTCAACCAGGTGTCTAAAGAGTACCAGTGGACGGATCCTCAAATGGCGGCGTACGTGGCGGAAGTCAGGAGGCTGGAGAGGCACTTCGACGGCCTGGAGCTACGGTATATATCTCGCCGCGACAATGCTCTGGCCGATGACCTTTCTCGCCTGGCATCTTCCCGTGCGCGCGTCCCTGCTGGAGTCTTTGAAGAAAGGCTCACATGGCCTTCCGTCCTGCCTGCCGACCAGGATGAAGGGGAACCCTCGAGCCTAGTTGAGGGGACCCAGGCGGCGCCCTCAGTGGGGACCCCCGTCAGGGTGCCGCCGCCCGGCGAGTGCGCTGCGCTTGCTGGCGGTTCTCAAGATGCCTGGTGGATGGATGAGATCCGAGGGTACTTGAAAGAAAAGTTCCTCCCCGGGGATGATGCCTCTGCCGAGAGAATTGCACGGAAGTCCAAACGTTATGCCATAGTAGACGGGGGTCTCTACCAGCGGGGCACGGACGGTGTCCTCCTGAAATGCATCACCCGGGCAGAAGGTGGTGAGATTCTCGCTGAGATCCATGAGGGCGAGTGCGGTGGCCATGCATTGTTCCGCACGCTGGTCGGGAAGGCCTTCCGGTAAGGTTTCTACTGGCCTACAGCTCTCCAGGATGCTTTCGAGTTGGTTCGGCGCTGCAGGGCATGCCAGTTCCACGCAAAGCAGATTCACCAGCTAGCTCAGGCTCTTCACACCATCCCCCTGTCATGGCCCTTCGCGGTCTGGGGGCTGGATATCTTGGGTCCATTCGCCCGAGCGATCGGGGGCTATGAGTACCTCTACGTCGCCATCGACAAATTTACCAAGTGGCCGGAGGCGGTTCTAGTCATCAAGGTTACCAAGAACACGGTGCTTCAGTTCATCCGTGGTATCACAACTCGCTTCGGCGTCTCGAACAGAATCATCACCGACAACGGCACTCAGTTCACAAGTGCCCTGTTCGGGGACTACTGCGAGGTCCTCGGCATCAAGCTCTACTTCGCTTCTGTCACTCATCCTCGAAGCAATGGGTAAGTCGAGCGTGCCAATGCTGAGATACTGAAGGGGCTCAAAACCCGGACCTACGACGTGCTCGCAAAGCACGGGAAAGGGTGGATCGACGAGCTACCTGCTGTGCTATTGGCCAATCGGACTACGCCAAGTTGCACCACCGGGGAGACTCCTTTCTTCCTCGTGTACGGCGCTGAGGCGGTCCTCCCCTCTGAGCTCACTCTTGGCTCCCCTCGGGTGCATGCATATTCCGAAGGCAAACAGGAACAGCGAAGACACGACGACGTCAACTACTTGGAAGAGCGCCGGTGACGTGCTGCCGTCTGAGCAGCCCGATACCAGCAAAGCCTGCGGTGCTATCATCAGCGTCACATCCGGGCCCGGTCTCTCGAGGTGGGGGATCTAGTTCTCCGACGCGTCCAATCGCGCGAAGGAGGGAATAAACTGTCCTGCAAGAAGGCTCTTTTCGGCTGGCTACAGAGGACGGGCGGCTGCTCCCAAATGCGTGGAATATCGAGCATCTGCGCAAGTTCTATCCATAGGTGGCATATTTGTGCTCGGGCCAACCAGGCCGGGGGTCCCCCCGCCCAAGTTGGTCGGGGGCTACCAGTAACCATGTAAGTCACACAGTCTTGTACAAAATTGTCTATATATATTATCATTGTCCAGTTCTCGTTTCAAATTTTATTTTCTCTCTGGAATCCATATTTTTAATCTGTCTGTTGAGATGCTCAATTGTGCGAGAAAAACATGCTCTCTCATTTTCCCCGTTGATAAAAGAATCCTGATCAGTATGCGCACAGGCAGCTACCGCTGACCTAAGTCTATTGTGGTAGGCTGTGATGCTCGGTGTCATGGCAGTACCCCAAGCATCACCGAGCCCCCAGGGTTCTCGGGTAATCCTACCGCTTGAGCAAAGAGTGGTCCGGAGCCTAGACCCCAAGGGCGGGCTGTCGGTGCAAGGCCAGGTCAGTCCTTCTCGGGTGCCACCAAGCCATAGGACCTTTGGGTTATGCCTCTGTCTGCATACTTCCCCAGTCCGGGTGTTCGAGAGGTCTCGGGTCAAAAATGAGAGCAGTCTAAAGAGTACCGCACTAACAGAGCACACCAAACAAAGAATCTTTTCCTATTCTCTTAAGTTACAGATCAACAACCAAGAATAAAAGCAGCTCGACCGCAAGGGCCTCAGTGCCCAGGGCGCTGCTCAAGCCTAGGGGGTCCTCGGGTGGTCCTACCACTCGGGCATGAGTGGTCGGGACCGCCTGGCCCCGGGCTCCCTCTCATGCTTCCCAGTGCTCGGGCGCTCCGACCGAAGGAACCAAGTTCCCGGGCACCCCGAGCTCGGAGCGCATACCCCTCCTGGATCGGTCGGCCGAAAGGCTGACAGCTGTCCGGTGAGTGGCTAAAGTCGTACAAATTTACATTCTTACATATTCAGCAATCTATTGCTCCAAAGCTGTCCTCGGGGCCCTCACATTCTAATCTGTTCGGCGAGATGGTCTCCTAGCGCACAAAACCCTGCCCACGTGTTCGCTTTTTCCGGAACGACAGAACAGAAAGTAGAAAGGCGTACCGTACGAACGGCAATGTCTGACCGAAGTCCTTCATGGTGGTCGTGGTGTTCGGCCCACTTGGTAGTTCCCCGGGCACGACCGAGCCTCTGGGGTTCTCGGGTAATCCTACCGCTTGAGCAAAGAGCGGTCAGGAGCCTAAACCCTTGGGGCGGGCTGTCGGTGCTCTGTCCGGTCTATCCTAGCCCAGGCACCACCAAACCGTGGGGACTCTTGGTCGCATTTCCACCCGCACGTGTCTCAGGTCTGCTTGTTTGAGGTGTCGCAAAATGGGAAAGTGTTCACTGGTCATGGCGTGCTCTGTGCTGGATCGACCTATCTCCCGAGCAAGGAAGTTCGTGCCTTTGTCTCTTGACTTAGCCGCTGTGGACTCACGAGGGTTCGAGGGCTGAATGCGCGAAGAGGCCTCACTACTCGGGCGATGAGTGGTCGGGGCGACTTCGTTCTCGGGGGGGGGGGGGGAGGTCGGGCTCGGTCCGACTAAGTACTCCTCGGGACACCAAGTGAAAAGGGAAAAGACTTCATCAAGAATCAAAACAACATTGGAAGTTGCAATCCCAAGGAAAGGCTTCCATTATATTCAAAAAGGGGCTGTTCAAAGGGATCACTCTCATATTTACAACAAGTCAAAAGAAAACAAAATACAAAAGCCTAATCTAGGTCGGCGGACTCTGGAGGCGGCGAGGAGTCCTTGCTGCTACCACTGCTCGGTATCGGTGGTGGCTCCCGTGTGAAGCAAGCTGCCATCTCGGCGGCGACGCCCCAGACAGCCTCCCGGGTGGCCCCTTCCTCAGCCTCGACCACCCCCTGCCGGGCTGGCTCCAGCGAGAAGTTGGGGTCACGGCTCCGATAACAGGCCAGGACGTGCTCGGCCACCGCTTGGGCCAGAGCACGCCCTTCCCGGGAGGCCAACTCCTGCACGGCCTGGGGAAGAGCCTTTAGTCGCCAGCTGATCTCCTCGAAGCCGAGGGCGATGTGGCTGATGGTGTCTTGATTCATCCCCTTCTCGCCCATGTTGACTCGCCCGAGCCTGGCCACCCTCACGGACCTCCGTGCTTGCCGAAGGATGTCTCGCATCATCAGCTTGACGTTGGCCCGCTCGGCGGTGACGGTCTCGAGCTCATCCTTTGCAATCTGCACCCGCTCCTCAAGGGTTATCTCCTCGTCCGCGTTGGTCGGGACGGCGCTGGTCACCGAGGCTTCGGCTTGCCCCCGCTTCACCTGCTCGGCGAGGGCACCAAGGGCTTGCTCCCGAGCGGTCAGCTCGGCCTCCCACTTGGCGGCCTGCTCCTCCCGAGCAGTTAGGGCCGCCGACGCCGAGGCGGCCTCTGCTTCACGGCGAGTTAACTGCTCGTCCCGGGCATCCAAAGCCGTCACCGTGATTTCGACGTCGGTCTCACGGATCGCGACCTCCTCCTCCCGACGGTGGACTTCGGCATGACTCTGCTCGAGTTCGTCATTCCGGCGGGCTAAGTCGGCCTGGGAGGCCTCCACAGCCTTCTCGCGTGGCAGGATGGCATCCTCCCGCGCGCGCACCAGCCGCTCCCTGGCGAGCAGCTCCGCGGCCCGCCACCGCGATATTTCCCCCAAGCGGGTGGCTTCCTCCTGCGCGGTGATGGCCTCCTCGCGCACCTCCTCTAGGGCCTCTCGCTCCTCGGCCATTGCGCGCCTCTCCCTCTCATGGGCGGTGCGGGCCGAGGCAATGCGGGCCTCCAAAAGTCGGCCGACCTCCTCCAAACGCCCCCTCTCCTCTACGAGGGCAGCGCGGTCCACCTCAAGCTGTGCCCGCTCCCCTACCACGGCCACTTCCAGCCACTCGATCACCTCCCAGGCGCTTCCTAGCACGTCCGGGAGGGGTTCTGCAGCCTGGTTGGATGGCGACCGGGCGCTGGGTCCCGTGTGAGCCCTCTCTACAGAGGCGCTCAGGGTCCCCGATTGCTACCACGTCAGTGCCGTCCTCACCGCGGCCATTTGCCCTGCCCTCGAAGTGCTCGTGGTGGGCTCGGTTGGTGCCGGTGGCTCGAGCGCCGCCGCTGCCCTCGGCTCAGGCTCAGGCGCGCTCGGCTCAGGCGCGCTCGGCTCAGGCGCGCTCGGCTCAAGGTGCGCTCGGCTCAGGTGCGCTCGGCTCAAGGGCGGGAGCCAGCCTTGGCACTTCCGGTCGCCTTTGGTCTCTGGCGGCGTCTTTGGGTGGCCTGAAAGCAAATGCAGGTTAGTCCCCGAACTTACTCCGGGCAAAACGCGCTCGGGAAAAAGGAAACTTACGTTGACTTTGGTCCACGGTATTGCCATCGTGACTCTGGGATCTTGAACTCCGGGCCCGGCGGCTTCGGCCCGGAGTCCGCCCTCCTCCTCTTCAGCGGGGGGCTCTAAGGGACTACCGTGGAGCCTCTCTCCGGTGGCGGGCCGGCTTGGGCACTCGCTGTAGACGCGCTCCCACGCTGGCTTTGGTCTCCGGGCTCCGGCACCCTGGGCCTCGCCTCCACCGTGGAGCCCGTCTCTGGCGGCGGGCCGGCTTGGGCACTCGCTGTAGATGCGCTCCTGCACCAGCCTTGGTCTCTGGGCTCCCGCGCCCTGGACCTCGCCTCCGTCACGGATTCCGCGCCGGACGACTGAGCGCCCCGGCCTCCCTCCTTCGTGCCGCCTGCCGACAGCCGCTGCCGTGGGGGCGATGGCGACGACGAGGATGATGGCTGAGGCACGAACGTTCGGGGGCGTTTTCCCTTATCCCCTGGGGCCACCGTTCCGCTGCCGGCGGTGCCTCTTCCGACGGCCTGATGGCTGCTGCCTGCGGCAGCCCCACGGTTGGCCTGCGGCCTCCCGCCCGCGGCGCCTCGGCCGCCGGTCTGCGTCTGGCCACCCGCGGCCTCCCTGCCACTCACCTGCGGCCTGCCACCTGCTGAGTACCAGCAGCCAGTCCTCGGCGCGCCGCCAGTCTCCTCGTGTACCCCGGGGATCTGGATAGTCCCAGGGTTCCGGAGCCCCGGCCAGTTGAGCAAACCCTGGGCGTCGAATTCGGGTAGCATCGCTTGCAGCACCACCCGGCCCGGGTCGGCGCAGAGCGCCAACTGCTCCCGGGGAAGCACCGCTCGGGTCAGGTCTTCCACACCGGTCACCACCCGGAGCAAGCCTGCCAGCGCTGCCTCATCCAGGTCCCAGTCCTCGCCAATCTGGGTCCTGGTGATGTCCTGAGGTCCGGTGTACATCCAGCAGGGGTGGGCCCGCTCCCGCAGAGGCGCCAGACGGTGGCGCAGATAATCCACCACCACCATCACCGACGTCAACCCCGCCTGGTGCAGGTCGTCGATGCGGTTCAGCACTGGCCGCATCCGCTCGTCCTCCGCTGGCGCCGTCTCCCAGATCAACCTCTGGGGTTCCGCCGCCACCTCTGACAACGTGAGGCGGTCGTGGGGGCTGACATCGACGTCGACCCAGTCGCGCCGCCAGTCATCCCACTTGCTCCGCAGCACCTGGTGGATATACAGCTCCGCCAAGCCGTCCCGCAGCCGTAAGTTGCAGCAGTCGGCGACATCCGCGGTGGAGATGCCTCTCTTCTTCCCAGCCGGCCGCAACACGATGAAGTGGCGGAACAGTGCCACTGACGGTGGCACTCCGACGAACATCTCGCAGAAATGCGCGAAGATTGCCAAAATGACCACCGAGTTCAGGTTAAGGTGCGCCATCTGAATCCCGAACGTGTGGAGGATCTGGAGGAAGAATGTCGAGAAAGGCGGCACCAGTCCAGCTGCCACGAAGGAGACAAAGATGACAATGCGCTCCGGTCGGTTCGTGACAGGCGGGAAGTTCACCGGCGTCACCACCGAGGCCTCCCACTAGCCTTTGGGCACCATCATCTTCCGCACCTTGTCCGCCCCCTCCTCGTTGACGATACGTGACTCCGGCAGTATGCTGTCAACCCCCTTGTCACGGTGGCTGCTTCCTGCCCTCGGCATTGCCTCGGGGTGGGGAGCGAGCAGGAACGGTGGGGGAGGAAGGGTTTGCTACGGGCCAAAGGGAGGGCGAAAGCTCTGGAGCGCAAAGAAGAAGAAGAAGGCGAAGGCTTGATCACAAAGATGGCGTAAAGGGTGAATGGTTCGCACCCCTCTCCTTTTTATATCTTCGGGATTTCAAACGACATCTACCGCGGCGCGTTCGACGAGATGAAATTCCTCGACCGACGCGAGCGCCAGGCGAATCTCCCTTGGCCTGCACGGTTGTCAGCGGTTGCCAGGCGCACTATCCTCGATCTGCACGGTTACCATGCACGCCGCCTGCCTCGTTATCACGATCCTCGGAAGTTGGGCGGGCGCGCGCCCGTTCGGCTTCCCGCTGGGCCGTACGGAAGGCCCAAGCTAGAGAAAACCGACGCCTGTGAATCAGCCACGTGGCATCGGCGCTGGGTTCGGCCTCGATGAAGACGAGGGCCCCATCCGCAGTCTCTGGGCCATCGCCTGCCAATGGGCCCGGGGGCTGCTATCGGTGACATAGGAACCAGGGGCCCCCGAGTCCCGAGGCCAGACCAGCAGGTTGCCACGTGGTGACCTCCCGCGGGGATGATGTCCCTGAAGCGCGAGAAGACTAAGTCCCGGGAGAGGGCGCTCGGGGTCATGAACAGTGGTCCCTGAGTATCTGAGTTCCCCGATGATCTGCGAAGACCAAGTGCCAGGAAGAGAGTGCTCGGTGTCATGAATAGTGGCCCCGAGCACCCAAGTCCCTCGACGACCAGAAAAGCTGAGTATCGGGAAGTGTGCGCTCGGGGCTGCGAACAGTGGCCCCCGAGCACCCGAGTACCCCGAGGACCCAAGGAAGGTAGTTCCGGGAGAGAGTGCTCGGGGCTGCGAACAGCGGCCCCTGAGCACTCGGTTCCCCGAGGATCTGAAAAGTCAATTCCAGGAGAGAGTGCTCGGGGCCGTGAACAGTGGCCCCCGAGCATTCGGTTCCCCAAGGACCAAGAATGGGCATATCCGGGAGAGAGTGCTCGGGGATGTGAACAGTGACCCCCGAGCACTCAGTTCCCTGACAGCCTAAGAAGTCCTTCGCCGGTGGCCCCCACAGAGGTCCAGCCGTAAGGTGTCACCCAGTGAAAGGCCCGATGCTGCATTTAAGAGGGCGCGTGGCCTATCACTTCCAACTGCTCCAGCCACTCTCCGTGTCAGTCCCTGCCACATTCTGGTAGGAGGGCGTGGGGACATTTAATGTACGGGTCCCATCCCGCGTCATCCGGCGCGCTTCGGGATAGCATTGCGAGGCCCAAGGCACCCCGCCTGCCGCCCTACTGTGTCAGGCGTACAAGACTGGGCAGGTACGCCGGGCCGCTCTGTGGCTGCCCGGTGGGCCCTCTCCGCGGCGCCTATTGCAGAGCGCATCATGACGACCGAGACCGGGCGGGGGGCGCATTTTCAAGCCCCCCCTGTCACTTCGCACAGCAGCCCATGATGGTTGCTTTTCCATTTATGGTGCCTTGGAACTCGTGCCCTCCCTTTCGGGGCACGCTACCACCGGCGAGTATTTAAGAGGAGCCAGTGGGCATGGAAAGTCTCTCTCTCTCCCGGTTTTCAAACACTCAGAGCCAAGGAAAAAGACAGAGGTTCAATACAAGCACAGAAGCTGAGACCACTGAAGAACAAGGAGCCCAAAGCTCTAAGATAGACAAACATTCTTGTAACCAGCAACATCCCTGAGAGACATTCTCAGTGCATTTATAGCATCCACACAAGAGTAGGGTATTACGCTCAGTGCGGCCTGAACCTGTCTAAAAACCTCCAACGCATTTACTGCATTCTGCATTCAATCATTCCATTCCACCTGCCATCGCATTTACGCCCATTTATTTCATCCGCAAAACAGATTCAGAATCATCCCCCCAGTCGAATCTCAAAGAGGGTCCCTCCAAATCCCTGCTTTAGGAGTTCACCCTCCGACACCTCCCAATAAAGGTTCGCGAGGCTATCCTGAGCCTATGCTTTTTCTTCAATGCAATTGAACAAAAGGTGCTCGATCCAGACTCACTGGAGGAGCTAGAAAGAAGACACTTTGAGACTCTATGTATTCTTGAGGTGTATTTCCCACCATTTGTTTGATATCATGGTACATCTCATTACTCACCTTGTGAAGGATATACACTACATTGGCCCCGCGTTCCTGCATCACATGTTTTCATACGAGAGATATATGGGTGTTCTCAAGTCGTACGTAAGGAATCGAGCCTTTCCTGAGGGATGCATCATGCAGGGTTACGCGACGAAGGAGGCATTGGAGTGGTCTATTAATTACATTGACCCAAATAACCCAATTGGCGTGCCTAAGTCCCACCATGAGGGGAGGCTCGCTGGTGTGGGAGTTTTGGGGAAGATGGCAATAACTCCTGATCTGAAGGCTTACGACCAAGCTCATTTCCTCGTGTTGCAACAAATGAGCGAATTGTGCCCATATGTTGATGAGCACAAACAGATGCTGCTTGAAGAGAATCCAGGGCAGACCGAAGCTTGGGTTGTGAGGCAACATATGCGAAGGTTCACCACTTGGTTCCGAGATCGAATCAGACAATCGAGTACTCCTATAAGTGCTCTGATAAAAAAAACTGGCATCAGACTCTATATACACAATTATGACATATCAAGGGTACGATATAAATGGAAACACATTTTACACAGTTGCCCAAGATAACAAGAGCATATACCAGAATAGTGATGTCTGTATAGATGCTTATGATAATGACATGCAAAGGGGCACATACTATAGTCAAATAGAGGAGATATGGGAGCTAAACTACTTGGGATTCAAGGTAGACCTGTTTCGGTGCCGTTGGGTACATGGGGCAAATGGCAAACATCACTAATGACAAGTATGGGTTCACTAGCGTTGATCTCAAACATGTCAGATACAAGTCTGAACCCTTCGTACTCGTTAAAGATGTTCGCCACATCTTTTATGTGACTAACACAACAAAGAAGAAACACCATGTGGTTCTCGCTGGGAAAAGATGCATCGTCGGAGTTGCAAACGTCATTGATGATGAGCAGTTCAATCAATTCAATGAAATCCCCCCTTTTGCTACTGCAGTCGTGCCATGCCTTTCGCCGATCGAGGAAACTCCATACATCCGCCCCGACCATAATGAAGGGATCAATGTCAAGAAAGCACGAAAACGACGAATTTGAATTTCAGTGTCAAATTTGTAATATTAATGTCAAATTTGTAATATTAATGTCAAATTTGTAATATTAATGTCAAATTTGACTTTTAAGTTATTTGAATTGTTAATGTTAATGTTAAATTTGAATTTTAAGTTTCATGTTATTTGAATTTGTAATATTAGAAGCAAAATGTGATGGGTCATACTCATAGGTGACGGGTGACGTTCATCACCTGTCATCTATGACTTATGCGCATGTGGCCGAGTAGAAGTAAAAGGTGACGGGTGACATTTTTCACCCATCACCTTTTACCTAAAATAAGTGACGGGTTATACTCATATGTGACGGGTGACATTTATCACCCGTCACATATGACTTATATGTATATATAACCTAGCTCTTCCCCGCGTGTGCGTACTCTCATTTTGGCTAAGTGTTTTGGTTGCGCACTCTAGGGTTCATCGCTATCGTGACCATTGCTGTCGCCGCCCCCACTTTCGATACCCTCGACACACTCTCCGTCGTCCCCGGTCTTCTCCTCCCCATGCCTCCTCGTTTCTGTGCTCTCCTTCGTGCCGGCCTCCTCCTCCCTGGCCATCTCATCCCCGGTCTCCAACTCCCTAACGCGCCGGCCTCCTCCTCCCCAGCCGCCTCCTCCCCAGTCTCTGACTCCCCAACGCACCGGCCTCCTCCTCCCCGCTCAGTGAGTTTTCCTCTTCCTTCCTCTGGACAATGAGTTGTTTTTGGAGTATTGTTCTGTGATGATGCTCTGAACAGTGAGTTGTTTTTGGAGTATTATTCTGTGATGATGTAGTTGAACTGAAATTGAGCTCATTATCTAAGCACAATAGCATTTAGGCCCGAGTGGTTGCTCTGAACATGTGGAGGCTGTCCCTGTGGAGCGGAGAAAGCCGGCCACTGCACGAGCCACATCGGATGCAGAGCACCCGATGCCGGCACGCGAGATGGTGGAGGTAGACTCTCCGTGCAGGCGCGCTATGAGCTCCCGCCCACAAAAGGCGAGGAACCCCTCTTGCGCTTCTTCTCCTCCTGGTGGTTCTTAAGCTTGAACTCCATCGTGAGGGACGTGCTCACCAACTTGTTGAAGTCGGTGAACTCGTGTAAGGACAGCCGGTCCTACATCTTTGAGTTGAGGCCATTGACGAAGTGGCGTTGCTTCCGCTCATCAGCGCTGACCTCCTCGGGAGTGTACTGCGCAAGGTGATTGAACACCTACACGTACTCCATCACGGTTCGACCTCCTTGCTTGAGGTCCTCAAACTCCTGCCTCTTGATCTCCATAAGGCCACTCGGGATATGAAACTCATGGAATGCCTGGCAGAACTCCGCCCAAGACACTCGGTGAGTGGCAGGATGCATGGCCAAAAAGTTCGACCACCACGCGCACGCCGGGCCTTGAAGTTCATGCACGGCATAAAGCACCTTCTCGTGGTCCTCACATCTAAGGAGAGCAAGCTTCTGCTCAATCGTCCAGAGCCAGGGATCGGCATCCAGAGGATTCTCAGCCCGTGTGAAGGTTGGCGGCTGAGTCCGCAGGAAATCTGAGAAGTCATCTCGGCGCCTGGCTCCACCCCCTCCATGAGGTGCCGTGTTGCGCACGAGAGCCTCAAGAAGCGTCTGGTTTGTCTGGCGGTTCTGCTCAATTCTCATGAGCACTTCCGCAATTGTTGGCGGTGGGGGAGGATTATTCTCATTCGAGCCTTTGGGCTCATCCATATCGCGACAAGTTCTAACCATTCTGTAACGATAAAACAAAAAGGGAAATGTCAAAACTCCGACCTAGAAGCAATAGTACTAGTCAGTTACTAATCACAAGTGATGCACGTTAAGGCATCACACATTTTCAGAAAAACACAAGTTCAAAAAGTGTAGAGGTTCCGCAAAAATGGCCGGAGTATCCGCACTTATGTGGAACATCCGCAAAAATCTCCAGAATATCCGCACTTTTGTGGAACATTAGCAAAAATGTGCGGATGGTCCGCAGTTTTGATAGAAACTCTGACTAGTCATTAACAAGGAAAAAAAATGCATGCTTGCAAACTGCTGCAAATGATGATATGCTCGAATCCTATCTACAGTTTCTTTCTCGTGCACTTCTCTCCGCAACAAACATCGAAACTCACAAGCAGTTATACTTAGGGGCATAATATTGCATTTTCATACATATTGATCATGAAGAGGCATAAACAAAACTTAGTGAGTTGTTTAGGTGAAGTTGACCACTTACTAAACAATGTTCTAAATTACGTTTAGGCTACTTAATTAAACCAAGCTCTGATACCATGTTGTGAGAAATCGTTCAAATAATATTTTAATTAATCACCAGGAGGATCATTATTCATAATCACAACCTGATGATTAACCAGAATATCATCCGGGTAGTCCCGGCACATGTTTTGTGCCCAAGATTGGAACACATGCCTTTCCAACATGTACATCACAACAGAGCTTAAGAAAGAGCGAGTAATTAAGATTATATTGCAAGTTCTTAAGCATGCAACAAGTTATCACAATTTACAACAAAAGAGAGTTAGGAGGAGACTAAAACCTGCTCAACTCCTAATCAGCAAAAGAACTAAGCAGCGGAAGACTAAAAGCTATAAAACAAAAGGGGGATGGAGCCATATGCCCTTAGGCTTCATCACAAAAGCACGACCACCCAGAGTAGGATGCACTACTCTTGCCCACCACCTGCATCGGCGGGCACGAAGTAGCCAAAACGCCGCCTCTTCCTCGCCGACCTATGAACCTGCATCAACTTAGGGGCAGCACCCTGAGTACGAAGGTACTCGCAAGTCTTACACAATATAGAGCACATATACATAGCTCAACTCCAAGGATCATGCATTAGCTATTAGCAAGGATTAAACATGCGGTTAAGTTAATTAAGCGGTAAGCATCCTAGACATAGGTGTGAGCAACTAACTTAACCAACTTATATGAAACTACCCTGCCGTAACCAACAACTGAGCATATGTAAATGTAACAACAAGTATATCAATGTGAACAAGTGCCAACTCGAACCACCAACCACCAACCACCATACCCAGACCATAATCACATGCCCAACCATCAACCTCATGCCATCATCCATAAACCACAATGAAAACTCTACGACTGGGTGCAGATGAAACAATAGCATGCTCATGACCGAGAGCGCAGTAGTTTAAATTGTTTATACACCCTGTAGGGGGATACTCCTGGACCGAAATGACACGAGGACCATTCGGCTTGTGCCACTGGCCAAAGTGCACACAAGGGGGTACTCGTGACAACCTTTCCCAACCAGCCCCAGCTGTTTGGATCATGCATCGCTTGGCACGGCGATACTAGAACTACTCCCGGAGCAAACTAGTACCGCTACAAGCCCGCCGGCTCACACCGTTGATGTCTAAGCCCAAAAAGCCACAGGTGCGAAGGTATTCGGCTCGTCTTACCATTAGATCGGCATGTGGTGATTAAGGTAAGTGCTAAAGCCAACAACACCGATGATCGGTGCTTAACCGGCGCAAAGCGGTCTACGGTGTCCGGTTTCCTCTACCAACCTACCCAGGGGAACTCCACATCCGGGCAGGACAAAACACCATCCTAACACCGCCCACACCTTGTCTCATACTCACCACTCATACAACCATCTCAACATCGACAAGTGTATGTAATCATAAGAAGGTCCTATGCTAGCGAACAACGGAATGCGCCGTTGTTCGACTTCTACCGAATGACCTAAGCATGGCTAAGCATATAAGTTGAACTCATATCTAGACATTGACAACCTCTCAAGGCTACAAGGAATGTAAATACAAAAGTATTCACGATAGAAGAATGCAATCAACATAGGTTCTACCCATTGACACCCGACACTGACTCACTAAACATGCATACATACATAAGCATAATTCATCAATTTTATACTTATCCAATTACAAAAGATGGGTCAATATGCTTAGTTGCTTGCCTTGCTGCCCTGGATCAGAAAGGTGGGGTGCCTCCGGACCGCCCTCGCTCATCAGCGTTCTCTAAAAACAATAATGCATGCAATGCCATGAGTATGGATGAAATGCAACAATGCATGCCATAAGATGCACAAAATATGAATTGTCCAAGTGGTTTCACAATTTTCGGAGATGGTATTGATTATCAATGATTTAAACAAGAAGAAACACATTTAATTAACTCATCAATTATCAAAAGTATTTTATGGAGTTCTAACACTTTTAACACGTAGTTCATACTCATACGAAGCTAACGCAACTAGTCTCACGTCGTTTGGAGTTCGGATGAATTAATTATAAAATTTACAAGCCTCTACACACCTGATAAATAGTAACTACGGACCCTCCGCACTTTTATGTGGAACCTCCGTATTTTTCCGGACTATCCGCACATTTTTGCGGATACTTTGCACTGCGGAACCTCCGAAAAATTATCCGGAGGTTCCGGACTTTCCAGAACTTCCCCTATTTGGGGCAAAACTTTGCCAAATCGATTTACAATCTTCTCTAACCCAAAGGGGATACATTTGGGAGAGTTTAGAGAGTCTAGAACTCACTTAACCACCTAGCAACTCAATTCCTAAATCAAATCTCATCTAAAATCCTCTCTTTTCTTCTAAACCTCAAGAACGCTTGATTTCTCAAAAAGCGATCCAAAACCCAAATCGACCATCCAATTGCAAGTTCATGCCATGGGAAGCCTAGGAGACTCACCAAGGATGCTTTTGCCCCGCTTTGCGACCTTCGGGAAGAAGCAAAACGCTTGGGACAAAGAAGAACTCTGATGCTCCAAGTGTTTCAACCTAGAACACTATAACGATCAAAACTGGCTCGAATCCTTCGGGAAAACAAAAACGAATTGGACGGGTGAGTATCTCTCGAGCGTGTTGTCGCATGGGTACCACATACGCACCTCGGCTTCGCTTGTAGTGGCGGGAACCAAGGGGAAAAGGGAGAGCTAGAGAGAGAGAGGTGGGAGAGTGAGAGTGGGGGCTCCTCTGTGGTGTGGCCGATTGGAGAGGGAGAGGAGCACGTGGAGAGTGAGGGAGGAGAGAGAGGGTAGGCTGCCCCCTTTTGAGTGAGAGAGAGAGATATTTCCCTCACGTGGGCCCCACAAGTTAGAGAAAAAGTTCGATTTTGCTTCTAATTCAATTCTCTCTCCAATTTTCTTTCCGCTCACTTCATTAATCCAAATTGAGGTGCTATTGTGCTCCAAAAATCCCGAAATTTTTTTATGTCATGATTTAATTCCTTAGGGGCATCTGATCACATAACTGTAGCTCAAATTCCAATCAGGCGATCGAAAGCGATCCAAATTCGAATATGACTCAAATGACACATGTTTAATATTAAACATGCAATTACGGATTTCGGGACGTGACAATCCCCATCACCACCGTCATTTCTACGCTTATATCGATGGCGTCCACACATGGGGTATTGATCCAGCTCTGCATACTCTCCACGAAACAAGATACAATCATGCTTACATGCATGTATTTTTTCTATTTCCAGTCCTAAAGGATAAATTATCTTCTTCGTGTCATAGACACTCTTAGGCATCAAGTTCCCCTCCGATAGCATGTCCCTTAGTAGATCCAACAATGCTTTGAAACTCTTGTCAGTTCAACCATGGGTTGCCTTAGGCTGTAGAAGCTTTAGGTTCCCAAATATCTGTGTGTACTTCTTCTTACAGTTGGGATAAAGTGGCATCTTGGAATCCCTCACAAATTCTTAAAATTTAGCAAACTAACCATTATTTTACTCATCGTGCCGCTCGACATCCCACACCATTTGCTCCACATTCTCCATAAAATCCTCATGATCATTACCATTGAAACCTAATGTGTTCCCATCCTTGAGATCTTGATCCATATCACAGGGTGTAAGTCCTGGAGCCTCACTGTCGGCATTGAGGGCCCGATCCATCTCTCTCTCGTTAAGGCTTTCCTCGTCATGTTTATTCCAACATGTATAATTCTCTTTAAATCCACGTATGACCAAGTGTGTATGGACATTGTCTGGTTTCGAGAACTTCTTATCATTCCTGGAATCGCGATATGGATAATACATTGCCATTTTACCATGATCTTTTATATCCGCCAAAGCAGCACTCATGAAATACTTCACCCTACTGAGGTACTTCGGACAAGTCCGGGTCTCATGGTACATCTAACTTTTGTTCGCCATCTACAATGTAAAAACATTCATTCTTCATTAACAATTACCTTAATTAGGTGATTAAGCATGCGATTAAAAATTCTATACAATTACAATAGATCCGTGGCATGAAGCGGTAGATCGGACAAATCTAGTATCAAATCTAACATAAATACAACTCACTTGTACTAAGATTTTGGATAAAGATGCAAAATGGTCGATTACAACTCAAAGTACAAAAAATCAAGATTAAATAGGGGTTAGAGGAGGAGGAAAGGGGGAGATGCAAACCTTCAAAGACCTAGTAACAATTCAAACTTCAAATCAATAAGATATTGGAGAGGCTCTGGTGAAATCGAACAAAATCGCTAGATCTACTATACGCATAGTAAGGTTGAGTCTGTTCTACGTGCACAGTAGCTGATTAGCTCTTATAACAAAGCTAAGTTATCGATGTGGGTCAGAATGTAATCTGTCACCTACACCAGTCATAAGTGACAGGTCGTAACATGACCCATCACTTATGACTGATGCAAAGAGACCTGTCACTTATAACCAGGTCATAACATGACCCGTCACTTATGACTAGTGCAGGAAGACACATCACTTATGATCAGTTAATAAGTGACAGGTCATAACATGACGCATCACTTATAACTGGTGTAGGGAGACCTGTCATTTATGACCAGGTAATAAGTGACGGGTGTAGTTATGACTCGTCTCCAATGTGATAAGTGAAAGGTAATATTATAACCCGTTACTAATAACCTGTCATTAGTGACGGGTCAATGTCCGGTCCCGATCTAAGGCTACATAAGTGATAGGTCGTAAAATGATCTGTCACTAAATTGTGTCTCCTTTGTCTATTTTTCACATAGTGGATAGCGCAGATCCAGAAGGTTCACGGTTGGAGAGGCTTGCAACAGTGCACAGATCTAGTCTCATGAGAGGTCATGGTTGGGGTTGGAGAGGGGCTGCGGCTGGTGCAGCAGTGGGGTTCCGAACTAAAAGCGGAGGAAGGAAGCTGGCGGGGGGGGGGGGGGCGGAGAGGGAGGCAAGGGTGGCGGCGGTCGAGATAGTGAGGTTGACGGTGGCGAAAAGGTGGAGGAGGCGGAGGGAACCTCATCCTAGGCGAAAATACAAAATTAGACAACATACGCGACCGTATTTACCGAAATAGACAACATATCATCGTATTTATAATTTTAGCATTCGTATTTGGCACCTCGTTTACCGAAAATTGACTTTCGGTATACCGTACACCAAAAATACCATATTCGGCATGTGCCGAATACCTTGCTACAGTGTCATTTTCGGCACACCATGCGTCGAAATGAACAGTGCCATTTTCATGTAAATGAAGCATTACAAAGGAACTCACTTTTTCATCATATAAACTAGGGCTGAAAATAATTTTATAAATTATTCCATCACATAAGAAGAATATTAGTAAATTTTCCTAGATTTTTTGGAATTTATTTGAGACACTAACAATTATTACAAGTTATAAAAGTAGTTTTTTTTAGAGAATTTTAGTTTTAAATATACAAAGGATTTTTTGGTGAATTCAATTAAAATGGGTTGCACATGGATTATGGAATACGTAAAAAAACGTTTTAACATTTTTGGAGTAACAGAAGATCACCGTTTTGAAAAAGAGTGAAAACAAAATTCAAACGCACTGTTGTTACTGTTCATGCGCGGTACTGTTCGTTTTTTATGTGCCGAAAATAGCACTGTAGCCCATTCTCGGCACACTGTGTGCCGAATACGGTGCTACAGTACCATTTTCGATATACCGTGTGCCGAATACGGTGTTACAGTGCTATTTTCGGCACACCGTTTGTCGAATATGATATTTTCGGTGTACGGTGTACCGAAAGTCAATTTTCGGTAAATAAGATGCCGAATACGAATGCTAAAATTATAAATACGATGATATGTTACATACTTCGGTAAGTACGGTTGCGTATATTGTCTAATTTTGTATTTTTGCCCTCATCCTACAAACATGTTAAGTTTCGTATAGACACATCCTGTACATGGTCTATTCTTCAAACTGAAATTTGATGCATATATATAAGCAAATGGTTAGATTTCGCTGTTGAGCCAGAGAAAGGGTCTTACCTCCTTTTCCCGGCTGGTACTAGACAAGCCCTTATAAGTAAGTTTTGTCTAGCGGGGCCAAATTGTTATTCATCCACAATGTGTACTAGCTAATCTCGATTTGCAATTATATTTGTACTGAAATGAGGACAAAGAATGAAATATATTTACACAAATAGCACATATATATATGGATAGATTAGCATAGATTTATGTATGTTTACAATAGAGTGACACGTTAACAAGACCAAACTAACGCCAAATGTATTATTGAGTGCAACATAAATTAATGATGTTTGTGTCCGTGCGACTGTGCGAGTCGACGCGGTCTTAATCAACGGTGGACTGGTTGAGAAGCCACTGCAGTCGGTATGTGGATATGGATGGATGGATGGATATGTGTGCTAGTTGCTGAAGCGTCAAACTGCTTATTGATAGACGACGCAAACACATCCATCAAACAGCTGTGTGCAGTATACTTTGACCAACCAACCTAAAAGGACGTGTGTGCAATGCAAACTCTGGAGTAGTTGAGTGGTTCCATCACTAAAGATCTTTCTCACAACAAGGCAACACCAGGTAGCTCAAATTTTTAAATTTTCTTCCTTTTTATTTATTTATATTTCTTCAAGGAGGATATTGTGCTGATTAAGTTGAATCCATATTGCCTATGTATTTTAAACCACCAGGTGCATTTTTGGAAACAAAAGAGATCTTCTTTTGGGTACCCACCATTTTAGTTGTTCTGCTACTCGAAGGCGTTCTGCTAATTATGATAGGACGTGCTTGTACTTAGTGAGTTTAATATTCAGATTGCGACATATATACTTGATCTCCAGTGGACCGCAATCATTCTTCAGCTCTATTTCTTCCTTCTTGTGTGGACCAAGCCGGAAAAATGATTGACTGATGTGGACCAGATCGATCTAGAGGCTGAAGGAATTAACATTAATACTGGTATCAGCATTTTTTTTCACACTTGCTCCTGCCTTTGATCGATATAGCTGAAACATATATAATTACTGTTCGTTGCCAGCGAGCGCCGCCGGAGGGCCTTGGGTAATGGAGGTGAACGGACTGCTAGATGAGACTGAGGTCTGATGATCCGGCGGCCTCTCTGAGGTGACATAGAGCTTTAATAAAGTAAACTTCATTTTGCAGTAGCTCGGATGTTGTTTTACACTCAAGCTATCGTGGAAACGAATACAGTGTTGAAACTGTCATGTTGAAATGTAAATCAATCTTTTCTGGAAGTGCTGAAACTGTCATTTGTTTATTTTTACCTGCCCTCTAGCTAAATTTGTCTGGAGCATAATTCAGTGGACCTTTGATCTCAAGTTTAAAACCCTGGAAGTGTGCAGAAGTGTTAGGTCCTTGGCTGGATAATAATACTAGACTAAATAGAAATGTAATGTTAATTGGTTTTGCGGCTCTGTGTTGGACTATTTGGAAAGTCAGAAATACAGCCTTTTTTTCAAGAATAAGTTGCCCAATGATCTAAATATGGTTGTGTTTATGATGTGCTTCTTGTTGGAATGATAGTCGGGTGGCGAAGGAGTTGTATAATCTGGCGAAGTGAGTAGAAGACTGATGAACTGAAGACTATACTTGTCAGAACTCTAGTTGTTTCAGTGGTGATGGCTCTAGCTGGACAGCCAGCCGGGTCTGTGCGTTTCTGGTTATGGGCGAAGTCTCATCTTCTGCTCTGGTTCCTCAATGTTGGGATTTCTGCCTTGGATTCCTATGTAAGACTACTTTGTAGAGGTTTTATAATAAAAACCGAGGGTAAGAAAGAGAAATGATAATCAATCAATAGTTAAATGCATAAACATATATATGGGGTCGGAGAGAGGTCAATTTAAGGTCGCAATTAGCACAGGAAATATTAACAATTAGCATGCAGTACTAGACGTTTGTTTCTCTTGCTACATCCATCAATCGAGCCGATAAAGATACACTCCATCATCTTGGTGGCCGATCACGATCTACAAACGAACGGTGACGTCGTCGCTGCGATTGCAATTAACGGCTGCATTTCATTTTAGTTTCCTTGATTAAACTTATCATGCCACTAGATAGCAAGTAATGTACGATGGCATTGTGTCACATCCATCACGTCACTAGCAGTTGGAAGGTTTGGTTCCATCTTCCATGGGCCTAGATGTATGTTTCTGACCGGCACCTGAAGTCGACGCGACGACCACGACCAGCCGTTATAAGCATCATCACCAGTTAATGAAAGAATAGCATATCGTAGTATAGCGCAAACAGTTTCAGTTTGGGATTTTGCTGCTCTGCAAGCAAAACTAGGGAAGGGCATTTCGTTTTTTTTCCTTCTAATTTTCCCTTATTTCATTTTCACCTCAAGATGGAGCTAGAATAGTAGGGACATTAATTTAGAATACGCCAAGGCTTGAAAGCAACGACGACACCTTTATTGGTTTGGACACATAGAATAGTAGAAGGAATAGTTTAGGCATCAAGACAAACAAGGAGCATATGTGACACTAATTGTTTATATCGTAGTCTGTTGGATTGGTTTAGGAGACGAACAAGATATAAGTAGTCGTGGTCAAAGCAAGGTGCATACGTGACAACTAACAACCAATCCATTCTAATTTCTAAGTACCAGCTACTGCCTTACAGAAGAGAAGAGAACAGAACCCAGGCTTAACCATCGACTCATGTGGAGGCTGAAGGAGTATTATCGATCATTCTCAGTATGCTTTTTGCGCGCTTGCTGCTGACTTTGATGTACTATAGTCAGCGAAATACCTACATATATGTATATATGTACTATATACACCAATCTGTTTCTGTCATGTGCTTACGCGGTTTCAAAGAAAAATCCTTTTCAAAAGAAATCCTCGTTCTCCTGTTGTGAATAGTCGCGCTGCCGACATGATCTATGATATACATGGGAATATGACTGAAAATATCAATCTAAAAAAGAGAACCGGTTCTTCAGGTTACGTACGTCCAGCTATCAGCATCTAGATGGTCCGTTCGATCAAATGACACTTCCACAAGAAAAGTCATGCTTTGCTGTTCATCTTGGGAACCATAGCATTGTTTCGTTTATCATTTAGTATGACGTCAAAATATAGATATACATTTTGGATTATGCTAATTTACAACTGTCCGGTGCTAACCGCGGCCATAGATAACCAGCTTCTCCAGCCTCCCACTCACCTTTCCTTCCAGCTTTCAAAAGCTTTCAATTAGAACATCAATTCAAGGAAAATGACACATTAACCAACTATGAACTGCCTAGCCATGACAAAAAATATATATAGTCTTGATATAAAACCAATACACCAAAAAGGTACCGAAATTGAAGACTTTGCATTTAATTTGTATTTTTTAAAGAGAAAAATGCGCATATCCCATAAATTTCAGTAGTGTTCGATCAGCAAATTAAATTCTCTCTGACACTTCAAACTTGAATGAACTTCTTAAAAAAATATGGATAAGTTGATCAATGCATGAAACCTTGCCTTGGTCGCTCCGTCTACACATAATATCTATCATTAACTTGTTGATTAATACTAATCAGTCGGTTAATCTGACGGGCCAAATCGAGCGAGGTTAGTTAAAGGTCACGAACACAAGAGTACAAGAACGATACGTGTCTATTTCCGTTACAACGTCACAGAGTACTAACTAGAGTAGAGAATCAATCAATCAATGGAAAAAGCCTGATCACAAAGAAAACGACTGGGAGTTAATTGCTGTCTTCTTTTCCTGTGAGAATCTTGTTAATGCAGGTGAGGAGGATATATCGGAGAGTTAGGTTTGTGATGGTGATCTCCATCGTTTGGAAGGCCACATCAATGGCAGTTAGGGTTTAACTTGCTCCCTGCATGCTTCGGAGGTGGACGTGTCTGACCCGAAAATGACGTTGATATACATGGGTTGACAACAATCATAACATACAGGGACGGCACAACTACATGGGTTAGCATAGGCCAAATAGACAACTATTTGAAAAAGAAAAGCTTAATACAACATATACTGATATATATTATTGATAGATCAAATTAAGTCATAAATAAGTTGCATGCATATCAAACTAAGCACTAACAAAAGACTGGGTGCATGCACCTGTATTTAGCAAAACCCGCCACTCTCTTGTTGCCAATTGGCCTCGCTCACCCAAATAGCTGGTTGCATCTCAATCCCTCATAGGCCTCCCGCCCACAGCTTCTGTTTGCTGCTACTATCACCTTTCATCTATAGCAATACCTTTCCACTACAGCTTCGATTCTAGTACCCAACGCCCCGAAATTCTAAGGCTAACTCACAGAATTTGCAAATCTTCAGCAAGTACTCTATCCAGTGCTACAGTACCATATAGTACTGTGACAGTGTTATGGAGAGGGTATGGAGCTGTAATTTTGCTGGGTTACTGTAGCCGTACGCAACACTGTTTATAAGACTGACAGTGGGTTCAGAGGGAGGAAAAGTGTAGTAGAAGGTAGGAAATAGGGTAGCTGTTGGAGATGAAAAAATAAGGGATGCTGTAATAGTGATATGGGATACTGTAATAATATTTTTTGGATGAAAATTTAAGATAGCTGCTAGAAATGGTGTAAGATACTTCACGATTTTCCTTTTGGCCACCCTATGGCCTATCTTCTGTCCAATTGTATTGTTCCCGCCATCGACTGTTCGAACTGTATAAGGTCTGGCTCTAAATATATAGATCTCATCCTTGCAAGACTGTATCGACCATCGTCACCCTGTACATCTCAAGACCACTAGAGTTTGCTAATTTGTTCATAAACCATTGGCACCGACCGTATTCCTCAGCCAAGTAAATAGATGCATGAAATGCTTGCAAACGATGGGACTTCTGTTGGATGCGGATCATAAGGGTGCCACTCCAATTTAGTGTTTTAGATACATTGAATGTAGGGCTCCTTTCCTTATCTTCGTTTAGGGTTCACCATGTAAAGCTTTGGGAAACTAGAACCAATTAGGAATGTCTTTTGGACCTATGACGGTGCCACGGTGCGGAGCATATCCCTAGACTCTTTTGTTTTCTGCAAAGTTATTAAAAGTTGGCTAAAATTGACATGATATGCTCCCTCCAATGACATATCATGTACTTCATTGCCAGCCGACCCTGCACCAATACCTATTGATCTTTAGCATGAAAGAATATGATTGGTGTATTCCCAAACTACGGGCAACTTAATCATTTGATGGGATATAATTAGAAATTAAATCTGGAGGGTTAGCCAATGCCCCTGCAGCTACTTCCACAAGGGAAACCGTTTCTGCCTTTCTGCCTACACGCAGTGCCACTAAAGCTTTACAAAAACCGAATTTCCTTTTTACGGCAGTATGCACCACTTTAACAACAGAAAATTCGTTTTTTGCGCACTACATATTTTATCTTTTTCAACAAAATAAAAATGCGTGTTCCTGCCGGCTCGTTTAATGAGTCGGCAATGATGTCCTAGCTATATAAAAGTCGCCCTCTCCTCCCGCAAGCTCGAGTATAACAGAGAGAAACTCTGTTCTTGCATGATGACGGCCAGTTTTGCTCACCAAGATCTTGGTGGCTTTAAAATTTTGAGAAATCCTCATACCCTAGGTGTTTCAAGGTGTGTAACTTCCTCTCCAATCCATTTCTATTTGAATTTTATTTGCTAAATTGCTCTAGATTTTAAAATGATGGAGATGAACCTATGGCATGATGTTTTGAGACAATGTAGATGCAATTATACCTTATTTATGATATAGAAGCTTCAATTCTGGTGGAAAGTGTCTTTATTATTGATTTACATTAGCTATATGTATGAGCATATTTATTTTTCATTTTTAATGAATTAGGAAATTTAGCCATGATATTAAGGTATATAGCAAACTCTAATTATATTTTTTATATTTTAATTAATTAGCAACTCCAATATAGAATCTTAGGTATGAGCATATTTATGGTTGATTTTTAGTGAATTAGAAAAATTAGCCATGATACTTAGGTATGTAGAAAGCTCCAATTATATTTTTTCTATTTTAATTAATTAGCGTATTTATTTTGATTTTTAATGAATTAGAAAATTTTGTCACGATATTTAGGTACGTAGCAAGATACAGTTATATTTATGTATGAGCGTATTTACTTTTCATGTTTCCTTAATGAGTCATAGATAAGGTGTTGAATAATAAAGAAAATTTCTAGGGATGGCACCAACAAATACACATCGGAAGCGGACGCGAAAGCATGCAAAAGGCGGCTCCTCCAACCCGGACCAATTGCCGGTAGGAGATGATGAGGTAATTTATTTGTTGGTGATCACAAAATGTTCAAGATGTTATGAATTTGGATTTACAATAATGATATAATTGTAGATAGATAGAAGATGGATGTACGATGCGAGCCGTGTGAGCGCAAAGTACAAGAACGGCGTGGATTGTTTCCTAGTACAAGCCGCGACGCACAAGTCAAATACACAGTCTCAATACATGTGTTGTCCATGCATTGATTACGAGAACAAGAAGCAGTTCTCCACCACCCAGCAGATACATTCCCACTTGATGCCAAGGGGCTTTATTGGCTATACCCGTTGGACCGAGCACAGTGAAGCTGAGATCGTACATGAAGGGCAATACAATGAAAGAGAAGACGAAGACATGTGCACCGATATGCCGATCGATGAATACGTCGATATGCCGCCTACCGGAGATACGTTGGCCGATGATGATCTAGAGGAGATGTTGGCTGACGCGTCGATGATCTGGAGCAAATGTTGCGCGATGGGGAGGGGAACTTCACCTATGAAAGAGAGTTTCAAAAGTTACAGTGTATGTTAGATGACTTTAAAACACCGTTGTTCCCGGGCTGCGAGAAGGAGCACACAAAGTTGCATATTGTGCTTTCACTGCTGCAATTGAAGGCAAGCAACGGGTGGTCTGATACAAGCTTCACAGAGTTGTTATTGTTCTTGAAGAAATTACTTCCAAAGGAAAATATGCTGCCAGAAAACACGTACCAGGCCAAGCAGGTTGTGTGCCCATTCGGGTTGGAAGTACAGAAAATACATGCATATCCAAACGATTGCATGTTGTATCGCAAAGAGCATGCAGACATGCACGGTGTAGCATGGTACAAGCGTGACGATGATGATATCGATGGTGAAGGAAAGAAGAAAAGGCGTCCCGTGATGGTGATGTGGTATTTTCCTATAGTCCCCCGTTTGGAGCGTTTATTAGCGAACAAAAGGCATGTCGAACTGATGCGATGGCACGCCGATGAGCGCAAGGATGATGAAATGCTGAGACACCCCGCTGATTCTACGCAATGGAGAAATATCGATAGGAAATACAAAAAGCCCTTTGCAGAAGATGTGAGGAATATAAGATTTGGGTTGAGTACGGATGGGATGAATCCATTCGGCAACATGAGCACTAGTCATAGCACTTGACCGGCGACTCTATGTATCTACAACCTTCCTCCTTGGTTGTGTATGAAGCGAAAGTACATTATGATGCCTATGCTAATACGAGGGCTGAGGCAACCTGGCAACGATATTGATGTATACTCGAAACCATTAATGGAAGATCTTGTAATATTGTGGAACGATGGTGTGCAGGTATGGGATGCATACAAACGAGAGAACTTCACCCTACGCGGAATGCTGTTCATAACAATCCAAGATTGGTCAGCCCTTGGCAACCTATCGAGCCAGACTATCAAAGGCTATTGTGCATGCGTGCATTTCGTGGATGAAACAGAGAGCTTGTAGCTGAAGAACAGCCAAAAATAGTGTACCTAGGTCATCGTAAATTTCTTCACAAGGATCACACGTACCGCAGCAACAAGAGAGCTTTTGATGGGAAAGTGGAGACTCGATCACCTCCTAAGCATCGCACTAGGAGACAGGTATATGAGATGATAAAGGGACTTAGGGTTATCCTTGGAAAGGGACGTGGGAGTACACCGGTTTTGAAATCTAATCTTAGAGCTCCTATGTTCAAAAAGAAATCTGTCTTTTATGACTTAGCATATTGGCTGGATTTGGTGGTTCACACGCAATCGATGTCATGCACATTGACAAGAACGTGTGTGATAGCTTGATTCATACGTTACTAGACATACCTGGCAAAACAAAGGATACACTGCAAGCACGGAAGGACCTCAAATATTTGAAACTCAGACATGATCTACATCCCGAAGAGATGGAAGAAGGTAACAAATATCTTGGCCCCACGAACTACAATCTGAGCAAGGCGGAGAAAATTGCAATGTGCAAGTTCTTACATGGAATCAAAGTTCCATCCGGTTACTCCGCCAACATAAAGAGACTAGTAAACATGAAAGATTTGAAATTAATTGGTATGAAGTCTCATGATTGTCATTTGATGATGACACAGATGCTTCCAATTGCAATTAGAGGTATTCTACCGCCGAAGGTCCGAAACCCAATCATAAAGCTGTGTTCATTCTTCAACATGAAATCACAGAAGGCCATCGATCTGATCAAGCTAGATAAGCTGCAGGAAGACATGGTCGAGACTATATCACAGCTTGAGGCATTGTTCTCTCCATCGTTTTTTGATATCATGGTGCATCTCATTGTTCACATTGTGAAAGAGATACGGATTCTTAGCCCCGTGTTTCTGCATCAGATGTACCCTTTCAAGAGGTTCATAGGAGTTCTTAAGAAATATGTTCGTAACCAAAATCGGCTAGAAGGCTGCATGGCAAGGGGCTAGGAACTGGGGAGGTTATTGATTTCTGCGTCGACTACATGAATCTCAAATCGATTGGTGTGCATATATCTCACAATGAGGGGAGGCTACAAGGGAAAGGGATGATAGGTGCAAATGCATTCCTCACTAACGACCCTGTTTCATTCATGCAAGCACATTTTACAGTTCTACAACAATCAGTTGTAGTGGGCCCTTATGTCGAAGAACACCAGAAGATGCTACGCACCAGAAACCCAGGGAAGTCCGATGTTTGGATCACGCGAGAGCACAGAGATCATTTTGGCACTTGGTTACGCAGACAGGTGATGCATAAGCAGATAGAGTGTGCTTAGTTGAATGTGTTGGCTCACGGATTGTCTACTACAATCCTCACATTCCAAGAATATTACATGAATGGCTATACATTTTATACGAGAGCTCAAGATAATAAGAGCTCCAACCAAAATAGCGGTGTCCGTATAAATGCCTACGACTGCAATGGAAATAGGAAGACCTATTATGTATTCATAGAGGAGATCTAGGAGCTCTATTATGGAGTGTTAAAGGTTCCTCTTTTCTGGTGCCAATGGGTCAGACTCCCAGGGGGTGTGAAGATCGACAAGTACGGTATGACTACAGTGGACCAAAAACTCATTGGATACAGAGAAGAACCATTTGTACTTTCGAATGATGTTATGCAGATCTTCTATGTTAAGGACCGGGACCCGGCTAACAAGGAGGAGCGCCACGTGGTTCTTCAACAAAAAAGAAGGATTGTCGGAGTGAAGAATGTTGTTGATGAAGAAGACTACAATCAATTCAACGCGCTACCTCCTTTCGAAGAGGACGTCAACCTAGGTCCCATGGAAGACACCAACAAACCTCCATATGTACGTCGTGATCATAATGAAGGGAAAATCATTAAAATAAAGTAGCTAAATTGTATTAATTACTATGTATGAATTTGTTTTAGATGCAAGTATACCTCACTTTTGTTATGGAAGCTTCAATTTGTAGTGTACAGTGGAAGATATATTTATTATTGACCATATTGATTTTTAATTTTAGGTATATACAAAAATTAATTTTGGTATATATCAAGTTCAAATTTAAATAAATATGTATTAGGTTTGCTAGGTCAACTTAATGTTAATAAATATACATAGTACAAACTCAATCGAAATCACCTAAGTAGCACAACAGTTTGTTCAGTCTTACTTGGTGTAGGGCTTGGGTTCGAGTCTCTACGCGCGCGTGAAGCTAAAACAAATTTTTTGCACCCCGCTGTACCAGCAATGAAAGAGTTTTCATTGCCGGTGGACATATTGGGCCGGCAGTGAAACTACTTTCACTACCAGTGTACTTATTGAGCCGGCAGTGAAAGTAGTTTCACTACTGGTTGTCCTAGTGAGCCGGCAGTGAAGGTACCATTTCACTGCCAATGGTCATATTGAGCCAACAGTGAAAGTTCTCACCTATAAAATAGCTTGACGCCCTGCGCCCTTTGACACTTCGAAAAATTTTCCCGTTACCTGTGCTGTCCGCCGAAACGCCTCCAGATGCCAAGGAGCCCACACCGCCAAAGGTCCACGAGCCCGTTCCTGCTGTCCATATCCTCCTCGACGCTGTCGTCCTCCTCCCAGCCACCATTGCCGTCCTCCTGCCCGGTGCCATTCTCGTCCTCCTCAACGCCGTCATCCTCCTCCCCGCCGCCGTCACCGTCCTCCTCCCCGGCGCCATTCTCGTCCTCCTCGACGCCGTTTCCTGCCCTCCTCGACGCCGTCGTCCTCCTCCCCGACGCCGACCCCATCCTTAGTCCCCAACACCGCCTTCCTCGAAGTCACTTGCCTCTACGCCATGGCCCCGCCCCGTCCTTGTCGCTATCATCCCTGAGCTCCAATACATCATCATGGTGAGCACTCCACCGCCCAACGTCTCCCTCCACCTCCCAGACGAAGTTTGTGGTTACTACGAAGTGATAGGTACTATGAGGTTAATGGTTGATTTGGTAATTGAGTTCTGGTTTCATCACTGGGTGGTTTAGTCAATTGAAATTGAGATGAGTGAGCTCGGTTCTGGTGTTGAGAATGTTGGTGCTCAGGCAATCGATTGGTGGTGGTGCTATGTTGGTGATATGCTTGATGATCAAATGGAATACTGAGGTTAGGCTAGATATCTAAGTGCAATAGGTGTTAAATTTGTTTGTTCTTTATTGTTGGATCGACATAGATTGCACTGATAGTAGTTGTGCATTTCATTGTTCAGTCCCTGTGATTATTGTTGGTAATATGTACAATGCCAGTTAAGTTTGATTCCTAGACTAGGAGTTGCTATATTTGTTGATTCAATTAATCTTCTTTTGATTGAATTTTGAAAGAGCAGGAAAACCTTTGGTATTGCTCTGATATTTTGCTACTCGGTTAGTGTTTGTTTCTCAAAGAGTAATCCTCTCCTTGTCAGTTTTTATGTCCAGCAGCATTGTCCAGGAAGAAAAGGTCAATTTCAGAGAACACTTTTTTCAGTTTTACATCTAGTTGTGATCTTAGCTTCTAGCCCAGCTTGTGATGTGTCAAATGGAAAATTAGGGAGTAGGATATCTAGTCCTGGGGCCAATAGTTATATTTATCTGAGAGCAATTTTATTCAATCATCCATATGTTGTTCAGTTCATTATCTTGCTTGATGGGAGGTGGTTTTGCTTCTGTACTTATGGCACTTACGTGTATGTTCATGTTCAGTGTATATGAACTACTTTGTTTCTTGATTTTTATATTCGGGTGGCCCTCAAGCATATTTTGCAGTCGTAAATGATGAAAGGAGATAACTATTTACCATACATATGACTGCAAAGCTCGACTGGGATGGTTATTACACATGCACCTTGCATGTCTTTTCACTATCCCAGTCGAGCTTGCAGTCATATATAATTATCTCCATAATCTGATGCGGATCAATCAAATAATAGACTCTTTGTTGGATGGTTGTTGCATATGATGGTGGTGACTAATTTTTGTTTTTGTTTGTTGCTTTTCTTCTTACACCCTAATGTATAGATACTGATGCTATGCTTATTTTCGTACTGATCAATGCACCCTAATGTATAGATATTGATGCTATGCTTATTTTTTATATCATGCTCTCTACGGAGAAGCAAACATTTCTTTTGCAACACAATAAAATAGTGGCGATGATGATATGGCTCGAGGCCGTATTTCTTTATTGCTTCTAGTAATTTAGTACTGATTTCGTGGGTTCAGAGAGGAAGCATTCTTCTCAAGTCAGCATTTATGTGCCAGTCCTACTAGTTTAGAGAGTAGCTTCTCTCAAGATGAGCTGGACGTCTTATCTGAGGTTGGCCTAACCTCAGATAGGACGTCTAGCTCGTCTTGAGAGAAGCTGCTCTCTAAACTAGTAGGACTGGCACATAAATACAAACTTGCGAAGAATGCTTTATCTTTGAACATGTAATCAATATTGAAGTCCTAATAAGACCATTTGCTAGAGCCACTGAGCCTAATAGTTTTTTGCAAGAATATTCTTTGGTGTTAGGGTGGTTTGTAGTATATCATTTTTGAATATTCTCTAAAATTTTGGACTGCTATGATATGGTATGTTGTTCATCGTGCTATGACCTGGTTCTACGATATGCCACCTGTGTGTCAATGACATGTGAGACCAGGTCCCACTCATTATCCTCACAATGGATGGCAAATCGTAGAACCATCACTTATTCAATTGTAAATCGTACTCACATGGTCAATCAGGCGTTGCCGGGTCCTCCGCTCCACCACCATCGCCCCCCCCCCCCCCCCCGGCATCCCCGGACATACTCACGCCACCAATAGTTAGTGCGGGGACACGGTCCTCATCGCGGGAGAGGTAGAGGGATACTGGACTGGCTCAACTCAACTGACTTTTCGAGGGGTGACTTGTAATATTATGTGTTTGTCGATGCCTGACTTGTAATATGTGTTCATTACTATGTATTAATGAAGGTATTTTTATTCATTTTTACAGTAAATATATGTATCATTGTATGCATGTATTGAGAGAGGGACGGAGAGGTTGAGGAGAGAGAGTACAGAGAGGACAGAGAGGAGGACTGTGGAGGGGGTAGAGGGAAAACATTGCCGGCTCAAACCTTCGGCTGGCAGTGATTCCAACAAATCATAGTCGGCCGAAGGATACAGCCGGCAGTGATGCCAGAGAATCACTGCCGGCTAAATCCTTCAGTCGGTAGTGATGTCTTGGGTATCACTGCCGGTTGAATCCTTCAGCCGGTAGTGATAACCCCCTTCACTACCGATCCACCGAGCCGGCAGTGATAGTCCTCGACTATCACTGCCTGTTGCCCACTACCAGCTCCAAAATCGGTAGTGAAGGAGGTTTTAGAGCTGGCAGTGAAGGGGTTTTCTGTAGTAGTGAAATAGGCATCACTGCCGATTCGTGGCTCTAATCGGCAGTGATGCCTCCTCCAAAAAATAAAAAAATGAACCGAGGCGGCTCCGCATGACTGCTCGCTCACCGTCGCGCTCGGCCGCACGCCTGTCGCTTGCACGCCCGCATGCGCTCGCATGCTCAAATCAACTCATCTCAACACAAGACCAGATCAACTCATCTCATCGAACACATCTCATAATCAAATTGAATAAATCGACTCATCTCACAATCAAATCGAACACAAGGAGACTCATCTCATAATCAAATCAAACAAATTGAACATTTGCTTCTATGCATTTGCTTCTGCTTGATTTGGAGGTAGGATCAAACAAATCAAATCAAACAAGTCGACCTCGCCCACACCCTGCTTGTCGTCGTCGCTGCCACCTGCGCATTTGCTTCTGCTCATTATGGAGGTAGGATTTCTCGCAGTACTCCGAGGCCGAGTAGAGCTGTGGCTGCAAGTTCTTGAGCTCCTGCATGAACATATCACCACCGTCAAGAACATTGAAACAACAATCCGGACCCCAAGAACACACCGGATCCACGAAAGAAGCAAACAAACAACACAAGGAAGCAAAGAAACGGCACGCCAGATCCACACCTTGTTTGCCTTGATTGCTTACTGCACCTCACATGCAGGGCCTTCATGAAGCTTTTGCTATGCTCCATGGATGCCTCGTCGACGGTAGTAGGGCCCACCCAGCGGCTGCAAAAGGAGGTGCACGTCGACGGTAGTCGGGCCCACCCAGCAGCTGCAAAAGGAGGTGCACGAGCTCAAGAGATAAGGTGGGAGAGCGAGGTTGGGAGAGAGAGAGCACCAGTGGGGAAGAGAGAGAGGTTGGGGGAGAGAGAGCACCGGTGGAGAAGAGATAAGGTTCTTGTGTGGTGTGAATGGGAGAGAGAGGTTTGGAGAGAGAGAGCACAGGTGGGGAAAGGCACTGGCACTTGGGAAGAGATAAGGTTGTGCGATCTTGTGTGGATGTGAGGACTAACCATTCCAAACAAAAATGTATTGAATGATAATTTCAGGTCGTTACGTTTTAGTGTTGGTTAAGGGCTGCAACCGGCACTGATGGTTGGTATCAGTGCTGGTTTGTGACTGAAACCGGCACTGAAGTATCAATGCCGGTTCTTAGCACCTTTCACATTGTTCGTGCGTGAGAGATTAAGAACTGGCGCTTATTCACTTTCTGTCACGATTACTATTGAACCGGTACTGATGAGATGCTATTTTTAACCCGTTCTGTAGCGGTGTTTGATTGCAAATAAATCATTTACACAATTATGCAGAAGAATTAAGAAGGTCGGTAAAATGACTATAAACACGAAATGAAGTAGGGACATTTAGAAACTTGCTTGCATTATTTTTTAGAATAAATCCGTACAATTACAAAAAGGAATAGTTTTCAATCACTATACAAGCACTATTGTGAATATGGCACTTTTGGTACGTACGTTACATGGTCCAAAAGTTGATCTTACTACATATGATGTAGAGCTACTTGATTGTTACAATATTTTTGCTAAAGTTGTGGTCCACAATTGGAGTCATGTGTTTTCGCCACTATGGTAGCACATATAGTCTCAAGATTGGGATGCGAGCGCGCACTCTTTGAGAGGAGAATGGGATTACAACAGATAAAATTAAAATTAAGGTGCTGACACGATCATTGACATCAGCTCCCCAGTCCTGTATTCCAGTTGTGACATTTCCCTAACTAGAATCAGAATTAATACATGTTCTTAATGGTTTAATGGGTGCTAAAAAACTGAATCTTTACCTAACAAAATAAAGTCTTCCCGGAATATCATCTACTGTCAATTTAGTATGCACATTGATACTTTGGAATGCTTTTGTAGCAAGAGGAAACAGGTGCCACAAGTGTCGAGGATCTGTAATCGATTATCTGTAGTATGCAAATATAAAAATAGAGATACATGGGTAGTTGTCGAAGAGTACTGCAAAGAGACATAAATTTATACAGGTTTAAGCCTCCGAGTTGGATAATAGCCCTAAATCATGTCTTGTTTTAATTATTCTCAGGATCATAGAGTACAATGAGGTGCGTAGATGGATATAACTCTAAAAACTAGACGTATTTATGTGTATCTACTACTGAAGATCTAGCCAGGTAAAGGATTATTGCTTATGCCGTGGATCTTCAATGAGTGTTGGTCTTCTATCCGACTAGATTTCGGAGATCCGAAAGGCACAAGTTGTTTGTTCTAAGGCTTTTGTTGGCTTGATTGCCTTTATTGGCGTTATTTCTGGTTTTTCTGGATGTACCCCTATCCTTGTCTTACATAGTCAGAGAACTTAGGGCGTATCTGTCGGAGGATTAGCTCCTGTCGCAGGGATCCCAAGAGACCCCTTTTTAGAGATTCGGCCGGGGGGATGATCCTGAATAAGTTCGCCGAAGAAATGAATGAAAGTAAATGCAACGGCCGGTGGATGGGTGTCGGATGACCTAGTGCAAAGGGAAATAAATGCACCGGAGTTTAGACAGGTTCGGGCCGCATGGGGGCGTAATACCCTACTCCTGTATGGATGCAATAACTGTCCTGAGGGAGATCCCTCGAGGATGTATCTGGTTACAAAAATGTTGTGTCTAACTAAGAGCTTGAGGCTCCCTGTTCTTGGGCAGGGACTACGGTTTGATTTTTGGTGCTTCTGTTGATTGCTTGGGCTTCTTTTTTGATTGCCTTTTTTCGATCCCAATTTTTATTGCCTGTTCTCTTCTGTGTGCCGACTCTTTTATGCACTCGCCGGCTGCGACATGCCCCGAACGGGAAGGAGGGGGCACAAGTTCCAAGACGCCACGACTGAGAAAGGCGTTATCATTTCCTCTGGGCGAAGTGACCGGGGAGGTGGAAAACGCGGCGCGCGTCCGGTCACTTGTCACCATAACGCCCTGGCAACGGGCGCCGTTGAGAGGGCCCACCGGGCAGCCACAGAGCCACCCGGCGTGCCCGCCCTGTCTTGTTCCTCTGCCACGACAGGGCGGCAGGCGGAATGCCTTGATCCTGGCAATGTTATCCCGAGACACACCGAATGATACGGGACGGGACCCGTGCAATTAATAGCCCCACGCCCCTCTGCCAAAGCATGGTAGGAACTGACGCTGCGGCGGGAGCAGTTGGATATGTCAGGCCACGCGCGCTCATTTAATGCGGCCTTGGACCTCTGACGGGCGGACACCTCATCGGTGGGCCCCTTGGGGGCCTCTCTGGGTCGTCGGGGAACCGAGTACTCGGGGGTACTGTTCACCTCCCCGAGCACTCTCTCCCGAGAATGCCTATCTTTGTCTTCGGGGTACCGGGTGCTCGGGGGTACTGTTCACCTCCCCGAGCACTCTCTCCCGAGAATGCTTATCCCTGTACGAACCTTCGGGGAACCGAGAGCCCGGGGGCTGCCGCAGGCCGCCCCGAGCACTCTCTCCCGAGCACTTTCGCACAGATCTTTCGGGGAACCGAGAGCCCGGGGGCTGCCACGTGCAGCCCCGAGCACTCTCTCCCGAGCACTTTCGCACTGGCCCTCGGGGAACCGTGCGCTCGGGGACTGCTACGTGCAGTCCCCGAGCACTCTCTCCCGGAACTTAGCCCTTCTGATCATCGGGGGACTAGGGTGCTCGTGGGTGACCAGGCACCTCCCCGGGCACTTTCTTCCCGGTACTTAGACTCTGCAGGTCATCGGGGAACTGAGGTGCTCGGGGACCAGAGACTGTGGCCCCGAGCACCCTCTCCCGGAACTTAGACTTTCCTCATCCCGCAGGAGGGACCTCGCGGGATGGTGACACGTGGCGGACGGCTGGCCTGGCCTCGGGACTCAGGGACCCCCGGTTCCTGATACTCCGACAGTATCCTACTTGGACTTCCCGGGCGTAATCTACACAGATCGTTGGACTCCTGAATATCTAGTAATCCTTCCCAAATAGGAGATGACTTTCCTATTCGGTACAATTAGCTTCCGAGTTTGTCATCTCTATATATATCCTACTCCATGGTGGCTATGTCTAGCCTCTTATCAAGTAAGATAAAGACTATCCTCGTATACCTTTTATAGATATATGGTATTTATGAAACATATAATATTGATTATATATCACTGTCAACAAAGTATGTGCAACTGGTTACAGATGATCGTTGTTACCACAGTTTGGAGCCTGTTGGCTGTAGCCTTCTTTTTCTCTACTCTTCTTGGTACTTTGCTTAAAGAAAGTCATAAGAATATATTCAGAAATCTTGTCTGTCTCCTTACTGTTAAAGGTGCACAAAATCCATTTTGTCCACGTAAACATGTACGGAGCGAACCAATTTTTCCTTTCATTTGTATGCCGCCTGAATGTTAGATTGACCCTTCTGTGCCATTTCAAAAGTGTCTTTTATTTTTTTCCCCAACCATTCGTCCATGAGTAGCATAAATAGGAGGATATTGTGAGGGCGCAAATAAAGTATATAAGATATTGAGATGGTGGGAAATGTTGATATATAGTATTGGCTACTTGTATATATATTATGTATCTTGGTTCGTGTTTGTGAAGCTCACAAAAATTCGTGATATTTGTTGCACTTGAGGAATCCATATTGTAGGTGTGTAGACACATCTTGTGGCCTATATATTCTTCAAACTGAAATTTGAAGCATCAAAGCTAGTGTGAGCAACGGTCAATAACGGACAGAGGATGCCGGACCGGCCGACTGTTGGAAACAAATGATTTGTAATGTATATATCTGGAGCCGGAGCTTCAAGACATAAACTATTTCCCTTGGCCTCCCAGTGATGCAAATGGTTAGATTTAGAACTCGACCCAGAGAAAGTTTTCGAGCTGTACGTCTAGCTCGGTTCAAACTGTGATAAATCCACAATTTGTACTAGTTAGTCTCAGATGTCCAGTGTAGTCACCATTGTGGATATATTTCTGTTTTCTAATAAGGGTAAGAGCTCTGTATTTCAATAATAAATGCAAGAAGATAGTGCAAACACCAATGTAAGTGTTGGGGAATGAGACCGTGCCGATTCTCTGTCCCTTCCCGGTTGGCTTCGGCCAGCCTTGGAAAACCCTAAACAAGAACAAACAATGCTTGGTCCGGTAACATTTCTGGCAGTTCTTCTAGGAAAACATCTAGAAACTCGCATATCACAGGATATCAAGAAGATTCGTGGTGGCCACAACCTTCAAGGCATAAAGACAAGGATCAATATCCTTAAGCTTCAGATGGACTTACGTGCCAGATAGATCATTGAGAGTGATAGTCCTCTAAGTACAATCAATGACAGCCTTATTCTTGGTGAGTCAATTCATTCCCAGAATGATATCTATTCCTTTGGGGTCGATCACTAGCAGATTTACAAAAAAGGCATCTCATTAATGATGATTGATGCATTGGACACATATTTATCAGTAAGGATGTTGGCTCCGGTGATTCTATAACATAAGGTGCACGAACATTGCAAACCTTCAGCTCATGACGCTGAGTGTAACTCCTCGTTATAAAAGAATGGGAAGTTCTCAAATAAAAAAGAATGACCGCAAGAACGACGACATAATTAGAATTCAAAAACAACGTACCCATCAACACATTGACACCCTCATGAGCTTATTTGGCGGTGGTATAGTTGACATGATCGCGCTTAGAGACTTGCGCAGTCTTCGAGGCTTGATGAGAGGATTGCGCGGGTGGTGATGGCCTTGGAGCATTCACTGTGGCTCTAGGCTTCGGGAAAGGGCATTCCCGTGCAAAGTGCGCGACGCACCCACAGTTGTAACATGGGCCGTCGGGGCCACCTGTCACACGCCCTTGAGACTCCGTGGGTCGTAGAGGTTGTCCTTGCGGAGCGGAGGAAGTTGGATGCCGCACTATCCACATTGGTTGTGGAGCAGCCAAAGCAGTCATGTGGGATTGAGGAGGCTGACTGTAACATCCTGACTTGAGCATGTTAACGAGTTACAAAATTCTCTCTAATTTAAAACTTTTAGAGTTAATTAGGCTAACTATGGGTTAAGAGATTAGGTACTTAGATGTATATATACTAGTATAGATGTACATCATGTCTATAAGATGCTTAGTAATTAGAAGTGCTCTAGAATCAATTCTAAATTAGTCTCTGCTTTAAGTTGATTTATATGCATTAGTTTGAGATTTTTCATTCTTATGTGGAGGGTTGAACTTGAATGTCTCTCAAATTCAAACCTATTATTAGATTCTGTTCAGCTCAAATCCATTTCAAATTCAAATTCTTGGATTCAAATCATCTTCCAAAAAGTCTCGAGATCCAAATATCAAATACCTCAAATTGAATTTAAACTTTACTCTTTTCCCAATTATTCTTTTTCCCTCTCATGGACCGAATTCCTCCCTCTTCTTTCTTTCGGCCCAGCCCCTTCCCTCTTCTTTTTCCTCGCGTAGCCCAGCCGGCGGCTCGTTCAACCATCTCCTTTTCTTCCTCTCGCACGCGCGCCGCGTCCGGCCCACAACGACGCCGAGCGGCCCAGTTCTCTCACCCACCCCGCGCTGCCGGCCCAACCGCACGTTCACACGTGCACCAGCAAGCGCCCGCGCCCTGCCTGCGTTGGCCGTCCACGTGTTGCCGATCCAACGGCTCAGTCCCTCCGCCCTCCTCCTTCCTTCTCCCTTCCAGCGCGATGACGACTTCGCGCCGTTGTTCCTCCAGGGAAATATCCCGCACGAGAGCGAACCAACCCCCCCCCCCCCCCGCTTCCTCGCACTCTCTCCTTCTCGCCCCTCTCTCCTCCCATGCCCTGCGTGCGTGACTTTTTAAACTGCCCATGCTTGTCCGGCGTAGAGCACGCCCATGCTCCGGGGAAAAAGGTGGGCGCCACTGCCACCTCGCCGCCGACGTCCACATGACGCCAGCGCGCGCACCGCCTCCCTGTGCTCCCTCACCGTCTATAAATAGCGCGATCGGTCCTTCTCTCGTTCTTCTTCTCCATTCGTCGTGCCACCGCTCTGCCGCCACCACCATTTCCGCCGCTACGACCTCGCTATTGCCCATTCACTATCAACGTGCTGCTAAGAGGTACCGGGGGACCCTCGCCATCTCTGTGCTGCTGCCCGTTCACCGGAAGCCTGACAGGAGCTCGTCCGCGCCGATAGCCGAGTAGCGCCACCGTCGCCTCTTCGACGAATTGCTGGCCGCTGACCTGCTTCTTATCGTCCTTGAGCTCGATGAGCCTCTCAGTCCCCCTAACACCCCCCTAGATAGCATATAGGCGTCTCCCGAGCCCCCTTTTTGCTCATCGCCGTGCGCCGCCTTCAGTAGGACTTCCGCCACCGCATTTAGCTCGCCGCCGGCGTGTTAGAACTCCGTTCGTGTCGCCGAGCGTCGTATCATGATGTCTAGAAGTTGTAGGGCCTTTCTTCGAAGCGGATTGGCACCTCCCAGTGAGGGGGAGTGCTGCCCGACTCTTACCGTGCCGCTGCCCTTACTTCGGCCGTGATCTGGCACTGCTTCCGTAGCTTGCCGCCGTTGGCAAGCCTTCCTTTGTGTTCCCCGTAGCGTGTAGAAGCCCGGCGTTAGCAAGTCGTCGTGAAGCTATGGTGGAAATCTGGTGCCGGTGACCCTTCCGGCAACGCCCTGCCGAAATTTCTCGCCGCCGGCCGAACTCCCCCATACTCTGTCGCGCGCTCGCGTGCAAGACGGGCCATCGCTCGCGCGGGGGAAAGCAGCCATGGGCCGTGGCTCCATCTGGCTTGGCCCAGCTACTGGCCTCGCCGACCTGGCCGCCAGATGGGCCGCTTGGTAGGCCGGCCTGCCTCCGCGGCCCGTTAGCCAGGCAGCCCGAACCCGAACAGGCCAACACTGTGCAACCCGGCCTAGGCCCATCCAGGCCTGGATCCAGCCCATCCAAGCCCATTTGACCCAAAATCATACTGTTCATGTGGGTCCCACCTGTGAACAGTATCATTTATTAATTTTTCGATTTAAATTTTGATTAAATCTTTCAAGGGTCGTAACTTCTCCGTCCTGACTCCGATTTCGGTGATCCTTCCACCGAAATTCATCTAAAATCGAGATCTACTCATTTGTCATGTTGTAGTGTCCAGTAGGACTCATTTGGCTTTCCATTTGGTGTTTAATTGATTCTTCTTTAATGTCACCGTTATTGATCGTAGTCATGATTTCAGGACAACCCGAGTTATGCGAGTGCTACACTGGAAGTATCCGGAGTGAGGAGGATCCCGATTACAATCAAGACTTCGAAGAAAATTCCAAAGAAGGCATGTCCTATTTCCTTGATCATATTGAACCTATGTTTTCGAATAATATACATGATCAACTAAAACTGGACATATTATCGCGTGTGCTATATATTGCATTTTCTTTCAAACCACTTATAGTAGTTAATCCTATAAACACTGCCATGCCATACATGTTATCATCCAGAATACATATCACCCTAGGAATACCTGTTGTTACATATATTAACAATAGACGACACCTTGATATCTAGCATGTTTAGGATGGAATACGTCTCCTCGGAGACGTCGCTTTTAAAAATACTTCTCTTTGGAGACAAGATTTACTGTTATGATAAATCATATACCATGCTTCCATGATGGTTGTGAATTCCGTGATGGTCGGGAAATCCTTAATATCATGTGGGACATGGAAGGTGATGTGTAAAAATGGGTGAAAACTATTTTGGTGGGCAGGTAGAGTAGTTCTCTGGGGAGGATGCTCTTGGGGGCTTGAGTTACATGATGGTATTCATTGCCCATGAAGATGCCTAGCCCGGCTGCTTAAGGACCGAGTCATTTTGCCGACATGCCTTAGCGACCCGGTGCAACCATACATATTGAATGGGCAGGATTTGACTTTTTCTTCACCAGACTGAGTTGGGCATAATACCAGGAGGCTGAGAGCAATGAGGAGCCAAGAGTCTATTTGTCCCGCTGTTTGGAGATTTCAGGGACCAGCTTAGGCTTAAAAAGGGAGGCTAGCCTTCAGAACATGCAGCTCTGGAACTTGGCGTGTCTCGTGAAAAAGCCCGCAGGAAAGGTGTTTGGAGAATCTCGGTATGATTCGCTCCTCCGCTTGCAACGGTTGGAGGCATATCGTATGGGTAAAGCTGTACAACCTCTGCAGAGTGTAAATCTATTCGAATAGTCATGTCCACGGTCATGGACATGCGAAGGCAGAACCTTTTTGACTAGACTTCGGGTGCATACGTTTTGAGTGAGTGTGTGAACTAGATGTCCGTATGATGAGGTTCCTGGCTCAATCCGCCAGAAGCTGTGTGATACTAGAGATACACTAGAAATGATAAAAAGGGACTACGGAGCGAGGTGTAGCCCCTCCTAGGACCGAGAAACCCCAGACATAGCCCATCACTGGTTTTTGGAATATTAAAATATCTAGAAGTCAATCATGGTCGATACAATTGATAATCTGCATAAAACTACTTTACGCATAAATCTAAACCATAGAGCCTATCCTTGGATAAATCCATTATGCATCTATCAACCCCCTTGAAGTAGTATAGGGCTTGCTGAGTACCTTCCGTACTCACTCTTGCTATCATCCAGATGAAGAACTCAATGCTGATTCCGCCGGAGGTGAAGCCGAGGATGAAGAATAGTATCTGAGGTCACGTTTGCTCCCTCGCTACTTGTGGCTTGGGTTTTTGTTTCCGTTGTGTATTCTGCTGGCCGCTAGGTCAAGTGTGTAATATTCAGTATGGTTTGTAAGTCTTTTGTACCCAGAATCTTGTTATTTACATGAAGTTTGACTGTGATATTACAACTGTTGTACTGTGCGTATCAGCTACTTAATCCAGGGACTGATACAGGAGGCACAGGAGACCCCGGTAACCTAGGGTCTTACATTGACTCTCCGCAAGCGGGCGTTGAGTGCTCCCGTCCACAGAAGGTGACTGAGTCATCTTGTGCTTCTTCTCTTCTTAGTGGTTCTTCATCTTGAACTCCACCATGAGGAAGGTGCTCACCAACTTGTTAAAGTCAGTGAACTCGTGCGCCAAGAGGTGGTCTTGCATCTTAGAAGTGAGGTCGTTCACAAAGTGATACTGTTTCTTCTCATCGGTGCTAGCCTCTTCTGAAGCTTACTGTGCCAAGTGATTGAACAATTGCACGTATTCCATTACCTACTCACCCCTCTGCTGGAGGTCTAGAAACTCTTGCCTCTCAATCTCCATTAGCCCCTTGGGAATATGGAAGTCACTGAAGGCCTGGCGGAATTCCAACCAAGAGACGCGATGATCGGTGACGTGCATGGCCAAGTAGTTGGTCCACCATGCACCGGCTACGCCTTGGAGTTGATGGGCGATGAAAAGAGCCTTCTCATGGTCCTTGCATTGAAGGAGAGTGTGCTTCTGCTCGATGGTGCGAAGCCAATGGTCGGTGTCAAGAGGATCCTCAACCTGCATGAAGGTGGGTGGCTGAGTTGAGAGAAAATCCAAGAAATTATCTCGGCGCTTGGCCCCACCTTTTCCATGAGGGGCCGTGTTGTGCGCGAGGGCTTCAAGGAGAGTAGTTTGAGGTTGGCGGTTCTGCTCTATCTGCATTAGGACATCCGTCATACTCGATGGAGCAGGTGACACAGGGTTGTTCTCATTAGAACCCTCAGGAAGATCACTACTGCGAGTCCTCATCCTATTGTGAAGATAAGATGAAAAGAGGCAAAAGTCAAACTCTGACATATATCAAGCAAGTGCTATTTTCGCTATGTCAGAAATTGCTTGCTTGGACTCAAATACTATTGGTTGATGATAATGCATGCTCAAAGATATGGTACGAAATGAACAATAGAGTATAAAAATATGCTTGATCCTTATCTACATGTTTCTTTCTCGAGTGCATCTCTCCCAAACAATCATCACAATCACATTTATCACCTTTTGCATGAAAAGAATAAGTATCCGTGCGAATGGTGCTTATGCAACTCACCGCACAAGCGACATCTCATACGTTGTTGCCAACGTATTCACATCTCGTACCATCGGCTTACGGGACACCCCTTGTAACCACCACATGGGTAGATGACCATATCTACCATCGTATGATGGATGTTCATACATTATTAGTAATGTATTCACCTTCCGTACCATCACTGCACGGAACATACCAGGCCTCTACCTCACACTGGTTGAGCCCCTGATATTTGCTGCTATCGGGATGTGTTGATGCAACATGATTAACGAATGCATCATAATAGGAAACAACATAATACATAAAGAAATATTCTAAATGCAACAACCAAGCACACGTTACACTTAGGGGCATAGTATAGCAAGTTCGTACATATTAGTATGAAGAGGTACAAAAAGAAACTTTAGTTAGTTGCTTAGTGAGTTTGACACACTTGCTAACCTACTTCCTAAGCATTTTTAGGCTACTTCATTAAACTAAGCCCTGATGCCATGATGTAAGGAACTGTCCAAATAGTATTCTAATTAATCATTAAATTAATTATTTACTTAAGCACAACTTCAATGATTAATGGATACCGCTCCAGTAGTCCCGACACGTGTTTTGTGCCCAAGATCGAAACACATGCATTTCCAACATATCACATCACAATAAAGCTTAACAAAGAGCGAGTAATTTAATTATATTACAAGTTCTTAAGCACCCATAATTTCTTATAATTTACAGCACAAGAGAGCTAGGAGGAGACTAAAACTAATCTACTCCTAGACAAAAGAGAACTATATAGCAGAAACTAAAACTATAAACAAAAAAGGAGGATGGAACCATATACCCTTAGGCTCCATCACAAAAGCACGACCTACGAGTAGTTGCCTATTCATGCCCGCTACCACCCTCGGCAGGCGTGAAGTAGCCAAAGACCAACTCCTCTTCGCTGGTAGCACATGAAAGAACAGCGTGAGTACGGAGGTACTCGCAAGACTTAATCCATATTGGGTACTTATAGATAACCTGACTCTAAGAATTATGAATTGGGATGCTAGCAAGAATACAGCCGCATGGTTAAGTAAATTTATATGCAAAAGCAAAATTTGACAAAAACATGTGTGAACATCTAAACTTAAACAACACAATTATCTAACCCATAACCATCAATTGAACATATATGTAAAAGAAGCCATAATAATATCTGTAAAGACCCATCTCAACCATCAACCACCTCAAACAAAACTCGAAACTCTACGATTGCTACTGAACATATATGTAAAAGGAAGCATAGTAATAATATCTGTAAAGACCCATCTCAACCCATCAACCACCTCAAACCAAACTCGAAACTCTACGACTACTACTGAACATATATGTAAAAGGAACTATAGTAATAATATTTGTAAAGACCCATCTCAACCCATCAACCACCTCAAACCAAACTCAAAACTCTACGACTGCTGCAAATGGACAAAAGCATGCTCATGATCGAGAGCGCGTCACTTCGAAATGTTTTTACACCCTACAGGGGTATAACTTTACCCACAAGAGCCGAGGATCATACGGCTTAAGTGACCACACAGGTCCACCAGAGGTGGTACTCGTGTCAACCGTTCCCAATAAGCCACAACCATTTGAATCAGGCATCTCTCGATGAAGAGCCCACTTGGGTTAACTCACAGAGCAACCTCAAGTGTTTCTTACAAGCCCGCCCGCTCACACCGTCGATGTGCAAGCTCAAATGATTATATCTACAAAGGTATTCGGCTTATCTTACCATTAGATAGACATATGGTAAGTACAGTAAGTGCTAGAACCAACTGCAACAACGACTGGTGCTTAAGCAATGCAAGCGGTCTATGGTGTACGATTCCTCTACCGACCTACCCCAGGGAACTCCACATCGGAGTAGGAGAAACACCCCTATCACCTCCCACATCTCAACTCATCCTCACTACTCATCCCAAAAACCATCAACCCAACATGGTTATCGATGTGACTGTAATTAAAGCCTATAGCTCGTGAATGGTGTTGAACCATCGCTCGACTTCTACTGAATAATCTATGCATGGCTAAGCATTTTGTTATCTTTTAAACTAGACCATCATCAAGTTAAACCCCAGTTACAAGGAGATGGATCACCAATAACTCAAGACGGGGTGTAATGCATCAACATAGATTTTACCCATACAAGACCCAACATCGACTCAACAACATGCATAACGTACATAAAGCATATTTTATCACATTAGACACATATGATCCAAATTAATGGGAGAAACATGCTTAGATGCTTGCCTTGCTACTCAAGCGGCTGCTTGATGCTACCCACATAGAATTCATAGAACCCGTGTGGCTCAGTGTCACCTTCAACCACACCCACGTCATGCTCCGGATCCTTGTTCACTAAAGAAGAATGCATGCAATGATGAGCATTAATGAGGTGAAACAATGTATGCTACAATATACATAACAACAAGCTAAAAGTGCAAGACATGCGATATAAAAGAAAACTTTGCAATCTAAATGACTTTGGAAAGCTAACAGGAGGTCGGAGACTCCGGGTCAAACTCGAAACCTCCGGATCCCGGAACCTCCAGGTTGTACTTCGGATAGGGGTTCTCGGTTAGCCATTTTTTAATTAACTCAGAAGGTCCAGGCTGAGTCGAGAACCTTCGGGTTAGGCCGGAATGTCTAGGTGAGGCTCCGAGCAAGGGATCTCTGCTAAATCTAAATCAAATTAACTCGGACCCTCCGGGTTTAACCCGGACTATCCGGGTTGGGCTGATTATCTGGTTGATGCTTCGAGCGAGGGTGCTCGATTAAAAGCACCGCGAAATACCCGAACTCTCCGGGCTTAACTCGGACTATCCAGGTTGGGCAGACTTGCACTTCTCGATGATCTTACTCGGTTGATTTGACTCGTATGTTAAATCTATCCTACATAAACATACATATAAATTATACAAAGGATTCTAGACTCAACTTGCACCCTAAACCATAACAATTTTTTAGCACACATCGGGATTTTCACTAGGCTACCCAGATTATCCGAGTTCTACCTAGACTATCCGGGTTTTCTAGAGAGATTGCTTCGAGGGGGAAAACTCAACTGATTTGATTTGCGAGCCTCTCCAAACAAAAGGGAAATATATTTGATATATTTCATAGAGTCTAGAACTAACTCACCAACCTAGCAACATGATTCCTAACACAAATCTTATTTGAATCCTCTCTTTTTGCTCCAAAGGTCAAGAACTCAAGAACTCCGCAAACTTAGCTCCAAACTCGAAATCAACCCACCAATTCACGCATTCTTGCTGAGGGAAGCCTAAGGGACTTACCCATGGTACTTCTGGAGGTTGGTGACCACGGGTGATGAAGGAAACAAAGAAATCGCCTGGGAAGAGGAGTCCAACCGCAGTTCCTTGTGCTTCAAGAAAAAACACCAAGAACAGCTCGTATCTTCCGAGAAAACGCAAATGAATTGAACAGATGGGAAGCTTATGAGCTAGTGATCGTGTGAATACGACATGCATAGCTCAATTCAGCTTCTAGAGGAAGGAATCGAGGGAGAAAGAGAGAAAGCTTGAGAGAGGGGGGGGGGAGCTCGGGCTCCATGGTGGGAGGGAGAGATAGCTAGGAGAGTGAGGGAGAGAGAGGGAGTTGGTGGGGGTTGCTAACCCAAGAGGAGATGGGATGGTTGGCCACCCATGTGGTGATGCACGTTTGCCCGATCTTCCGAAGGTAATATGATAAGTCGATTAGTGAAGTTTTGACGTTGATGATCCAAATGCTCCGATCAGAATAGATCAAGAACCCTCGTAACTACTACACCACTACTTCATGGTTATCAACCATGCCAAGACGCGGTTGACCTCATCAAGAAGGCTTTTCCTGCCAGTGAATCAAGAACACACGCAAGAACAGGTAGATGCAATCTGAATATTGCTAATTACCAATGAAGCACTCGAGTTTGGGGTTCAACAAACCGATAAACGGTGAAACTGTATTAAACAGAATAATCTAAGCTAAAATCTAAACCTAAACTACGACGACTACTGTGTATATATAGGGGGGCATGAGGAGGTCAACCTAGGGTTGTGCATCTGTGGAGAGAGGCGTGCACAATCTGGACTCCGACTCTGACACGATTACAAAACCCGGCAGGGTTCAAAATGGTAACACAACACCTTATTCCTTTGACTCTGACTAAACTATAAGGAATATTTGGTCGAGCTCATATCCATTGGAAAGGGCTTGTCGTAAGTTTTACAGAATGTCCAAGATTGCCTAAACCGGACTTCGTATGAGAGAGTTATGCCCGTTTTACTAACGTAAAACCTTTGAAATCCGATCGAATGTTTCAAAAATAATAATTATAAATGTAACACATATTGTCATGATGATTATGCATACTTAATTATGTCATTAACGTCTCAGGATGTGACACACAAGAGCCCTAACAATGCCCTTCGTATCATCTGCTGGTGCTTTCTTTCATTTCGGCAAGTTCTTTTTCCCTAAAAATGTGTTTTTTTAGCAAACAAAAGAGATCTCTTTTTAAGTACCATTCCTTTAATTTGTGGTGGTACTCGATGGCATGCCGCTAATTATTATAGGATGTGCTTGTACTTAGTGGGTTTTATGCAAATTGCGACATATATATACTTGATCTTGAGAACAGCAAATCATTCTTCAGCTATTTATTTCTTCTTGTGTGGACCAAGCCCCAAAAATGATGGACTGATGTGGAGAGATCTAGAGGCTGAAGGAATAATATTAATACAATTATCCAAGATGTTTTGCACGCTTGTTCCTGAATTTGATATAGCCGGAACATATAATTATTACAGTAAACTCGCGACACATAATATATTAGCACTGTAAATGCAGGAAATCTTGTGGTCGGAGAAGAGAAGGTCATGTATTATTACAGAGTTTGTGCTCCAGTAGTGGGTTTGGACTTCTCCAAAGCATATCTGTGACTATTTTCTATTGGGATATACTACTAACTGAAGTTATGATTTTACTAATTAAAGTACTTTTCAAGACATCTAATGCCCCCGCAAAAAAACCAATATAAATTTTTCATGTTTCCAATCTAAATATTGTAAAATATTAACTGATAGTTAAGTTTAAAAGTTTGTCCCAAAATATGTCCAAACGTCATGTTTTAACAAATGAAGTAGTAGGGATTGTGGTGTTGGTTGTGCGTACATCTAAAGCCCCCGCAAAAAAAAAGCCAATATAAATTTTTCATATTTCCAATCTAAATATTTTAAAATATCAACTGATAGTTAAGTTTAAAAAGTTTGTCCCAGAATATGTCCAAACGTCATGTTTTAACAAATGAAGTAGTTGGGATTGTGATGATGGTTGTACGTATATACATAATGCCGCAGTTAGTCACTTTTCGGTAGCTCGGATGTTATTTTACAGTGAAGCTTTCGTGGAATCGAATTATTGTGCTCTCTTCCGTTTACGTCATGTTGTTGAAGTGTAAATCAATTAATCGTTGAGTACGTAATAATATATAGGGGCCAGCGGGTGGTCAATTTAAGGTCGCTAACACAGAAAATATTAACGATTAGTAGCATAAACGTTTGTTTCGGTTGCTACATCGATCAATCAAGCCGATCGATAAAGATACACTCGAGCTAGGTGGCCCATCACGATTCACAAACCAACGCTGACGTCGTCGCATGCGATTGCGATTAACAGCCGCATCTTATATTAATTTCCTTGGTTCCTCTGACGGTGACGTCGTCGCATGCGATTGCGGTTTAATTTCCTTTGTTTCTCAGCCATGCATGCAGGGGATGAAATAGTAAGTACTCTCTTCGATTATAAATGTAGGTCGTTTTAGATTTGTACGGAAGAATTAAGAAAGTAGATTAAATGATCTTGTTACCTTTCATTTATTTTACATTGGAAAAGATAATTTATTCATTTGTGATAGTGTTAGCATTTATTAAACAAGGACAAGACGGGAACAAAAGAGAAAAAATGCATAAAAGTTCGAGAATAACTTATATTTAGAGAATAGTTAAGGAGACTAAAACGACCTACATTTGTAACCAGAGGGAGTATGTTAAGGTGTGTTAGGGTATATTTGGTTGAACTGGGCTGAGATTTTTATAAAAATTACTTTTAAATGCTGTTGTTGAAAGGTTGTTAATAGAAAAATTATTTTTGAATTGATTTTTAATGCGGATGAAATATATAATATATGTAATACCCCTTAGAATATTATCCCTTAGTATGTAAGAAAGTTCATCCAAACTAGTTTATGGCTAATAATGATAGCTTTTATCAGCTTTTGCTTCTCAAAAGCCATTTTCAAAAACGGGCAGTTTGGTTTAGCTTTCTGCTTCTGAGTAGTAAAAGCTAGCAGAAACTGACCAAACACGACCTTATGCATGTGTATAGTGTGGTGTGTGTTGAGACTTACAGTTAGATACTATAGTTTGTACTCCAAAGTTTAGGCTTAAAAAAAGATAGCATTAGCCGGTAACACTACTACAGAAATGATTTAGTGGGACGCCCCTATACAGATGGTTCTGTGGAGCCATCTGTGCAAACATTATCATAGACGGCTCTAAATAAGAACCGTTTGTGATAATGACGAGACTCCTCCGAGAGTGGTGAGATACTTTTAGTACAGATAGTTCCTATTATGAACCGTCTGTATTAATATTACAGACGACTAATATTTAGAATCATCTGTAATAAAACCAATATCATACATGGCTCCAAATATGAGTCATTTGTGATATTAATATAGACAGCTCGTATTTGGAACCATATGTAATAAAACAAATATCACAAACGACTTCAAACACAAGCCGTCTGTAATATTAATACAGACGGCTCTAGAAAAGAGCCGTCTGATAAAATAACCGAGGGGACGTGGGACGCTTTAGTACAGACAACTCCAAACATGAAACTGTCTGTACTATTAGAACAGTACATCATCCCCTACCTCTAGATCCAAGCATAACAGTGGCGCCTAAACAGTGAAAAACAGTGCGCAACTTTTAGAGGGAGACGATGATTTTGACCAAAAAATTATTAGATTTCGGTGAAAACTTGAAAATTCATTAGCATTTGTTACTCCAAGGTAAGCATTATGTTCAATTTTAATTTAGATGGTCTAGATTTTAGTTTTGAGAGCTAGCTAGATCTAGATCTAGATATAGATCTAGATTTTTTTTTATAATGACATAGTTTTATTCTATTCATTAAATGATGTAGATTTATATTTTAATTTAGTTTTGAGAGATCAACTATATCTACATCTAGACTTAGTTTTTTTATGATGATCTAGAATATATTAGTTGTTCTAGGTATATATGAGCTCAAAGTATAGATGAAGGTTTAATTATATGTTACTATAAATGGCTAGCTTTAATCTAGTGTTGTAGATAAATTTTGGATTTGTGGTATATAAATATAAAATTCTCAATAACTATAGTATTTAACAACAAGTTTTGAATTAATGTTTGCCCTTATTTTTAGGTATTCATGTATATAATTAATATAATGGCAATCATTAATTATTTTCAAAATAATTATCACTTGTATGGTTCATTAATGCATGCATGCATGACAGCTCCATTTTTTTGTCAAAAAGCTTGGTTGCTCTATTTTATTAGGTTGATTTGGCATTAATTTACTTCGTACATTGTAGATAGATCGTGGCTGGATATACGGTTCTCGTATAAACCAAGGGTACCTTGATGGTGTGATGGCTTTTCTGGTAGCTGCCGAGGAGGATCGATTAGAGAAGGGTGTTGTATTTATATATTGTCCTTGATCATTTCTTAGACAGAACGTAGCCCTACAAATCCAAGTGCACTTGATTATCATGGGCTTCAAACCAGACTACACGTGTTGGACCAAACATGGTGAAGAGCAGAATGTGTTACACGAAGACGTTGGTATTGTCGAAGAACCTGTAGTCGACGTAAGGAGAGAAGATGACAAGGAATTTGGTGCAAATGATGATGACCGTGGTGCTACAAGCAATGATGATTGGTTGGATCAGATGATGTGCGATGCAAACATGAACTTGAGTACTCAAAGAGACTTTAACAAATTCATATGCTTGATTGAGGACTCAGAGAAGTCGTTGTTCCCTGGATGCAAACTGGAATACACAAAGTTGACATCCATGCTTGAACTGCTTAAATTGAAAGCAAGCGATGGGGTGTCGGACAAGAGTTTCATGGAGCTATTAGAACTCTTATCGGACATGCTTCCAGATGGAAATGACCTCGAATGACTTTATCCTCTAACGTAAAAATCTATCAGACTTGTATTCATGTCTAGTGTGCAAAGCATCTCGATATAAGCGTAAGAGTCAATCAGACGATGATGAGGTGAAGAAAGGAATTCCAACTAAGGTGGTGTGGTATCTGCCTATAATTCTGCGTCTTAAGTGTTTGTTGTGAATCAAAAAGAGGCCAAATTGTTGTGCTTGCACTCAGAGGTCTGTAAGCAAGATGGAAAGCTAAGGCATCCTACTGATTCTCCCGAGCGGAGAAACATCGACATGATCTTCGATGACTTTGGTGCAGAATCGAGGAATCTAAGGTTTGCTTTGAGAACGAACGAGATGAATCCTTTTGGGAACATGAGCAGCAAGCATAGTACTTGGCTAGTTGTTCTCAGTTTTTACAACCTACCTTGTCGGAGGATGAACTCCTGTCGCAGGGATCCCGGGAGACCCCTTTTTAGAGATTCGGCCGGGGGGATGATCCTGAATGAGTTCATCGGAGAAATAAATGGAAGTGGAAATAAATGCAACGGCCGGTGGTGGGGGATGATCGACCTAGTGCAAAGAGAAATAAATGCACCGAAGTTTAGACAGGTTTGGGCCGCACGGGGGCGTAATACCCTACTCCTGTGTGGATGCAATATCCTTCCTCGAAGGGAATCCTTCAAGGATATATCTGGTTACAAGGGTATATTGTCTAACAGAGAGCTTGAGGCTCCCTTGCTCTAGCTCTGCTCGAGCTTGCTTGCGGTGTTCTTCGGATGCTTTCTCGTGTATCTCTCTGATCTTGTTCGCGCCTCTTCTGTCTTGCTGATCTTGTTTGCTTTCGATTTCGATCAAGGAGATATCCCTTCCTGCGTTATCCATCCCTTCCTTTTATACACTCGCCGACCACGACTTACCCCAAATGGGAAAGAGGGGGCTCAAGTTCCAAGATGCCACGACTGAAAAAGGCGTCATCATTCCCTCTGGGCGAAGTGACAGGGGCGGTGGAAAAACGCGGCGTGCATCGGACCACCCGTCACTGTGGATGTCCTGGCACCGTTGAGAGGGCCCACCGAGCGGCCACAGAGGCACCCGGCGCGCCCACCCTGTCTTGTTCTTCTGCCAGAGCAGGGTGGCAGGCGGAACGCTTTGATCCTGGCAATGTTATCCCGAGATACCCCGGATGATATGGGATGGGACCCGTGCAATTAATGGACCCACGCCCCCCTGCCAAAGCATGGCAGGGACTGACACTGCGGCGGGAGCAGTTGGGAATGTCAGGATGTCAGGCCGCGCATGCCCATTAAATGCGGCCTCAGACCTTTGACTGGTTGACACCTCGTCGATGGGCCCTTCTGGGTCGTCGGGGCATCAGATGTTCTCGCGCGAACCTTTGGGGAACCGAGTGCTCGGGGGCTGCCACGTGCAGCCCCGAGCACTCTCTCCCGAGCACTTGTGTAGAACCTTCGGGGAACCGAGTGCTCGGGGGCTGCCACGTGCAGCCCCGAGCACTCTCTCCCGAGCACTTCTGTAGAACCTTCGGGGAACCGAGTGCTCGGGGGCTGCCACGTGCAGCCCCGAGCACTCTGTCCCGAGCCCTTCTGTAGAACCTTCGGGGAACCGAGTGCTTGGGGGCTGCCACGTGCAGCCCCGAGCACTCTCTCTCGAGCACTTGGTTGTTCGGCCCATCGGGGGACTATGGTACTCGGGGGCGAGCGGGCACCTCCCCGAGCACTTTCTTCCCGGTACTTGGACTCTGCGGGTCATCGGGGAACTGGGGTGCTCAGGGACCAGAGGCTGTGGCCCCGAGCACCTTCTCCCGGAACTTAGATTTTCCTCATCCTGCAGGAGGGACCTCGCGGGATGGTGACACGTGGTGGACCGCTGGCCTGGTCTCGGGACTCAGGGACCCCCAGTTCCTGATACACCGACGGTAGCCCCCGGGCCCATTGGTAGGTGATGGCACGAAGACTGCGGATGGCCCCTTCGTCGCGGACGTGGCCGAGGCTGGCGTGGACGCCACATGGCAGACTTTCGAGAGGTGGCCTTTTTAGACCCGGGCCTCGGGTACGACCCAGCGGGGAGACGAGTAGACGCGTGTCCACACAACTCCCGAAGGGCATGACGACCGTACGGGCGGCACGCACGGCCGCCGCGCAGATCGAGGAAAATACGCCTGGCAGCCGCTGACGCCGCACAATCGACGGGAGAATCGCCTGGCGGTTGCGCCGATCGAGGGGGCGTCTCGCCGAGCGAGCCGTTGGGCGGCAACGTTTGAACTTTGAGATATAAAAGGGGGAGGGGATCGGTCCGTCCCCCTCTTTACGCCTTCCTGCACTCTCGTTCTTGCCTCCTCCGTGCTCCGAAGCCCTTAGAAACCTTCAGGCGACCGGAGCGCTTCTCCTTCCTTCTCTCCACCACCAAAGCACCTCCGCTCCTGCCAAGATGCTGAGAGTCAGAGGAGGCCGTCGCGACAAGGCTCCGGACAGCATTCTGCCGGAGTCTCGTCTGAGGAACGAAGAGGCGGCGGCCAAAATTAGGAAGCTGTTGGTGCCCGAGGGGCAGGAGGGAGCCGTGGTGGTGACGCCGGCGAACTTTCCGCCGGCGACAACCGTTCCCGGGCGGATTGTTCTCTTCACTTCTTTCATGGCGGCGGGGTTGGTGCTGCCGTTCTCTATCTTCTTCCTCCAAGTTCTTGAGACCTACGGCATCCAGCTGGTGCACTTGAGCCCCAACTCCGTCGTGGTGCTGGCGGTCTTCGCGCACCTCTGCGAGATGTTCGTGGGGGTGGCGCCTTCGGTGACGCTTCTACGACACTTCTTCGTCTTGCGGCCGGCGGGGAAGAAGAGAGGGCACTCCACGGTGGATGTCAAGGGGTGCTGCAGCCTTCGGCTACGAGACGACCTGGGGGAGCACTACATCCCCCAGGTACTGCACAGCAAGTGGGAGGAATGGCGACGAGACTGGTTCTTCGTCGACGTCGACCCCCACGAGCGTCTTGATCTACCAGAAGCGGCGGCAGAACCTTGGAGGTCGACGTGGGAGCTGCCGCAGCCGGAGGACGTGAGGTTGGAGCCGGTGTTCGAGCGCATCCGGCTCCTACGAGACTCCGGGCTGACCTCGGTCATGGTGGTGGTGGACTTCTTGCGCCGTCGCCTGGCGCCCCTGCGGGAGCAGGCCCGGCCGTGCTGGTTCTACACCGGGCCTGAGGACATCAGTCGGACCCAAATTGGCGCAAGCTGGGACCTGGGCCCGGCGGAGCTGAGGGGAATGACCCGAGTGATCACCGGAGTGGAAGACATGAGCCGGGCGGAACTCCCGTGGCCGGAGATGGCGCTCTGCGCCAATCCCGATCATGTGGTGATCATGGCACAGCTGCCGGAGTTCGATGCCCAGGGGCTCGTGGACCGGCCGAGGAGCCGGAGCCCCGAGGCCTCCGAGCTCCCTGGGTTGGACGAGCTGCTCTGCGAGGAGGCTACGAACAGCTCAGCGCGGGCTGGCGACGGGGCCGTTGCGGGCAGCAGCCGCCGCACCAGAGAAGAGGGCACCGCTGACACTGCAGTGGTGGTGGCACCGGGGGATTGGTGGAAGCACCCCCAAGTCTATATCTCAGTGCCGGACTCCCCGCCGTCGCCGTCGGCAGCGGTGGCGTTCCCGGTCCTAGAACTGCGACTCGTGCGGATGGGGCCTGGCCCGGCACCTGAGAGCCGCGCAGCGGCCCCGTCGAGCACCCAGCGGAAGAGGCGACGGGAGGATTTCGGGCCGGCGCCGCCGGACCCGGACTTCAGGCTCCCGGCGGCCAAATGGCAGTACCGGGGGACGACGACCAGGTAAGTTTCATCCTTCGCTCTTTCTTGGGCGCTCCTTGCCCGAACTGAGCTTTGATTTTGATCTTCGCCTATCTCCCGCAGGCCGACCGCAGGCGCCACTGTGATTGAAGGGGCGCGGGCGCCGGGGCCAGAGCCAAGCCCGCTAGCCGCGTCAATGCAGGCGGACGCAGCGACGGTAGGGGCGCCAACGGACGCGGCGGCTAAGGGGAGGACGGCGGAAGCGGCGGCCGAGAGGAGGACGGAGCAGTCGCCCGAGCCCTTGGCGCCGGCGGAACCTACCCCGGGCAGGCAAAGCCCGGGGCGGATGATGGTGGAGACAGCGGCCTTGGCGGGGCCGGCGGACGCGGCGGCCGAGGCGGGAATGTGGCCGCCGCCCGAGTCTTCGGCACCGGTGGAACCTACCCCGGGCAGGCAGAGCCCGGGGTGGATGGTGGTGTGGCATCCCATGGGGACCTCGGACCCCCCGGAGGCGATCCGCGGGGAGACCGACGCTCCACCGGCGCCCGGCCGGCCCGCTGACCCCCTCCTGGCCGCGATCGAAGGCGTCCAGGTGGCGGTCGGGCGGCTGGGCGCGGCAGTGGACGCGAAGGAGGGGCAGCTCGAAGTTGAGCGCGCCCGGATGATTTTGGAGAGGGCGCAGCTCGCGAGCGCCCAGGAGGAGGCCCGCGCGGCGGCCGCGCGGGAGCAGAAACTCCTGGAAGATACCCGCGCAGAGGTCGCGTGGGAACAAGAGATTTTGAAGGCCGCGCGGAAGGAAGCCACGCGGGAGCGAGAAGACACCGCCCGCCTGGTTGAGGCGTCGAGGCAGTAGGCTGCCGAGGCCCTTGCCAGGACGGGGCAGGCGCAGGAGCGGGAGGCAGCGGTCGCAGCCCGCGAGAAGGCGGCGGAGGAGCTCCGGGCCGAGCTGACCCGCCTAGAGGGCGACGCCGAACAGGCGTGCGCCGACCTCCAGCGCTCGGCCAACGACCTCCGGAAGATTGAAGAAGACATCCGCCGGTGGGAGGAGGACATCTCCCTTCGGGGGGTGGACAATGAGATCACGGCGGCGGATCTGGGCGCCCGGGAGGACACGCTGGCCCACCAGGAGGACGCGCTGACCCGCCGGGAGGGGGAGCTGAGCCGTCGAGAGGGGCAGGCTGTTGCAGCGGCAGCGGCCGCCGCCACCAGGGAGGAGGAGAACGCGAAGCACGAGGCGGAGTTAACCGCCCGTGAGCGTGCCTTGTCCGAGCTGGTGGCGCAGACGAAGCAAGCTGCCAGCTCCGCAACCGACGGCGGTTCTTCTGGCCCGGCCGGGGGCCAGGGACTTGAGGCGCAGCTGCGGGCTGCGAAGGAGAAGCTCGAGACCGCGTTCGTCTCGCGGGTCAACCTGCAGCAAATGTTGGAGGACATACTCCGGCGGATGCGGCGGGCCGTGGAGAAGGGCGGTCTCGGACAACTCGTCGAAGACCAGAAGAGTGACAGCCCCGCACGACAAGTCCTAGGGCTTCAGCAGGTCTGCGAGCGCCTCGAGGCCCTGCCCTGGGCCATCCAGGAACTCGCCGCCCGGGAACGACGCGGCTTGGCCCACGCGGTGGCCGAGCACGTCCTGGCCTGCTACCGAAGCAGAGACCCGAACTTCCCGCTGGAGCCGGCGCGGGAAGGAGTGGTTGAAGCCGAGGGAGAGGCTGCCCGGAAAGCGGTTCAGAGTACCGCTGCCGAAGTGGCGGTCGGCTTTAGGCGGGAAGTGCCGCCGCCGCCAGCCCCCGGGGATGACCCAGATGACTCGGACACCGCCTCTGCCGCCGACTAGGCTTTTTGTAGTCGTTTCTCTTTCTTTTGTTGTTCTCTTGGACGGATGTAAATATGGGAGTGATCCCTCAGAAATGCTTGTATTTGCCTTGTGAATATAATGGCAGCTTTTCTTTGGGCTCGCAACTCCAGTGTTCTTGAGTACTTAGTGTTCCTTCCGATGTTTTGCCTTGAAGTCCCGGGGAGTACTCAGGCGGACCGTTCCCGACCTTTCCATACCCGAGAACGAAGTTGTCCCGATCGTTGTTCTTGGCGCGTTCAGCCCTCGTGCCCTCGCGAGTCCGCATTGTCTAAGTCAAAAGACAAAGACACGAACTTCCTTGCTCGGGAGATGGATCGATCCAGCACGGAACACGCCGTGACCGGTGAATACTTTTTCACCTCGCGACCACTCAGTCAGTAGACGGGAGACGCGCGCGGGCGGAAATGTGACCAAGAGTCCCCGTGGTCCGGTGGTGCCTGGGCTTAAGATGGACCGGACCGAGCACTGACAGCCCGCCCCTGAGGCCTGGGCTCCGGACTACTCCAGCAGCTCGAGCGATAGGATTACCCAGGGCACCCAAGGACTCGGTAGTGCTCAGGGTCCTTAAAAGCGGACCGAACACCACAACCACCACGAAGGGCTTCGGTCAGACATTACCATACGCGTGGTACACCTTTCCACAAATCGCTCTGTCGTTCCAGGAAAAAGTAGACACACGGTAGGGTTTTGTGCGCGAGGAGATCATCTCGCCGAGCAGATTAAAATGCGAGGGCCCCCGAGGATGACTCGGGAACATAAAATTATTGAACGCAAATTTGTCTGAATTTAACCACTCACCGGACAGCTGTCGGCCTTCCAGCCAACCGATCCAGGAGGGGTGTGTGCTTCCGAGCTCGGGGTGCCCGGGGACTTGGTTCCTTCAGCCGGAGTGCCCGAGCATCCAGGGGCACGCGAGGATCCCGGGATCGGGTGGTCTCGACCACTTATGCCTAAGCGGTAGGACCACCCAAGGACCCTTGGGGCTGACCAGTGACCGGGGCATCGAAGCCCTCGTGGTCAAGCTGCTCTTGATTGTCGGCTTGTGACTTAAGAGAGAATAGGGAATTTCTTTGCCTAGTGCGCTCTGCCAGTGTGGTACTTGTTATAGACTGCTCTCGTTTTTGACCCGAGAACTCTCGAATACCCAAACCGGCGGACGAGAGCAGACAGATGCATAACCCAGAGGTCCTATGGTTCGGTGGCGCCCGGGCATGACAGACCAGACCGAGCACCGACAGCCCGTCCCGGGGGCCTGAGCTCCGGACTACTCGAGCAGCTCGAGCGATAGGATTACCCAAAGCGCCCTAGAACTCAGTAGCGCCCGGGAGCCTGCCACGATACCGAACACCACAGCCTACCATGTCGGATGTAAGTCAGCGGCAACTGCCCGCATGCATACCGATTGGGATTCTTTTATCAGCGGGGAAAATGAGAGAGCGAACTTTTTCTCGCACAATCGAGCATCTCACCAGACGATTAAACATACGGAATCCAGAAAAACGAATTTGACATAGTGACTGCATATTGAGATTTATATTGAATTTACAAATTTTACAAGGTTGGGTGACGGTGACTTACCCAATGGGTGGGAGCCCCCGGTCAACTTGGGCGGGGGGAAGCCCCCGGCCTGGTTGACCTGAGCCGCGAGCATGGCCGTCTATGGGTAGAACCTGCGCAGGTGCTCGATGTTCCACGGGTTCGGGAGCGGCTGCCCATCCTCTGCCGCCAACCTGAAAGAACCTTCTCGCGGGACCCCGATCACGGTGAAGGGACCTTCCCACATAGGGGACAGCTTATTCTTTCCTTCGCGCGACTGGACGCGTCGGAGAACTAGGTCCCCCACCTCGAGAGATCGGGCCCGGACATGGCGCAGATGATATCGCCGCAGACTCTGCTGGTACCGAGCCGCCCGGATGGAGGCACACCGCCGGCGCTCTTCCAGGTAGTCAACGTCGTCGCGCCTTTGCTGCTCCTGCTCACCCTCAGAATATGCATGCACCCGAGGGGAGCCTAGAGTGAGCTCGGAGGGGAGGACCACCTCAGCGCCATAGACGAGGAAGAATGGAGTCTCCCCGGTGGCGCAGCTTGGCGTGGTCCGATTAGCCCATAGCACGGCGGGCAGCTCATCCACCCATCCCTTCCCGTGCTTGGCGAGCACGTTATAGGTCCGGGTTTTGAGGCCCTTCAGTATCTCCGCGTTGGCGCGCTCGACTTGCCCGTTACTCCGAGGATGAGCGACAGAGGCGAAGCAGAGCTTGATGCCGAGGTCTTCGCAATAGTCCCCGAACAAGGCACTCGTGAACTGGGTGCCGTTGTCGGTGATGATCCGGTTCGGGACGCCAAAGCGACTGGTGATGCCGCGGAAAACTGGAGCGCCGTGTTTTTGGTCACTTTGATGACTGGGACCGCCTCTGGCCACTTGGTGAATCTGTCCAACCCCCAGACCGCGAAAGGCCATGACAGGGGGATGGTATGAAGAGCCTGAGCTGGCTGGTGAATCTGCTTTGCGTGGAACTGGCACGCCCTGCAGCGCCGAACCAGCTCGGAAGCATCCTGGAGAGCTATAGGCCAGTAGAAGCCTTGCCGGAAGGCCTTCCCGACCAGCGTGCGAAACGATGAATGGCCACCGCACTCGCCCTCGTGGATCTCAGCGAGAAGATCGCCGCCTTCTGCTCGGGAGATGCATTTCAGGAGGACACCTCCTGCGCTACGCCGGTAGAGATCCCCATCTACTATGGCATAGCGTCTGGACTGCCGAGCAACTCTTTCGGCAGACGCCTCATCCCCGGGAAGGAACTTTTCCTTCAAGTACCCTCGGATGTCAGACTTCCACGAGGCATCTTGAGAACATTCGGCGAGTGCTGCGCACTCGCCGGACGGGGGCGCCCTGACGGGGCTTCCCACTGAGGGTACCGCTGGGGTCCCCTGAATTGAGTTCGAGGTTTCCCCTTCGTCCTGTTCGGCAGGCAGGATGGAATGCCGTGCGAGTCTTTCTTCAAAGACTCCGGCAGGGACGCGCGCACGAGAGGAGGCCAGGCGGGAGAGCTCGTCGGCCAGAGTGTTGTCGCGGCGAGGGATGTGCCGCAACTCAAGGCCATCGAAACGCCTCTCCAGCTTCCTGACCGTTGCCACGTACGCCGCCATTTGAGGATCCATGCACTGGTACTCCTTGGATACCTGGTTGACCACCAGTTGAGAGTCCCCTTTGACCAGGAGGTGACGAATCCCGAGCCCCACCGCAGCCCGGAGGATGGCGATGAGACCTTCATATTCCACCATGTTGTTGGACGCGCGGAACTGCAACTGCACGACGTACCAGAGCTCTTCACCCGTTGGGGAGGTGAGAACCACTCTGGCCCTTGCGCCTTTCAGCGAGAGGGAGCCGTCGAAGTGCATGACCCAGTACCCGGGCGCGTCGTGCCCGGGATAGGCAGAGATTTCTTCTGGGACGATATTGGGGACGGGTGTCCACTCTGCCACGAAGTCAGAGAGCGCCTGGCTTTTGATCGCCCGGCGACTGACAAAGTGCAGGTCGAATTCCACCAGCTCCACTGCCCACTTGACAACACGCCCGGTGCCTTCCCGGTTCCGGAGAATGGGTCCCAGTGGATACGTGGTAACCACCGAGACCTTGTGCGCCTGGAAGTAATGGCGCAGCTTCCGGGAAGCGACGAGCACGGCGTAGAGAAGCTTCTGAGCCTGGGGATATCTTGTCTTGGCCTCCCGGAGGACTTTGCTGATGAAGTACACCAGTCGCTGTACCCAGCGGGCCCGAATGGCGGCTTTACCCGGGGGGCTGCTGCAGCCCCCAGGCTCGGCGGCATGGTCGGGGCTGGCCGGATACTCGGGCTTGACTCCCTGATCAGGAGGAGTAGTGTGCTCGGGCTCGACCCCTCGCTCAGGTGGAGCCGCGAGGACGGGTGAGTGCTCGGGCTCGACCCCTCGCTCAGGGGGAGCCGCGAGGACGGGTGAGTGCTCGGGGGCCACTGGGAGCTGGGACCCAGCACCTGGCCCCACGCACTCGTCGCGCTCCACCACCAGCGCCATGCTCACGACCGGAGGAGTGGCCGAAACGTAGAGCAGCAGGGGCTCACCTTCGGAGGGAGCCACCAGCACGGGTGGCGAGGTGAGGTACTTCTTTAGATCGCGGAAGGCCTGCTCGGCCTCCGGCGTCCAGTCGAAATGACTGGTCTTCTTCAGAAGTTTGAAGAGGGGGAACCCTTGCTCCCCAAGCTTGGAGATGAAGCGCCCGAGGGCCGCCATGCAGCCGGCGAGACGCTGGACCTCTTTGAGTTGAGCCGGGGGTCGCATCTGCTCAATGGCCCGGATCTTCTCTAGATTGGCCTCGATTCCTCGGCCAGAAACCAAGAAACTGAGGAGCTTGCCCGCCGGCACCCCGAAGACACACTTCTCGGGGTTGAGCTTGAGGCGGGTAGTGCGGAGACTGTTGAAAGTATCGGCAAGGTCCTCGAGCAGGGTGGCGCGGTCTCAGGTTTTGACCACGAGATCGTCGATGTAAGCCTCGATGTTGCGGCCAACCTGTGAATCAAGGGTAATACGAATGGCACGCTGGAAAGAGGATCCAGCGTTGCGCAAGCCAAAAGGCATTGACATATAGTAGTAAGTCCCCACCGGAGTGGTAAAAGCAGTTTTTTCCTCGTCCCCTACGGCCATGCGGATCTGGTGATATCCAGAGTTTGCATCTAAAAAGCATAAAAGATCGCATCCCGCAGTTGCATCTACAATTTGATCAATGCGAGGTAAAGGGAAGGGATCTTTAGGGCAAGCCTTATTTAGGTCGGTGTTGTCCACGCACATGCGGAGCTTGCCGTTGGCCTTCGGGACGATGACTGGGTTTGCCAGCAAGTCGGGGTGGAGGACTTCTCGGATAAATCCGGCGTCGAGGAGCTTGCTGACCTGCTCTCGGATAAACTCCTGGCGCTCAGGCGCCTGCCGCCGGACCTTCTGCTTCACCGGGCGGGCGTCCGGACGCACCGCCAAGTGATGCTCGATCACCTCCCTAGGGATCCCGGGCATGTCGGACGGTTGCCAGGCAAACACGTCTGCGTTAGCCCGGAGGAAGGTGACGAGCGCACTTTCCTATTTGCTACCCAGGTCACCGCCGATCCGGACGACCTGAGTAGCGCCTTCGCCCACCACGACCTCCTTCGTTGGAATAGAGGCGTCGGCGGCGAGTCGGGGTTTGGATGAAGAGGGTCCTAGGTCCCCTGTACAGCCTTCGACCTCGGCGCGCGCTAAAACCAGAGCCATGTATGACTGCTCAGCGCAGGAGACGGCGCCGCCGGAGTCGGCGGTTACGGAGATGGGGCCCATGGGGCCCGGTATCTTAACCGTGAGATATGCGTAGTGCACGGCCATCATGAACTTGGCGACCGCCGGACGCCCGAGGATGGCGTTGTAGGGGAGGGGGAGCTCCGCGACGTCGAAGAGGACGCACTCTGTGCGGAAGTTGTCCCGACTCCCAAAGGTCACGGGTAGCTCGACCTTCCCGAGGGGCAGGGAGTGCCCGGGGGTCACTCCGCAGAAGGGGAGCGACGGCCTTAGGCGCCTGGAGGACACCTGCAGCTTCTCAAAAGCCTCCTTGGAGAGGAGGTTAAGGCCTACACCACCGTCGATCAGCACTCTGCCGACCTTAACATTGCAGACAGTGGGGGACACCACCAGGGGTAGTTGCCCCACGGCTGCAGTACTCGCGGGGTGATCGGCCATGCTGAACGTGATCGGGGCTTCCGACCACCTCAGGGGCCTAGCGGCCTCCTCGCTCGGGGTTGCCGAGCACACCTCGCGCCGCATGACCTTGATGCCACGGCGTGAGGAAGGCGTGTAGGCACCTCCGTCGATGAAGGCAGCGGCATGCTCGGGCTCCTGAAAGCCGAGCTCGGCGTTGTCGGGGGCGACCTCAGCATCGCCTGCCCGCGGGACTCATCGCGCTCCCTCTGGCGCTGCTTGACGAGGCCTTTGACCGTACGACACTCCGTGAGATCGTGCCATCTGGTCAGGTGTATGGGGCACCATTTGCCTGGCTCGGGCCCCGCGGGAGCGGGGACCCTCGCTGGAGCAGGAGCCCGGCCGGGGCCGGGGCTCTTGCGGGAGCCGGTGCCCTAGCTGGTGCCGGGGCCCTTGCGGGCACGGGGGCCCGAGGAGGGGCCCTGGCAGGGGCCCTTGCGGGCACGGGCCGTCTGTCGGCGCCCGCCCGGTGCTCTTGCCGGTGGTCGGGCTCTTGAGCCGGTCTATGGGCGGGGCCCTGGGCCGGCTCGACAGGAGTGGCCTCGCGCTTCCTTCTCTTCTTCTTTTCCCGCTTGTCAGAACGGGAAGAACTTGGCTGGTCGGCGGCGGGGCGGGGAGGATGCCACGCCCTGGCCTCCACAGCCTTGGCGCACTTATCGGCCAGTGCGAAGAGCTCCGCAGTGGTCTCGATCTCGTGCGTACCTAGCTTTTCGAGCATCCGCTCATCGCGGACGCCCTGCCGGAAAGCGACGATAACAGCGTGGGGGGCCACCCGCGGGATGGTGTTGCGGACCTGGCTGAAACGCTGAATAAAGCGCCGCAACGTCTCCCCCTCCTGTTGCTTGACGGCGTGGAGGTCACACTCCAAGCCGGGGCGAGTGAATGTGCCCTGAAAGTTGGCCACAAACTGGTGGCAGAGGTCATCCCTGGAGCTAATAGACCCTGGGGGTAAGTTCATAAGCCAGGAACGGGCATAGCCCCTCAAGGCAACATGAAAATAATTTGCCATCACCTTTTCGCTGCCTCCGGCTGCTTGAACGGCCGTAGTGTAGATCTGGAGGAACTCGACGGGGTCGATGGACCCGTCGTACTTCTCCGGCAGCTCGGGGCGGAACTTGGAGGGCCACTTGACCCGACGGAGCTCAGCGGTAAAGGCACGGCAACCGGTGCCGTACCCCGCGGCGCGGGCGGGAGTCCTTGGTGGCGAATGCCGGCGAGCCGGGGATTTCAGGTGATCGTGGGCCGGAAAAGAGGAAGCCTGGTCCTCTGCCTCGGCCTCCTGCCGGGTTTCCCGCTGGCACTCGAGAGAGACACGGGCGTCCTCGTGGCCCCTCCGCTCGTTGAGACGCAAGCGGAGGTCCCGGGCTTCGGACACGGCCAGGGGGGCGGCACTCCGCCTGGAGTCCCCCTGGCCCGTGCGGACGTTGCCCGTTGATGAGCCAGTTCTGGCAGCGCCACGCTGGGTGGTGGTGCGAGGACTCCCAGCCAGCACCTGGCGGCATGCAGTGCCGACCAAGGCGACGACATCTTGGATCCACCGGCCTTCCGAAGTGTTCGGCGTGGCCTGGACGGGCGGGTGCCTGAGGAGAGCATGCGCTGCAAGCAGCGTGCTCCCCGGGCTGGCCTCGCTAAAGGCGAGTCTGCGCCGAAGTGGCACCCGGCGCTATCCAGAGGCGGACCTGGCAGCCGGGGTCTCGACCTCCTGCTGGGGGTCGGAGAGTGCATCAGCGGCGGCGGCGGCGGCCCTGCTGGGCCCAGCGCCTTGGTCCCCTTGGGAGGGAAAAACCGCGCGCGTGGACAGCGGCTGCTGCTGGAACGCAGCAGCGACTGGGGCCTCCTGCGCGTCGGGCAGCACTCTGTCACTGGAAGTGGAGCCGGAACGCTAGAGACGGTGCCCACCGGCCATCTTTTCCTGTGGAAGAAAGCAAACGAACAGATTCAGGGATGTTCCCCCCTACCTGGCGCGCCAGCTGTCGGAGGATGAACTCCTGTCGCAGGGATCCCGAGAGACCCCTTTTTAGAGATTCGGCCGGGGGGATGATCCTGAATGAGTTCATCGGAGAAATAAATGGAAGTAGAAATAAATGCAACGGCCGGTGGTGGGGGATGATCGACCTAGTGCAAAGAGAAATAAATGCACCGGAGTTTAGACAGGTTTGGGCCGCACGGGGGCGTAATACCCTACTCCTGTGTGGATGCAATATCCTTCCTCGAAGGGAATCCTTCAAGGATATATCTGGTTACAAGGGTATATTGTCTAACAGAGAGCTTGAGGCTCCCTTGCTCTAGCTCTGCTCGAGCTTGCTTGCGGTGTTCTTCGGATGCTTTCTCGTGTATCTCTCTGATCTTGTTCGCGCCTCTTCTGTCTTGCTGATCTTGTTTGCTTTCGATTTCGATCAAGGAGATATCCCTTCCTGCGTTATCCATCCCTTCCTTTTATACACTCTCTCCCGAGCACTTGGCTGTTCGGCCCATCGGGGGACTATGGTACTCGGGGGCGAGCGGGCACCTCCCCGAGCACTTTCTTCCCGGTACTTGGACTCTGCGGGTCATCGGGGAACTGGGGTGCTCGGGGACCAGAGGCTGTGGCCCCGAGCACCTTCTCCCGGAACTTAGATTTTCCTCATCCTGCAGGAGGGACCTCGCGGGATGGTGACACGTGGCGGACGGCTGGCCTGGTCTCGGGACTCAGGGACCCTCGGTTCCTGATACACCGACATACCTCCTTAGCTGTGTATAAAGCAGAAGTACTTGATGCTACTTATCCAAGGCTCAAAACAACCTGGGAACGATATTGATGTATACCTAAGGCCATTGGTGGAAGATCCAAAAACATTGTGGAATGAAGGGGCACAAGTATGGGATGCATACAAAAGGGAGAATTTCACACTACACGCCTTATTGTTTTGCACGATCAATAATTTGCCTGCACTACGTAACCTTTTGGGTCAGAGTAAACAAGTAGACTCAGTGTGCCCTCATTGCATAGATGGTACCGTGAGTATGTGGCTGCCCCACTAACATAAAACAATGTTCATGTGCCACCGTAGGTTCCTTAACAAGTATCACCCATACCGCAAACATAAAGGAACAATTCAATGGAAGGAGGGAGAGAGATTTATGTCCAAGGAACTATAGTGGTCAAGAGGTGCACACTATGGTTAAAGATCTCGATGTTGTGTTTGGAAAGGGGAGTAAAAAATCTAAGGATACCGGTGGCATGTGGAAGAAGAGATAGATATTGTGGGAGCTACCATATTGGAAGCACCTTGAAGTTCACCATTGCATCGACATCATGCATGTAGAGAAGGACGTGTGAGAAAGCTTGGTTGGTCTTTTACTTAATATTCCAGGCAAGATGAAGGATGGCCTCAACACAAGGTTTGACCTGGTTGATTTGAAGATCAGGCCCGAGTTGGCACCCGAGCCCTCCGAAAAATGTAGAACGAGGCTTCCTCCTGCTTGCTATAATCTAAAAAAGGCCGAGAGAACCGAACTGTGCCTATGCTTGCATGGTGTGAAAGTTCCGTCCGGTTACTCCGCCAATATCTCTAAACTTGTTTGAAATTAGTTAGCATGAAGTTCCATGATTGCCATATGTTGATGACACAGATGCTTCCTATTGCAATCTGAAATATCCAACTGAGCTATCTTTGAGACACAATCACTAAGCTATGTTACTTCTTCAACACAATTTCTCAGAAGGTCATCGATCCCGAAGTACTTGATGTTTTACTGGCCGATGTGGTGAAGACACTATGTCATCTTGAGATGTATTTTCCTCCATCATTTTTTGATATCATGGTACATGTTATCGTTCACCTTGTGAGAGAGATAAAGATATGCAGCCCAGTATTCCTATGTTAGATGTACCCGTTTGAGAGGTAGATGGGAATTCTCAAGAAGTATGTTCAGAATCGATCTTGTCCGAGGGCACCATCATGCAAGGTTACACAACCGAAGAGATAGTCGAGTTCTGCATCGATTACATGGAGTAGCTCAAACCAATAGGTGTGCCCATGTCTCGCCATGAGGGGAGGTTGGATGGGATGGGGATCATAAGTAGAAAATCAATCATTGCTGACTTTGCCACGTTATCTAAAGCCCATTTCACGGTCTTGCAACATATGACTGAAGTATCCCCATATATCAACATGCATAAGGACGTGCTTCGCAGAGAGAATCCAGGCTGTATAGAGGCTTGGATCACAAAACAGCACAACTGTAGCTTTAACAACTGGTTGGCAGCGCGAGTCAGTAATAATAGTTCAACAGAGGGCAATATTGGCTGGTTGGCAAGATGGCCAAGTCACACAGTCATAACATTTGAAGCATGCGACATAAATGGGTACACCTTTTAAACCAGAGCACGGGATAGTAAGAGCATGGTACAGAATAACGGTGTGCACATAGATGCCTTTTAGGATAAACATGGGGTCTATGCGTACTGTGGGTACATAGAGGAGATTTCGAAACTCAACTATGTACGTTTCAAGATCCCCCTGTTTTGGTGTCGTTGGGTCGCACTCTCAAGTGTTGAGGTAGACAAGTACGGAATGACTATTGTCGACCTCCAACGTGCCACATATAAAAATGAACCATTCGTACTCGCCAAGCAAGTTGTCCAGGTCTTTTATGTGCAAGACCCAGCAAATCCAAAGCTCGAGCGATTTGGATCCTAGCCGCATCGAGTAGGATCTTGACTTGATTGACCATATGAGTTAGTGGATTCACCGGATCCAATTCTGGAAGGGATCTGAGAATCAGATGAGCTCCTTGCACATTAGCATATGGAGTACTAAATACAACGCTACCGAGGCTCAGTTGCGGTCAAGCCGATGAAGCCTCATGATGACTGTTCGGAGGGAGCTTGTGCCTTAAGCCGTGAGCTATCACGGGTGTAGGAACACCCATCGAAAGTCACCAAGAAAGACCAGGGGGCATCTGCCTTCCTGTGATCTACCGATGGAGGGCCATGCCGGGTGCACGTAAGGCTCCAGATGCGGATGTTTCAAGTGGTAACTCGGCGCCAGTACCGTCAGCAACGACGGTTGTCGCTGGATCTCCAAGAATTTCTGCACTGCTGTCAACAATGGCGTTTAGGTCTAGCGCCATTGGGTCAGCCAATGGGGGGTCGTCGCCTCTAGCCATAAACATGAATCGATATATTCGGCTGCTCTGGCTAGCGTTAGGGTCACCGTCGCCACCCTCGTCGCTGTCGGTGTCCATGCAGTGGAGAACATTAGGCTGGCAGTTAAAAAATGAAAAATATCATAATCAAAGGAAGAGGGACAAAATCCGGAATCTTTCCCGCGGGATCCCACTCGAGATGTCCCACCTCGCGGTACGCATCCAATGGTCTAGACTTGAGGATACTGGTGTGGATCAATCCACCTTGATCGTCCCAACGAAAAACCATAGCTCTGAAGATGATTTCTGAGTCGACAAGAGGGAACTCGAAGATGTCCACTGTCGACTTGAAGTGGTCATAGAACCAGTGTTGGAGAATCCGACGCAAGAGTGAGCTTGAGGCATGATTAATCCTACAAAAATAGAAGAAGGCCCCTACCTGGCGCACCAACTGTCGAAGATTAGTTCCCGACAATATGTTCGTAAATTGATTGTGTACCTTCGAGTGTTGGGATCAATCATGAGACGAGACAAATGATGTATACAGGTTTGGAACTCCAATTGGAGTAATATCCTACGTCCTGTGGGGGTGTTGCCGCCGTACATTGATGATCTCGAGTACAAACAATGTGGCTAAGACTATTACAAGGAGTTGATTGGATCTAATCTATCCTAGGGCTAAAGTTATCGAGTAGCCCCTCTATTGGGGCCTTGATGCTTGCCTCTCTCTCTTGTTCTCTTAGTCGTGTCTTTTTCTTGTCCTCCTCCCCTAGCCTTTCCGCCTTATATAGGGGTGAGGTATCAACTCCTATCCAGTCGTAGTCTATAGGGAGATGTCTTCCTTGACGTCCAAGTAGATATATCTATTTTGAATACTGATCATATCGAGTTGGGTAACCAATCTAAACCTTCCTAGTATGTACTTCCTTTATTCCAGGTGTATCAGGTACCGTTGATTCGGTTCCGTAATATCTGGAGCTGCCGAATATGCGTTGTATATACCCTGTGTGTGTATGATATACTCCTTATGCGCGTATACCCCATAGTTAGGTATTCGACAACTTGGTCTCCGGGGGACGTCGAAAGATACGTCATGGAGGCCATGGTCGCTCTCTGTGGATCGAATGACCTTATTCTTCTACCATACAACTACCGAGATCATGGGATTCTAGTTTGTATCTATACACACAATCAACACTGCATATACATCGACTCAATGTACTACGACCCAGAGAGGTATTTAGATCTGACATATTTGTTGACAAGGGTGTTCACGAAATATGTTTCGATGGGCGGGATTGTACGGAGAGATAAACCCTCAACGACCCACCAACATAAGTTCCCGGTAATATTTCCTCCATCACACATCAATTTACCGTTATAATATGCATTTCATAGAACTAAATGTACCATGCACAAATTTTTGTAGTGTCACAAGCAGCCACAGGGCACCCACCTTTGTGGGTTCTATGTTGCCCAGTATATGCTGCAAATTGTTGGCTCTAGTTCACCAGTATATTCGCTAGTTAGTGTAATTATACTATAATAAAATACATATTTCATCGTTGTGCCTAATTATTTTAATTTTCTTATACAAACATATAAATTTCCTACAAATAATATCGTGAAGGACAGTCTCATGTATATTCAATAATGGCCCATCCATTTCATACTTGCGGAGATCATAAAGGAGAGCGGCGAATTTCATGGTCTCAACAGAAGCTGGTCATTTCAATATATTTTGGAATTTTTTGGAATTATCTCCTGCACTAGTTGCATAGTTGAATGGATGTTATACAAGGAGGGTCTATAATTAGTGAGAGCCACCACATGTAAGATTGCATGTCCCCAACATGTAGCAAACAAATTACAGTGTTACAACAAAGGTTTAGCAATAAATTTTATTCTTTTTATTAGTGCTTCGACTAGTCCATCATTCCGAGTGTGGAGGTGCGGTATAGAATATTCAACTTTAATTCACATACCAGTGCAATAATCATCAAATACTTTAGAAGTAAATACTCCGGCGTTGTCCATTCTAATGGATTTGACTCGATGGTTAGGAAAATTATTCCTGATTTGTATGATTTACGAGATCAACTTTGCAAAGGCATGGTTGCGGGTAGATAATATACATACATGCGACAACTTCGAGGATGCATCTATCAATACAATAGAGTACCGAAATGGGCCAGAAATACAGGCATTTTATCTTGTACCTTGAAGATAGACGATCTTATTATTCATTTCCTGGTAGCACATACAGGGCATACCAAATCTTCATGATTCGGGAAATTCATTATATTTATGCCATGACCTTGTGAGTTAGTAATTATGTTGCGTATCATTCTAAGACCAGGATGACCAAATCTATTATACCATAGGAAGAATAATTCTACACTAAGAAACACAGTCTTCAAGGTAGTGAACACTTCAAGTCCTTTAATGTGAGTGTAGTACAAGCCATTGCTCATAGAGGGAAATTTTTCTAGCATTATCACTTCACTATCACACTTCGTGATGAGTAGGTGCTCCCTACCATCTTCTTCACCGGTTCTACATAGAAACTGTAAGCACGAATATCTTTAAAACTAAAGAGATTTCTTGCGGATTCAGGGTATAACAATGTTTCTTCATGTGCAAAGTAGTTCCATAGGTAGTATGATTGTGGCTCTTCCAGAACGTACTATGCAATTGTCACTACCTGTGACAGTCATCACATTTTCAGAGCTATTTTTAATAGACTGAAAATACACCTTTTCTTTTAAGATGGTGTTTGTGGTTCCAGCATCCACAATACACACTTCCTCCATACGGGTACCACACATATTCTATTAAATACCAAAAAAATATTGTTTGCAGCTAAGCTTGCTCTTCTAGAGCTTTCAAGTATTCATTCAATCCTTCTAAATTCAGAAACTAAATGGATGGCTAATCACTCTAATTCTAGATAGAGTCTATGAAATATCTAGCCACTTCTTCTTCAATGGCTTTTTTTTCGCTTCATCCTTCATGGCATCTTCTATGGCAGTGGAGGAGGGCAAAGTAGAGACATCTGCATCCTTCATTGGGAGGTCTTTTACTGCCAGTGTGAGAGCATCATTAACTTCCTTATGAGATGTTTCCCCTTTCCATTGTGGTTACTTTGTTCACCCCCATCCCCACCACAATAGTGAGGTTTGCTTCTGGCTACCCCTTCTACTTCTTTTGGTATGCTTCCATAGCATGCTTTGGTGCTTTGCAGATTCTGGTTCTGCTCACCATATGGCTTGACTTCTTTCATTATCTTGCCATAATCATCACTAGGTTTGACCTTGTCTGCCACCACTTTCCTTCCTTCGTTCCCCTACTTCTTATTACGGCTCTTGCGTGCTTTGAAAGAACTATGATAGACTTCTAGGCCACTGCTCTTCCCTTCCAGCTAGGATAAGAAGTTCTTTTTTATAACTTCGTCATGAACTTCATGAAGCTACAACACATCAATCAGTTTAGAATACTTCTTGTATTTTGATTGACGGTGATTACATGCAGATTCTGCCACATTCGGGTGGAAAGTGGCGAGAGTCTTTTCAATTTTCTCCTCTTATGTGATCTCTTTCCCATAGAGACACAGAAGTGTGCGAATGCGGTGCAGTACGGAGTTGTATTGTCTGACATGCTTGTAGTCACAGAAACGAGACTTAACTCATTCTTGCTCTGCATAGAGGCTTGATGATGTACTTAAGGTGCTCAAAATGCTCCTGCATTGCATCCCATAAAGCCTTAGCACTAGTCATTATTATGTACTCATCCTTCAATGTGGGGGAGAGATGGTGGTGGAGAAAATGAAATATTTGATCATTCTTATCCTCTGTGGGAACCATTGCACTACTTGTTCTTAGGCTAATGGCAGCGTGAAGCTTTTTCTCTCCTAATACAATTCGGACATCCGACGCCCAAGTGAGATAGTTACAGCCATGTGCAATCAGCACAACAAACTCCTTGTTCGTGATGCCAACCATTTACATATTCAAATGACGCAAGTATTACTTGCATCGTGTTGCTAAATATGATTGTTACAAATTTTCTAATATTTTCTATGCTATTATATGAATATTACTGAATTTAAACAGTAACAATTGCATAGAGATAAATACTACATAAGTGCTAAAACATATGCAGAATTCAAATTCTAGAGGTACTTCTATGCAAAAACTAAACCTTTGGGTAATTTTCAGAGCATCTAGGGGCCTAAACGCAAAAAATACAGGGATTACGCTCAATTCAAGGAAAAATCTGGGGGTTAAGAGTAAAATTTTGGATTTTATCTTTTCTATTGGATTCTTTTCATTATTGGGTCGGCTTGCTAAAAAATTGGACCGACCCAGCCCATTCAGTCCATGTGCACCTCCTATTAATTGGGGACGGCTAGGTTTTCCAAGCCCTAGAAGCCACACAGACTGGCAGCTGCCACACAGAATGGCGGCTAGAAACTATTGCAGCTCTGGCATGGTTAGCACCAGTGACGGCGGCAGACATCTGGGAGTTGAGTGATGCGGCATTTCGACTAGCCAGCACGGTGGCGATCAATTGCACGGGATGGGCGCAAGGCCGGCGGTGGCCCGGCTGCTTGCAAGTGGCCTGGCTACTACAATTGGGTGGCGGCGTGCAGCAGCGCCACTTCTAGCACCGCAGAGGTTGTGGCAGCGGGCGGCCGACTTCGAGCGACGGTGCGCAGTGGCGGTTGTGACGGGTGCGGCCTTTCGGTGTGCTGCAGGTGACCGGCGTGGTTCGAGCGGCAATGCACCGTGAGGTAGTGCCGCTTTGGGAAGCATAGAGGCACGGTCAGGCATGCGGCGGGCGGTGACGCCACTTCATACGATGCTGATGCAAGAAGGTCGTCGGCTTCCCGTTTTTTTCTTTTTGATTTGTAGCAGTGGCCATCGAGCCACCACGTCATTGTGTAGGGGGACGACCGCCGGCATCCGGCCCGTAATATGGTGGTGGCTGCAGACCCCACCAAAATTGTTTTGTCATGCTATGCCATGTTCAATACGATTCAAGAGATCTAATGCTACTGTCCATTGCAATCACAGATCTATTTTAACGCAAAAACAGTAGCAGTCAGAAAAACATACTAAAACGATCTCATACCTTTCAATTCTTGCGAACAGATTCGTACCACATAGGGCATATAAGCTAGGACATGACCTGCCCACTTGACGATTATGTTGATGTAATGCAGATCGGTCACAAGGATATTCGTTCCGATAGCTCGGGCTCCGGTAGAGTGTCGTGCTGATAACGTGTTGAGAAACCTCTATTACCAGTTGTAGTCTAGATATCCCTCAAGAAAACAATTGCACAAAGGGAACACAATGTAGGGAAAAAGCTTTCTCTTCTTTATTCATCTATATTTACAATGAGGGGTTTTATCCCATATATATAGTGCCAAAAACCCCTAAGAGATAGAATCAAATCTTTCAAGAGATCAAGGTAGGCCGACATTCGGTTATAAAACTCCAGCTTTCTTAATAGTTTTCGGTGACGGTAGCTGTCACGTCCTAAAACCATAATCACGTAATTAAGCATAACCATACTTCATAAGCATTATATTTGATTTTGAGTAATTTTGTTTTAGAGCATTAGAGCACTTGGTTGTAAGTTAATTGATGAGAGAAAGAAATTCGAGATCAAAAAGAAATAAATTCGCAGTTGAAACGAGCTTCTTTCTCTAGCATGTGGGGCCTACATAGATGGCCAACCACTCCTTCTCTCCCTTGGGAAGCAGCCCCACCTACTTCCTCTCTCTCCCTCACTCCCCCACGCTCTCTCCAACTGACCAAGGCAAGGGAGCAGCTCCCCTCTCCCTCCTCTCAAGCTCTCTCTCTCTCTCTTTCTTCCTAGAATATGCCTTCTAGAAGCTAAATCAAGGTATGCATGTGGTACTCACGCGTTCCTTATCTACCAAGCTCCTCATCCATCTAATTCATTGTTTTATTGAAGGAGTCAAGACGATTTTGATGTCTTTTTGGTGTTCTTGGTTGAAGCACGAGGAGTACTGATGTTCTTCCTCTTCCCAAGCTTTTTCAACTTCCACCAACGGTCACCAACCTCAGCAAAGCATCTTGGGTGAGTCTCCTAGGCTCCCATTGCAAGAATACATGGTTTGGAGGGTTGAAATCCGAGTTTGGAGCTTCGGTTGCAAATTTGTGAAGCGCCTCATGTTCTTGAGCTTTGGAACAAATTTGAGGTTTTTGGATAAGTTTTGAGCAAGGAAATCAAGTTGCTAGTTAGTGAGTGACGTCTAGACCCTATGAACTAGTGCAAAACCTTTTCTCCTTGGATTGAGGAAGCTCGCAAATGAAATTCGCCATTTTCCCCGTGAAAAGATCTCTCTATAGTAACCCGAATAGCCCGACTTAAACCCAGAGGTTCTGAGTAACCCAGGGAAAACCCCTCTGTTTTGTACTCAAAAATCGTTAGGGTTTAGGGTGCATTTTGGGTCTAGAAACCCTTATATTATGTGTATGCATAGATGTAGGATAGATTTAACATGCAAATCAAATTGACCGAGGAAAGTCATCGAGAAGTTCAAGTCTACCCAACCCGGATATTCCGGGTTATACCTGGAGGGTTGAGGCATTTCGTGATGCTTTTAACTGAACACCCTCGCTCAGAGCTTCACCCGTACATTCCAGCCTAACCTAGAGGTTTCGAACTTAGCCCGGAACATCCGAGTTAATCCAAAAATGGCTAATCGAGAACCCCTATCTGGAGTACACCACGGAGGTTGCGGAACCCGGATGTTCCGAGTTTAACCCGGATTCTCCGGCCTCCTGTTAGTTTTCCGGCATTGTTTAGATCACAAAGTTTGTTATTCTTTCGCTTATCTTGTACTCTTAACATCTTGTTACGCATATTGTAGCATATATTGTTGCACCTCATTCATGCTCATCATTGCATGTGTTCTTCTTTAGTGAATGAAGAACTGGAGCGTGACGTGAGCGTGGGCGAAGGCAACACCAATGTACCAGAATTCTATGAGTGTTTCATGGGTAGCATTAGGTGGTCACCAGAGAAGCAAGACAAGCATCTAAGCATACTCTTCCCTGTACTTTGGATCAATATGTGTCTATTGTGATAAATTATGCTTTATGTATGTTTGCATGGTAATGAGTCAAGTGTCGGGTTGATATGGGTAGAACCTATGTTGATGCATTATCTTTCCCTTGTGTCGGAGGATGAACTCCTGTCGCAGGGATCCCGACAGACCCCTTTTTAAAGATTCGGCCGGGGGGATGATCCTGAACGAGCTCGTCGGGGAAATAAATGGAAACGGAAATAAATGCAACGGCTGGTGGTGGGGGATGATCGACCTAGTGCAAAAAAGAGATAGATGCACCGGGGTTTAGACAGGTTCGGGCCGCACGGGGGCGTAACACCCTACTCCTGTGTGAGTGCAATATCTTTCCTTGAAGGGAATTCTTCAAGGATGTGTCTGGTTACAAGGGTGTATTGTCTACAAAGAGCTTGAGGCTCCCGTGCTCTAGCTCTGCTCGAGCTTGCTTGTGATGTTCTTCGTCTCTTGATCTGGGCTTGGTCTCTTCTAGCCTTGTGTCTTGGCTTTTGATGATCTAGTTCGGGCTTCTTCTGCTTTCCTTGTCGTCTGGTATATTTCAGGCTTCGTTTTGGACTGCTTTCATGTGTTCTCCATCCTTTCCTTTTATACACACGCCGACCTCGACTTATCCTGAATGCGAAAGAGGGGGCGTGAGTGCCAAGGCGCCACGGAGAAAGGCATCATCATTCCGTCTCGGCGAAGAGACAGGGGCGGTGGAAAAATGCGGCGCGCATCCGACCACCCGCCACTGTGGGCGTCCTCCGGCGCCATTGAGAGGGCCCACCGGGCGGCCACAGAGGCACCCGGCACGCCCACCCTATTTTGTTCTTCTGTCAGGGCAGGGTGGCAGGCGGAACGCTTTGATCCTGGCAACGTTATCCCGAGGTACTCGGATGATACGGGACGGGACCCGTGCAATTAATGGACCCATGCCCCCCTGCCAAAGCATGGCAGGGACTGACACTATGGCGTGGGCAGCTGAGAATGTCAGGATGTCAGGCCGCGCGTGCCTATTAAATGCGGCATTGGACCTTTGACTGGCTGACACCCCGCCGACGGGACCCTTCGGATCGTCGGGCGATCTTGCGCGAACCTTCGGGGAACCAAGTGCTCGGGGGCTGCCACGTGCAGCCCCGAGCACTCTCTCCCGAGCACTCCTGTAGGATCCTTCGGGGAACTGAGTCCTCGGGGGCTGCCACGTGCAGCCCCGAGCACTCTCTCCTGAGCACTTGGGCAGATCCTTCGGGAAACCGAGTCCTCGGGGGCTGCCACGTGCAGCCCCGAGCACTCTCTCCCGAGCACTTGGGCAGATCCTTCGGGGAACCGAGTCCTCGGGGGCTGCCACGTGCAGCCCCGAGCACTCTCTCCTGAGCACTTGGGCAGATCCTTTGGGGAACCGAGTCCTCGGGGGCTGCCACGTACAGCCCCGAGCACTCTCTCCCGAGCACTTGGCTGTTCGAACCATCGGGGGACTATGGTACTCGGGGGTGAGTGGGAACCCTTCCGAGCACTTTCTTCCCGGTACTTGGACTCTGTGGGTCATCGGGGTACTGGGGTGCTCGGGAACCAGAGACTGTGGCCCCGAGCACCTTCTCCCGGAACTTAGATTTTCCTCATCCTGCAGGGGGGACCTCACGGGATGGTGACACGTGGCGGACGGTCGGCCCGGTCTCGGGACTCAGGGACCCCTGGTTCCCGATACACCGACAGTAGCCCCCGGGCCTATTGGTAGGCGATGGCACGGAGACTGCGGATGGGTCCTTCGTCGCGGCCGAGGCCGAGGTTGGCTTGGACGCCACATGGCAGGCTTTCGAGAGGTGGCCCTTGTGGACCCGGGCCTCAGGTACGACCCAGCGGGGAAACGAGTGGACGCGTGTCCACACAACTCCCGAAGGGTATGACGACCGTACGGGCGGTACGTGCGGCCGCCGCGCAAATCGAGGAAAATACGCCTGGCAGCCGCTGACGCCGCACGATCGGCGGGAGATTCGCCTGGCGGTTGCGTCGATCGAGGCGGCGCTTCACCGAGCGAACCGTTAGGCGGCAATATTTGAACTTTGAGATATAAAAGGGGGAGGGGATCGGTCCGTCCCCCTCTTTATGCCTTCTTGCACTCCTGCTCTTGCCTTCTTCGTGCTCCGAAGCCCTTAGGAAATTTTCAGGCGACCGGAGCACTTTTCCTTCTCTTTCTCCATTACCAAAACACCTCCACTCTTGCCGAGATGACGAGGGTCGGAGGAGGCCGTCGGGACAAGGCTCCGGACAGCATTCTGCCAGAGTCTCGTCTGAGGAATGAAGAGGCGGCGGACAAGATCAGGAAGTTGCTGGTGCCCGAGGGGCAAGAGGGAGCTGTGGTGGTGACGCCGGCGACGACCGTTCCTGGGCGGATCGTTCTCTTCACGTCTTTCGTGGCGGCGGGGTTGGTGCCGCCGTTCTCCACTTTCTTCCTTCAAGTGCTCGAGACCTACGGCATCCAACTGGTGCACCTGAGCCCCAATTCCGTCGTGGTGTTGGCAATCTTCGCGCACCTCTGCGAGATGTTCGTGGGGACGCCTTCGGCGACGCTGCTTCGACACTTCTTCATCCTTCGGCCGGTGGGGAAGAAGAGAGGGAACTCCACGGCGGATGTCGCGGGGTGCTGCAACCTTCGGCTTCGAGACGGCCTGGGGGAGCACTACATCCCCCAGGTATTGCGCAGCAAGTGGGAGGAGTGGCGACGGGACTGGTTCTTCATCGACGTTGACCCCCACGAGCGCCTCGAACTGCCAGAGGCGGCGGCGGAACCTCGGAGGTCGACGTGGGAGGCGCAGCCGAAAAAAGACGCGAGGCTGGAGCCGGTGCTGGAGCGCATCCGGCTTCTGTGCGACTCCGGGCTGACTTCCGTCATGGTGGTGGTGGATTTCCTGCGCCGTCGTCTCGCGCCTCTGCGGGAGCGGGCCCGGTCGTGTTGGTTCTACACCGGGCCGGAGGACATCACTCGAACCCAAATCGGCGCAAGCTGGGACCTGGGCCCAGCGGAGCTGAGGGGCATGATGCGGGTGATCACCGGAGTAGAAGACATGGGCCGGGCGGAACTCCCGTGGCCGGAGATGGCGCTCTGCGCCAATCCCGACCGGGTGGCAATCATGGCGCGGCTGCCGAAGTTCGACGCCCAGGGGCCCGTGGACCGGCCGAGGAGCCGGAGCCCCGAGGCCTCCGAGCTCCCTGGATTGGACGAGCTGCTCGGCGAGGAGGCCACAAACAGCTCGGCGCGGGCTGGCGACGGGGCCGCTGCAGGCAGCAGCCGCCGCGCCAGGGAGGAGGGCGCCTCCGACACTACAGTGGTGGTGGCGCCGGGGGACCGGGGAAAGCGTCCCCGAGTCCTCATCTCGGTGCCGGATTCTCCGCCGTCGCCGCCAGCAGCGGCGGCATTCCCGGTGCTGGAGCCATGGCTTGTGCGGATGGGGCCTGCGCCGGCGCCTGAGAGTCGCGCGACAGCCCCGCCGAGCCCCCAACGGAAGAGGCGGCGGGAGGACTCCTGGCCGGCGCCGCCGGACCCGGACTTCAGGCTTCCAGTAGCCAAATGGCAATACCGGTAAGTTTCTTTCTTTGCTCTTTCTTGGGCGTTTCTTGCCCGAACTGAGCCTTGATTTTGATCTTCACCTATCTCCCACAGGCCGACCGCAGGCGCCACCACGACTGAAGGGGTGCGGGCGCCGAGGCCAGAGCCGAGCGCGCCGACCGCGTCGACGCAGGCGGACGCAGGGACGGCGGAGGTGCCAATAGTCATGGCGACCACTGGGAGAGCGGTGGAGGCGGCGGCCGAGAGGAGGACAGAGCAGCCGTCCGAGTCCTCGGCGCCGGCAGAACCTACCCCGGGTGTGCAGAGCCCGGGGCGGATGACGGTGGAGGCAGAGGCCTTGCCGGGGCCGGTGGACGTGGCGGCCGATGCGGGAACGCGGCCGCCGTCCGAGTCTTCGGCGCCGGCGGAGCCTACCCCGGGCAGGCAGAGCCCGGGGCGGATGATGGTGTGGGGTCCTGCGGAGACCTCGGACCCCCCGGAGGTGATCTGCGTGGAGGCCGATGCCCCACCGGCGCCCGGCCAGCCCGCCGACCCCTTCCTGGCCGCGATCGAAGGCGTCCAGGTGGCGGTCGGGCGGCTGGGCGCGGCAGTGGACGCAAAGGAGGAGCAGCTCGAAGCCGAGCGCGCCCGCCGGACTTCGGAGAGGGCGCAGCTTGCGGGCGCCCAGGAGGAGGCCCGCGCGGCGGCCGCGCGGGAACAGAAGCTCCGTGAAGACACCCGCGCGGAGGTCGCGCGGGACCAAGAAATTTTGAAAGCCGCGCGGGAGGAAGCCACGCGGGAACGAGAAGACGCCGCCCGCCTGGCTGAGGCGTCGAGGCAGCAGGCTGCCGAGGCCCTTGCCAGGATGGGGCAGGCGCAGGACAGGGAGGCGGCGGTCGCAGCCCGCAAGAAGGCGGCGGAGGAGCTGCGGGCCGAGCTGACCCACCGGGAGGGTGCGGCCGAGCAGACACGCGCCGACCTCCAACATTGGGAAGACGACCTCTGGAAGATCAGAGAAGACATCCGCCGCTGGGAGGAGGACATCTCCCTTCGGGAGGTGGACAATGAGATGTCAGCGGCGGATCTTGGTGCCCGGGAGGATTCGGTGACCCAACAGGAGGACGCGCTGACCCGGCGGGAGGGTGAGCTGAGTCGTCGAGAGGGCGAGCTGAGTCGTCGAGAGGGCAAGGCTGCCGCGGCGGCAGCGGCCGCTGCTACTAGGGCGGAGGAGAACGCGAAGCACGAGGCGGAATTAACTGCCCGTGAGCGCGCCTTGTCCGAGCTGGTGGCGAAGACGAAGTAGGCTGCCAGCTCCGCAGCCGTTGGCGGTTCTTCTGGCCCGGCCGGGGACCAGGGACTTGAGGCGCAGCTGCGGGCTGCCAAGGAGAAGCTCGAGACCGCATTCGTCTCGCGGGTCAACCTGCAGCATATGCTGGAGGATATACTCCGGCGGATGCGGCGGGCCGTGGAGAAGGGCGGTCTCGGACGGCTCGTTGAAGACCAGAAGAGCGACAGCCCTGCACGACAAGTGTTAGGGCTTCAGCAGGTCTGCGAGCGCCTCGAGGCCTTGCCCTGGGCTGTCCAAGAACTCGCCGCCCGGGAGGGACGCGGCTTGGCCCATGCAGTGGCCGAGCACGTCCTGCCTGCTACCGAAGCAGAGACCCGAACTTCCCGCTGGAGCCGGCGCGGGAAGGAGTGGTTGAAGCTGAGGGAGAAGCTGCCAGGGAAGCAGTTCAGAGTACCACTGCCGAAGTGGCGACCGGCTTTAGGCGGGAAGTGCTGCCACCGCCAGCCCCCGAGGACGACTCAGAAGACTCAGCTGCCGCCTCCGCTGCCGACTAGACCTTTTGTAGTTGTTTTTCTTTCTTTTGTTGTTGTCTTGATGGATGTAAATATGGGAGTGATCCCTCAGAAACACTTGTATGTGCCTTGTGAATATAATGGCAGCTTTTCTTTGGGCTCGCAACTCCAGTTTTCTTGAATGCTTGATGTTCCTTCCGATATTTTGCTTTGAAGCCCCGGGGTGTACTCAGTCGGACCGTTCCCGACCTTCCCATCCCCGAGAACGAAGTTGTCCCGATTGCTGTTGTTGGCGCATTCAGCCTTTGAGCTCTCGCGAGTCCGCATCGTCTAAGTTGAAAGACAAAAGACACGAACTTCCTTGCTCGGGAGATAGATCGATCCAGCACGGAACACGCCGTGACCAATGAACACTTTTTCACTTCGTGACCACTCAGTTAGTAGACGAGAGACGCGTGCGGGCGGAAATGTGACCAAGAGTCCCCGTGGTCCGGTGGTGCCCGGGCTTAAGACGGACCAGACCGAGCACTGACAGCCCGCCCCTGAGGCCTGAGCTCCGGACTACTCGAGCAGCTCGAGCGATAGGATTACCCAGGGCACCCAAGGACTCGGTAGTGCTCGGGGTCCTTAAAAGCGGACCGAACACCACGACCACCACGAAGGGCTTCGGTCAGACATTACCGTACGTGCGGTACTCCTTTCTACAAACCGCTCTGTCATTCCAGGAAAAAGTAGATACACGGTAGGGTTTTGTGCACGAGGAGATCATCTCGCTGAGCAGATTAAAATGCGAGAGTCCCCGAGGATGACTCGGGAACATAAAATTATTGAACGCAGACTTGTCTGAATGTAACCACTCACCGGACAGCTGTCGGCCTTCCGGCCAACCGATCCAGGAGGGGTGTGTGCTTCCGAGCTCGGGGTACCCGGGGACTTGGTTCCTTCAGCGGAGTGCCCGAGCGCCCAGAGGCACATGAGGATCCTGGGGTCGGGTGATCTCGACCACTCATGCCTAAGTGGTAGGACCACCCTAAGACCCTTGGGGCCGACCGGAGACCGGGGCATTGAAGCCCTCACGGTCGAACTGCTCTTGATTGTTGGCCTGTGACTTAAAAGGGAATAGAGAATTTCTTTGCCTGGTGCGCTCTGTTAGTGCGGTACTTGTTATAGACTGCTCTCATTTTCAACCCGAGACCTCTTGAATACCCAAACCGGCGGACGAGAGCGGACAGAGGCATAACCCAGAGGTCCTATGGTTCGGTGGCACCCGGGTATGACAGACCAGACCGAGCACCGACAGCCCGCTCCGGGGGCCTGAGCTCCGGACTACTCGAGCAGCTCGAGCGATAGGATTACCCAGAGCGCCCCGGAACTCGGTAGTGCCCGGGAGCCTGCCACGACACCGAACACCACAGCCTACCATGCCGGACGTAAGTCAGCGGCAACTGCCCGCATGCATACCGATTGGGATTCTTTTATCAGCGGGGAAAATGAGAGAGCGAACTTTTTCTCGCACAACCGAGCACCTCACCAGACAGATTAAACATACGGAATCCAGAAAAATGATTTTGACATAGCGATTGCCTATTGAGATATTGAATTTACAATGTTTACAAGGTTGGGCGACGGTGACTTACCCAGTGGGCGGAGTCCTCGGTCAGCTTGGGCGGGGGGAAGCCCCCGGCATGGTTGACCTAAGCCGCGAGCACGGCCATCTACGGGTAGGACCTGCGGAGGTGCTCGATGTTCCACGGGTTCGGGAGTGGCTGCCCATCCTCTGTCGCCAACCTGAAAGAACCTTCTCGCGGGACCCCGATCACGGTGAAGGGACCTTCCCACATAGGGGACAGCTTATTCATTCCTTCGCGCGACTGGACGCGTTGAAGAACTAGGTCCCCCACCTCGAGAGATCGGGCCCGGACATGGCGCAGATGATATCGCCGCAGACTCTGCTGGTACCGAGCCGCCCGGACAGCGGCACGCTGCTGGGGCTCTTCCAGGTAGTCAACGTCGTCGCGCCTTTGCTGCTCCTGCTCACCCTCAGAGTACGCATGCACCCGAGGGGAGCCCAGAGTGAGCTCGGAGGGGAGGACCGCCTCGGCGTTGTAGACAAAGAAGAATGGAGTCTCCCCAGTGGCGCGGCTTGGCGTAGTCCGATTAGCCCATAGCACGACGGGCAGCTCGTCCACCCATCCCTTCCCGTGCTTGGCGAGCACGTTATAGGTCCGGGTTTTGAGGCCCTTCAGTATCTCCGCGTTGGCGCGCTCGACTTGCCCGTTACTCCGAGGATGAGCGACGGAGGCGAAGCAGAGCTTGATGCCGAGGTCTTCGCAATAGTCCCCAAATAGGGCACTTGTGAACTGGGTGCCGTTGTCGGTGATGATCCGGTTCAGGACGCCAAAGCGACTGGTGATGCCGCGGATAAACTGGAGCGCCGTGTTTTTGGTCACCTTGATGACTGGGACCGCCTCCGGCCACTTGGTGAATTTGTCGACGGCGACATATACATATGCATAGCCCCCGATTGCTCGGGGGAATGGACCCAGAATGTCCAACCCCCAGACCGTGAAAGGCCATGACAGGGGGATGGTATGAAGAGCCTGAGCTGGCTGGTGAATCTGCTTTGCGTGGAACTGGCACGCCCTGCAGCGCCGAACCAGCTCGGAAGCATCCTGGAGAGCTGTAGGCCAGTAGAAACCTTGCCGGAAGGCCTTCCCGACAAGCGTGCAGAACGATGAATGGCCACCGCACTCGCCCTCGTGGACCTCAGCGAGAAGATCGCTGCCTTCTGCCCGGGAGATGCATTTCAGGAGGATACCTCCTGCGCTACACCGGTAGAGATCCCCATCCACTATAGCATAGCGTCTGGACTGCCGAGGAACTCTTTCGGCACACGCTTCATCCCCAGGAAGGAACTTTTCCTTCAAGTACCCTCGGATGTCAGACATCCACGAGGCATCTTGAGAACATTCAACGAGCGCAGCGCACTCGCCGGACGGCGGCGCCCTGACGGGGCTTCCCACTGAGGGCACCGCCAGGGTCCCCTGAATTGAGTTCGAGGTTTCCCCTTCGTCCTGTTCGGCAGGCAGGACGGAAGGCCGTGCGAGCCTTTCTTCAAAGACTCCGGCAGGGACACGCGCACGGGAGGAGGCCAGGCGGGAGAACTCGTCGGCCAGAATGTTGTCGCGGTGAGGGATGTGCCGTAACTCCAGGCCATCGAAGCGCCTCTCCAGCTTCCTGACCGCAGCCACGCACGCCGCCATTTGAGGATCCGTGCACTGGTACTCCTTGGATACCTGGTTGACCACCAGTTGGGAGTCCCCTTTGACCAGGAGGCGACGAATCCCGAGCCCCACCGCAGCCCGGAGGCCGGCGATGAGACCTTCATATTCCGCCATGTTGTTGGATGCGCGGAACTGCAACTGCACGACGTACCGGAGCTCTTCACCCGTTGGGGAGGTGAGAACCACTCTGGCCCCTACGCCTTTCAGCGAGAGGGAGCCGTTGAAGTGCATGACCCAGTACCCGGGCGCGTCGTGCCCGGGATAGGCAGAGATCTCTTCTGGGACGATGTTGGGGACGGGTGTCCACTCTGCCACGAAGTCGGAGAGCGCCTGGCTTTTGATGGCCTGGCAACTGACGAATTGCAGGTCGAATTCCGCCAGCTCTACTGCCCACTTGACAACGCGCCCGGTGCCTTCCCGGTTTCGGAGAATGGGTCCCAGTGGATACGTGGTAACCACCGAGACCTTGTGCCCCTGGAAGTAGTGGCGCAGCTTCCGGGAAGCGATGAGCATGGCATAGAGCAGCTTCTGAGCCTGGGGATATCTTGTCTTGGCTTCCCGGAGGACTTCACTGACGAAGTACACCGGTCGCTGTGCCCGGCGGGCCCGGACAGCGGCTCTACCCGGGGGGCTGCTGCGGCCCCCAGGCTTGGCGGCAAGGTCGGAGCTGGCCGGGCACTCGGGCTCGACTCCCTGATTGGGAGGAGCAGTGTGCTCGGGCTCGACCCCTTGTTCAGGGGGAGCCGCGAGGACGGGTGAGTGCTCGGGGGCATCTGGGAGCTGGGACCCAGCACCTGGCCCTAGACACTCGTCGCGCTCGACCACCAGCACCATGCTCACGACCTGAGGAGTGGCCGAAACGTAGAGCAGCAGGGGCTCACCTTCGGAGGGAGCCACCAGCACGGGTGGCGAGGTGACGTACTTCTTTAGATCGCGGAAGGCCTGCTCGGCCTCTGGCGTCCAGTCGAAACGACCGGACTTCTTCAGAAGCTTGAAGAGGGGGAGCCCTTGCTCCCTGAGCTTGGAGATGAAGCGCCCGAGGGCTACCATGCAGCCGGCGAGACGCTGGACCTCCTTGAGTCGAGCCGGGGGTCGCATCTGCTCGATGGCCCGGATCTTCTCTGGATTGACCTCGATTCCTCGGCCAGAAACCAAGAAACCAAGGAGCTTGCCCGCCGGCACCCCGAAGACACACTTCTCCGGGTTGAGCTTGAGGCGGGTAGTGCGGAGACTGTTGAAAGTCTCGGCAAGGTCCTCGAGCAGGGTGGCGCGGTCTCGGGTTTTGACCACGAGATCGTCGATGTAAGCTTCGATGTTGCGGCCAACCTGTGAATCAAGGGTAATACGAATAGCGCGCTGGAAGGAGGATCCAGCGTTGCGCAAGCCAAAAGGCATTGACATGTAGCAATAAGTCCCCACCGGAGTGGTAAAAGCAGTTTTTTCCTCGTCCCCTACGGCCATGCGAATCTGGTGATACCCAGAGTTTGCATCTAAAAAGCATAAAAGATCGCATCCCGCAGTTGCATCTACAATTTGATCAATGCGAGGTAAGGGGAAGGGATCTTTAGGGCAAGCCTTATTCAGGTCGGTGTAGTCCACGCACATGCAGAACTTGACGTTGGCCTTCGGGACGATGACTGGGTTTGCCAGCCAGTCGGGGTGGAGGACTTCTCGGATAAATCCGGCGTCGAGGAGCTTGCTGACCTGCTCGCGGGTAAACTCCTGGCGCTCAGGCGCCTGCCGCCGGACCTTCTGCTTCACCGGGCGGGCGTCCGGACGCACCGTCAAGTGATGCTCGATCACCTCCCTAGGGATCCCGGGCATGTCGGACGGTTGCCAGGCAAACACATCTGCGTTAGCCCGGAGGAAGGCGACGAGCGTGCTTTCCTATTTGCTGCCCAGGTCACCACCGATCTGGACGACCTGGGTAGTGCCTTCGCCCACCACGACCTCCTTCGTCGGAACAGAGGCATCGGCGGCGAGTCGGGGTTTGGATGAAGAGGGTCCCGGGCCCCCTGTAAAGCCATCGACCTCGGCCTGTGCTGAAACCAGAGCCATGTATGATTGCTCAGCGCAGGAGACAGCGCCGCCGGAGTCGGCGATCACGGAGATGGGGCCCGCGGGGCCCGGCATCTTAACCGTGAGGTATGCGTAGTGCACGGCCATCATGAACTTGGTGAGCGCCAGACGCCCGAGGATGGCGTTGTAGGGGAGAGGGAGCTCCGCGACGTCGAAGAGGACGCACTCCGTGCGGAAGTTGTCCCGGCTCCCGAAGGTCACGGGCAACTCGACCTGCCCGAGGGGCAGGGAGTGCCCGGGGGTCACTCCGCAGAAGGGGAGCAACGGCCTTAGGCGCCTGGAGGACACCTGCAGCTTCTCAAAAGCCTCCTTGGAGAGGAGGTTGAGGCCTGCACCACCGTCGATTAGCACTCTGCCGACCTTAACATTGCAGACAGTGGGGGACACCACCAGGGGTAGTCACCCCACGGCTGCAGTACTTGCGGGGTGATCGGCCATGCTGAATGTGATCGGAGCGTCCGACCACCTCAGGGGCCTAGCGGCCTCCTCGCTCGGGGTTGCTGAGCACACCTCGCGTCGCATGACCTTGATGCCACAGCGCGAGGAAGGCGTGTACGCGCCTCCGTCGATGAAGGCGACGGCATGCTCGGGCTCCTGGAAACTGAGCTCGGCGTTGTCGGGGGCGACCTCAGCATCGCCTCCTCCGCGGGACTCGTCGCGCTCCCTCTGGCGCTGCTCGACGAGTCCTTTGACCGTACGACACTCCGTGAGGTCGTGCCATCTGGTCTGGTGTATGGGGGCACCATTTGCCTGGCTCGGGCCCTGCGGGAGAGGGGACCCTCGCTGGAGCAGGAGCCCGGCCGGGGGCCGGGGCTCTTGCTGGAGCCGGTGCCCTAGCTGGTGCCGGGGCCCTTGCGGGCACGGGGGCCCGAGGAGGGGCCCTAGCAGGGGCCCTTGCGGGCCGTTTGTCGACGCCCGGCCGGTGCTCTTGCCGGTGGTCGGGCTCTTGAGCCGCCCTATGGGCGAGGCCTTGGGTCGGCTCGACAGGAGCGGCCTCGCGCTTTCTTCTCTTCTTCTTTTCCCGCTTGTCGGAGCGGGAAGAACTTGGCTGGTCGGTGGCGGGGCGGGGAGCATGCCATGCCCTGGCCTCTGCAGCCTTGGCGCACTTATCGGCCAGTGCGAAGAGCTCCGCAGTGGTCTCGATCTCGTGCGTACCTAGCTTTTCGAGCATCCGCTCGTCGCGGACGCCCTGCCGAAAAGCAACAATAACAGCATGGGGGGCCACTCGCGAGATGGTGTTGCGGACCTGGCTGTAACGTTGTATAAAGCGCCGCAGCGTCTCCCCTTCCTGCTGTTTGACGGCGTGGAGATCGCACTCCAAGCCAGGGCGCGTAAATGTGCCCTGAAAGTTGGCCACAAACTGGTGGCAGAGGTCATCCCAGGAGCTAATAGACCCTGGGGGTAAGTTCATAAGCCAAGAGCGGGCAGAGCCCCTCAAGGCAACATGAAAATAATTTGCCATCACCTTTTCGCTGCCTCCGGCCGCTTGAACGGCTGTTGTGTAGATCTAGAGGAACTCGACGTGGATAGCGGCTGCTGCTGGAACGCAGCAGCGACTGGGCTCTCCCGGGCATCGGGCAACACTCCGTCACTGGAAGTGGAGCCGGAACGCTGGAGACGGTGCCCACCAGCCATCTTTTCCTGTGGAAAAAAGCAAACGAACAAATCCAGGGATATTCCCCCCTACCTAGCGCGCCAGCTGTCGGAGGATGAACTCCTGTCACAGGGATCCCGAGAGACCCCTTTTTAAAGATTCGGCGGGGGGGATGATCCTGAACGAGCTCATCGGGGAAATAAATGGAAACGGAAATAAATGCAACAGCTGGTGGTGGGGGATGATCGACCTAGTGCAAAAAAGAGATAGATGCACCGGGGTTTAGACAAGTTCGGGCCGCACGGGGGCGTAACACCCTACTCCTGTGTGAGTGCAATATCTTTCCTTGAAGGGAATTCTTCAAGGATGTGTCTGGTTACAAGGGTGTATTGTCTACAGAGAGCTTGAGGCTCCCGTGCTCTAGCTCTGCTCGAGCTTGCTTGTGATGTTCTTCGTCTCTTGATCTGGGCTTGGTCTCTTCTAGCCTTGTGTCTTGGCTTTTGATGATCTAGTTCGGGCTTCTTCTGCTTTCCTTGTCGTCTGGTATATTTCAGGCTTCGTTTTGGACTGCTTTCATGTGTTCTCCATCCTTTCCTTTTATACACACGCCGACCTCGACTTATCCTGAATGCGAAAGAGGGGGCGTGAGTGCTAAGGCGCCACGGAGAAAGGCGTCATCATTCCGTCTCGGCGAAGTGACAGGGGCGGTGGAAAAATGCGGCGCGCATCCGACCACCCGCCACTGTGGGCGTCCTCCGGCGCCATTGAGAGGGCCCACCGGGCGGCCACAGAGGCACCCGGCGTGCCCACCCTGTTTTGTTCTTCTGTCAGGGCAGGGTGGCAGGCGGAACGCTTTGATCCTGGCAACGTTATCCCAAGGTACCCGGATGATACGGGACGGGACCCGTGCAATTAATGGACCCACGCCCCCCTGCCAAAGCATGGTAGGGACTGACACTATGGCGTGGGCAGCTGAGAATGTCAGGATGTTAGGATGTCAGGCCGTGCGTGCCTATTAAATGCAGCATTGGACCTTTGACTGGCTGACACCCCGCCGACGGGACCCTTCGGGTCGTCGGGCGATCTTGCGCGAACCTTCGGGGAACCAAGTGCTCGGGGGCTGCCACGTGCAGCCCCGAGCACTCTCTCCCGAGCACTCTTGTAGGATCCTTTGGGGAACCGAGTCCTCGGGGGCTGCCACATGCAGCCCCGAGCACTCTCTCCTGAGCACTTGGGCAGATCCTTCGGGGAACCGAGTCCTCGGGGGCTGCCACGTGCAGCCCCGAGCACTCTCTCTCGAGCACTTGGGCAGATCCTTCGGGGAACCGAGTCCTCGGGGGCTGCCACGTGCAGCCCCGAGCACTCTTTCCTGAGCACTTGGGCAGATCCTTCGGGGAACCGAGTCCTCGGGGGCTGCCACATGCAGCCCCGAGCACTCTCTCCTGAGCACTTGGCTGTTCGAACCATCGGGGGACTATGGTACTCGGGGGTGAGTGGGAACCCTTCCGAGCACTTTCTTCCCGGTACTTGGACTCTGTGGGTCATCGGGGTACTGGGGTGCTCGGGAACCAGAGACTGTGGCCCCGAGCACCTTCTCCCGGAACTTAGATTTTCCTCATCCTGCAGGGGGGACCTCGCGGGATGGTGACACGTGGCGGACGGTCGGCCCGGTCTCGAGACTCAGGGACCCCTGGTTCCCGATACACCGACACCTTGTATTATTGGTAACATGTATCCTTGTAGCCTGAGTATAATCATGAGAATGTCTAGCTTAAAAGTGGTACAAGATGCTTAGCAATGCATAGGTCTTCGGTAGAAGTCTAGTGGTGGAATGTTCCATCGTTCGCGAGCTATAAGGTCAAGTATTGTTCATAATGATGATAACAATATGGATTGTTTGAGTGTGAGGATGAGGTGAAATGTGGGCGGTGCTAGGGGTAGCTCGAGAAAGGAACCCGGATGCTATAGACCGCTTGCATTGGTTAAGCATCGTCTGTCGGTGTCGTTGGCTTTAGCATTTCCCGTACTCACCACATGTTGATCTAATGGTAAGGTAAGCCTAGTACCATGCACCGTGCTGACCCTCGCCTTGCAGCCCTATGATGCGTATGAAAAAGAATGATAAGAAGCAATGTGGCAGGGAGATGAATAGGTAGTTTTGGGTATGAGAAAGGTTGCCTCGAGGGCTAAGTGTATGGACTCGGGGCGTGTGGGTAAAGGAGTATCCCCCTGCAGGGTGTAAAATCAATTTGAATTGCCGCGCTCTCGATCACGAGCATACTTTTGTCCATTCGCATTGGTTGTGGAGTCACGATTGTGGGTTGGTGTGGTTGAGGTAGTTCTGTCCAGTTATGCTAATATGATTTCAATTACTTACATGTTCATGATGTTGGTTACATGGTAGAATAGTACTTTTAGTATAGTATAGTTGCTCACATGTTTATATCAAACTACTTTAGCATATAAATTTACTTAACCATATGGCCGTTTTCTTGCTAACATCCAAATACATAATCCTTAGAGTTGGTTATCTATAATTACTCATTATAGATTAAGTCTTGCGAGTACCTTCATACTCACACTGCTCTTTTAGGTGCTACTGGTGTGAAGGAGTTGATCTTTGGCTACTTCACGCCCGCCGATGTGGGTGGCAGGTATGAGTAGGCAACTACTCAGAGATTATGCTTTTATGATGGAGCCTAAGGGCATATGGCTCCATCCTACTTTTGTTGTTTATAGCTTTAGCTTCTGCTACATAGTTTCTCTTTGTCTAGGGGTTGATTAGTTTTAATATCCTCCTAGCTCTTTTGCTGTAAATTGTGAGAATTTGTAAATTCTTAAGAACTTGTAATATGATCTTAATTCATCGCTCTTTATTAAGATGTGTTGTGATGTTAAATGTTGGTAAGACATTTGTTTCGATCTTGGGCAGAAAATATGTGCTGGGGCTACCGAGATGATATTCTGGTTAATTGCTGAAGTCGTGATTATGTAAATAATCGACTTAATGATTAATTACAATATTATTTGGATGGTTCCACACAGTAGTGCAACAAACCAAACAGAGCAGCAAACATACTCTACTTTCCTATCTAGGACTTCGATATACAAAATATATACTACTGAGAGAGGGAAAAAGATTTTTTCTTTTTAGAAAAAGAGAAGGTAAAGACTAATTTACACCCGTATCAGCGTTAATCATGTAGCCCGCATGTAGCTTCACTAGCCCATATGAGTCCCACTACACCGCACTTTCCCACCAGAATCTCACATCTCGAGCATCAGCCTACTCGCTTGCTCTCACCAGCGACAACGCTCCCTCCCATCCATTGCCGCTACAACCCCTTCCCAATGGCAGATCCCTCCACAGATGCCCTCCTCTCGTTCCTCTCCCTCCCATCCATTCCCTACGTTTTCCCCCTCATTTTAGATGGGGGATTTCTTCTTCTCATTGGATCTGAGCTCCTCGCTATTGGGATCGAGCTCCTCCGCTTGGAATCGGCTCCTTGTTGTCAAGGCCAAGCTCCTTTGAGTAGGGTCAAGGTGGGGATGACCTAGGAGAGCTCGGCGGTAGCAAATCGTTGGCTCCATGTCACCGAACATGAGATCGAGCTGCCGCCCAAATCGAGATCCTCTGGGGTCAAGGCAGGAATGACCTAGGCGAGCATGGTGGTGTCAGATTGGGATTCACGCCATTGAACTAAGGAGAGCACACAAGCCCAATGGTGCAACCAAGCTAGGTATGGCGTTGGTCAACGCGGCTTGATTGACAAGGTGTGAAGGGGTGAGTTTCCAAATTGCCTACCGAATTGTATAGATGTGTCCGGGGAAATGCAACAAATTTGCTTCTAAATTTTTAGCGATTTTGCTCACTGATTTTTGAATTTAGAAAACTTGCTCACAAACCATACAAATGTGCTTATACGTATACAACAACTCGCTTTTCCAAAAAAAAATTGATTGGCTTGCAGATGGACAACAATTTTCTCTCCAACTTTTCAACGTTTTCTTTTCTCAGATCTGATTTTTGCACAATTTTGCTCCCCACAAATATATTAGTTTTACTAGAAAACATGGAACTGAGTGGTCTAAGAAAGAGTTCGCTGATGCTTTTACATGTGTTGTAACTGGGTTTTGAATTTTATTCAAAATTGCTTATGATATTTCGATGATTTGCATATTATTTCTGGATGCAAATTGGAGTGTTGAGACTAAATTACTTAGTAAAGTGGTTAGTAGTACCAAGTGTAAGTTTCACTTTAACCAGATAGTCTCAAAGAAGTCATAAGTGTCAAATTATAATTTTTTTTCTACATTAACTACGAATATTCGTTCAGCGTGTAAGATGTGTGTCCTAGAACGTCATATTGGGGCATTAGCTTTTGTGGCATCTCCCAAGGTTTGGGGCTCACCGTTAAGATCGGTTGGAGGGCTGTGCTCCGATGTCAGCGGTCTGCGTCGTGCTCTCATGCGAGGCGGCAATGGTCAATGAAGGTGGCGAAGGAAGAAGTTCAAGAGGAGGCCTTGTTTTTTCTTCATTGTATTTTCTGTTGTTGTAAGGGGCCGGAATGTAAACTGGGATGTACTGTGCTTCAAACTTAATATATATCCTATCCCTTTCGAAAAAACCACAGGTACCAAGAGTACCGTAGTTTAGGGCCTTCAAAGAGGGATTATATACAAAGTCGTGAATGGACAAACTAGTAAAGCGCAAGACGACGAGGCTTGAAAGCAACGACACCTGGACACATAGAATAGTAGTAGAAGGAATGAACAGACACCCGTAGTTTAGGCATGACAATCAACGAACTAGTACTATTTATTTATATGAATCATATATTATTAGGATTAGGATAAGGACGTGGACTGAGAGTAAAGTGGTTCGTAGTACCAAGTCTACGTTGCAGTGGTCAAAACAAAACTTTGTAGTCCGTGCGTGACAGCTAACATTAACCGGCAAGCGTACGCATATGATTGTGGCTCGCTTGCTCTAAGCTTGTGGATAGGCATGCCCGGCCAGACCGGGCACCGACGAATATTACTATTTTGCATTGTACTATACAACACTATAATACTGAGCATGTGATGAAGTAGCTACTGGCTTACAGACGGAACGGAACATATGTAGGGTCGTCGTTGTCGGCTAGATTCCATCCAGAGGCTTATACGTGGAGAAGGAAGGAGAAAAACAATAGGAGGAAGCAGAGCTCCTCTGCCGACCGGGTCTGCGTGTGCCTACATTCCATCAGCCTCCGGTTCTCCGGCCCCCTGTTACTTACACCGCGTATACATGCTGCTGTCCACAGCATGAGCATGTACGTACGGGAAAGCTCTTCCTCTACGGTTGAGGATAGAGAGGAGGAAATTTGGAAGATGGAGAGGACGCTAAAGGAGTCGGCAGAAATTCAAAAATAGGAAATAAACATTACCGTATTTATTAAAATAGATAATATATTCGTGCATTTGTAATTTTAGTATCTGTATTCGACATCACAAACGTTGAAAAATCGATTACGATACCTGCGGCACCGAAAACGATGGGTATGACCTGTATTCGGCACCTGACGGCACTCAGGCTGGGCCGTCGCGTCTTGTTGTGTATCATTTCGAGGCTAAATACAATAGCATAATTTTGTTTCATTAGGGCATGAGCGAATAAATAAAGAAAGAAACTTGATGAGCGAGTGTGTGTCATTTCATTTCATTTTTGTTAGGTTTTTTAATCCACACACTGTTGTCTTCGGTTTATTAGTTAGCCCCCGCGCTGCTGTGTTTCGCTATAAGATGAGAGTGCGCTAGTAAGGAGCCGCAGCGCGAGAAGAAAGAAGAAGCACGAGCAAAGGAGGAGAGGAGAGGAGAAGCGGTAGCGCAGCATGTGGAGAGAAGAAAATGCGCAAGGTGAGGAGTAGCAGCAGCGTGAGGAGAGAAGAATCAGTTCGAGGCGAGGAGCAGCAACAATGCGAGTTAAAAAAATACTTAAATTATATATTTAATTAATACTTGCAGTAATTAGAGTAAGTAGATTATTTAATTCATGCAATTACATTTGTTTAATTATTTGCTTAGTTTGATTATATAAATTTGATTATTTACTTAGTCAATATAATAGTAATTAGCGTGAATTTGTATAATAGTAATTTTTTCTTAGTTAGAGTAAGTAAATTGTATAATAGTATTTAGCATGAATTTGGTTAGTCGGTATAATTAAATTATTTAATTAGTTTAATAACATGATGGTCTAGTGTTGGCACTTTGTGCTAGTGGTAGCGTAGAGTGATGAACTAGTGCATTCATGATCTTTATAGGTGTAAGTATGGTGTCAGTGAATTGAAAGAAAAGACAAAAAAAGAAGGAAAAAGAAAGAAAAAAGGAAAAAAAATCAAAAAGATTAAAAAAAAAGGTTGAACAGAAAGATTTGATTAAGCCCTACTATCACCAGTAGATACTGCACTATATACAGAGAGTGACACGAAATGACACACACTCATCAAGTTTCTTTCTTTATTTATTCGCTCATACCCTAAAGAAACAATGTTGTGCTACAGTACTCAGCCCCGAAATGACACATGACAAGACATGACGGCCCGGCCTATATTCGGCACTTAAGGTGTCGTACTAGGTGTCGAATACGGCGAAAATGCACCATGAATACCGAGAGTTTTTAGTATCTTAGGTATCGAATATAGGCTGGGTCTATCATTTTTGTGTTCTAAGTATCAGAATCGATTTTTTAATATTTAAGATGCTTAATATATATATGTTAGATTTACAAATATATAATTATCTATTTTAATAAATACGATGATATTTATTATCTGTATTTAGATTTTTATCTAATGGAGTACCATGACAAGAAAGGAGTGAGTGAGGTAGAGGCCGTTTGGCAAACTGGCACGCAACAAGGCCGCTTGCGTCACATCAATCAAATTTAGCACCGGCCAGGGCCTGGCCGAATGATATATTATTTGTGATAAAAAAAAACTTCCTCTTTCCTTTATGTCACTGCCGAAAACACAATTTCTTAATTGGATTTACTTTAAAAAATTTGTATAGAATTTAAACTGAAATTATAAAAAAGATTATTTTTATAACTTCTATAGAGGAACTCACTTGTAATCCTCCATTTATATACATTTTAATTTATAAAATTAGTTTTTTTTAGAATTTTAGTTTAAATTCTATCCAGAAGTTTTGGTGAACATAATAAAAATAGGTTATACATGAATTATGGAACATGTACAAAAAATTCTTGAATTTTTTAAAGTATATAATCACTGATTTTTTAAGAAACCGAAGACTATTGTGCTCATTTACAGTACTGGTGAACAGTGCATTTAGATGGTAGAACCAACTGAAAGTCTAAAGCCATCTCCAATAGATACTCTAAAAATTCATTCTCTATAATACTATTACAATATCTCTTAATACTATTACATCATTCTCTATTTTTTAATCTCCAACAGTTACCCTATTTCCTACCTTTCATTACTTTCCATTTCTCTTCAGACCCACCCACGTACTGTGTGAACGGTGATACGAGCTCTTTTTACATCGGCAAATTTGTCGATCCCAACTGCCGTCCTCTATCACTGTAGCACGCCTATAGCAGTGGAAGCGGCTGCTGCCGGAGAGCACTTGCGGCAGCACGTCGTCTGTAAAAGAGCGGAGTATAGTAGTTTAGAGTATTTGTTGGAGTTATCTTAAGAGTGGCGTGGAGGAATAAAAAATTAAAACCAATGGTAAATAAGGAAATCCGTTTTCTTTAGTAGTATGGAGGGAAGAGGAAGCTTTTTTTATATAGCAAATAAGGAATTTGCACAATGATATATATGCCTGCGTTTTGCTCTGGCTTCAGTTAACCAACCAAGTGGCTATTTGGTGGTGTCCTTGTCAAAATTTGACATTACCAATGCCAAATCACGGGTAAAACAATGGTGTTCAGATTATGACCATACCGATTTGGTGGTAAAATTGCTGTATCTCATCGAGTCTCGCCCACGTTGGGCAACAAAATGGTGTTTGTAATACTTCCTTGCCCCTACGACGTGGGGTCCATATGTCATCAAATTTTTTTTATAATAGTCAATATGAATCTTATTTTGTTGATAAAATCACAATAGGTACAATGAACCAAACGAATTACAAATCGGCTGTAACCATTTAGAAATTACAATAGTCTTAAGATTGTTAACTCAAAAGTTTTGAAGTTTGTGCAGCTAATGCCCTGCTGCCACCTCAACCCTTTCACCTTTGGCTGCTCAGTCAAATTACTGTATCTCATCGAGTCTCGCCCACGTTGTTGTGTGTACTGGTCCTCGGCATTGCCAAATTTTTGCGGCCAAGCCAAATATCGGTAGAGAATCAAACGGTTTCCAAATTTACTGTGTATTACCAACATTTGTTAAGGATTTCGTGGGCTAGCATCTCAATCCGTAAACTTGTAGGACTCTTCATGCTCTTGGTGGTTTTGTGTCGTAATGTAGCGACATTGTACGTGCGTACTTGTTTCGTTAAGGGAATTGTATAGTCTCAAAGAAATCATAAGGGGCTAAATTAGAATTTATTTTTAGTACATAACTAGAAAAGTTTCGTTTTAACCGGATAGTCTCAAATAAGTCATAAGTGTCAAATTATACTTTTTTCTATATTAACTAGAAAAGTTTCGCGTTCAATAGGGCTGTGCAAAGCATCGGGGAGCCAGGTCCCCTTCACTTGCGACATGTGGCGAAGCTTGACTAGAAAGAGGGGTTGCAGTCTGAGAGAAGCATATACAATGTGATATTATGATTAGTAGGGAGTGGTGCAATGAAGTATTTTTTCCATAAACCTGAAACGAAAAGTGGGGTCATGGCCTCCTTTGACCAATGTAATGCTCTGACTCTGCTTGCAGCAGTCGTGGATCTGCTAGCATGGAGGCGGGAGATTTTAGAATATGATGTAAAATTTATGTGTTTTCTAGAATTTGACACTCATACCACCATGACATGTAAGATTAGTCTGAGTCCCTAAATTACAAGGTCGGGTGGCAAATTCTGAAATATATCTTTTGTAGAAAAAGTTTTATTGAGAGCTGCGCACAGCAAAAAATACTCTAAGCTGAAATAGGGTTGTGTGTCCAAGAGTTTGGTGCTAGAGCACGCCCTACTCGGGTAATAGCCAGCCTCATGACTTGTCCTTCGCCTCTTTCCTTAACGTGGAAGTTCCGAAGTTCTAGGTACAGAGCGTATTTTGGTTCAATTTTTTTTTACCATGGATGTTCCCCCATATGACAGGTTCATTTTTTCCGTACAAACCCTAGCTGAATGTTTCAGATTTTGGTTTTGAAACTTTCAGTTAAAATTAGAGAAGACGTTCTCCTGCTGGGACCTACGTGGAGGCCGAGGGTGGGGCAGCACTGATTGGACTCTGGCTACCACCTTGGTTGGAGAACAAGATCAGATAATTCTATTTATATATTTAAAAAATAATAATTTTGTTTATATATAAATATTTGTTTGACAGATGAGATTAAAATATTCTATTTTAGTACTTATATCTACCGTCAGCGTCACATTCGAATTGAGACGGCTGTGTTCCATTATTTTTTGGAACAACCCCGTCTCAAATCTTTGAAAAATATTCCTTGATTTTGAACCATTCTATCCAACTACTCTCCATCCAAACAACTCAAAAACATGATGAATCCGCTCCGTCCTATCACGTCTTATGAACCAAACACTACCTAACCATTAGAGGTAGTATTTTAAGTAAAAATAGCACGACAGAGGTGATCTCTGTGGTAGACAACGGTAGAGGCAACATGCGGATAACGATATAGCCTCTCCAGAAAGTCGGTGTTATAGGCGAAGTGCGAAAGGCGATGCACCCTCTAGAGAAACCAGATGTTATAAGCAAAGTGCGGGAGACGACGCACCCTCCGGAGAAACGTGACGATGAATTTATGGAAAGCAAATATTGAATGTCTAGATATGTAAATCAAATAATAAGAGATTGGATGTATATAATGTAAATATTCAACATCTAGTTATAGAAGATAAATGATAGGAGATAGAACGTATTTTTGGAAGAAGTAATAGGTCTAATTTTGTATGGTGACTATTTGATTAATTCAGATGAATAATAAAAATCAGATCAGTTACAACTCGCCTATTTTATACTATTTTATAGGATTATAAAAAAAAAAAACTAACTCTCCGATAATCTAACTTTCGCCCAAAATCACCATGGCCATGGGTCCCGCATGTCAACAATATTCTACTAATTCATGGCCGGACCCCTTCTTCTCCCTCGCCTTTGACGAAGCCGACGGCCACGGTCCTTCCCACCGCACCGCTCCTCCCGCCGCATTTCCATGGTTGCGCCCGCGCCTGACCAGATGTGAGCCGCCGTCCCATCCTACCTCCAGCGTCACCGGCTTGGAGGGCCGGCGTCCCCGTCCCACCTGCAAACTCGTCTTCGTCCTTGTTGTCGATGCCTTTGTCACATCACATCTGCAAACTCTACATGGTCGTGGTCGGCATTCTTTGCAAACTGTGCCAGACTGTTCGTACAAAAACTGCAGCGGCAGGAGCAGCCTGAACAAATGTAGTTTGGTCCGCCGAGCCATTGCTTTCGCTGTTCGTTCAACACGCAAATCAGCATCGATCGACACCCTAATAGAAAACGGCCAATTTCTTTTTTTTTTGTTAAATTTCAGCTAGAGTGGATGTGAATTAAGAGCATCTCTAAAACTTCGTCATAGTACCATTCATTCGAACGAATAGTTAAAATAAGAAGAAAAAAAAGTCTTGAGGAGAGCCTCCATCGCCCACGCCATTTTTGACACGCACGCTATCCGAGCTCTTCCATACTTTAGACTTGGCTTGTCTCTCTCCACACGCCATCCTCCAACCATTGCTCACCCCCTGCACTCCTGCCACCATACAACCTTCGCATTCACCATCCGATCTTCACCTTCGAGAGGATCTCTACCAAGGCCTCCTCTTTAAGGAACCGTCCAAATTGTTAGACTTTCTGCCTATTCACACGAGCATCTCTTTGAATTTTCTATTTTACATCTTTCCATGTCTTGTTGCACTATTATGGTATCAGATAGGTTCGCTTCTGCGACCTTACTTCCGCCCGTCTAAACAGTTGCCGATCCTCTTCCCCATCTCATTGCTCTCCTGCACGAGACGTTCACTTTCCACTCCGCCGTGCTCTCTCTGCACATTTTCTTGCCTCTTCCCTTGTCTTTCTTCCATTCTCTGTCATGGTTCTGACCGAGGCTGAGCGTGCTGAAGCTGCGCGTGCCGAGGCCGAGCGGCACACTGAGGCCCCGCGCACCGAGGTCACGCGCCTGGAGGAGCAACATCGCCTTGATGTCGAGGTCGCGGTCGCTCGTGCCCTCGCGGTCGCCAACTCCACGGCGACCCTGCACGCACAGGTCGTCGCCGTGCAAAACTTCCGTGCATTGGTCCCATCGTCCTCGACACCAACTCCACCAATTATAGCCGCTGGCGTGGCCTCTTCTTCAACACCCTCGGCAAGTACACTATTGCTCACCACATCCTCTCCTATGACGTTCTGGACGACGAGGAGTGGCGTCGCACAGACTGTACCGTGAACTCGTGGATCTACGCCACGGTTTCTCCCAAACTTCTTGAGATCATAATGGTCCTCAACGCCATTGCTAGGGAGGTGTGGCTTCGTCTTGAGCAGTAGTTTCTTGGCATCCAGGAGACACGCGCTCTTATCCTCGACACCAAGTTCCGAAACTTTGTCCAAGGGGATCTCTCTATGAAGGACTACTGCAGTCGGCTCAAAGCAATGGCTGACGCTCTTGCTGATTTGGGTGAACCGGTCGCCGACCGAACAATTGTGCTCGCCATTCTTCGTGGCTTAAATGAGATGTTCTCATCTGGCCTCGATCCTCAAGTGCCAGTGGCCCTTTCTCACCTTCATCGACATGCGCTCGGATCTTCAAAGAAATCACCATGCAGAGCAAGCCTGGCATGCCTTCTACAGCTTTCGTTGCCGGCACCAGTTCGGGCTCCAAGCTCGACCAACCTGGAGCCAACAGCTAGGGCTCCTCATTCGGCCACGGCACAGGCGATGGTCCACCCGGCCCCCGGTGCCCAGTCCAACTCCACCAGTAGCGGCTAGTACATCTCCGGCGGTGGCGGCTCAAATTCTTATTCCACTATCACAAATAATATTTTAATTAATCATTAAGTCAATTATTTGTATAATCATGGCTATAATGATTAACCAGAAAAACACCCGGGGTAGTCCCGACACATGTTTTGTGCTCAAAATCGGAACACATGTCTCTCTAACACATAGCATCACAACGCAGTTTAAGAAAGAGCAAGTACCTAAAGTTGTATTACAAGTTCTTACGCATTTACAAAGTTATTACAATTTACAGTAAAAGAGAGTTAGGAGGAGATAAAAACCGATTCAACTCCTAACCAACAAAAGAAACTACACAGCGGAAGACTAAAGACTATACAACAAAAGAAGAATGGAGCCATATGCCCTTAGACTATCACAAAAGTACAACCTCCGAGTAGTTACCTACTTATACCCGCTATCACCCTCGGCGGGCGTGAAGTAGCCAAAGATCAACTCCTTCTCACCGGTAACATATGAAATAGTAGTGTCAGTACAAAGATACTCGTAAAACTTAATCCATAATGGGCACTTATAAATAGCCCGACTCCAAGGATTATGTATTGAGATGTTAGCAAGAATACGGCCACATGGTTAAGTAAATTCATATGCGAAAACAAATTTGACATAAACATGTGTGAGCATCTATATTTGACCAAAGTAACAAACTAGCCCGTAAACATCAACTGAACATAATGTAAAAGGAATCCCTAGTAAGCCCCAACCATTTGAATTATGCATCACTCGGTGCGGAATCCACTTTGTTAAACTCCCGTAGCAACCACAAGTGTCTCTACAAGCCCGTCTGTTCACAACGTCGATGTTCAAGCCCAAATGATCACAACTACAGAGGTATTCAACTTGTCTTACCATTAGATCAACATGTGGTAAGTACAATAAGTGCTAGAGCCAACTGCAACAACGATCGGTGCTTAAGCGACGCAAGCGGTTTACGGTGTCCGGGTTCTCCCGACCTACCTAGGGGAACTCCACATCCAGGTAGGAAAAACACCTCTAGCACTGTCCACATCTCATCTTGTCCTCACCACTCATCCAACCAACACCATCAACCCATCATTGTGATCATTATACAAGTAATTAAATCCTATGCTCACAAACGATGAAATATTTCACTGCTCGACTTCTACCGAGGACCTGAGCATTTGCTAAATATCACGAATAATATTTTAAGTTAGACAACATCATATTAAACCTAGGCTACAAGGATACAGATCAATAATTATTCATTACATGAGAATTAGTGCATCAACATAGGTTCCACCCATCATAACCCAACATCGACTCGAACGCATGTGTAACACCCAGTTTTAAAAGAACAAAACTGGGCAAAACACATGTATGCCAGGATCAAGTTTCATACATGTGCTTACTTCATTAGTGTATCATCACAGTGCCAAGATTACAACAATAATAAACTATTACAAAAGGACCTAAGGGTCTAGAAGAAAAACATAGTGGAACTAAGAAGAGGTCTTCAGCACCAACAGGGACTCCATCTTCCACAGGCATTGACCGGGGGCACGCCAGCCTAGAAAAGTAGCTCTGGGTCGAAGTCGTCCTCGTCGAAGGTAGCAGCTTCATTGCCGGCTTCTGAACAACGGTAGAATGCAAGGGAGGGGAGCAACAAGTGTGAGTACAAAGATTGTACTCCGCAAGTGGAGGGAAACATGATATGTGGTTTAAGTCAAGGAAAAGTTTAGATGCAGGCTAACTGCACTAAGCAACATGAACTATGATTCCAACAACAGGCATCCTATTTACTAAGTGAAGACATAATTATGACAATAGGATTGACTCATCGGATTTCATTCGACTACCAAGACTCACCAGATAATCCCATTACCTGGCTACCCAACCAACCTGACCAAAACCTAATTCCAACTAATCCTGAAGAAGTCCAAGTTCGCTCTTGACCGTGAGCACGGCTGATTAATCAGTTTATACTCTGCAGAGTTTGCACAGCTTTCCCCACAAGTCGTGATTCCCGTGTTGCTTCACACTTCCGTAGTGTGGGGTCGGGGTTTCACTATAAGGCCTTTACAAAGCTCCCACTAACCTGCAGGTACCCATTGAGGTTTCACCACTAACAGACGATTCCATCGCTGCACAGGCCCCCTCTTGTGCCACATCACTGTCCAACAGTGCCCACAGAACCAGAGGAGTGGCTAATTAATTGGCCAGGCCTTACCCATTTAGGCCTCGTGGTTATGCGAATCTATCTTGGTTACATGTTCAAGAGCCGGTCCTTAGGACCCCACACAGGAACAACCACAAGCCTGCCATAGGCGCCACCTCGAACCATCCATCCTGTTAGGATCCCTATACCATGTTGCTATAAAATTACCCTTTCCCGATTCTTGTTCCAAAATTTACTAGTCAAGATTAACATTTTTCCTAGCCCTGACTACACTAGCATATCTACCCATTCTATATTATGGATAAACAATGGCGACAAGGAATATTCAAGGAAAACTAGTAAACCCTATCATGGAATTTCATATTTAGACAAGCATGCATAATGAAGGATACAACTACACCTGTAAATCCTAAAACAGGGTAAAGAAATGCTCAAGGGCACTTGCCTTTGACGGGGTACTGCTCAAAATCTTCAAACGCTTGGTCTTGGAGATTGCCGAACTACTCAGCTCCTAATCGCCAAACTGGAAAGAGCACACACAAAGGAAAACCTAAGAACAGTATACCAAATAGTACTGAAACTAGACAAAAACCCTACAAAAAAAATTCTACACTTTGCTACGAACATTTGGATGCAAAAATCGCCCAAATCGGAGCTACGAGCAAAAAGTATGTAGCTTTTGAAATTCCAGGGACTAATCTGCAATTTTTACTTGAATTTCAGAGAAATACCGAATTGATTTTATATTGAATATTGGAATTATGACGCAATAAAGATTTACTGAATTATTTCTAAAAGGGAAATTCTACGGAATATGAGCATGGACCCCGTGGACCACGACCTGGGGGGGGCGGTCCACGGGTCTATGGTGGACCGAAACATAAAGATGAAGGGGTATCTATTTTAGGCTGTCAGATGAAGATCGAACTGCTGGGATTTAAACTGGCTCGGTCCGGCGGCGCTGAACAGGGGCGGGCGGCAGCCGACGGCGGCAAAGACGGTAGCACCTCGCCGGAGATGCACCATAATGCGCATCTGGCCTCGAACCTCGACAGGGTTTGGCGTAAAAGAGAGAGTAGGGGAAGGGGGTTCTCACAGCCGTTCTCACAGCGGGTTCGGCGGCGGCGGAGGGGCTCCGGAGATGGCCGGCGACGGAGAAGAAAGGGTGGCGGCACTTGGAGTGTGGTGCGGCGGCCGACGGCGACGGGAGGAGCTCCGAGCAACTACGAGAGACGATGGCCGAGCCTCTGCGACACCGAATGTGAAGGAAAAGGGGTCAACAATGGTTCGGCATGGCCGAATTTAAGTCGTCGGTGGAGCTCTTACCAGCAACAATGGCGGCGATGGTGGCGAGCTCAAATCCGTGCGCAAGAGAGAGGGGAAACGGGTTCTTCAGGTGCGGAATGACGCAAGGAAGGCGACGGTGGGCTTAAATAGCCGAGGGAGGGAGAGGGACGACCGGATTAGGGAGAAATTGCCGGCAGCCCCAATTGCCATAAAAGCTTTGGTTTTCAGCGGATTAGCGAGCAATCAAAGGGAAAAATGGACGGAAATGGGGAGAGGAAGGGAGAGGATCGTGGCGATGCACATTAATTGGGGAGATACGGACCGGGGCGGCGGGATTTGTAGTGGGCGCAAATTTTGGGGGCGATTCGGTTTCGGCCGAAGGAAGAAGAAGGCGAGTCGACTAGCAGGCGGCTCGGCTCGACGGCTCTAGGCCGGGCCCACACGTAGAGGGAGGTAGGGAGCAACTCGGGCGAGGAGCCGGCTCAGCTGGGCCCCACCTGGCAGTGGCAAGAGCGGGAAGGGGGCCGGCACGGGAGAAAAGGAGGTCTGGGAAAGGAGAGAAAGAAGGGAGTTGGGCCGAGAGAAGGGGAAACGGCCCAAGGCTATTTTTCCAATTTAGAAATCCTTTTGTTTTTTGATTTTTAACCATTTTTCAAAAAGGGTTTGAATGAGCGATTTCTAGCGAGTTTTGGCAAACTTTTCGACACATAAAACCTTATTGCAACTACAACGGCATGAATGCAACAAACATTTAACCTAGGCCAAATTAAATTTAGAAATTAATTTTCCTTTCGAACAAAATTACAACCACCTAATTAATTTCTAGAAAAATTTAAAATTATTGCAAAAATTGAGATTTAGGGTGTTACAGCATGCATAACGTACATAAAACATATTTATCACATTAGACACATATGATCCAAATTAATAGCAGAAGTATGCTTAGATGCTTGTCTTGCTGCTCTGGGGTTTGTCATATGCTACCTGCGCAACACTCGCAAAACTCGGGTAGATTGGTGTCACCTTCAACCACGGTCGCAACATGATCTGGTTCTTATTCACTAAAGAAGAACATGTGCAATGATGAGCATAAATGAAGTGCCAATGTACGCTACAATATTCACAACAACAAACTAAAGGTGTAAGATGTACAGAGGAATAATAAAACTTGTGATCTAAACAACGCCAGAAAAGTAATAGGAGGCTGGAGACATCAGGTTGAACTCGGAGTATCTGGGTTCCGGAACCTCTGGGTGAGGGCTCTCGATTAGCCATTTCTGAAATAACTCAGAATCTATGGGTCAAGTCTGGATACTTTGGATTGGGACGGACACTCTGGGCGAGGCTCCGAGTGGGGCTCTCGGCTAAATCTAAATTGAATTTACCCGGACCCTCCAGGTTAATCTAGACTATCCGGGATCTGGCCGAGTTGAGTTCTAAAGTGTTTTTCGTGGCCAATTCAACCCGCATACTAAATCTATGCTACATCAACATATATATGCCCTATCCAAAGGGTTCTAGACTTGAATTGCATCCTAAACCCTAATGATTTCAAAAGACAATTCAATGGGGTTTCTTCAGGTTTACTCGGACTATTCGGGTCAATTCGGATTATCCGGGTTGCCCAGAGAGGCTGTTTCGAGGGGGAAATCTTGACCGATTTGATTTGCAAGCCTCTCCAAACCAAAATCTCACCCATCAACCTAGAAACACGATTCCTAACTCAAATCTCACCCAAATCCACGGAGGGTGGAACCACAGCCTAAAGCAGATCCCTCTTGGCCTCGGGAAGACGAAGGGCCTGCTGGGAAGGGATACGAGTTGAAGGATGAGAAATCCAACTCACCCTCCTCCTCCTCTTCTGGCGTGGACTCCACAGGCTACATCTCCTCAACCTTCACCTTGGCCAGTATAAACTCAAGAAGTTCCAAAGATAGCCTTCCATCAGGATCCCAAGGGAGGACAAGGCATTGGAAGAAGTGTGAACCGGCAACCTCCCGGGCTGTTCAAGCTGCACACCAGTCGTCCTTTACAACAAAACATACATCCGGGCTAGATACAAGGGGGTCCTCCGGCTCGACCTTAACCAAGACGTCAGTGGCCACCGTCGGATCCGTACGCCCCTTGGAATCACGGGGCATAACAAAGCGACTACGCCGTCGGACAAACGGAGTGGCCCTGGATGCTCCGGACACACTTGATCCCTCCCCGGAGGCACCATCCCAGATCCTAGCGAGGCCCCCTCTAGCTTTCGGCCACCGCACCTATACACACAGATTGAACTCCAGTTAGCCTTGAAGGCACGAACACTCCAGAACAACACAGGTGAACCACAAGAAGACAGACATGACTCTGTTTATATAAGAGAAGCCCAAATACATAAAGCAGAAGGGGGTGGTCAACATACTAAAGACCTTGAACCCCTTCGAAAAGAAAGAAAGCAAAAAATGGATGGCCTGCAGTAGAGCTACACCTCCGGGGCATCCATGCACGAAGACTCCTCCCGCGGGGCGATGGTGCGAAGCGAAGGCCCTCCAGAGGGTAGCGGCGCGCCTACCAGCTCCGGATAAGGCGCCGGACCCCCCAACAAAGAACCCGGACGAAGACCTCCTGGGGCACCCGGAGTCACCTGACCTGCCATGTAGCACAATGTCACGCCCTGGTCGTGCCTTGCCCACAAGTTATGCCAAAAGTTCTCTAGAGCCGTGCGGATCTCCACCGGAGGTGCCTCGGGCTGAAAACCCTTGATCACAGAGTCTGGCACCGGCTGCTCTAGTACTTCAAGAGGACCAACCCCCGCTTGGTGCAGCAAGGTCAGTTGGAGCACCGTGACCACGCCTACGCTAGACCTCACGTATGCCTCTGCTGCCTTAACCATTAGCTTCGCAACAGACCGAAGCCAAAACAGTGGCATCACCGATGCCTCCAAGTCAGAAGGGAGTGACAGACAAATCGTGACTAAACCACTAAACATGACACACCTCCACTTCCTCCAAGGGGAACTAGGCCAAGGATCGCTCAACCTCTCCACTCCAGAGAAGAGAGGAGGCCACCACGAAGGCCATTGATGCCTCCAGGCGCAACGCGAAGTCATCCAAAGTCAATACCCCAAGGCTGGGGACCCCCTTGGCCGTCACAAAGGGAGCCCCAGCATAGGGCAAGGTGCCTCCAGTACCAATAGCCCGGCCAGGTCACCAACCAGCTTGGGGCTCCACGGAGACAAGGCCATGTCCCCCAAGGTGACCTTTGGGACACCCCCGGAGAAGTCCTCGACCCTTGCCGGAACTCTCCAGCCTCTGAGGGGGGAGTCGAAGACACATTCACCTCGACAGCCACTACGAAATATCATGAAACACAAGGTCAAGACCCTGGTACATGATCCAAATAGAAATATAGCTAACGAAGCAACAACTCCTCACCAAGTCCCCCGAGCCCTCTCATAGAAGGGTCTGTGATGTCATCGGTGTCCGAACTAGCAAACCCTAAATTGTATTCCACGGAGGCCACGCCTCCTCTCCGGAGATAGAAGGCCGCCGGGCACAAAGCGGCTTATCTCGGATCGCAGGAGCGGTACACGCTCGTTTCCCGGCTGCCTTAGGCTCCGGTGTGGCGGAACCCGCTCCCAGCTCCGCGTCAGCGCCACCCGCTGCTCCCACTCCGCATGAGCAGGTGGGCCCAGGATCACTTCAGCAATCTCCACCACGCGCTCCAGTGGGAGACAGCTCTCTGAATGAAAAGGCAGCTCACATCTACGAATCAAGAAACTAGACAAAAAAAAAGAAGACTCACCAGAGCTGACAGGGGGGGGGGGGGGGCGGACTACACCCTCGGCCACTCTTCCGCACCTTGCTCAAAGGCGCAGTCCCAGCCCATCTGAAGGGGCCGAATACGCAACATGGTGAACTTCTCCACGAGATCATGTATGCTTATCCTTTCAGCCACCCTCCGGAGAAGGGCCAACCACGAAGCGAACTGGTCGTCCATGATCCCTGTCTCCAGCTCCAGGACATACATGATATCTCAGTTGGAGGAGCGACGGGTGGACGCGAGGCCAACATTTTCGTAGAACCACCGCTGCAACCAGCCGATTTACCACTGACCGTTAATAGCCTTTGACGGGAAGGCATCACGGTACTGCGGCCATATCTGGAAATTAACGCTGCCGAAGCTGAGGGGCCTCTTCGTCCCCTCACCCATGACCATCTTCGGCTGATAGCTGGCGAAGTGTAGGGCCGCAAAGAAATCCGCCCTCCCTTCGAACCCCTCTGCCCACATGGCCCACTCAAAGGTGGCCAGGTGTTGGGGGGAAACTAAACCAGCCTGAGGATAACAGTCGAAGATCACCACCCAGGTCCCTCTGGAGCTTTGATCTCCGAACCCTCTTTTAAAAGCTCTATCTCCGATATCATCAGATCCTTTCACGGTACCCCTTCGCACCTACGAAGCCCTCCCTTGGCTCCGCCGGTTCGACCTCCCGAAGCCTTCCAAAACACGGCCTCCCGGAACCTCGGTCCTCGGAAGCTTCAGCCTCCCGAAGCCCCAGCCCTCCGAGGTCCCGCTTCCCAAAGCCTTCACCTCCCTGTTCTATGCCTCCCGAGGTCCCCGCCTCGGGATGATCGAGCCGCCTTCCCAAAGGCAGCAGGGTGAGTCAGTAGGCCCTGGAAAGATCTGCCGAGAGGGGAGCGCCGATCGTGCTTTGCCTGCAAGGAATTGACCGGTATTAAAGGCCTAGATTGAATAGACGCCACTCTAACACCACGTCACCGGGTTGCAATTGGCGATCGGCTCGCCCCCTTCAAGGGGCAGGCACCACAATAATTACAACGGTGGATATTTATCACCCAACAGGATAGAAGGTAGTTATCCGGGATAATACTCAATAATTTGGCCGGATCCCGGATATTTGTACATTATGATAACTTGTACGCCAAGCTACGCATGGCCCAATAAATAGGAGGCCATGGTCCTCTGTGCAGGGGACGGACACAGTACACGCATCACAGCGAACGCCGTCTCCTCCCAGAATGATACATGTTTCTATCATCAATATATTCGTGGTGTTCCTTCCTCTCAAACTTCGTCTCCAAGCTTGAATCTCCTCCTTAGAAGAAACTCTCATCGTACTTGTTGGGGCAAGATGAACTCTTGCCCCAACAACGCGTTGTCCGTGGGGATTCGAACACAGAAGTGCTAAAAGAGGTAGGAATCTACCAGGAAAACCACCAAAGGATTAGCTAAAACCGCCATACCCACCGTTGCGAGCATGCAACCATATGCATGGCTACCTCAGCCATATGGACCGTACACATGCTCCAGCCCTGCTGCTGTATGGGACGGTATTCCTCTGACCTTGGCCAACTCAGAACCCTGGGTCGGTACAGGAACTCCAGATGGCACGGATGCCTTCCAGCCTCTGCGCGACGAAGACCTCACCACTTCAGGAGAGGACGCGGCCCAAGCCACAGCCAAACAGGGCACCTTCCAATGGTTCTGGGCGGTCCAACCCAGGAGTGCTCCTACCTGAGCGTGGTCCCCAGGCGTCCCCTTCGACCACACCACCCTGAGCGAGCCAACATCTTCCAAAAGTCTATCCACCCAGCGTCGTCCTTGGGCCCCATAGGCGAAAGAGGGTTCGACGGAGGGCTCCGGGGTGCACGAACCCCTCCAGCGCCTCCGACGCTGCAATGCCAACAGCGCGCAGGGAACCCCAAGCCCACCTCATCCAATGAGGCATAGTCAGAATCACTTCGGCTCCAAAAGCCAGTTCATCGGGCAGCCCCGATGGTCTCCCAAAGGGGAAGGAGCCCCTGGTGAAACCACCGGCTCCGAAACACACTGCCTTCGGCAGTGACCCCGATGATAACTCCAAGCTCCGGCACCCCCGGAGGCACACGGGTGCATCCTGCATGGACCAGGGCGCGCCCACAACACCAACGACTGCCGCACCCTCATGACCCTTCTGGGAGGAATACCTTGGAAGGCAAGCAGAATACCTAGCCGCAGAAGGAGTGGCCAAGGAACAATGCAGGGTTCAGAGGCCTGGGGCAAACTCCTGGGCAAATCCCTAGCCCCTCAACCTTGCACTGTCACTACCAACTCTACTACCAATGGTACCACATCCAGCAACGAGAACTGAGTCAGGAACACGCTGTCACCAAGCTCCGGACGGAATATCTCCGGAGCCGAGTAGCGTCCAAGGACTGAGGCGTTCAAGCACCACCCCTCCCGACTAGCCTTCGGCTACGCCTCCAACATGCCGTCGCCAGACTCCGGACGGTTTACCTCCGGGGCCGGGCAGCGGCCAAGGACCGAGGCGGTCAATCACCGCCTCTCACGACTAGCCTTCGGCTACGCCTCCAATATGTCGTGCCAGGCTCCGGACGGCTTACCTTCAGGGCCGGGCAACTACTAAAGGCTGAGGGGGTCAAGCACCGCCTCTTCCAGCCTAACCATAGGTTTCGAGGTCACCAAGCCTCACAATAGAGGCCTTATTCCTACAAATGTACGTCCACTGTTAACTATCAAATAGTTTAGCTAGTGATCCGTCTTTCATACGGTAAGGTTAGAGTCTATTGGAGGCCTCCAACCTTGCTGCTAGAAGTCTTTTTTTCACTAGATAGCCATTAGGTAGAAGCAGTAGAACTTAAGTTACATTTTCAGTTAGCATGAATAGTTATATCACTTAGCTATGTTTTACGCTACAAATAGCTTCTTATTGCCAACAGTAGACTGCAAAACTTAGCTAGTATAACCATGCAAAATCCCTACACTCCTGTAGATGCATCATGCCTAGGTCGCCTGGGGGGTGGGTCTGCCCAGGTTTCTTGGAAGGCATTGTGCAGCCTCGGAAGCGCACGTATCAAGGGATTTCCTTGATAGACCGTGTTGCGATGCCACCCATAGGACATCTTCGGGTGGCGTGACAAGCCCACGTACCGCGGACGTAGCATGCTTAGGTCAACTGGAAGGCAAGACTATCTAGATTTGCTGGAAGGCATTGCATAGTCTCGGTAGACAGTGAGGCCCACACACCGCAGGCACCGCTTATGCCTAGGTCACCTACAAGGCAGATTATGCCTAGGGTGCCCTAGAAGGCATTTGCATAGCCTCGGGTGTCGAAGCCACACCCCGGGGGATGTCCCCAGTGGCGAAGTTGTGGTGCTCTGAGGAATGCTGTTGCAAGCAATCCTCGTTGCACGACATATCTACACACCACGAGCGTAGCATGCCTAGGTCACCTGGAGGGCAAGACTGCCTAGGTTTCCTGGAAGGTATTGTGTAGCCTCGATAGTGTGTAGATGCTGGTTATCAAGGGACTTCCTTGGTAATATAGTTGTGGCGCCCTCGGGGTATTTCTCTAGAGGCGTGACAAGCCCACGCACCAGTAAGCATCGCTTGCCTAAACCCAAGGTCACCTAAAAAGGTTTCCCGGAGGGTAGGCTTTGCCCTGGTAGGAAGTGGAGCCCACACACCGCTGGCGTAGCATGCCTAGGTCACCTGGGGGGGCAAGGCTACCTAAGTTTCCTAGAAGGTATTATGTAGCCTCGATAGTGTGTGGATGCCGCATATCAGGGGACTGCCCTAATGTGAGGATGCGGTGCTCTGAGGAATGCTGTCGCAAAGAATCCTCTCTGCATGAAATGCTTATATACCACGGGCGCCGCTTATGCCTAGGTCACCGGCAAGGCAGATTATGCCCAGGATGCCCTGGAAGGCATGGCATAGCTTCGGTCATATAAATGCCACATGCCAGGGCACATCCTTAGTGGACAGTGTTTCGGTGCACCCCGGGCGTTTCCTTGGGAGCACGACAAGCCTACACACCACGGGCGTAGCATGCCTAGGTCACCTGGAAGGCAAGACTGCCTAGGTTTCTTGGAAGGTATTGCGTAGCTCCGATAGTGTGTAGGACCTTCGGCATTAATACATGCCAAGGAGTTTTACCAAAACCTCCAAAAAAATGGAGAGTCTTACCAAAACCTCCGACAAAAACGGAGAGCTTTACCAAACCTTCGGCAAAAACAGAGAGTCTTACCAAACCTCCAGCAAAAATGGAGAGCCTTACCAAAACCTCTGGCTAAAATGGAGAGTCTTACCAAAACCTCTGGCAAAAACGAAGAGCCTTACCAAACCTCCGGCAAAAACGGAGAACTCTACCAAAACCTCCGGTAAAAATGGAGAACTTTACCAAAACCTCTGGTAAAAATGGAGAGCTTTGCCAAACCTTCGGTAAAAAAGGAGAACTTTACCAAAACCTCTGGTAAAAACGGAGAGCTTTGCCAAACCTCCGGTAAAAAAAACCTTCGGTACAAACAGAGACCTTTACCAAAACCTCCATTAAAAACGTAGAACCTTACCAAACCTCCTGTAAAAACAGAGATCTTTACCAAAACCTCCGGTAAAAACGTAGAACCTTACCAAACCTCCGGTAAAAACAGTGAACTCTACCAAAAACCTCCGGTAAAAATGGAAAACTTCACCAATCCTTCGGTAAAAACGGAGAGCTTTTCTAAACCTCCGCACAACGGAGAGCCTTACAAAATCTCCGCATCATGGAGAGACTTCCGAAAACCCCCGCGATGGAGATGTTTCTTCGAAAACTCCACTGGGCAAAAAGATTCTGAAAAGACCTAGCGGAAAAGGTACCCTGGCATCTTGAAGGCTAATACCTCCGTGCTGAAGGGATGCGAAACCCACTGGTCCCCAAAGAGCACCACACACAGATCAAAGAGGTATAAAGATCCCCCTCCCTGTAGGGGAAGGTATGATCACGTGACTCAAACACTTATGGTAAAAGGTAACAACATTACCCTATCATCTCCTTTGAAAACACCTTTTACATATTTTTTTATGAGGATTATACTAACATTAAATAAAAGCCCGCGCCTCATGGCACGGGAAACATAGTGGAACCCCCGACTATCCATTGCAGAGACCGCAAAGCCGGGCAGTGGCTAAGGGCCGAGGGGGTCACCGACCACCTCATCCGCCTGGCCTTCGGATTTACCTCTGACGCGCCGTTGTCAGGCTCCGGATGGAGTACCTTCGGAGCCGAGCAGCGACTAAGGGCCGAGGGGGTCACGGACCACCTCTCCCGCCTAGCCTTTGGCTTCGCCTCCGATACGCTGTTGCCAGGCTCCGGACGGAGTACCTCCGTAGTCGGGCAGCAGCTAAGGGCCTAGGGGGTCGTGGACCACCTCTCCTGCCTAGCCTTCGGCTTCGCCTTCAACGCGCCGTTGCTAGTCTCCGGACAGAGTACCTTCAGACCTGGTAGTGGCTAAGGGCCGAGGGGGTCGCGGACCACCTCTTCCGCCTTCGGCTTCGCCTCTGACGCGCCAAGCTACAAACGGAGTACCTCCAGAGCCGGGTAGCGGCTAAGGGCCGAGGGGGTCGCGGACCACCTCTCCTGCCTAGCCTTCGGCTTCGCCTCCGATGCGCCATCGCCAGGCTCCAGATGGAGACCTCTAGAGCCGGGCAGCGGCTAAGGACCTAGGGGGTCACGGACCACCTCTCCTGCCTAGCCTTTGGCTTCGCCTCCGATGCGCCGTCGTCATGCTTCAAACGGAGTACCTCCGAAGCCGGGCAACGACTGCGGGCTGAGGGGGTTGTGGACCACCTCTCCCGCCTAGCCTTCGGCATCGCCTCCGATGCGCCGTCGCTAGTCTCAAGACAGAGTACCTTCGGAGCCGGCAGCGGCTAAGGGCCGAGGGGGTTGCGGACCACCTCTTCCGTCTTCGGCTTCGCCTCTGATGCGCCAGGCTACAAACGGCGTACCTCCAGAGCCGGGCAGCGGCTAAGGGCCGAGGGGGTTGCGGACAACCTCTCCCGCCTAGCCTTCGACTTCACCTCCGACGTGCCATCACCAGGCTGCAGACGGAGTACCTCTAGAGCCGGGCAGCAGCTAAGGGCCGAGGGGGTCGCGGACCACCTCTCCTGCCTAGCCTTCGGCTTTACCTCTGACGCGCCGTCACCAGGCTCCGGACGGAGTACCTCTGGAGTCAGGCAGCGGCTAAAGGTCAAGGGGGTCGTGAACCACCTCTCCCGCCTAGCCTTCAGCTTCTCCTCCAACACGCCATCGCCAGGCTCTAGACGGAGTACCTCTGGAGTCGGGAAGCGGCTAAGGGCCGAGGGGTCGCGGACCACCTCTCTCGCCTAGCCTTCGGCTTCGACTTCGATGCGCCATCACCAGGCTCCGGATGGAGTACCTCCAGAATCGGGCAGCGGCTAAGGGCCGAGGGGGTCGCAGACCACCTCTCCCACCTCTTCGGCCTTCGGCTTCACCTCCGACGTGCCGTTGCCAAGCTCCGAACGGAGTACCTCCGGAAACAGCCAGCGGCTAAGAGCCAAGGATGGTCGCGGACCACCTCTCTTGCCTAGCCTTCGGCTGCACCACCAACACAGCATCGCCTTCAACCCAGGCAGTTGCTAAGGAACCCGAAGGGTCAAGGACCACCTCCAGAGTTCATCTCCAAAGGTTCCAGAGGGACTTCACTGAGTCGGAAATCTGGAACAAATTAGGAAGGAGTACGCAGTAACCAGGGAAAACGAGGTCGCCAGTACTCCACCTAGTTCTCCTTAGTTACCCTACGTATCCACTGGTCATTAGAAAAACTAGTTGTCACCATTGAAAGGGACGAAGAAGTACGGTTTGGTGGCACGAAGGCACGCACGCGGCCACCCGTTCAAACGGTCCTCTTGCATTACGATATGAAAGGAGACATGACCGTTCCCGAAGATCCACGTTATATTATTAAACAACCAGTACGTACAGGGGATACAAACTAAAACAACCGTACAAGAAATTGCCACGAAGAAGATGGATCCCTACGGAGCCAAACAAGGCGAGAAAGAGTACAAGGTGACTAAGTCCAGCCGTGACATGGATATATCACGGTGTCACCAAGTACGTCATCCCGGTGTCCGCCTTCACCTCCTATGGGTCCCAACATGGGCCACGCATGAGACGGCGTATGCGCCTCATCTGTGTCCTGCTGTTGCGGAAGCCAATATAGTTGCTGGCTCACGAGCTGTCGGAGGACGCTGAGGAGTCCGAGGAGGTCACTGGTGAGGCCCTCTCCCACGCCTTCCCGGCCTCTTCCTGCTTCGCCGTCGGGCCCACAGACGTTGGCTCACTCTCCCTTAGCAGGAGATCCCAGTCGATCTCCTCGTCGTCATCGGAGATATCGATGATCTTGACAGACATGCCCTCCCCGGCCAAAGGGTCGGGCCAGAGCAGTGGACAACCGCCTCTATCGGTGTATCAGGAACCGGGGATCCCTGAGTCCCGAGGCCAGGCCAGCCGTCCGCCACGTGTCACCATCCCGCGAGGTCCCTTCTGCGGGATGAGGAAAATCTAAGTTCCGGGAGAAGGTGCTCGGGGCCACAGCCTCTGGTCCCCGAGCACCCCAGTTCCCCGATGACCCGCAGAATCTAAGTCCGGGAGAAGGTGCTCGGGGCCACAGCCTCTGGCCCCCGAGCACCCCAGTTCCCCGATGACCCGCAGAGTCCAAGTACCGGGAAGAAAGTGCTCGGGGAGGTGCCCGGTCGCCCCCAAGCACCCTAGTCCCCCGATGATCAGAAGAGCTACATTCCGGGAGAGAGCGCGAGGGGGGTTGCGTGCGGCAGACCCCGAGTGCCCGGTTCCCTGAGGGTCAGTGCAAAAGTGCTCGGGAGAGAGTGCTCGGGGTTGCACATGGCAGCCTCCGAGCACTCGGTTCCCCGAAGGTTCGTGCGAGAGTGCTCAGGAGAGAGTGCTCGGGGAGGTGAACAATACCCCCGAGCACTCGGTGCCCCGACGACCCAGAAGGGCTCCTGAGGGGCCCGCCGATGAGGTGTCACCCAGTCAGAGGTCCGAGGCCGCATTTAATGGGCGTGCGCGGCCTGACATCCCCAATTGCTCCCGCCGCAGTGTCAGTCCCTGCCATGCTTTGGCAGAGAGGCGTGGGGCCATTAATTGCACGGGTCCCGTCCCGTATCATCCGGTGTATCTCGGGATAACGTTGCCAGGATCAAGGCGTTCCGTCTGCCGCCCTGCCGTGGCAGAGGAATAAGACAGGGCGGGCACACCGGGTGCCTCTGTGGCTGCTCGGTGGGCCCTCTCAACGACGCCCGTCGCCAGGGCATCCACAGTAACGAGTGACCGGACGCGCGCCGCATTTTTCCACCGCCCCTGTCACTTCGCCCAGAGGAAATGATGACGCCTTTCTTAGTCGTGGTGTCTTGGAACTTGTGCCCCTTCCTTCTCGTTTGGGGTATTTCACGGCCGGCGAGTGCATAAAAGGATGGGCATACAAAGAGAAGGGAGGGCGAGAGAAACATCAGAACATCGGAGGATAGAACAATCGAAAAAGAGACAAGCCCAAGCAGTCGACCGTGCCACACTCAGACAAAAACGTCGCAAGCAAGCCTGAGCAGAGCTAGAACAAGGAGCCTCAAGCTCTTAGTTAGACAATATATTCTTGTAACCAGACATATCCCTGAGGGATCCCCCTCAGGGTAAGATATTGCATCCATACAGGAGTAGGGTATTACGCCCCCGTGCGGCCCGAACCTGTCTAAACTCTGGTGCATTTACTTCCCTTTGCACTAGGTCGATCATCCCCCACCACCGGCCATTGCATTTACTTCCACCTCCATTTATTTCTCCGATGAACTTATTCAGAATCATCCCCCCAGCTGAATCTTTAAAAAGGGGTCTCTCGGGATCTCTGCGACAGGAGTTAATCCTCCGACAGCCTCCCCTGCAAAGGTGGAAGCTTTTTTGCCTTCGACGCCTCTACCGACGACCAAAACAGCCCGGATCCCGATGGAGCCATCAAGATCATCGATGTCTCCGAGGAGGATGAGGAGGAAGACGATGCCATACTCAATTCAAGGTTAACTACTTGGTCATGGGCTGTGGAGACACCAACCGGGTAACCCCGGCTTTATACCCAAGCCACGCAGCCACGTAGGTCCGAAAGATGAAGCGAGACGAACATCGCCGTGTCCTCCCATTAAACACCTAGGGGAGCGGGCCGTGGCCATATCCGGTTTCCCTCTAGCATGTGGTAGCACTCCACGATGAAATGCCTCATTTTCTCATGCAGACGTCCTGTTACGTTGATAACCCAAACCCCATTCGATGCATGACAGGATCGAGGGCACAAGACCCTAGCGACCCCTCGCATTATCTAGTCAGAATGCAGTAGTGGCACGTCTTGTCCCGCTAGGCAAACATGTGGGATTCTCCAAACCCACACGAAACCTCTACTCTGGCAACTCCGAAGGACAGAGAAACGCAAGTCGGCATCCTTGATACGATACCAGGCTGGGGTTGATTTTACCTCTACATCCTCTCCCCCTTCCAAAACATCGAGGCCCAAGAATGAGGGGGTAATATTGGGGGGAAATTAACCAGCCTGAGGATAACGGTCGAAGATCACCATCCAGGTCCCTCCGGAGCCTTGATGTCTGAACCCTATGTTAAAAGCTCTATCTCAGATATCATCAGATCCTTTCACTGTACCCCTTCGCACCTACGAAGCCCTCCCTTGGCTCCGCCGGTTCGACCTCCCGAAGCCTTCCAAAACACGACCTCCCGAAACCTCGGTCCTCCGAAGCTTCGGCCTCCCAAAGCCCCGGCCCTCCGGGGTCCCACTTCCCAAAGCCTTCACCTCCCTGTTCTATGCCTCCCGAGGCCCCTGCCTCGGGATGATCAGGCCGCCTTCCCGAAGGCAGCAGGGTGAGTCAGCATTCCTTAGGAAGATCTACCGAGAGGGGAGCGCCGGTAGTGCTTTGCCTGCAAGGAATTGACCGGTATTAAAGGCCTAGGCTGAATAGATGCCACTCTGACACCTTGGCGTGGTGAAGGCTATCCTGACACCCCTGACTGTGCGGCACCAGGCCGCAATTGGTGACTGTCTCGCCCCCTTTAGGGGGCAGGCACCACGATAATTACCACGGTGAATAATTATCTCCCGATAGGATAGAAGGTAGTTATCCGGGATAAGCCTTAAAAATTTGGCCGGATCCTGGATATTTGTATATTATGATAACCTGTACGCCAAGCTACACATGGCCCTATAAATAGGAGGCCATCGTCCTCTGGGCAAGGGACGGATACAGAACACGCATCATAGCGAATGCCATGATACTCCTCCCAGAATGATACATTTTTCTATCATCAATATATTCGTGGTGTTCCTTCCTCTCAAACTTCATCTCCAAGCTTGAGTCTCTTCCTTAGAAGAAACTCTCGCTGTACTTGCTAGGGAAAGACGAGGTCTTGCCCCAACACCAGGTGGGCGTTGGCGTTGGCATGGAGCTGCGGAAGCTCCAAAAGTAGTAGCGGAGCACCTCCTTGAGCAGTGGGGCCGACAAAAAGCCTAGGCCTGCTTTGAAGAAAGCCTCGAACACCACGACTTTGTGGGCTAGAGGCTTCAGGACCTCCTCATCCAGCAGAGGTCGAACGACAGCTCTGGAGGGAATCTTCCCCTCCCTGACAATCTGGTTGAGCTCCTCATCATCGATGGCGGACACCCCCAACACGGTGGTCTACTAGGGATTACTCCTACTAGCACGGTGGAGCTCCACCCCGGCTGGTGGCCCCATCAACAACGGGTGCCCCGGCGCACCTTGAGGGCCCCCCACCACGGCCTGAGTTCCTACTCCACCCGAGGCACTCCAGCGAGCCATACGGAGCACGGGAAGACGGCAAAAGGTGCTAGACAGTGGAAAAGAAAGAAGAGCAACAATTTACATACACATACACAAAGCAAGGACAGATGGAGGCCCAGGGCAGACGAAAACACAACGCGAGTGAAAAGGCTGCTTAGGGAAATCCCTCCCTTTATAAACCTTAGGGAGAGATTACTCTCTCACCTAAAAAAACGAGCGTATACCCTGTTCCTTAGCCTGACAAGCCGCGATCATAGGGAAGCGAAACCACCCCCTGTGACCCTCTAACCATACGATGCCACGCGTCCCACATCCACCTGACAAGGCGTAGTCACGCCCTTCTCACAGGGCGCATTCAATGCCCCTCGTCACCAGTGTCATCGGACGAACTAGTTAGATCAAGTGGGTCAACTCTTCCTAGGCAAGCAAAGCTATATTAGGGATCAAGAGTCATCAACAACAAGCCAGGGACCGCCGGAGGCCCTGCTCCGAAGAATCGCAGGCCCGACCGCTCCGCTGGTGGCACTCGCGAGGGGCTACTATTGGGGGTCATTGTTAAGGACCCTCGATGGCCCCATGGCTTCGCTGGCCCATGTCCATGGGCCCGCGCCTCCCGAAGGCTAGTTTCTGACTTCCAAGCTTTGGAGTAACTACCTCCTAGAGCCATGCCTCCTGAAGCCTCTATCTCCCAGAGCCATGCCTCCTGAAGCCTCCCTCTCTCGGAGCCATGCCTTCCCCCGGAGCCCCTATCTCTGGGGCTCGAGCAGGCTTCCCAAAGGCTATAGGGTAGGCCATTAGGTCCCAAGAAAGATCTATCTGGAGAGGAACGTCGGTCATCCTTTGCCTGCAAGGAAGTGTCCAACATTAATTAACTAGGCTAGTGGGCGCCCTCCTGACACCCCAGTTCAATGGCGGTTGTCTTGACACCCCTGAGATCACAACGCGGAGTCGCAATTGTCGACCGGCTTGCCCCTCTGGGTATAGGCACCACAACAATTAGCATGGTAGATATCTATCTCCTATGTAGGGTAAAAAGTAGCTATTCAAGATAAGGCCATGTAACTTGGCCTTATCCTGGATATTTTGCACATATCTGTAACTTGCACGCTAAGCTACGCTGAACCCTATAAATAAGGGGCCCTTGTTGTCTAAGCAGGGAGACACGCTCAACACAGCACGGAGGAGCATAATCACAGAGTTTTTCCTGTGATACTCCCACTTAGCCCAGTCTATATCTTTATAATCAATACATTCGTGGTATTCCTTACTACTCTCAAACTTAGTCTCCAAGCTTGAGTCTCCTCCTTAGAAGAAACTCTCGCCGTACTTGCTAGGGCAAAACAAACTTTTGCTCCAACACCCTCCGAGACCATCTCAATTTCAAGCATCTTGAAATCATCACAAAGGGTGGAATTTTCAGGAGAGACCATAAGACAATTGCATCAAGCTTTTCGACTTAGTGCATTGGCGACCATATTCACCTTACCGAGATGATAGTGCACTTCCAACTCATAATCCTTGATCAACCCAAGCCATATTCATTGTCTCATATTTAGATAGGCTTGAGTGAATATGTATTTGAGACTTTTGTTAGCTTCACACAAATCTGGGCGTCGGGTAGACCATTAATGGTGATGGTCCGCTGAGTGAAGTATTTCAGTAAAAGGCCATTGCTCCCGTTGCGATAAAGGCATCCCTCTACCAATAAAATGCCAGCTGTCACACCCGGTTTTACAAAGAGACAAAACCAGATGTAAACCACATGTATGCCAGGATCAAGTTTCATATGCAGCGACTTCATCAGTGTATCACACGCAGTGTCATTATTACAACGTTTAACTAGAATAAATAAAGAAACCACAAATCCTTAAACAAAAGCACACAACTAAACTCCGCGAAACTCTAACTTCCACAGGCAATTGACCAGGGAAAACGCCAGCCTAGCAGTCTTCATCTTCATCAACAAACAAATCTGGACCCCCTTCAATGTCTGAGCAGCGCTTGGAGGATATTTGGGTAAAAACAATAAGTGTGAGTACAACTAGTACTCCGCAAGTGTGGGAAGATAAAATGCCATGCAAGCTTAAACAAGGAACAAGCTGTAACAGTTGAAGTTTTGCGTAAAAGCCAACTATACTAATGAAGTATTATGAAAAAAATTCTACTTATCTAGGTGATTCATTAGCAGACCTCCAACTCCTAGAACCATCTCCACATATTTCCCATCCACCTGAATCCCACATCAGGCTCCCAACAGACCAAAACAATCCAAACCCATTCGGCTAATCATGTGAGGATCCAAGTCTGTCATAACCGTGAGCACGGCTGATATATCAGATTTTACACTCTCCAGAGGTTGTCCAGCTTTCCCCACAAGTCGTGATTTTCCTTGTTGCCATGTCCGCGAAACACTTAACACACTCCAATGGTGTGTTGCCCGGAAAGTCACTACAAAGCCGTTACAAAGTTTCATCCAGTATGTGCATGCCCGCTAGGTTTCACCGCCGTCAAAGTGGTATTCACACCACCCAGAAGCCCCCTTTTGCGCCTTGTAGCTCCGGAAAGTTTTCACCCTTCCCTTCCACTACACATCTCATACCACTAACCAAATGGTTCTGGTCTTTGCCGTCCTCACACATCCACTCTTCTGTTTGGCATGCACAAAAACTGGAATCCACTAATTAATAGGCTAGGCCTGTCCCATACCAGGTCTCGTGGTTGGTACGATATATCTTGGGTTGTCGCTCCATGAACCGGTCCTTACTTAGGTTACTTGAGCAAACACTAAACCAACATCATAAAATAGATAAAATATGACTGGATAAGGTGTGCTGACGTGCCACTGCCACGTGGGCTAAATCGATGAGGAGGCCGGCTTATGCAAGCGATGATGTGGCCTAACTTGCTAACTAGGATTAAGTGGCCACGTGGCAGCATGCGATTGGACGCCGAAAGGGTATGCGAAGCTTTTAATCATGGCCATCCAAAACAGATCTAACGGTTGTTGGCGGGGGGGGGGGGGGGCTTAGTTGACCGACTCCAAAGACGAAAGCGGCGGCGAACATCTCGGCGCGGCGACGTTGTCACCGGAGAGATGGTGAACCTCGTCACCAGGCACGGGGGTCAACGACGAGCGGTGGCAGAGGGTGAAGTGGACAAGGGAAATCCATTTTAGTGCTTACCTCGAGCGGCGGGGCACCGAAAGGCAGTCGGCGGCGAGGTAGACGGCGGCGATCTCGGGTGAGCTACGGGGAGGGAGCTCCGATGGCCAAAACTCATCAGTGAAAACACCAGCGGGCGTGGTAGGCGATGGAGATGCTCTGGCGCGGCTCAGCTACGGCAATCGGGCGACGGATTTCACCGGGGTGGAATTGAGCCGAGCAGCTATGGCGACGGCGGAAAAGCTCGAGACGGCACGGATTTTAGATGGGAAACCGAGGGTGCTCGGGTGCTTATATAGGCAGGCACGCGGCTGCGGATAACCTTGAGTTGGTTGGGATTTGGATCGGGGGAGGAGGGGAAGGCGTGCGGCGCATGGAGATATTCGAGTCCGGTTTAGTTGCGTTCGGGGTGGCTACGGGAGGAAGAAGGAGACTGGGGGGCGCTATCAAGCGGGCGGAGGCGGAAACCGGCCAGGCGCCAACAGCCGAAGAGCTGCGCTGCTGGGCTGTGGCCTTCGGCCGACCCAGGCGGGAGTTGGCTGGCGCTCGGCCTGGAAAGAAAGGATGCCGACCGGCTCAGCGCAAAAAGATGATTGATTGGGTTGCCAAGGAAAAGAAAAAGGAGAGGAAAAGAAAAGGAAAGAAAGGAAGCCCAAGGAAGAGGAAAAAAACTTTTCTTTTAGGAAAAATTTGCAACATTTTTCAAAAACTTAAATGGCACGCCTCGGGGTTTTCAAAACTTTTTTTTTTGCACAGTAAAAACCCTAATGCAGTTATTTCGGCATGAAAGCAATCAAACTATAATATAGCCTAGGTTCATTTTTCTAGCTTTTAGAAAATAATTTTTTTCTCCTAAGATTTTGAGGCAAAGAATAACACCCTATTCTAAGAAAAAGGATATTTATTACTATTTCTAAAAAATTAAAAAACTAGGGTGTTACACCAGCATCGAGAGCATATTTGCTCAGATCCTGGATGAGCCAATCCAGGCCAAATCGGCCAGACCAAGCTATCCAAGTTCGCCTTCTCGTATGTGTGCGTTCGTCCGTGCTCTCGTAGTGTGTTCGTGATTTTTTATTTTACTCTCGATTTTATTTACAAATACAAAAGTGTTCTAAATATTCTAAACATTTTCATAAGCAAACTAGAGCTTATTAGCAACCTGTTATAATTTGTTTGATCCCAAAACATGAGCCAATATTTAATTAAAATTCTTCAAAGAACACTACTTTTGTAAATTCTATCAATTTTTAATGTCTCAAAAAAATTCTCAAAAATATGAAACAATTCACTAATATTCTTCTTATATGATGTACTAATTTATAAAAATATTTTCAACCCTAGGTTATTTGGTGAAAAAGTGAATTTTTTTTATAATGCTCTATTTATATACATTTTTATCATTTCATATGATATTCTGTTTTTAATTCAATTTAAATTAAAATAAATTCAAATATGCACAAATTCATCCGAATGCTTATGTAATGCATATAAATATGAATGGATCATCCTATCCAATCAAATCTCATCAATCAAATAGAAAATTGGCTCATCCTATCAACTTTAATCCCTGTCAACTTTAATCCCATCAACTAAATTAATTCATCATATCCATCCTAACCAAACAAAAAATTAGATCATCTCATCCAAAAAAATATATGGATGATCCTATCCCATCCAACCTCGCCCTTCAATCCAATGCACAGTTAGACAATGGCGCCGCCAAGACAACGCCCTATGCAGGGCTGTATTGGAGCGCATCCCTATTCGGTGTCAGACTGATTTCCCTCTAGGCGCAAAGTCCAGGGCTCACCAACTGTACCCAGGACCCTAGGGCCTCCGCTATGTACCCGGGACTCTAGGGCCTCCGCTACCTCCTGCTGCATGGTTTGTCATATAAATTTCACGATGAGTCTCATATCCCTCGGAAACCACAGAAAGATGTCGCCTAAACAATAATCCAACTACAGGCACAGGGCATCCATCGGTTAGTCAGTCGTGCTACCTACAAACTTGTCATCTTCCCTCTAGAGCCATCATCCATACCTACACAAACAAGTATCGAGCAAGTTTTGGTTCCAAATCAAAACCAGCTCCAACCTTGACTTTGATAGTTTGGGGTTTCCGTCTTTTCTGGGGCGGGGCTAATAATGCATGCCATGCAGATGCATATGCAATGCTTGTCTCCTACTGGCTAACCGTATCAATGTTAGGTACGAGTGCCGTTTCAAACACACGCTCTCCCTGTCTCTACAAAATTACTCACGGACGTAGGGAAAATTCAGACTACGCTAAGGGTAAGGAAAAGAATCCAGAAAACACCATCTAGGAATATTGACGTGTAGAAAATACCACTTATTAGTTAGAATTCAGTCATAGCACGTTATTTTCTTCTCTTCCTCCTTTTTCTTTTATTTTTGGCCTAAATTGACTTGTACAATAACTGTTTTGCCCTTTTCTCTAACAAAGGTTGAATTTTCACTTTAGATTAGTTTAATCAAACGGGATAGACTATACAGATGAAGTTTAAAAAAATTAGCATGACCTTTTTGCATGTGTAATGGTTGAAGCACAATAATATTTAACATGCCACAAATATGCGAAAAGGTCATGCTAAATTTTTTATAACTTCATGTGTGCATGTGTAATGGTTGAAGCACAATACTATTTAACATGCCACAAATATGCAAAGATGGAAAGCACAATACTACTCCTTTACATGTGGAGTAGTCTGAATTTTCCCACGGAAGTAAAGATGGAAAGGGGTTGAGAATGGGGGGAGTGCAGAACAGGCAGGCAGCTCATCTGTCGCTCGCTCATCCTCCACTCATCCAACTCTGCAGTGCAGTCCAACGGCTGGCCTGGCAGCCCCATCATCACCATAATTCCGTTTCGTCCTTGCCCTCTGCCCATTCTCCACTTCTCCCCCTCTCCCTCAAATATCCAACCAAACAAGTACTAGTAGTATCCAACCAACAAGGTACTACTACTACTACTCCACTACTAGGAAACAAACGCAAACAAAAATCTCCATCAACTATTGTCGTACGGTGCTGTACCAGCATACTAATCCTACGCAGCTACTGAATGAAGGAACAAAATCTGGTTTGCAAGGCAAAAACACTCAGAAATCAGAATGATCCATCAAGCGTGAGGCCTCTTCTCATTGATTCGTATTCATCTTTTTCCATCCTTTTCCCCCCTCTCTCTGCCTCTCTGTACAGAAAAAAAAAAAAGAACTTGATAACAATTTCGACGACGGATGCCTCTGGCAGCAACAAGGATCCTCGCTCCGCCTCTACCTCCACGCAGACACACAGACTCAGAAAGTTTTCTTCTTCTCGATCTGTTCTGTTGGAGAGCTTAGCTACGGACAAGGGGAAAAAAAATACAGTATCGACCAAAGAAATGGCTAGATTGTCCAAGGAAACTAAACAAAGGAATTAGGGGATCTTGATTAACAAGGGGATGGAATCATGGAAGCCCATCGATCGACCTCTTCTTCTCGTCACTTGCCGCCGCCTCTGTTTCAAGGCTGCCTGCTCCATCTTTCCGTTCTTCAATATCTGCTTGTCGACGATGATGCTTGCTACTCGATCTTGGCCATGCCCATCATCCGCTTCGTGGCGGCGTGGTGCACGGCGCCGTCGGCCGGCCCGGAGCGCGGGTCGAAACCCGACCCGGACATGTAGTTCCGGACCTCGATCCGGATCATCTCCTGCATCATCGACAGGAATTCCGAGCTGAACGGCGCCGGCTGTGGCTGTGGCGAACGGGACGAAGCGAGGTTCATGGCCGGAGGCTGCAGCTGGAACGGCAAGGTTCGTGTCGGTGGCATCTGAGAAGGAGCTGGCTGCTGCTGTACAGGCCTTGGATCGGGCTGATCCAGGCCGGGCAGGGAGAGGGACAGCGACAGGGAGGTCGCCGGAGCGGTAGGAGGAGCCTGTTGCGGCGGCGGAGACGACGGCCGCGGGGCCATGGGCGGCGGGAGCACGACCACCCCGCCGGCGCGCGGCACGGGGCGGTACACGTGCTGCTGCTGGGAGGTGACGGCAGCGGCAGCGGATGAGGGCATGACGGAGGGGAGGCTGTGGTGGCTGGAGTCGCTGAGATCGGAGCCGGATGGGCTGCCGGGGCTGAAGCAGAGCCCCGGGTGGCCGTCGCTGCTGGTCCGCTTGAGCGGCCGCTGCTGCGCCAGGTCGTCGTCATCCACGGCGGCGGCAGGATCAGCAGCGCCGGCACCGGAAACCGAGGAGGCGTAGTACTTGCGCTTGAGCGTGGAGTTCCAGTGGTTCTTGATGGCGTTGTCGGTGCGCCCCGAGAGGAGCCTCGCAATCGTGGCCCACTTGTTGCCGAAGCGTGCGTGGGCGCGGAGGATGGTCTCGTCCTCCTCGGGCGTGAAGGGGCGGTGCTCGACCTGCGGCGAGAGCTGGTTGCACCACCGGAGGCGGCACGACTTGCCGGAGCGCCCCGGGATGGAGCGGCTGATGAGGGACCAGTTGCGCGCGCCGTGGCGTGCCACGAGGCGCTGCAGGGCCTCGTCCTCCTCGGGGCTCCAGGGGCCCTTGATCCGGTCCACGTCTTTGCCGCCGCCCCGGCACGACGGAGAAGAAGACGCCATCTACTACTTAAAAAGATTTCGTTTTTCCTCTTGACGTTGCTGTGTGTGTGCTATGTGGCTGGGATGTGATGATGAGATGGAGTGAGTTCCTCTGGAAGGGAGGTGGGGAAGACGAAGAGAGGAAGGGGAGGAGGTGATGGGTCTGAACTGGACTGAGGACAGGGAGCCGAGGCGGATATATAAGCGGAGGGACGGTGGGAGTAGGGATGGCAAATGGTAGAGATTACTTGTGTGTCCGTGGGTGAGAAACCCAAGGGGTGTGGGTTTGAATTTCAACATTTATTCACATGTATAGGTATGGGTTTAATTATAAATTTGATAAGCAAAAGGTTACGGATAAGAAAAATACATGTAATCCATAAACTCATAAACCCACTGTAACCATCTTACATGTAAGCTCAAATCATCACTAGATATATAGATCCGTTCTAATTACTCATAAGCCTCCAATTACTCACAAACCCGCTCTAATTATCCTAGCAGGTGGGTATACGATTGTACTCGCGGGTATCGCTCCAATTATCCTAACAGGCGGGTATACTGTTGTACCTACGGGTATACAATTGGTACTTAGTGTTTTATTTATGCTGAATGTGAGGGATCATCCAAACAATATTCTAATTAATCATTAAGTTGATCATTTATTTAATCACAACTTCAACGATTAACCAGAATACTATCCCGGTAGTCCCGGCATGTGTTTTGTGCCTAAGATCGGAACACATGCCTTTCCAACATAAGCAATCACAACCAAATTAAATTATATTATAAGTTCTTAAGCATTTACAAGTTTAACAATTTACAGCAAAAGAGAATTAGGAGGATACTAAAACTGATCAACTCCTAACCAAAAGAGAAACTACGCAGCGAAAACAAAAGCTATAGACCTCAAAAGGTAGGTGAAGCCATATGCCATTGAGTTTCATCCCAAAAGCACGACCTCCGAGTAGTTGCCTACTTATGCCCGCTACCACCCTATGTAGGCGTGACGTAGCCAAAGACCAACCCCCCTCACTGGTAGCATCTGAAATAGCAGCGTGAGTATGAAGGTACTCACAAAACTTAATCTATGTAGAGCACATATAAATAGCTCAATTTTAAGGATTATGCATTTAGATATTAGTAAGAAAATGCTACATGGTTAAGTAAATTTTATATGCGAAAACAAACTTGACATATACATGTGTGAGCATCTATACTTGACCAAAGTAACAAACTAGCCTATAAACATCAACTGAACATAATGTAAAAGGAACCAAAGGAATAAAATCTGTAAAGCACCATCTCAACCCATCAACCACCTCAATCCATATTGGTAACTTTACGACTACTGCAAATGAATAGAAGCATTCTCATGACCGAGAGCGCGACATTTTAAAATATTTTTACACCCTGTATTGGTACTCCTTTACCTACACGACTTGAGGACCATACAGCTTGCATGACCACATAGGTCCATACAAGGGGTGCTCATGTCAACCTTTTCCAACAAGCCCCGACCGTTTGATCATGCGCCGATAAGTGCAGGGGTCATCCAGAACTACTCCCGGAGCAAACTGGATACCTCAATCAGCCTCATGCCCGACACCATCGACCCGCATGCTAAAAAGCCATAACTACAAAGGTAATCAGCTTATCATTCCCATATGCGACATGTAGTAAGCATAAAAAGTGCTAAAGCAATTGCAACAACGATCGATGCTTAAACGATGCAAGCGGTCTACAGTGACCGGGTTCCTCTCCCGACTTACCCAGGGGAACTCCACATCCGGCAGGAGAAACACCCCTAATACCGCCCACATCTCGACTCATCCTCACCACTCATCCAACCAAAACTATTAACCCATCATTATGATCATTGTGCAAGTAATTAAAGCCTATGCTTGCGAATGATGAAATATTTCGCCGCTCAACTTCTACCAAGGACCTAAGCACTTGCTAAGCCTTACGAATAACATTTTAAGTTAGACAACATCATATTAAACCTAGGCTACAAGGATACGGATCAATAATTATTCAAGATAGGAGAATTAGTACATCAACATAGATCCTACGCATTATAAACCCGACATCGACTCGAACTTATGAATAACCTAGATAAAGCATATTTATCAATTTATATCGTACGAGATCCAAATTATTGAGAGAAGTATGCTTAGATGCTTGCCTTGCTGCTCAGGTGACCGCCTAATGCTACCCATGCAACACTCGCAGAAGTCCGGTAGATGGGTGTCACCTTCAACCACGATCATGTCGCTCTCCGGTTCTTCACTCACTAAATAAGAATGCATGCGATGATAAGCATGAATGAAATACAACAATGTATGGAACAATATGCGCAACAACAAGCTAAAGGTGTAAGACATGCGAAGGAACAACAAAACTTGCGAACTAAACCACGCCGAAAAAGTAACAAGAGGCCGGAGACTCTGGGTTGAACTTGGAGTATCTAGGTTCCGGAACCTCAGGGCTATCCTCTAGACTGAGGTCTTGGTTAGCCATTTTCTGATTAACCTAGAACCTCTCGATCAGGCCGGACATTCCGGCTGAGGCTCCGAGTAGGGCTCTCTGCTAACTCCAAAATGAATCTACCCGAACTCTCCGGGTTAATCCAGACCATCCGGGTTTTGGCCGAGTTGAGTTCTAAAGTGTTTTTCCTCAGTCGATTCCACTCGCATGTTAAATCTATGCTACAAAAACATGTATATGCATATGCAAAGGGTTCTAGACTTAAATTACGCACTAACTCCACATGAATTTTGAATACAATTCGATGAGGTTTTCACTAGGCTACCCGTATTGTCTTGGTTCATTCGGAGTATCCGGGTTGACCAGAGAAGTTTCTTCGAGGGGGGAAAATAGGCCGATTTGATTCGTGAGCCTCTCCAAGCCAAAGGGAAACATGTTTGGGATAGTTCATGGAGTCTAGAATTCATTCAACAACCTAAAAACTCGATTCCTAACTCAAATCTCATCCAAATCCTTATTTTAGCTCTAAAGCTTAAGAATTTAAGAACTCACAACTTTCGCTCTAAACTCAAAATCAACCAACCAAATCATACATTCTTTCCATGGGAAACATCAGGGACTTACCCATGGTGCTTGTGGAGGTTGGTGACTGTCGGGGATGGAGGAAACGTTCGGGAAGAGGAAGAACACCGGTGCTCCTCGTTCTTCAACCAAGAACACCAAAATGAGTCAAAACCGGCTCGAATATTCCAGGAAAACAAAAATGAATTGGATGGATGGGTAGCTTATGAGCTCATGATCGCGTGAGTACCACATGCTTATCTCAAATCCTTCTCTTGAGGTCGGATTTTGGGGAGAGGGAGAGAGTGCTTGAGAGAGAGGGGGAGTGCTCCTTGCTTCCTTGGCCGGTGGGGAGCACGGGAGTGAGGGGAGGGGCTACTGCATGTGGGGGAGAGAGAGAGGTGGTTGGCCCACTCCGGTGGGGCCCATGTGTTAGAGAAATAAGATATTTCCAATGCGATTTCTATTCTTTTCTCTCCCGAATTACCTTCTCTCATCCGATTGACTTTAAACGAATTGCACTAGCGTTCCAAAATAAATTACCCCGAAATTAATCATGACCCTAATGACGCATAAGTAGACTTACTTACGTGATTACGGTTTCGAGACGTGACACTGAACCATGCATATTAATGAAGCTAGAGCTCCAATTGACCGATAATTTTAGCCATAGATTGCTAGTAACATCTATGCAATGATATAAATATTGCTTAGGTCAAATGTAGCTCCTATTGAAGGTCATATATATGGGCAATATATAGACATAGGTTAAAGCATTGGATTTACATTAGCAATTTTATAAAACTTATGTGCTAGGATATAAGTGTATATTAAACTTAATTGATGAGGATTGGATTAACTTTTAATTGTTAAGAGTAATTAAATTTTAATTTGTTGCTTATGTTTATTTGAAATTAAGATAGATTAATTATAGCAAGGTATGAGCATATAATATTATAAATTAATTTTCTATGGAGCTAGTGTGCCATTAATTTATTACTAAAATGACATTTTAATTTGAATTCTAGATAGATTAAATGTAGACTAACAATTGTCATGAACAAAATGTTGTGTGATCTTTTCTTCATTGTAGATGAACCGAAGATGGATGTACGACACCAACCATACCGGCCTTGCATTCATTAACGATGTGTCTGCTTTTCTAAGCGTTGCAGTTAGTCAGATAAGAAGGAGGAATTATCATGTTGTTCATGCGTTGATTGCAAGAATCAAAAGCAGTTTTTTACCACAGAGAAGGTTCATTCACATTTAATTCAAAGGGGTTTCAAGACTGACTATACTTATTGGATCAAACATGGTGAAGAGGAGATTGTACAGGAATGCCATAACATTGTCGATGACAAAGACAACGATATGATGGCAGACGTAGGATTTGGTTTCGATGTAGATGGGTTGGACCTAGAGGTGGAAAATGATCTAGATCAGATGGTGCATGATGAAGAGGGGGACTACATTAATGAAAGACATTGAAAAATTCTAGCATATGGTAGATGACTCAAAAACACAATTGTTTCCCGGTTGCAAGTAGGAGCACACAAAGTTGCATATTTGTGTTTACGCTGCTACAATTGAAGGCAAGCAATAGTTGGTTCGACAAGAGCTTTGCAGAGTTGTTATGACTCTTGGTGGACATGCTTCCAGAGAATAATGTGTTGCCTTTAAACAAGTACCAATCCAAACAGATTGTCTGCCCATTGGGATTGGAAGTACTGAAAATACGTGCATGTCATAATGACTGTATCTTGTATCGCAATGAGTACGAGGACATGTAAGTGTGCCCGATGTGCAAAGAATCACGGTGCAAGCGCAATGATGATGATGAACCCAATGATACCGATGCCTACAGGATGAAGTGTAAGAAGAAAAGACCATCCATTAAGATGGTGTGGTATTTGCTAATAATCTCCCGGTTGAAGCACTTATTTGCTAAGGAAAGACATGCAAAATTACTGTGATGTCATGCCGAAGAGCGTAAGAAGGATGGAAAGCTGAAACACCTTGCTGATGGATCATAGTGGAGGAACATCGATTAAAAATATAGGAAGCACTTTGCATATGATATGAGGAATAAAAGGTTTGGGTTGACTACAGATGTGATGAATCATTTCGGCAACATGGGTCGTCTTCATAGCACTTGGCATGTGACTCTATGTTTCTACAACATTCCTTCTTGGTTATGTTATAAATGGAAGTACATTATGATATCGCTGCTTATCCAAGGGCTGAAGCAACCTGGAAACGATATTGGTGTGTACCTTAAACAATTGGTGAAAGATCTTAGAATAATGTGGAATGATGGTGTACGGGTTTGGGATCAGTAAAAGAGATAGCACTGCACCCTATGTGTAATTTTGTTCATAGCCATCAACAATTATCTGGCCCTTGGTAATCTATTGGGCCAGATTTCTCAAGGTGGCAAAGCTTGCATCCAGTGCATAGATGAAACAGAGAGCATGTAACTCAACAAGTCGAAGAAAACCATGTACAAGCGTCATCGAATGTTTCTTCATAGGAATCACTCGTACTGCAATAAGAAGATAGAATTTGACAGGACAAAGGATAATGGTACAACTCCAAGGAATAAAAGTGGGAAGGAGGTATATGATATGGTTAAGGCTATTAATGTTATCCTTAGAAATGGAAAAGGTAGTATATTTGTCCTGAGAAATCAATACTTTGGGACCTACATTATTGGCAGGACTTAGAAGTTCAACACATCATCAATGTCATGCATATAGAGAAGAACGTATATGATAGCTTATATGACAGCTTGATTGGTATCTTACTAGACATTCTTGACAAGACCAAAATACATTAAAAGTAAGGAATGACCTTGAATATATGAAACTTAGGACAAAGCTACATCTTAAGCCAAGAGGGAAATGCCAAGAGTACCTTCCAACAGATTGCTACATTATGAGAAAGAAAGAGAAAAATAGCCTTTGCGAGTGCTTGTATGAAGTCAAAGTACCGTCCGGTTACGCCGCCAACATAAAGAGACTAGTGTCACTGAAAGATTTGAAATTAATTGGTATGAAGCCTCATGATTGTCATGTGATGATGAAACACATGATTCTATGTTTGTATGGTGTATTTCCTATGACTATTTGCACCAAGTCGTGCTTCTTTTTCCCCGGTGACATTTCCTCTGCTAGCCAAAAAAAATACCACCAAACTTTGAGAAAGAATTTCACCAAGGACGACGGGAGATGGGTGGATGAGGATTTTCTAGGCTACTCACCCACCCCTTCTCCCTTGTCCTTGGTCCCTCCACCATCACCTAAGAAGTCACAAACAACTTAGACGAGGTCACGCTTATATCGGGATTCGGTACTAGCTTATCCTCAGAGGCCAATCCACATGAAAAGTCGCAACAACTTGATAAACCTAAGAAGCGTGTCAGTGGTAGTATAACATCATTACTAGAGGAGAGCAGTCAGAAATTAGTAACATCTCCTAATAAGGAGAGGGAGATGACAGCTAGATTTTTCATTACTTGGGCCAAAAGTGGGTTGACTGCAAAACATTATAAGCCACCATCAGACTACAAGCACATCTCTATGATGCCTATTAAGAAGTTGGCTAGTACGGAGGCGTTCCAATGCCAACCAGAAGTAGAAGTACAAGCAAAAGCACAGCGAAAAGCAAAGAAAGAAGAGTGAGTGAAGTTCAAGATGGGAAAGCTGATGCTCCCCCCATTCAAGTTAGAAAAACTGCTATTTCAGGTGTGATGCTTACATCAATGGTATATGAACCGGTCCAACCAGGATACATTTGCATAAGTACGAGGGTACATTCTACATTGATATCGCCCTTCTCTATGACGTGTTCAACCTAGACGCCCTCGACCACACTCTCATAGATCCTTGAAATATAATATCGATAAAATTCATATCTAACTAGTTTCTTATGTAGAATGGAGATGCAGACAGATAGAGAGAACTATGCCCCATGCGGATTCCTTGACCTGTCGCTAGTCAACGAGACACTTGTTAAATGTAGTCCAAGATAGACTAAGGATTACATTGTCGGTGCTTTTTTTAAGCAATAGTATAAGATCTATATACTCTTTCCCTACAACTTTAAGTTTTTGTTTCCATTCTCATTGATTTCAATGTACTAGCATCATGATGTTAGAATTAATGATTCATGTGACATATGTGTGTAGTTTCTATTGGATCCTCCTTGCAATTGAGTTAGACATGAGCAAGTTCGTTGTCTTGGACTCACTAAACCATCTTCAAGAAGATTACCAACACTGCATAGATATACTCCAAAGGTAAACTCGATAGTCTACAAATCTTCCATTCATTCAATTCCATCTAAGTTTAACAAACTATTCACAATCACTAATAGGGCTTTCAGAAGATATTGTGCAAAGAGTGTGAGACATGCACTATTTAGAACTGAATTTAGAGTCCAGAAAGGCTTTTTGGTACATACGAAGTATTCATACATCATGATTCGTAGAAACACCTCATTACGTGTCATTGAACTTCCATTCAAATGTTTGCTGTGTCACCAGCAAGATCATGGAAACAACTTTTATGTCTTCTACGTATGCACGTACATGCGTATAATTACCAACTCTAGTGTCCCAGAGAATGATGTCCAAGTTTGTGACAACATATACAATTCGATGTTTCAATTCCTGTATGTGTTCATGGAATAATGTCTCTAATTCTATTATGACAATGCATGAGGCTAAAAATGCGCCAACTGCTATACCATGAACTCGTAGCCATTCAAGAACAACTTGCCTAGTGGCTTCTTAAAGAGGTCATTGATTCAAAAGGCAAGTTCCATGACCTGAACAATCATAATGTCGATATGTGGAGACGACTTAACAACCAGACGTTTTCTTCGTTGAACATAGGTGAACTAGGTAATATGTTTCCATCTAGTAAGAGTAAGAAGAAAACATGATCGATATCACCTCTAATAACCTTATTGTTATTGTAAGACTTGTGGCAAAATTTTAATGTATGAATGAATTATGGAGTGTATGCGAATACTATGTGTGAATGATGACATCTAAGTGATAATCTATGATGAATGTGTATTATCTGTATTTATGTGATTTATATCTATTTAACTATGATTTTTAATTATAAAAATTAAATATAGGGGAAATTAATACCACTATTGGTTCAAAGTAGTAAATCGACAGTGATATTATTACTATCACTATCAGTTTACATTGTGAACTAATACTGATAGTATGGCTACCACTGTCGGTTCAATAATCGATAGCTTTAATTTGGAGTCCCAAAATTTAAAATTTTAGATTTTATGGCTTCCTGGTTATGCTAGAGGGACGCGCGTGCATGTGGGCGGTCAAAATAGATCGATCCTCATATATGAAAAAGACTTGGTCAAAACAAAGCATGGAGTATGAATTGCATCCTCACCTGAATTCCGGACATCCGAAATGAAGGCCAACATGGCACCAACCGTATGTACATAACCTAACACATCCCTAGCTACAACGAGTGATGATTATCACGCACGGGACTAGCGAGAATATATAGGTGACATACGCGCTTTGCACTTTTGGTAGGGTCGTTCGGCGGGGACATCAAGCCTAATCCCAATCATGCCATTCATTTTTTTTTTGCATGCTTGTTTTGTGATGGACCCTGGCCACTTAACTGGTCTGACTAGTCGAATCCAAACCAACCACTTGTTGCACCCACGATAGAGGTTACGATAGCATGTAGTTACGATTTTGACATCGTTGATGGACCCATGGCTTTTCTTACTAGAGGCCAAACTTCTTGCTCCTTTAGCAGCCTCTTTTTTCCTTTCTGAAAAAAAAATCTTTTTACTATTTTTTAAACGAACCGGCAAGTGAACCGTCAATTTAATATTAATAAAATAGGAAAAAAAGATACAACCCCAGATCGACGAACCAGAAAACTTGTATGCCTACGCAAGAGAAACCCGCAACTCAACACAACTTAGAGCTACTCAAGACAACGGTGTATGATGAATGCCCCAACCAATGCAGCTTGGTTGGAAACTCTTGGCAATCAGACTGACCGGCGGGTGCACAATATTAGAGGAGGTAGTGAAGTTGAAGACTGGTAGTTGGAACATTGACAAAGGATGACGAAGATGGATAAAGCATGGTGGGCTCTAGATGTAATGGTGAGGAGGAACCATACCTACTAGTGACGCCTTTTGATGCTTAGGTTTGAGAAAGGGTGAGAAGGAGGAATCAGGACGCAGCCCGCTGTCGTCATATCAGCGACATGGGGAGAAACAATGGTTTGTGGCCGGAGTTGCCTCCTGAGTCGGAGTGGCTCAGGAGACGAGATGCTTCTTCTGATTTGCCTCTTTTTATCACTCTTCGGTTAGTGCTTTGGTTAGTGCTGGTTTTTTATTTTAGTATCAGAGTCACTTAGCTCAGCCTAGGGGTAGCAGCGGCCATGCCCCCCTTAACCTGCCAAAATTTTTTAATCCGCCTTGCATCTTTTCTAATATAATGTTCTGTCCGGTGCTAGTGTTAGCAGTTATGCTTGGTCAGGCCAAACAAATGGGTTATGTCCTTATCTCCAACCGTCCAAACCTCGAAGGGACACAGCTGCATAGTGCCTGGGCTCGATGGCTTGGCCGCGCTTGCACTGACGAGAGCCCGGCGTAACGAGGTGCCAAGTGTACCACTGCAATAGGATGATGTTGCTTGGCCGTTCCGCGGCTTCCGCCTGGTGCCAACCATACCGCACGCGTCATGCGCCACCGAGTCTACAACAGTGAATTATGAATTTTTACGGGATGCGTAATTAGATCTCGTTTGATAGAGCTTCAATTTCAAACTCAAAGTTATATTTTAAGTTATAAGCTATAATAAAGTAATATAAATTATTGTTTTTAATCCAAAATATAAATAAAATAGTTCACTCAAATTCCCTCAATATATCTATAGCTCTAACTTCATGTATTTCTAAAACTAGAAATAACTAGCTTCAAAAATACTCTTCTAAACAGGCCCTTAATATATGCATAAGTAGTGAAAAGTTTGACTCTGAATCTCTTATGCTTGAGTCGAAGTCCCCACGAACGTGGAACCATGTTGTGTTCCTTGTTCCGGGAAAATGGTCCTAGTTTCAAGGATGGGAAACAATCTAGTTAGAAACCTCACCAAAATCTTTCATAAGTAGCATACCTTATTTCCCGATCCTATTGATCCGAAAATTTTGTGATTATGTGCTCGAGTACTCGACCTTTTCTTCCATACACTCTGCTCATTTTTCTGTGATCCAATCTGTGCATGGTCACTCGATCCTCTTCTTGGATACCTACCTGATGTTGGGGGTGGGTTTTTTTTAGCCTTTTTTAAATTAATATTTTAATAATAGTCCACCGGGACTTATATTTTCAGAAACTGGCCCCTTTTGTCGCGCCACAGGCTTTGGCGTGACTGACCACTCCGTCACGCCAAAGCCTGTGACTGACCACTCAGTCACGCCAAAGCCTGTGGCGCGACAAAAGGGGCCAGTTTCTGAAAATATAAGTTCCGGCGGGATATTATTAAAATATTAATTTAAAAAAGGCTAAAAAAAATTTCCTGGTCTGGACAGTAGGATCGATCAGGGCTTAGCCCAACCCAACCAACATGGAAGCGGCACCATGGACGTGCTATGCATTTTTCACGTGTTAGCACTGGGGTGCCTGAACTGAGCTGCTGTCGACGATGGTAACCCATGCGGGCGCTGTCGTGGATCTGGCGGTATACGCGGGACAGAGCTCCCATGTCTACTCCATACGTGGTTCGTGCTGGTATTTTAACCTCAAAATATACCTCGGTTAATAACCGTTACTTTTGACTTTATTACTACCGTTCATCTTTTCCATAAATATTTTCTCAAATAACCAGAAATATAAGACATGTTTAATCAGTGACGGATCCAAGATCAAATTTTATAGGGCTCAATTTCTTCCTCCTCTTTCCTCTCCTTTTTCTCCTCTTCTTCTTTTCTTTTTGTTCCTCTTTAATGCAAAAAAATTATAGGAAGCTTGGAAGCTCTCTAAGTGTTTCTGGGGGTAGGGGGCTCAAGACCTTAGCCCCTGGTTGAATCTGCCCTTGTGTTTAAAGGATTTTTGATAGTAACAAATCTAGTGATAATTTTTCTATTATACTTAGCTAAATATTTGAACAAATATTGTTACTCAAAATTTGAACGGTAAAAGTTAAAAGTGATAATTATTTATAAATTGAGGGAGTACCATATCAAATTGAGTGTTGGAGTGAGAATACACCATTGTTCATTATATCTTCAACGATGAGATACTTGATACGAGTACTTGAGTCAGGGGCGGATGGAACCCCTCCCCTTACACCCATTTCTTTTATGAAAAAGAGAGAAGAAGAAGAGGAGGAATTGAAGAAAAGACAGAGGAAAAAAAAAGGAGAAAGGATAGATGAACCCCTACCAGTTCCTCTGAATCCGTCAATGACTCGAGTGTATGTAACAAGAGGGGAGAGCATCAATGTTTTGGCTTACAAAACGGGGGGAGGGGTCAGATCCTGTCGGAAAGACGAAAAGGAGTCAAAACTGAACAGCCTGGATGGCATTCCCGTGGGGCCGGCGTGTTCCCTCTGTCTTTGAGCCTAGGTTGCTTGCCCGGTTTGGATAGCTCATCACTCTGATCGCATCCCTCGGGTACGACTGAGCCCATGCATTTGCATGATCGCCGCCGGTCTGGGAGATGGAAGGAAGGACGGTCCGGGCGAGCGGCAGACAAAACAATCCAAGACAAGGGCAAAAATCTACTGAGCCAACCGACACAACCGCGGCCGCCGCCTCCTCCGTGCAAGCACGCGCGCTACAGCTTCCTTCCTTCCTCTGCGCAGCACCTTATTTTAGTTTTTTCATTTTAAATAAAGACAGATGAGTAAAACAGCTATTTTTTTTATAGTACAATGATGACATATATAACTCACACACCACACTTACACTCACGTAGGTACATGCCCTAACCATACGCTAACTATAGACTTCATTGATTGATTGACCTTTTAATTTCTTCTTATTCTCTTTTGCTCCCCTTGCCTACGTAGTAGGTCGTCACTAGCTCCTCTTCCTCATGTTTTTGTTTTTCTTTTCAATACGCTTTAAAGAGTATCTAAAGTTGTGGTATAAAAAATCGTTTCACATGCATATGCATTGTACACGACTGTTTCTTACCTCCTTGATTAACTAGCCCCGAATCCAAATCAAAATCCAATGCCTGATGACATCACACATGCATCGATCACATGCCCATCTCTAATTTGGCACTATTAGAGATGGGCATGTATCCATCCAATGATACATACCTAGTTAATTAATTAAGTTAAAATAGAGTGCATCCATTCATGTCCATCCCTAGCCACTAGGGTATTCCGAAAACATTATTCAAACTTAAAAAAGAAGACAACTCTAACCATAAAATTTGAGAAGAAACATCAAATCAAATATATGAAGAATTCAGGATGATGCCAGAAACAATCCGGAAACTTTAAAAGAATTCGGAAGTATACTCCTGAAAATTAAATAAATGATCACTTTGAGGGACTCATCATGGTACGTGTGGGGACACTTACCCTCCTTAACATTCAAGCTCGCATCTTGGGATTCCCTCCTTTTATCCTTTATGAGCCCTATAACGCTGCTATGCTCAGATGTTAAAACCCCCTTGGGCTCGTTTGGCAACTGTAGAATAAAATTAGAAACCGAGGGAGAATCAAACCACTAGGAGGATTAGGTTGATCCCCTCTTACCATCCAAGCTCCTCTCACCTAATCTCTCCTACAAAGGTTTAATCCCCCTCCTTAGCTTGTTTGGCAGATCTATGACTTGTTGGATTGGTCGGGATAACTCACGTTTAGATCCAAATTGAAGGAGCTCCAACAAAATCCAAAAAAATGTGGCAAAATACCAGTATAGAAATTCAAAGTAATGCAAGAAAAAAATTGTTCCAGTCCCAAATGTTTTGAACAATAGAAAAAGTAGGAAATTTTGAACAAAAAGGAAGCATGAAGCATAATGACTACTACTGAATTTTGGTCCATGCTTCACCAAATGGATCGTGTTGAAGCATTCACGGTGAATCTTAGGAATACATCAACACAGGTTTACCGGCATAGAACTATGTAGCTTTCAACATATAAATTCAGTACATAATAATACTATACTAAGTCCAAATGTAACAAATTGAAGAAAAGATTCCTCATCCATGTTCCACAATCTAGCACATCTTCGAACACATGCACAGAAAGAGAGCCAAAATTTCTTCACTCATCAATCTGAAACTGAAAGGTGGAGATTTCAATAACGAAACATAGAACTGGCAAATCAATCAACAAACTTTTATGAAGTATGTTCTAAGATTCAGGAAAATAAGACATTCTGTTCTCAATATGCTTATTCGATGTAGTATTATGTTCTCAGAAAAATGGCTTTAATTTTAGGCCTTATTCTAAGTTATGTAAGAGATAAAACTGAATTTATTTAGATACTTTATAATGGAAAGGAAGAAAAAACCTCTACACTTTGACAATCAATACCCTTATGCACTATCACAGAAAAGCTCATATGAGAGCTGTTGTCTCTCATGTTTTATTTGGATCTGTGTGAGAAAAGTTATATTCCACGGTCCCACCATGTGAGAAAAATTGTATGGGTGAAACCGTGAGAGATATCAAGTATCTCCCATGATTCCAAATAGGAACCGTCAAAGATATTATCTCTGCGTTTTCAATCATTAGCTATGTGAGATAATATTTTTACAATTAATATTTGTATTTTCAAGTTTGCAGTTCGTCATCGGAAATTCATAAGTTTTTTGTATGGATCAGTCAGATGGAAATAATTTTTATATAAAATTATAGCTTTTGTTGGATCTAGCCACTCCCGCCACCAGAGATGGGAGGAAGAGGGTGGGGTGAGGATGAGGGCACGGAGGAGGAGCTCGTTGCCGTTGGGGAGGCAAGGTTTACAAATTCGTTTGGACCTCGAAAACTGGTCCCCGGTTGTAACTGGTAATGCGCGTTTACCGTAAAAACCGGTCAAAATACAAAGAGAATTCGAACAAATTCACTCGATCAAATTTAAAATTTGGGGCAAATTTAGACCGAATCAACCGAACGGTAACTGGTCAAATTCCACCAGTAACCGACCAAATTGACCAATTTATTGATTGGTTTTTCAGCATTTTCTGCATTGACCGCATTCACCGTTAACTAGTCGAATTTCCCGATTTATCGAGCGAATTTCTTGGTATCCGGTGAAGTTCAACAAAAAGCCAAAACAATGGCTCAACCTTGTAAAATCAATAACTAATTCATCTGAGCTTTAAATCAAGTGAAATAAAATTTGTTGGTTTTCTTGTAATATGATCTACATGATAAAAGTATTTATACTCATAAAAACGTTAAATATTTTATGTGAGAAATGTATTTGCTAAACCTAGTTAAATGCATAGTTAACTCTTTGCTAATCCATAATCATGAAACAAATTTTGTTAGTATTCTTACATGATCCTATGTCTTTTAAAAATACATGAACTCATGAAATAGTTATTTTAATATGCAGAATTGTGTAAATATGTTGCAACTAGATTAATTCATAACTAACCCATCACACCTTCAAAATTAGTGAAACCACTTTTATTAGTTTACTTATAATATTCTTTATGTAAAAAGAATAATGATAGACATGAAAAAGTTAATTACATTGCTGTTTTTTAATATGTTCACTTTCTTCTTGTGAACTTTGTAAAAATCATGGAACAATTAATAAAATCCTAAATGAAGTGAAACCAATTCTAAAGATCCTCTTAAGATACTCTCTACACAAGAAAAATATGTGTTGGTATGTTAAGCTTTTCCTTAACATAAGTTAATAAATGTGTTGCACACTTCAACTTTTTCCTTTTTTTTTCAAACTTTCTCCCTATAGAATATGATGCGAATGATATTATTTTTGAAATTATTTTCACATAAGGTATTAGAATTGTCTCTAGTTTTTTTAGGATTTTTTGTGATTTTTTTGAATTCAAATTCAAAAACTGATCGTATTATGAAATCAATGCGAATCGGTAAGCTCGGTAATCACGGTTATCGACCAGTAACAGATGAATTTTCAAACCCTTTCGGGAGGAGAAATTGGGAGGAAGAACTCTAAGATAGTGTTTGGTTGGTGGGATGTCTCTGTATGGGATGACCCCATCCTATTTTTTTCAAACGTTTGGTTGGAGAATGAGGGAATATGATGGCTCTCATAAGAGAATATTGCTTTAGATGCTTAACGAGGGGATCTCTCTTGCTTCCACATGTAGTTTTGAGGTGCGTTGGGTTCAAGAATAGAAGAAGGTCATCAATTTTGAATTTTTTTTGTTAAGATGCCTATTGACCCATCTCTAGTCGTTTATCTCGATCCTACAGTATAGACTTGGTAGCCTGGCAAACTCAAATAAAAATGTCAATACTCATTAACTCGAGCCTTATCGAGCTCGATCTTGATAGGCTTGCGAGCCTTTGCCCAGGTTCGAGTTTGGCTTGCTTTGAGATCGAGCCTATAATGAGTCAAACTCGAGTAGTTCATGAGCTTCAAGCTTTTTTGACAACCCTATTTGGAGCCCCCACACTAAACCAGCAAGAATTTGTATGCTGATTAGGAAGCAATTATGCACTATCTTCTGTATTTTTAATTGAATTCCAACACCCCCACCAACTGATAATAATGTCGCTACTCATGAAACTTTACACAAACTGATGCAATATTACATTAATGCTCTGCCTACTTTCACCCCACATTTATATATAGAACGGTCAAATCCAAATTCTTAGCCAATCAAAAAGTTAGACAACAATGTAGAAATCTTATGAATATGTCCAATAATAAGAAGCTTTTTTTTTTGAAACGAGCAATAGCATCTTAGACATGATCCTTTCTTCATCTAAAATGGTAAATCAAACGGCTGTGTTTTTCCCTAAGTTGCTTTAACAAATTGAGCCATCTCTTCCAAATATGTAGCCACTAAAAGTTCACAATCCTAATCCTCCCTCCCCACGCCCCCTCCCCCCCCCCCCCCCCCCCCAAAAAATCACAAACCTAAAAACCATTACTTAAATGATTATTGTTGGTGGGGAGCAGAACCCCTTGGTTGTTGGGATCTAGGCAGCAGCTGTATCCAACTCAGGCCAAATATTTAGTCACATAAATATTCTCTTCTTTATTTTACCCTTACTCCAGTTCCCAGCTTGTATGCTCTATTGACTGGATTTGCACATATCATTGCTTCCACTGGCTATTTCACACCTCTTTCACTCGCCTTTAGATATGATTTTTTTTTTGAAGAATGTTTATATATTAGTATGGCTTTTGGTTTTACTTTTGTTAGCATTAAAAGATGAGTACACCATGTTATGATTTGTTTATTCATTATTATAGGCATCTAACGGACAATACATATGCTCCTCATTCGTTGGTGCTTAACTTGTGACGTGTGATCATGTTGTGCTTTTGAGAAGTAATATTCCAATGTGCCATGACAAAGCAAGATTCCATGTTGCTTCGCCTTTGGTGGTGGGCTTTCAATTTCTTCATTTATATTTACCACGCGATTAAGAAGCTTTTGACGGTTAGGCTGGAAGTTCCGTGTGTTGTCTATACACGAGCCTTTTTGTCACAAAATACTCCGCCATTTGTGAGCGTGTATAGATTTTTTTTTTTTTTACTTCAATGCCGTCTTCAATATGCAACTTACCTAATACATTTTCTATACTTCCTTTGACAGTTGTTAAATAGATCGACAATTATGGAAAACACTATCTTTAAAGAGGTTCGGATGTGAATTCTAAGAAACCACCCTTTGCTGCATGGAATATGGTGTGCAGACCAAAGTTAGAAGGTGGACTTGGTGTGGTTAAATTAACCACCCAAAATAACTCATTGTTGTTCAAAACCTTGCATAATTTTTTTAACAGAACAGATCTTCCTTGGGTCACTCTCCTTTGGCATAATTATTAATACAACCGGGGCAGCTTCCAGGAATAACAAAAAAGGGTTCATTCTAATGGAGAGACATCACTAAGCTTATGGACATGTACAAAAGCATTGCAATACCCTGCATTGGTGATGGAAAATCAATCTTGCTTTGGCATGTCATGTGTTTAGGGATCCTTCCTGCACAGCACCAGCCAGAATTGCTATCTCCCCCGCGTGCCGTATCCACGTCGGATACGGGTCCTCACGCGCCCGCAAACACGGTCCAGCAGAGTCTGTATCGAGGTGAACAACGATGCGGCAAGCGTCCGGGGGTGGCAAACTTGCGGGGAGAATGCGGCGTCCGCTTCATTGTGGGAGGCGCGGCTGGCGAGGAGTTCGTTGCTCCCGCGGAGCGGCAGAAGAGGAACTGGTGAGCGGGTGCGGAGGCGAGGCGGGAGGCGTCGGAGGCCGGCGGAAACAAGGAGGTTCCGGAGACCGGGAAGACGACGCGTCCTCCCCGTTGTGCGACGACTGGGCCGACGCAGATCCGGCGGCCGCGGTGCAAGGTTCGCCACCGTCGGTGTGCTCGGCGGCAGTTGGTGGCCTGTGGTCATCACGAAGGCTCTGGTATGTCCTCGGCTCCCAGATCCACATGTTAGGGTTGCGCGGCGAGCGGCCGGAGCTAGGGTTCGTCGGCGGGGGTAGGGCAGGATAGTTAGGTTGCTAGGTTTGTATGGCTTGCTGCAGATCCACATTTGCAGGGGATCCCCATCTGCAAAAAGGTTTTGGCACCCGATCCCCTTTGATAGGAACCTGTAATCGCGTGGAATTGTGGCCGGCAATGAAAGAATTGTGGAGGAAATCCCGTGTCTGAGTGGGCATATAGGAACCGAGTAGATGCAGTTCGCAAACAACCTGTTCTTGGTACATTTGTTTGGTCACAATTGAGTTCTTGGTAAATGTAGTGTGATTGTTCCTGAAAGATGGTCAGATTGTACATTTCTTGTTAGAATTCAGTGGGAAATAGGTAAAAATTGATGAACTTTGGACACCCCTCTTTGTTCCTGGACCTGATGTTGGTCTCATTGCATGGTATGTGTTTTGGTGAAAGGAAATCTGTTACAAATTTGCAATTGTTTAACTGGGGAAAGTCATGAATCATTGAATATGTTAACTTGGGAATGTGTTTTCGTGCCCTAGAACAATGTTGTAAGTGTTTAACTGGGGAAAGGCAGCAACAACAGGATTTGTTTAGGAAATTTGAACCTCACACCATAGGATGTAGTTGGATATGTTTAGCACAAATACCTGGAGTTAACAAGATGTATAAGAATATGCAGTGAGGCTTGGCAACCTTTAATTGTTGTAGGGCAGGGATGAGTAGGAAGTGTAGGGCATAATGGAAATGGTAATTTGGACTGGAATTGGTAGATCCAAGGCAAAACATTTGATGTCTATGAATTGAAGGCATCTGGATAGGAGTAGGAGGTGAACAATACTGCTAGTGGTATGGGAATAAGAATTTTTGTATTGCAAGAATTACTGCTTTCTGGTGCAATGGAGTAGGATATGAACTATGTCCAAAATAGCTTGGTAGCTAGTGCAGTAATGATAATGGGCAATACATATATTGTGTATTGTATGTATGTGCTCCATGGTGGGCAATATGTATGTTGCATGAGGTACCATTTGGAAATTGTAGAGAACACCTACATTGTTTTAGTTGCTGCAAAGGGCACAATTAAGCACATGTTCAACGATTTCAGAACCTGGTACTGTGTCAAATGGTTTGTTCCTTTAGTCATCCGTCACCCGTGGTTGTAGATGGACCGTGCAGCGCTTGTCGCCCTCGTGTCGAAGATGCAGGACCATGTCGAGGAGGCGGCTTCTGCTTTGAAGAAGGTGGCCATTGACAACTTGAGTCCGGAAAGCACCCCGGCTGCCGTGGACCTGAACATGGCCCTTCTGCAGGTGGAAAACATAGCGGAGGACTTGGAACAGCTTGTGTTCCAAGTTGAAGACTGTATGAAGGATGTTGGCGTGGACAACCATTGTGATGACACCGACATTTCAAGCGCTGCAGTGGTAGAGGAAGCGGTGGGCTCACAGGACAATGACGACGAAGATGTTGTTCACACTGACTGGAGCACCGATGAGCTCCTGTGTTTGGAAGATGCAATGTCCATCGAATCCGATAGGTCGTGGAGGCTGTAGTTGGGAATGGTCTCTATTTCGTTGTTTGGAATGTATGGAGTCAAGGTAGCCGGTTCCTATAGGTTAACGGCTAACATCTAGGTGTGGGTCTTGTACTCTAGTAGTCAGTCCACATGTGGGCCTCATAGTGTGGTAGTAAGTCTAGATGTTTAAGACATATCCAGACGCTTGGTTACGGAATGCTATTACTTTTGGTGAACTGTTATTTGAGGTTTGTTGATAAGATGCCATGGCCATGTTCATTATGTTTTATTGCAAAGGTGCTGTTTCTGTGATGTCTGACAATAGACACTTATGGTTGAGACATGCAACATTATATTTTTGGACACATTACAATGCTGCATTGTGAAACATCGTATTGTAGAGTTGCTTTGTTTGTAACAGAAAAGCATTGGGTATTTCCTACTTATTTTGCCTCTGTCATCTGGAATTTGGTATATCCTGGTAGGAATGATTGCAGCTTCCTACTTATACTGCATTGCTTATTGTCTTGTGGGCAGGGACGAAATGGAGTACGCCGGGTTCCTTCGCGGGGACACGGAGCGCATGCCGTGGGACGATGTGTTGCCGCTCACCGAAGATGGCATCATCGGCACCCAGACTCCTTCGGCACAGGTGCAGGACAATGAGGCACCTGTAGAGGCGGCAGCACTTAGTGGCCGTGGCTGCAGTTACAAGTTGGAGGAGGACCTTCTATTTGTTGCGGCATGGTTGAACATGAGCCTGGATCCCGTGGTTGGGAGCAACCAGAGCTTAGGTGCGTTCTGGCACAGGACGAGAGTTACTACAACGAGAACAAGACTTTCACAACGACTCGAAATAAGAAGTCGCTGCAGGGGAGATGGACATTCATCAACACGATGGTCCAGAAGTTCTGCGGCCATTACGCTAGGGCCGTGCGCACTAAGAAGAGTGGTACGACCGAGGCGGAGATGGTATGTATCTTTATTTCGGCCTAAAGCAATGTAGATGTTGTGGACCTTGTTCTTGCCTGCGAAATCCATAGGTATATGTCCTGCATGCAAGGTTCTGTCACCATTTCATAGTACTTGCTCGGAATAGGCGGTTGTAGTATTCACTTCTAATTGTTTCTAGCACCTTAGAATCAGTGGCATATGTTGAACTTAACAGACAAGGCAAATTGTGGTATATGTTGGGACTGCCCCCTACTATATGGTTTATGTTTCATTAGGTATCACATATGTTTCATTGTGAAGTTTGTTGAACAATTGCAGGTAGTGGAGGCATGCAAGATGTTTCAAGCCGTGGAGCATAAGGAGTTCACGTTGCTGCCGTGTTGGAGGGAGTTGCGGAATCATCCGAAGTGGCAATCGGAGTCCTCGCGCAAGAAGCAGAAAACCGCCGCTTCGGGAAGTCCCTCCTCGACGCAACAGGTAGCGTCTTCAGCCGGGATGAACAACCCTGAAGGAGCGGAAGCACCACCTTCCAACTGCAGTCCACGTGCCAAGAGGCCTCCAGGGCGCACGCGATCGAAAGAGGTGGCACGGGGTACTTCGTCCTCTAGTTCCGCTTCAGGGCCCATGACAGAGCTATTTGACCGGCAGTTGGCAACGAAAGAGATGATTGAGAAGGAAAGGGCTAAGAGGTTTGCAGAGTTGATGGATGTTGAGCGGAAGAAGCTCCGGCTCTAGGAGGAGCGTATGCAAATGGAAAAGGAGAAGGAGGAGAGGCACATAATGAACATGGATATTTCACAAATGGATGAGGACCATCAAGCCTACTACAAGAGTCTCCGGCAGAGCATCATTGCAGGTCGTCGCGCCTCGTCTGGCCCATCTGGCTAAATTGTTTCGGCCTTCAAGTTCTCTAATGGCAGTATATGTAAATGATTGTGCTTGCAGTATATGACTTCATATGTACTACTGTTAATCATTTCCCTGCAGTATGTGACTTCGTATGTAGTACTGTTATTCATTTTTCTGGAATATGAGACTTGATATGTAGTAATGTTTGTCGTTTTCCTGCACTACGTTACTTGACATGTAGTTCAAAATTGCTGTGTCCTTCTATATTTTGATATATTGACTACTGTAAAATTTTCCTAAACCAATTGGTTCAACATCCACAGCTTGTTAATATTTTGTTTCGATCCATTGATAAAAGCTGACATACATAGTACGAAATTACATAGCAAATTCGACATACTTTCTAACATAATACGCACTGCCAAAGGACAACGTAGTAATCATTTTATTTATTGGACTACAATTAAGTTGGGTCTACTCTCCGCCATGTAGCTGCCAGAGATGCTCCACAAGATCTTCACGAAGCTGGTGATGACCCTGCCTGCTAGTTATCATCCCATACCTGTGTGTGAATGCTTCAAATGAGGGGGTCGAGGTGTGCAACGACTCCACATGGTCACCAGTACCGTCGTAGACGTGTTCAACTTCATCATCAGGTCTCTCATTTTCGACTATCATGTTGTGCATGATAATGCAGGCGGTCATGATGTTATTAAGGGTTTCCTGATCCCATATCCTTGTAGCCCCCCGGACTATAGGAAACCGAGACTGTAGGACACTGAAGGTGCATTCGACATCCTTCCGTACCGCCGCCTGCTGAACGACGAAGTGTTGCCGCTTCCGCCCAAGCGGACAAGATATGGGCTTCACGAATGTTGCCCATTCCGGATAGATACCATCTGCAAGGTAGTACCCCATGTTGTACTGGTGTCCATTGATGGAGTGTTGTACCTGCGGCGCCACAATAGCGGCAAGGTTGTCGAGGAGATGTGAGCGGTGCAGAACGTTGATATCGTTCAGCGACCCCAGCATGCCAAAGATGGCATGCCAAATCCACAGGTCCTATGACGCCACCGCCTCTAGAATGATCGTAGGAGAGTTGACGTGGCCGGTGAAAGAACCCGTCCACGCTGTCGGACAGTTCTTCCACCTCTAATGCATGCAGTCGATGCTTCCTAGCATCCCCGGGAACCCTCTTTGCTCGTTTGTAGCAATCAAGCGAGCGGTGTCCTCCTCGTTCGGAGAACGGAGGTACTCATCGCCAAACACCCCGATGACGGCCCGAACAAACCGCCTCATGCTCTCAATTATGGTGGCCTCCCCTAGCCGGAGGCACTCATCCAGAGAATCCGCAGGAGCATCGTATGATAGCATACGAAACGCCGCAGTGACTTTTTGCAACGCTGACAGCCTGAGCTCCCCTGCCGCGTTCCTCCTCTGTTGGAACCACGGGTCATGGTCCGCAACTACCTCCACAATCTTGAGGTACAGGTCACGTTTCATCCTGAACCTGCACAACCATCAACAATAAGACGCCACACACATACATGTGTTCATAATACTACGCCAAGAGACTTTCTATTCACACTATTACCTGCACCGGAATATGTAATCGGGGTACACAGGGGGATCGGCGAAGTAGTCATTGAACAACCTTTGGTGCCCCTCCAGCCGATTCCGCTGGATACGGCGACGTCCCAGCACTGAACCGCCCCAAGCTCCGCGCTGTGTTGCCGACGACTCATGGACCGCGGTCACAGTCGCAAGGAACAAATTATCTTCCTCATCAGAAGAGTCATTGCCGAAACACAACTCTCTCACGGTCTCCTTCCAGGCTTCGCGACGATCCATTTTTCGCTATCTTGCAAAGTCTGACTACCTCATCACCATATAAATAGGCCAACGCTATTCCTTCCCCTATAAGCCACCGCACGTGAGCCTTCACCAGCAAGACAGGAGGTCTTCTTCCAATCCATCCATGGCACACCAATTCCTTCCACTGCAAGCCACTACTCCTCTGTCTTCCGCAGCAAGATTGGTGGCCTTCTTATCGTCCAAGCTAGACGGAAGTGGAAGCCAGGGCATACAATCGTTGCAAACATTCATTTCTATCTCCTATCACTGCAGGGGGCAACACACACATTATATACACGCTCATATATTTACTGCGAAATATATTGCGCAAAAAAAATTTAATTCCGAATAAATAATTTCCGTGACACTGATTTGTACCATGCAACATGTCAAAAAAAAAAATTGCTACGGTGGCGGTTATGGCAGTTGGGAAAAAATCAATTTAATATAGGGGAGAGAAGATAGTGGATGAGATATAGAGTAGCTGCTGGAGATGGTTGGAATGAGGGAAGCTGTAATAGTGATACGGGATGCTGTAATAGTGTTTTTGAGGATGAAAATTTAGGGTAGCTGCTGGAGATGGCCTTAGGTCACATTGCAGGATGCTTCTAGACTCCGTAATCTGTCTCAGTCCTTCCAGCTGCCACTTTCGGTTCAAGCTTTTCCGCAATACCAAGATTTAGAAGGTATGCTTAGAGATCTCAACTTAGTAGATGCGCCTGATGTTTGGAACTATATTTGGGGCTCCTCTTCCTTTTCATCTTCAAAAGCTTACAAAGTCTTCATGAGGTATGCTGCTATTCACCCAATTTTTCGCTAGCTCTGGTCCTCCTCTTGTTAAATGAAACACAAGGTTTTCTTTTGACTCCTCCTCAAGGATAGACTAAACACAAGGAGACTACTAAGGAGAAAAAACATGGTGCTAGATTACTATTCTTGTGATCTATGCATTCTACAGAGAGAAGAAACATTGGGCCACTTATTTCTTCGATGCAATTTTGCTCATGCCTGTTGGGCTTCAATTGGTCTTCTAGTGCCACGAACATGTTCAACTCTACAAATTTTCAAGAGTTTTAAAAGGCAACTTGCAGTCCCTTTCTATATGGAAGTGATCATTGTGATGGGCTGGAGCATATGGACGATGAGAAATGATTGGATCTTTAATGATGTTGAAACAACAATCTCAGCTTGCAAAGCAAAATTTGTCCGCGAATTTACCCTGGTGGTTGATCGTGCAAAGAAGCTTATCTTCCCTCATATTTCTGAATGTATACAACCTTTGTAACCTTTTATTTCTTCTTTTTAGTCCTTTTCCTTTTTTCTTTTTCTTTGCTTGTTTCCTTGTGTGCTCTTCAGCTTTCTTAATTTATTATAATCAGTAGGGGCGAGTCACTCCTGTTCTTTCAAAAAAGATACTCCATCATAAAAATATAATGATAAATCCTACGACACTATTTCCGTATTACTAGCCCAAACAGTTCTCTTTAAATTATATGTCAAAATTAGATTGATTTGACTATGCCCACAGAAGTAAAATGAATTTATTGGGAGTGCAAGAATATGCATGTTTTGCGCTTTCGGTAGGGTAGCTAAGCGAGCACATGAAGCTCCAAACCCCAATCATACTCTTCACTGGCGCCACTTGTTTGTATGTTTGTCTTTGTGATGATGGACCCTGCAGGGCTACTTAACTGGTCATCTGATGATGACCGGTCAGCATATGCAAGCAACACATGGATCGAGGCTATGCTATTTTCACCCCCTTGGCTAACTGATGTTCTTTTTGGTTCTCCGACCTTGACACCGAACTCTTTTTGGTTCTCCGACCTTGACACCGAACTCTTTTTGGTTCATTCATTTAAATATGGGAGCCCTATGCATATATATGGTACTAGTTTTCGTCAAATCGATGCCCATAAGTTACGAATCTCCAAGACTACGTTTAAATGGACCGCACTCTCATCCTGTTGTCGATCACTTCCCGCCTCACCTTGCTTCCAACTGTATTTCCTCTATTCCATTCAGTCAGGTGACTTGTACCACATAATTACCAAAGTAACCTTATTAGCTAGTACCAACAAAAAAGTTGATAGTAAAACCTCTGCGGCAGGAGCAGTAGGTGCATGACAACATCTCCTGATAAACCCCTTAATCGTGTTGATGGGGGATTTCGCACTTGGCGGTGACCATCTATCCGGTGGCTAAGCTGCAGGGCTTTCAATTATTTGTGTCCTCTTATTAATTAGCTCGTGGACGCCTCGTATCTTCGTGGACATATTGATCACAGTTCTACTGGAACTTGCAAACTCGTCGCTCTAAGTACTTGAACTTAGGCTCTATTTGGAACGCAGAAACATGTAGAAAACGCTTAATTTGTGATCTGCAAGGTCCCATGATGTCTGGGATGAATTAGGATCACTTATAACTATGGCACAATTTTAACTAGATAAATCTACTCTACGGCAATAAAGTAATGCACCCTAGAAACCAATCCTACAAACTACATATGACAATTATAAAAAAGGTAAATGAGGAATGTAAAGAGTAGAGAAAATGCAAACTCGGCACGACAATTTTTCCCGTGCAATCGGTGAGTTGCCGTTTACCCCTAGTCCACGTTAGAGCCCCTTGCAAGGGTCAAACTCTCCGTCGGCTAACTCCGTGAATAACCGTTTGAGCTCTCCACATACTAGTGGGTCTCCTATTAAACCTCTCTCGAATGCTCACCACCATCTATACTATGATAGTTCTTTTCCACCACTTCGTCACGGTACACTCCAACAACTTACAAGGCTTGCGACCACTCCACAATCTCCTCTAAGGGTTTTGCAAGACATAAATGCCTCTAAGCTATTTAGGTGTTGACAAACACCAAGAGTAACAAGTGTGGATCACTCACTTGATCCAACTCTAGGCTAATCATCTAGCTAGATGCACACTATACCTAAACTAGAACTAATTAAGTCATTAATCCTATACTAATTGCCTTGATCTTCATTATCTTCATTTTGATGGTAAGAGCTCTCAAATATGTGTAGCAACACTTTCTCTAGCTCCAGCACACTCCAAATGGCCGGGTGATACAATATTTATAGCACTAACTCCAAAAACTAGCCGTTGGAAAAAACTGCCAAGAAATTATAAATATAGGATAACTCGGTTTGAACATAGGATATTCCGGTGAATACACCGCTGAGTGCATTAGATCATCCTGTGAGTACAATTACAATAGTCCCAAAACAAGCTGTTACTTTATTGCTTTCTCATCGGATGTTCTGTTGACATTTCAATCCTTAGCATCGAAACATCTGGTGTGTATAGCATCCTAACTCATAGCCAAACCATGTCTCTATACAAATGCTTCGATGAAATCCTCCTTCGATCACTGGAACACCCGATCCACTTCTTTTTGTGAACACCAGAGTATTGCAGCGGAATATTTGATGTACACATCAAAACATCCAATGTGTATAATTTTCATAAACCTACACTTCATATTTGGCCATAATGTTTTGCTCGAGACTCCGATTTTGGTGATATTAGACTCTATAAAAAGCTTATGAAGAGATATTCAACTTTGATATTGACCACATGAGCTGAGAACCTTTTTTTTTAACACCGGAATATCCAGTGAATCATTAGCATCTGTCGAGTGTAATTCCACAAAATTTTTATTCTTATTTTGGCCATAACTTTTTGCTTTGGACTCCGATTTTGCTGATAAATTTTATGGAAAGATTGTGAAGATATATACATGTTTATACTGTGAAATCAATAACATTTGATTAAAATTAAATTCACAGGACCAATTCAATTCATTCATTTCTTTGTTCTAGGTTCTTTTTTTTTTGTTCCAGCTTCAATTCTTGATATCTTGAGTCTTCCTCTTCATGAAGCTCTTCTTTGACCTTAATATCACACTACTACAGAAAGGGTCATCCGTGTCCCCTTTTCACAACCGGTTCTTAAGCTCTAGGAGCACTTAAAAAACCGATCCAGTAAGAACTAACAGTGATAGCTAGTAGTTATCACTATCGGCTCTAGTTACGAGCTGATAGTGGTACATCAAATTATCACTGCCGGTTCTTAGAAAGACATACATAAAAAGACGTGTCTTTAATAACCGACAGTGATAATATTTATCTCAACCAGTTCGAATTCCAAACCAGTAGTGATAGTCAAATTATCACTATCGGTTCTTAGAAAGACGTGCATAAAAGGTGTGCCTTTAACAACCAGCGGTGATAATATTTATCTCAACCGATTTGTATTCCAGACCGACAGTGATAATATTTATCACTATCGGTTCATAATTCAAACTGATGGAGCAATAATTGATGAAGATGAACCAGTGGTGCTAATTATTATCACTGCCAGTTTGTATTCCAAACCGGTAGTGATAATTCTTCTATAAATAAAAATCGTCTCCCTTAGCTACCCCCATCTCATTTCACTCTCCCCGAAGCTACTCCTGAGGGGTAGTGGTGGTGGAAGTGGAGCGGTGGTCACCGACCGTCTCCACTATAGCTGGCTCTACCCCTCGTGCCCGGCTTCAACACCACTCACACAAGCTCCTCGCTGTAGCCACCTCACATTCGCCAAGCCCATTGTCCACCATGCCCATCGCCTCCCGAGCTAACTCGTGGCCGCGCACCTTCCCCATCTCCTCTCCCAGCGGTCTCCTCATCTCCTCTCACTATTTCCACTGCTGCCATCCACCGTCCTCCGAGCTATAGCCACCTTGCGTATGTTCACCAAGCCTGCCGTCTTCTGAGCCAACATGCGGCCACACGCCTTCCCCATCTCCTCTCCCCTTCTCCTCATCTCCTCTACCCATCTCCACTATGTGTGTGAATTTTGTGTAAGGATGATTGTGGCAATAGGTAGATCTAAACGAATGGAAAAAATCACATTTGCTTTAAGCGAAGTTTGAGTGTTAAAGATTGTTCTTCGTGGGCGAGCGGTGGGTCACAACGGAGGAGGCATTACTGGGTGGCTGCATGGTGCTTGCCACTACCAACGAAGATCACCCAATCCCATAGCCCGCGAGTGTGTCAGTGAGTTGGGCCACAAGGTCGGCTGCCTTGGGCTACGGGAGCAGAGCTTGTGCAGAGACGGCCACCACAAGCACAACGTGGACGGAGTCAGCATCTTCAAAGGCGGAACGGAGCACGACGATGTGGAAGCTAGCCTCCTCACCGAGTCCACGGCTAGGGACCCCACGTTTGCTTGGACGCGCATCGACCGCCGCAGCATGGTGCTCGGTCATCGTAGGAGCTCCCTCCTTTTGCCGGCCCGTAGTGCTCTCTCCTGTGATTGCTATCCCAAGTGAGCACAAGCCCCTTCCATTTCTCCTCTTCCCTGCATGGTCACTCAACTGATTTATCGAGCTCCTCACTTAACAATGAATGCAAATGACATTGTGCTCTCCTAGGAAATCCAGAAACAATGAATAATATAGTTGTGTTATACAATGTTAGTGTATACTTGCTAATGAAAATCCCTGTGTAGATATTTGTCTACTGGGATGGACACAAGCTGAATTTGTACTCATCTTTCATTTTTCTTTATTTCCAGTACAATTCATTCTACTATCTTGCTGAGATAGACATGAACTGAATTTCATTTGGTACCAATACCAAATGCTAACTACTGCATGTGCAAGTCTCACCCCAACTGATCCATGGAACAAGTAAATGATCACAATACTTGTTCCCGCATTATTCATAGATCTCCTCTAAATTTGCTTGCTTGGAATGCAGAGTAGTGACGGATTTATTTGCTGTGTTGATTTGTTTATGTATAGGGGGAACCTTTTTTTTTTTCAAAAACACATGAGTGATGAGTCTAGACCTGATCCGTCACTGATGCATAGTTACTGATGTATAGTCATTAGTGAAGGATCTGGATCTAGATTCGTCACTGATATATAGTAATTAGTGACGTATTCGGAGTGATAGGAATTTTACCTGTCACTAAAAAACAATTCTAACATAGTGCTTATCATTCTCATAGATCATGTTGATATTAATCACCAAAATATACTAAACATATGCTAGGGTTATTGATCTTTTAGTGATCGCATCCAAAAATATTCCTGCTTTGCAAAGGAGACATTAACTCCAGTTTCTTACTATACAATAAAGGTTGTTTCTATTTAATCAATGTAAATTAAATTCTGGACAAAATTGTTCAATCATGCTAGAGGAAATACTACCCTTTAATTTATATATGATTTCCATACGACTTTGTGCTTTAAGCCCTCTAGTTGATAAGTGAGCTATCTTCTTAGTACATTGAGCCCTCCGATCACTACGTAGTATATATGACACTAGTAAGTGAAAGATTATAGACGTCTTACACTAGCTTTGTAGTGAAGACACCTCTAATTTCAATCTCCTATGCTCCTTGGCTCTACAACAATTACAAGGTTTTAGTCGCATATTTTGTTTATCTAGGTTGAGGGGAGGTTGTTTCTCGTGCTGCGTAGCACGGAGAGTGTGCGAAAAATAGCGCATCACATGTGTTATACTCCTGCTAATACCAGAACAGAATGCTCGTCGCCTATATATGTATCTTTTGTTCTCGTCATTCTACCTTTTCTAGATTAATATATGTTTGGTTGTTTTAGCTTTAAATTGATCCATGAGGTTTGGCCGAAGCGACATCACGACCACCATATATATACAGCATGTACAACATGCAAATCCCTTTTTCCGGCTAATGTCACTATCAAGAATATTTTGACGGGTAGATGACACAACGAACTGCTGGCAAGAAACTAAATAGAGAGTCGTGTCGGCATCTGTAACAAACCATAACCGCTGCTTTCTATCTTCGTCGCCGTGCAGCTGTTGTGTGGGGTTGCGTCGGCCAGCTATACCGCACCCAGGTCGGGTCAGTCTCTTCCAGTGGTGCGTGCGTATTCCATTCCAACGGTCTCCACTATTGATCTTCATCCTTGCCTTGCTCTGTCACTCATCCTGTCCTGGTTGGGCTGCGTGCGCGACCGTTGGTGGAAAAGGACACCACGTCGGCTACAATACGCGTGTGATTCTCCGTTTTCTACAGCAAGAATGACCGATAGTTGCCTTGTTGTAGATATACAGACTCCAAAGAAAGAAAAGTATCTTTAGTAATCAACACCAGGATGATAGTACACCGCTAGTTTTTCTTGTGGTGCTAAATAAATTATTTGTTCTCCATTGTTTCTAGTCCAAAAGCGGCTTTGGAGCCTTCTGCGAAGTTGGCAGCAGGCACCATCTCTGGATACAATCTTACATGTGAAGTAAGGAACAAAATAGCAAAAAGGCTGAAGCCAAACCGTTCAAAAAGGGTCCTTACTCCTGACAACTCATCTATCACCGGCTATATATATATATATATATATATATATATATATATATATATCACACACTGAGTTCAGCTCTGTTTATTTCAGCTTCGAATTATGATTCTAGTTTTTACAATCTAAATCTAAAACAAACAGACATAAGCTTAATCTTGCAATCCAATAATCCATCTCTTACTGAATTGTTTTAGATTGTGAAGTGGGAAAGACTAAAATATCCACCCCACTTTTAATAAATTTACTCACCACTGCCATTGGCTTTTCACCCTTCCCCATCCGACGCCCCCCGCGTCCGACCGCACCTATCGGAGGGTGAACTCCTCTAGCAGAGATCCGGAGGGACCCCCTTTGAGATTCGACCGGGGGGATGATTCTGAATCCGTTTTGCGGGTGAAATAAATGGGTGTAAATGCGATGCAAGTGGAATGAAAGGATCGGATGCAGAAAGTAGTAAATGCTCAGGAGGTTTTTAGACAGGTTCGGGCCGCACTGAGCGTAACACCCTACTCCTGTGAGTATGCTATAAATGCTCTGAGAATATCTCTTAGAGGTTCTGCTGGGTTACAAGAATATTTGTCTAGTCTAGAGCTTCGGGCTCCTTGTTCTTCGGTGATCTGAGCCTCTGTGCTTGTACCGAACCTCTGTCTTGCCTAGCTTTAACTTACCTCTTTTTCACGGTAGGCCGCGGGCAGTAGGACGCAGGCCGGCGGCAGGGATGCCGCGGGCAGCAGGTCGCAAGCCGGCGGCAGGGACGCCACGGGCAGCAGGCCGTAGGCCGGCCGTGGAGCTGCTGCAGGCAGCAGCCATCAGGCCGGCGGTAGGGGCGCCGCCGGTAGCGGAGCGGCGGCCCCGGGGACAAAGGAAAATGCCCCCGGGTATTCGTGCCCCAGCTGTCGTCCTCGTCGTCGCCGTCGCCTCCACAGCAGCGGCCGGCGGTGGGCGGTGCGAAGGAGGGAGGCCGGGGCAGCCAGTCGTCAGGCGCGGAGTCTGCAACGGAGGCCAGGTCCAGGGCGCGGGAGCCCGAAGACCAAGGCCGGGCCGGCGATGCTACAGCGGGCGCCCAGGCCGACCCGTCACCGGAGGCGGACTCTACGATGGCCCCTCAGCGGCCCAGGGGACAGAGCCCCCCGCCGAAGAGGAGGAAGGCGGACCCCGGGCCGAAGTCGCAGGGCCCGGAATTCAAGATTCCAGAGTCCCGGTGGCAATACCGCGGACCAAAATCTACGTGAGTTCCTTTCTTTTCCCGAGCATGTTCGCCCGGATGTAAGTTAGGGTGCTAACCTTTTCTATTTTCAGGCCCGCCAAGGACCCCGCCGGAGACCAGAGGCGACCAGAAGCACCAAGGCCGGCCCCCGCCCCCGAACCGAGCGCCCTGCGCCTGAGCCGAGCACGCCGGCCGAACCGGAGCCACAGGCGCCGCCCTGCCCTGAGCCGAGGGCAGCGGCTGCGCTCGAGCAGCCGGCGCCAGCCGAGCCCGCCCCGAGCACTTCGAGGGCGGGACAAGTGGCCGCGGCGAGGGCGACGCTGATGTGGCAACCATCGGGGACCCCGAGCGCCTCTGCTGAGAGGGCTCGCAGGGGACCCAGCGCCCAGCCGTCGCCCAGCCAGGCCGCAGAACCCCTCCCGGACGTGCTTGGAATCGCCCGGGAGATGATCTAGCGGCTGGAGGAGGTTGTGGCGGGGGAGCAAGCACAGCTCGAGAGGGACCGCGTTGCCCTCGTCGAGGAGAGGGGGCGCTTAGAAGAGGTCGGCCGGCTCCTGGAGGCTCGCATCGCCTCGGTCCGCACAACCCACGAGAGGGCGATGCGCGCGGTAGCCGAGGAGCGGGAGGCCCTGGAGGAGGTGCGTGACGAAGCTGTCACCGCGTAGGAGGAGGCCAACCGCTTGGAGCAGACGTCGCAGCGGCGGGCCGAGGAGGTGCTTGCTCGGGAGCGACTGGTCCGTGCTCGGGAGGAGGCCATCGGGCAGCGCGAGAAGTCTGTGGAGACCGCCCGGGCAGATTTAGCCCGCCGGAACGATGAGCTCAAGTGGGGTCACGCCGAAGTCCACCGTCGGGAGGAAGAGGTCGCGATCCACGAGACTGACATCGAAATCACAGCGACGGCTCAGGACGCCTAGGAGGAGCAGGTTACTCAGCACGAAGCGGAGGCTACCTCGGTGTCGGCGGCCCTTACTGCTCGGGAGGAGCAGGCCGCCAAATGGGAGGCCGAGCTGGCTACCCGGGAACGGGCCCTCGCTGCCCTGGCCGAGCAAGTGAAGCGAGGACAAGCTGAAGCCCTGGCAACCAGCGGTGTCCCGACCAGTGCGGTCGAGGGGATCAGCCTTGAGGAGCGGCTGCAGATCACGAAGGACAAGCTCGAAACCATTATCGCCGAGCGGGCCAACGTGAAGCTGATGATGCGAGACATCCTTCGTCAGGCACGGAGGTCCGTGAGGGTGGCTGGGCTCAGGTGAATCAACGCGGGCGAGAAGGGGATGGACCAAGAGACCATCGGCCACCTCGCCCTCTGCTTCGAGGAGATCAGCCGGCGCCTGAAGGCTCTTCCCCGGGCTGTGCAGGAGCTGGCATCCCGGGAGGGGCGCGCTATGGCCCAAGCAGTGGCCGAGCACGTCCTTGCCAGCTACCGGAGCTGAGACCCCACCTTCTCGCTGGAACCGGTTCGGCAGGGGGTGGTCGAGGCCAAGGAAGGGGTTGCCCGGGAAGCTGTTCGGGGCGTCACCGCCGAGGTGGCGGCGTGCTTTACGCGGGAGCCACCGCCGGAACCGAGCAGCGGCAGCAGCAGCAAAGACTCCTCACCGCCTTCAGAGCCCGCCGACTTAGATTATGTCGGAGGGTGAACTCCTGTCGCAGGGATCCCGAGAGACCCCTTTTTAGAGATTCGGCTGGGGGGATGATCCTGAATGAGTTCGTCGGAGAAATAAATGGAAGTGAAAATAAATGCAACGGCCGGTGGTGGGGGATGATCGACCTAGTGCAGGGAGAAATAAATGCACCGGGGTTTAGACAGGTTCGGGACGCACGGGGGCGTAATACCCTAGTCCTGTGTGGATGCAATATCCCCCTCAGGGATATGTCTGGTTACAAGAATATATTGTATGGCTAAGAGCTTGAGGCTCCCTTGTTCTAGCTCTGCTCAAGCTTGCTTGCGGTGTTCTTCGTCTTTCTCCGTGATGTTTTCGATCGTGCTCTTCTTTCTGTATGCCTATCCTTTTATGCACTCGCCGGCCACGACATACCCCAAATGGGAAAGAAGGGGCACATGTTCCAAGGCGCCACGACTAAGAAAGGCGTCATCGTTTCCTCTGGGCGAAGTGACAGGGGCGGTGGAAAAACGCGGCGCGCGTCCGACCACCCGCCACTGTGGACGCCCTGGCGCCGGGCGCCGTTGAGAGGGCCCGCCGAGCAGCCACAGAGGTACCCGGCGTGCCCACCCTGTCTTGTTCCTCTGCCAGGGCAGGGTGGCAGGCGGAACGCTTTGATCCTGGCAACGTTATCCCGAGATACACCGGATGATATGGGACGGGACCCGTGCAATTAATGGCCCCACGCCCCTCTGCCAAAGCATGGCAGGGACTGACACTGCGGCGGGAGCAGTTGGGGATGTCAGGATGTCAGGATGTTAGGCCACGCATGCACATTAAATGCGGCCTTGGACCTTTCACTGGTTGACACCTCGTCGGCGGGCCCCTCGGGGGCCCTTCTGGGTCGTCGGGGCATCAGGTGCTCTCGCACGAACCTTCGGGGAACCGAGTGCTCGGGGGCTGCCACGTGCAGCCCCGAGCACTCTCTCCCGAGCACTCTTGTATGATCTTTCGGGGAACCGAGTGCTCGGGGGCTGCCACGTGCAACCCTGAGCACTCTCTCCCGAGCACTTTTGTACTGACCCTCGGGGAACCGGGCGCTCAGGGGCTGCCACGTGCAGCCCCGAGCACTCTCTCCCGAGCACTTAGCTCTTCTGACCATCGAGGGATTAGGGTACTCGGGGGCGAACGGGCACCTCCCCGAGCACTTTCTTCCCGGTACTTGGACTCTGCGGGCTATCGGGGAACTGGGGTGCTCGGGGACCAGAGGCTGTGGCCCCGAGCACCTTCTCCTAGAAGTTAGATTTTCCTCATCCCGCAGGAGGGACCTCGCAGGATGGTGACACGTGGCGGACGGCTGGCCTGGCCTCGGGACTCAGGGACCCCCGATTCCTGATGCACCGACAGTAGCCCCCGGGCCCATTGGCAGGTGATGGCATGGAGACTGCGGATGGGCCCTTCATCGCGGACGAGGCTGAGGCTGGCGTGGACGCCACATGGCAGGCTTTCAAGAGGTAGCCTTTTAGACCCGGGCCTCAGGTACGGCCCAGCGGGGAGACGAGTAGACGCGTGTCCACACAACTCCCGAAGGGCATGACAACGGTACGGGCGGTACGCGTGGCTACCGCGCAGATCGAGGAAAATACGCCTGGCAGCCGCAGACGCCGCACGATCGGTGGGAGATTCGCCTGGCAGTTGCACCGACCGAGGAGGCCGTCCCGCCGAGCGAACCGTTGGCCGGCAACGTTTGAACTCTGAGATATAAAAGGGGGAGGGGATCGCTCCGTCTCTCTTTTTATGCCTTCCTGCAATCTTGCTCTTGCCTCCTCCGTGCTCCGAAGCCCTTAGAAACCTTTCAGGCGATCGGAGTGCTTCTCCTCCTTTCTCTCCACCACCAGAACACCTCCGCTCCCGTCGAGATGCCGAGAGTCGGAGGAGGCCGTCGCGACAGGACTCCGGACAACGTTCTGCCGGAGTCTCGTCTGAAGAATGAAGAAGCGGCGGCCAAAATTAGGAAGCTGCTGGTGCCCGAAGGGCAGGAGGGAGCTGTGGTGGTGACGCCGGCGAACTTTCCGCCGGCGACGACCGTTCCCGGGCGAATTGTTTTATTCATTTCTTTCGTGGCAGCGGGGTTGGTGCCGCCGTTTTCAACCTTCTTCCTCCTAGTTCTTGAGACCTACGGCATCCAGCTGGTGCACTTGAGCCCCAACTCCGTCGTGGTGCTGGCGGTCTTCACGCACTTCTGCGAGATATTCGTGGGGGTGGTGCCTTCGGCCACGCTTCTCTGACACTTCTTCGTCTTGCGGCAGGCTGGGAAGAAGAGGGGGTACTCCACGGTGGATATCGCGGGGTGTTGCAACCTTCGACTACGAGACGGCTTGGGGGAGCAGTACATCCCCTAGGTGCTGCGCAGCAAGTGGGAGGAATGGCGACGGGACTGGTTCTTCGTCGACATCAACCCCCACGATCGTCTCGCTCTACCGGAAGCGACGGCGGAACCTCGGAGGTCGACGTGGGAGGTGCCACCGCCGGAGGACTCGAGGTTGGAGCCGGTGTTCGAGCGCATCAGACTCCTGCGCGACTCCGGGCTGACCTCGGTCATGGTGGTGGCGGACTTCTTGCGCCGTCGCCTGGCGCCCCTGTGAGAGCGGGCCCGGCCGTGCTGGTTCTACACCGGGCCTGAGGATATCACTCGGACCCAAATCAGCGCAAGCTGGGACCTGGGCCCAGCAGAGCTGAGAGGCATGACCCGAGTGGTGACCGGAGTGGAAGACATGAGCCGGGCAGAGCTCCCGTGGCCAGAGATGGTGCTCTGCGCCAACCCTGAGCGCGTGGCGATCATGGCGCAGCTGCCGGAGTTCAATGCCGAGGGGCTTGTGGACCGGTCGAGGAGCCGGAGCCCCGAGGCTCCCGAGCTCCCTGGGTTGGACGAGCTGATCAGCGAGGAGGCCACGAACAGCCCGACGCGGGCTGGTGGCGGGGCCGCTGCGGGCAGCAGCCGCCGCACCAGAGAAGAGGGCACCGCCGACATTGTAGTAGCGGTGGTGCCGGGGGATCGGGGGAAGCGCCCCCGAGTCTACATGCCAGTGCCGGATTCCCCGCCGTCGCCGTCGGCAGCGGCAGCGTTCCCGGTCCTGGAACCGTGACTTGTGTGGATGGGGCCTGACCCGGCGCCTGAGAGCTGCACGGTGGCCCCGCCGAGCCCCCGGCGGAAGAGGAGACAGGAGGATTCCGGGCCGGCACCGCCGGACCCGGACTTCAGGCTCCCGGCGGCCAAATGGCAGTACCGGGGGACGACGACCGAGTAAGTTTCATTCTCCGCTCTTTCCTGGGCGCTCTTTGCCCGAACTAAGCTTTGATTTTAATCTTCGTCTATCTCCCGCAGGCCGCCCGTAGGTGCCGCCGCGATTGAAGGAGCGCCGGCGTCGGGGCCAGAGCCAAGCCCGCCGGCCGCGCCGAGGCAGGCGAACGCAGCGACAGCGGGGGCACCAGCGGACGCGGCGGCCAAGGGGAGGACGGCGGAAGCGGCGGCCGAGGGGAGGACGGAGCGGTCGCCCGAACCTTCGGTGCCGGTGGAACCTACCCCGGGCATGCAGAGCCCGGGGCGGATGGTGGTGGAGACAGCGGCCTTGCCGTTGCCGGCGGATGCGGCGGCCGAGGCGGGAATGCGGCCGTCGCCCGAGTCTTCAGCGCCGGTGGAACCTACCCCGGGCATGCAGAGCCCGGGGCGGATGGTCGTGTGGTGTCCCTTGGGGACCTAGGACCCCCTGGAGGCAGATCGCGGGGAGGCCGACGCTCCACCGGCGCCTGGCCAGCCTGCCGACCCCTTCCTGGCCGCGATCGAGGGCGTCCAGGTGGCGGTCGGGTGGCTCGGCGCGGCAGTGAACGCGAAGGAGGAGCAGCTCGAAGCAGAGCGCGCCCGGCTGATTTTGAAGAGGGCGCAGCTTGCGAGCGCCCAGGAAGAGGCCCGCGCGGCGGTTGCGTGGGAGCAGAAACTCCTGGAAGATACCCGCGCGGAGGTCGTGCGGGAATGGGAGATTTTGAAGGCCGCCCGCGCCGAAGCCGCGCGGGAACGAGAAGACGCCGCCCGCCTGGCTGAGGCGTCGCAGCAGCAGGCTGCTGAGGCCCTTGCCAGGGCGGGGCAGGCGCAGGGCGAGAAGGCGGCGGAGGAGCTCCGGGCCGAGCTGACCCGCCGAGAGGGCGAGGCCGATCAGACGCGCGCTGACCTCCAGCGTTGGGAAGACGACCTCCGGAAGATTGAAGAAGATATCCGCCGGTGGGAGGAGGACCTCTCCCTCCGGGAGGTCGACAATGAGATCACGGCGGCGGATCTGGGCGCTCGGGAGGACTCGCTGGCCCACCAGGAGGACGTGCTAACCCACCGGGAGGGGGAGCTGACCCGGCGAGAGGGGGAGGCTGCCGCGACGGCAGCGGCCGTCGCCACCAGGGAGGAGGAGAATGCAAAACACAAGGCGGAGCTAACCGCCCGTGAGCGCGCCTTGTCCGAACTGGTGGCGCAGACAAAGCAAGCCGCTGGCTCTGCAACCGACGTTGGTTCTTCTGGCCCGGCCGGGGGCCAGGGACTCGAGGCGCAGCTGCGGGCCGCGAAGGAGAAGCTCGAGACTGCCTTTGTCTCGCGGGTCAACCTGCAGCAAATGTTGGAGGACATACTCCGGCAGATGCGGCGGGCCGTGGAGAGGGTCGGCCTTGGGCGACTCGTCGCGGACAAGAAGAGTGATAGCCCCGCACGACAAGTCCTAGGGCTTCAACAAGTCTGCGAGCGCCTCGAGGCGCTACCCTGGGCCGTCCAGGAACTCGCCGCCTGGGAAGGACACGGCTTGGCCCACGCGGTGGCTGAGCACGTCCTGGTCTGCTACTGGAGCAGAGACCCGAACATCCCGCTGGAGCCGGTGCGGGAAGGAGTGGTTGAAGCCGAGGGAGCGGCCGCCCGAGAAGCAGTTCGGAGCACCGCTGCCGGGGTGGTGGCCGGCTTCAGGCGGGAACAGCCGCCGTCGCCAGCCCCCGGGGATGACCCAGACGACTCTGATGTCGACTCCGCCGCCGATTAGGCTTTTTGTAGTAGTTTTCTTTTCTTTTGTTGTTGTCTTGGATGGATGTAAATATGGGAGTGATCCCTCAGAAATGCTTGTATTTTCCTTGTGGGTATAATGGCAGCTTTTCTTTGGGCTCGCAACTCCAGTGTTCTTGAGTATTTAGTGTTTCTTCTGCTGTTTTGACTTGAAGCCCCGGGGAGTACTCAGTCGGACCGTTCCCGACCTTTCTGTCCCCGAGAACGAAGTCGTCTCGATCGTCGTTCTTGGCGCGTTCAGCCCTCGAGCCCTCATGAGTCCTCATCGTCTAAGTCAAAAGACAAAGACACGAACTTCCTTGCTCGAGAGATGGATCGATCCAGCACGGAACACGCCATGACCGGTGAATACTTTTTCACCTCGCGACCACTCAGTCAATAGACCGGAGACACGCGCGGGCGGAAATGTGACCAAGAGTCCTCATGGTTTGGTGGTGCCCGGGCTTAAGACGGACCGAACCGAGCACCGACAGCCCGCCCCTGAGGCCTAGGCTCTGGACTACTCGAGTGGCTCGAGTGATAGGATTACCCAGGGCACCCAGGGACTCGGTAGTGCTCAGGGTCCTTAAAAGCGGACCGAACACCATGACCACCACGAAGGGCTTTGGTCAGACATTACCGTACGTGCGGTACACCTTTCTACGAACCGATCTGTCGTTCCAGGAAAAAGTAGACACACAGAGGGTTTTGTGCGCGAGGAGATCATCTCACTGGGCAGATTAGAATACGAGGGCCCCCGAGGATGACTCGGGAACAGAGTACTATTGAACGTAAATTTGTCTGAATTTAACCACTCACCGGACAGCCGTCGGCCTTTCGGCCAACCGATCCAGGAGGAGCGTGTGCTTTCGAGCTCGGGGTGCCCGGGGACCTGGTTCCTTCAGCTGGAGTGCCCGAGCGTCAAGGGGCACATGAGGATCCCGGGGTTGGGTGATCTCGACCACTTATACCTAAGCGGTAGGACCACCCGAGGACCCTTGGGGCCGATCAGCGACCTGGGCATCAAGGCCCTCGTGGTCGAGCTGCTCTTGATTGTCGACCTGTGACTTAAGAGAGAATGGGGAATTTCTTTGCTTGGTGTGCTCTGTTAGTGCGGTACTTGTTATAGACTGCTCTCGTTTTCAACCTGAGATCTCTTGAATACCCAGACCGGCGGACAAGAGCAGGCAGAGGGCATAACCCAGATGTCCTATGGTTCGGTGGCGCCCGGGTATGACAGACCAGACCGAGCACCGACAGCCCGCCCCTGGGGCCTGAGCTCCGAACTACTCGAGCAGCTCGAGTGATAGGATTACCCAGAGCGCCCAGGAACTCGGTAGTGCCCGGGAGCCTGTCACGACACCGAACACCACAGCCTACCACATCGGACGTAAGTCAGCAGCAACTGCCCGCATGCATACCGATTGGGATTCTTTTATCAGCGGGGAAAATGAGAGAGCGAACTTTTTTCTCGCACAATCGAGCATCTCACCAGACAGATTAAACATATGGAATCCAGAAAAAAGAAATTGACATGCAACTACACATTGAGATTTACATTGAATTGACAAATTATACAAGGTTGGGCGACTTACCCAATGAGTGATAGCCCCTGGTCAACTTGGGCGGGGGGAAGCCCCCGGCCTGGTTGACCTGAGCCGCGAGCATGGCCGTCTACGGGTAGAACCTGCGCAGGTGCTCGATGTTCCATGGGTTGGGAAGTGGTCGTCCGTCTTCTGCCGCCAACCTGAAAGAACCTTCTCGCAGGACCCCGATCACGGTGAAGGGACCCTCCCACATAGGGGATAGCTTATTCCTTCCTTCACGCGACTGGACGCATCGGAGAACTAGATCCCCCACCTCAAAGGACCGTGCCCGAACGTGGCGCTGGTGATAGCGCCGCAAGCTTTGCTGGTACCGAGCCGCTCGGACGGCGGCACGCCGCCGGCGCTCTTCCAGGTAGTCAACGTCGTCGCGCCTTCGCTGCTCCTGCTCACCCTCAGAATATGCATGCACCCGAGGGGAGCTAGAGTGAGCTCAGAGGGGAGGACCGCCTCAGCGCCGTAGACGAGGAAGAATGGAGTCTCCCCGGTGGCGCGGCTTGGCATGGTCCGATTGGCCCATAGCACGGCGGGCAGCTTGTCCACCCATCCCTTCCCGTGCTTGGCGAGCACGTTATAGGTCCGGGTTTTGAGGCCCTTCAGTATTTTCACGTTGGCGCGCTCGACTTGCCCATTACTACGAGGATGAGCAACGGAGGCAAAGCAGAGCTTGATGCCGAGGTCTTCGCAGTAGTCCCCGAAGAGGGCACTCGTGAACTGGGTGCCGTTGTCGGTGATGATCCGGTTCGGGAAGCTAAAGCAACTAGTGATGCCGCGGATAAACTGGAGCGCCGTGTTTTTGGTCACCTTGAGGACTGGGACCGCCTCCGGCCACTTGGTGAACTTGTTGACGGCGACGTAGAGGTACTCATAGCCCCCGATTGCTCGGGGGAATGGACCCAGAATGTCCAACCCCCAAACCGCGAAAGGCCATGACAGGGGGATGGTGTGAAGAGCCTGAGCTGGCTGGTGAATCTGCTTTGCGTGGAACTGGCACGCCCTGCAGCGCCGAACCAGCTCGGAAGCATCCTGGAGTGTTGTAGGCCAATAGAAACCTTGCCGGAAGGCCTTCCTGACCAGCGTGCGGAACGATGAATGGCCACCGCACTCGCCCTCGTGGATCTCAGCGAGAAGATCGCCGCCTTCTGCCCGGGAGATGCATTTCAGGAGGACACCTCCTGCGCTACGCTGGTAGAGATCCCCATCTACTATGGCATAGCGTCTGGACTGCCGAGCAACTCTTTCGGCAGACGCCTCATCCCCGGGAAGGGACTTTTCCTTCAAGTACCCTCGCATGTCAGACATCCACGAGGCATCTTGAGAACATTCAGCGGGTGCAGCGCACTCGCCGAACGGTGGCACCCTGACGGGGCTTCCCACTGAGGGCGCCGCGGGGGTCCCCTGAATTGAGTTCGAGGTTTCCCCTTCGTCCTGTTCGGCAGGCAGGACGGAAGGCCATGCGAGTCTTTCTTCAAAGACTCCGGCAGGGACGCGCGCACGGGAGGAGGCCAGGCGGGGGAGCTCGTCGGCCAGAGTGTTGTCGCGGCGAGGGATGTACCGCAACTCCAGGCCATCGAAACGCCTCTCTAGCTTCCTGACCGCTGCCACGTACGCCGCCATTTGAGGATCCGCGCACTGGTACTCCTTGGATACCTAGTTAACCACCAGTTGGGAGTCCCCCTTAACCAGGAGGCGACGAATCCCGAGCCCCACCGCAGCCCGGAGGCCGGCGATGAGACCTTCATATTCCGCCATGTTATTGGATGTGCGGAACTGCAACTGCACGACGTACCGGAGCTCTTCACCCGTTGGGGAGGTGAGAACCACTCCGGCCCCCGTGCCTTTCAGCGAGAGGGAGCCGTCGAAGTGCATGACCCAGTACCCGGGCGCGTCGTGCCTGGGATACGCAGAGATCTCTTCTGGGATGATCTCGGGAACGGGTGTCCACTCTGCCACGAAGTCGGAGAGCGCCTGGCTTTTGATCGCCTGGTGACTGACAAAGTGCAGGTCGAATTCCGCTAGCTCCACCGCCCACATGACAACACGCCCGGTACCTTCCCGGTTCCAGAGAATGGGTCCCAGTGGATACGTGGTAACCACCGAGACCTTGTGCGCCTGAAAGTAGTGGCGTAGCTTCCGGGAAGCGACGAGCACGGCGTAGAGCAGCTTCTGAGCCTAGGGATACCTTGTTTTGGCCTCCCGGAGGACTTCACTGACGAAGTACACCGGTCGCTGTACCCGGCGGGCCCGGACAGCGGCTTTACCTGAGGGGCTGCTACAGCCCCCAGGCTCGGCGGCATGGTCAGGGCTGGCCGGGTGCTCGGGCTCGACTCCCTGGTCGGGAGGAGCAGAGTGCTCGGGCTCGACCCCTTGCTCGGGGGGAGCCGCGAGGACGGGTGAGTGCTCGGGGGCCACTGGGAGCTGGGACCCAGCACCTGGCCCCACGCACTCATCACGCTCCACCACCAGCACCATGCTCACGACCTGAGGAGTGGCCGAGACGTAGAGCAGCAGTGGCTCACCTTCGGAGGGAGCCACCAGCACGGGTGGCGAGGTGAGGTACTTCTTCAGATCGCGGAAGGCCTGCTCGGCCTCCGGCGTCCAGTCGAAATGACCGGTCTTCTTCAGAAGTTTGAAGAGGGGGAGCCCTCGCTCCCCGAGCTTGGAGATGAAGTGCCCGAGGGCCGCCATGCAGCCGGCGAGACGCTGGACCTCTTTGAGTCAAGCTGGGGGTTGCATCAGCTCGATGGCCCAGATCTTCTCTAGATTGGCCTCGATTCCTCGGCCGAAAACCAATAAACCGAGGAGCTTGCCCGCCGGCACCCCGAAGACGCACTTCTCGGGGTTGAGCTTGCGGCGGGTGGTGCGGAGACTATTGAAAGTCTCGGCAAGGTCCTTGAGCAGGGTGGCGCGGTCTCAGGATTTGACCACGAGATCGTCGATGTAAGCCTCGACGTTGCGGCCAACCTGTGAATCAAGTGTAATGCGAATGGCGAGCTGGAAAGAGGACCCAGCATTGCGCAAACCAAAAGGTATTGACATATAACAGTAAGTCCCCACCGGAGTGGTAAAAGCAGTTTTTTCCTCGTCCCCTACGGCCATGCGGATTTGGTGATACCCAGAGTTTGCATCTAAAAAGCATAAAAGATCGCATCCCGCAGTTGCATCTACAATTTGATCAATGCGAGGTAAGGGAAAATGATCTTTAGGGCAAGCCTTATTTAGGTCGGTGTAGTCCACACACATGCGGAGCTTGCCGTTGGCCTTCGGGACGATGACTGGATTTGCCTGCCAGTCGGGGTGGAGGACCTCTCGGATAAACTGCTGGCGCTTAGGCGCCTGCCGCCGGACCTTCTGCTTCACCGGGCAGGCGTCCGGGCGCACCGCCAAGTGATGCTCGATCACCTCCCTAGGGATCCCGGGCATGTCGGACGGTTGCCAGGCAAACACGTCTGCGTTAGCCCAGAGGAAGGTGACGATCGCGCTTTCCTATTTGCTGCCCAGGTCACCGCCGATCCGGACGACCTGGGTAGCACCTTCGCCCACCACGACCTCCATCGTAGGAACAGAGGTGTCTGCGGCGAGTCGGGGTTTGGATAAAGAGGGTCCCGGGCCCCCTGTGCAGCCTTCGACTTCGGCCTGCGCTGAAACCAGAGCCATGTACGACTACTCGGCGCAGGAGACAGCGCCGCCGGAATCGGCGGTCACGGAGATGGGGCCCGCTAGGCCCGGCATCTTAACCGTGAGATACGCATAATGCACGGCCATCATGAACTTGGCGAGCGCCGGACGCCCGAGGATGGCGTTGTAGGGGAGGGGGAGCTCCGCGACGTCAAAGAGGACGTTCTCCGTGCGGAAGTTGTCCCGACTCCCAAAGGTTACGGGTAGCTCGACCTGCCCGAGGGGCAGGGAGTGCCCGGGTGTCACTCCGCAGAAGGGGAGCGACGGCCTTAGGCGCCTGGAGGACACCTGTAGCTTTTCAAAAGCCTCCTTGGAGAGGAGGTTGAGGCCTGCACCACCATCGATCAGCACTCTGCCGACCTTGACATTGCAGACGGTGGGGGACACCACCAGGGGCAGTCGCCCCACGGCTGCAGTACTCGCGGGGTGATCGGCCATGCTGAACGTGATCGGGGCGTCCGACCACCTCAGGGGCCTGGCAGCCTCCTCGTTCAGGGTTGCCGAGCACACCTCGCGCCGCATGACCTTGATGCCACGACACGAGGAAGGCGTGTAGGCGCCTCCGTCGATGAAGGCGACGGCATGCTCGGGCTCCTGAAAGCTGAGCTCGGTGTTGTCGGGGGCGGCCTGGGCATCGCCTCCCCCGGGGGACTCATCGCGCTCTCTCTGGCGCTGCTCGACACTCTGTGAGATCGTGCCATCTGGTCTGGTGTATGGGGCGCCATTTGCCTGGCTCAGGCCCCACGGGAGCGGGGACCCTCGCTGGAGCAGGAGCCCGGCCGGGTGCCGGGGCTGTTGCGGGAGCCGGTGCCCTAGCTGGTGCCGGGCCCTCGCGGGTGCCAGGGCCCGAGGAGGGGCCCTGGCAGGGGCCCTTGTGGGCGCGGGCCGTCTGTCGGCGGCCGCCCGGCGCTCTTGCTGGCGGTCAGGCTCTTGGGCTGGCCTATGGGCGGGGTCCTGGGCCGGCTCGATAGGAGCGGCCTCGCGCTTTCTTCTCTTCTTCTTTTCCCGCTTATCAGAACGGGAAGAACTTGGCTGGTCGACGGTGGGGCGTGGAGCATGCCATGCCCGAGCCTCCACCGCCTTGGCGCACTTATCGGCCAGTGTGAAGAGCTCCGCAGTGGTTTCGATTTCGTGCGTACCTAGCTTTTCGAGCATCCGCTCGTCGCGGACGCCCTGCCGGAAGGCGACGATGACAGCGTGGGGGGCCACCCGTGGGATGGTGTTGCGGACCTGGCTGAAGCGCTGAATAAAGCGCCGCAGCGTCTCCCCCTCCTATTGCTTGACGGCATGGAGGTCGCACTCCAAACCGGGGCGCGTGAATGTGCCCTGAAAATTAGCCACAAACTGGTGGCAGAGGTCATCCCAGGAGCTTTTCGCTGCCTCCGGCCGCTTGAACGGCCGTAGTGTAGATTTGGACGAACTCGACGGGGTTGATGGACCCGTCGTACTTCTCCGGCAGCTCAGGGCGGAACTTGGAGGGCCACTTGACACGACGGAGCTCAGTGGTAAAGGCACGGCAACTGGTGCTGTACCCTGTGGTGCGGGCGGGAGTCCTTGGTGGCGAATGCCAACGCGCCGGGGACTCCCGGTGATCGTGGGCCGGGAAAGAGGAAGCCTGATCCTCCGCCTCGGCCTCCTGCCGGGTTTCCCGCTGGCGCTCGAGAGTGACGCGCGCATCCTCGTGGCCCCTCCACTCGTTGAGACGCAAGCGGAGGTCCCGGGCTTCGGACACGGCCAGGGGGATGGCGCTCCGCCTGGAGGCCCTGCGGCCCGCGCGAACATTGCCCGTTGATGAGTCGGTTCCGGCAGCGCCGCGCTGGGTGGTGGGGCGAGAACTCCCGGCCAGCACCTGGCGGCGAGCAGTGCCAACTAGGGCGATGACATCTTGGATCCACCGGCCTTCCGGAGTGTTCGGCGTTGCCTGGATGGGCGGATGCCTGAGGAGAGCATGCGCCGCAAGCAGCGCGCTCCCCGGGCTGGCCTCGCTAAAGGCGAGTCTACGCCGAAGTGGCACCCGGTGCTGCCCAGAGGCGGACCTGACGGCCGGGATTTCGACCACCTGCTGGGGGTCGGAGGGGGCACCGGCGGCCCTGCTGGGCCCAGCACCTTGGTCCCCTTGAGAGGGAAAAACCGCACGTGCAGATTGCGGCTGCTGCTGGGACACAGCAGTGGCTGGGACCTCCGGTGCGAGGGGCTGCATTTCCTCAGTGGAAGTGGAGCCAGAACACTAGAGGCGGTGCCCACCGGCCATTTTTTCCTGTGGAAGAAAACAAACGAACAGATTCAGGGATGTTCCCCCCTACCTGGCGTGCCAGCTGTCGGAGGGTGAACTCCTGTCGCAGGGATCCCGAGAGACCCCTTTTTAGAGATTCGGCCGGGGGGATGATCCTGAATGAGTTCGTCGGAGAAATAAATGGAAGTGGAAATAAATGCAACAGCCGGTGGTGGGGGATGATCGACCTAGTGCAGGGAGAAATAAATGCACCGGGGTTTAGACAGGTTCGGGCCGCACGGGGGCGTAATACCCTACTCCTGTGTGGATGCAATATCCTTCCCTGAGGGGGACCCCTCAGGGATATGTCTGGTTACAAGAATATATTGTATGGCTAAGAGCTTGAGGCTCCCTTGTTCTGGCTCTGCTCAAGCTTGCTTGCGGTGTTCTTCGTCTTTCTCCGTGATGTTTTCGATCGTGCTCTTCTTTCTGTGTGCCCATCCTTTTATGCACTCGCCAGCCACGACATACCCCAAATGGGAAAGAAGGGGCACATGTTCCAAGGCACCACGACTGAGAAAGGCGTCATCATTTCCTCTGGGCGAAGTGACATGGGCGATGGAAAAACGCGGCGCGCGTCCGACCACCCGCCACTGTGGACGCCCTGGCGTCGGGCGCCGTTGAGAGGGCCCACGGAGCAGCCACAGAGGCACCCGGCGCGCCCACCCTGTCTTGTTCCTCTGCCAGGGCAGGGTGGCAGGCGGAATGCTTTGATCCTGGCAACGTTATCCCGAGATACACCAGATGATACGGGACGGGACCCGTGCAATTAATGGCCCCACGCCCCTCTGCCAAAGCATGGCAGGGACTGACACTGCGGCGGGAGCAGTTGGGGATGTCAGGACATCAGGATGTCAGGCCGCGCATGCACATTAAATGCGGCCTTGGACCTCTGACTGGTTGACACCTCATCGGCGGGCCCCTCGGGGGCCCTTCTGGGTCGTCGGGGCATCAGGTGCTCTCGCACGAACCTTCGGGGAACCGAGTGCTCGGGGGCTGCCATGTGCAGCCCTGAGCACTCTCTCCCGAGCACTCTTGTATGATCTTTCGGGGAACCGAGTGCTCGGGGGCTGCCACGTGCAACCCCGAGCACTCTCTCCCGAGCACTTTTGTACTGACCCTCGGGGAACCGGGCGCTCAGGGGCTGCCACGTGCAGCCCCGAGCACTCTTTCCCGAGCACTTAGCTCTTCTGACCATCGGGGGATTAGGGTACTCGGGGGCGAACGGGCACCTCCCCGAGCACTTTCTTCCCGGTACTTGGACTCTGCGGGCTATCGGGGAACTGGGGTGCTCGGGGACCAGAGGCTGTGGCCCCGAGCACCTTCTCCTAGAAGTTAGATTTTTCTCATCCCGCAGGAGGGACCTCGCAGGATGGTGACACGTGGCGGACGGCTGGCTTGGCCTCGGGACTCAGGAACCCCCGATTCCTGATGCACCGACAGATTAGGTTTTTGTTTTTTTTACTTGTTGTAAATATGGGAGTGATCCCCTCCGAATGGTTCTTTTTGAATATAATAGAAGCCTTTCTTCGGGATCGCAACTCCAATGTTTGTTTCAATGCTTGATGATGTCTTTTCGCTTTTCACTTGATGTCCCGAGAAGTACTTAGCCGGAGCCGAGCCCGACCTTCCTTCCCCGAGAGCGAAGTCGCCCCGACCACTTGTCGTCTAAGTAGTGAGACCAATCCGCGCGTTTTAGCCCTCGAGCCCTCGCGAGTCTGCAGCTACTAAGTCAAGAGACAAAGGCACGAACTTTCTTGCTCGGGAGATAGGTTGATCTAGCACGGAGCACGCCACGACCAGTGAACACTTTTCCATTTTGCGACCACCCAAACAAGCAGACCAGAGACACGTGCGGGCGGAAATGGAACCAAGAGTCCCCATGGTTCGGTGGTGTCCAGGCTAGGACGGACCAGACCGAGCACCGACTACCCGCCCCTAGGCTCTAGGTGGTCTCAAGCACTCTCTCCCGGAACCGACTGTTTGGGTCCTCGGGGAACCCAGTGCTCGGGGGCCACTGTTCATGGCCCTGAGCACTCTCTCCCGGGACTGACTTCCCTTGGGTCCTCGGGGAACTCGGGTGCTCGGGGGCCACTGTTCGCTGCCCCGAGCACCCTCTTCCCGGTACTTAGCTTTCCTTGTCGTCGAGGGACTTGAGTGCTCGGGGGCCACTGTTCGCAGCCCCGAGTACTCTCTCCCCGGGACTTGGTCTTCTCGGGTCATTAGGGAACTTGGGTACTCGGGGATCACTGTTCATGGCCCCGAGCACCCTCTCCCGGGACTTGGTCTTCTCAGGTCATCAGGGAACTCGGGTACTCGATGACCACTGTTCATGGCCCAGAGCACCCTCTCCCGGGACTTGGTCTTCTCGTACCTTGCGGAGATGATCCCGCGGGAGGGTTCCATGTGGCATTCTGCTGTTCTGGCCTCGGGACTCGGGGACCCCTGGTTCCTGTGTCACTGACAGCACCTGACGCCTCCCCCCATGTGGATGGCTTATTCCCTGGTTTGGATGGCTCGTTCTCCTGACGTGCCCCCGCTACGACGCATAGCTAGCACGGGCATCGGCGTGCTCCACCGGTGTGCTCGATCGGTGCCACCTCCTCCTGCGCTGCTAACGTTGCCGTTGGTTAGCCCGCGCAGCCACCAGCGTGCTCTGCCGCATCGCCCAGCGTCCTAGTCGCCACTGCCTCACCCTTCACGCTCCTGCGCAACCGCCTATGCATGCCATGCCACCTCCACCGCTTCGGCCTCCCCTGCTATCGCCTCCCTCGCGCGCGCTCATGTGAAGAGGTCAACACTAGAGGCCTCTTTCCACCAATGCGTCGTCCCGCGTGCGCCGCCACTCAGCCATGCGCCAGCTCACCCAGGCCGGACCTCCTCCCCGCCGGTGAGCCCCATCTCCGGCCTTCTCCCTTTCCCTCCGACCGTCTCCCTCTCTGGCGCGCCCCTCTCTCTCGTGGCCTCCTCTTGCTTCAGCCAGCCTATGTTGCCCTCCCACTGCCGGCAAGCTCCACCTGATCCCAGCTACCCCTATCTCTCTCCCTGTGTCACATCCCAAAATCTGTAATTACATAATTAAGCATAAATATGCTTCTTAAGCATTATGTGTAATTTTGTGTTATTTTGTTTTATAACTCAAGAGCAATCCTTTTAAAGTCATTCGGATGAGAGAAATTAATCTGAGAGAGAGAAAAAATAGAAATCGCATTGGAAATACTTTGTCTCTCTAGCATGTGGACCCCACCGAAGTGGGCCAACTATCCCTCTCTCTCCCTCACGTGCAGCCACCTGCCCTCCCTCACTCTCCCGTGCTCCCTCTCCACCAGTCTAGCACAAGGGAGCTACCCCCTCTCTCCCCTCTCAAGCTCTCTCTCCCTTTCTCCCAAAATTCGACCTCAAGAGAAGGATTTGAGGTATGCATGTGGTACTCACGCGATCACGAGCTCATAAGCTATCCATCCATCCAGTTCATTTTTTTTTCTGAAGGGTTCGAGCCGGATTTGATGTCTTTTGGTGTTCTTGGTTGAAGCACAAGGAACACTAGAGTTCTTCGATTTCCTGTCGTTTCCTCCTTCGTCCGGTGGTCAACAACCTTGGCAAAGACCCTTGGGTGAGTCCCCTTGGCTTACATGTCAAGAATCCGTGTTTTGGTTGGATAGATTTCGAATTTAGAGCTAAGGTTGTGAAGTTCTAGTGTTCTTGAGCATTGAAGGCAATAGCCAAATTTTGGTCGATTTTGGCTTATACATGTGGTCCTATGCGGTAGAGGAGGTCAAGAGGGTGCTCTAGGTCCAAATCCCCACCCCAAAAGCCACCGAAATCGCTGAAATCATCACCGATGAGCTCACCTAGTGCCCCCGACTGCTCCCAGTGGTTTGACCGTGTTTTTTGGCAATCTAACCATCGTTCCATGGGTCCGATCGCCCCTCGGGCTAGTCTGACCGCCAGAACCCAAACCTCTCTGCACGTCGGCAGTCTAACTGCAATTTTTGATGGTCTGACCGTGACTCCCGGTGCTCTGACTGCCCCTATTGGTGGTCTGACCGCGGTCAACTCAGCAGAACCATTTTCAACATAGTTTACTGTTGGCTGAATCTTGTAAAGTTCATAATAAAATTCCTGAGATTTATTAATTAGATTAAAGCTTCATTAATTCACTGTTAATTCATCGCAAGCCCAAAATGGGTGAACATAATTTTGCTAGTCTTCTTATGACTTGTTATATCAAGGAATAATGTTTTCATATATTATAAGGCATAATTTTATGGAATTTCATCATATGCATTTTTGTAGCATACATATTTGCACTTCATTCATACTCAACATTGCATGCATTCTTCTTTAGTGAACGAAGAACCAAAGCGTGATGTGGGTGTGAGCGAAGGCGATAGCGAGCTCCTGTATTTCTGTGAATTCTGTGCGGGGAGTGTCAGGCAAACCCAAGAGTAGCAAGGCAAGCAACTAAGTATATTGCACATTTGTTCAATTGAATGAAGTCTAAAATTGATGAACTATACTTATATATGTTTGCATGTGTGGAGTCAAGATCGGGTACAAATGGGTAGATCCTATGTTAAATGCATTACTTCTACCTTGAATTGTTGTTCATCCTTTCCTTGTTGCCTTGAGTATGTTGCTGATGTCTAGATTACAAGTTAAATCGAAATGCTTAGTAATGCATAGGTCATTTGGTAGAAGTCGAGCGGTGAATTGTTTCATCATTCGCGAGCATAGGCGTTATTTACTTTCATAATGATCACAATGTTGGATATAGGTTGATGATGGTTGGATGAGTGGTGAGTATGAGACGAGAAATGGGCGGTGCTAGGGGTGTTATCTGCTCCGAAGAAAAGTCATGGGGGTAGTCCGAGAGAGGAACCCGGACACCGTAGACCGCTTACATCGTTTAAGAACCAATCGTAGGTGTAGTCATCTTTAGCACTTACCTTACTCACCACATGCCGATCTAATGGTAAGGTGAGCCGAATACCTCTGTAGATGTGATCATTTGGGCGTGAACATCGACGGTGTGAGCGGACGAGCTTGTAAGAGGTGCTAGTTTGCTCCGGGAGTAGTTCTAGTATCTCCGCGCCAAGCAATGCATGATCCAAATGATTACGGCTTATTGGGAAAGGTTGACATGAGTACCCCTTTGTATGGATCTATATGGTCATGCACGCCGTATGGTCCTCAAGTCGTGTGGGTCCAGGAGTATCCCTTGCAAGGTGTAAAAATATTTTAAAATGCCGCGCTCTCGGTCATGAGCATGCTTCTGTCCATCTGCATCGGTCGTAGAGTTTTCGCTTGTGGTTGATGGTTGGATATGCGGGAGATGATTGAGGTGGTCTTTCTTACATGTATGTTCATAATGGTTCCGGTTATTTATGTTCAATTGGTTATGATAGGGTAGAGTTATGTTGTTGTTGGTTAAGTTAATTGCTCACATCTATGTGTCTAGGTTACTTACCGCTGATGTTTAACTTAATCATGTGACTTTTCCTTGCTAATAGCTCAATGCATAATCCTTGGAGTCGAGCTATGTATATGTGCTCGTTATGGTTTAAGTCTTGCGAGTACCTTCATACTCATGCATGCATTTTCAGGTGCTACTGGTGAGGAAGAGCCGGTGTTTGGCTACTTCGTGCCTGCCGTTCAGGGTGGCGGGCAAGAGTAGTTCATCCTATTCTCGGAGGTCCTGCTTTTAGGGTGGAGCCTAAGGGCATGTGGCTCCACTCTCTTTTGTTGTATAGGTTTATGTTTCCGCTGCTTAGATGTTGTTGTCTTTTGTTGTAAATTGGTTTATAGGAAACAAACCATATTGCCCTAAGACAATGATATGCCATTACCAAACTTGGCCTATGCCACACTTGACTGAGCCCTGCTGCTACACCTATTCGAGCTCCAGTAATAAGAAGTGTCACTACGTGAAAAACGGACAAAGGGGACATACATAAGTGACGGGTCATTACGTGACCCGTCACTTATGTCGCCTCAGGTCGGGACCAGGTACTTACCCGTCACAGATAACAAATAATAGGTGACAGGTTGTAATAGTACCCGTCACCTATAACATCAGTGATGGGTAATAACTAAACCCGTCACTTATGACTTGGTCATAAGTGACGGGTCTTCCTACACCAATCATAAGTGACTTGGCAAAGGTGACGGGTCTCCCTAGACCAATTATAAGTGACGGGTCGTAACATGACCCGTCACTTATAACAAATAATAAGTGACATGTAATATTATCACCCGTCACCTATTGCTTAGCTCTATTTAAAGAGTTGGCCAGCCACTGTGCGGGCGAACAGTTACTTAACAGTTCCGCCCGCACGGTGTTGGGGATTTTCACCAGCTCTGGTAGAGATTTTCTAATATCTTGTTGATTTGAAGTTTGAATTCGTGCTAGGTCTTTCAAGGTTTGCATCTCACTTTTATCCTCCTTTACTTCTCCTCTAATCCCTATTTGGTAGATTTGTTGTGCTTTGAGTTGTAATCGGCCATTTTGCATCTTTATCTAAAATCTTAGTACAAGTGAGTTGTATTTATGTTAGATTTGATACTAGGTTTGCCCGATCTACCGCAAGATGCCACAAATCTAGTGTATTTGTATGGAATTTTTAATCGCATGCTTAACCACGAAATTAAGGTAATTGTTAATGAAGAATGAATGTTTTTATATTAATTGTAGATGAAGGATAGAAGTTGGATGTACCTTGAGACCCGGACTTGTCCGAAGTACCTGAGCAGGGTGAAGCATTTCATGAGTGCTACCTTGGCAGATAGGAAAGATCTTGGTAAAACGGCAATGCATTATCTATGTCGCGACTGCAAGAATTATAAGAAGTTCCCAAAACCAGACAATATCCATGCATACTTGGTTATGCATGGATTTAAAGATAATTATACATGTTGGAACAATCATGGTGAGGAAGGCCTTAACGAGGGAGAGTTGGATTGGGCCCTCCATGCCGACAGTGTGGATCAAGAACTTACACCCGATGAAATGGATCATGATCTCAAGGATGAGGACATATTAGGTTTCAATGATAATGATCTCGAGGATTTTGTAGAGAATATGAACCAGATGGTGCGGGATGTCGAGTGTCACAACGAGTATAACAATGGTGAGTTCACTAAATTCCATGACTTTATGCGGAATTTCAAGACGCCCCTTTATCCCAACTGTAAGGAGAAGTACACGCGGATATTTAGGAACCTAAAGCTTCTACAGCTGAAGGAAACTCATGGTTAGATTGACAAGAGTTTTTAAGCATTGTTGGATCTGCTAAGGGACATACTACCGGAGGGGAACTTGGTGTCCGAGGGCGTCTACGACGCGAAGAAGATAATTTGTCCATTAGGACTGGACATAGAAAAAATGCATGCATGTAAGCAAGATTGTATCTTATTTTGTCGAGAGTATGCAGAGCTTGATCAATGCCCCATTTGTGGAACCCATCGATATAAGCGTAGAAATAACGATGGTGACGGGGATGGAGGCAAGAAAAGTAAATATGGTCCTAGGAAGGTGGTGTGTTATTTTCTTTTAATTTCCTGTCTGAAGCGTCTATTTGCCAACAGAAATAAGACACAATTGGTGCGTTCTCATAAGGAGAGTCGTAAGATTTGTGGTAGTCAATGTGCACGGCCAAGTAGGCATATGCTGCAAGCACTATACCTAACATGTGTAACTTCCCAAATTTTTTTATATAATCTCAAATTTGTATGGAGTGTATTTAGTTTTTCCTATATTTATTTGAGAGTTTTCTATTTATTAGGATTTCTAGGGTATTTAATTGATGTTTTTATAAATATTATTAATTGATGTTGTCCGATTCTTTCACCGAAACCTCATCTGAAGTAGTGAATAATCAAGCTTCACTTGTATTGGGGTCGATTGCCTCGTGCTACTGATACAAATATTTGCTCCCCTCTAAATATGATCTTGAAGAATATTTATACATTGCAAACTAGTGCGACTTTAGGTTTAACTTTAGTTAACGTTCAAATATTTGGTTCGCAAGAAAAAAATACAAAGATTACTGTACCATGTTATCATTTGTTTATTAATGATGATGTGCATCTAATGGTCATCACATATGGTCCATATTGGTTGCTGCTTAATTTGTTCTGTGTCATGTTGTGGTTTTGAGAATAAATATGACAATATGTCATGGCAAAGTAAAGTTAGTCCCTCCTTTTAAGAGAAGGATTGGAAGTTGCTTCTCCTTTGGTGGTGGCCACATAGAAAAAAAGGACAATTTGACAGTTAGGTTTGGTGGTGATATGCGATTTATAACATTCATGAAAGTATCCTATATCTGCACAACATGCAAATTGCGTACATACTTTATTTTATTTCAAGACATATTATATATATAATATACACACAGAAACATATATACACACACACACACACACACACACACACACACACACACACACATATATATATATATATATATATACATATATATTCTATCTTAACAGGCTAAATACCCATAAATTGCTTTATAGGAAATAAACCATATTGCCCTAAGACAATGATCTGCCATTACCAAACTTGGCCTATGCCACACTGAGCTCTGCCGCTACACCTATTCGATCTCCTTTAAGAACAAGTGTCGTGGCATCTACTTTGTGGTAGTCAATGTGCACAGCCAAACAGGCATATGCTGCAAGCACAATACCTAACATGTGTAACGTCCCAATTTCTTATATAAATCTCAAATTTGTATGGAGTGTATTTAGTTTTTTTCTATATTTATTTGAGAGTTTTCTATTTCTTAGGATTTCTAGGGTATTTAATTGATGTTTTTACAAATATTATTAATTGATGTTGTCAGATTCTTTCACCGAAACCTCATCCGAAGTTGTGAATAATCAAGCTTCACTCGTATTGGGGTCGATTGCGCCGTGCTACTGATACCTAGATCCAACAAGGTGCTAGAAAAATGGAGCCCACCGAATATTTTAATTAAATAATAATAATTATTGTCATCATTTCGTTGATTCTCCAATTTCTACAACTGTACGTAGCTAGCCTAGTTTTCACTTCGGATGGGACATGGATATACTAATCTGGAGAAACAAAATGATTGTTAGTAATCAACACCAGGATGCTAGTAAACCACTACTTTTACTTATAATGGTAGATTTTTATTTACTTTGTTTGTGGTCCAAAAGCGGCTTTGAAGCTGTAGATACTACTGTACCACCGTACCATCTTACATGCGAAGTAAAGAACCGAACAGCTCAAAAACGGTTCAGAAACGGTCCTACTCCTAACAGATCATCTGTCACCAGTTATATAATATACACTGACTTGTACCTGTGATGCCTCTTTACACTGAAAATGTGCATGGAAAGGTAAGTAACACTGAAAGACTATACAAAGCAAAGCATTGGGTCTTGGAGATGGGGTTCTGGACCTCCCACTACACCAGCAAGAATTTGTATGCTGATTAGGAAGCAATTATATGCACTCCCTTCTGTGTTGTTTAGCTGAGTTCCAACTGATGAAATTGTCACTATCAGCAAAAGAATTAAAACTAACTGATGTGATATGACTAATATTAGTAATTTCCCTATCTTTTCATCATGCGCAATGGTAGGATCCAAATTCCTAGCCTATCCAAAACCTAAACAATCTTTTGAATCAATCAATACAAATAGGAAGCTCAAGTTTTTAGACGAACTATCGCATACAGTACGATCAGATCCTTGTTTGATCTAAAATGGTAATGGTAAATCGTATGGTTTATTTTGCCCAAGGTTGGTTCAAAACATTGAGCCATCTCTTCCTATTGGCACTAAAACTTCACAAACTATACTGTCACTCAAGTTATACTATCACTCAAATGATTGATAGTAGAGGGGAGCAGGACCCCGTAGTTGTTGTGTATATATATATGTATATATGTATAAATATATATATTGGCACTAAAACTTCACAAACTATACTATGACTCAAATGATTGATAGTACAGGGGAGCAGGACCCCGTGGTTGTTGGGATCTAAGCAGCAGCCTCTGCATCCCACTCAGGCCAAATATTTAGTCACATAAATTTATATTCTCTACTTATCTTTCCCTTACTCCACTTCCCAAACTTTATATGCTCCATTGAGAGGATTTGCACATATCATTGCTCCCACTGGCTACTCCACAACTATTTTACTCCCCTTTGAATATGATCTTGAAGAATATTTATACATCAATTGCACACTGATGCGCATTTTGGTCTGCCTTTAGTTAACATTCAAAGATTAGTACACCATGTTATGATTCTTTTATTCATGATGGGCAGCTAATGGCCAACACAATGCTCATTCTTTGGTTCTTAATTTGTGATGTGTGACGATGACGATGTTGTGCTTTTAAGAAGTATATGCAATGGAAAAGCAAAGTTAGTCCTTCCTTTTGATAACACGATTGGAAGTTGCTTCTCCTGTGGTGGCGGCCGCTCCATTGTCAACAATGTTCTGTTTTTGTCTGTTTGTTCCTATCATTTGTGGGCAAGGACGATGCGATAGTGAGGCTGGGTGGTGATGTGTGTTTTGTAACATTCATAGAATTATTTAATATGCAGAACATATATGGATTTGATGAACAGGGTACTCAAACCACAGTTGGATCAGTTTGTCGTGGTATTTATAGATGATATATTGATTTATTCAATGAACAAAGAAGAACATACTAAGCAACTAAGGAGAGTCCTTCAGAATTTAACAGACCATAAGTTGTATGCCAAACTTAAGAATTGTGGGACTTCTTTCACCACAGAGACCAAATATGTTTTTTTTTCTCTCATCGAAATTCGAATTTCTGGAATTTGTGGTGGCGATTATGGAGAGGATTTCGGATCTGCATCTCAGCGCACTGTCAACAAGGCCGTTCGCCGCTGTTTCCCTATATTTGAACCTTGCGTTTGCAGCCTATGGTCACTAATGGCCCGCTCGGGCTGCTCTACATCCGTCAACTGATATTTCCCTACCATCGGTCGGGGTGACTGCATGTCGTCACCATTGGCCGAATCTGTGAAGGAATCCGGCGCTCTACAATCTCCATCAGCTTCGGAGTTTATCCAGGCTGCTCGACTCGCTGGTTTCTCTGATGTAGACATCCTGCGACCGGATGAGAGCATTGTCGATGGCAATGTTCTTGCGTTGGCCTAACGTATTGTGGAGGCTATGGCCTTGAATCTCGACGTCCGTGATGCTTCGACCCTATGCTGTGTCCTGTAGTTCCTTCGCAAGCTCCTAGGAAGGGCACCAGCATGGGAAAAGCTAGGGTTGGTTGCTGCGACCTTGGCATGGACCTCTCCCCAAGCAGTAGACGCAACCGGTGGTGGTCCTGGGGGACTTCTTTTCGGGAGAAAATCAGCGACCATGATTGTTAAGTCCAACTGTCATTTGGCTGATCGATCTTCAGATATTTCCTTGCAGGATTCCATGGCTTTCTTGGCAGGTGATTTGGGTCAATGTGGTCGTAGCGGGAAGGATGTTTTTGGTACTTATTGGAGGTGTCATGCTTCCATTTGTGCACAATCACCTTCCTATTTTTGTTCGACGACGACCTACTCACAATCAAAGCAGAACCAATCAACCAGCTCTCTTTCTTCGTCCTTTCTTTCTCCCTCCTATGCTCCGGTGGTGATGGCTGGCACTGGCACTTCTACAGCTGGTGGTGGTCAGAGACATGGGGCTATTGGTGCTCTGACTGGTGGCCAAGGTAGTGACTCTGTAAAGGCGACTAGTGTACAAGTCGACATCCAATCCTGGGCGACGACCAAGGAGACTAGATGACCCGGTGTTGGTCTGTCCCTGCCATTCTGAGGTCACGACCGGATCACACAGGCGCAATCTTCCATCCCCGTCTTCAACTCGCTATCTGATGTCCAATCGGTTGGCACTATTGGCATATTCAATGGACAAGCTGGCCCTACTTCAGGTCAAGGTGGTCACTTCACATTCGGTACTAGCGCCTCGACCTGTCCTTCGATTGGAGGGGGGGGGGTCTCTAGCTTTGGTCCTCGGTTTGGAGGTCGAGGGCGCAACCCAAGTCGATCCCATGGCTTCTCGAAGGTGTAGGAGGGCAGCACCTCAGTTTTGCCTGATTCGACAGCCTTTCCAGGTCCATCGCCTCAAGCTTCTGAAGGAAAAGATAACAAACAGAGACCAAAGAAAATCTATTACTTCCAGTGCAAGACGAAGGGGCACTTGATGGAGGCGTGCGATGTAGTTCTATACTGTGTCATGTACGACAAGCATGGCGACCACCTATCCGCTAAGTGTCCAATTCTGAAACTCCCGAAGCCTAATGCAATGATGCTTGGTTTTTGTAAGACCCCATTCCTGAAATCTCTTGTGCCTCCTGTATCACTCCCTGGATTAAGTAGCTGATACACACAGTATAAGAGTTGTAATATCACAGTCAAACGTCGTACATAAGTATTAAGGTTCAAAGTACAAAAGGTTACAAACCATACTGCATATTACAAGCCTGGCCTAACAGCCAACAAAATACAGCGGAAAACAAATGCCCAAACCACAAGCAGCGAGGGTGTGAACATGACTTCTAACTCTACTCTTCATCACCACCCTTATCTCTGGTGAAATCGGCATCAGTTCTTTCATCTAAATGACAGCAAGAGTGAGTACGGAAGGTACTCAGAATGCTCTAGACTACTTCAAAGTGTTTTATATATGCATAATGGAGTAATTCAAGGGCTAGGCTTTACGATTTTAGTTTTAGAGTAAAGCAGTTTTATGCAGGTATTCAATTGTATCATCTATTGTAGACTTTAAAACAGTTCAAATAGCTCAAAACAAGGTATCAAGCTGTATCTGGGGGTTTTTCGGTATGGGAGGGGCTACACCTCACTCTGCAGTCCCTTATCATCACATTTGGTGTACCTCTAGTACCATACAGCTTCTAGCGGATTAAGCCAGGAACCTCATCACACGAACATCTAGTCCACACACTCACTCATCAAGACACACGCACCCAGAGTCTAGTCAAAATGGTTACAGCTATCGCATGTCCATGACCGTGGACATGGCTATTCGAATAGGTTTACACTCTGCAGAGGTTGTACTACTTTACCTATGCGATATGCTTAGCCTTCAACCGTTGCAAGCGAAGGACCGAATCATACTGAGGCACAACCGAATCATACCGAGGCACATCCAATCACCTTTTCTACCGGGCTTTCCTACGAGATTTACCCCCCAAGCGTCAGAGTCCATGTACTGAAGGCCAGCCCCCTTTTTAAGCCTAAGCCGGTTTTAGAAACCTCCAAACAGCGGGATAGATGGCCACTTGACTACTCGCTGCTCCTAGCCTCCTAGTATGATGCCCAACTCAGTCCGGTGAAGGAGAAATCAAGTCCTACCCATATAGGACACATGGTTGCACAGGGTGGCTAAGCATGACGGCGCATTGACTCGATCTTTAAATGGCTAGGGCTGGTATCTTCCGGCAATGAATACCACAAAGGTGACTCACGCCCCTAAGAACATCCTCATCTAGAGTACTACTCCAACTGCCCCCGCCAAAATAGTTTCCACCAATTTTTACACATCTTCCACCATATCCCACATGACATCAAAGATTTCACCCTCATCATGAAATTAACAACTATCAAGGATTCATGGTATATGAGTTATTATTGATAATAGTAATTCTTGTCTCTGAGGAGAGGTGTTTTAAAAGCGACGTCTCCGAGGAGACGTATTCAATCCTAAGCATGCTAGATATCAAGGCGTCATCCATCGTTAAGATATTTAACAACAGGTACTCCTAGGGTGATATGTATTCTGGATGATGACATTTAAGGCATGGCAATGTTGACAAGATTAACTATTATAAATAGTTTGAAAGAAAACACAATACATAGCACATGCGATAATAAGTCCAGTTTTAATTGACCATGTAGATTATTTGGAAAACATAGGTTCAATATGATCAAGGAGATAAGACTTGCCTTCTCCAGAGTTTTCTTCAAAGTCTTGGTTGAAATCAGGATCTTCCTCGCTCTTGATGCTTCCTACACAGCACTCGCAAAACTCTGGCGGCTCCGCAAGTGTGACTACGATCAATACGAGCTATACTAGAGAAGAACCAATTTGACACCAAATGGAAAACCAAATGAGCCCTAATAGATATCACATTGTGATAGATGGGTAGATCTCGAATTTAGATGAATTTCAACGAAGAATCGCCGAAATCGGAGACACAATAGAGAAGTTATGGCCTCCGAAAGATTAAATCTAAAATTAAATTAGGAAAATTATGAAATAACACTATTCATAGGTGGGACGCATGGGTGGGGCCCACTGAATAGTAGCTTGGGCCCACAAGAACAGTAACCTGGGCCCACATGAACAATACCAGGTGGGCCGAGATGGGCTTGGATTTGGGTCAGGTCCAGGCCTAGATGGGTCGGGCCAATCTTAGGCTGCACAGTACCAGACTACACAGCGCCAGCCCGCTTGGGATTGTGCTGGGGGTTTAGCGGGCCTTAGCGGTAGGCTTTGAGGTTCGGTCAGCCCACGGGGTGTGGCCACTGGGAGGCTAGGCTGCCTTAACAGGCTGGCCCACTCGCGGCTGGGCTGCACAGCTTGGCCGAGCCATGTAGTGTGCGAATAGCGGCCTGGCTACACGTGCGTGGGCACGCGATGGCGAAAGGGGATCAATAGGCAGTGGCGAGGAATCGAGGAGCAACGATGCCGAAGAGCTCGCCGGAGTTGGTTTCTCGCCGGGGCTTCACGACGATGAGCGGACGCCGGGCTTCTATGTGACAAGGCAGACTCGACGAAGGGCTCATTGATGGCGGCCGGCGGTGAGAGTGCTACTAGACGGCGGCCGAAGAGGGCAGCAGCGTGGCCAAAGTTAGGCAACACCTCTCTTGTACTGGGAGGCACCAACCTACAACAAAAAGGGGTCCTAAGGCCTTTAGGCATCATGGCACGATGGCTGGCCAAACATATGTAGCACCGGCATGCTGGCGGCAACTGCACAGCGGCAGAAGGCAACAACCACGGCGGTGTGTGGCTACACGCTAACAGAGAGATCAGGGTGGCAACATGCTATCTACGCGGACATGAGGGGGAACTAGGTGGCTCACCGACGTCTGGGTTGAAGGAACAAGAAGGCAGCCGGTGCTGAGAAGCTGCAGCGGCGATGGTGTTGGCTTGGCTTTGTACACGGGCAGCTCCCGTCGGGCTCCTGGTGATCGACGGCAGCATCGGGATGGCGGCAAGGCCCTAGAGCTCCTCGGTGGCTTGTGGATGGATGATTGGCGACGGTGGAGATGCGGTGGCGGAAATAGCGGTGATGGTGCGGTGGTGTGGATGGTGAAATGGGGGAAAGGAGAGGAGACCGGGCGTGCTATTTATAGAGGGAGAGGGACAACAGTGTCGTGCTCGTGACATCGGACGGCATGGACAGCAGGTGCGGTAGTGAGGTGGTAGGGTGTCACCCACCATTTTCCCGGGTTGTGGGAGCTCTACGCCGTCCACACGCTTGCCAGCCATGAAAGTCGTAGGTGCCAGGGCTTTGGGTTGCGGGAGAGAGAGCTGAGCGAGAGAGAGTTGGAGCGGGAGCGCACGACGGGATGAGTGAGAGAGGCAGGTGGCTTGCCGCCATGGTGGTAGCATGGCGTCGTGCTAGACAAGGGAAGGGGAAGACGGAGACTGGGCAGTGACGGCGGGTGAGCAAGCTGGCTTGCGGGTGGGCAGGCCGGGAGGGCGCGGGGGGGGGGGGAGGAAAGGGTTGGGCCGATGGCTCACGAGCCATATTAGAGAAGAAGAGGGGGAGTTGGGCCGATGGCTCATGGGCCAGATCAGAGAAGGAGAGGAGAAATTGAGCCCAGGGAGAAAAAGGAAAAAGGGAAAAGAAAGAAGAAAATGGTTTTAGGATAAATTCAAATGTGAGATTTGAATTTGTATTTGACTTTGGATTAGGATCAGTTCAATTGGAATTATTTGAATTATGAATTAGAAGTAAAGCTCTAAGACTTTGGAAGATGATTTGAATCCAATTTGAATTCAATTTGAATTTGAGCTGAAAAGATTCTAAGAATAGATTTAAAATTGAGAGACATTCAATTTCAATCTCCACACAAGAACCATAAAAACCATAAACCAATGTATGTGAAATAATTCAATGTAGGGATTAGTTTAGAATAAACTTTGGCTCAACGTGGAATACTTAGTCCAATTATATATAAGAATGCATACATACACATACTTCCTTGTCTTTAGTTAGCTTAATTAATCATAAAAAGTTTTAATTTGGAATGAAATTTGCAATTAATTAACATGCTTAAAACTCAGGATGTTACAAACCTACCCCACTTAAACAGAATCTTGACCTCGAGATTCGGAAAGTTTGTCTAAGAGATTTGGAAACTCCTTCTTTAGATCCTCTTCGCGTTCCCATGTAGCTTCTGCTTCCGTGTGATTACTCCACTGTACTCGGCAGAACCTGACTACTGTCCTTCTGGTTTGATGGGTTGCCACATCTATGATTCGGATGGATCTTTCCTTATACTGAAGATCTTGCTGTAGATCCATGATTTCTAGTGGAACCTGTTCCTCAGGGACCCTCAAACACTTCTTTAACTGTGAAACACGGAACACATTGAGTATATCGGACATTTCTCTCAGTAGAGCTAGCTTATACGCCACTGCTCCAATTTTGTCGAGTATCTTGTACGGTCCCACATACCTTGGTGCTAACTTTCCGTGAACTTGGAATCTCCGAGTGCCTCTTATCGGGGACACCTTGAGGTAGACGTAGTCTCTAACTTTGAAGGTCAAATTTCTCCTTCTATTATCAGCGTAACCTTTCTGTCTACTTTGAGCCACTCTCATATTCTCCCTGACCTTGGCAACTTGATCTTCTGCATCTTTAATCAACGTAGGTCCAAAGAGCGAACACTCTCCTACTTCTGACTATAGTAGAGGTGTTCTACATTTTCTTCCATATGATGCCTCGAAAGGCGACATCTTCAGACTAGTTTGGAAACTGTTGTTGTAAGAGAACTCTGCAAATGATGGACTTTTCTCCCAGTCTTTTTCGTAGGTTATCACACAAGCTCTTGGAAGATCCACTAGAATCCAGTTTACCCTTTCAGTCTGACCATCGGTCTATGGGTGGTAAGCAGAATTAAAGTCTAGTTTAGTCCCCAAGGCAGTGTTTAGACTTTTCTAGAACCTTTATGTAAATTGCGGTCCTCGATCGGAGATGATCCTACTAGGAACTCCGTGAAGCCTCAAAATATTGTCAATATATAGGTTTGCCAACTTGTCTCCATTATAGGTGGTCTTAACAGGTATGAAGTCGGCTATTTTTTCTTAAACGATCCACTATCACCAATATGGAGTCGTTACCCTTCGGAGTTCTGGGTAAACCAACTATGAAATCCATACCAATATCATACCATTTCCAAGTTGGGATCTGCAATGGTTGCAGCAATCCTGCTGGTCTTTGGTGTTCTGCCTTGACCCTTTGACAGGTCACATCGAGCGACAAATCTTGCTGTGTTAGATTTCATTCCTATCCACCAATACCTGATCCTTAGATTTGTGAACATCTTGGTACATCCCAGATGAATAGAATAGAGTGAGTTGTGGGGTTCATTCATGATGAACTCCCTAAGATCTTTCTGGTCCGGTACGCATAACTGATCCTTGTACCATATAGTTCCTTGTAGATCTATCCTAAACCCGGGTGCCTTATTCAACACGAGATTCTTCTTGACCTCTAGAATCTCCTCATCTTTTGACTGGGCTCACGGATTTTATCCTCTAGTGTTGGATGTACCACTAGAGTGTGAACTTGTCCTTGCGTTATGTGCAGATTCAGATGTCACATTTCCGTGAGCAGTTCTGGTATTAACTTTTGGACCTGTAGATTATTGGAGTAAACCTTCCTACTAAGGGTGTCAGCCACAACATTAGCCTTGCCTGGGTGATATTGGATATTCAGGTTGTAGTCCTTTATCAACTCTAACCACCTTCTTTGCCTCATATTCAATTCTGATTGGGTGAAAATATACTTCAGGCTCTTGTGATCCATATAGATCTCGCACTTATTTCCAAGAAGTTAGTATCTCCATATCTTAAGTGCATGGACAGCTGCTGCCAATTCCAGATCAAGAGTTGGGTAATTCTGTTCATGGTCCTTCAGTTGCCTGGATGCATAAGCCACAAATTTGCCTTCTTGCATCAATACATAGCCTAAACCCTGGCATCATGCATCACAATAGACCACAAAGTCCTTCTGGATATCCGACAATTTTAGCACTGGGGCGGTAATCAGCCTCTTCTTGAGTCCTTGAAAACTTCTCTCATAGGCTTCATCCCATTCGAACTTGGCATCTTCTTGAGAAGCTTGGTCATTGGTCTAGCTAACTTTGAAAACCCCTCAATAAACTTGCGGCAATAGCCTGCCAGCCCAAGGAAGCTTTTGATTTCCGTGATATTGATGGGTTGGACCTAGTTAACCATGGCTTCTACTTTTGAAGGGTCCACTGATACTCCTTTTGTTGTCAGCACATGACAAAGAAATGCCACTTCTTGAAGCCAAAACTCACACATACTGAATTTGGCGTAGAGCTGGTGAGCTCTTAGCCTTTGCATAACCACCCTCAGATGTTGTTCGTGTTCTTCGGCATTCTTCTAGTAGATGAGGATATCATCAATGAACACTATCACAAACTTGTCCAGTTCTTCCATGAACACCTTATTCATCAAATTCATGAAGTAGGCCGGGGCATTTGTCAGTCCAAATGACATGACTGTAAACTCATATAACCCATACCTTATCACAAAGGCGGTCTTCTATATACCACCTTTCCTAATCTTTAACCGGTAGTATCATGATCTTAAATCTATTTTGGCGAAATACGTAGCTCCTCTTAACTGATCAAACAGATCATCGATCCTTGGTAGTGGATACTTGTTTTTAATGGTCATCTCATTCAATGAGCGGTAATCCACACACATCCTTTGACTTCCATCTTTCTTTTCTACAAACAACACTGGTGATCCCCACGATGAAAAACTAGGCCTGATGAAACCAGTTGCTAGCAACTCTCTGATCTGCTCTTTTTACAACTCTAGTTCATTGACTACCATCCTATAACTATAAGGTCTCTTGGCAATTGGGTCTGTTCCGGGTTAGAGATCAATAACGAACTCTATATCCCGGTCTGGTGGCATACCAGGTAATTCATCTGGGAATACATCCACGTATTCACATATTACTGGCACATCTTCTGTTGATTGGACAGATAGATTGCATACCATTGGGTCAAATTTGGGCCTTTTGGGCTCAAACTGTACCTTGATCCCTTTGTGATTGACCAGGGTAATGTTCCTACTAGCACAAGCTATATTGCCTTCGTGCTCCGCTAAACAATCCATCCCCAGGATTACATCTATTCCATTGGAATTCAGAATTACAAGATTTGCTAGGAACTCTACCCCACTTAAATGGAGTTTAACCCGGGGACATCCTAGGCGACACCAAATATTTCACGCCGGGGATCGAAAAAGCTTAGGATTCTTAAGAACCACAAATGGCAACTTATGAAGTGCAACAAACTTTGAAGAAACAAATGAATGCGATGCACTAGAGTCGAATAAGACTGTTGCAAGGGTTGAGTTGATGGGGAACTCACTGAGTATAACTTCCAGTGCTCCCTGTGCTTCCTGTGCGTCAATGTGGTTCACACGGTCTCATCCATAGTTCCGTGACTGCCCAACTAACTGGTTCCCTCCTCGTCATGTTCCTGCTGCTGGGGCGGAATGAGCTGGGGCATTGTTCTTGTTGGCATTGGGGCAGTCTTTCATGAAATGACCTGGCTGGTGGCAGATATAACATGTTCGCTGTGTAACTGCTGGAGTTGGGTTGCTGCTCTGTTGAGATGGCCTTGCTTGGAACTGCAGGGAGCTAACACTATTGTGCGGGATGTGGATCCCAAAGTCTGATACTGCATGGTCTGTGGTTGCCGATATTTGGTTCTCTGACGGTGATTGAGACTGGCCCCTGGGACCTACTGCCCTGCTGCCTTCGATCAGACAACTTTCTCTTTTTTTCTGCCTCTATGGGTGCTTGAGCCTCTTCTAGAAGGAGGGTCTTGTTCATCATGGTATTAAAGTCAGGGTAGATGATGGGCACAAGCTGGACATATAAGCTGCGAATCAGTCCTTTCTTAAAGTGATCCTTCTTCTTCTTATCTGTTGACACCTCTTCCGGTGCATAGCGAGAAAGGCGGATGATCTTCCGGATGTACTGGTTTACTGTCATTGATCCTTGCTTCAGATCATGGAATTCATCAGCCTTCATTTCCATGATTTCTACCGGTACATGATAATTCCGGAATTCTTCGCAGAATTCCTCCCAAGTGATGGCATCGGTATCCACTGATGCTTCACAGTAGTTTCCCCACTGTTCGGTTGCTGATCCGGTGAGTTGATTGATGGCGAGATTCACCCTGTCTTGGCCCTCTCAATTGATGACCTTAAGCTTCCGGGTGATTGCCCTAAGCCAATCATCCGCTTCTAAGGTGTCGTCAGTACTGTCGAAGGTTGGAGGTTTGATCCTCATGAATTCTGCCATCTTGTTCTGAGGTCCATATCCTCGGTTGTTGTTTCCTGCTCGTGCTATGGCCTCCTGTAGATGTGTCTGATTGGCCATCACTGCCACTAGGTCATTCTCTGGTGGTGGGGGCAGTGGGGTTCCTTGACTACTGTGGTGGCTCTAGTGGACTTCCTGGCTGGGCTAAGAGTCGGCGACCCTGCCACTTCTTCTTCCTTGGCCCATAGAGGCCCTTCCTCTGGACCCTATTGTACTCCCTGCTTCAGATCCCATCTAGGGGGCTACGTGGATAGGTATGAGCTGGCGTTGTTGGCGAAGGCGAGAGGATTGCCTAGATGATTCGATCTATTTTCTGTAGATAAGAGAGGAAGCAAGAGCGAAGAATGAGATGCAAGTTTAGGGCAAGCAAGATAGGAGTAAGGGCAGCCTCACTAATCATGCAACCAAGATACAACAAGAAGCAACACCAAACAAGAGTACAAGCAACATGTATTAAACAAACCTAGGACTATCTCCACTAGGTTTCGATCTACGGTGACAAAAGCATACGTGCGCACCGGATTTCAATTCGCATTCCCTGTCAATCCGAAAGCCATATGGATGAACCAACCATGTCACAGCGTGTCCCATCGAGTCTTTTACGTGATCCAAGGAGCTCATCCCCGTTTGTGCAGCGACACGACCAGAACGCGATTGCCAACCACAGTATGTCACAGCCATCACCCATCTCATCTCTGCTGATCATTCTTCCTCTCAGTGGATGACCTACCAAAACCCAAGCCATAGCATTGTGTTCCCAGGAAATTTGAATGTCTCTGTTCAGACGGTTTCTCAAATTTCATAGCCAATCTCCTGGAACGCGAGCGTCTTCATTGTTCCGTCTGTTCACGGTCACCACCAAACCTAGTAGCAGTCATCGCTGTTTTGTCGCTACCTCGGATGACACCATCCAAAACCAACCATACCGCTAAGTTAGTCTTTCTGCGTTCTACTTTATGCTTCCCTCGTTTCACTGAAATGCCGTCAAAGCTCAACATCAATGACAGTGGACATGTGCCCAATTGCCATCTCCGACGAAACCCAAACCACCGCTGCTACATAGTCACCGATAGTATTATTAACTTAGAAGCGCAACCTCTAGCCATTTGTTCTATCATGGGTAGTCAAGACTAGATCTCAGTGTATCCCTTCTTTAATCCAAGACGATTCTTGTATAGCATGCCAAGTCAACACCACATCATTCTCCTTAGCCTAGTCAGCGAAGTCTGTTCTGCCCTACACTTCTTGAATCCTGCGCAATGATGTTGTCAATCCTTACACAGTGATTGTTGTCACGTCCCAAATTCTTAATCACGCATTTAAGCAAAATCATGCTTCTTAAGCATTATGCTTAATCTTGCAAAATGGTAATTCAAAAACGCTAATGTTCTTCGTTAAAAATCATTTGGTCAAAAGAAAGAAAATTGGGGGAGAAAATAATAGAAATTACATTAGAAATACCCATTTTCTCTAACGTGTGGGCCCCACATGTGGCCCCACACCTCACCCACTCCCTCTCTCAAGTGGGCAGCACCCCACCTGCCCTCTCTCTCTCCCCCTCACTCCACCACATCCCCACTTAGTGCAGCACACAGCTGCAGCCCCTCCCTCTCTCCCTCTCCCACTCAAGCACTCTCTCTTTTCTTCCAAAATCCGAGCTCAACTGGAGGATTAAATGTATGCATGTGAAACCATTGCATTCTCTAGCTCATGAGCTACTCATCTATCCAATCCATTTTCGTTTTCATGGAGGAATCGAGTAGTTCTTGAAGTTCTTGGCGTTCTTGAGATTTTTGGAGCAAAAATGGGGTTTTGGTCGAATCTAAGCTCTAGAGTCGTGTTGCTAGTTGATGAGTAAGTTCTAGTACCCTTGGACTATCCCTAACATGTCCCCTTTAGTCTTGGAAAAGATCGCAACTTGAATCAACCAAATATCCACTTGAGAACAACTTTTCTGGGCTGACTCGGATACTCCGGACTCACCTAGATACTCTAGGTTCAGTAGAATTTGTCTGTTGAATTGTGTTCAAAATTGGTTAGGATTTAAGGTGCGAGTTTGGTTTAGGATCTCTTGGATAGGGCATATGCACATTTGTGTAGCACAGATTTGTAAAATGAGTCAAATCACCCGAGTGGGAAAAATCGTGAAGAAACCAAGCTTGTATCGCTCGGATTATCCGGACAAACCTGGAGACTCCGGGTAGTTATGTGATCGTGTAGCCAAGAGCTTTGTTTGGAACCTCACTCGGAGTGTCCGGTACATCCCGGATAGTGCGGACCAACTCGGAGGTTCCGATTCAAGTTAGATTAATGCTAACCGAGAGCCTTCCCCGGAGGATGGCCTTGATACTCCGGAACTTGGACATTCCGGATTCACCCGGATACTCCGGGCCAGTCAAATAAAATGCAGTAACGGAGCACTTCTTTCGTAGGGTCACCCGGAGGGTCCGAGCTCGGATACTCCTAACCATTCTGGATACACCAGATGGCTGCTAATTTCTGGATTTTGTTTAGATCATTTGGTATTGCATTGATTCACATATCTTGTACTTCTAGCATGTTGTTAATCTTTGTGGCATACCCCTTTTGCACTTCATTCATACTCATTTGCCTTGCACGCGTTGATCCTTTTTAGAGATCATTGATCCGTCAATCCCGGAGGCTGAGGGCGATCCCGAGGTGTCCCACCTATTTGAGCCAGTGTATCCAGGCAAGCAACTAAGCATATTGATCCCTCTTGTGAAATTGGATAAGTCTAAAATTGATGAAATATACTTATGTATGTATGCAAGTTTAGTGAGTCAGTGTCGGGTACCAATAGGTAGAACCTATGTCGATTGCATTCTTCTACTTTGAATACTTGTGAATTTACATTCCTTGTAGCATTGAGATGTTGTCAATGTCTAGGTATGAGTTCGACTTATATGCTTAGCTATGCTTAGGTCATTCGGTAGAAGTCGAACAACTACGCATCCCATTGTTCGTGAGCATAGGGCCTTCTTATGATTACATACACTTGTTGAGGTTGAGATGGTTGTATGAGTGGTGAGTATGAGATGAGGTGTGGGTGGTACTAGGATGGTGTTTTGTCCTGCCCGGATGTGAAGTTCCCCTAGGTAGGTCGGTAGAGGAAAACTGGACACCGTAGACCGCTTTGCGCCAGTTAAGCACTAATCGTCGGTGTTGTTGGCTTTAGCACTTACCTTACTCACCACATGCTGATCTAATGGTAAGGCAAGCCGAATACCTTCTCAGCTGTGGCTTTTTAGGCTTGGACATCGACAGTGTGAGCGAACGGGCTTGTAGTAGCACTAGTTTGCTCCGGGAGTAGTTCTAATACCGCCGCGCCGAGCGATGCATGATCCAAACGGTTGAGACTGGTTGGGAAATGTTGTCACGAGTACCCCCTTGCGTGCACTTTGGCCGTTGGTTTGTGGTTCAGTATGGTTTGTGGTTCAGTATGTGGGAGTTGGTGATATTGGTACTTGTTACTTATTGATATACATGTTGCTTATAGTTACTTTTGTTCAGTTATTAGTTGCAGGGTAGTTTTCTTATGTTTTCGTAATTTCAGTCACTCACACATATGTCTAGGATGCTTAGTGCTTATGTTTTACTTAACCTGTGATTCATCCTTGCTAATGATCACTGCATAATCCTTGGAGGCGAGCTATGTATATGTGCTCTATATGTTTTAAGTCTTGCGAGTACCTTCGTACTCATGCCTACGCTTTCAGGTACTCCTGTTGCTGGAGAAGAAGCTATTTTTGGCTACTTCGTGCCTGCCGATCGGGGTGGCAGGCAAGAGTAGTGCATCCTACTCTGAAGGTGGCATTTTGAGACGGTGCCTAAGGGCATGTGGTGCCGTCCTCTTTTGTTGTTCAAAAGTTTATCTTTCCACTGCGTAGTTCTTTTGTGGTTAGGAGTTGAGGAGTTTTGTCTCCTCCTAGCTCGCTTTTGTTGTAAGTTGTTGAAATCAGTTGCATGCTTAATACTTGTAATATAAATGTTTATTACTCGCTCTTTATTAAGCTATGTTGTGATGTACATGTTGGGAGGCATGTGTTCCGATCCTTAGGCACCAAACACGTGCCGAGACTACCGAGATGATATTCTGGTTAATCATCGAGGTTGTGATTATGAATAATGATCCTCCTGGTGATTAATTAGAATATTATTTGGACGGTTCCCCACAATTGTGCAATAAATCCTTTTTCCATAGGAATATAGTTCCGATAAATCAGCATTTCCTTTTTAGTCTAATCCATCTCCTGATAGTTGTTCCCTTTTCATCTTAACTCCGATTTAGGCAATTCTTGCGTCTAATTATTTCTAAATCATACTTATTTAGCTATAGTGTTTTTAAAGTGTTTTAATGATATTTGGTATGTTGTTCTTAGTGTTTTCCTTTTTGTTGTTTGTCGGTAGTTCTCGCGATTAGTTGATAACGTTCCGGAGCAGTTCAAGGGACTTCAAGACCAAGATTTCGACAACACTGAGCAACATTGGGTAAAAGGCAAGTGTCCTTGATCATCTTGAACCTACGATTTAAACTATTTTGTTTACAAAATTGCATGCAGTGTCTGTTAATATGATGGGTAGTCACCTATGTTAGGGTTTTCTCTAGATTTTCCGTTATCATCCCTTAGAACCTAGATGGTTTATGGTTAGATATCTTTGGTGGGTAGATTACCTAGCCATGCTTTTGGGATACTGGGAAGTATCATAATATTTACTAATGAACATATGCAACAATGGTGGTTAACTTGTTAATGGTCTAGCAACATGGAACCTTAGGTCTTGAGCAAAGTGGTTTGGGTGGTTGTCATGGTTATGCTGTTGGTTTAGTGTTTGTTCAAGTAACCTAAGTAAGGATGGGTTCATGGAGTGACAACCCAAGAAGTATCGTACCAACCACGAGACCTAGTATGGGACAGGCTTGGCCTATTAATTAGTGGATTCCAGCTCTGTGCATACCAAACCATAAGAGTGGATGTGTGGGGATGGGTAAGGCCAGAACCATTTGGTTAGTGGTATGGGATGTGTAGTGGAAGGGAAGAATGAAATCTTTCTGGAGCTAAGGGGGCTTCTTGGTAGCGTGAATACCACTTTGACAGCGGTGAAACCTAGCAGGCTTGCACATACTGGATGAAACTTTGTAACAACTTTGTAGTGACTTTCCGGGTGACACACCACTGGTGTGTGTTAAGTGTTTCGTGGACACGGCAACAAGGAAAATCATGACTCGTGGGGAAAGCAGGACAACCTCTCCAGAGTGTAAAAACTGTTATAACAGCCATTCTTGCGGTCATGAGAGACTTGGATCCTCACATGATTAGTTGATTTTGAGTATGGGAACATTTCTGGTTATGGTTATGGTTATGGTTTTGGTTATAGTACATGAAGTACTAGGTGATTATGGTTTATAAGGTGGGGAGCCTTGTTGGTTGGTTGGTTATATGGGATACATTCACTTAACAATTGTTTAATGGTTTTCAATTACATTACTGTTTTCTTAACTCGCATTTACGTAAATATACCATGTGTTAGCCTATTCTTGTCGTAAGTCTACATATCATTATCTTTCCCACACTTGCTGACTGCGTCATGTGCTCACACTTGCTATTTTCCCTATGCCATGCGACATGCATGGTGCTGCTTAGTGAGTGAAGATGTTGAAGACTATCAAGATGAGGTTGTGACGTTCTAGGCACGTGTCTCCTGGTCGGTTGCCTGCGGTGTTGTTGGGCACCAGTGTTTCTATTCCGCTGCAGATATCTTCATAGAAGACAATATATGTCAATTGCTATAAGAGTTAACATTTACTTAATAAAAGTATTGCTATTGCTACTTCAGCTGTGACATCCTTATGTGTGTTGAACATCCTGGGCACACATAAGCTGCATCTAGTTTTGGCCGTTAAAACTGGGTGTGATAAAGGTCTTGTACTTGTCGCTGAATTTCCTAAGTCTCTTCTGGGTTGGTCCTATATGCAACACAATTTGGCAAAGTTACTCCTGGAATCAAATCAATTTGATGTTCAATCCCTCGAATAGGTGGTAATCCCGGAGGTACCTCAGCTGAAAATACATCCATAAACTCCTGCAAAAGGTTGGCAACAGCAGGAGACAAAGAGTTAGATATATTCTCGAGTGAAACTAAAGCATCTTGGCATATCAAAGTATAGCATGACAGCTCATTATCACAAATTTCAGCAAGATCAGATTTAGTAGTAAGCATAACACACCATTTTAGTCTAATTCCATCGGACTTAGAAGTTGTTGTTGCTTTCTCCTTTTTGGGTGGAAAAACTTTTTCCGGTACTTGCTGATTTTCATATTCATTCTCAAACTCTTGTCTCTTATTTTCAGCTATCTCTTGTTCACATTTTACAATTTTAGCAGGGGTTAAAGGTAGAAAAGTTTTTCTTTCCTTGATGCATAATGGTGTACTTATTACTTCTACCATGATATGTTGCATCAGTATCAAACTCTTATGGTCGTCCTATTAAAAGAGAGCACGCTTGCATGTGAACTACATTGAAATCAGCACAATCATGATATGAACCAATAGAAAATTCCACTCTAGCTGTTTACGTTATCTTCATCTTACCATTGTTGTTGAACCACTGAATATGATAAAGGTGATGATGGTTTATTGTCGGTAAGGTAAGCTTCTTGATCATATCCGAACTTACCAAATTGTTGCAGCTTCCTCCATCAATAATAACTCGAACATGATAACCCTTGACTATGAGGAACATCTGAAATAAATTGTGGTATTGTAGCTGTTCCGCTTTCTCCATTTGAGTGCTTAACACTCGCTGCACAATAAGTGTCCTATAATTCTCCGTAGCAGCTACACTCAATTCTTCCTCATTGTCAATATCCATCTCATGTTCGTCCTCATCACCTGCATGGTTAGCTACAAGTGCATATTCATTCTCAACATCACTAGCACTTACATACCTACCACTTTCTGTTGCAATGTACGCTCGTTGACTTGGGAAATCTTTTATGAAATGGCACATTCCCTTGCATCGGTAGCATACAATCCCGATCAATCGGCATGTAGAAACAATCGAAGGAGAGCTCTTGGTTGGACCCTGAACACTTACAGATTTTCTTATCTCGGGAGCGTGTGATGGTGTCAAAGGTATTGTTGAATGCACCCTACTCGAGAAGGAGGCAACAGACCGTGTAGCTAAATGTGAGGCTATTTTAACTTGTCCCGGCCTCGATTTTGATGTAATCGAGCTTCCAAAATTGTTTCTTAGCCTCTGTTGTCATCCCTGTAATTCTTTTTCTGCCAGACATGCAAGTTGGAACAATCTAGGAACATTATTGTATTCTTTATAATCAACTATGTCCTTAATTTCACGCCTTAACCCTCCATAAAAGCGTGTCATTGCAGCCTCTTCATCCTCAATAATATCACAATGCAACATACTAATTTGTAGCTCCTGATAATATTCTTCTACGGATCTATCACCTTGGTCTAAGAGCTGCATTTTCTTATGCAAATCATGTTTAAAAGAGGGTGGAACAAATATGTTATGCATAGCAACGTTTAAAGCATTCCATGTGGTAAGCGCTAATCCATCGATGCAAACTCTATTCCACCAGATAATTATAAATTCTTTAAATTCACTAGTGGCTTATCTAACTCTATGCACTTTAGGAACTAAATGAGCATTAAACTTCTGTTCAACTGTCATCTCCCAATCTAAATACTTTTCAGCATCATAAACACCTACAAAAGATGGTATGGTAAACTTAACCTAAGCAAATGGATCATCCTTAACACCTAGGTTATATTGCTAAAAATTATTACCTCTCATACCTTGACGATTGAAGTTTAATCGATCCCGTTGTAGTGCATCAAAGGCATCTTGTTCTTGCCTCAAAATATCATCATCTGCGATGGACTCCTCTTGCTCATGGTCTGCACCACGAGGATCCACACGCCCATGGTTTGGTGGCTGATTAACCACTAGATAAAGCATGTATTAAGCATGGCAATACTATCATTAAGTCGTTGCAATGTAGTGTTTTTCTCCGCAAGCTTCTTATCGAAGTCATCAGTAATATCTTGTCAATGATCATTCAACACCATTGTGAGTTCTTCCCTCAAAACACACTCATGTGCATCCGATGCTTCTCCTGCCATGGTTAGTCGAAGATAGAAAACAACGAAAGATAAATTATCCCTATCGACTACTAGGTGGTGGAGGTGGAGTCACACACTCTCAAGCATCTTACCATGCTCTTGCAAGTGTTCTTACAAATCACCGCAGTTGGCACAATCGGTGGCTGGTTCGTGATACCTTATCAGTGCGAGTGAGGTAGTTGCAAGGGGAGAAACCGTTATGATCGAGAGAAGGTGTAGCTTGGACAGGCTATATTTAGTAGCAAGGAATGACAATAATTGAAATCAGACTAGCAAAGCTGAATAAAAGTCCACAGTACTCGTCACAGTTGCTGGCCCGAACACGTTCCTAGAACTAGCTCAAGCAAGCCAAAAACTATAATAGATACAAGCACAATGGAACAAAATTCGCTGCAAACTGATTCTTTTTTTTTTTGGAATTCTCTCTCTTTTTTGCACTCTTTGCTTCTTCTTTTGCACTCTTTCCTTCTTGCTTGCTTTTTTTTGCGAATGTGATACAAACTCAAAAACTCTTCTACTGCCTTTTCTAAGACCAGTGAAGTACGTGGGTCACAAACTTTTTCCGGAGAGCAGGGGTATAAAGGTAATAAAAAGATACTCTCTCTGATCTTTGGCTACCTCTGTTTCGGCTATGGATTACTACTCGAACTTTGTCGGACAATGCTTGATATGAAGGGTGTACGGAGGTGTCTGAGAGCAGCTAGAAACAGATATACTCAACTGGACTATGGAGGCAAAATTGAATGGATAGTCGAATCCAAAAGGATGGTCAAACCCAACTAGTGGTCAAATCCGGAGAGGTGATCGAAAACAACTAGTGATCGAACCTGAGTAGATGGTTGAAGCGACTAGTGGTTGAACCCGAGTACATGGTCGACTCGACTAGTTGTCGAACTCGAGTAGATGGTTCAAGTGACTAGTGGTCAAACACGACTTGATGATCGACTCGACTAGTGGTTGAACTTGTGTAGATGGTTAAAGCAACTAGTGGTCGAACACGACTCGATGGTTGACTCGACTAGTGGTCCAACTTGAGTAGATGGTTAAAGCGACTAGTGGTCAAACACGACTTGGTGGTTGACTCGACTAGTGGTCAAACATGACTTGATGGTTGAAGCGACTAGTGGTCGAACTCGAGTAGATGGTTGAAGCGACTAATGTTCGAACATGACTTGATGGTCAACTCGACTAGTGGTCAAACTCGAGTAGATGGTTAAAGCAACTACTGGTCGCATACGAGTTGATGGTTGACTCGACTAGTGGTCAAGCTTGAGTAGATGGTTAAGCAACTAGTGATCGAACACGAGTTGATTGTCGACTCCACTAGAGACACAATCTCGGCTATAGCAAGCAAGGGCACGCTGAGATACACGACGACTAAACAGCAAGACTCAACACTAGAAACTAGATCATGATGACTCGACTAGCAACAAAGACACCGACGATGGACTCAAACTCAACAACGCGAATACTGAAAACAAAATTGCGAAGGCACAAAGTGGTTTGGACAGCAGAAAAACTAAGATCTAAATATTTTTGTGGGGCAATTTTCTGGACTCTAGGTAATGGAAAACGACGAAACAAAGGGGATAACTGAGATTACCTAAAGGGCAACCAAGGCTCTGATACCACTTGATGCGCGTTTGTCCGATCTTCCGAAGGTAATATGATAAGTCGATTGGTGGAGTTTCGACGTTGATGATACAAAGGCTCTGACCAAGACAGATCGAGAACCCTCGCAACCACAACACCACTACTCCGTGATTATCAACCGTGCCAAGATGTGGTTGACCTCACCAAGAAGGCTTTTCCTACAAGCGAATCAAGAACACAAGTAAGAACAGGTAGATGCAATCTGAATATTGCTAATTACCAATGAAGTGCTCGAGTTGGGGTTTTACAAACCGAACAAGCGGCAAAACTTTATAAACAGAATAATGTAAGAAAAACCCAAGCCTAAACTACGTTAGCTACTGTGTTTATATATAGGGGGCGTGAGGAGGTTGACCTAGGGTTGAACAGCCATGGAAAGAGGCGTACACAACCTGAATTCCAACCCCGACACGATTACAAGAACCAACTAGGTCCAAAATAGTGGTGCAATACCTTATTTCTTTAACTTAAATATAGGTAATATTTGATCGAGCTCATATCCATTGGAAAGGCTCGTCGTAAGCTTTCTAGAATGTCCAAGATTGCCTAAAACGGACTTCGTATGAGAGAGTTATGCCTGTTTTACTGACGTGTTGTCCTGCAACTTGACCACGACTACTGTCACACCCAGTTTTAGAAAGGGGCAAAACCAGATATAAACCACATGTATGCCAGGATCAAGTTTCGTACATGTAGTGACTTCATCAGTATATCACACACAGTGTCATTATTACAACGTTTTAACTAGAATAAATAATGAGACCAAAAAGTCTTAAACAAAAATCACACAGCGATACTCCGCGAAACTCCAACTTCCACATGCATTTGACCAGGGGAAACGCCAGCCTAGCAGTCTTCCTCTTCATCATCGAAGAAATCTGGATCTCCTTCAATGTCTGAGCAGCGCTTGAACGGCATTTGGGGTAAAAACAACAAGTGTGAGTACACTAGTACTCTGCAAGTGTGGGAAGATAAAATGCTATGCAAGCTTAAACAAGGAACATGCCATAACAGTTATAGTTTTGCATAAAAGCCAACTGTACTAACGAAGTTTTATGAAAGCATCCTACTTATCTAGGTGAATCATCATTAGGTCTCCAACTCCTAGAACCATCTCCACAATTTTTCCCTCCACCTGAATTCCCACATCAGGCTCCCAACAGACCAAAACCACCCAAACCCTTTTGGCTAATCATGTGAGGATCCAAGTCTCTCATAACCGTGAGCACGGCTGTTATAACAGTTTTACACTCTGCAGAGGTTGTCCAGCTTTCTCCACAAATCGTGATTTTCCTTGTTGCCATGTCCGCAAAACACTTAACACACTCCAGTGGTGTGTCGCCCGGAAAGTCACTACAAAGCCGTTACAAAGTTTCATCCAGTATGTGCATGCCCGCTAGGTTTCACCGCCGTCAAAGTGGCATTCACACCACCCAGAAGCCCCCTTTTGCGCCTTGTAGCTCCAGGAAGTTTTCACCCTCCCCTTCCACTACACATCTCATGCGACTAACCGAATGGTTCTGGCCTTTGCCGTCCCCACACATCCACCCTTCTGTTGGGCTCCCACAAAAACTGGAATCTACTAATTAATAGGCTAGGCCTGTCCCATACCAGGTCACGTGGTTGGTACGATTTTTCTTGGGTTGTCGCTCCACGAACCGGTCCTTACTTAGGTTACTTGAGCAAAGACTAAACCAACATCATAACTTCATCATCACTGACCCAACTTTGCTCAAGGCCTAAGGTTCCATGTTTCTATTGCCATCATTAACATTCCCGACTCATAATTGCATTAATTAGTTAATCATGTTTAACCCTTAACCCTTCAATCCCCTTGTGCGAAGCTAACCATGACTACCCATCATATCCTCTACTATCAACATGGCGATAAGGAATTATATGGAACAGGGTACTATAAATACATAGGATTCAGGATTAACAGCATGCACGTTTGAAAAGAACACATTTTAAACAAACTGGGATCAAAACGTTCAAGGACACTTGCCTCTCCCAACTTGCTGCTCAGACTCTTCAAAAACTTGGTCCTGAAGGTTCTCGAACTGCTCTTCGTCTGCTTCCGACACGCACCAGAAAAACATACAACAAAACCAAATAAGAACAGTACACCACACAATATCTAACATCTATGAAAAAGGTACTACAAGATAGTACACGTCACCACGAACATGTGAGCGCGAAAATTATCTAAATCGGAGCTAAAACGAGAAAGTTATGCTATAAATACGATTAGGGTTACATCTGAAAATAAAAAGGGCTTAGTTTAAAAAAACAGAGAGGTTAGGGGCCTTTTTGCAAAAATTGAGGGACCTATTTGTAATTAAGAAAAAGTTCAGGGACTAATCTGCATAATTACAAGGGCTTTTATTTAAATATAGGAAAGTCCAGGGGCTTATTTGCAAAACTGTCCTTACTCCTGAATTAAATCAAATAGGAAAATTTGACTGGAAAAGGTGTGCTAACGTGTCACTGCCACGTCGGCTAAATTGATGAGGTGGCTGGCTTATGCAAGCGATGATGTGGCCAGCTTTGATGACTGGGTTTACACATGCCACGTGTTGCCTCGGGGTTGGCTCGGTGAAGAGTTATTCTGTATCTAATCTAGGCCATCTATTTTGGATCGGGCGGCTGAGGCTGGAAGTAACTTTGGCCGGCTGACTCAGAGAAGAGAGGCGGCGGCGGTAGGCATGGGCACGGTGGCGTTCTCGCCGGAGGGGCGGCGGACCACGTCGCCGGCTACGGGGGACGACAGCGAGCGGCGGTGGAGAGAGAAGGGAGCACAGGGATTCTGTTTTAGACACGTACCGAGGACGGCGCGGCTCGGGTGACATGCGGTGGCGGGGTAGACGTCAGCGAGACTCGGGCGACGTCGGGGAGAGAGCTCCGGTGGCCAAAACTCGATGGTGAAGAATGCAGCGGGCGCGGTAGTTGATGAAGATGCTCAAGCGTGGCTCAGCTATGGCAAACAGGCGTCGGAACAGTGACGGCGAAGCTTGGGGTGGCTCGGCTATGGTGGCGGCGGAGAGGCTAGAGCTGGCGCAAGTGTTAGATGGGAAAAACTGAGGGGGCTCCGGGCTTCATATAGCGGGGAGAAGGGATAGGATCGTGCGGATCGAGTTTGGCTTGCTTCGGTTGGGATACGGACGCGGGAGATTGGCGAACGGCGTCGGCTTTGACTCGGACTCGGGCGGAGTCCAGCGCGGGCGGGAGAAGGAAGAAAGCGCAGGGCCCACCTGGCGGCGTCTGCGAGGAGAAAACAGCTTTCGGCCGGGCGCCACTGGGAGGAGCGGCTCGGCGTTGCTGGGCCGTGGCCTTCGACCGGCCCAGGTGGGGAGGCAGGAGGTGAGGGAAGGAGGAAGCAGGTCGGCCCGGGCGGGGAGAAGGGAAAAGGCCGGGAAGAAGAAGTTTCGGCCCAGAGAGAGAAAAAGGATTTTCCTTTAATAAAATCTTTTTCAAATCCCTATTTTTTTGTTTCTTCTTTTTATTTTCTTTTTAATTTCGAACAACGCGCTTGGGGTTTTTCAAAAGTATGTTCTTCCACACAATAAAAACTCTAATGCAGCTAAACTCAGCATGAATGCGACAAATTATAATATAGCCTAGATTCAAAATTCTAACTTTTAGAAAATAATTTCTTTCTCCTAAAATCTTAAGGCAAAGAAAAACACCCTATTCTAAGGAAAAGAATATTTATTACTATTTCCAAAAAGTTGAAAAACTAGGGTGTTACAACTACGACTTCGACCACGACCACGACTAGAGCTCAGCCTCGAGTCTGAGTAGACTTGGCCTTCGAGGGGGGACATCCGAGTAAGGTTGTGGTACTTCTCCCATGTTTCTAAGCAATAAAACATCACAAGAATTTAGTAGGAATCCATCCAAGGAAGCATGAACAACGAGAAATGAGTTCACCTAGTGGTCTAATTGTCGTGCACATGCTCTTGTAATTGGACCTTGTATGATTTGAAGATTTTTGGCGGTACTGATCGAATCCGAATGAGCCATGAGCTCATTAATCCCTACCCATGCTGGAGTTGCTGACTAGCACCGAAGGACCCTTCGTAGGATGCAGAGATGATATGACGGTTGTCAACAAAGAAGACGACCGTGCTCTCTTCACCACCAGAGATTCAGGGGCTCCATTGCTAAAGACCTCGTCGGTGACTTGGTTGATGATCTCGTCGAGATCGTCACCTCCTCCATCCTCCTCTTGCTCATCCTACATTGCCTACTCTTGCGCTGCTTGCTCCGTAGCATCGGTGTCGAGGAAGCGCTGGAAGTGCTAAGTGAAGGGTCAACAACCTCCGATGGACTTTTTGCACCTTTTCCTGTGCTCCTCATTCGACTCCTCATTGGAGGAGATGATGATGACTCCCAACTGAACCATGGTGAGAGGCTTTGGGGAGAGAGTTTCTACTTCTTCATTTTCCCAGCATTGCTTGGGAGATGGCGGTGGAGTGGAGGTCATAGTCTCAGGATCTATAGGCACTACTGAGCAATGCACAAGGAAGATGGGAGGAGACTGAGTGAAAAATAGACGGCCTTGGGTCCCCCATATTTATTGTCAAGGGAATGGTTCAAACTATGGAAACAGAATCGTCAAGATCCGATAACGCTGGTTACAATTTTGAGGTCACCTCAGTTGCGCGTCAGGCAGAAGCTAAGGTGTAACTAGGAAATTATGGCACATCCAATCCCTCTGCGGTAGGATGCTACGTCTTTATGGAATGTCAAAAATCAATGGTTGCGGTAAAAACGAGCACAAATGGGAGTGGATTTTTAACGTTCACCTACCTGACTGTTTGAATTCATTTGATGGCTTTAACATAAGTGCAGCCACATGCTCGTAGGTTTACATCTTTGAGCATATGGTCGAGGGTAGTGAGTCGATGCTTATGCTCTACTCTCCACTCGATCCAGTCATCGAGTAGAGAGTTGGGGGCTACATCGTACATTGTTTATGCTTGTCCTCTACTTTCTATTTTTGTTATCTCATCAACCAGGGAGCCAGGGGCTACATCACATAATGTCAGTGCTTATGCTCTAGATTTTATTCGATCCAGTCATTGAGTGAAGAGTTAGGCGCCACATCGGGTATTCTTTTGATTCTACAACTCTACTCCATGTCTTGATTATCACATCGAGCGGAGAGTTAGGGGCTTCATCGCATACTTTCAATGCTATGGCTTTATTCTCAGGTTGATCTAGTTATTGAGCAGAGAGTCAAGAGCTACATCACATATTTTCGATGGTACAGGTATGTTCTTTCTTACTCTCTGATCGGGAAATCTTCTTCTCAACTAGAGAGTCGGGGGGCTACATAGTAATACCATATTTCATAAATAGGTATTTTTTTTGCAAAAGTTTATCTAGTTATGCGTCAACTACAGTGGATAGAACCAATAGAGGTTGTGTTGGGTCAATGATGCACAATTACACCTCATAAGGCATAACAGTATTAGAGATTGCCAGACATCTCACGCCTAACTACCCATAAGGTTCTAAAGTTCTAGTCAGTCATGTATATGTTTCTCTATCGAGTTCATCTTCATGTGCTGGTTAAATACGCAAGTTGGTGAAAGTTTCAAAAATCATCATGTTATATCTTCTTTCTAGCTTTGCACTAGTGTTTTTCTCTTACCCTTTCGGCTATTTCTAGTGCTGACTCAAGGACCGATGTATTTAATAATGTGTCTAGTTGAGCTTTCAGGTATCAACGGATATGCAGTCAACTAGTTTCGAGGATGGTTGTTATATGTACTAATTAGTATTGCATCTACTTATTCTAACTCTACTTCATCGATAAGGAAATAGTAGGCAATAGCATGCTAGATAAGCAAAATAGCAGTACTATTGTCGGTGACATGGGAACCAGGGGTCCCCGAGTCCCGAGGCCAGGACAGCAGAATACCATGTGGCACCATCCCTCGGGGACCACCTCCCCGAGGGCCGAGAAGAGCCAGTTTCGGGAGGGGCACTCGGGGCCATGAACAGTTGGTCCCTGAGCACCCATAGTTCCCTGAGGACCCAAGAAGAGGCAGTTCCGGGAGGGGTGCTCGGGGCCATGAACAGTTGCCCCCCGAGTACCCAGAGTTCCCCGAGGAACCGAGAAGAGCCAGTTCCGGGAGGGTGCTCGGGGCCATGAACAGTTGGTCCCCGAGTACCCAGAGTTCCCCGAGGACCCGAGAAGCCCCTTGCCGGTAGACCCTACAAGGGCTCCACGGTGAGGTGTCAATCGGTGGGAGGCTCGATGCTGCATTTAAGAGGGAGCATAGCCTGTCACTTCCAACCCTCCCCCCCCACGCCTGTCGTACTAAGTACGTCAATCCCTGGCACCACCTGGCAGGAGGCGTGGGGACATTTAATGTGATGGGTCCCATCACACGTCACCCTGCGGGGTTCATAAAGGAAACGGCTTGAAGATATCGTCGCTGGGCTCGAGGCATATCGCTGCCACCCGGCCACGTCAGACCGTGTCAGGTCTGCTCTAACTGGATAGGCGTGCGGGGATGTTCAGCGGCTGGCTGGTGGGTCCCCCCTGCACCTGCTAAAGTTGGGCGTAATGGGCGACGGGACCGGCCGAAGGGCGCATTTTCAACCCCTCTAACATCAAACTATAGATCCATAATGGTTGCTTTCCATTTATGGCGTACGGGAACTTGTGCCCCCGATTTGGGCACGCCAAGCCTCCCTCCGGTAGGATAAAAGGGGGGAGCACTTCATAGAAGAGAGAGGTTGGAGGTTTTAGAGAACAAGCTTCGACAGGCAGAGAGATCGGCACTTGAAGACCGAAGCTCAAGACTTAGACAAAAACCTTGTAACACAGAGATCCAGAGCATTAATAGCACATCAGACACACAGGAGTTGGGTATTATGCTCCGTGCGGCCCGAACCTGTCTAAAATCCTTTGTGCATTTACTCCTACTAGCCGACGATCATCCGTCCCGCCTAGATCTCATACATTCGCATTAAATTCACGTGCGAGGTAGATCCAGAATCAGCTCCCCGGCTGAATCTCAAAGGGGGTCCCTCAGGATCCCCACTTGCGGTGTTCATCCACCGACAACTATTATAGACAACTCCCTATCACATGGCAAGTTTCAAATGTTTTGAGTCAAAAACTAACAAGAAATTAGTTAGAAGGACTGCCCTCGCTCTCGCCATTAGGCAGCGTAAGCGCTAAAGACTCAATGAAGGCAGGGATCAGAAGTCCGAAGCTTTGAATAATATTTGATGCCTCCTCTGCATAGCACTCGTACCCCTCTGTCACCACCGATATGTCGAGGTTGGGGTTATAGCTCTTGAGGAGACCAAGCATAGTTTTGGCACTGATGGAAGCCTACTGGTTCATGCAATCGAGGTTTGATCCTTCATCTTTTGAAGCGCTATAACCACAATGTTCCAATCAGTCTTCTAGATATTTATCCTTCTTCGTGATAACTTTCATCGCATCATCAAGAATAGTGTTTCTATTCCTCAAGCTAGCTTCGAGATCTGGAAAAGCAAACAAGAATAATTCATCATTGATTGTTCGATGTTCGAATCATATACTAATGATATGTGGGTAAACTGAGCATAAATCCTTTCTTGGCAAGTGGCCAACAGAACATCCTTCTCCTCAAGGGCCTTCTGGTAGCTAGAGTGGTTGATCGCTGAATAATGAGCTTTGGCGACTGCTATCTGGGAGCTTGCAGCCTTGATATGAGCTTCTATCGCCACCCAATGATTAATAGTTGGTGTCGTCACCAGGGCCTTGACACCGTTGATCTTTGATCTTGGTTTAGGTGCATCCGCGGGAGGTTGACTTGCTCGAGAAGGTGAAGACGACATAATAGAGGAAGCTGGAACTAGCTGTTTGGCCAAAATCGCTTGTCATGTGCTCCTTCAATTCCTTCGTACATGGCAACCTGCAGTCGACATGTTCATGAGTAGAAAGGAAAGATGTGAGTCAAGACAAATGCACAAGTCAAACCTTTTGGTGATCTGAATGCTCGAAAGGACGTTTGACTTCTTCCTCTTGATTGTATCTTCTTCATCTTACCGATAGCTTGGATCAATTGTGTCGAAGAGATGACTTGGGGGTCAAATGAAGCCAAGGAACCCATTTCCTGTAAAAAAAATCCACTCACAATGACTCATCATCATTCTAGACTTATCGAGCAAATCCTCAAAAAAATGACCAGTACAAGGGATGGTAACTTGATACGAGTTACCTCTCTTACCGAGTCATCGGGAGTGTTGGTTGAGGAGGTGATCAAGCAGGTGCTCTGGCTATCTCCTATAAGAAAGGCCACCCATACAAACCAAGCGTTAATTGATATGTACTTGATAACCAAGGTAGCAGATAAATAGGTGATCACCTGAAGACTTGATTTTCATACCAGTTGACTTCTTCTCCGTGGGTGCTTGAGGGAGTCAGGTTAGATGGCGAAGATGATCTCCTGGATTGTGGAGACCCTTTAGCTTCTCGATTGGCCATAATTTTCCCCTTGGCCTTATCCACTTTTGCAACAGCGCTGGTTGCAAGATGAGGGCCATGCTTATCCTTGCCGCCAGAGGATGTCACACCCGGTTTTAACGGACAAAACCAAGTGCAGCTTATGTGTGCCAAAGAAGTTTAACACACATAAGGATGTCATAGGTGAAGTAGCAAAAGCAATACTTTAATTAAATAAACGTTCACTTCTTACAAATAAAAGACTTCACCTAAACAACCTCAAAATTAACCTAAACGACAGCATCTAAACGATGACAGCGGGACGAAAACATTGGCGACCAACACTCCACAGGCACTGACTGGAAGACACACTCCTTAGAACACCAGGTCATCGTCTTGGAAATCCTCAAAGTCTTCCACTGAGCAGCATACTTTTTCGTAGGAGAAAGCAAGGGTGAGCACATAAAGTACTCAGCATGTGTGGGAAAATAATGACATGCAGGCTTATATCAAGAATAGGCTAACACATGGTAATATTTGCGTAAATGCGAGTAATGAAAACACATTTGGACTCAAAAGCATTAATCAGGTATTAAATGAATGTAACCCAAACAATCCATCATCTAGCATACAAGGTTCCCCACCCTGCATACCACAACCATCTAGTACTCCCTGTACTATGACCAAAACCATACCATCTGGCACTCCCCGTACCAGAACCAAAACCATCCACCCTCTAATCATGTGAGGATCCAAGTCTCTTATGTCCGTGAGCACAGCTGTTATAACAGTTTTACACTCTGCAGAGGTTGTCCAGCTTTCCCCACGAGTCAGTAAATTCCATGTTGCCGTGTTTGCAAGACACTTAACACATGCCAGTGGTGTGCCGCCAAGAATCACTGTATGACACTTTCCACTAACCAGAGACTAATCCAGTATGTGTCTGCCCACTAGGTTTCACCGCCAGTCTTTATGCAAGCAAAGCTCCTACCCAGAAGCCCCCTTTTGTGCTGACCCAATGCACAATGGACATACTCTAATCAGTATGCCACGCCTTACCCATATCAGCCTCGTGGTTGGTACGTTACTTTTTGGGTTGTCGCTCCATGAACCGGTCCTTACTTAGGTTACTTGAGCAAACACTAAAGCAAACATAGGAATCGTTGTGTGTTTGATGGAATATCCCCTAGCATGTCTCAGGCTTTAGTTCTAGCAGGGGAAGAGCGTCAATTATGGTCTTTGGCAGGGGCTCGAGGGATCTCCTTCTTGACTGCCCATCTGCCTGGATCATGAGTTTTATAACATTAGGTCATTTTTCTAGTTTGTAAAAGGCGCGAATGTAATCTAGCAGTGGTGAGGTGTGTGCGTGTGTGGGCGTGTGGTGTGTTTGTGTGTGTCCGTGTTGTAACTGGGTTCTTGTCCCATCTTTCTTCTTAATTTAATGAAGCGCAGCTCTCCTGCGTTTTCGATAAAAAAAACATCATAACCATGGCAACCATCAAAACTACTTTGCTCAAGGCCTAAGGTTCCATGTTACTAGACCATTAACAAATTAACCATCAATGTTGTATATGTTCATTAGTCAAGATCATGACACTTCTCAACATCCCAAAAGCATGGCTAAGCAATCTACCCATAAAACACACCTAACCATAAACCATCTAGGTTCCAAGAGATGATAAGGGAAAATCTAGGGGAAACCCTAACATAGGTGACTACCCATCATGTTGACAGACATTGCATGCAATTTTGTAAAACAAAGCATTTAAAAACATAGGTTCAATATGATCAAGGACACTTGCCTTCTCCTTGCTGCTGCTCAGTGTATTCTTGTTCCTGGTCTTCATGTTCCTCAAATTGATCCGGGACGTTGTCGGCTAATCGCACAATAACCGGCAAACAGACAAACAAGATACACTAAGAACAGAGCACAAAACAAAAGAACAACGAGATAAAACTGATTAGAAAGAAAGAGCACTGAAAAATGAATCCATCGGCACAAGAATTGCTTAAATCGGAGTTACGATGAAAAAGTTAGGGCTAAAACAAGTCTAGGGTTAAATCTGGAAAAGAAAAGGGCTTATTTTGAATTAAACAAAAAGTTCAGGGACCTTTTTGTAAAAATAGAGGGACCTAAATGTAATTATGAAAAAGTATAGGGACTTAACTATAAAAAGATAGGGCTCTTTTGTTATTTTAGAAAAGTCTAGGGGCTAAATTGCAAAATTACCAATTAAAGGAATTATCATATTTATTTTTATACTGAAAAAGCTTGAAATACTAACTGGGCTGCTTTGGCTGACGTGGCATGGTGACAGGGACGACACAACAGCAGAGAGGGCTAGGTGGCAGCTGAGGTGGCTGGATGACACAGCATGGCTGCTGACTGGATTAAGTAGCGACACGTGGTAGCCTCTGGTTGGTTAGCCGAAGAGGTATGGATGCGATCTAATCTGGGCCGATGAGGACAGATCCGACGGCACAGAACAGATCGGGCGGTCGAAGGGGAAGAACAGGGCGGCGCCCGAGGGGTAGCGGCAGGGCATGGCCGGGATTCTCGCTGGAATCGACTAAAGCTCGCCAGCGGTGATGATGAGCGGCGCAATAGAATCGGGGGAGCGCAGGGAATCCGTTTTGAAGCTTACCGCAGGCTTGGCGGCACGGGAAGGCGGGCGGCGACGGAAGAGGCGACGGAGGGCCTCGGGATCTCGTCGGGAAGGGTTCTCCGGCGGCGCAGGGGCCAAGGCGACGGTGGGGAGAGCTTCAGCAGAGGCAGGCGCGTACATTGGTGGGCTCGAGTTGCGCTGATTGGCTCTGGAACGGCGCGGCGGCGATCTCGGTTGACGCGGCAGCAATGGCGGCTCGGCGAGCTTCAATCTCGGCGACAAGGGCTCGAAACTCGGCGATTTTCGGATGGGAAAACTTGGGGAGGGGACGGGCACATATATAGGCGGCTCGGAGGGTCGCGGGGCACTGCAGGACTCCAAGGCGGCGTCGATTTCCTGTTTGGACTCGGTGCCACGGTAGAGTTTGACTCGGAGATGACAGACCTGACCGGCGGGTCCCACGTGGCGGTGGCACAGGTGAAGGCGGTGTTGGCGGGGGCGTGTCCACGGGCGAGCGCGGGCTCGTGCGGTTGGCTGGGCCGGCATGGGCGAGTGGGCCGAAGGAGGAAGGATACGGCCCAGGCGGAAGAGAAGGCCGAGGCCGGCTGCCGGGCTGAGGCTGAAGGAAACTGGGCCGGGAGAAACAAACAGCCCGAGAAAGGTTTTACTCTTTTTCTTTTCTTTCTAAATTCAAATCCAAGCTTCAAATTCAAAATCAAAGCAAAATCTCTTCAAATAAATTTCATCAAAAACCAAATAAAATCCTATTTACCTAATTCAGCATGAATGCAAAATAATCATTTATATCCTATGTCAAATATATATTCTTTCATATAAAATAGGATTTCTCTCTTTTAAATTATTTAAACTCATTTTAAATTTTAGCAAATTTTAAGAAATTTCTAAAGGTGAAAAAATTAGGGTGTAGTAGAGGAGTAGGTGTAATCGAGAACATGGACCCTGGTCATGGGGATATTGTCCTCATGGTGGAAGACTGGAACTTAGAATCAAAAAGATGAGTCAGGTCGAACAAGTAATAATCAATACTACTTCTTCAATCAAGAAAATTCTCACCAGTGGTCGAGGATTCATGAGGGAGTAGGGCTGAATGAAGCATGGCTGCACCTCTTTAGCAAATAACTTGTTCAGTTGAGCAGCAGTGTCTTGCAGGGACAAGGCTACAAAGAAAAAAAGAAGACAAAGTCAATCAAAAGAGCTTGACTAAAGCAACAGAAGTAGAAAAATGCTACATAAATCTTACATCCAACCGCATCCCGTGAGCTATCATCATTTCCAACATAGTCTTAGGAAAAATGATCCCATGATTTCAGAGGGCTCGACCTTCGACTAATGAGGAGTTTAGCGAAAGTGGGATATAGGAATTCTTCATTCCATTGCACAGCTAGAAACCACATCCTCCGACACATTTGTTCCCAGTATTCCTCTTCAAATGATATAAGTACTGGAACAAATTCAAGCTCAACATGATACCGAGGAATGCTTAGCATAGGTGGACAAACACACTGAGCATGGTAATCGAGTTCGGGTTCAGATGGTGAAGCTTTATTTGGTAGAAGTCGAGTATGTTGCGAAGGAACTTGGAAGGGGGAACATTAAAACTGCATCAGAAAAATGACTCAAACACCACAATCTCATGATCAAATTGATAGGAGGGGAATTCCTCACCCAACTCCAGCCTCCAGTTGGCCATCTCACGAGGAGGGACAATTCTTTCGGCCTTAAGTTCCTGGAGCTTCGATTCTTGCATTGTTGAGATTGACCAAACATCCGTTAGGAGCTTCATCTCATCAAGCTACTTAGGAGAGGTGTCGATGGCCTTCGCGTCGGACTTCTTTCCAGACAAGGAATGATATGCGGTGTTCGTGGAGGTTTTGGAAGCCATGGAGTTGGGTCTTTGTGCATCGACGCGTGTTTAAGCAGATAAAGACGAGAGTTTGCAGGAGAAGATTGACAGGAAGAGGGTGAAAGAATGGCTATAGTCCAGGTTTGTACAGATAAATAGCCTGGTATTTAACATCTCTATGGTAACCACTCCCATCACTGTGGCACTTCCTTCGGCCCAAAAGCGGGATAATGGTTGTCCATGAGCATTAAATGTGCCTATGCCCACTTGTTCAAATTTCAGAGATTTATTTTATAACTCTACTCAGAGTTTGGTGTCAATAAGTCGAGTTTTCAAGCCTTTATTGAGTCTTGAATGCGGGCAACAGTAGGGCACTCTACCCAACTACGTTTCCACTTGACACTTAGAGTAGGACATTTTCTTGCGCGATTCTTTCGACTACAAGCATGATCCATCTTACTCGACCAAGGCTAGACTTGGTAGTACTCGAGTGAGCGCTTGTGGAAGCCCTCCCTTCTGAGCAGAGTTAGGTGGCTACTATTGAATATCTAACTACAAGGTATATACGCATAAGGAGTACACCATATATAGATAAGGTACATCATACACCTGTTTAACAACTCTGGATATTGCGGAACAGAATCTGTGGGACCTGATACTCCCGGAGATCACAAAATATATACTAGGAAGGTCTTGATCGGGTTATCCGACTCGAGTATGACTAGTATCTGAGTTGGATTCGTCTGCTTTGCCTTGGCTGACAAGATGAATGACCCCCTATCGACTACGGTCTGGACTAAGGCGGTACCAGAACCCCTTTATAAGGTAGGGATCCTAACCCCTAAAGAAATGGGGAGGACAAACGCATATGCAACTCGACACAAGTGACTCCAAGACCCTAGCAATCGGAGATACTCAGCGACTTCAACCCTAGATTAGTCTAGATCCCATCTGTTCCATTGTAATAGGTCTAGCTACATTGCTCGTACTTGAGATAATCCATATACAACATCATCCACACAGGATGTAGGGTGTTAATCCAACCGAGGGCCGAACCTGTATACATCGCGTGTCTTATTTCCTCGATCCCTCATCTCTAAGGTAGCCCAGTTCAATTATGGATGTATTGTCGAACACTAATTTTTGATAGTTGGCACGCCAAGTAGGGGTCTTCATCTGTTTTTTAGGATCGATCATGTCTCTAGTGCGCATTTGCGTCAGATTTTTCGACGCTAGCTTCTATGATCACTTCGAGTCGAAGTCATCTTCGCATCGCCTCTTGCCAGCTCTGAGATCACATTTGGAACTATGGTGTACCACTGAGACGATCAAGTTGAACTAATCCACACTAGTATCCTTGAGTCCATCCCATAAGATGCATACCACAAGGTGGAATACCTCGACTGGGGTCCCAAGGAGCCTAACGTTCTTTAGTTCATGGACACTGGCAGCGATGGTGAAAGTCACGAGAGTGGCAATGACGGCTCTATTGATGGCCAGAGCTGCAGAACAAATCAATTCGAGTTCATGGCTGGAGCTGAAGGCACACCCACTGAGCAAAACATGGAAGATCTGGACGTTGTGGTAAACAATAGTGTCACTGAGGATTCGGCAGCGGTAGCTGTTGCCCAAGGTACCGACATCGCTGGAGGGTTACTGCTAGGGACGTCCATGGCTGGAACCTTACATGCCCCTAATGCCACTCATCATCAATAGTGTAGCGAACATAGCCCTTTTTGGGCATGTATGTGATTTTGGTGATTAATGACAACATAGTCAATGGGACTAACATGTTTGTCAAGTATATACTTTAGTAGATCTCACAGATGCAATACATAAAGAAGCCATTGGAGTGGAGCTCAATAAAGTTTGAATTGGATGAGTTCAAAAATGAATGCACTCACCGGATGGTCCGGTGCTCAGTAAAGTATACACACTGGAGTATTTTGACTCAGAAGAGGTTCTCCAATTCTATACACTGGATGGTTCGGTGATGGAGTGATGTGTATACTGGAGCATTTTACAGAACTTGTGCAGATCTTCAAAGGAAAGGATTTGAACTCACCGGATGGTCCGGTGCTCAGAAGGAGTGTACACTGGAAGCTTCGCTGGAGCTTTTTCCAGAAGATTTTCAGTGGAGAGAGGATTTGTACACGTCAGATGGTCCAGTGATCAGAGGTCTATACACGCTGAACAATGCTCAGTGAGAAGTGGCTCGGTTGGCTCAAGTATACACACCAGATAGTTTGGCGATGGAGTTCAATGTTACACCGGAACATTCGGTGTTCAAAAATGTGCTTTAGTGGAGTTCCAATGGCAAGTTGCTACTGTTGTACACACCGAATGGTCTGGTGTTTGTACTGCTATTGACGCCAGATCATGCAGTGTTCACAGTTCATTTGAGCTGTTGGAGCATGGCTAGTTTGCGGGGTTGAAGCTATAAATACCACCCCCACTTGGCCATTTGAGTATGCTGGAGTCCAGAGAATCTTGTATACACTTGAGAAGACACCCAAGCAACCAAAGTGCTAAAAGTGATCATCTAAGGCAATTAAGCACAAGATTAGGGAGTCATTAGTACTAATAGGCCTATAGAGAGTTGTTGCTGGGTGTGATTCCTAGAGAGGGGATCAAGGAGTGATCCTACCTTGTACCAAGTGGTACGTCGGTATCTTGGAGTCTTGGTGACTCGCTGGCACCGTGAGCCTTGTTAGCTCATACTTATTGACCCACCAACTTGGTCTGGAGCGACAGCAAGACTCTTGTATGGGGACACAGACCCTTGTCTTGGTGGTTCAAGCTCAGAAGTGAAGACGATACCAAGTGACCGGAAGAGAGGCTTGTGGTGAGACCTTACCTTGCCTAGAGCACATTTAGATAGAAATTGATATAGGTTTATCTTGTGAGATTTTTGGAGCCAATTAGTTTTAGGTGTCCTAATTCACCCCCCTAGGACGTCTCTAATCCCTACAGATGGTAATAGAGCCAATCCACATTCCTTTCAATTGGTATCAAAGCAGGTTCTCACAACCTTTCATTTGGATCGGTTAGGCTTCACTGCCTAGTGAGTTGTGATGTCTGGGATAGAGATGGATATCGGTAGTGCTCCATATTTTGACGGCACTCACTTTCCCCATTGAAAAATTATAATGACTTGTTTTCTTTAGGCCAAAGGTTTAGATATTTAGAGAGTCACCGAGAAGGGGATGAAGGAACGTCTCACAAACAAGGAGAGACAATTCAATGCTTTTGCGAAGAGTATCCTTTTATCATCTCTATGTGTTGATGCATTCAATCGAGTATATTCACTCACCAATGCTCATGATATTTGGACTAACCTCTTGAAATACATGAAGACACAAAGGATGTGCGCAATGAGAAATATCATATGCTAGTCTCTAAGCTCAATAGCATTAAACAACTTTCCCATAAAAGTACTAATGGCATGTACTCACGTTTGAATATTTTGTCAATGAGATCAATGGGCTAGGTTTGATGCCAATTGGAGACGATCAAGTAGTGAGAATAATACTTCAAGCTCTCTTTTCAAAGTACATGTTAATTGTCTCCATCATCTACGACAACAATAACATTAGCAAGATAACTCCAAGCCAAGTACTCAACAATATCACTACCCATAAGACAACCATGAACATGGGGGTTGAAGCTTTTTGCTCATCCGACGCCAAGAACCTTTCCCTCACAAGCAAACAAGCTCATGTGAACATAAGGAGGCAACAACAAGAGTCAAGCTCGAGCAAAGATGATGGTGATGAAGATGAAGAGAGCGATGAAAAAGATGAGCAAAGCACCTCAAGTGATGAAAAAATGGATTCAAAGATCACCAAGCGTATCTCAAGATTGGAGAAGGACATCAAGAGGATCAATGCCAAGATTGATTATCTAATCTCCATTAAAGACTTGGTCAACTCAATTGATCATATCAAGAAGGAGAGAATGACCAAGAACAAGAGGGAGACAAGAGGAAAAGGCAAAGCATTTGCAAGCATAGGAAGATGGGTGAGTGAAGATGAAAATTCAAGCTCAAGTGATGAGATCTCCACCATCCACTCCTCCAAGAGAAACTTTTCCTCAAGGTAGTCATGACGCAAGTCGTCATCATACAAGTGCCTTGTGGCCAAAGGTATGAAAAGCGATGTAAGTGATGATAATTCCATCGAGGATTCACTCTCTTAATAAATACTTCTTGAATTGATAAATGAGCAACAAAGGTCCTTAAAGAAACAAGCTAAAGAACTTAAGAAATTCAATGTTCTTAATGATATTCATACTACCTTTGTTTCTAATTGTAAATAATTATTGAGCAAGGTTCAATTGCTAAACAAGGTGCATGAAGAGCTCAAGGCAAAATGTGAAGACATTGAATCTCAACCTAAGGCTCCTTTGAAGCAATCTATATATCTCTTTAATTTCAATCCTAAGGTAGATTCTTCTACTTCTTGTGATGATTTGATTGATCTATATAGCTCACCCCTTTGCAGTGAGACATGAATTGAGAATATTGTTGTAGAATTATGTAATGATCTCATTGCACAAGAGAATAATGAGCTCAAGTAAGAAGTGAGGAAGCTCAAGAAGGACTTAGTAAGATTGAAGGGTAAGAATCATGTCCAACTTTCTCAAGATAACCGTGATAACATGGTGAACAAACTTGTGGAGGGTCCACTGTGACATGTTTCAAGTGTCATCAAGAAGGACACAGGTCCTTCCAATGCAAGCAAGTCAAGAAGAAGACCAAGAAGAAGAATAACACAATGTACCTCTAAAACAAGACCCCCAATATCTACACTAAGCCTAACTACAAGATCAAGACCAAGAGCAACCATTACAAGCTCAAGAAGAAGGACAATAGAAAAGTGGTTCACACATGGTTGGGAGAAAGGATCAGGGGTGAAACCAACCCATTTGGGTGCATAAGGAAGTTATCACCAACATGAAGGTAACCCAATTGGTTTGGGTTCGAAAGAAGACTTGAAGTCCACGGGACGGCTAGGAGGATTTGGAGACTTGGCGCACAAGATGAAGTGAAGGTTCAAGCAAAGAAGCCAAGTGTACAAGATTGGGTGTATTGATGAAGACTTTGATCATCATATACCCAAATCCCCCATCCAAAGATAAAAGAGGTAATGGTAGCTAGATTTTTTATTATGCTTGTTGTTTTGCATCTAGTACATTTGTCTTGCCTTGGATTGCATGTGCATATTTCATTTTCCTTGCAATACCTCTTGTAGGTTTTTATATGGTAGGTTGCTTGTGTTTCTCTGTAACCCAAGAGAAACCTACATGGTTTATTAGTTGTAGGTTCTTTACATGGCATATTTCTACAAGCAATATTCCTTATGTACAATGAGTCCAATTTATAGGATAAATTCCCTATTGTTATCAATGACAAGTTCATGTCTCTCACAAGTATTTGACACTTGTATGCACACATTTAGGGGGAGCATATCCTATGGGTTGTGATTTTGAGACTAACATGTGTTGCAAGTGGTATCTTTTGTAGTCTCATGGAGTAATCTACAAGTTCTCGGAGGTATGCAATGTTTATTCATCAATTGACATTATTGTTAATTTATTCGTACAATTAAGCTATCTCCATGCATAATCTGGATTAAACTTTCTATCTCTACATATTGTCTAGTTGTGCATATATTGTTACATACCTACAAGTGGTTCATCACAAGTATGTCTCATCATATGTATGCACACATATAGGGGGAGTTAAAACTATATTATGTCATTTTTTTAATTGTGATCCATGTGTTTTCATTTCAAATGATATCCACATTATTCATTTCAATTGCATTCTTACAGTTGGTATCATTCCTTTTAATTGTATTCCTACAAGTGGTATCATCTTATTAGATCATGGTTTATGAAGATCTCTCCTGTATGCTCTAATGTTTCGCTTGAGTTCAATATATGTTTGTAGCCTTTTTGAGATTGTTGATAATGGGGGAGCATTTTTATGACCAAAGCAAGTTCAAGTTGCATGATGCAAGATTGTTGAGGATTATTGACAAAGGGAGAAGCATGATGCAAGAAGCGCGATGGAAGGATTACAAGTAATATCAAGGCAAGAAGCGTGCAAAGTGAAGGTTTCTTGCATGGGTCGATCAAGAGAGATAGTGACGATGGAGAAAGGGGGATAATTGTCTCCATGAAAGTCACAACAAAAGGGGGACAAAATGAAGGTAAGAACACTATATGACAAAGATGGGATTTTTTTCTTTACAATTGATCCATCTTCAGTTGGTATCAGTGGTTCATTTTCAATTGGTATTATCATTAATTTTCTTACAATTGGTACCATTGGTTATTCTTACTATGCATTCAAGCAAAGTGGTAAGGCTTTGTGCTTTTTACAATTATTGTCATTCATTTTTTGTGCGCTTGTGCACTTTACATTTGCTATTATTTATGTTTTCCCACTTGCTTTGATTGTTTTGTCATCAATCACCAATAATGGGGAGGTTGTAGCCAACATGGCCCTTATAGGGCATGTATGTGATTTTGGTAATTAACAACAATATAGTCAATGTGACTAACATATTAGTCAAGTATATGCTTTAGTAGGTCTCATGGTTGCCATACATGAAGAAGGCACCGAAACGTAACTCAATAAAGTTTGAATTGGATGAGTTCAGAAAAGATTGCACTCACTGGATGGTCCGGTGCTCAGTAAAGTGTACAAACTGGAGTATTTTGACTCAGAAGAGGTTCTCCAATGCATACTAGTTCCTAGACCAGTTAGACCAGTTTCTAGACCAATTCTGACTACTCTAGACCTGTTTCTAGACCTGCTCCGACTAGCCTAGACCTATTCCAAGACCAGTTCACTAGCTTCCCGACTAGCTCCCAGACTACCCTGACACTTCTCTCACAAACACTATATCACAAATCATCACTCATAGCAACATCTAGCCAATTGTTCATCACTCACACACAATGATCATGCACATTATCTAACAATCGGCTTCAAGGCAACCCGATCCAGCACCTCCCTGTTTGTTTTACGACGGGGACAAGAGATGGCATACCTCTTGTTGTATGTTGATGACATGGTGTCCACTGCATCATCAACCAACTTGCTTCAATGGCTCATCGAACAGCTCCGCTCCAAGTTCGCCATCAAGGACATGGGACCACTTCATTTTTCCTAGGCATTGATGTCAAGAGATCCAATGCAGGCTTCTTCATTTCACAAGACAAGTATGTTGAAGAACTCCTAGAGTAGGGATGATGAACTGCAAGCCTATATCGACCCCAATTGATAGCAAGCCAAAGGTTTCGAGCTCTGACGGCGCCAAGGTTGCTAACCCCTCCCTGTATCGCAGCTTGTCACGTGCATTGCAGTACTTGACGACGACGTGGTCCGACATCACGTATGCTGTGCAACAATAATGCCTTCATATGCACGATCCACACGACTGTCATTGGATGAATGCATGTTTGAATTTGTTTGAATTCAAATTGAATCAAAAAGAGAATATCACATGAAATGATAAAAATGTGTATGAATTGAGCATTGCAAAGGAATTCACTTTTTCACCAAATAACCTAGAGTTGAAAACATTTTTATAAATTAGTACATCACATGAGAAGAATATTAGTGAATTTTCCCTGATTTTTGGGAATTTATTTGAGGCATTAAAAATTTCTGTAATTTATAAAGTAGGCTTATTTCGAGAATTTTAATTAAACATTAGCTTAGGATTTTTCGATCAAACCAATTAAAATGGGTTGCTAGTGAGCTCTAGATTGCTCATGAAAACGATTAGAAATTTTGGACCACTCTTGTACTCCCAGATGAAATCGAGAATTAAATGAAAAACATGAATGCACACGTACAGATACAAACAGATGTACAGACATAAGCGATCATGGACGAGTGAAATACCAAAGGTGTAGCCCAAACAATGGGAGAAACCTTTTAAATGGGCCCACCGGTGCAAGATCTCACTCTTTCAGCGGGCGAGAGCAAGGTCTTAAATGTTGAAAGGGCGACTCGTGACTGGTTTTTTATTACCTAACAGGCAAGGCCCACAAGGTGTCACCCGTTCATGGGGCAAGACCTTGATCTCACCCAATAAGCAAGCAACGGTAAGCTATTTTTGTAATTTTTTAAAGCAGTCGTGTAAATTTGAAACTATTGTGAAAAAATAAAAAAAATCAAAGATGAGGGGCGAGCAGGCCCGAGCAGCCCAGCGCAGCAGCTCAGTGCAGTGGCAGTGGCCCGCTGGCGGCTAGCATGCGAGTGCACACGGTCGTGGCCCAGGACGAGTCTGTTGTCCCAGGTGTGTGTCGTCGTGGTCCAGTCGCCTGGTGCGCCTGTTTAGCGAGTACGCGGAGAAAGTCCAGGCGGGCGACGTATCGAAGCCGTGTTGGATTTGTACAATAACCGATCGACAATAAAAAAGATTGATCGGCTACTGTGCAAGATAGAATAGGAAAAGAGAGAGAAATAGATTAGATGAGAGATTAAAGGAAACTAATCTAAGGTTTCATAGGAAGCTTTTTAGGGACGCTTTGAGATGTATCGTGTGAATTCATCCATGCAATGAACATCAAACTTCACAAGTTTTTCTCTGTGTTCGTCGTTTCATGTTGATTTCTGTGGATCTATTGATTATCACAACTTGCCTTGGTTTGATCTATCCAAAATCATCACGGAGAATTCAGCTACATCAAATCCATAGAATTAGCAAGGAATTTTGTTTGCATTGTTACTAATACTGATCGTAACCATCAAATTCACAGAATGACAACAAATGTAGGATCATTCTGAGACTACTAGTTCTTTGTATCAAAGTAAGCTGAAGCTGAATTTGATAGCCTTAAACCATTTGGGTTTAACCTTGTTGGTTGACGGTGTAATAGACAAGTAGGTGCCCCACGAGAATTTATCTTTTAGAACTGGAAATAGAAAAAATATATATGCATGTAAGCAGGATTGTATCTTGTTTCATGGAGAGTATGCAGAACTAGATCAATGCCCCGTGTATGGAACTCATCGATACAAGTGTAAAAATGATGGTGGTGACGGGGACAGAGGCAAGAAAAGTAAAGGACCTCCTAGGAATGTGGTGTGGTATTTTCTTGTAATTTCTCGTCTAAAGCATCTGTTTGCCAACAAAAAGGAGGCTCAATTGGTGCATTGGTATAAGAAGGGTCGTAAGAATGACGCAATGATACGGCACCCGACGGATTCTGCTTAGTGGCGAATCGTTGATTCCACATTTGGTTGGTTCACTGAAGAATTGAGAAATATTAGGTTTGCTATGAGCATAGATGACATGAATCTATTCAGAAACATGAGCACCTCACATGGCACCTGGCATGTTGTATTGTCGATCTACAATCTTCCACTATGGCTTTGTAACAAGCAGAAATATATTATGTTGTCGATCTTGATATTAAGACCGAAACAACCTGGCAACGATATCGATATGTATCTCAGGCCTTTAGTCAATGATCTTAAGAAACTCTGGTCGGAAGGCATTGAGGTTTGGGATCAGTACAAGTAAGAGTACTTTACATTGCACACCATATTATCATCACCATCAATGATCTGTCAGCACTTCGTAACTTGTCAGGTCAGAGAAAAAGAAAAGGCAAAGCTTGCCCACATTGCTTAGATGACATATGTAGTTCGAGGTTGACCAACTCAAAGAAAATAGTGTACATGTGGCATCGACGTTTTCCCAGGAAGCACCCATACCGAAACATAGACAAGAAGTTTGATGGCACAAGGGAGAAAGCGTTACCTCCAAGGCATTTCAGCAGGGAAGATGTCCAGAATTAGGTTAAGAATATCAATGTTGTCCTTGGAAAGCGAAAACAATCCTCTAAGGATGATGAAAAAAAAGGAATATGGACTAAGAAATCAATACTATTCGAGTTAGAGTATTGAAAAAAAAATAGATATTCGCCACTCTATCGACAACATGCATGTAAATAAGAATATCTGCGAGAGTCTGATCGATACATTGCTCCAAATACAAGGAAAAGGAAAGGATTATGAGAGCGCACAAGCTGACCTTGAAGAAATGGGCTTAAGGCCGGAGCTCCATGTACATGATACGAACAAAGGAAAACACCTACCCCCAGCAGCTATCACTCTCTCCAAGAAGGAGAAAAAAGAATTATGTGAGTTCTTACACAATGCGAAAGTTCTCTCTGGTTACTCATCCAACATCGCAAGACTTGTTTCGGTGAAAGAGCTGAAAATGAATTTCGCCTTGTTGAAGTCCCATGATTGCCATGTGATGATGACATCACTGCTTGCGGTGGCTATTAGAAAACATCCTCCCAATTAAGATTCGCAAGGCTATCCTGAGCCTGTGCTTTTTTTTCAATGCAATTGAACAAAAGGTGCTCGATCCAGATTCGCTGGCAAAGCTAGAAAGAAGACACTTTGAGACTTTATGTATTCTTGTGGTGTATTTCCCACCATCCTTTTATGATATCATGGTACATCTCACTGCTCACCATGTGAATGAGATACACTACCTTGGCCCTGTGTTACTGCATCACATGTTTCCATATGAAAGATATATAGGCGTTCTCAGATTGTACGTAAGGAATTGAGCTTTTCCTGAGGGATGCATCGTGAAGGGTTACGCGACCGACATTAGAGTGGTCTATTAATTACATTGATCCAAATAACCCAATTGGCGTGCCTAAGTCTTGCCATGAGGGGAGCCTCGTAGGTGTAGGGGTCCTAGGGAAGATGTCAATAACTCCTGATTCGAAGGCATACAACCAAGCTCACTTCCTCACGCTGCAACAAATGAGTAAAGTGTGTCCATATGTCGATGAGCACAAGCAGATGCTATTGAAGAGAATCTGGGCAGACCGAAGCTTGGGTTGCGAGGAAATATATGCAAAGGTTCACGACTTGGTTCCAAGATCGAATCGGACAATCGAGTACTCCTACAAGTGCTCTGATAAAAAAAAAACTGGCATCGGGCCCTATATACACAATTGTGACATATCAAGGGTGCGATATAAACAGATACACATTTTACACGGTTGCCCAAGATGAGAAGAGCATATACCATAATAGTGATGTCCGTATAGATGCTTATGACAATGACAAGCAGAGGGGCACATACTACGATCAAATAGAGGAGATCTGGGAGCTGAACTACATGGGATTCAAGGTAGCCCTGTTTCAGTGCCCTTGGGTAAATGGGGCAAAGAGTGTAACTAATGACAAGTATGGATTCACTAGCATTGATCTCAAACATGTCTGATACAAGTCTGAACCCTTCGTACTCGCTAAAGATGTTCGCTAAGTCTTTTATGTGACTAACATAACAAAGAAGAACGCCATGTGGTTCCCATCGAGAAAAGACGCATCGTCGGAGTTCTAAATGTCATCGATGAGTAGGAGTTCAATCAATTCGATGAAATCCCCCCTTTTGCTACTACAACTGTGCCACGCCTTTCGCCGACCAAGAAAGCTCCATACCTGCGCTCCGACCATAATGAAGGGATCCATCTCAAGAAAGAATGAAAACTGGCGAGTTTGAATTTTAGTGTCAAATTTGTAATATTAATATCAAATTTGTAATATTAGTGTCAAATTTGTAATATTAATGTCAAATCTGTAATATTAATGTCAAATTTGTAATATTAGTGTCAAATTTGTAATATTAATTCAAATTTGAATTTTATGTTTCTAGTTATTTAAATTTGTAATACTAATGTCATATTTGTATTTTAGGTTTCAGCAGTAAAAGGTGATGGGTCATACAGTTCACTCGTCACTTATTATAACAAGTGACTGGCGATACGCGTCACTCGTCACTTATTACATGTCATAGGTGACGGGTTACTAGTATTACCCGTCACTTATGAGTTATCAAGAATATATGTTAGTAGGTCTCATGGATGCAATACATCAAGAAGCCACCGTAGCTGGGACAAAGTTTGGTTGAATTGGAAAAGTCCCAAAAAAAATATACTCACCGTATGGTCTGGTGCTGGAAGAATTGAATGCATCGGAGCTTTGTGTGCAGAGGCAGCTTTACCTCACCGGATGATCCGGTGTCAAATGGGCAAAAGCAGTAGAGCATTGTTGACAAAGGGGAGAATGCAGATGTCTTCACTAGATAGTCTAGTGATCATCGGAGGATACTAATTCTTGCAGAGAAGAGTCCAAGCACAGAAGAATGAAGATCAACTCATCGGAAGGTCCGGTGCCTGTGTTGAACACATCGGATGCTTCACACCAGAGTATTTTCTACAGAAGTGTTTCCAAGAGATGAAGCTCAAAGAATAGCTCACCGGATGATCCGATGATCAATGCTGTGAGCATCGGAGACTCACACTGGAGCATTTAATAGAGTGTGTGAAAAATCCTGAGAACATGAAGCTATACACACTGGAAGGTCCGGTGATCAGAAGATCAATACACCGGACAGTTGAACAGTGAAGAAGTTGGCTCAGTCAGGCTCAAGTATACACACCGGATAGTCCGATGATGAAGATGAACTATACACCACGCAATCAGGTGTTCAGAAGTGGTTCTGAGTGGGTTCTAACGGCTAGTTTTTGAGGTTGTACACACCGGATGTCCGGTGCTTGTACTACTGTTGTCACTGGATCATCCGGTGTTTACAATAAAGTTGATCCGTTGGAGCAATGACTGGTTGGCGAGTTTGATGCTATAAATACCCACCCACTCAGCCATTTGAAGATACTGTAGTCCAGAGAAGTCCATATACTCTTGAGAAGACATCCAACCCACAAAAGTGCTTAAAGTGTTCATCAAAGGCAATTAAGCACACCATTAGAGAGTGATTAGTGCTTATAGGCCTAAAGAGAAGTGTTGCTAGGTGCTGCAACCTAGAGAGTAGATCAAGGAGTGATCCAACCATGTACCAAGAGGTACAGTGGTGCCTTGGAGTCTTTGTGACTCGCCGGTAACTTGTTGACCCTCCGACTTGGTGTCGAGCGGCGGCAAGAAGATTGTGCGGGGTCGCAAAGGCCCTTGTCTTTGTGACTAAAGCTACAAAGTGAAGACGACGCACAAATGATCGGAAGAGAGATTAGTGGTGAGATCTCGCCTAGGTGGCTTAGTGGCTCGTCATGCTTGGGGCCTTTTCTTGGTGAATTGGTAGCTCAAAAGCTATGACCGAAAGAGACTTGGTGACTGGGATTGTATCCTTTGTGGAGCTCCAATGTGGACTAGGGGTGACTTGTGTGCCACCGGTACCATGGGATAAAAATCTCTTGTGCCAAGTTTATTTCTCTACCTTATTTACGTTTCCACATTTACATACATGCAATTTACCTTGCTAAATTAGGTTGCAATCCTCTTGAGCGGTAGAGTAGACACACTAGATAAACCTAGAGCGCATTTAGATAGAAATTGAGATAGGTTTATCTTGTAAAGTTTCTGGAGCCAATTAGGTTATGTTTTTAAGTGTCCTAATTCACCTGCCCCCCTCTTAGGACGTCATTGTTCCTCTCACCTAGCCTCCATCCCGCTCGCCCACAGCACCCGCTCGTGCTAGGGTTCACTCCGTCACTCTCCATTGGGCCTCTCCATCGCCCAGAGCCTCTTCGCCACCTCGCCCAGGGCCTCTTCGCCGTCACTCCACCAGCGCCTCTGCGACTCTGACCGACCACCGCAAGAGGACGTCGCCACCTGGAGCTCCTCACCGACTGATGACCAATGCGTGCTCCTCCCCGATGACCACCGACTGTCGACCACATTGCGCGCTCCTCCCCGGCGACCGCTAACTGCCGACCACACTGCATGCTCCTCCCCGATGACCGCCGACTACCACACGCTCCTCCCTACTTCCCTCCCCTTCGCCGTGACTCTGGTAAGAACTTGGTTGTTTGTGTGACATGGATATCAAAGGTTGCAGATGATTGTCGTAATAATCTATTTTGAATTTTGTTCATTTTGATGCTCAAAGATGGTAACAATCTTCAATTTGACAGTTTAATCACTATGATCTTGCTACTAATATCAAATCCATGGTAACTTCTTGGTTTGACCATTATGAAATGGTCTTTCATTTTTATCACTTGATGAAGAGTCTTGCTAACAATGGTAGGTTCCATCCCTTGTATTGCTGAATTGTGCGATTTTAGTTCGAATTCCTTGTAAATTCGATGTGTTGACTTGCTTAGCTTAAATTTGGTTCGATAGACTTAAATTTCGTGGTACATAAAAGTAAATATCATTTGATGCTTCCATCTCATGCATAATTTAGTCCTACTTGTTACAGATTGAGCTTGTTTATGCACTGCTTATTCATGCCAATGTTACGAATTCAATGTTTGTGCTGTGTGACCAAGAATGTCACTGATCATCGTGCTGCATAGCTATGCACTACTTAGATTTTTCATGTCGAACATGTCCTTTGGCTTTGTATTTCTTTCAAATATTAGCACTAGAACTCAGATATTTACTGTTTGCAACTAACTTTAACAACATATTACTCGTGTTAGCTTTTTCGCTATCAGCATGTGCTTGAGAATTGTAAACGTCGGTTTAAGAAATGTCCTTATGAGTTGAGCCCTGTTGTTATGGATGCTACCAGTTGAGCTTGTTTCTGCTATGTTTGTTTGTGCCAGTGTTGCCTATATGTCGGTACTTGGTTCGAATTTCTTGTTTAAGCATTGTTTATTTGTGCTAGTGTTACATAAGTGGTGAAGTACATTTGATTCAATATTTGTGTTCTGTCCAAGAGTATGACCAATCATCATGCTGCATGGCTATGCAGTTCTTAGATTTTTAGTGTTGAAGATATCCTTTAGTGTTTTTTCCAAGAGTGTGATTTGCATTTCTTTAAGAAATTATACTAGAAAATTGAGTGTGTGAGACTAAAATAGTTGTCAGTAGTAGTTTTGTTAGGTAGCTTATGCTTAGCTTTGCACTAGGGTATAGATGGGTAGTCGGTTAAACATGACTAATAAACTATGCAACTATGAGTTGGGAAATATTGGTAATTGTATAGCAACATGGAACTTTATGCCTTGAGCAAAGAGGTGTTGATGATGATCATAGTTATGTTGTTGGCTTAGTGTTTGCTCAAGTAACCTAAATACGGACCGGTTTGTGGAGCGACAACCCAAGAAGTATCTTACCAACCACGAGATTTGGTATGGGACAGGCTTGACCTATTAATTAGTAGATTCCAGTTTTATGTGTGCCAAATGGTAAGTGGATGTGTGGGGATTGCTAAGGCCAGAACCATTTGGTTAGTGGTATATGATGTGTAGTGGAAGGGAAGAGTGAAATCTTGCTGGAGATACAAGGCGCAAAAGGGGGCTTCTGAGTGGCGTGAAAACCACTTTGATGGTAGTGAAACCTAGCGGGCATGCACATACTGGATGAAACTTTGTAACAGCCTTGTAGTGACTTTTCAGGTGACACACCACTAGTGTGTGTTAAGTGTTTCGCGGACACGACAACAAGGAAAATCACAACTCATGGGGAAAGCTGGACAACCTCTGCATAGTGTAAAATCTGATATATTAGCCGTGCTCACGGTCATGGGAGACTTGGATCCTCACATGATTAGTTGGTTTGGTTGGATGGTTCTTGGTTACATGTGGAGGGTATCAAGTCGGATGGTTTGGGAACCTAAAGTAGTTTTTAGGTAGTTTGGGAAACATGTGGAGATGTTTCTATGAATTGGAAGTCTGGTGATGAATCATGGAGTTAAAAAATGCTTTTATAACTCTACAATAGCATAGTTAGCATTTATGCAAATTTAACCTGTTATAGCATGTTCCTTTACTTAAACTTGCATGTCATTTATTTCCCACTCTTGCGGAGTACGACATGTACCCACATTGGCTATTTCTATCCAAATGTACATCAAACGTTGCTCAATTGCCTGTGGAAGATGAAGATTGCTATGGTAGTGGACCCCCGGTCAATTGCCTGTGGAAGATGGGAGCTTCACTGTGATTTGCTAGTGTGTTTTACTTAAAGATTTTGAGGTCTTTCTTTCTTGTTTAAGTTACACGACGTAATAATGGCATTGTGTGTGATACACTGATGAAGTCGTTGTATGTATAAAACTTGATCCTGGCATACATGTGGTTTGCATCTGGTTTTGTCCCTTTATAAAACCAGATGTGACACCCCCCCCCCAATGATGAAGTCACAACTCTGGGGGAAGCTCTTCGTCAAAGGATCCAGTGCAAGAGGGGCGACATCGTGGTCTCCCGTGCATCTTAGTCTGGACAAGCTTCAAGTGTACCGCCATCGCGCCCCTCACTTCCAAAGAAGACAGCTTCACTGCATTCTCCTCCTCCAAAGAAGCCGGCTTCACCGTCTCCTCCGCATCCGGTAGCCTCGCTTCTAGCTCCAATTCCTTCTCCCCCAAAGAGCCCAAAGAAGAAGGAAAAGGGAGCCAGGAAGAAAGGCTCTAAGAAGCACCTGCCGAAGAAGTCGAAGATCATTGTACGGCAAAGAAGTCCACGGACATTGGAGAAGCATAGACTAGTGCTGACACAAAATTCCAATATAGGAAGACCTTGATGACGGTAAGTGACCTAACAAGGGAGGAACAAGCATGTGTGGACCTGCATAATTACTAAATGCAGACTTGTAGAGACACCAAGGCTCAATCTATAGTCGAACAGTACAAACGACGTCACTTCTTAATTGGCGACGGCTACTTCCTTGTGGGTTTCAATGACTTATATGACATCTTCAACCTTAATGCCATGGATGTATCATTATTACGGATCTTCACATTGTAAGTCCCTTGAAACTGGCCATTCATTAATTAATACCACTAAGTCTTGAATCTAACTATTTTCTTATCTATAGACACTCCATCAAAGAAACGAAGAAGAATGAGCTTATCGGATTTCTTGACATTGAGGTCATTTCAGTCTCGATCATCAAAGTGTATGGCGACTACGCTATGGACTATATGGCCAAGACAATGCAATACTATTCCAAAATGGACTACCTGTTATGCGCTCACAACACCAGTGGCCATTGGATCTTACTGGTCATTTGCCTCAAGTAGAACTTGGTGTGGTACCTTGTCTCATCAAGACCAGTAAGACCAAAAGGCAAACCTGGAGAGCGTGATTACAGCGTTGTAAAAGGACTCTTTGACACATAAGTTCTACTTGGCTTAGTTTACATATTTAACTTTTCTAACATTCAAATGTTCCCTAATCAATCCATCTTTATACATGGCTTTTCACAACTAACTTCGAGCTAATCCTAACTACAACGCGAAAGACGGCCGTAGACTGACACACAAGATCGGGTTCACTGTAAATATTACCAAATAGATTTCCAAATTTTATTTGTTGTTGTTTTTTCTTTTGATCTAACAGTAAATTTTCTTTTCTGCAAAGCTACCAATAACCACCGGGCAACGCCTGTGGATTCTATGTGGCGTACAACATGCTCCTACTCACAATCCGAGCAAAGGATATCAAATCGCCCAATTTAAGTTCAAATAACTAATTTCAGTAATTAGTTTAATTCCATGATAACATGGCATTGGTTGCCCATCAAATTATGTAGGGTTATGAGGCTTCTTTTTTCGACGACAGTGCACTCACAGGGATTTGACAACAGATCGTTGAGTTCATAATGTCTAAAGTCATCAAACCACACAGCGATTTCCACTGCAGAAACCCTAGGTCGTGCGGTCTTATGTAATAGGAAGTGATTATAACTTTATAACTTGTAATTATGTGATGAATTGATTGGAACTTTGCAACCTTTGTGATTCTGTTATGAAGTGAGTTCTTATATAAGTGTGTTTGTCGATATGGATCCATTACTATTGTTTGCAGGGAGAAGACGGCTACCAAATCATGGCTATGCTCTAGGACGCTGCTCTAGGACGCAGCATGGAAACAGGAGAAATCTGCAGGGGGGCAAGGTCAATAGTGACGGGTCAAGACCATTACCCGTCACTTAGGACCTACACATAAGTGGCGGGTACCCTTGTCACCCATCACTGATGTGTTTCTCCTAGCCATGGGAGACGCACATCAGTGACAGGTGAAAACCATTAACCGTCACTTATGACCTAGTGACATAAGTGACGGGTGACCCCATAACCCGTCACTGATGTGTTTCTCCCTAGCACATGGGAGATGCACATCAGTGACGGGTCACTATTATGATCTGTCACTAATGACCTCTCATTAGTGATGTGTTCAAAGTGACGGATGTGTTACCCGTCACTAATGACAGTTACCACCCATCACTAATGTACTTTTTTAGTGGCACCCCCTTGTAATAAGCTCAGAGTAATATAGACCAAATAAGACGTAAGGTTATTATCCTCAGGTAGGTCCGAACCTGTATAAAAACCCGCTGTGTGTTCATATGAATCATCTACTCAAAGCATCTCCCTACATTCTACAAATTCGTAAGATCGACTGTTCCCTAATCATCGACAAAACCCAAGGGACATGATGAACTGCATGAATCTTTTGTACAAGCCCTTGGTGCTTTTTTGAGGCCGTAAAGGACTTGGAGAGTAGACACACGTCTTTGGGATGGTTGGGGTTGATGAATCCTGTAGGTTGCTAATAGTAGACGTGTTCTGTGAGTGTGCCACGGAGGAAGGCGTTAAAGGAGATAGAGATTGAAGAGTACCCATGTTGGAGGTGAAATGGGACGAGGCTTGTCACACCCAGTTTTTCAAAAGAACAACCAGGTGTATTCCACATGTATGCCAGGATCAGTTTCATCATACATGCGGTGACACTATCAGTGATATACAGTTCTATATCGAACAAAAATAACTTTATTGAAACAATTACCAGAGTTTTGAATAGCAGCAGAAGAACTCAAGAAAACTCCAACGAAAGCTTTAAGGCACATGACAGGAAATCAACTGGGGGCAACGCAACCTAAGACGCTTCATCTTCCATGTAGTCTTTAGCTTCCTTGATCTCCGTGTAGTGTTCTCCAACTGAGCAGCATTTATTTTTGGAAATAGCAAGTATGAGTACATATCTTACTCTGCGAGTGTGGGAAAATATGACATGAGACCTTAAGACAAGAAAGGTTTGACTCAGGTTTACTGCATCTATGCCAAAATAACTTAGGACTCAAGAAAACCTAGCAGTCCTATTTACTATGTGTGACGACACCAACATTAAAGGACCAGCTCATCGGATTCCATCCGACTAACAGACGCACCAGATATTCCATATCTGGCTACCAACTAATCGGGGTACCACCACCCGACTACCCAAAACCAACCATCCAAGATTCCCCACTAATCATGAAGAAGTCCAAGCCCGCTCTTAACCGTGAGCACGGCTGATCGATCAGTTTTATACTCTGCAGAGGTTGCACACTTTACCCACGAGTCGTGATTCCCATTTTGCTTCACACTTCCGGGGTGTGGAGCTGGGGGCTCACTACAAGGACTTTACAAAGCGCCTCCAAATCCATATGCACCTACTAAGGTTTCACCGCTAACAGGGATTACATCCACTGCAGACGCCCCCTCTTGTGCCACTTAACCGTGCACTGGTGCGTACAGAATATGGAGGACATCTAATTAATTGGCCAGGCCATACCCATATAAGCCTCATGGTTGCGCTGTTTAGCCGGGTTACAGGCTTCAAGAACCGGTCTTTAGGATCTAAAGTAGGTGCTTGCACATCACCCAATGCGCACACAGCAGCCATACCAACCAAACCAACCTGCCTAGATCCCTATGATCCACGTTGCTACAAAAGATTACCCAAACCGGTTTATGTTGCATAGACCATTAATCCAATTAATATTTATCCCACCCGACGTGACAGCACAACTAAGCATTTCTAACCTCAACACCCAAACTACAACATAGGGGACAAAGATAATATGGAAAGTACTAATAAACCCTAAACATGGGATTCATATTGACAAAGCATGCAATTAAAAAGTAAAAGATACACTACTCCATAATAGTTTCAATGTGATCAAGGACACTTGCCTCCTCTGAAGTGCTGCTCAGTGTTGTCGAAATCTTGATCTTGAAGTCACTCGAACTGTTTCAGAACGTAATCGACTAATCGCGGGAACTTCTGACACACAGCACAAAGGAAACACTAAGAACAGTGTACCAAACAGAAGCAAGGTGCTATAAAAAGCCTACTAATGGAAAGTACTCGCTGCTACGATCACGGGAGTGCGAGAATCGCCTAAAACGGAGCTCGTATGAAAAAGTTATGAGGGTTTTAAGCTACAAGGGATTTTCTGAAAAAGAACAAGAGCTAATTTGTAAAACAGAAAATTCTAGGGGTTGATTTGTAAAAGTCTACGGACCTATTTGCAATTAACTAAGAGTTTAGGGGGCTAAAAGTAAAATAACAGGCCTATCAGGGGTTATTTAGTGAAATCATAAAAGTCTAGGGACCTAATTGCAAAAGTACATATTTAAAAGAATTAACATATTTCTTTTTAATTAGAAAACCCTATTTATGACATCAGCATGACATCATCACGCTGACGTGGACGCTGACCGGCTTGGCTCGGCTGACGTGGCTAACATGTGAGCGACACGTGGCGCTAATGTGGCTCTCATAAGCTGACTGGGTTAAAGAGGACACGTGGCGCGATCTAATTGGCTAGCGAAGGGGTATTTTGCAATCTAATCGTGGCCATTGCTGCAAGATCGGATGGCTCACCTTGAGTCTTCCTCCTCTGGTCGATGCGACCGGCAGCACGGGGCTTAGTGCAGCGGCGCTCGGCCGAAGAGTCACCGAAGTTGAGCTCCGGTGGCCGGCCTTCAACGACGAGCGGCGGAACGCGGAGAGGAGACGACGGAGAACCCGTTTGAGGGGCAAGTTCATGTCGGGGCGGTCTCCAACGGCTCGACGGCGGCGGCAACCTTCGGGGATGGTTCGGTGGCGGTGTGAAGACGCTCTGGGGGAGGAAACTCGATGGGCTTTGGGGCTTTGGGCGCGGTGTGGTGAGAGGAGGCCCGACCGGGGGTTTTATTTGGATTATATAAACGGGAGGAGCGGTTGCAAAGAGGGGCGCGGGGTGCAGATCGTGTGGCAGCTTTTTTGGCGGCAGTTGCGGCACGGCGTGGGCAGAGTGGGAGCAGGGGTTGGGGACGGCGATGGTTGCTGAGACGAGTGTCACAAGGCCCAGGTGTCCAAGAACCACTCAAAGGAGCTGTTGGGTGTAGTTGTAGGAATCCTAGCGTTGTTGAGGCCATGGATCAAGGCTGACTGGTCCCAGGTGTACGACGCGGAGGAGGGAGCAGCATGAGACGCTCTCATTTCCTGAGGAGGAGACATCATGTTGGGCCATGGTCCCAGCACCCTTGCACTCTATGGGCACCAAGGCATTGGCTAGGCATGCACCATGCCAGTACAGGGATTGAACCCGGGTGTCCTTGTCGGGGGAGGATTGAAGTACGCACAAGTTGCCTTCAAAGGGGCCGAGGAGCCGCCGGTATTGGAAGAGCCCTTCTTTTTCTATTTGGACTTGGAGGAGTTGTTCTGTCTAGGTGTATTATCGCCCGAGGAAGCAAAGGAAGCCACGTTGCGAGCTGTGTACAGGGCCTGGTGACAACCTGTTTCTCAGCTTGGTCTACTTGAAGCTCCTCAAGGAGGGAGGAGTGGACAGCAAGAAGGGAGGAGAGTGGGTATTTGGCGGTGATGACAAGGATGACATGGCGAAACTTTGGGTTAAAACCTCAGAGAAGATTGAAAACCTAGTTTTCTTCATGCACCAGTTGCCCGACATCATGTAGAGCATCAGGCAATGTCTTCAAGCAGGAGCAGTACGGCATGATGAAGAGGTCACCCATGTACAGACTCTGAAATTCGGCCTTGATGTAGATGGCATGAGTGAGCCAGCCAGTTGTCTAGGAACAGCCTTTCGATCGCATGCCAGACGTCATGTGCGGTGTTGCCAGACTTCATAACCAGGTCTAAGAGATCTCCTTAGACACGGTGGTATAAAGCCAATTGATGATTGCAAAATCAACCATGCTCCATTCCGGATCAGTCGAAACATGTGCCAGCATGATGTTGATGTGGGCGTCGAGCACAAACTTGCCAAAGATGGTATCGAAGAAGGTCCGCCAGTGTGTATAGTTTGATTTGAAAGATCAAGAACGATCAGAATGTGGGATTTGATGTTAACCATCTGGATAGTAGAAGATGGTGGTGGAGGAGGAGGAGGAGGAGCGCCACCGCCAGCATGGCGAGGGGAGGAGGTAGGGGAGGAAGCTGGAGAAGAGGAGTTCCTGGCATTGGAAGCCATGGCAGCCGAAGGGTGGGAAGCTAACAGGTTGTTGATAGGTGATGGAACTCGTTATGACACCATGAACAAGTTAGAGAAATAGCGCACACCTCTTTACTGATGATCACAAGTATTTATACAAGTACATGATCAGCTGAGCTGATAACGAAATATGCTATTCCTATGTAACCAAATGGCTAACAGAATGGCCGAGAGCCCTAGAACGTGCAAGCATTAGCGTGTAGTCGAGGCGAGATACTCAGTTGGCAGTTGAGCATCATGGAGACAAAAGCGTGACAGGGAACAATGCTGAGTTGCTGCTAACACACACGTCAAACACGTCTTCCACCTCCAGATCGGCACCTTCCTTCTTCAAGCATTGACACAAAATCAATTTCCCCTGCTAATTTCGTTCAGATTCAACCGAAATGAAGTATACTAAATACCCAAATGTTTCAAAAATCAATTCTGCAGTAAACCTCTAAATCATGCGAAGATCGTGTGTTGTAGCTTGGAAACTGGTGAGAGGAAGTCACACCAACCTTTAAAACCCTAGCGCGCTCGGCCTCGCCTCCTCTCCCTATAAATGGACACCTCGATCCCCTAGCACCCATCCCCCATCCCCAGATCGCACCACCTCTCTTTCGTGCCTCCATGCTATCAAATCACCACTTGAGAGGCTTTACACAGCGCCAACATCGTCATCGAAAGCCCACATGGTCGCGATGTCACTGCAAACCACCTCGATGCGTGGCTTCAAATAGGTTCACTGCAGCATCCTTGTCATGTTCCACCGATCATCGTCAATCTTTGACCTCTGCAGTGTCATTTCCGATCGATTCCAGCAGTGCACCGTCACAGTGAGCAGCCTGCCGCCATCAACTGAGCCGGAGTGAAGCAAGGTAATCATCCACCGTTTGATCGCGTTATAATGGCCAATATTAGATAGTAGAATATTGTAGGAACGAGAATGGCGACTAGAGTGGGTGAATAGGCGCATCAACAAATTTCTTTCAAAATAGATGGCCTTTTCCTATTTCTCACCCAACGTACCTCAAAACGCTCAAGTGCAAGCAAAAGAATCAGAGAGACAAAGCAAGAAGACTAGTTCCATAGCAACATGACTCAACCGATGGAATATGAACCATAGGTTCCATTCAAGACCATTCCATGTGTCTTTGTACTCAAAAACTTGCAATTTTCAAAGAAACTAGAGAAGATGGACACCGGACAAGGTTATCCTCCAAAATGAGAGTCTAGTGGCAAGGGGACTCAAGACCCACTCAAATACATGAGTATGTGAGTGTTTAAGCCACTAGCATCATGAAAAATAACCCTAAAAAGGTAAAAAAACTGCAGCTCAAAGAAAAGATCAACGTAAAAAATCTCTCCAAGTTGATAATCTAGAGGCAAGGGTACTCAAGACCCATGAGCATACACTCGTATGTGAGTTTTTATGCCTCTAGTAACAAAAATAATGACCTCACAAGGTGCTGAAATTTCAGGCCTAAAACCAAAATGAAAATCAAAACCGAAAACAGAAAAACTTGCAAACTTGCAAGGGAACCAATAGAGGAAAACTAGAAGGAGGGGAATTCAAGCATAAGCAAACAATATAAACTTCATTACTCAAAGAGGTCGGCCCTATTTTAGGCGTATTACAAAGATTTATCTCTCAAAACTCTCACCTATTACATAGGCTAAGCATGTATCCTTCTCTCCTCAAATGGGTGGCACAAGGGGGCTCAAGTGGCTGGTTCATACTATCTCATAGCCCTACCCATCTATTTATAGGCCTAGGAAACTTGACCCCTAAGTTTCCTAGCTTTTCCCCAAAATACCCCTCTCTTGTAGTACAATTCTACCTACCACTGAGGGCATTTTGGTCTATTTTCTTATCCGTTCATCGGACGATTACGGCGCCTTCATGACTTAGCTTCGCCTCAATGCAAGCTTCACGATGGTGCCACGTACTCCTCCAGTTCTCCCACGGTTTGAGGCCAAACCGCGAAACCACCTGCACGCTTCTCAAAACATGACTCATCGCCTTGCTTACACCTTAAGCAAGCGCTTCGATGTCAACGTGTGTACTCTATCATGCTATCCTGACTGTTGGCAAGTCTCTCCCGCTCCCAATCCCTCGGACCGCCTTGTCACTTGCACCGGCATCCCCTTCGCTTGACTTTGTCAACACGCCATCTCCATCCGCCATCAATGCTTTGCTTGACCTCCACGTGTTCAGCTAGGATCACCCTTGACTCCGTCCGGCCTCCTTGATCGTTTGGCACCAAGCACTCCGCTTAGCCCCAATCATCCCTACATCGACCGCCAAGTTGCATCCATCACCTGCACAACATGAGACAAGCAAACACATATCTACAACTCCAATTCCAATTAGTCCATAATCAATATTCTCAAATGAAATCCCAAATCACATCAAAGCTCACGCAAAACGAAAGATCATCAAACCAAATAAATGACAGTGTCAATCACTCATCACAAGTAAACTAAGGTACATTTCAACTTGGTTTTTCAATCTCCCCCTTGATGAGTGCATTGACAACCCGCAAAGCACAAAGATTTTGGTTTGAAGAAATTAAAACAAGATAAACTCATCCAAGTGACCAAAAACTCGAGAAAGAGCAAAATATGTCACTTGGCATAAAAAAAAGATTGCAAAAGCCCTAAGAGAGGTAAAGACGAGCCAAAAACCTCAAAAGAGCAAGAAAACCCAAAAACCCAAAAACACATCCCTTTGTTGAATATTTGTGCATAATATTTTAGAGCATATTTTCTCCCTCTTTGGCAATGCAAAAAACAAGGATAACAGACTATGCAAAAGATGTGCAACACTACAAAGCTTCACATATAGATCACAAAGCACTTGCAAGAACTAGAGATGTCAAAGCACTATGAGAAGTAAACAATATAACTCAAAGGCGCACAAGGTCTCGAAGTGAGTTCATGTCACAAGCACCGGGAGTGAAGCAAGTTTTGATCATGTTGTTCAATTATCCAAAAGATGTCACCATAAAAGCATCCGCAGTTTCATGATCAGTGCAAAGATTAGAGAAACTAGTGTTATATCAAGTTCAAACTAGGCAATCAAGTTCAACCAGACGGGCTATGCAAACACCCACATATCAATCCAAGCCTTAGTTTGATAACTTGAAAAGGAACATTCTTAGCACATTAAAAAGCACAAGTTAACTTTCTCATTTGATCATTTAACTATCCTCAAGTGAGTTTTAAGCAACCATGGGTTCACTTCTTTTGCAAACCACATGAAGCCTTAAGCCACCGTATTGGATTCAATTTTAGCTCAAAACTTAATCATTCATCTTATTAACTCAACATAGAATTCAAGATATGCAATTTTTCACAAAGCCAAAACAAGTTGTGCCTTTGCGACACAAAAGAGCATATGCTCTCCCAAGGGTTAATCATGGGCTAAACATTTACATAAACAAAAGTCAAAGGCCTCCAATCCGCTGAATTGAACAAAGCGGTCTAGCACAAGCTTTTCACAGAACTAGCCCTAATTTAAGCATTGATCAAGCTAAAGCAAATACTCAAGGGTGACAAGAGATTATGTTCACCTTTCAAGTTCATTCTTTAGAAAAGACAAGCTTGCTCAACAGATTTTACGCCATGTTTCAATAAGAACCTAAGCTTGCACAAATTGTTATACATCCACTACACTTAGCACAAATTCACAACTAGTACAAGAAAGTGCAAAGAACATATAAGTGAAGCTTGCTAACATGAGTATATTACAAAATTCTATGCAACGCAAATGCAATAAAAGTAAGATAGAGTATGTACAAAGACAACTCCCCCTCACACAATATCGTAGGGATGGCACACAACAAGCTCTCTCCTCAGAAAGGCAAACCTTGTTGCATCTAGAGGCTTGGTAAATATATCGGCTAGCTGGTGTTGGGTATCTATGTAGCTCAACTCAATGTCTCCCTTCTCATTATGGTCTCTCAAGAAGTGGAATCTCACATCTATGTGTTTGGTTCTGGAGTGTTGAACTGGGTTATTGGCTAAGCTTATAGCATTGGTGTTGTCACACAAAAGTGGCACACTCCTGAAATCTAACCCAAAATCCCTCAAGGTAGTAATCATCCACAAAATCTATGAGCAACAGCTAGCAGCAGCTACATATTTAGCTTCAGCAGTAGATTGTGCAACGCTAGACTGCTTGCGAGAAGACCAACACACAAGAGAAGTACCCAAGAAATGACAAGTGCCAGAGGCACTCTTCGTATCAATTCTACAGCCAGCAAAATCCGCATCCAAAAAACCACGAAGAGAAAGCGAAGAGGAAGCAGAAAACCAAATCCCAAACTCGAGAGTGTGCTTGAGATACCTCAGAATGCACTTCACCGCTTGGTGGTGAGACGTCCTCTGTGAAGCCTGGAAGCTAGCACACAAGCAGACAGCAAAGTGGATGTCAGATCTTGTCACTGTCAGGTACAAAAGGGCGTCAATCATGCTCCTGTACACCCGCTGGTCCACCTACTCTCCATCTTCATCCGGATCAAGCACGATCGAGGTAGCTATCGGTGACGCCAATGGCTTTGCATCGCTCATGTTGAACTTCTTCAGTAAATCCTTGGTGTACTTCATCTGGTGGACGAATGTACCTTTCTTGCATTGCTTGATTTGCAACCCAAAGAAGAAATTGAGCTCACCCATCATTGACATTTTGAATTCCCTGCTCATAGTTTCTGCAAACTTGGCCACGAGTGCATGAGAAGAGCCAACAAAAATGATATCATCCAGGTAAATCTGAACAAGTAAGAAATCATTGACATGCCTAAGAGTGAACAAAGTGTTATCAGTTGACCCCATCACATACCCATGCCCTAGCAAGAAAGACCTAAGTCTATCATACCAAGCCCTAGGTACCTGCTTAAGCCCATACAAAGCTTGCTGAAGCTTGTATACTCTATGTGGGTATTTGAGGTGCTCAAAACTGGGGTTTGCTTTACATAGACCTCTTCCTCTATGAAACCATTTAGGAAAGCACTCTTGACATCCATTTGATACAACTTAAAACCTTGGAATGCCGCAAATCCAAGAAGGATCCTAATGGCTTATAGTCTAGCTACTGGTGCAAAGGTTTCTCCAAAGTCTATCCCCTCTACCTGAGTGAAACCATGAGCCACTAGTCTAGCCTTGTTTCTCACTACTGACCCACCCTCCCCCTGTTTATTTTTAAAAACCCATTTGATGCCTATGGTGTGGACATTAGGGGGTGGCTCTAAAAGGACCCAAACTTGATTTCTTTCAAAGTTTTCAAGCTCTTCATGCATGGCATTGACCCAACTCGAATCAGATAAAGCGTGTCCAACATCATGGGGCTCAGAAGAAGCAACAAATGCAAAATCAGTAAAATGAGCATCAAAAGCAAACTTGGACCTCGTTACCATATCCTCAAGATCTCCAATCATCATGTGTGGAGGGTGTCACCGCTGAATGTGTTGAGGGGTCTCACGCCTAGAGGTGAACTCCCCCTCAACCTATGCGGGTGCAAGCTCGAGAGCAGCCGAAGCGGAAGTAGAGGCTGCAGGACCCTCTGCTGGAGTAGAAGAAGCAGGAGCCAGCTCTGGAGCAGGTGTGGTCGAGGGAAGTAGTGGATCATCCTCGTCATCACCGAAAGCTGGAAGATCATCATCTACAAAGATGAACTCTCTCATCTCCTGATCACCTGCATACTCAAAGGCAAAACTAGCACAGGGGATTGATTCATCAAAAGTCACATCACAGGATTCCATGATGGTGTTAGTGTCAAGACTATAAACTTTGTAAGAATGACCATGAAAAGAATACCTCAAGAAAATACCATCGGAAGAACATGACTTGAACTTGTCAAGATTGCCACGCTTTAGGATGAAGCAACAACAAACGAAAACTCTCAAACGTGAAACCTTCGGCTTCCTCCCAAAGCGCAACTCATAAGAAGTCAAATTCAAGATCAAGCGCAAGAAAATCCGATTAGAGATGTAGCACGCTGTGCTAATGGCCTCAGCCCAAAACTTCCTAGGAGTCCTATGCTCATCGAGCATCGTCCTAGCCATCTCCACCAAAGTCATGTTCAATGACATGTTCAAGGCAGAAAGCATCAAAGAGATAGTTCTTGAACTTGGTGCCATTATCACTGCGAATTGCTTTCAATGCACTAGGGAATTCTGTGAACAATCTCAAAGTTAAGCTCCGAAAGTGTGAAAGCACTTCATCCATGCTCATAAGAAATAAGACCCAAGAGTAGCGAGAGAAATCATCAACAATGACAAAAACATACCACTTCCCACCCGCCGAACGAACCCGAGAAGGACCAACAGTGTCCATATAGAGAAGTTCTCCCGATCATTCAGTCATCACCAGATTGACTGGTGGGTGAGGAGCGGCAACCATCGTGCCATGCCGACAAGGAGCACACACAAGGTTCTTCTCAAAGTTGAGCTTGGGCAGTCCTCGGATCAAGCGTATGGCACTCAAACGAGTAAGCAAATCAAAGCTCATATGCCCTAGTCTCTTATGCCACATCCAAAGCTCAGAAGAAGGTTGAGCAAGTAAACACCGAGAAGACTCAGAAAAATCAGCTCTAAAAACTCTCCCAACTCGAGAAATCTTGCAAATCAAGGCACCAGAAGAATCAAGAACTCGAGAAGTATTGCATTTGAAACGCACTTCTAAGTCATCATCTAGCAACTGAGATACAGAGAGAAGATTGTATCCCAGATGCTCCACCAAAGCCACATCTTTGAGAGTGAAACTCTAATTCACCCTTATCATACCGTTGGCTTTCACCCTTCCTTTCCGATCATCCCTGAATGTGATGTACTCGTGTCGCTTCACGGGGGTGAGGCTGGAGAACCATGATGAATCTCCGGTCATGTGGCGCGAACAACTGGAGTCGATGAGCCACTTGTTCTCTAGGACTTCGCCTGCCACCTACATATGAGAAGAATAGAAGGTGGATGGCTCAGTACTAGGGTTAGTCAAAAACCTCCTAGGAATCCAGTACTGGGTCATTCGCCCTGAAGCAGAAACAGTAAGTAACTTAACACCAACACATTGGAGGAAAGTACCATGATGAGGAAAACATGATCCGCCAAAGCGCTGGGACTCAAAACTTCTTACACGTGGACCAAAACCATATGAGTCATAGTAAAATCCACGCCGGGCACCACCTCTTTGTGGGTTAAAGAATGTGTTTCTTGATGGGTTGTGGTATGGCATTGATTTTGGACTTCTCAGCTTCTAGGTTAGTAGGTGTGGTGAACACAATCTTACTCTCCCCATTGTAAGCCATTCTCTCAAAACCCAACCCAAGAGCCAAACCCGCCTTGTCAGCACACATCTTGGTCTTGGCCAAGATCAAATTTATTTTCCCTTTGCCCTCTGAACACTTCTCCACCAGAGGAAGGAGATACTCATTCTCAGTCAGAAGCTTTTGAACTTGCCCTCTAACCCAGCTGAGTTTGTCTTGAAAGATGGTGCAAGTGGAACAATTCTGCTGCACATCCTTAGAACTTCCAGCACTCTCCAATCTAGACTCTAGCTCCTTCAGGTGCTTGTCTTTCAGGTCAACATCCTTTGCAAGCAAAGGGAAATTTATACAAGCACCTAAGAGAGTAGACCTAGACTCCTCCTTAAGGAGCTTCTTCTCGGCACTCTCAAGCCGACTGGTGACTTGAGCATGCACATTATGAAGCTCGGCAAGTTCAGCCATGATAATCAGGCAACTCTCACACTCCTCAACATCGGGCCTAGACCTAAGCAATGCAAGTTTAGTAGAGATAGACTTATACTTAGGCCTAAGATCCTTCAACCCACGCACAGTTTTCTTAAGTAACCTATCCTAGCTAACGAGAGAATCATTCAAGGTATCGACTTGGATGGAAAGCTGGTCGTAGGAAGGCAATACCTCAAAGGAATCCAGCTCGGGGTCACTGAATGCAAATTCAGTAGAGATAGACTTATACTTAGGCCTAAGATCTTTCAACTCACGCATAGCTTTCTTAAGTAACCTATCCTGGCTAACGAGAGAATCATTCAAGGTATAGACTTGGATGGAAAGCTGGTCGTAGGAAGGCAATACCTCAGAGGAATCTAGCTCGGGGTCACTATTGTGTGGTCGTCCACCATGAAGCAAAGGCTGGTGTAGTCCTTGGCCTTTTTCTTGTTCTTTGCTTGCGGTTCATCCTCCTCCGAGCTCTCTTCCTCGCTAGAAGAGATGTCAATGTCACTGAGAGCCACCACGAATGCCCTAGAAGCCGCCTTGGCCGCCTTCTTGGCCATCTTGTCGTGATTCTTCTTGAAGAAGGGCGTCTTGTTCTTCTTCTTATCCTTGTTGCAGTCGTGGTCGCCATCCTCCCTCTTCTTGATCTTGGGGCAGTCCGCCTTGAAGTGGGTAGTGTCACCACACTCAAAGTAGGCACGAGAACCACCCCTCCTCTGGTCTCAGCGGTTGTTGTAGAAGTGGGTGAACTTCTTCACAATCAGCACAAGGTCCCCATCATCCAGTGCGTCCACCTGCTCCTCTGTGATAGAAACCAAGGAAGACAAAGCAAATTCACTTGATGAAGTGTTAGAACAAGAAAAGCCAGCTGCAGATTGATTGCCACCACCAGATCCAGAAACCAACACCATGTTCTCAGACAGGGGGTTTCCGAGACCGATTCAAGCCGCCTTGGCTATCTCGGTGGACTTGAGCTTGCTGAAGAGCTCATCACAAGTCAACGTGTCGTAACTTGAAGACTCTCAAATGCTCAAGATCTTCACTTCCCATATGCTACGGTCAAGAGCATAAAGAAGCTTGATCGCTCTCTCGTGGTTAGAATAGGGCAAAACACCAGTTGATCAAAGATTGCTAACAATCCTATCAAAGCGAGCAAACATCGCATCCAAAGACTCTCCGGGGCCTTGCACAAACATTTGGTATTCTTGGTTGGATGTCCTTTGGCGTCTGTCCTTAATCTGATTAGTGCCTTCATGAAAGACCCTGTCAAACTCATTCCAACTCAGGCTTGTAAACAAAATATTTCTGGTCTTATTGTTGGCCTCATACTGTTCGATTTGAACCTGAGTCGTGCTAGCAGCAGGGATCTCATAGTTGGAATCAACTATTTCCCATATTGCACTTCTTTGTCTTAGAAGATAAGCCCCGATGCGCACCTTCCAGTACGAAAAATCACGGCCATCAAATAGGGGAATCTTCCCACTTCTCTCCATGTCGCCTAGGGATCACAAAGCTGGTTAAGGTCAACAAGTGATCAAACCGGCTTTGATACCAATTGTAGGAACGAGAATGGCTGCTAGAGGAGGGTGAATAGGTGCCTCAACAAATTTCTTTCGAAATAGATGGTATTTTCCTATTTTTACCCAACGCACCTCAAAACGCTCAAGCGGAAGCAAAAGAATCAGAGAGACAAAGCAAGAAGACTAGTTCCATGGCAACATGACTCTACGGATGGAATATGAACCATAGGTTCCATTCAAGACCATTCCATGTGTCTTTGTGCTAAAAAATTTGCAACTTTCAAAGAAACTAGAGAAGATGGACACCGGACAAGGTTATCCTTCAAAATGATAGTCTAGTAGCAAGGGGACTCAAGACCTGCTCAAATACATGAGTATGTGAGTGTTTAAGCCACTAGCATCAAGAAAAATAACCCTAAAAAGGTGAAAAACTGTAGCTCAAAGAAAAGATCACTGGGTAAAGAATCTCTCTAAGTTGATGATCTAGAGGCAAGGGTACTCAAGACCCATGAGTATACACTCGTATGTGAGTTTTTATGCCTCTAGCTACAAGAAGAATGACCTCACAAGGTGCTGAAACTTCAGCCTAAAACCAAAACGAAAATCAAAACCGAAAAACTTGCAAACTTGCTAGGGAACCAATATAGGGAAACTAGAAGGAGGGGAATTCAAGCATATGCAAAAAAATATAAACTTCATTACTCAAAGAGGTCAGCCCTATTTTAGACAGATTACAAAGATTTATCTCTCAAAACTCTCACCTATTACATAGGCTAAGCACTCATCATTCTCTCCTCTAAAATCCTAACTCTAAGGCTTTCAAATGGGTGGTATAAGGGGGCTTAAGTGGCTGGTTCATACTTTCCCATAGCCCTACCCCTCTATTTATAGGCCTAGGAAACTTGACCCCTAAGTTTCCTAGATTTTCCCCAAAATACCCCTCTCTTGTAGTACACTCCTACCTACCACCGAGGGTATTTTGGTCCATCTTCTTCTCCGTTCATCGGACGGTCACGGTGCCTTCACGACTTAGCTTCGCCTTGATACAAGCTTCGCGATAGTGCCACGTACTCCTCCATCCCTCCCACGGTTTTGAGGCCAAACTGCGAAACCGTCTGCATGCTTCTCAAAGCGTGACTCATCGCCATGCTTACACCTTAAGCAAGCGGTTCGATGTCGATGCGTGTACTTCGTCATGCGATCCTGACCGCCGACAAGTCTCTGTCGCTCCCGATCCCTCGGGCCGTCTTGTCACTTGCACTGGCATCCCCTTCGCTTGACTTTGTCAACACGTCATCTCCATCCGCCTTAAATGCTTTGCTTGACATCCATGTGTTCAACTAGGATCACCCTTGACTCCTCCTGGCCTCCTTGATCATCTGGCACCAAGCACTCCGCTTGGCCCCGATCATCCCGCCGTCGGCCGCCAAGTTGCATCCATCACATGCACACCATGAGACAAGCAAACACATATCTCTAACTCCAATTCCAATTAATCCATAATCAATATGCTCAAATAAAATCTCAAATCAATTCAAATCACATCAAAGCTCATGCAAAACCGAAAATCATCAAACCAAATAAATGACAATGTCAATCACTCGTCACAAGTAAACCAAGTTATATTTCAAGTTGGTTTCTCAAATATCAAGTAGATGGTAAGGTTAGATGTTAGATACCTTTCGACCATGACAGATATTAGTCATTAGATCTGTTGTAGGGATTGGTAACCTCTTAACAGGAGGGGTAAATTAGAACACTTAGAAACTAATGGCTCTAAAAATTTCACAAATAAACATATCTCAATTTCTATCTGAATGTGCTCTATGTTTATCTAGTGTATCTACTCTACCGCTCAAGAAGATTGCAACCTACTCTAGGAAGGTAAATTTCAAGTATGTAAATGCGAAAATGTAAATAAGGTAGAGAGACAAGCTCGACACAAGGGAATTTTATTCTGTGGTATTGGTGTCATATAAGTCACCCTTAGTCCACGTTAGAGCTCCACAAAAGATATGATCCCAGTCATCAAGTCTCTTCCGATCACAGCTCTTGAGTTATCAAGTCACCAAGACAAGACCTCAAGCATGATGAACCACCAAGCCACCAAGGTTAGGTCTCACCACTAACCTCTCATCCGGTCACTTGTACATCTTCTTTACCTCGAATCTTTAATCACAATGACAAGGACATCCGCGTCCCCGCACAATCTTCTTGCCACTGCTTCACACCAAATCGAAAGGTCAGTAAGTTACCGACGAATCACCAAGATTCCAATGTGTCGGCATACTACTCAGTACACGGTTAGATCACTCCTTGATCCACTATCTACGTTGCAGCACCTAGCAACACTTATCTCTAGTCCTAGAAGCACTAATCACTCTCTAATGGTGTGCTTAATTGTCTTGGATGAACACTTTAAGCACTTTGGATGGCCTAGATATCTTTCTAAGTGTGTATAAGCTTCTCTAGACTCTAGCAGCTTCAAATGACTGAGTGGAGGGGTATTTATAGCCACAACCCTGCGGACTAGCCGTTGCTCCAACGGCTCAACTTTACTGTAAACATCGAATGATCCAGTAACAACAGTAGTACAAGCACTGGATCATCTGATGAGTACAACATTAGCAACTAGCTGTTCGAACCCCACTCAAATACATTCTAAACACTAGATTGTCTGTATCCTTCACTTCCATCACCGTACTATTCGGTGTGTTGTTTTACGTCAAGCCGAGTCACTTCTTCTCTGTGCAATTAGTCCGATGTGTTGAACTCCTCAACATCGAATCATCCGTTACTTGAACTTCATCTCCTCTGAAAAATCCAATGTTCTGTTAAATGCTCTGATGTTCACACTCTCTTTAACACTGGATCATTCGGTGTACTTAACTTCAGTTTTCTTTGAAAATCAACCCTTCTGTTAAATACTTTGGCGTGTTTTTGCTCGGCAAAAATATGATTTTGTACAACATACGTGACCGTATTTGCTGAAATGGACAACTATTTTCCGTATTTACGAATTTAGCACATGTATTCGACGTACGGTGTGCCGAAAATGAATTTTCGGAACATGGTGTGCCAAAAATGACCTGTATTCGGCACACCGTGTGCCGCATACAACAAAAAGCGTATTTCGCTACACGGTGTGCCGAATACCAACTGTATTCGGCACACCGTGTGCCGAAATACATGTTTTCTTCGTTCTCCCCTGCATTCATGTGATTTGACTGTGTATTTTATGTAACAAAATTAAAAATTTGTTGCTAATCTAAGACATTTTAAAATGCATGAGTAAAAAAATAGTCTTTAAGGTGACCGATAGTCTTAACATGGTATATTCGAACATGTGCCACATTAACAAGGTATCAGTGATCATCTTAAAGTGGCGATGGAAAGTGATGATGTAGATTAGCGAAATCGTCGAGGCATTGGTGGCATGAAATCGTCGTCGTCATCGTCTGGAGGTATCACGGTTCGAGCACGTGCTCTTGTATTGTTCATTGAACCTTGTACCGTGTGGCTGTGGCTGGTGGAACGTCGAGGCATAGGTGGCATGAAATCGTCATCGTCGTCGTCGTCGTCCGGAGGTATCACAGTTCGAGCACGTGCTCTTGTATTGTTCGTTGAACCTTCTCCTGTGTGGCTGGTGGAACGCCGAGGCATTAGTGGCATGAAATCGTCGTCGTCGTCGTCGTCGCCGTCTTCAGGTATCACGGTAGTAGGACGTGCTCTTGTAGTATGAGTTGAACCTTCTCCTGTGTGGCTGGTGGAACGCCGAGGCATTAGTGGCATCAAATTGTCATCAGCTCTTGTACCCCTTGGGTTCGCTGATCTTCATCGTCTTCGAAACTTCCAAACAACATCTTCAATGCCTTCTGCTTCGCTCGCCACGCGGTGTGGTAATTGATCAGCATACCTGTCTTAGTCTGCACCTCCTCCATAATGGATTTTGGCGACAAACATATGTTTGTGCCAACAAGGGTGATGAGTAGTTGGGCTATGAACCTCGCATCAACCGCGTGGCTCACATTCCTAACAGCCTCTTCGCTGCATGTATGTGGGGTGTGTCTACTCAGCACAAAATAGTTCTCGTGCTTTAGCTTATGGGCTTGTACGAAGTAAGGACAAGTCGGGTGCTTCGTACACCTGACCTCATACTCCGTATGGTTAGATCGGGCACACTTGTGGTCCCTTCTTGTGATTATAGCATAGTTGCTGTCGGAGGGTTAACTCCTATCGCAGGAATCCTGAGGGACCCTTTTTTTAGAGATTCAGCCGGGGGGATGATTCTGAATATGTTTGCTGGAGAAATAAATGGATGTAAATGCGATGGCAGGTGGGGTGGAATGATCTAATGCAGAAAAGAGTAAATGCACTGGGGGATTTTTAGACAGGTTCAGGCCACACTGCGCGTAACACCCTACTCCTGTGTGGATGCTACAATGCCCTGAGAATGTCTCTCAAGAATGTGCTAGTTACAAGAATGTCTGTCTATCCTAAAGCCTTGGGCTCCTTGTTCTTCGGCTTCTATGCTCGTACGAAGGTGTTCTTCGATCTCTGTTGGACTCTGTGTGCGCCTATCTGAGAGTTCGAGCGTTGCCTTTCAATTAATTCTCCCCCTTTGTCCGTGCTGCTAGCTCCTTAAATACCCGTCGGCGGTAGCGGGCCCCGAATGGGAGGGCACGAGTTTCAAGGCACCATAAATGGAAAAGGGCGTCATCATAGCCTCTACGCGAAGTGACGGGGGTTGAAAACGCGCCCTGCGCCCGGTCTTCAGGCGTCATGATGGCGCTGGCAACTGGCGCCGTGGAGAGGGCCCATCGGGTAGCCGCAGAGCGGCCCGGCGTGCCCGCCCGGTCTTGTTCGCCTGCCACAGCAGCGCGGCAGACAGAACGCCTCGGGCCTCGCGATTCTATCCCGAGGCGCGCCGGATAGCGCGGGATGGGACCCGTGCATTAAATGTCCCTATGCCCTTCTGCCAAAATAGGGCAGGAACTGACACCGAGCGTGGCGGGAGCAGTTGGAGGTGACAGGCCATGCGCGCTCTTAAATGCAGCATTGGGCCTTTCACCGACTGACACCTCATCGTTGGATCCCTGTGGGGGCCACTGACGGGGGGCTTCCTGGGTCATCGGGGAACCGAGTGCTCGAGGATTACTGTTCACCTCCCCGAGCACTCTCTCCCGAGAACGCCCTTTCTTGGTTCTCAGGGAACTGAGTGCTCGGGGGCCACCGTTCAAGGCCCGAGCACTCTCTCCCGGTCTTGACTGTACGAATCCTCGGGGAACCGAGTGCTCGGGGGCCGCTGCTCGCAGCCCCGAGCACTTTCTCCCGGAACTTCCTTCCTTGGGTCCTCGGGGCACTCGGGTGCCCGGGGGGCCACTGCTCGCAGCCCCGGGCACATCCTTCCCGGTACTCGGTTCTCCTGGTCGTCGGGGGACTTGCGTGCTCAGGGGTCACTGTTCACCTCCCCGAGCACTTTCTTGCCGGTCTCTTAGTCTTCGCAGATCAGGAACCCGGGTACTCGGGGACCACTGACTGTGGCCCCGAGCGCCCTCTCCCGGGACTTAGTCTTTTTTACCTTGCGGAGATGACCCCGCGGGAGGGTGCCACGTGGCGAATTGCTGGCCTGGCCTCGGGATTCGGGGACCCCTAGTTCCTGATTCACCGACAGTTGCTGATAAAGTGGATGACCTCTTCCCTGTTCCGAAATCGTTGCCCCACCTGGATATCGCTATTCTGGTATCCCCAATTAGATAGGGTGTTATACTCACTGATGGTACAATTTAGCAGCCCAGCACCATGAAAGTACTGGATTGCCAGCACTGGATCATTGTTGTCAACACCTTCTTTGTCGCCACTGCCACCAGCTTCATCATCCATGCATTGTGCATCTACCTCACCATGGTCCACTTCGAGTCCATCCGTACCCGAAGTGCCCTCCCCGACATTCCCTCCCGCCTCATCATGCATCACATTATGGTCTGATCCTTTCACGGTAGCCACCTCTTCACCATGCACCAGTCGTGATGCTATGTTTACGTACACTCCCATTTCAAAGTTCTCCTCTAATGCCTTATGTGAGTACAAGGCCCATGCGTTGTTCCTTCTCAAATCGAACAACGTATGGACAATGAGCGAGCTGTTTGGTACAGGCCGTGGCATAACACCCTCTAGGATAACATTGTAGGATTGCTGGTTTAGACGCAAAAGGCTCATAACATGTGTTTGTAAGCCTTCTAGATCAATTGGTAGCTCAACCGTACTCTCTACGTGCTGGCAGTTCTGAATGGACACGAGTCTCCCATGCAAAACAGCGGGACGTTCTCCATAATAAATATGGATAGTCGTAGCGTCTCTGCTAAACAAACGTAAATGACCAAATAACTAATTAGATGTATGTTACATACGTACTCTATTTTAGCCAATGTATTAGCACGAAATAAATACTATACTTGCTCTAATTACATTTTCTAATCTAAATATTACGATTAATATTACACTATAGTTGCTTTTGTTGCGCGATCATAAAATATGCAAATATTGTACCTACTCTGTTTTTTCAACTTAATATCATTTATCCAATGTATTCGAATAGAATAAATACTATACTTGCTCTAATTACATTTTTTATTCTAAGTATTACAGTTAATGTTACACTATAGTTGCTTCTGTTGCGAGATAATAGAATATGCAAATAGTATACCTACTCTATTTTACCAACTTAATATTATTTATCCAATTTGTTCGAACAAAATAAATACTCTACTTGCTCTAATTACATTTTCTAATCTAAATATTACGATTAATATTACACTATAGTTGCTTTTGTTGCGCGATCATAAAATATGCAAATATTGTACCTACTCTGTTTTTCCAACTTAATATCATTTATTCAATGTATTCAAACAGAATAAATACTATACTTGTTCTAATTACATTTTTTATTCTAAGTATTACAGTTAGTGTTACACTATAGTTGCTTCTGTTGCGAGATAATAGAATATGCAAATATTATACCTACTCTATTTTACCAACTTAATATCATTTATCCAATTTATTCAAACGGAATAAATACTCTACTTTCTCTAATTATATTTTCTAATCTAAATATTACGATTACTATTACACTATAATACCATCTATTACGAGATCATACAATATACAAATCTTACACCTACTCTATTTTAGCAACTTAATATCTACATGCTATAATTATATTTTCTAATCTAAATATAAGTACATACATAATCTATGATCCAAATAACTAGCTGATTCTGTTACGACATCATAAAATATGCAAATATTATACCTACTATATTTTATCAACTTCATAAATATAAGTACTTACTACTAAGGAAGGTTGTCCTGCTGCACCGCAGCTTCTCGTGCTCGACTGCTCGCGCTCGCGCTAATCTGCTGCTCTGCTCGCCGTCGTGCTCTCCTCCCTGCTCTCCTCTGCTCGCAGCTCCAAACGCAGATTAGCGCAAGCCGTCGTGCCCTCCGCTGCTCTCCTCTGCGCTGCCTTTTATAGCTCAACGAGCCGGCCAGAGCAGCAGACATGCGGGAGGGCCTGCCATGCGGGAGACAGCAAAAGGCGAAAAGGGAAAAGGAAAAAGGAAAAGCAAAAAGAAAAAGAAAAAGTAAAGCGCGACGCGACACGACGTGACGCAAAAGCGTATTTCGGCACACTGTGTGCCAAATACAGTTGGTATTCGGCACACCGTGTGCCGAAATACTCTTTTTGTTGTATTCGACACATGATGTGCCGAAAATGACTTTTTCGGTACACCGTGTTCGGAAAATTCGTTTTCAGCACACCGTACACCGAATACATGTGCTAAATTCGTAAATACGGAAAATAGTTGTCCATTTCAGCAAATACGGTCGCGTATGTTGTACAAAATCGTATTTTTGCCGTTTTTGCTCCCATCACTGGACCATCCGGTGAAATCTTCCTGTTTCTACATAGAACATAAAATTCCTTCGGTGTGTATAACCACTTTCACACTGGACTATCCAGTGAGAACAATTTTTCTAAGACTTCTTCTAATTCAACCGAACTTTGTTCCAACTACGGTGACTTCTTTATATATTGTATCAATGAGATCTACTAACATATATTCTTCACAAACATATTAGTCTCAATAACTATATTGTTATTAATTATTAAAATCATAATTATAATTTAATAGGATCATTTTCACTGTATCTGCAATCATAGGGCCCAGATTTAATTAACACTTTGATTTAATCATCCACCGAGTCATCTAACCACATCACTTACACATCATCACCACATCACCTTCTTTGCTTACGTTGTTACATAGTCAACCCACTTTGTTAGCATTTCCTTTTGTTCGATCTAATACATCCGCTGACATCACCCCTGAGCCATGTTGACGTCTTGGTTGCGTCATAATCATGTTTTCAATAGTAAAATAAATTTGAAAAGATTTAAAGAGTTTTGGCAAGAAAAATAATCGATTAAATATGAAAAATGTTAAATAAATATATGATGCTTTAATTGGAGTTTTCCCTATGTAAAATAATTCTAAATAAATCTTATAAATTATGTTTAATCTGTTTTAGATCTTTTTAGTTCATATTAAATCTCATTAACTCATACTAATTCCTATTTAATTCCTAATAAATCATGTTAACTCATAATTAATTATTATCAATGCATTATAATTCATATTTAATTCCTAATAGCTCACATTAATTGTTATTAATTCGTGTTAATAAATAGTAATTCATTTTTAACTCCTGATAATTCATAATAATTGCAATTAATGTCTAATAGCTCATAATAATTTGTAATAAATCATGGTGACCCCTAATCGATCTTAATAAATTCCGAATAACTCTAAATGACCCTAGAAAAAAACCAAAAAAAGTATACCCTTAGAATATCTTGTCCTCTATCCTTTTTCCTTGTTTTGATTTTAATAGAACCCTATCTTGTCCATTTTAATGCCTATTCAATCGTTTCCTTCATCAAAAACCATAAATCAACCAACTAAGATGTTTTGAGTTTATTTGGCTCTTGGTGTTTATTTGCCTTTATTTTATTTTCATCATTAGACACTAACATTTCGGAGGAAGCGTATGGAAGCTTTCAAGGTCAACAGTTTTAAGAACCCGCTAAGCACAAGGAAGGTAAGTTATCCTTGACGCATTTTCTACCTATTTTACAAATATTTTGTTTCCAAAAATACATGCTAATAATCTAGCTGGGAATCCCAAAATAGATTATACCTTAGTTTTCCTTATTTTTCTTGTCACCTCGGTTGGTGGGAATATGGAAATGGTAGGTTGTTCTTAGCTATGCTTGGAAATGTGATAATGGTACTATGTGACTGAAATAAACCTTGTGATAATATTTTTAGCCACATGGACTATGGATTTGAGCTAGAGGATGGTTGAGATAGGTGCGGGTTGCATGGGTTTCACAGTGCAAGTTGGTGGTAGTCTTGCTCAAATCGATTAAGGATCAGTTCATGGTGCAATTGGACCAAGCTTAAAAGTACACCCATAAGTCAAGTTAATTAGTGTAAATCAAGCTGATTAATTAGTTTTCTCCTAACATAGTGTAAATCAAGTGGTGGAATGGGGAACAAAATGGTGTAATTCCCTAGATCTGTATGGCACAAGGGAGGCTTTCGTAGTTGTCGAAGGATGAACTCCTCAAGCGGGGATCCTGGGGGAGCCCCTTTGAGATTCGGCCGGGGGGGATGATTCTGAATCTACCTCGTACGTGAATTTAATGCGAGTATATGAGATGTAGGCGGGACGGATGATCGACTGCTAGTGGGAGTAAATGCTCGAGGGATTTTAGACAGGTTCGGGCCGCACGGAGCGTAATACTCTACTCCTGTGTGTATGCTATTAATGCTCTGAGAATACCTCTCTTTGGATCTCTTGTGTTACAAGATTTTCTGTCTAAGTCTAGAGCTTCGGTCTTCAAGTGCCGGTCTCTCTAAGCGTCTATTCGTCGGGCTTTAGACTTGTGCACCGTGTGCTTGGCTTGTTCAGGTGTCTCCAACATCTAAGACTTGTTAGCTTCAGTTGTCTTCTCCGGGGTGCACCCCCCCCCCCCCTCTTATACTGCTGGGGAGGCTTGGCGTGCCCAGAAAGGAGGGCACGAGTTCCCATGAGCCATAAATGGAAAGCAACCATCATGATGTTACAAGGGGTTGAAAATTCGCCCTCGGTCAGTCTTGTCTCTCGTTACGCCAATTTTTAGCCGATGCAGTGGGGGGCCCATCAGGCAGCGGCCGAACGACCCCGCACGCCCGCTCGGTCAGAGCTGGTCTGACACAGCAAGGGGGCAGGCGATATGCCTCGAGCCCAGCGATGATATCTCCAAGCCGTTCCCCTCATGGGCCCCACAGGGTGACATGCGATGGGACCCATCGTATTAAATGTCCCCACGCCCCTGCCAGGCGGTGGCAGGGGCTGGTGTACTCATTACGGCAGGCGTGGGAAGAGTGGTTGGAAGCGACATGATGCACTCTCTCTTAAATGCAGCATCGAGCCTTCCACCGATTGACACCTCACCGTAGAGTCCTTATGGGGTCCACCGGCAAGGGGCTTCACAGGTCCTCGGGGAACTATGGGTGCTCGGGGGCCACTGTTCATGGCCCCGAGTGCCCCCTCCCGGAACTGTGTCTTCTCGGGTCCTTGGGGAACTACAGGTGCTCGGGGGGCCACTGTTCATGGCCCCCAGCGCCCTCTCCCGGAACTGGTTCTTCTCGAGTCCTCGGGGAACTACGGGTGCTCGGGGACCACTGTTCATGGCCTCGAGCACCCTCTCCCGGAACTTGTTCTTCTCGGGTCCACGGGGAACTACGGGTACTCGGGGGCCACTGTTCATGGCCCGGAGCGCCCTCTCCCGGAACTGGGTCTTCTCAGGCCTCGGGGAGATTATCCCCGAGGGAAGGCGCCGCGTGGCATTCTGCTGTCCTGGCCTCGGGACTCGGGGACCCCTGGTTCCCATATCACCGACAGCAGCCCCCGGGCCAATCGACAGGCGATAGCCCAGAGACTGCGGATGGGGCCCTATTTCTTCGAGGCCGACCACCAGCCTAGAGGACCGGCTGAAGAACGCCGAGGACGAGCTCAAGACCATCCTCGCCGAGCGGATGAACGTGAAGCTGATGATGCGGGACATCCTTCAGCAGGCACGGGACTCCGTGGAGGCGGCCAACCTCGGGCGCGTGTTCGTGGGTGACCAGTCGTTGGACAAGGAGACGACGGGCCACATCGCCCTCGGGTTTGCTGAGATCGCCCGGCACCTCGAGGCCCTTCCCGCCGCTGTCCAGAAGCTGGCGACCCGGGAGGGGCGTGTGCTGGCCCAAGGTGTGGCCAAGCACATTCTCGCCTGCTACCGCTGCCGAGACCCTGCCTTCCCGCTGGAGCTAGCCCGGTAGGGTGTGGTTGAGGCAGAGGAGGCCGCCGCCCAGGAAGCCGTCCGCGCTGTCACCACCGAGGTGGCGGAATGCTTTGTGTGGGAGCCGGACCCGAGCAGCGACAGCAGCAGCGATGCATGCAATCCTCCTCCTAAACCTGTAGATAGTTAGGGATTTTGTTTTTTGGAATGTTGTAAATATGGGAGTGATCCCCTCCTGAACGGTTCCTTTTAATGTAATAGAAATCACTCTTGGGATTGAAACTCCGCTCTGTACTTGTTCTTTGTGTTGCTTGCTTTTTGCTTGATGTCCCAAGAGGCATTGGCCAGGCCGAGCCCGGCAATCTTCCCCCGAGAGGTTAGGTCGCCCCGACCACTCACTGTTCGAGTAGTGGGACCACCCGAGCGTCCAGCCCCCGAGCCCTAACGAGTCCGCAGTAGCTAAGTCAAAGAGACACAAACATGGACTTCTTTGCTCGGGAGACAAGTCCAGCTGGCACGGTACACGCCACGTCCAGTGAACGCTTTTTATCCAGCGACCTCTCAAACAAGTAGACCGGAATGCGTGCGGGCAGAAACACGACCAAGAGTCCCCACGGTTTGGTGGTTCCCGGGGTAGGATTGACTAGGACGAGCACCAACAGCCCGCCCCTGGGATCTAGGCGGTCCCGACCACTTTTGTTCAAGCGGTAGGATTACCCGAGAACCCTAGAGGCTCGATAGTGCTCGGAGTACTGCCAAACCGGCCGGGCACCACGGCCACCATAAAGGACCTAGGTTAGTCATCGCCGCATGTACGGTACGCCGACTACTGTTTGTTTTTGTCGTTCTAGAAAATCAAGCATGTGGGCGAGGTTTTGCGCACGAGGAGACCGTCTCGCCGAACAAATTAGCATGCGAGGGTCCCGAGGATAACTCGGGAACAATAATTTATTGCGTATATATGAAAGGAAATTCATATAACTTTAGTAAGTCACCGGGTAGCTGTCAGCCTTCTGGCCGACCGATCCAGGAAAGGGTAGATGCCCTGAGCTTGGGGTGCCCAGGAACATGGGTTCCCTCATGCAAAGCGCCTAAGCCCCCAAGACATCCTTTAGCACCCGAGCACTGGAAAACTGGTGACAGAACCAGGGGCTAGGCAGTCCCGACCACTCATGTTCGAGCGGTAGGATTACCCGAGGACACCATAGGTTCGAGCAGCGCCCTGGGCACTGAGGCCCTTGCAGTCAGGCTACTTGGTTCTTGATCATTGATCTATAAGTTTAGAAAAAGGCAAAGGTTCTTTGCTTGGTGCGCTCTGTTAGTGTGGTACTTATTATAGACTGCTCTCATTTTTTACCTGAGACCTCTCAAATACCTGGACCGGCGAAGTGTACAGACAGAGGTATAACCAAGAGGTCTAATGGTTCGGTGGTGCCCAGGGCAGGACTGACCAGGCCGAGCACCGACAGCCCACCCCTGGGGTCTAGGCAGTCCCGACCACTCTTTGTTCAAGCGTAGGATTACCCGAGAACCCCAGAGGCTCGGTAGTGCTCGGGGTACTACCATGCAGCCAGACACCACAGCCTACCACAACAGACTTAAGTCAGCAGCTACGGCCTGCGCGCATACTGATCGTGACTCATTTTTATCAGCGGGAAAAATGAGATAGCGTGTTTTTCTCGCACAAATTGATCATCTCACCAAGCAGATTAAACATATAGATTCCAGAGGAAAAAACTCGGAATATGAGTATATATTGACAATTTGTACAGAAGTGTTAACTTACATGGTTGGTGGCAGCCCCCAGCCAACTTGGACAGGGGGGAGGCCCCTGGCCTGGTTGGCCTGAGCACAAACAAGGTCACCTAGGGATAAAACTTGCGCAGATGCTCGATGTTCCACACGTTTGGGAGAGGCTGCCCGTCCTCTGTGGCCAGCCGAAATGAGCCTTGGCGCGGAGCACCGATCACAATGAAGGGGTCTTCCCACATGGGGGAGAGTTTATTCTTTACTTCGCGCGATTGGGCGCGTCAGAGAACTAGATCCCCAACCTCGAGTGACTGGGTCTGGATGTGGCGCTGATGATAGCAACGCAGGCTCTGCTGATATCTGGCGGCTCGGACGGTGGCTCGTCGCCGACACTCCTCCAAGTACTCGATGTCGTCGCGTCTTCGCTATTCCTAATCGCCTTCGGAGTAAGCATTCACCCGGGGGGAGCCGAGTGTGAGCTCGGAGGGGAGGACTGCCTTGGTGCCGTAGACGAGGAAGAACGGTGTCTCCCCGGTGGCGTAGCTTGGCGTGGTCCGGTTGGCCCATAACACAGCAGGCAGCTCGTCGATCCACCCTTTCCCATGCTTTGCCAGCACGTTGTAGGTCCGGGTTTTGAGCAGCTTCAGTATCTCGGCATTTGCACGCTCGGCCTGCCCATTGCTCCGAGGATGAGCGACAAAGGCGAAGCAAAGCTTGATGCCGAGGTCCTCGCAGTAGTCCCCGAACAAGGCACTTGTGAACTGGGTGCCATTGTCGGTGATGATTCTGTTTGGGACGCCGAAGCGACTTGTGATACCGCGGATGAATTGGATTGTCATGATACCGCCGAAGCGACTTGTGATACCGCGGCCGAAGCACCCAGACCGCGAAGGGCCAAGACAGGGGGATGGTATGAAGAGCCTGAGCTGGCTGGTGAACCTGCTTTGTGTGGAACTGGCACGCCCTGCAGTGCCGAACCAGCTCGAAAGCGTCCTAGAGGGTTGTAGGCCAGTAGAAGCCTTGCCGAAAGGCCTTCCCGACCAGCGTGCGGAATGATGCAAGGCCACCGCACTCGCCCTCGTGGATCTCAGTGGGAAGCTCACTGCCTTCTGCTCGGGTGATGCATTTCAGGAGGACACCGTCCGTGCCACATCGGTAGGATGTTTTCTTTCAAGTACCCTCGGATCTCGTCGATCCACGAGGCATCTTGAGAACTACCGACAAGCGCTGCGCACTCACCGGGCAGCGGCACCCTGACAGGACCTCCCACTGAGGGTGCTGCCTGGGTTCCCCCAACTAGGCTCGAGGGCTCCCCTTCATCCTGGTCGGCAGGTAGGATAGATGAACGTGTGAGCCTTTTCTTCAAAGGACCCGACTGGGACGAGCGCCCGGGCAGAGGCCAGGCGGGAGAGGTTGTCGGCCAAAGCGTTATCACGGCGAGGTATGTGCCACAGCTCCAGACTGTCAAAGTGCCTCTCCAGCCTCCTACCCTCCGGCACGTATGCCGCCATCTGAGGATCCGCGCACTGGTATTCCTTGGATACGTGGTTGACCACCAGCTGGGAGTCACCCTTGACAAGCAGCCGCCGAATCCCGAGACCCACCACTGCCCAGAGGCTAGCGACGAGGCCCTCGTATTCCGCCATATTATTGGTCGCTCAGAAATGCAGCTGCACGACATACTGGAGTACTTCACCCGTTGGGGAGGTGAGAACCACTCCAACCCCCGCGCCTTTCAGCGTGAGGGAGCCGTCAAAGTGCATGACCCAGTACCTGGGCCCATCTTGCCCGAGGTATGCGGACAACTCTTCATTGTCGATGTCGGGGACCGACGTCCACTCTGCCATGAAGTCGGACAAAGCCTGGCTTTTGATTGCCTGGCGGCTGACGAAGTGCAGATCGAATTCTGTGAGCTTTACCGCCCACTTGACAATGCGCCCAGTGCCTTCTCGGTTCCGCAAGATCGGCCCCAGTGGATATGCGGTTACCACCGAGACCGTGTACGTCTGGAAGTAGTGGCGCAGTTTCTTGGAAGTGATGAGCACCGCATAGAGAATCTTCTGGGCTTGGGGGTATCTTGTCTTGGCGTCTCGGAGGACTTCACTGATGAAGTACACCAGTCACTGTATACGGCGGGCCCGGACAACAGCCTCGCCCGAGGGCTTATCACAGCCCCCGAGCTCGGTGCAGTGGTCGAGGCCAGCTGAGGTCTCGGGCTTGACTCCCTGGTCGGGAGGAGCCGAGGTCTCGGGCTCAACTCCCTGGTCAGGAGGAGCCGGGGTCTCGGGCTCGACTCCCTGGTCGGCAGGAGCCCCGAGACCTGTAGGCTACTCGGGGGCGGCCGGGAGCTCAGACCCAGCATCTTGCCCCGAGCACTCATCACGCTCTACCACCAGTACCATGCTCACGACCTGAGACGTGGCCGAGAAGTGGAGCAATAAAGACTCGCCCTCGGAGGGGGCCACCAGTACGGGTGGTGAGGTGAGATACTTTTTCAAGCCTTGGAAGGTCTGCTCGGCCTCCGGTGTCCAGTCAAAGTGATTGGTCTTCTTCAAGAGTTTGAAGAGTGAGAGTCCCTGCTCCCCGAGCTTGGATATGAAGCGCCCCAAGGCCGCCATGCAGCCAGCAAGACGCTAGACCTCCTTGAGATGGGCCGGGGGACGCATCTGCTCAATGGCCTGGATCTTCTCTGGGTTGGCCTCAATTCCTCGGCTAGAAACCAAGAAACCGAGGAGCTTGCCTGCGGGTATCCCGAAGACGCACTTCTCAGGGTTGAGCTTCAGACGGGTAGTGCAGAGATTATTGAAAGTCTCGGCTAAGTCTTCCAGCAAGGTGGCGCGATCTCAGGACTTGACCACGAGGTCGTCGACATAAGCTTCGACGTTACGGCCAACCTACGTATTAAGGGTAATGCGCACGACCCGCTGGAATGAAGATCCAGCGTTGCGCAAACCAAAAGGCATTGACACATAGCACTAGGTCCCCACCGGGGAAATAAAAGATGTTTTTTCCTCGTCCTGTTTGGCTATGCGGATTTGGTGATAACCCAAATTTGCATCTAGAAAACATAAAAGATCGCACCCCGTAGTGGACTCGACTATCTGGTCTATGCGGGGTAAAGGAAAAGGATCTTTGGGACAAGCCTTGTTTAGGTCGGTGTAGTCGACACACATCCATAGCTTGCCATTGGCCTTCGGGACGACGACTGGGTTTGCCAGCCACTCTGGGTGGAGGACCTCTAGGATGAAGCCGGCATCGAGGAGCTTGCTGACTTGCTCCCGGATGAACTCTTGGCGCTCGGACTCCTAGCGTCGGATCTTCTGCCTCACCGGCCGTGCGTCTGGTCGCACAGCAAGGTGGTGCTCGATCACCTCCCTAGGGATCCCGGGCATATCCAACGGCTGCCATGCGAACACGTCAGTGTTAGCCCAGAGGAAGGCGACGAGCGCGCTTTCCTATTTGTCGCCCAGGTCACCACCGATTAGGATGACCTGGGACGAGTCTTCGCCCACCACGACCTCCTTCGTGGGGATGGAGGCGTCGGCGGTGAGTCGGGGTTTGGATGAAGAGGGTCACAGGCCCCCTGGGTGTCCTTCGACCTCGGCCCGAGCAGAGACCAAGGCCGAGTATAGCTGCTCGGTGCAGGAGACGGCGCTGCCGATCTCGGCAGGCACGGAGATAGGGCCAGCAGGGCCCGGCATCTTGACCGTGAGGTAGGCGTAGTGCGTCACCACCATGAACCGGGCGAGCGCCGAGTCCCCGAGGATGGCGTTGTAGGGTAGAGGGACTTCCACTACATCAAAGATGACGTTCTCCGTTCGGAAGTTGTCTTGGCTCCCGAAGGTGACGGGCAGCTCGACCTGCCCGAGGGGTAGAGTGTGTCCCAGCGTTACCCCGTAGAAGGGGAGGGACGGCTTTAGGCACCTCGATGGCACCTACAACTTCTTGAATGCCTCCTGGGACATGAGGTTTAGGCCTGCACCCCCATCGATCAGCACTCGGCTGACCTTCACATTGCAGATGGTGGGGGACACTACGAGAGGTAGTTGCCCCACCCCTGCAGTACTCGCAGGGTGGTCCGCCAGACTGAAGGTGATCGGGGTCTCTGACCACTTCAGAGGCCTTGCGGTCGCAGTGCCCAGGGTCGCCGACCACACCTCACGCCGCATTGTCTTGACGCAGCGACGAGAGGAGGGCGTGTACGCGCCACCGTCGAAGAAAGCGATGGTGTGCTTGGGCTCTTGGAACCCGAGCTCTTGGTTTTTGGGGGTGGCTCTGTCGTCGCCACCCCTGCGGCTCTCCTCGCGCTCCTTCTGGCGCTGCTCAACGAGGCCCTTGACCGACCAGCACTCGGTGAGGTCATGCCAGTTAGTTTGGTGGATCTCACACCATTTTTTCGGCTCGGGCCTCGCGGGAGCGGGCTTCTTATCGACAACCGCTCAGCGTGCTAGCCTGCGGGCAGGGCCCTCCACTGGCACGACAAGGGCAGCGTCGCGCTTCTTTCTCTTTTTCTTTTCCCACTTGTCGGAGCGGGAAGGACCTGTCTTGTCTGCAGCGGGTTGCTCAGGGCGCGGGACATGCCACGCCCGAGCCTCCGCCGCCTTTGCGCACTTGTCGACCAACGTGAAGAGCTATGCGGTGGTTTCGACCTCATGCGTACCTAGCTTTTCGAGCATCCGCTCGTCGTGGACGCCCTGCCGGAAAGCGACTATGATGGCATGGGGTGTGATCCGCGGGATGGTGTTGCGGACCTGGCTGAAGCGCTGTATGAAGTGCCTCAGTGTCTCCCCCTCTTGCTATTTGACAGCGTGGAGGTCGCACTCCAAGCCAAGGCGCGTGAAAGTGCCCTGGAAATTGGCCACAAATTGGTGGCATAGATCATCCCAGGAACCAATGGATCCTGGGAGTAAGTTCATAAGCCAAGAGCGGGCAGAGCCCCTCAAGGCTACATGGAAGTAATTGGCCATTACCTTTTCATTTCCGCCCGCCGCTTGGACGGCGGTGGTGTAGATCTGGAGGAACTCGACGGGGTCGACGGACCCATCGTACTTCTCCGGTAGTTCTGGACGGAACTTCGTGGGCTAGTTGACCCGGTGGAGCTCGTTGGTGAATGCACGGAAGCCCGTGCCATATCCCACGATGCCAGCAGTGCCCTTGGGGGCGAACGTCGGCGTGCCGGGGAACCCCAGCGGTCATGGGCCGGCATAGAGGAAACCTGATCCTCTGCCTCAGCCTCACGCCGAGACTCCCGGTGGCGATCGAGAGTGACGCACGCATCCTCGACGGCCCTTCGCTCATTGAGGTGCAAGCGGAGGTCCTGAGATCCAATTGTGGCCAGGGGAGCGCCGCTTCGCCTGGAGCCCCCTCAGCTGATTCTGCCGCCACCTGAAGATGGGCTGGCTCTTGTGGCACCGCGGTGGGAGGTGGCACGGGAACTTTCAGCAAGCACCTGCCGGTGAGCCGTGCCTACCAAGGCGGCCACCTCCTGTAGCCAGCGGCCTTCCGGGGTTTCCCCCGCTGCTTGGACAGGCGGGTGCCTGAGGAGTGCTTGCGCCGCAAGCAAAGCACTCCCAGGGTTGGCGTCACCGAAGGTGAGCCTACGCCGTAACGGCAACTGGCGCTGTCCGGACGTAGATCTTGCGGCGTTTGCCGCCTGCTGAGGGTTAGGCAGCCCGCCTATGGCGGCGGCGGCCTTACTGGGCCCAGCGCTGTTGTCCCCAAAGGAAGGGGGTGCCGTACGGGCCGGCTGCTGCTGCTGTTGAGGAACAGCAGGAGCTGGGGCCTCCTGGGGCACATGCTCCACTTCTTCACTGGAGTTTGAGCCAGTGCGTTGAAGACGATGTCCGCCCGCCATTTTTTCTGCAGAAAACAAGGTGGATTCAGGGATGCAACCCCCCTACCTGGCGCGCCAGCTGTCGGAGGATGAACTCCTCAAGCGGGGATCCTGGGGGACCCCCTTTGAGATTCGGCCGGGGGGATGATTCTGAATCTACCTCGTACGTGAATTTAATGCGAGTATAGGAGATGTAGGCGGGACGGATGATCGACTGCTAGTGGGAGTAAATGCTTGAGGGATTTTAGACAGGTTCGGGCCGCACAGAGCGTAATACCCTACTCCTGTGTGTATGCTATTAATGCTCTAAGAATGCCTCTATGTGGATCTCTTATGTTACAAGATTTTCTGTCTAAGTCTAGAGCTTCGGTCTTCAAGTGCCGATCTCTCTGAGCTTCTATTCGTCGGGCTTCAGACTTGTGCGCCGTGTGCTTAGCTTTTTCAGGTGTCTCCAACTTCTAAGACTTGTTAGCTTCGGTCGTCTTCTCCAGGGTGCGCCCCCCCCCCCCCTCTTATACTACTAGGGAGGCTTGGCGCGCCCAGAAAGGAGAGCACGAGTTCTCATGAGCCATAAATAGAAAGCAACCATCATGGGGCTGTAGCTTGATGTTACAGGGGATTGAAAATCCGCCCTCGACCAGTCTTGTCGCTCGTTACGCTAATTTTTAGCCGGTGTAGTGGGGGGGGCCATCGGGCAGCCGTCGAACGACCTTGCATGCCTGCTCGGTCAGAGCTGGTCTGACACAGCAGAGAGGCAGGCGATATGTCTCGAGCCCAGCAACAATATCTCCAAGCCGTTCCCCTCATGGGCCCCGCAGGGTGATGTGCGATGGGACCCGTCGCATTAAATGTCCCTACACCCCTGCCAGGCGGTGGTAGGGGCTGACGTACTCAGTACGGCAGGCGTGGGGGGAGTGGTTGGAAGTGACAGGCCGCACTCCCTCTTAAATGCAGCATCGGGCCTTCCACAGATTGACACCTCACCGTAGAGTCCTTGTAGGGTCCACTGGCAAGGGGCTTCTCAAGTCCTTGCGGAACTACGGGTGCTCAGGGGTCACTGTTCATGGCACCGAGCGTCCCCTCTCGGAAATGTGTCTTCTCAGGTCCTCAAGGAACTACGGGTGCTCGGGGGCCACTGTTCATGGCCCCGAGCGCCCTCTCCTGGAACTGGTTCTTCTCGGGTCCTCGGGGAACTACGGGTGCTCGAGGACCACTATTCATGGCCCCGAGCGCCCTTTCCCGGAACTTGTTCTTCTCAGGTCCTCGGGGAACTACGGGTACTCGGGGGGCCACTGTTCATGGCCCGGAGCGCCCTCTCCAGGAACTAGGTCTTCTCAGGTCTCGGGGAGATGATCCCCGAGGGAAAGCGCCACGTGGCATTCTGCTGTCCTGGCCTCAGGACTCGGGGACCCCTGGTTCCCATGTCACCGACAATTGTTGAGGTGTATTTCACATGGCGGTGAAACCTTAGCGGGTAGACACCTATTAAGAGGGGCTTTGTGAAGGTCTTGTAGTGGATTCCTAGCACATACCTCAGAAGTGTATAAGAGTTTTTCATTGGCCAACAGATACTCAGCAAAATGGGAAGACACAACTTATGAGTAAAGTGGATAACCTCTGCAAAGTATAAAACTAATTAATCAGCCGTACTCATGATCAAGAGTGGCGAGAAATGCCACACATGATTAGAAACAAATTGGTTGTCTAGTTTGGTCAATCATGGTGATAGGAACTATAGTTAAGGTGGTTGGATAGTTGGTCAACCATTGTTGGTGGGAATTGTAGTTGAGGTAATTGGAACCTTTGGTTTGGTCGTGTGGTTAGAACTCGAGGTTAAGTCAAGGCGGGTGGAATATTGGCTCTGATTATTTATTCTTCATTTAGTTTAATTACTTATTTTTAAATAATTGATTTTACTTAAATTCAATATTTATGTAAATAAACCCATGTTAGCTTTATTCTTATTGTTTGCCTTCATATGTATTTTTACCATAACTTGTGGAGTACGACATGTATCACACTTGCTATAAACACCATATTGCTCAGTCAAGGAAGGTATTAAGGACTTCACGGAAGATGATGCATCCTAAGGTTGTTCTCTATCGATTATCTATAGAGTTGCCTATGCTATTTTATTTGCTTCTTGACCCTCGGTCCCTGATGTAAGAACCAATGTACATTTAAGTTAATGGATATTGTTTTGTTATTATATATGAAGTGTATATGTATTGAGATTGATTTCTAACTTAATAAACAGTAAGAGATTAGTATTAGACTATATGTATTGTTATCGTATATGCATCTCTCAGTCAGAGTTGTTCGTAGATCTGCTGCGCGTAGTTGTGAGGCGGCGCCTGCGTGCACATGCAGTGCACCGTCCTGCATTGCCGCAATGCCCAAAGCACAGGTATATACAACCAGATCAGGTCAGGTTAGACCCCAAAATAAAAAGAAATCGCAGTAAAGATCGATGAGGCGGGTAGCGCAGTACGTACGTGTAGAGCTCCATGTACCCGTCGGTATTTAAGCCCTCGCTGTCACCATCGATGGCGCGCCTGATCTTGGGCGACCGGTGTCCTCCTCAAGCTCCACCGTCCTGTGGTCGCGCTGCAGGTCTTTCGCCAATCAACTCAACCGCGCTGGATTGGAGATGATTGGGATGGGGAATTGCACGACTGTATATGAATGAATACAAGCCCATGCTGACTTGACCCAGTCCGATCTATCCTAGCTCTTGGCCCTTGGGCCTTGGAGCGACCTCGCGCAGGGCCCAAGATTTTGTCCTGAGTTCACAAGTTCCCATCCAGACAAGCACTGTGGACATGTATGTGCAAAGATTTCTTAGATTGCCAAGTGTTAAACACAAAATGTTAGACTGTCAAATACTAGTACATGTGATTGTAGCTTCGGAAGAGAAAAATAGCAGCACATGCAGGGAAAATTCCTGCCACCCGTTGGGGAGGGTTGTCTCCTCAATGGGCACCTCTCCCTTACTCTCCCTCCTGTATAAATGTGTCTGAACAATGAATGAAGAACATCAAACTCATTCCATCTAAAATCTCTACTGTCTCTCTATCGACTTTTAACAAACTTCACAAGAGATTATGATGTTGGATCGTACGTGCAATTATGATGCCAATGTGATACAACGCTCTAGTTCCCTTAAGATTATACACTGGTCATTAGGCCCCAAATGAACGAAAGCAGCTCATATTATGAACAAGTTTACATCAAAAAAGAGAGATCGAGTCCAAAGGCTCTTCTATGGGTGGCCTCCCGCAGGCACTTGATACATCCAAAGAATGGTCCGAGCTGTTCTGAACCTCGTTCCCTTCGAATTCACACCACACATCTAAAAAGCTACCTCAGAATATATGTATCCAACTCCGCCATTAGTTCTATAATTATAGTTTTCTCGTACTTGACATTATAGTCCTCCACATTAACCAAAGTACAAGCTTAAAAAGTATCTTGTCGGATTGAACCCTATCAGTATCACTGCAAGATAAGAAGAACGTGAGACAATTTTCACAAGGTTCACTAGACGCTGTACAAAAATGCACTTACTGAGTGGAGACAAGATGATGACAAGACCAATTGGGTACAGGAAAAATGTTGTTCTGTCCAAAAATGGAAGAACTGCAGCCAAAGATTTAAAATTTGTCACGACAAAAGTGCACAAATACAAGGCAATGAAGTTTCTGAAAAAGATAAAAACTAGAACGTACCATCGTATCCTAGAAAGTTCAGGTAGTGGTAATAAGAAATTGCCACCACGAAAAGTAGGTTTGACAACAGAGCTGGACAGAAGCCATGCACGACCAATAGTGGCGATAGAAAATATTGAAGCACTGAGAAGAGAAACTTGTCAGATGAGATACCACAGATGTCGCAACTAACATTCAAATGGACACAAGTCTTGATATTACCATATAGGATGACAAATGCAGGAAAGAACGAGTTACAGTGAACATCAAATGCATAGAGCCTGCAAGGAATTTTGTTTGAACTGTTACTGATATCGACCATTACCTTAAGAACAACACATTGCATAAATAAGTTGTAATCACAATCACAAAAATGTTGCTAGTCAACAAAGCAACAAGGTAGATTGTACATCACACAAGCAAGATCAACTAAAAGTGACATGTAAATCTCGACCAAAGAAATAGAAGTGATAGCACACAATGCAAAGAATAGACCACAACCAGGTACAGCTCCCCTCAGGCTAGCTCCTATTAAAATTATTATCAAAACCAACCACTACGAATCCATAATTTGCACAGATAAAATGTTACTGATAACTGAATTGCTACAAAAGTTCATCAAATTGTAAAGAGAAAACAGTAGATCCTCTATAACCCGACGTACAAACTCAGGAGAAAATTTACAACTGATAGAAGATAGAAAAATTACCACTCGACACGTTGCTCAACGACATGGCTGTTACGCTCCTCTCTCAAGTAATAATTTGTAAGAAACCTGCATCAAAGTACAGAAGATGATAATTCTGATTCCCAATCTACTGGCATGCACGTGTATTTCAACAGATACGTTACTAGAACATCAAGAGTAAACCAGAAATAGAACAAAGGCGTGAAAATGTAGGCTAGCCTATAAAGCAACTATGCTTTGGGAGTAAATTTCTAAAAGCAATACAAAATTTAGGCTGTGTAGCTGCAGGCCCAAGTAACCAGTATCCCACCACGGCAAGCTTTGATGGAACCTATTGTATATATGTTTAATTATCTTTAGCTCAAGGATATTCTTTTACTTCATTTATGCATAGCACTAGACATGTCAACGTAACACCCTTGAAGCTAGTAGTTAAGAGTAACAAGGCAGTAGTGGTGACAGATAAAAGTTCTAAAATTCCCAATCTAGCTCGCACATAAGTTCACATAGTACTGAAGGTTATATGAATATTGTCATTATGTTCCATGAAAACATGGAGCAGGAACACTACAAAATCACATACTTACCAACAAAGTGTGGCCAAAACTATACCAGCAAACAAGAAATGGATAAGCACAACCGAAGTGATTGTTAGAGCAGCACGTGAGGCACTCTCTCCATACCTACAGAGCAAAGACAAGAATATTTCCATTTACAAAAGAAGACAACCTAATAAAAAAAAGGCAACTTTAAATATTTAAATGTCAACTAATCTATCAAAGATCATCTGAGTGTATCGAAAACAGATATTTTAAGTCTGAACTATCATCAAGATGAATCATAAAGATAACAGTATTATTAGAAAATCTTAAAGAACTTACGCTGCACAGTAAGCTGAAGTTGCAAACACAAGGAAAAGAATTAGAATGACAACAAATGCAGGATCATCCCGAGCCCATTGGTTCTTAGTTTCTGAAAGTAAGGGCAAGAGATATCAGGCATTCACAATAATACTGAATGCAAAGCAGATAGGTGACAGGCATAGTATCGATAAACACAATTCCAGTCAGCATATCGAAAATCCAGGAAAGATTAGAAGGCATGTATGTTTGATATCGAAGATCAATTGCATAGTGAACTCAACACAAGCTCACCGACGGTTGGCTCAATAAGCCATAGTGCTCATGCAAATGCACCCAACTAAGGTCATCATAGTAAATTTGTCTTGGCTACTGCCATAAAATGATTATGGTATCACAGTGAACAAGTGGCAGTGGAAGTGGCAATATTCCAAATTCTTTGCATATAGAACAGTCATGTTTTTTCTTAGAATAATCTGCTTCAGCACTTATTAGAAACTCAGTGCAAACAACAGACTACTAATGAATCAACTTCTCCATAATGAATAGGAATATGTTGAGTCTTTCATCAGCATCAGCTAAATTACCTATAAATGCAGATTTGCAACTGTTACACACAGATGAAATATGCACACAGACAAAAATTTGTATGTCCATGAGGGATCTGGTTCTCAATCAAGGAAATCATGTAAGATCTTCATATGCATTCAACCATTCAATCTTAAAACAATGTACCCAAAGGATTATTGTCAAAATCAGGAAAAACTATATCCTTATCAAGCTCAAGTAGCTATTCTTCACAAGTAAATATCAGCAATATCAGATGGTCTAGCATATCTTAATAATATAGAACTTAAGTAAACTAGTATTCACAAAAAAAAATGTCCAATGAAAACAAAGAAATGAAAGATCACTAAATCACGACAAAATTCTAATCAAAACAAGGGACAATTTAAGATGTTTTATGTTTACAATGAATTCTATTGGTAAACCATCTATCAACTTGTAATAAGAAAGGTAAAGTAGACCACGTACGCTTGTGATATTTGGTGTGTTGATAGCTGTCTTCCAGGTAGTAGTAACATAGACAGAAATAGACAGATGCCAGTCAGATGCTTAATCACACAATGGGCATCAAGGAAAAAAGTATGATACCGAAATTCTCCATCATAAGACAATACAACTTCACAATGGATAAATGAATTTGGCAAGGTGTCCCTCATCCTAAGCAAAAACAAGGCACGTAACCTTTGACTGTAAGCGCAGGAATGTCAGGGTAAATCCGGTTTTAGGTGGGTCGTTGGATAGAGCTTTTGGAGGGGTTAGTTTGTGACCTTCTGGTTGAATGTTCAACGTGAAATTTGCCATCATGTTATTTCAGTACCAATTATGCCCGATACATGATATTGCATAATATAAGTATCTTGAAACTGGGACTTAACAAGTTCTGACGATCCAAAATTAGCATCGAGAAGTTTTCCATTCGAAAAGTATAATTCAGAAGTTGTATTATATCATGATCAGTTGATTATTGTGCCAGAGTATTTAGTGTTAGCAACAACATTTACAGAAAGCCTCGGTATGACAAAAGAACAAATAGAAACAATGAAGAACTGGACAGAGTGCAGGATGCATACACTACTTTTGGTGAAGTACAAAGATGAACCATTTGCCAAAATGTGTATTCGATATCCATTTGTTGCCACTGTCAATAGGAAGAACAATGTCAGATTGCTTTTCAGATAACCATACATTAAGAACGGAAGAACCTAACATGGGTATTAAGGAGTGCCGGGTTTGTCTGATCCCACTACACAAGAACCTAACATCCAAAATGGAGGACAGCAGGTTAGCACTTTGCAGTGCCGAATCCAATCAAAAAAATATACAACTCGAACAGCAATGCAACTGGGAACTGATCTAAGCAGACTTGGACACCTGCGCGTCTTCCAAAACCTCACGGCGCCCCTCAACGTCCTAGAGCCATGCCACCACTCGGGCAGCAACGCACAAAACAAATCCACGAGATCCGCAGCCGCGCTGGACCCTCAATGACGCGAGCTCGCAATGCTTGAGGGAAACCAAACCCTACCGAGAACTCTAGGCCTCCGTCCCACCACGCCACGGGTAGCCGTGCGCGACTTCGGATCGGCAGGCAGCGCGGGCAGAGGAGAGGAGGCAAGAGAGAGAAGTGGAGTGGGATTCAGGGTCTAGGAAGTAAGGCGGCGAGCACGGACCTTGACGATGCGGCGTAGGTAGGGGCCGAAGAGCGGCGGTGCGGAGCGGGCGGCCCCGCGCCCCTTGGACGCCGTCGTCGGCAGCATGGTCGTCGTCGCCGTCTCCCTTGCCTCGGCTGCTCCGATGGATTGTAACGGTGGCTGTCACAGCCGCGGCGAGATCTGGCTTCGCGTTTCGCGTTTGGTCGTGTGTTTCAATTTTTTGTTTTCCTCTTAATTTTCTTCTTCTTCTTGATCAACTAACTGCTCTGTGGACTGTTGTGGGCTTTGGCCCATGTTGGCCGGCCCAGGCAAGCCCACATATCACACGGTCCAACCAAATGCGTCTGAGATTGTCGCATTGTTCAGCTACTAGTTCCGTGTGTCACCAATGCCTCCAATTTTTCTTAAAAAAAAATCCTCCAATTGAGTTGAGTCATCAATTGGAACATTAAGCATTCAGCTAAACAGAGATTAGCCAAGACCTATCACGTTGTTATGTTACTATCCGATTAAGCATTAGCTGAACATTAAGCATTCAGCTACAAGAGACTAGTTGGCAATTTTTCTATTTTGAATTATATTTTAGCAATTTTCAAATAAAATAATATTATTTAAAAAATCCATGAATTACAATTTGGATAACATGTACGGCTCCTTATTTGAATTCGCTGGAACCAGATGTTGGAAAAATGTGCATTTTTATTTTATTTAATTTCTAAATAAATCATGAGTAGAAATTAGTATAGTAACATCATAATATTGCAACAGTACAAAGTAGATATATATAACAGAGATGCACATGTAACTCTTGAAAGTAATCGCCAACAGGAACAACAAATTACTACTCAGCATGACGAATATGACTAAATGAAAGTTGATCATAGCGAATATACCGATCGACAGTGGGAGAAGCAGAAACCCACATAATATCGATGTAGAAGATGCCGATAAACAGGAAGCAGACCGCATATAGTCGATGGCGAAGAGGAAGTAAATCGCGAGCAGTTAAGCAAAACGCTTCCGAAACCTTACTCATCCTCTCATGGTGTAGGATCGCAAAGATGACGGGTTCCGGAGATCTTCTCTCCCAGTCGCTGTTGCACGCCAACGCAGCGAGACGAAGTAGAGTACCTATGGCGACACAACAGAGAGGAAGAGGTAAAACCCTAATTGAGTATATCTTTTGTAGTGGCAGGCGATAGATATATAGAGAAGTAGGGATGAAAACGGAAACGATATATATCGGTTTTCCGCGGCTCGTTTTCGAAGAGTTCCGACCGTAGCAGCCGGAAATGATATACCGAAGAAATGGAAATGGAAATGGTATTACGTCCCGGAAATGGAAGTGGAAATGATTTTGGGCTCTTCCGATCGTTTCTGGGTTTTTTCGTATTTAGCCGGTAATTATCGTATTTTAAGCCCGATAATTACCGTTTTTCACCCTCATATCTGAAGGTCCACATCCACAAGCAGCCCAACCCATATAAATCTATATCAAGTCTAAACTATTATGTGTCTATATTAAATCTGAACTAAAAACTATATGTAATATGTCTATCTCGTTGGATGTTAGCTTGTTGCGATGCTCTGGTGTCTGGTTGTATACTTCAGTACTTGTGTGTTTGTTTGGCTTATCATAAGTCAAACATGTATGGTATTATTACTTAAATTAAACATTTGATATTATTCCCATAGTGTGTTTGTGTGTAATCATCGATCAATTGACTTGATCCTATACATGATGCATGGACGTGATTACGAGTAGCGTTACGCCGGTGTTTATCGTTCTATAATTTCGATTCCTAATCGATACTGGCTTGTTTCCGTTCCGACAATATCGTTATCGATGTTCCCGTAATATCGACGCCGTATTCGTTTCTGGCACTATCGTTTTTTATTTCATTTTCGAGAAAAAAATATGAAAGTGAAAATAATGAAAGCTCCTTCCAATCGTTTCCGACCGTTTTCATCCCTATAGAGAAGCCGCATGGTTAAGACACGTCATAATCACGTGTCACAATTTTATGTAAATAATCGTAGACCATTTTCTCACGTAGTAAAAGAATAAAAGGTAAAAACTACACCCGTACTAGCAATGTGCTAATGGAATAAAGAACGCAACTCCTTATAAGTTAGTCTCAGTTCATGTCCATTAGCAATATGGGCTAAACCAGCCATCTCTAATTTTCTAATAGGTATTTAAGATTTATTAAAAATTATTCTGACAAATAAATGAGCTAGCCCCATATATCCCATCACAAAATATGCGTTCTTTCTATCGCCCATACAAACATCACGAGAGTTGTTTTAAGTAAGCCATTAACATTTCGCATTCCATGGTATGTAACATGGATATTTGAACCATAGCTTATTGCTAGCTCTACCCACCCAACCGGCAAGTGATGTGATTGAGTACAAAATTAAGCTGCTAGCTAGTCCTGCTTGACGCGGCCTTCTTCGGCTTCCTTGCCGGGGATCTCATGCAAAAAATTAATGGCGAGAACATGCTCTTTTGAAAAATTGGGGTCTATTCTACCGTTGGTGAGAAATTATCGGGATATATATATTTTTTAAGATTACATGCTTCTTTGAAAAATAATGAGTTCTATCTTATTATTGCCCGTTTAACGGGCGAGAACAAGAGACTTTGTGAGCCTAAGCTACTAGCGAATTTAATAATCAGATAGAGAAAGTTCACGCTCGTTTAGCGGGTGAAAACTTGATCGAGACATTTATAGCTGCGACGCCGCACGGACCCATCCAAAAGGTATCGCCCATTCGGCAGATGAGATCTTTTGAGTATTTAGGTTGGCGCGACCGGCACTACCGACGTCAGCATCTCATTTTATTCCCATTCCAGTCAAGAGAAGAGGAGAGGAGAACGACGGGGAGGGGAGGGAGATTTGTGTGACGAAGCCCTGCTGGAAAAAAGAGTTAATTTTTTTCTATTTTTTTACAAACCCGGTAGAAGAGGAGAGGAGAACGAGAGTTAACTAGTGCTAGATTTTGACATCGGTTAGATTTTAGATCTAGGTTTTATTTAACAAACCTGGTAGGATAGCCATTAAATATAGGTTAAAATGTAGATCTAGTTTTAAAATTAGAGTTAGATATAGTTCAGTAATTAGATCATATTTATATGTATATTTTAGCAATTAGATGTGTTTGATGTAGCGAACCAGGAATATGTTGTTGCACTATAGATTATATGTTATGTTACGCTTGTAATGAATTTTGCATTGTAGATGTAGTTTAACATGATTTTTTCTATTCTGTCGTAATAATAATATCATAGTTTTTGTCGATGGTTGCCAGGTTTGTTGGATATGTGACAATTTAAGATTTTTTACGGGGACAATGAAATCTTTTATGGTCCGAAAGAGGTAATATTGTCTGTATTTAAGTCAATGGACAAGGGTATATCCAGAAAAATGCACAAACGTGTCGGACACTTGTATGCCTCGTTGATGTGGGGTTTCAAAATAGATTCCGAGATTCAAGAGATAACTATTAACATTATGGGCAACCGTTTCACAGAAGGTGTGTACTAAGGGATGTTCTCGCTCTGGGAAGTTGAAGCGTGGAAGAGGTACACGTCAGGATTTCTCAAATTTCTAAAAAAATTCCAAAATTATTGAATAGTTTCACCAGTAGAATAGGTTTAAAACCTATTTTCATAAACAATCAATCAGAATAGGTTTAAAACCTATTTTCATAAACAATCAATCAAAATAGGTTATTATTTTGTGTGCATTGCATGCTGAGTTTTGTTAGGAGCTAGGTAAATGCATTAGAGTTCTTTTTCTTTTTCTTTTTCTTTCTCTTTGATGTTTTGAGTCAAAAAGATTTTAAAAAGGTTTTTATAAAACTCAGTAGTGAATAAGTTAAGGATCTTAATGGTTGGAATCCAATTTTTTTAATTCATTATCTATTCAATCCTTGATTATATTTGATCCTAGTTTAATTCAAATCTTATCCAAATCCTTGTTTAAAGTCAATCTCTCCTTTTTCTTAAATTCTACACAAATCTAAATTCAAATTCCTTATCTACTCCTATTCTTGTTCAACCTCATTTTTTGTTTCGCTTAAATTCACTCCAAGCTCAATTCAAATTCAAACTCTATTCAAACTTTTCTACAAAAGTTTTATTTCTAAAACCCTAGATACACCTAAGGTGCCATTAGACTCAAACCTACCCAAGTACAAGCCTTTGACCGGCACACAAGTAATCTAGAAAGTCCAACAAAAAGGATCCACGAAATTTATAAATTTTCGCGGACTCCTGGATAGTCTCATCTTCAAATGAAGTTTTGGAATTCAAAACGGCATCAAATGCAAATCTTGACAATACCAAAGGTTTAGGTATCATCGAGAGTTTCGATTTGAAACTATGGAAGTCCCCTTTTGGATAGTGGAGCTAGGAGTTATGGCCCCGAAATCACTGTTGCGCTGATTTGAGTTCAAATAGTTTATCTTGTGGTACATTTTTTAAAATTAAGATGGTATTTTCAGAAGTTCCAATAAATACCAAAGTTGTAGATCTTTTTGAGTACTACAATTTAGAGTCCAGAAACATTTAATTTGGAGTCCGAACGATTGAGATATCATTCTTGGAATAGAGAGCTGCGAAAAAGAAAATCCTAACCGACTCGAACTCGAACCCGATTCGTGTTCGGTTTGGACTCCATCTCAACCAGCCGCCCTAGCCCTATAAATAGGAGTTGCACACCCTCTTATATCCCTATTCCATGCCCCCAAACCCTAGACGACGCTGCTGCCCTGTCCATGCACTGCCGTTCGCCGGAGTCGCCGCCGCCCATGATGCGCTACCTCTTCGTCTTCTTCGCGAATCCCCTCTCCTCAACCATCGAAGCAAGGTGAGGACCCCTTCTCTCCTCCCTTAGTACTATTTTATCATCATACTAAGTCACTAACCAAGCCCTAGCCCTAACCAAAGCCCGATCTACGCAGTCATGGTCGTCGTCATCGCGGACAGTCGCGCCATCACCGATTGGCATTGACGTTCCCAGCTGAACAGAGGCTAAATTGTCATGCCCTTTCACCAGCGTATGACCCATGATGTTTCCCACGCCCTCACCAACCAGGTCGGCCAGTAGAGTAGTCAAACCACTAGAATCAAGGTCGACATGCCCGCTGTCCGGTTTTTGGACACGTTCTACGCGCGCACCGAATTTGCATTCGCGTTCTGCATCAATCCAAAAGTTGTATGGATGCACCAACTACGTCACAGCGTATCTCATCGAGTCTTCTACGTGACCTTAGGATCCCATTCCTGTTTGTGTAGCGGTACACCGGAATGCGATTGCCAACCACAGCACATCGCAACCGTCACCCATCTCATCTCCGCTAATCATTCTTCCTCTCATGGGATGATCTACCAAAATCCATATCATAGCATTGTGTTCCCAGGAAATATGAACGTCTCTGTTCAGATGGTTTCTTAAATTTCATAACCAATCTCCTGGAGCGCGAGCATCTTCGTTGTTGTATCTGTTCGCAGTCACCACCAAACCTAGCAGCAGTCATCGTTGCATGCTTAGCTTTGCACAAGGGTATGGATGGGTTATCAGTTAAACATGATTAATGAACTATGCAACTATGAGTGAGAATTATGGTAATTTGTGTGGAAACATGGAACTTAACGTCGAGCAGAAGGTTGGTTGATGATGGTGCGTGAGGCACAAGTGTGTGAAACACTTTGGTAGGTGGTAGTGTTTGCTCGGTGTCCTAAGGACCGATTCGTGGAGTGACAACCCAAGAATATTCGTCCATCCATTAGTCTTATATGGGTATGGCCTGCCTTAGTAATTAGCAAATTCTCAGCATAGAATGAGCCACTGATGGTGTAGTGGAAGGGAAGAGTGATTCTTTCCGAAGCTACAAAGCGCATGAGGGGGCTTCTGGGTGGTGTGACTCCACTTTGACGGCGGTGAAATCTTAGCGGGCTTATACTTATTAGGAGGATGCTTTATAACGGTCTTGTAGTGATCTTCGGGCAGCACACCACTAGTGTGTGTTAAGTATTTGCGCAGCACGGCAACAAGGAAATCACGACTCATGGGGAAAGCTGGACAACCTCTGCAGAGTGTACAATCTGATATATTAGCCGTGCTCACGATTATAAGATACTTGTATCCTCACATGATTAGTTGGTTTGGTTTAGTTGATTTGGTTGGTTACCTGTGAAGAGTGAATGTCAGTGGATGGTTCTTGTTACATGTAATGGGTATCAAGTTGGTTGGTTTGGGAACCTGATGTGGAATCCAGGTACTAGGAAAACATGTGGAGATGTTTCTCGGAGTTGGAAGACATAGTTAAATAGGTTGCTTTTATAACTCTTTTTATGATAGCATAGTTGGCATTTATGCAAATTTACCTGTTATAGCCTATTTCTTTAATCAAGCTTGCATGCCATATATTTCCCACACTTGCTGAGCGCGTCATGTACTCACACTTGCTATTTTCCCTATACCATGCGACATGCGTGGTGCTGCTTAGTGAGTGAAGATATTGAAGATTATCAAGACGAGGTTGTGATGTTCTAGGCGTGGGTCTCCCGATGGGTTGCCTGCGGTCGTCCTAAAGCGATGTATCTTCGCAATAGGTGCATGTATCGAAGCTTTCAAGCATTGTTGGCCTATCTTGTGCATAGACGACACTTTTCTTACCGGCACGTTCATGGAAAAGATCTTGACTGTTATTGGGGTTGATGGGAACAATCAAGTTCTACCGTTGGTCTTTGCATTTGTGGAGAGTGAGAACACTAGTGGTTGGTATTGGTTCCTGTACTATATGAGGATGATAATTATTGGTACTCGGTCGAACGTGTGCATTGTACATGACCGGCGTGTAGGGATGCTCAAGGTAATTATGGAGTTGCAAAATGGAACAAACGATGGCTTGATTGGACCTGTGTGGCTAGATCTGCAGAGTAGGTGGTGCATGAGGCATTTGGGTGCAAACTTCCTCCGCAATTCAAGAACAAAAATCTCATGAACATGTTCAAGAAACTATGCACCAATAGCGAAAGTTCGATGCTCTTTGGAAGACATTAGATGAGATGACGAAGAAGCAAACACAGGAGCGTGCAGGAAGGCCCATGACGGGACCAGAGGACGTACCAGTACCTCTTGAGTCCCTGCCAAATGACAATAAAGCTGGCATCATGTGGAGGAGCGGGTCATCTACCAGGTCATTTAGCGAGTGTATTGAGAATGAGCCCAAGGAGAAGTGGGCTCTTCTCTATGACATAAATAGGGCTAGGTACGGTATTATGACTACAAATTTAGCAGAGATTTATAACTGGGTGATGAAAGGTGTGAGAGGGTTGCCGTTGGTGGGGATTGTAAACCATACTTCAAGGGACATGCAAGTATTTCAAGGACCGCTATGCTGTAGCGCACACGACAGGGCTCTCCTCGTTAACTTTGTCGACAGGTGGCGTCCCGAGACGCACACGTTACACCTTCTGTGCAGCGAGATGGCACCCACGCTCGATGACATCTCGCTCCTAATGGGTATGCATTGCACAGGTGCTATTGTTAGGGCTAGGGACGTGGGCGTGGGCGTGGGCTGGCGAGACAAGATGCTAAGTCGCTTCTCTATCGTTGAACGGAGGGACGCCGTAGCCCCGTTCAGGCCTTTTTAGCGACCGAGAAGCATGGCCCGGCGAAGGCCTTTCTCGTTCAGTTTGTGGTACGTATGTCTTTTAATGGTTCGGCATCTCCTCTACGTTATTAACGGATGCAGATATTTGTACTTCTTCTTTATTTGATAGGCGGACACCATCCACCTACTGGCAGGTGACGAAGCTATCTCCCAACAGCTGGAGGCATACCTCTTGTGGTTGTTCGGGTGGGTCATGTTCACCGAGACCCATGGCAACATGTTCTCGATGAGCATGATCCTCTACGCCAGAGAGGTTATGGACGCCAACCCAGTGGATGTCCCATAGTACAACTGGGCTTCAGCTATGCTGGTTGTGATGTACCGCGGCCTGTGCGATGGGTGCACGAAGATTGATGACAACGCGATCCTCACCGGGTGTCCTCTACTGCTTCAGATGTGGTCGTACGAGCGCATCACCATCGTCAAACGCGTTGTCGACCTTAGCGCGTACCAGTATGCTGCGGACGGCATCGACGGCCCGACCATGGGCTCCTTGTAGTAAAAACGTAGGGTAAGTGCTATGATATTATGTACGTTTATGTTGATTACTTCATATTATTCTCTAACTTAGTTTGGCTGCACAACCGAGTTAGTCCAGTGTGCAGACACACCACGCGTACCCGGACTTTGTTCGCCAATTCGATGAATTGACGGTGAACTGTGTGTGTTGGTGGCCGTACAAGGAGGCCGAGGTACTTTGACACGCTCCACTTGGACTTTCGGTGCTCTGCGTACGTGACAAGGAGTACTGGCTCACGACTCGCGCCCTCGTCTTCGACATATGTGTCGAGGAGTACTCGTCGCATAACATGATGCGACAGTTTAGAAATTTTCAGGCGTGCCCGCTACCGTTTACTAGGTCCGTGTCTATCAAAATATACAGGTGTGTAACGTTGAAATTACATTTTCATACGACCCACATGTACACCTTGTATTCACGGACTTATGTTTCTGCAGGTTGACGCGGAGGGGGTTTCATTCCATGAGCACATTTGCATCACGTGTGCAAAGGTGGGTTGAAGATTAGGACCAAGCTGTCGAGCACATCGTGGATGAGGAGTGGCCACACTCGGATGAGGCGTACGTGGAGTACCTCTCATGGTTCATGCGTCGGACGTGGATCCGGGTGACGTACACACCGACCGAGTTTCCACAACACGAGGTGGACGAACGCGACACATACCCTACTCACAAGTACCAGGCTCGTTCGCTTGAGGTACGAATAACCCTACTCGATTCCTCATTTACTTCAATTATTAGTTAAAAATTGTGAACCAAAATTAAGTTTTTCTTTGCAGAGGGACATACTGCACTAGATTGATGCCAAGGCACATGCGTCAATACTGTAGCTCAACAGTGGCGGTGAGGTCCCTAAGGCTGAGATCAGCGTGCTATTTGGCTGGATTATCCGGAATGTGGCCAAGGCCTTCAAATCGATGAGTTGCAGTTCGTCCTCTGACGTTATGACGGGACCACGAGCATCGGCTCAGATCCCGGCATGACCGCTAGGCACCTTCACCGTGCCGCCGCACCGACTGGTAGTTTCGACCTTCACCGTCGAGCCGTTGAGGATGTCTTCAACACTGACTTCCTCTTTGACCCCTACGACGGTGAGGTAGTCTTTCACTGGGGCTCGTCACCCCCACTACAGTGGCACGTTATAGCGAAAATGGCCCCATTAGGCCATGATTATTATTTTGGTGATTAATGACAATATAATCAATAGGACTAACATATTTGTCAAGAATATTGTCGGTGTATCAGGAACCAGGGGTTCCCGAATCCCGAGGCCAGGCTAGCCATCCGCAACATGGCGCCATCCCGCGAGGTCTCTCTTGTGGGATGAGGAAAGGCCAGGTCCCGGGAGAAGGTGCTCGGAGCCACGGTCGATGGCCCCCGAGTACCCCAGTACCCCGATGATCCACGGAATCTGAGTACCGGGAAGAAAGTGCTCGGGGAGGTGCCCGGTCACCCCCGAGCACCCTAGTCCCCCGACGATCAGAAGAGCTAAGTTCCAGGAGAGAGTGCTAGGGGCTGCGTGCGGCAGCTCCCGAGCGCTCGGTTCCCCGAAGATCCGTACAAGAGTGCTCGAGGAGGTGAACAGTACCTCCGAGCACCCGACACCCCGAGGACAAGGATGGGCATTCTCGGGAGAGAGTGCTCGGGGATGTGACCAGTACCCCCGAGCACTCGGTACCCCGACGACCCAGAAAGGCCCCCGAGGGGCCTGCCGATGAGGTGTCAACCAGCCAGAGGTCCAAGGCCGCATTTAATGAGCGTGCGTGGCCTGACATCTCTAACTGCTCCCGGCGCGCTCAGCGTCAGTTCTTGCCACGTTTTGGCAGAGAGGCGTGGGGTCATTAATTGCACAGGTCCCGTCCCGTGCCATCCGGCTTGTCTCAGGATAACGTCATGAGGATCAAGGCGTTCCGTTTGCCGCACTGCTGTGGCAGAGGAACAAGACAGGGTGAGCACGCCGGGTTGCTCTGCAGCTGCCTGGTGGGTCCTCTCCACGGCGCCCGTTGCCAGGGCATTTATGGTGACGAGCGACCGGGCGTGCGACGTATTTTCCACCCCCGGTCACTTCACCCAGAAGAAATGATGACGCCCTTTCCATTTATGGCGTCTCAGAACTCGAGCCCCCTCCTTTCCGTTCGGGGCATGTCGTGGCCGGCGAGTACTTAAAATAGCCGGCAACACAGAAGGGAGAAGAACAACGAGAGACAACACCAACAACGGCGAAAAAACCCCAACCCCAAGACGAACCAGACCAACAACGAGAGTTCGGGAGTAGACACGAAGAACACAGTGCAAGAGAGACACTGTGAGCAAGGTTGAACACAGTTCCAGCCGAAGAACAAGGAGCCTCAAGCTCATAGTTAGGCCAACATCCTTGTAACCAGCAACATCCTTGAGGGACTTCCTCAGGACAGTTATAGCATCCATACAGGAGTAGGGTATTACGCTCCCGTGCGGCCCGAACCTGTCTAAATTCCGGTGCATTTACTTCTTCTTGCACTAGGTCGTCACCCCCACCACCGGCCGTTGCATTCATTCCCATTTATTTCTCCGACAAACTTATTCAGGATCATCCCCCCGGCCGAATCTCTAAAAAGGGGTCTCTCGGGATCCTTGCGACAGGAGTTAATCCTCCGACAAATATATATTAGTAATTCTCATGGATGCAATACATGAAGAAGCCACTACAGTCGGGACAAAGTTGGACTAAATTAGAGAAGTCCTAGAAAGATTTGTCTCACTAAATGGTTCGGTGCTCTGGGTGTTTGAACTCATCGGAGTATATTTGTCAAGTGGGAGAGAGGCCTGAATACCTCACCGGAAGGTCCGGTGTTTGAGCAGAGTGCTCACCGGAGCAATTCTTCCAGAGAAGGTGTTGTGTTGAAGAACGAAGGTTAAGCCTCACCAGATAGTCCGATGATCAGTGGGAGTTACACCAGAGCATTTTCAGAGCAAAGAAGAGAAGGCTCAACCCACCGGATGGTCTGGTGATCAGAGAAGATACACATCGGAGCAACCCACCGGATGGTCTGGTGATCAAAGAAGATACACATCGGAGCATTCCAGAGAAGGTTGTAGCCATTGAAGTTGAAGATCAAAGCATCGGATGGTCCGTTGATCAAAGTGTTGCACACACCGGACAATGAACAGTACAAAGAGGCAGAACAAAGTTCAACGCATTGGATGGCCCGGTGATAAAGGTTGTGCACACCAGAGCATTATTTTTAGAGAGGGTTGCATTGGCTCGGATGGCTGAAGTCAACTCACAGGATAGTTCAATGATGAAGTGATGTGCACCGGATGCATTCACCGGAGCAATTTACATATAGAAGAAAGAAAGACTCGGATGGCTCAGAATAACTCATTGAATAGTTCGATGATGAAGATGAAGTATACACCAGTGTATTCAGTGTTCACAGAGGCTTTAGTGTGGTTTCAACGGTTAGTTTGTGACAGTATACTCACCGGATGATCCGGTGTTAGTACTATTATTCTCACCGGATCATCCGGTGTTAACAAGTTTTCTAAGCAGTTAGGTTAACGGCTAGTGCGCAAGTTTGAGGCTATAAATACCTACCCACTCGGCCATTTGAATATGCTGGAGTTCAGAGAAGTTCATATACACCTAAGAAGACATCCAAGCAACCATAGTGCTTAAAATGATTATCCACGGCGGCTAAGTATAAGATTAGAGAGTGTTTAGTGCTTATAGGCCTAAAGAGAGTGTTGCTAGGTGATTGCTGCCTAGAGAGTGGATCAAGGAGTGATCCAACAATGTACCTCTTGGTACGCCGGCACCTTGGAGTCTTGGTGACTCGCCCACAAGCTTATTGACCCTCCGACTTGGTGTCGAGTGGCGGTAAGACGATTGTGCGGGGATGCGAAGACCCTTGCCTTGGTGGCTCAAACTCTGAATGATCACGACAGGAAGGAACCAGAAGAGAGGCTAGTGGTGAGACCTTGCCTTGATGGCTCATCCATGTGGGGTCCTTATCTTTGTGACTTGGAGGCTCAAGAGCCGTGACCGGGTGCCGACCAGGAGCATATCTTTTGTGGAGCTCCAACGTGGACTAGGGGTGGCATTCATGTTATCAATGGAAAAAAATCCTTGTGCCAAGTTTGCTCTCTCTCTACCTTATTTACGTTTCCGTATTTACATTCTTGTAATTTACCTTCTTAGATAGGTTGCAAGTACTTTGATCGGTAGAGTAGACACACTAGAGAAATCTATAGCACATTTAGATAGAAAATGATATATGTTTATCTAGTGTTATTTTTGGAGCCGAAATAGTTCTAAGTGTCCTAATTCACCCCCTCTTAGGACGTCACTGATCCCTTCACATGTTGTCTCGGATTTCATTCTCTAGCACTGGTGACCACACTACGGTATCACAACATCTAGGCCACCCTCCACCGGTGCCGGTGACAAGTTCCATGCCAACAACAGTGCAACGAACCCTTCCTCTACAGACCCAGTGCTAACATGTTTTCTTTGTTGTTCCATGTACAGAGATTGATGATCTCCAGGAAGTAGAGGCACAGGGTAGCTACATGGAGCTGCTTAGTAGGAACGTTAATCAGTTCCTTGGGTACGACTTCATCTTTGAACATATCGATGAGCTCGATGCATCGTAGCTACTGGGCGTGCCACTCCTGAGGGCAGCCCTCCCAGGATGAGTACGTCACTCCACCGCCCATTGGCCGACATGAGCAGCCGCTCGTTCCACTAGACCGCTTGATGTACTCAGCTCACCAGGTGCGAGCGGGAGGCGCAGGGCCCACAGGACAGATGCGATCAGGGGCCTCATCCCTAAGAGGGGACGTAACCTGTAGGATTCTATGTCATTGTGAGTCTCTGTCACGTCTCAAATTCTTAATCACGTAATTAAGCATAATCATGCTTTTTAAGCATTATATTTAATTTTGTGTAATTGTAATTGGGAATACTAATGTACTTCGTTAAAAGTTAATTGGATGAGGGAAGAAAATTTGGGAGAGAAAATGGTTGAATTCGCAGTCAAAACAGACTCCTTTCTCCAACACATGGGCCCCACACCTCACCCACGCCAACCACTCAAGTGGGCAGCCCCCACCTGCCCACTCTCTCTCCTCCTCACTCTCCCTCACGTCCCCACCCGAGCTCCCCCCTCCCACTCAAGCTCTCACTCCCTCTCTCCATTTCTTCCAAAATCCGAGCTCAAGAGAGGGATTGAAGGTATGCATGTGGTACCATTTGTGATCACGAGCTCGTAAGTTATCCATCCATCCAATTCATTTTCGAATTCCCAGAGGATTTGAGTCGTTCTTGGCTCATTTTGGTGTTTAGAGTTAAAACAAGAAGAACACCGGAATTCTTCATTTCCCGAGCATTTCCTCCATTTCCCGACGATCACCAGCCTCCACAAGCATCTTGGGTAAGTCTCTTATGCTCCCCATGGCAAGAATTCATGATTTGGTTGATCGATTTCGAGTTTTAGCAAAGTTCATGAGTTTTTAAGGTTTTAGACCAAAATGAGCATTTGGTTAAGACTTGATTTAGGAATTGAGTTGCTAGGTGGTTATTCGAGTTCTAAACTCTCCCAAACATATCCCTCTTTAGTTTGGAAAAGATCGTAATTTGTTTTGAAAATGTTTCCCCTAAAATCAGGGAAGTTTTGGACAGTGCAGAGTATCCGCAAAAAAGTATGGATAGTCTGCAAAAATACGGAGGTTCCACATAAAAGTGTGGAGGGTCCGTAGTTACTATTCATCAGACGTGTAGAGACTTGTAAAATTCGTAATTAATTCATCCGACCTCCAAACGATGTGAGACTAGTTGTGTTAGCTTCGTATGAGTATGCTCTACGTGTAAAAATGTTGGAACTCCAGAAAATACTCTTGAGAATTGATGAGTTAATTAAATGTGTTTCAACTTAGTTAAGTCACTAATAATCGATACTATGCCCTAAAATTTTGAAACCACTTTTGTTAGCCTTGTATTAACATACTCTACACATTAGAAATGCTATGAGCCATGAATGGAGAATTTGAATTCCTTTGGTTAGTGAAATACGTGCTGAGTTTTAATGAGTCATTGAGATGGCTTCAATCTTTAACATTTCGTAATTAATTGAGTCTAAAGCCCTCTGATATAGTGTATGACCACGTTTCGGTAGACTATGTTTAGTGTTCAAGTTGAATCAATCAACGAATCGGTGAAAACACATTTCCTGTCAATGTTCGAATGTTCCGCATAATTTTGCGGATAGTCTGCATATGTCTAGAGGTTCCGGAGAATACTCCGGAGGTTCCGCACTTTCGGCGACATTTCAAATTAGTTTGAGTCCTAATTTTGTTCTAGCTCGTATGTTTGCACTTTTGTCACACTCGGTTTTAACGGCCAAAACCAAATGCGGCTTATGTGTGCCCAGGATGTTCAACACACATAAGGATGTCACAGGTGAAGTAACAAAAGCAATACTTTTATTAAATAAACGTTAAACTCTTACAACAATTGACATATATTGTCTTCTATGAAGATATCTGTAGCGGAACAGAAGCACTGGTACCCAACAACACCGTAGGCAACCGACCGGGAGACACGCGTCTAGAACGTTGCAACCTTATCTTGATAGTCTTCAACATCTTCATTCACTGAGCAGCAGTACACATGTCGCATGGTATAGGAAAAATAGCAAGTGTGAGCACACGACACGCTCAGCAAGTGTGGGAAAAATAATGATATGCAGACTTATATCAAGAATAAATTATCACATGGTATATTTGCGTAAATGTGAGTAATGAAAAGATATTTGGACTCAAAAGCATTAAACAATTATTAAGTGAATGTAACTCACACAGTCCAACACGCAGCATACAAGGCTCCCCACCTTGCATACCATAACCGTCTAGTACTCCCTGTACTATAACCAAAACCACAACCATCTAGTACTCCATGTACCAGAACCATAACCACAACCATCTAGTACTCCATGTACCAGAACCATAACCACAACCAAACTCATAACCACAATCCACTAATCATGTGAGGATCCAAGTCTCTCATAACCGTGAGCACAGCTATTATAATAGTTTTTACACTCTGTAGAGATTGTCCAGCTTTCCCCACAAGTCGTGATTTCCATGTTGCCGTGTTAGCTAGACACTTAACACACGCCAGTGGTGTGTCGCCCGGAAAGTCACTTCAAAGCCGTTACAAAGTTTCATCCAGTATGTGCATACCCGCTAGGTTTCACCACCGTCAAAGTGGCATCACACCACCCAGAAGCCCCCTTTTGCGCCTTGTAGCTCCAGGAAGTTTTCACCCTTCCCTTCCACTACACATCTCATACCACTAACCAAATGGTTCTGACCTTTGCCGTCCCCACACAACCACTCTTCCGTTTGGCATGCACAAAAACTGGAATCCACTAATTAATAGGCTAGGCCTGTCCCATACCAGGTCTCGTGGTTGGTACGATATTTTTTGGATTGTCGCTCCACGATCCGGTCCTTACTTAGGTTACTTGAGCAAACACTAAACCAACAACATAACCATCATCACTATCACCAACATCATAATCATGACAACTATCAAAACCACTTTGCTCAAGGCCTAAGGTTCCATGTTGCTAGACCATTAACACATTAACGACCATTGTTGCATAAGTTCATTAATCAAGTATATGACACTTCTCAACATCCCAAAAGCATGGCTAAGCAATCTACCCATAAAAGACACCTAACGATAAACCATCTAGGTTCCAAGGGATGATAAGGGAAAATCTAGGGAAAACTCTATCATAGGTGACTACCCATCATATTGATAGACACAGCATGCAATTTTGTAAAACAAAATATTTAAAAACATAGGTTCAAGATAATCAAGGACACTTGCCTTTTACCCATTGCTGCTCAGTGTTGTCGAAATCTTGGTCTTGAAGTCCCTCGAACTACTCCGGAACGTTATCGACTAATCGCGAGAACTACCGACAAACAACACAAAGAAAAACACAAAGAACAACATACCAAACATCATCAAAATACTTTAAAAATACTATGGTTGGATAGGGATGATTTTAGAAATATTTAGATGCAAGAATCGCCTAAATCAGAGTTAAGATGAAAAGAGAATAGCTTTCGGGAGATGGATTAGACTGAAAAGGAAATGCTGACTTACCGGAACTATCTTCCTATGGGAAAGGTTTTATTGCGCAATCACTGTGTCAGGCATGACAACATCATTGCGCAAGATTCAAAAGTGTAGGGCAGACTAGACTTCACTGACTAGGCTAAGGAGAATGATGTGGCGCTGACTTGGCATGCTATGCAAGTACCATCTTGGATTAAAGAAAGGATACACGGATATCTAGTCTTGCCCACCTATGATGGATCAAAAAGACCGAATATTGCGCTTATAGGCTAAGGATACTATTGGTGACTCTATGTAACGGCGGTGGCTCGGGTTTCGTCGAAGATAGCGATCAGGCATATGGCCACAGACATCAGTGTCGGCTTCAGCGGTGTTTTAGTGAAACGAGGGGAGCATGGCATAGAACGCGGAAAGACTAACTTAGCGGTATGGTTGGTTCTGGAATGAGTCATTCGAGGTAGCGGCAAAACAGCGATGACTGCTTCTAGGTTTGATGGTGACCGCGAACAAATGCAGGAACGAAGACGCTCGCGTTCCCAGAGATTGGCTATGAATTTTGAGGAACCGTTTGAACAAGGATGTTCATATAACCCGAGAACACAATGCTATGGCAGGGTTTTGGGTAGATCATCCATAGAGAGGAAGAATGATCAGCATAGATGAGACGGGTGATTGCTGCGACATGCTGTGGTTGGCAATGGCGTCCTGGTCATGTCGCTGGACAAACGGGGATGAGCTCCTAGGGTAACGTAGAAGAGTCCATGGGACACTCCGTGACGTGGTTGGTGCATCCATACGGCTTTCGGATTGACAGAGAACGTGAATGCAAATCCGGTGCGCGCGCAGAACGCATCTAGAAACCGGACAGCAGGTATGTCGACATTGATTGCGGTAGTTTGGCTGCTCTACTGGTCAAACTGGTTGGTGAGAGCGTGGGGAACATCATGGGACATGTGCTGGTAAAAGGGCATGGCAAACGGTGCACTAGTTGGCCGGGAACATCGATGCCAATTAGCTACAACACTGCTATCTCGAGGCTGTCCGCGACGGCAATGACCGTGGCGGCGTAGACCGGGCATTGGCCAGGGCTAGGGCTTATCTAGGGACTTAGTATGGTGCTAAAACAGTAGTAAGGGAGGAGAAGAAGAGGTCCTCACATTGCTTTGATGGTCGAGGAAGGAGGATTCGCGGAGAAGACGACGTAGCGCATCACAGGAGGCGGCGACGGCGGCGACGGCGAACGGCGGCGCTCCGGCGACATACGGACAGGGCAGCAGCGACTTCTAGGGTTTGGTGGCATGAAATAGGGGTAGGAGAGGGCGTGCAACTCATATTTATAGGGCTAGGGCCGGCTGGTTGAGGTGGAGTCCAAACTGAACACGATTCGGATTCGAGTTCGAGTCGGTTACGATTTCCTTTTTCGCAGCTCTGTATTCCGAGGACGATATCTCCCTCGTCTGGACTCCAAATTGGACGTTTCTTGATTCTAAATTGTAGTACTCAAAACGATCTACAACTTTGGTAGTCATTGGAACTTCTGAAAACATCATCTTAATTTCCAAAAATGCGCCACAAGATAAACTATTTGAACTCAAACTTATCTGCGCAGCACTGATTTCGGGGGTCATAACTCCTAGCTACATTATCCAAAAGAGGACTTACATAGGTTTAAATCGAAGCTCTTGACAAGGCCTACAACTTTAGTATTGTCAAGATTTGCATTTGAGGCCGTTTTGAACTCCGAAACGTCATGAGAAGATGAGGTTGTCCAGGACCCCGCGAAAATTTCCAGATTTTGTAGATCCTTTGTTGGGCCATCCAGAAGACTTGGCTAAGGGTTTGGACTTAAGCAAGATTGATCCCAAAGACACTTTAGGTATATTTAGGGTTTAGAAAAGAAAATTTTTGCAGAGAAATTTGAATATGGTTTGAATTTGAATTGAGCTTGGGGTGAATTTAAGATAAACAAAAAAGATGAGGTTGAACAAGAATAGGAGTAGATAAGGAATTTGAATTTGGATTTGGGTAGAATTTGAGAAAGAGGAGTCATTCGCTTTAAGCAAGGATTTCGATTAGATTTGAATTAAACTAGAGAAGGATCAGGTATGATCAAGGATTGAATAGATGATGAATTCAAATATTTTGAATTCCAACTATTAAGATCCTTAACTTATTCACTACTGAGTTTTGTAAAACCCTTTTCAAAATCTTTTTCACTCAAAACACCAAAGAGAAAGAAAAAGAAAAAAAAACTCTAATGCATTTACCTGGCTCCTAACAAAACTCAGCATGCAATGCACAGAAAATAATAACCTATATTGATTGATTGACTAAGAAAATAGGTTTTAAACCTATACTACTGTTGAAGCTATTCAATAATCTTGAAATTTTTTAGAAATTCGAGAAATCTGAAAATCAGGGTGTTACAAATCTACCCCCCTTAAAGGAATCTCGCCCTCGAGATTCGGGCAGATCGGAAAACGAGATAAGGAATCTTGATCTTCAAGCTTTCTTCTCGCTTTCCAAATTGCGTTTTCTTCTCAGTGTTAACCTTATTATCCTAACATACTCTGCTCACTTTGCTTTTGACGGCTTTCCCAACTGTCTCAACAAATCTTGATTGATTACCCTAAGTATGTTAGATTTTCTCGGATATTCCATTCATGTTATCTTCAACGGTTGTAGTTGTCTCTGATGTATCTCCTGTAGGGTGTATAAACAGTTCGAACTGCCGCGCTCTTGATCATGAGCATGCTATTTTCTTATCTGCATCGGTCGTAGAGTTTCGAGTATGGTTTGTGGTTCGGTATGTGGGAATTGGTGATATTGGTTCTTGTTACTTATTGATACACATGTTGGTTACAGTTTCATATGATCAGTTGATAGTTGCAGGGTAATTTCATATATATTGGTTAAGTTAGTTGCTCACACATATGTCTAGGTTGCTTACTGCTTTAATTAACTTAACCGCATGTTTATATTCTTGCTAACAGCTCAATACGTAATCTTTGTAGTCGGGATATTATATACCCATATTGTGTAAGTCTTGCGAGTACCTTCGTACTCAGGGTGCTGCCCTTAAGTTGATGCAGGTACTCTGGCTGCCATGGAGGGGGCGGTGTTCGGCTACTTTGTGCCTGTCGATCAGGGTGGCGGGCAGGAGTAGTGCATCCTACTCCGAAGCTCGAGCTTTTGGAGTGGAGCCTAAGGGCATGTGGCTCCACTCTCTTTTGTTGTTTAGTTTACTCTTTTCGCTACGTAGATCTTTGGATAGTTAGGAGTTGAGGGGTTTTTGTCTCCTCCTAACTCGCTTTTGTTATAAATTGTTAGAATCAGTTGCATGCTTAATTTTTGTAATATAAATGTTTATTACTTGCTCTTTATTAAGCTATGTTGTGATGTATTATGTTGGAGGCATGTGTTCCGATCATTGGGCACAAAACACGTGTTGGGACTATTGGAATGGTATTCGGGTTAATCGTTGAGGTTGTATTATGAACAATGATCCTTCTGATGATTAATTTGAATACTGTTTGGATGGTTCCTCACAACTTCATAGTGTTATGTACTAGTACTCCATGTTACTGTTTTATGTGTACTCCGTACTAGTATTTATATTATGTGGTTGTCATATCATGTTGGATATTTATGTCAGATCTTTGTTATCAGCCATATTTTTATTAACTGTGCTCTTGATCCATCCCAAAGCATAGCATCGTGCGGTCATATCCCCTTTCAAATCGTTCACTTGCAATTTTCGAAATAAAAAGCCTTCGCATCAAAAAAACCTACTAATATAACACTTGCAGCTACAATAAAACGTTACATGACGGGGTACAATTTATTCAATTACGAATAATATGGTGCAAGAAAATATAAGAAAATGCTAAGGTAAACATTATGGACGAAATAGCCCTTAAGTTGTCTGCGCCTTATATCCCGGTTCATCCAATGGTAATCGTATTCTGGGGATTTTGGTTTATGTGATGCCAGTGTATATGAAAAATAATTAAAGTTAGGATCCTAGTCATTTGCCCCGTTGTTAGAGAATTCACAACGGAATGGAGTTCTCTAAGGAGTAAGTATGAAATCATCATCGTCGAAACCAACCCATTCGGTTGTGACGGAAGTGGTAGAAGCAGGTCCTCTTGTGGTGGTTGTCGAACGACCACCTCTTTCACGCTGGCTCGAACCACCGCCTCTATCGCAACAGCATGAAGGTCTCAAATGACCACATCTGCGTCTCTAGTTATGTCTGGGTAGGCAATCGTCACTGAAGAGCAGATGCAACCCTAAAAAGTTCTCGATGGGTTGGTTCAACAACTCTTCATCATGAGGGAATAACTAGTATAAAAAAGAGCATACAAAAATATAAATGTGTCTTAGAAGTGCAACCAAACAAATAACTGAGACATATAATAACGATGAACGTACCTTAATGTGCTCCTCATACTACCAAGGGTGCATAAATATGGTGTGTATTCGCTTGCTAAAACACTTTGCTATGTCGGCAAGTTCGCACACCCTGATATATCTCTGACAGCACTTCAACAAGTGCGCATTTAGGTCCACATAGGTCATAGAGCTTACCATTCGTTGCCAATCCTCTGTGGTGAAATAGGGACAACGTGTCATAGTCTGCCGTTTCGACAGCACTTTGTTCAAGTTCTCCTCCTTGAACACACCATCACATTTTGCCCGGGTCTTCCTCATAGTCTGTAGGGCTATCATTGAGAAAGTAGACATATACGAATATGTAAGACTAGACGTGTCGTATATACTGTCGGAGGATTAACTCCAGTCGCAGGGATCCCAAGAGACCCCTTTTTAGAGATTCGGCCGGGAGGATGATCCTGAATACGTTCGTCGAAGAAATAAATGGGAATGAATGCAACGGCTGATGGTGGGGTTGTTGACCTAGTGCAAGAAGAAGTAAATGCACCGGAATTTAGACAGGTTCGGGCGACACGAGGGTGTAATACCCTACTCCTGTATGGATACTATAACTGTCCTGAGGAAGTCCCTCAAGGATGTTGCTAGTTACAAGAATGTTGGTCTATCTAAGAGCTTGAGGCTCCTTGTTCTTCGGCTGGGACTGGGCTCAGCCTTCCTCACAGTGTTCTCTTGCGCTGTGTTCTTATCTATCCGTTACCTCTAACCGTCTTCTTCAGCTATGTTCTTTCTTCTCTCTGTTTTTTGCTTCTCTTACTTCTATTCTTCGTCTCTCGTTCTTCTGTGCCGCCGGCTGCTTTAAGTACCCACCGGCAGCAACGTACCCCGAACGGAAAGGTGGAGGCACGAGTTCCGAGATGCCATAAATGTAAAGGGCGTCATCATTTCCTCTGGGCGAAGTGACCAGGGGTGGAAAATACGTCGCACGCCCGGTCATCCGTCACAATAAATGCCCTGGCAACGGGCGCCGTGGAGAGGACCCACCGGGCAGCCGCAGAGCAGCCCGGCGTGCCCGCCCTGTCTTGTTCCCCTGCCACAGCAGCGCGGCAGACGAAACGCCTTGGTCCTTACGACGTTATCCCTAGACAGGCCGGATGGCACGGGACGGGACCCGTGCAATTAATAACCCCACGCCTCTCTGCCAAAATATGGCAGGAACTGACGCTGAGCGCGGCGGGAGCAGTTGGAGGTGACAGACCACGCACGCTCATTAAATACGGCCTCGAGCTTTTGACTGGTTGACACCTCATCGGTGGTCCCCTCGGGGGCCTTTCTGGGTCGTCGGGGTGCCGAGTGCTCGGGGGTACAGTTCTCCTCCCCGAGCACTCTCTCCCGAGAGTGCCTTTCCTTGTCCTCGGGGTACCGAGTGCTCGGGGGTACTGTTCACCCCCCAGCACTCTCTTCCGAGCACTCTTGTACGGATCCTCGGGGAACCGAGTGCTCGGGGGCTGCCGCACGCAGCCTCGAGCACTCTCTCTCGAGCACTCTTGTATGGATCCTCTGGGAACTGAGTGCTCGGGGGCTGCCGCACGCAGCCCTGAGCACTCTCTCCCGGAACTTAGCTCTCCTGGTCGTCGGGGGACTAGGGTGCTCGGGGGTGACCGTACACCTCCCCGAGCACTTTCTTCTCGGCACTTGGATTCCGTGGACCATCGGGGAACTGGGGTACTCGGGGGGCCACCGACTGTGGCCCTGAGCACCTTCTCCCGTGGCTTGATCTTTTCTCATCCTACAGGAGAGACCCTACGGGATGGCGCTACGTGGCGGAAGGCTAGCCTGGCCTCGGGATTCGGGGACCCTGGTTCCTGATACACCGACATATACCCTTCATCACGTAGTTGATGAAGGTAGATCATCGGAGGGAGATATGAATATGTGAGGTAAAAAGGTATGTACAATAAAGGCTGGTTATAATTCATTCGAGTACGGTTACATAACACAGTAACACTATCATATGACACACGTCGGAAAGTTATAATTTGATGTTCGTGATGTGAGAACTAAGTTGTATTAGTTGTGTATTACTTATGTTTCTAATGTAAGGACTATGCAATAATTTATGCATAATAGTTGTGTTCGGTATTTATAATTTTTAATGTGTTTTCACATTGTTGGCTGGGATTTATCATTTTACCAATACATTTTTTCTAAGCCCGATGCTTTTATAGAATTTCCTGCCTTCCATGTAGAGGCAACAATAACTCCTTGCAGAACTTCTACATAATGAAATGACCACATCAAGCAACAACTTTCATAAAGAATCTCTGCCAAACATCAATACCATAACTTTTCGAGCTTTCACAGGAAATCCCATGCTCCAGCCCCAGTCATGCCCATGCACTTAGTCCATGCACCAGCCCCCAGCCACCATAAATAACCCCACCCTCAACCATGGATAGACCACTCCTTCATCAGCTCTCTCAACTGCAATATCTTCATCAGCTCTACCAAGTTTACCCAAGAAATATTAGGAGCTTTTCATCCCTTGGGGGTCAAACCGCCGATATGCTTCTGTGGCGACCCTTATAGGCTTCGTGAGTCTTAGGATATTTCCTGCACTTATGTCAAACACTTTTTCATGTGTGCCAATACGACCTGCCTCGACATGGACTCTATCAGTATCCACCGGTATAGCGACATAGATCACTCATGTGTCACTTTACATACGATTTCATGCATTGTCTTACTAATCTCCCTTCTTATTTTATTTATCCGGTCTCCTCCTTCTATCTGTGACTTCATAGAATGACTAGATATGGAGTAAAATAAGCACCAGAAGCGGTGGATTAACATAAAGATGAGGTGGAGGAGGGAAGCTTATAAACGCCGGGAATACGAGCAACATCAGGAGAAACTACGGTTGAAGCGTCAAGAGGAGGAGCGCATGAGTAAGACAGCGGATGAGCACACCGCAACTGAAGCACACGAAGTAGAGAGGGAAAAGAAGTGGGAGAGGACTCGTTGCGCTAATGTGGAGGGTCCTGATACCCTAAGAAAAAAATAAATATCCCTATGTGCACTTAGTAGAGAGTATCTATTGTACTCAGCTTATTTTCATTCCCTACGGCACGTTAGGTTTAGCAGCGATACGCTATTATGTTAGTCTTTAGGCGTACCGTACATGCCAATGATTATTGTCAAATCTTTATAGTTAGGGTTCATTCGCGCAGCAACGAAAAATCCCATGTCCTATATAATATTTATCGGTTTATGTAAACTCTATGTCGGATTATATACTATTTATGTTTCATAACTACTATTATTTGACAAACTAGATTTTGTATTCTCACAAAGTCACTTCATAATTTTTTTTTACATATTTTTACACCAACTAAATAAAGAAATATCGATAAAATGACATCTAACTAAAATTAAGGATAAAATGAACCGTTTGGACAACTGTATGCACAACTACTATTTTTTTCGCCGAATGAATATGCAATATTTTTAATTTACCAAATACAAAATCTATATTACTGAATTAAATCGAATATGTCACCTGGAAGGTGGGCGATACAAATATATCGGCTGTTCAACGGGCGAGATGAAGGTATCATCTGTTCAACGGTAAGTTCTTGCCTGCTAAATAGGTGAGATCTTTATTTTTTATATTATTTAATTTACTGGTAACCAGAGCCAAAAAGTCTTGCTCATTTAACAGACGATGATAGGATATCTCATTATCTTTTAAACGGATATATCATCTTAAAATATTTAGAAAAATATATATAAAAAAATTCTCTCGTGCACCACCCGACGAGGCGACGACCGCACCTCCACCGTATGCACCGTCTCTTAAGCCCATCTACGCCTAGGCCCAACTCTTCCTTCCCCTGACCAGCCCATTTACCGGCTCTTTACCCTCTCTTTCCCTCGAACGCCGCCAGCCGCTGTATCTTGTCTTCCCCATCAACCGGTGCCTAAACCCTACCTTCTCCCCGCCGCCACTATGTCGTCGGAGCCTCCACCGGCCGCCACCGAAGAGCTGGCGGCCGACCTCTCAGCCGCAGCCACCCTCAGCAAGAAGCAGCAGAAGAAGGACGCCAGGAAGGCCGAGAAGGCGGCGCAGCGCCCGCAGCAGCAGCAGCCGGCGGCCGACGCCGAGGACCCATTCGCGGCCAACTACGGCGACGTCCCCGTCGAGGAGATCCAGTCCAAATCCATCTCCGGCCGCTCCTGGACCAAGATCAGCGACCTCGACGACGCCGCTGCCGGCCGCTCCGTGCTCATCCGCGGGTCCGCGCAGGCGATCCGACCCGTCAGCAAGAAGATGGCCTTCCTCGTGCTGCGCCAGAGCATGAGCACCGTGCAGTGCGTGCTCGTCGCCAGCGCAGACGCTGGGGTCAGCACGCAGATGGTGCGATTCGCCACCGCCCTCAGCAAGGAGTCCATCGTCGACGTCGAGGGCGTCGTCTCGCTCCCCAAGGAGCCACTCAAAGCCACCACACAGCAGGTGTCACATCGTTTCTTCCTCCTCTGGGATTTTTTCATGCTTTCTTTCTTGTCATCAGCAGCGGTCTACAGGCAGTGATTGGTCCGAATAATCATCTGCTAGCTTTAGGATGGTTGTGTGATTTGCACATACATGCTCAATTGTTGCCACCATAGATAGATAATTTAGGTCTCCTGTGGCCCTATTCGTACTGCAAACTAAGTCTTGCATTCTGCAACTGTGGTTTGGTTGAGTTATCCAGTTACCAACAAATGAATGAATGACTTGTTTATGTGGTCGATCTGGATGCATCTTGCAGGTGGAGATTCAAGTGAGGAAGATCTATTGCATCAACAGGGCGATCCCGACCCTTCCAATCAACCTTGAGGATGCAGCAAGGAGCGAGGCAGAATTTGAAAAGGCTGAACAAGTATGTTTAAGCAAATTACGTGCACACAACTTGTGCAACAGCTTTTCTGCCTATGATTTTTAGAATCATATTGAGTTTTAAAGAATGATTGACTGTTGCTGTGATTGCAGGCTGGAGAGAAGCTTGTACGTGTTGGCCAGGATACCCGCCTGAATAATAGAGCTATTGATCTGCGCACACCTGCAAACCAAGCAATATTCCGAATCCAGTGTCAAGTTGAAAACGTGAGTCTTGAGTATCGTTTCTCTGATTGTTCATTTGTTATCATTCATGTGGTAATGGATTACATTTTGTCAGATGGCATGCTATATGATTCTGGTTTAGCTTGATACTTGTAGTTTCTGTTATTGAAGAAGAACGGGCCTGCTGAACTTTCACAGTTTCAATGTAGAATAATTATCTCAATAAAGGCCTCTTGCTTCTTTGGTGCTAAACTTGAATTTGCATAACCTGCTTGTGTTTTTGAGAGATATGATCCAGTGATCCTAATATATTGACATTACCCTATAACTAATGACACGCTATTCTGTCTGATTGCACCATTGCACAAATTGAGTTGTTAACATTCAGCATGAATCATTGAATTTTCAAGACCAGGTGTATCTTGTTTTCTTTCATTTCTCGATTTTATGTAGGCAGTTTGTTGGGGTGCTAGGCATTGCATGCATATCATGTATTTTTTTAGCATGCAATGTTCTTTTCATTGGTTTGTAAATATATTATTTGGATCTTATGCAGAAATTTAGGGAATTCTTTTTGTCCAAGGACTTTGTTGGTATTCATACCCCAAAACTGATTTCTGGATCAAGCGAAGGGGGTGCAGCTGTATTCAAGCTGCTGTACAATGGTCAGCCTGCTTGTCTAGCGCAATCCCCTCAATTATACAAGCAAATGGCTATATGTGGTGGGTTTGAACGTGTATTTGAGGTTGGTCCTGTATTTAGAGCGGAAAATTCCAACACCCACAGGCATCTTTGTGAGTTTGTTGGTCTTGATGCTGAAATGGAGATAAAGGAGCACTATTTTGAGGTAAAGAAGATTGTAAGAAGAATGTTTTCTTTCATTTACTGAACCTGTAATGATAAACACTAATTTGTCCACACAGGTTTGCGATATTATAGATGGCTTATTTGTGGCAATATTTAAACACTTGACTGAAAACTGCAAGAAGGAACTTGAGACGATAAATAGGCAGTATCCATTTGAACCTCTGAAAGTAAAGCATTCTTGCTTGTTTTATGGTTCTCATTATGTTTTTCTTTTACCTGGTTCACATTATGTTATCAGCTGGGTCATCTAGCTTAAGCCACTAACTCAAATCGTGCTAATTAATCAACAGTATCTAGACAAAACCTTGAAGCTCACTTACGAGGAAGGAATTCAAATGTTGAAGGTACAGACTCGCAACTGTTTCATCACCATTGTGATATTCACTCTTGTTTAATATGCTTTTATGTATTGCTCTCACGTCGTGAGTGAAATTACAGACTTTTGTTTATCGCTCCTATGTATGTCAGCTTGGGCTTTGATTGAACCATTCTATTTGAGAACCATGTATGATTAACTAACATGCTGGGCTTCAATGAGGAATCCACTGTTTGCACTAGTCACACAAGTTTGCCTGGTCTGGATGTTGCTAAGAATCCCATATTCTTTCTTGTGCATTTGATATTTGCGATATTTTGCAACTAGGGGTGGGGATCAACAATTCATTAAACAATGTAATTTACCAACTGTTATTTACAGCATAATGATTGTTGTTATTTACAATTTTTTCGGTTAAACAACAAATTATCGTTTTTCTGGTCTTGGAAATGGTAGCCGTCCTTTACGCCATCAGTTGCGTGGTTTCTTGGTTGACCTGAAAGCTCTGTAGATAGATCTATTGACAAATTTTTCTTCATGAACCGGTCCAAGTGAAAGTCTGATGCACTGAAGAATCCTGTTTGGTTCAGAATTTTTTTAGTGAAGAATCCTGTTTGGTTCAGAAACTATACCAATACGTGAAGTCAAGCTTGTTTTTTGAATGGTGATGGTCTGGATAGATCTTGTTAAAACATGCTTCACTGGAGTTTTGAGTAAAGAGATTATTTTCTGCTGGTCAGTTAGGACCATGTTTAATGTTGGATGTTGGAACAAGTTTCGGTTTATGTAAAAAAGAAGAAGATTCGTTTGCGGAAAAAATCATTATTTGAGTTCAGAGAAACTCCTTTTTCTTGTACTAACTTAATATTTTGCAAACAAGTTGTATTCATTGGTATTTGGAGATCAAGTCTAGTAACTCTTGTTTTGCTGAAAACTGAAGATCCAAACAACCCCTATATGTGTTTGACAATTAAAAGTAGATAAATGTGTTGGTGCATGATTGTTTGAGCAACTACATTAGATCAAGCTATCACATTTAATTTTAGTCTCTAGATACTGGTAAATTGGAATCAAAGCTTTCTTGCATAGGAATCTGTGCTTGTTGCACACTTTTTTTTTAATTAAAAAATAATGGCAGGAGCTTTGCCATTCATTTCTGGAGGAAGAGAATACACCACATTTGGTGTAGCGTATAGGTGGCCATGAAATAATTCAGTTGCGAGTTACTACTGTAAACAGATATATATTTTTATGATTTACCCAATTGGCAGGAAGCTGGAACAGAAATCGAGCCTATGGGTGACCTCAACACTGAAGCTGAGAAAAAACTTGGTCGGCTTGTCAGAGAAAAGTATGTAGACTCTACAGCCCTATTATATTTCATAACTTTATAAATTTGATAGCACTTTCTGTGTTACTTGTAGGTATGACACAGATTTCTTCATTCTCTATCGATATCCTTTGGCTGTACGCCCGTTCTACACCATGCCTTGTTATGACAACGCAGCATACAGCAATTCTTTTGATGTCTTCATTCGAGGTAAGCATTAAAATTGTGCAAGTTATTACTTACACTACATTATTTATGAATATATTAGTCTAGGCAAACCTTTTTCTTCTGTATAGTTTAGGCCATGCTGTAGAGTTCAGATGGTACAGAAGGTGTATGATTTCTGATTTCCATTTGCACTAGCAAAATTAGGTATCTTGGCTATTTTATAACATTGGAATGCGAAAAAGTCTGATCACCAATTTACATCTGCTTATTCTATTTATGCATCTTTATTACTTTCTGCAAATTGCGTCTGAATTTTGTTCTTTCTGAACAAGTGAAAAGTTAAGTTGTTTCCAACGTTCATCAGTTACTCACCCTTTTATGCCCGAAGTATATGCTTGCAATTTGGAGTCTGAAATCCAGGATTGGGATCATCCATACACATCATTAGATATGCATGTATATGAATAGATCATTGGTGACGAAGATATAGATGTCTTACAACTGTGCACATATTCCAAGCAGGAAAGGATTTATGTCTCGTCTGTTTAACCATACTGTTTGTTATTTAGAGCTGTGCAAGTAATGATTTACTGTGCATGAAGTCCAATGCTTTTATTGCTTAGCCTGGCAAAGAAAAAAAAAGGATATTGTTATCTGATTCTGGCGAAAACATGTAGTCAGTATTTAAATTTGTTATTGATTGGGAGCATGTGCAGTTGAACTTTTCAAACGTAGACTATTAGTATGGTAAATAACTAAATATACCTAGAGTTGCCTATTAATACTAATAGATTCGTCATGAAACATGCTTTCATGAGGTTTCTAGTAACTAAAGTAAATGAGTTCCTTTTAAAGCCCCAAAATAACTCTGTGAACATCCAAATAATGAGCTGAACGACTTTTGCTGACGTCATAGGTGAGGAAATAATTTCTGGAGCACAAAGGATACATACACCTGAGCTGTTGGCCAAACGTGCAACTGAGTGTGGAATTGATGTGAGTACCATTTCGGCGTACATCGAATCATTCAGGTATGTTTGTTCTTATTCCTTGTCCACTGTCTTCTATAATTGCATCACTTAATTTCTCTCTGTTTCTTCATTCGGTACTTATTTCAATGCATGCTCTGGCTGTAGCTATGGTGCACCTCCCCATGGTGGTTTTGGTGTGGGCCTGGAGAGAGTCGTGATGCTGTTCTGCGCCCTAAACAACATCAGGAAGACATCACTCTTCCCTCGTGACCCACAGAGGCTTGTCCCATAATTTCCTTTTTCCAGAATCAAGGCTGGTCCCATTATGAAGTGTACACCTTTTCCATATTGCCATTATCTTCACCAACATCCAACCTCAGCTACTGAAACAAGAAATAACATGACGCAATGCAGTTCACTGTTTTGGCAAAATGGTGCTGAAATGTGGTTCAGTTACATTCACAAAGCCACTTGTATTTATCAATTACTAGTTTGATGAAAGCCAGTGAATGATACAGTACCCTTTGTGGATTGCTGCTGCTTCTCTTGTGGGTTTTCTCACTTTTTCATGATTGCTGACTTGCTGTTGCTGTTCTTCTAGTTGACGATTCCTGTTGATGGGCTGGGTGGCTTAGGCAGCTCCGTTGTTAGGTACCTGGGTGTGTTTTCCTTGGTTTATGGTAACTGGGATTCTGGGAATGTATGCGTGCTGTGGGTTGTGTTCTCATTCTGACAGACCAATAGAGGCTTCAACTGCAGAACGTGGTGAAGCCGATCGTCTTCTCCCAGGAGGCCTCACAGAAGCTGCTATGTCTATCTGGTTCACGGAGCAGGAGGATTGGGGCAGCAGAGACGCGCAACTGTTATTGTGCGCAGGAGCAGTGGGAGAACAGTAATTTGTGAGGACACAGTAATCTACAGTCGGATACTGTAGCAGCACTACTGATTTTACCTACTGTGAGCCGTTGGGTCTCAGGTGGACAACAAGGTGTCGCCTTCATTCAGCATTGCATTGTGCGTCTTCAGGTGGCAGCGATATCGCTTCTGGTTTTACCTGTGGCTGCTGTTGCAATCCTGTATTTGTTTGGCCCGGCAGTGTGCATGGTGGTTTCAGTGCTACGTCTCGCAAAGCACGGCGATTACGGCCATGGCGATCATGCAGATGCTCAAGTCGGCGCTGCTTATCTTCTACTCTATCCCTGGCTCGGAGCGTGCTCTACTTGTGTTGGCTCGCGTTTCGTGTGGCCGAGCCGCTGTGACCAAACGCTGCGGGTTTGGAGCAGACTGGGTCCGGAGATACGTCAAGGAAACCAAGGCCAAATGAGTAAGAAACCTTGCGTTGCCTGCGGGTTGGAATCTGATCACCTACGCTGTAAGACTCATGTCACGATTTTCGTTTTTTGCAGTGTTTCAACATTATTTTCTTTTATAGGTTTCATCTTGAAAGGATTCTTAAGGTTATTCTCTATAAAACGAGATTATCTCTTCTTTCATTTCATAAATCACTTCGAAAAGAAGCTATTGAAGATGAGAGAAAATAAAGGAAACAAGAACCGAAGGAGAATCAGGAAGGGACGAAATGAAGAAAATATGATTGAGGATGGTCTAATCTTGCTGGAGGTCGACAGACGGGCCCACTATTAGGGATGACCATCCATCTTGCCCACTTTGATTTAGCAACCCATGCTCCAACAGCAAAACATTCTAATTATCACTAATCGTACTCTAATAGATGTACTAACTGTGTACTAATGAACACATTAATGTTTATTAACCATAATCTCACAGTACTACATAATAATTAGTAATACAGCAATTTTAATTAGTCATTTTACTAAGAATCACGATTAAATAAGGTGCATGACCTCGTCCTGCAAAAAAAAAAAAAAAAAAAACTCACTCTATTCGGTATCTATAAAAAATATTCCTCAAAGTAGATTTGACTGGCCGAGTGACTGCGGGGACGGGGACGCTCCTCATCCATTCGACTGAGAAGGCAATGGCGCTCTCCTGCTGCTTGCTCGCCGGCGCCCGGGCGGCAGCCTCCCCTTCCCTCTCCTCTTCCCCCGCAGCCCTTGTAAGAGGCCGCCGCCACCGCCAGCCGGCCGTCGTCTCGGGCCCGCTCCCGCTCCCGCTCCCGCTCCCGACCGCCCAGCGGTGGCGCCGCGGCCTCCGCTTCTGCTGCGCCTCGTCCTCGTCTTCCCCGCCTCCGCCGCCGGTGCCGCCCGAGGAGCCTACAGAATACGAGGTACACCATCTTCTTTGCCTCCTCCCCGCTCTGATCGTTCCTTCACGAGTGACCTAGCCGGAATGCTATGCTTAGCTGCTGCATTGCGAGAAAGAAGACCGAATCTCAGCTTCTACTTTTTCTAGGAAGCGATTCCATACTTTGGATTCGAGTAGCTTGACTGAGGCGTTTCCATGGCATTACCTGCGAGGAGACAACTTTGCAACTGCTGCCTTGGCTTTGTATTAGGTGGCATTTACTAGTGATGGTTCATGCGCGAAATTTGTCTCAAACAAATGGTGCTTTGATGATTTAAAAACGTTGCAATCCGACCAGAACAAAAATGATGTGGGTCTAACTTATTAGGCTAGAGGTCCGGGTGACCCACTTGTTGAGCTAGATGGTGTCATATAGACGTGGTGCATATAATTGATCGCTATAAAACGAAAAATTACCCGGTGTCCTGTGCACCCTGAGCTTGAACGTGGGTTCGCCCCTGTTGCAATCAGAGTTCTGCCAATAGTCGTTATAGAATCGTTATTGCACAATGTTCTGTGCTTCCAAGGCTACAGAGGAATGGGAAACGGCAATGATAGTACAAGACTTGGAGTTATAAAATTTAGTTCCTTTCATTGAAGAAAAGTTCATATGAAGAAAACAGTGTCCACTTGAACAATGAATCTCGGTCGCTGTTGTATTTGTAGGGAACACAATGACCTTTGCTTGGTCCTTATCTAGTATCGGATGCATCTAGCAACAGTGCAACCTTGTCAAATTTCAGTGCTAAATCTTCCCTGTTTCTTATCGGATTGTTGCCCATAATAGTATGGGTGCAAGCTGCAAGTTTTTACTCACAAAATACACAAGCTCAACAGTCAAATAAGTATCATGGTAGTACATTTTCAACAGGTTTGTGGCACTTGAAATTCCTTCCATAGATTTCAAATGATTTTTTTGGTGTGTGTGTGTGTGGGGCCGGGGGGGGGGGGGGGGAGGGGGTTGCTAAATCAAAGTGATATAGAAATGTCGATTACATGTCGTCCGAGCAGCAAACGGGAGGAGAACATGTCGTCTGAGTTGACATGCATGACAGAGGGATGGTGTCTCTTTATTTGTGGCAATGATGTTGCTGGCGCAAAGGTTGGAGAGGGGCTGCCTACCGAGATGATCCAGTTGGTGCAAAGTGGTATTGCATGGTGTGATGACGATGGACAGGTGGCGCAAAAAATGGGTACATATCGTCAGAGCTATTGCACCTGAGAATCACGTTCTTGGTGCGGAGATCCTTTACAGAGAGGCCAAAAGGGTCAACTCGACAAAACATAAATTGTCATTAGTGAATTTATGAATAGAAATGAGGTTGGTAATGAGATTAGGGGAATCCAAAACATTAGAGAGAGTAAGAGGTTTGGCTGCGGAAAAGTTAGCACGGCCAGAGGCTGTGACGGGAAGGACAGAGCTGTTACCGACAACAACTTGTGTTCTGGCTTTGGGGGGTGGGAGGAGGTGGGAGAGGTTATCCGGGTTGGCAGACAAGTGGGAGGAGGCACCTGAGGTGGGAGAGGTTACCAGGGTGCCTGTTGTTGCATGGATATGGCGCTCATCGACGATGGTGTGTGCAGAGGCGCCAGGCACGATGATGATGGAGAGGATCTCCTCGGAGATGGACGCGTAGAGCAGAGAAAGGACGGCGTAGTCCGTTGACTCCAAAGTGGAGATGACGTCGCTTGCCCCTGTCTTGGTGTCCGGCTTGTGGGATAAGCCATCGATGTGTCTTTTGGCACCAAACTTGCCAACGAGAACTTGGAATAATTCACGCTAGTGGGAGTAATTCAGTGGGTGAAGCTCGAGTGAGAAGGGGATGTGAACGTTTATGGTGGAGAGAGCGGAAGCTTGGGTGTTGGCCATGGTGAAGTGGATCGGTGCTGCTGCGCGCAGGAGAGGGGGTGGGGGGGGGGCTGCTGCGCACAGGATGGGGGAGGGCATAGATTTGAATAGGAAACTAGGAAAATATCAATCTCTCTAAACTAGGAAACTATAGCTACCCTTTCTATACATAAAGATCCTTTCTGTACATAAAGATCCTTTCTATACATGAAGATCCTTTCCATTCGGTCATGATGGGTCTAGTCCGCAGGGTGGTTGGGCCTGGATAGTAGATATTCCAACACTAACTCTAGTTTGTATATCAAGTTTATGACATGTTGGAGGATTTTTGTTTTGGGATTTTTGTGTCTGGGACACTGATAAAGTGTGGTTTGGTCCCTGGGACACTTCACTCGTCGATTTTGCCTGATGGACACTACAATTTTGTGGTTTGGTCGGCAGGACACCGCATCGTATAAAATAATCATTTAGGAGAGAGAGAGAGAGTGAGTGAAAAGACTTTGTTGCCCCTATCTTTCTTTTCGCTCTGGCTCACTCGCTCCGGTTAGCCGAGGAGCATCGCGACGAGCTCCTCCACCACTTGCCCACGTCCATACGCCGTCCGCGTGTGGCGGAGTTGGCCCTCATGGATCTCCCTAGGCGCGAGCAGAGTTGGTCCTCATGGATCTCCCTGGGCGCGAGCAGCATAGACACTGCGAAGTTGGCGAGCTGAACCTGCCACAGTGCCAGGCCGCCATTCGCATGCGTCGTTCCCGCGTGCAGCTGCCACTTGCGTGCGTGCTGCCGACGAGCGTGCCGCACATGTCGCGCCGCCGCCGTACTAGTCGCGCCACTGGCCCATGCCGCCACACCCTCTGCCGCCTGCGCGCGCATCATCTTGGCCGCGCCCGCGCGCCCTTCCGCCGCCGTGCGGGCTCCCGGCCCGCAGCTCCACCGCGTCACCCGCAGCTCGCACCTCAAGCCGCCACCAGAGATACCTTCGCCCTGGCCGGCTTTCCACGCCCTCTCGCGCTTCCGGTAAGCCCTATCTCCGCCAACCACCTTCCTCGGCTCACTCCCTCCCTTTGGCTCACTCCCTCCGGCTTCGCCCCTCTTCAGCACCCCTCTCCCCTCCGAAGATGCTGGCAAGAGAGGGGAAATAGGTGAGGCGGGAGGCCAAGGGCAGAAGCGTCATTTCACCACCCCCTTTCTGCTCTTAGGCTAGAAAAGATTATTTTAATCCGGGCGGTGTGTTGTGGACCAAGCCATGTTTTTGCGGTGCGACTGAGACAAAAACAAGGAGTGCAGTGCGGTGTAGACCAAATCACGCTTTATCAGTGTCCCAGGGACGAAAATCCCTTTTGTTTTTTAGGCGAAAAAATCGTTTTATGGATATGCAAATATACTAGAATTTCATCTGCATTTTCCACTGAACGGTCAACACAAGGTGTGCACATCAAACTTCTTGGATAGAATTTGCAGAACAAGATCATTGGGAGGAAAAGCACAACTTCCTAAATTTTTTAACAGTCAAACTTGTGATGCATTTTCATCAAACAATGCAACTACCTTACAGTGCATGGTGCATATGCAAGTAAATTTTCAATTTAGTTTCAGTGACACAGATATTTCATTGTAAGTGACATAAAACTTCTTCTGTACCAATTAATTGCCATTCTTCAATCAGATACTTCTTGTTGGTCTTTGTGTCCTTGCGTATGAGTTCTTGAGTGCAGTATTTGTGATTTTGCTTTCATGTGTGTACCATGTGGCGGTTGCTAGTAAGTCCTATGCAGTTAATAATGCCTTTCTGTTTCACAAAAATTTCAGCTATTGGACACGACCGGGAATTGTGATCCTTTATGCTCAGTTGATGAAGTTAGCTCACAGTACTTTGAAGCTAACTACAAGCCAAAAAATGATCTTCTGAAAGCTTTAACTATCTTTGCAACAGCTTTGGCTGGGGCAGCTGCAATAAACCATTCCTGGGTTGCTGCTAATCAGGTCAGCTAATTCCGTGCATCATTTTTGAGAATGAATAATTCCTTGAATCTTGTTCAAACATTTTCCCTCTTTTATCAGTTTAACTATATAGTTTACCTTTTCGTTTTTGTCATGCATACAATAGTGATGATTGTTGCAAACATAGTTGAAGTATTTCCTTTTGCAGGACATTGCAATGGTGTTGGTATTTGCTATTGGCTATGCAGGTATCATTTTTGAGGAATCACTAGCATTTAACAAAAGTGGAGTTGGTTTATTGATGGCTGTGTGCCTATGGGTTATCAGAAGCATCGGGGTAAGCTACTCTGTGAAATCAACTTAAAGACTTGAGCAGCTCTTTTCAAAATTTAATCTGTCAATCATACGTTTTATAAAGCTCAGGTTCAGAGTTAGTTCAGTTGTATTGTCTTTATTATTATTATTTTTGTTTGAGTGTCGAGACACATATCTGTAAAAATTATAAAGGTTGAGATCTTATTAGGTATTGAAGTTCATATTGGCACTTGGTTGTCGCAGCTTAAACATAATTTATTGTCAAGAAGAACACTGTATTTTCATCTAATGGAACAATTCTAGGCTATAGCTGCTTGAGTTGGTTTATTGATGGCTGTGTGCCTATGGGTTATCAGAAGCATCGGGGTAAGCTACTCTGTGAAATCAACTTAAAGACTTGAGCAGCTCTTTTCAAAATTTAATCTGTCAATCATACGTTTTATAAAGCTCAGGTTCAGAGTTAGTTCAGTTGTATTGTCTTTATTATTATTATTTTTGTTTGAGTGTCGAGACACATATCTGTAAAAATTATAAAGGTTGAGATCTTATTAGGTATTGAAGTTCATATTGGCACTTGGTTGTCGCAGCTTAAACATAATTTATTGTCAAGAAGAACACTGTATTTTCATCTAATGGAACAATTCTAGGCTATAGCTGCTTCAATCCTATCCCTAATCTATCTTCTCATTTTTTTAGCTAATTTAATCGATAAGAAGATCCGTAATAGTTCTGAATTTTTTGAGCTGTGAAGGTTAAGGAAGTTTAGCATATTTCACATTTATGGCAGGCTCACTGTTATTAGAGCTGGAGTAAGGTGCTTAGTTTCAAGTTACGAGCAGTGCCTGTTTAATGTTCTGATGGATCATTACATGATCACAATAATAAACTTGCAGGTATCTTGTTTTTGACACTAAACAAAGGGAAAGTTAATTTTGTCGCTGGGTTATCGAATTGACATGTCGGCCTAGAATGCCAAAAATGAGATGCTATCACGTCTTAGTGACAAACAAAATTTTCATTCTAGAATAATATGTGCCTGAAATTTGCATATTTGAGATGAAATTTTATTTGGATTGTCCCATGCAGATGAGTAAGATGGCATCTTTGCTAGTAAATATCTAGCCTAAAAGTACCAAAGTTTTAACATAGGGAGGAATTCTGTTACACCCGGTTTTAAGACCAAACCGAATGTAAACTATATATATATATATATAGTGACATCATAAGTGAGTAATAGAAATAATATCAATTATTACAACGTTAAGTTATTACATCAACAACCCTAAGGATCTAAAAGGAAATTACACATCAGCGGTAGAATAGCGCGGCGCCCAACGCTCCATAGGCAATCGACTGAAAAACCCGCATGTCTAGAACTTAGTTCCATCTTCAGGGAACTCATCGAAATCTTCGCTTTCTGAGCAGCAACATGATGATGGGAGAGAGAAAGTGTGAGTATATGGAATACTCAACAAGTGTGGGAAAGTATGACATATGGGCCAATATCAAGAATGGCTTAACGCAGTGGTTTATTTGCATAAGTGCGATTTAGTAATCAAACAATTATGAAAGCAACATATTTACTATGTGAATTGTTAGATATAAATCTCTCTGTGTAATATCTCTAGTATATAAGGGGTTTACTACATATTGTCACTTGTACATGAGTATATATACTGGTCAAGGGTCTCTAATGAATACAAGTTACTATTCCTAACATGATATCAGAGCCAAAATTTAGGGTTAGGGTTCCTCTTCTCCTTGCGTGTTGCAACTTCACGTATTATTCTTTTCGGCTGCTGTTCCTCTACAGTAATTCGCCAGATTCGTCTCTCTCCTCCGGATCTGTTTGAATCCAGCCGTTGCTCCGAGTCCATCGACTTCAATCTATAATCATTGTCGTCTTCCGTGACCCTGCTGTGCGATTGAGAACGTCTCATCCGGTCAATCGCGCACGTGCTCTGCTCTTCGCCAGCCGAGCTGCTTCACTGCGTCGCTGGTTGAGTCGCTCTGATCTGCTCTGCCATGCCGCCGGCTGGGCTGCTCCCTCAGGCCTCTTTGCTCCCCTTCGCTCCCTCGTGCCGCCGTCCGAGCTGGTCCGCTGGGCCGCTCCGACGCGCCGCTTGCCTGGCTGCTATGACGCGCCGCCAGTCGGGCCGCTTTGACGCATCGCTCCGCTCTGCTCCGTCGTGTCGTCGGCTGGGTTGCTCCCTCGGGCCTCTCCGCTCTGCTTTGCTCCCTCGCGTTGTTGGCTGGGCTGGTTTGCCGGCACGCTCTGACACACCGCCGGCTTAGTTGCCCCTCTATCCGTCTCGGTCGCCCCTGTACACGTCTTGGTCGGCGTCGCTTGCAGCTTTTCTTTGCGTTCTCGCCGTCATTTGTTGCTACTTGCTATTGCTCACCACTATCTTTGCGCTCTCGCCGTCGATTGCCGCTTCTCCTTGCGCTCTTGCCATCATTCGTCACCTCTTCAGGTTGGTACTGGCCCCTGGCGGCATGATTCTCAGCATTTATGGGAGCTTGACTGGCTTCGTCTTCCTTCCGCTGTCGCCGTCGGTCTTTCTGCTTCCTCGACTATTGGCTCCTTCCAGCAGTGGCATCATCGTCTATGTCATGTTTGTGGATCGCGTCAATCTTCATTAGTTCGTCGTGGTCTTTTAGGGTCTGTCTCAGGAGATGCGTCCTTGGATTGTCCGAGTTGTAAGCTTGGTAAATAGATTCAACTTCCTTATTCTTATCGTGAGTCAGTGTCTCAACGTCCTTTTGATATTGTTCACTCAGATGTATGGGGTCTGGTTCCCTTCATTTCGAAAGGGGGTTATAGATACTATATTATCTTTATAGATAATTTCTCTTGTCACACTTGGATTTATTTCATGTCTTCTCGTAGTAAGGTGTTATCTGTATATAAGCGCTTTGCCACTATGATTCACACTCAGTTTGACACTCCTATTCATCTTTTTCGTGCTAACTCTGTTGGCAAATTTCTTTCTTGCTGAACAGGGTACGTTGTCCCAGTTCTCCTATCCTGAAGCTCATGCTCAGTATTGCTGGGCGCAAGCATTGTCATCTCTTTGAGATTAATCGTGCGCTTATGATTGCATCTTCTGTTTCACCACATTTTTTGGGCTGAGGTGGTCTCCACTGTCATGCACTTGGTCAATATGCAACCCTCCTCTGTCCTCAAGGGTGGGATTCCTTTTGAGCATCTATATGGATGTCTTCCTAACTACTCTCTTTGTCTTTTTTGCTGTGTTTGTTACGTTCTTCTCGCTCCCCGTGAACATACCAAACCGACCGCTCAATCTGTTGAGTGTGTCTTTCTTACAGTGCTGAGCATAAAGGTTGTAGGTGTTGGGACCCTGTTGCTTGTTAGATGAGTATTTCTCAGGATGTTAAATTTGATGAGTCTCGTCCTTTCTATCTTCGTACCTCTCCCACTTCTTCAGCTTCCTTGGTCGTGCCACTGTTTTTTCTCACTTCTTTTTGCTACACCCATCACCGTTTCCTCTTCTCTTTCCCGAGCACCGTTGGCGCCTCCTCCTGTTGTATCTTCCACGCCTTTAGCCTCCACATCACATGCTCTTTCTCCTTCTGGTCTTATTGAGCCTTTTTTTTTTCACTACACTTGTCGTTCCCATGCTACCTTACATCCTTCTGGGCCGCTCTCTGATAAGCCTTCTTCTTCTAGTGATTCAGTTCCTCCTTCCTCTCACTATTCTTTTCGTAATCGCTATTCGATTCAACCTCCTAATCGTTGCTTGGGAATGACAACATACGATGGCAGAGGAGCTTGCTGCTTTTGAACACATGGGGATGTAAGATCTTGTTCCTTTTCCCCACATGTTCGTCCTATCACGTTCAAGTGGGTTTATAAGGTTAAAACCCGCTTTGATGGTTCTCTTGAGTGCTACAAGGCTCGTCTTGTCGCCTGTGGTTTTCAGCAGGAGCACGATCGCGACTATGGTGAGACTTTTGCTCCGGTAGCCCACATGACTACAGTGCACACTGTTCTTACAGTTGCTTCTGTGTGTCAATGGTCTATCTTCTAACTTGATGTCAAGATTGCCTTTCTTAATGATGAGTTGCGTGAGGAGGTTTACATGCATCCACTGTCAGGGTATTCTATTCCTGAGGGTATGGTTTGTTATCTCCATCGCTATCTTTATGGTCTTAAGCAAACCTCTCGAGCCTGGATTGACCGCTTTTTTCTGTGGTCATTGCCGCTGGTTTTTCTGCTAGTGCACATGATCTTGCGTTCTTTGTTCATATTTCCTCTCGTGGTCGGACTCTTCTTTTCTTGTATGTTGATGACATGATCATTACAGGAGATGATTATGAGTATATTGGCTTTGTGAAGGCTCGTCTCAATGAGCAATTTCTTATGTCCGATTTTGGTCCTCTTCAATACTTTCCTGGGATTGAGATTTCTTATACTTCTAAGGGTTTTTTTTTCTGTCCCAAGAGAAGTATATTTAGGATCTTCTTTATCATGCTTCTCTGACTGATGAGCGCACTGATGAGGTTTCCAAATTCCCCGTCCACTTTCCATTGTGGTTGATCTCAGTGTTAATTCTCCACCCGTCGGCTTCCTATTGTGACTTCAATCGGTGTTATTTGGACTTAATGGCGCGCGGTCAGGGCGGGATCAAATCGGGCGCTGGTGCTATAGAAAAGGAAGGAAGGATTCGGGGGTGGGGGATGGTGCTGACAGGTGGGGTCTACATGGCAGCAACTGAGAGAGATCAAAGAGAGAGATCAGAGAGAGGGAGAAAGGACAAACGGATGTTACAAATTGCAATTTCGCTTTCTATTGATATTATCCATTTAAGCATTTATAGATGATTTCACTGATTGGACTTTCTTGTCTATTTTTCTGTTGAATGTAGGCTCCCTCAACTGACGTAGCTGTTCAAGAATTGAGTCAGACAACTTCTGAAGTCAGTGAAATAGTGTTTTTCTTGCTTGGTGCAATGACCATTGTGGAGATTGTTGATGCACATCAAGGTTTTAAGCTGGTGACTGATAATATATCTACTCGAAACTCGAAAACTCTTCTGTGGGTGGTGAGTTTTTTTTAGAAACTCTTTGCTCATTGATACAGGCATTGCACAGAATAATATATTGTTATGTCAGACCGAAAGTATCACAGAAGGGTCAGCAGGCAGCAGCAACAGCTCAAGTGCCAGAGGATTAGGCTTGATCTCTTATTGTCAGTTTGTTAGCTTCGGTTATCTCCAGCTGGTTTAAGCTGTTAGCTTGGTTAGATAAAATCCCTTCAGGATCCAGTTTGTTAGTTTGGTTGCTTAGTATTATCAAGCATTGAAAACTCATATACTATATCATCTCTTTTCTCTACTCTCTCATCTTCTGTTGGCTTGGCGCCGCTGGCATCTGCACTTTCACCACGGGCAGGAAACCGTCCATGGAGCGGCCGGCAACCTCCCAAACCTATCCCATTCTGTCATTGCCTCACAGTTGTGACATATATCTACCCAATGTTGTATTACCAAAAAGTCAACAAATAGAACTGTTTCTTCAATGGTATATTAATAGGAGTGTTATACAGAAATATTCTACCGTTGCTCTTTGAGATTAAAAGTCAACATTAGTTTTCCAGTCCAGATAGAAGTTTTTTTTAGGAGAGGCCCAGATAGAAGTTTTCGTCAGCTTATATTTAGTGATATTTATTTGATCAGCTTCTATTTATTGACCTTTAGTGTTGATCTGCTTCTGTTTAGTTGTTCAGTCCAGATACAAACCATGCCTCTCAATACAGAAGACTAGATCTGAAATGAACACCGATTCACTTCAAGAATGTTTGACCTTTTGACCTTGAATTGAATCAAGAGGAATCCTTCTGCCGAAACTAAAACTGTTCCACCCATTTTTTATGCTCTTCTTCTGCACTTCTCTTTGTGACTGCTCGGTATAAGTTGACCTCACAAGCAATGTTGACTCCAGTTCCAGTGATCTGCAGAATCATCTGTTGAATCATTTTCTCTCGACTGTGGCTTTTGCGATCTGACCTTACTCTTGTTACTCCTTTACTTTCTACCTAGCTTCTAGCTGTGAAAAACCCAAGTTGCTGTCACATGTCTTATTCACTTCTGAATTTCTTATCTAGTCTCATGTATAGTTCGTGGGAAAGGTCATGCATCTTTATTAATTTATGAACAAGTAGAGATTATTTTCCTTAGCTAACTGGTGTTAGTCGCTGAATTCTTACTCTTGTTAGTAGCAGAATTCTTACTCTCATAGAGAGGATGACACTAGGAGTTGGGGCAAATTTTTCTGGTTTATTTCTCACTTCTCATACAATGCCATGCCAACCTGAGGGGTTGGGGATACATATTTATAGGCTCATGGCCAGCCAAGCATATGCCAAGATGCTAGTCTAAGATGCTAGTCTAAGATGCTAGTCTAAGATGTTGTCCTAGATGCTGTCCTCTAGTCTAAGATGCTGTCCTAGATGCTGTTCTCTAGTCTAAGATGCTGTCCTAGTGTCCTAGATGCTGTCTTAAAGCATATGGGCAGCAAGACCACCATGTGGCAGCCCCACAAAGACTGCACAAGGACTTATCCCATCATTCTCCCCCTAAGTCTTGTGCGTCGTCTTGTGGGAAGATTGAACCATCCCGGTCCTGGAGCAGAGCTCAAGGAACTTGAGCCTCCCAAGAGGCTTGGTGAGCAGGTCCGCAAGCTGATCCTTGGTGTTGATATAGCTCGCCTTGATGCTCCCTTCCTCCAAACAGCCTCGGATGAAGTGGTACCTCACCCGGATGTGCTTGCTCCGTTCATGGAAAACGGGATTCTTTGCCAGGGCTAGAGCGGACTTGCTGTCCACCCTGAGCTCCACCGCTCTAGTGTCTCTGCCGAGGAGATCACCAAGCAGTCGAGCGAGCCAGAGCGCCTGAGTCGAAGCGGTGGAGGCCGCTATGTACTCGGCCTCGCAGCTGGACAGGGCCACCACCTGCTGCTTGACCGACTGCCAGCTAACGAGGCACTTGCCGAGGAAGAAGAGGATCCCGCTCGTGCTCTTGCTGGTGTCGATGTCGCCGGCGTGGTCGCTGTCGCTGTACCCGACGAAGTGTGCCGCCCCAGGGCACCTAGGGTAGTAGAGGCCGTGGTCGAGAGTCCCCGCAACGTAGCGGATGATCCTCTTCACAGCCTGCTGGTGCTCCGTCGTCGGTCGCTGCATGAACCGACTAACGTAGCCGACGGAGAATGCCAAGTCCGGCCGTGTGTGGGCGAGGTAGCGAAGGCTCCCCACAAGACGCCGGTACTGCGTAGCGTCCACCTCCTCCGTCGTGCTGTCGCGGCTCAGCTTCAGTCTCTCCTCCATCGGAGTGAGAGCTGGGTTGCAGTCGGTGAGCCCAGCTAGCTCAACGACGCGCTTGGCGTAGGCGGTCTGTCGAAGCGTGATCCCGGAGTCATCCTGGTGCACCTCGATCCCCAGGTAGAAGGAGAGAGGTCCCAGGTCACTCATCTGGAAGGTGGCCTTCATCTCTTCCTTGAATGCCGCCACCTCCACATCCTTGATGCCGGTGATCACCAAGTCGTCGACGTAGACACCCACCAGCAGAGCAGTTCCTCCACTGCCTCGTCGGTAGATGGCCGCCTCGTGCGGGCTTTGCTCGAAGCCCATCCCCTTTAGCGTGGAATCCAACTTGGCATTCCACGCCCTCGGCGCCTGTCGCAAGCCATAGAGGGCCTTGCGCAGGCGGAGCACCTTGCCCTCCTTGCCGGGGATCGCAAATCCCGGCGGCTGGTGCACGTAGACCTCCTCCTTCAAGTCGCCGTTAAGGAACGCCGACTTGACGTCCATGTGATGAACACGCCAGCCCTCCTGGGCAGCTAGCGCAAGGAGGAGTCGCACGGACTCCATCCGTGCCACGGGAGCGAAGGCGTCGTCGAAGTCGACCCCCTCCTGTTGCACGAAGCCTCGTGCCACCAAGCGAGCCTTGTGCTTGACGATGGCGCCGGCTTCATCCCTCTTCAGCTTGAACACCCACTTAAGGGTGATCGCACGGTGACCACAAGGGAGGTCAGCAAGCTCCCAGGTGCGGTTCTTCTCGACCGCATCCATCTCCAACTGCATCGCGGCGCGCCATGCCGCGTGTCTCTCGGCCTCTGCAAACGACCGAGGCTCACCGTCGTCACACGCAAGGTGCAACTGCGCCTCCAGATCGTGAGGCACCAGTCCCGGCACCGGCTGGTCGCCGAGAAGGTTCTCCATCGTACGGTACCGCAACGGCTCGCCGTCGTGGTACGCGTCGATGCGCTCCTCGTCGTGAGAGAGCGGAGTAGCGAGCTCAACCGGGCTGTGCTCGACACGAGCTGGTGTTGGAGTAGACGTGCCCGGAGAGGTGCCTATCGGTGCTGGAGTGCGTGGCGTTGCCGGCTGTGGTGGAGCTGGCGAAGAACTCATCGCAGCCGAGGTCCTGGCTGGAGAGCGTGGTGCTTTCGAAGTAGCAGGCGCTGGGGTCGGTGGAGGCTCGGGGACTGGGGTAGACACGCTCGTCGAAGAAGAGCTGCCTACTCCCCCAGCTTCCTCGAAGTGGACGTACTCGACAGTGAAGTCGTCGTACGTTGGAGCCGAGCCGTCGTCCACCACCTTGTCCCACGCCCATCCTCGCCCTTCGTTGAACACAACGTCGCGCGCCGTGCGCACACGCTGTGTCTTCGGGTCGAGGATGCGGTAGGCCTTCGAGCCCTCCGCGTAGCCGATGAACACTCCCGGAGTGCTCCTGTCGTCGAGCTTGCTGATGTGGCCAAGCTCCTTGGCGAACGCGAGGCAGCCGAAGACCCGCAAGTGGGAGATCGCCGGCTTGCGCCCATGCCAAGCCTCGTACGGCGTCCTGCCGTCGAGCGCCTTGGTAGGCGAGCGGTTGAGGATATAGACGGCCGTCACCACCGCCTCTCCCCAGAAGACAGCCGGCATCCCCCTCTGCTTGAGGAGGGCCCGAGCCATCCCCACAACCGTCTGGTTGCGCCGCTCGACGACGCCGTTCTGCTGCGGGCTGTACGGCGCGGAGTAGTGGCGCTGAATGCCCTTGTCAGCGCAGTACGACGCAAATTCAGCCGCCGTGAATTCGCCGCCGTTGTCGGTGCGCAGCACGCGCAGCTTGCGGCCGCACTCCGCCTCCGCAGCAGCCTGCGCGCGCCTGATGGCGTCCGCAGCCTCTCCCTTGCTGCCGAGGACCATCACCCACATGTAGCGGGAGAGGTCGTCGACGAGCAGCAGGAAGTAGCGTCGTCCTCCCGGTGTGGCCGGTGTCACCGGGCCACACAAGTCCCCGTGCACAAGCTCGAGCCTCTCCTTGGCTCGAAAGCTCGCCTGCTGGGGAAAGGGGAGTCGCCTCTGCTTCGTCAACACGCAGACGTCGCAGAGCTGCTCCACATGGTCGAGGCACGGCAGGCCTCGCACCATCTCTGCGGCACTGAGCCGCTTCAGGGCCTCGAATTGAAGGTGCCCGAAGCGCTCGTGCCACTGCCACGCCTCGTCGTCCCGACGAGCGGCGAGACAGAGGGGTTGTGCCACCTGCACGTTAAGGACGTAGAGTCGATTTGTGCCTCTGGTTACCTTGGCAAGAAGGCGACGACGGCGATCCCAAATCCTCATGACTCCATCCTCAACCACCACGCGCGAACCGTTCTTATCCAGCTGTCCCAAGCTGATGATAGAGTTCCTCAACGCGGGAATGTAGTAGACTCCGGTGAGCAGCCTGTGCTCACCAGACACGGCGGTGAAGATGACGGAACCGACGCCCTTGATCTCCACGCCGGAGGCATCCCCAAATTTGACGGAGCCTCGGACGCTAGAGTCAAGCTCGGTGAAGAACTCCCGTCGACCGGTCATGTGATGGGTGGCGCCGGTGTCGAGGCACCACCCGTCAGTCTTGTCGCTGCCGGAGCCGTCACCGAGGAGGGCGTGGGCTTTTGGCTCGTCAAGGTGGAGGAGAGCCGCTGCGGCCGGTGCCGCTGGAGGTAGCTCTATGCTCGCATGAGCCATGAACAGAGCCGGCTCCTCCTCCTCCGCTTGTGCGACGTGGGCCTGGCCGCGTCGTGGCTGACGACAGTCCTTGGCCCAATGGCCAAGCCGGCCACAGTTGCGGCAGGTGTCGTCTCGTGCCGGCTTGTGCTTGCCGGCGGCGCCGCCCTGGGCGCCTCCGCGGGCATCACCCTCGGCACGTCCTCGCGCCCCGGCCTCGGCGTCTCTGCGCGCCTTGCGCGGCTTGCCACGCTTGCGGCCGCCTGTCGTGGAAGAAGGCTCCCCCTTCCTCCGGTCACCCTGGCAGGCATCCCACTGCTCCCGAGTGAGAAGGAGCTTCCCGCCAGTGGTGATGGGCCCCGAGAGAGACTGTGGCTCATCGCTGTCGACGACCTTGAGGCGACCTATCGCCTCCTCGATCGACATCGTGGAGAGATCCAGCAGAGACTCGATCGAGCGAGCCATCTGCTTGTACTTCTCGGGGACGCAGCGGAAGAGCTTCTCGACGGCTCTCTCCTCGCCGTAGGTGTCGTCGCCGAACTGCACCATCTTCTGCAACAGAGTGTTGAGACGGAGAGCAAAGTCATCAACGTCCTCACCTGGCTTGAAGGCCAGGTTCTCCCACTCCTTGCGAAGTGCCTGCAGTGTGGATTTGCAGGCGCGGTCGCTGCCGATGCGTGCCGCAGCGATGGCATCCCAAGCCTCCTTGGCAGTCCGCTTATTGGTAAGCGAGAACTGCATCTCGGACGGGACTGCAGCGATGAGGGCATCCAGCGCCCGTCGATCCTGGTCGTAGTCGACGTCGCCGTACCGGACTGCCTCCCACATGTGCCGCACCTGGAGCTTTACCCTCATCACCGCAGCCCACTCAACATAGTTGGTCTTAGTGAGGGTAGGCCACCCACCGCCGGGGCCGACGTCCTTGACAACAGCCTGGAAACCGTGGTGACCACGGTACCGATCCGGGGAGAGAGAGCCACGCCGCCTGTGAAGGCCGCGCTCTCCATCGACCCGTCCGCCACCGTTGCCGTGCGCGCCTCCTCCAGGAGCGCCGCCGGCGTGCGCGCCTCCTCCAGGAGCGCCGCCGGCGCGTCCGCGCCTGTCTGGGCTGCCGCCGCGCTCGTGGGTGTGCGCGGCTGCCCACTGTGCCGCCCGCTCTCGAGCTGCCTCTGCCTCCGGCAGCTCGAGATCCGCGTCGGCGCTGTCGTCAGCAGAAATGGAGCTGCCGGTGCTGCCGCGCAGAGCCTCGACCTCCGCTGCCGCCGCACGCGCTGCATCCGCCGCCGCCGCTGCTTCTGCCTCCGCTCTGGCTGCTGCCAGCTCCGCCGCTGCTAGCCTCCGCTCTGGCTGCTGCCAGCTCCGCCGCTGCTAGCCTCGACGCCCTTGCCGCCGCCGCAGCGGTCTCTTCCGCCGCTCGCTTGCGTTCCTCTGCCGCGGCAAGTTCGGCCTCCTGCCGACGCCGCGTGCTCGAGGCGACCGAGCGCTGAGACTGCCCTGCGGACATGATGCGCTACCGGGGGAGAGCTGCTGCGTGGGGAGAGGGCTGCTTCAGACGAGCAGCAGCTCGTCTGTGCAGAGGGAGAGGAGTGAGCAGGAGCAACCGGGGCTGCTGCTGCTCTTAGCTGGGGCTGCTGCGAGGCTGAGGGGGGAGATGAGCAAGAGATGCTCAGACTACAGGATAAACAGGCTCTGATACCACTTGTTAGTCGCTGAATTCTTACTCTTGGTAGTAGCAGAATTCTTACTCTCATAGAGAGGATGACACTAGGAGTTGGGGCAAATTTTTCTGGTTTATTTCTCACTTCTCATACAATGCCATGCCAACCTGAGGGGTTGGGGATACATATTTATAGGCTCATGGCCAGCCAAGCATATGCCAAGATGCTAGTCTAAGATGCTAGTCTAAGATGCTAGTCTAAGATGCTGTCCTAGATGCTGTCCTCTAGTCTAAGATGCTGTCCTAGATGCTGTCCTCTAGTCTAAGATGCTGTCCTAGTGTCCTAGATGCTGTCCTAAAGCATATGGGCAGCAAGACCACCATGTGGCAGCCCCACAAAGACTGCACAAGGACTTATCCCATCAACTGGATTACAGAGTTGAAAATGTTCGCTTGCAATTCGAAGTGAGGATTATGATGTTCTTTAGTCTTCCTGGTGCATCAGTATTATTGACCTTTTCAAATAATACAGAGTTGAAAATGGAACTTTATGGTGGCTAAAAACCAATATATATTTTTTATTATCTAAGGTGAAATTGTATAGAAGACCCTGAACATATGCAGCCTCTTGACCAACTCATCTTTAAAAGAAGGAAGAAGTTTATTTTTGGTCCTCGAACTATCACCAAAGTCCGATTTTAGCCCTCGAACTCTAAAACCGGATATTTTACACCGCAAACTTTCAAAACCGTTTACTTTTCAATCTTTTGCTGGTTTTGTAGGCTGTTTTCGATGACGTGGTGGCGGCTTCACACACGTGGCAGACTAGTCAGCAAAAAAATCAGGAAAATGGAAAAAATAAAAAAAATCAGGAAAAATAGAAAAAACCGATTAAAAAAATCAGAAATAATAGAAAATTTCAGAAATAATAAAAAATCCAGAAAAATGAAAAAATAGAAAAATCAAGAAAAGTGGGGGAAAATTAGGAAAATGAAAAAGAAGAAAATCAGGAAAAAGAGTTAGGAAGGAACCAACGAGTGAGTCTATTGCTAACCAGTAGTATAGCGTAATATGTCACTAGACCACATGCAACACGTCCTACATACTCTTTATATTTTTATTCTTTCTGGCATGTATACCTGTATTATTTAATGTTGTACATACTGATGTTTGCGAGTTGTACGTACATTTGCCCTCCTCCTTTGTCAGGCTGACTGCCTTCTAATAACCTCCTAAGCTTGGATCCATGGAAACCCTCCAATTCCTAGCCTCCTGATCTTGAAATCCTAACCCTAGTGAACTCTCGCATCAATTGTAACAATGGCTAAATTTAGTCACTTGACTGTTAGACTTTTTGTGACAGTCGAGTGACCAAAAATGGGTTTTTTTCTATTTTTTTTCCCTAATTTTCCTGATTTTTCCTGATTTTTTTCTAATTTTTTTTCTGATTTTTCTATTATTCCTGATTTTTTATTTTTTTCTTCTGTTTTTAAAATTTTTCCTGATTTTTTTTATTTTCTTGATTTTTTTCTTCATTTTTTTGCTAACTGGTTTGCCACGTGTGTGAAACTGCCATCACGTCGTTGAAAACAGCCTATAAAACCAACAAAAGGGTGAAAAGTAAACGGTTTTGAAAGTTTGAGGCGTAAAATATCCGGTTTTAGAGTTCGAGGACTAAAGTCAGACTTTGGTTATAGTTCGAGGGCCAAAAATGGACTTCTTCCTTAAAAGAAAAATCTCACAACTTATTTACTACTGTCACTGCAAGAACCTAGGTTTGGTTCATGTCATTGTGGTTAAAGAAAAACTAGATTACTATTTTTTGTTGCCTACCTTATGCATATAGCCTTGCCAAAATATCTCATTCAGCATCTTCATATCGTATCCTGTTTTGAAATGTTCTTGCACAATTTCCGCACAAGCGAACTTTGTTTTGGTACTGAGTGCTAAACTGTAGGCTGTGTTTCTCTTGCACTAAAATCTTTTAGAAGATTGTGTGTTGTGCAAAGTCATACTCCATCTCTTTATTTGCGCAGCTCAATTTGATACAAACAATTAAGCATGGAGTGTCCATGCGCATATACCAAGAAGGAAGATGACAAGAATAAGCTGGCCCCAATTGTACTTTTTTGAGTTGTCATGGGTGGCATTTTGTCCTAATTTACTCAACAAATGATTTCTTAAATATGTCTGCATTGGTCAAAAGTGAAAAATATTGTGGAACTGAGGGAGTACATCAAAATAAACTATGCATTATACAACCAACTACATGAAACCTTAATTTAATAATTATATTATTGTAGAACTGTTCAATATATTGTTATATATTTTAAGCATAAATAATTTCTCATTTCAGATTGGCATTGTAACTTTCTTCCTGAGTTCCGTCCTCGACAACTTGACTTCCACTATTGTGATGGTGTCATTGCTTCGCAAACTAGTACCTCCATCAGAATACAGAAAGTAAGAATTTTGTTAACTCACCTGTTATGTCTGCACATAATCTTGTAATTATTTTCCACTATATCGTGATATTTATGTTGACTCATGATGATCATATCCTTGCACCACTATCCATATGTTCATCTTTTGCTTGTAGCAGGAATAGCTCCTGGATCAATATAGTGCCTAGCATCTTTCTGCATCAAATATTATATTGATAAATGGAGCACAAAGAAACATCAAATTTGTTGCAGAATTGATATTGGACACACAAAATAATTCATAGGTTGCTTGATGTGTGGTTTCGTTGCAGTTTAGAGGCTTGTTGAATGAAATAGAGTTACAACTGCTTTTGAAGAACAATTGTTTATGCTGATCATCATAACATGACAATATTTCTTCGGTGCCTCAATAATATTTAGAAATGCGGAGGGGCATGGGAGGTCCAGCCATCTAGGGCACATCCTTGAGCTCCCACCTCCCGCCTCGACCCTCACTAAGCCGAGGGTCTGTGCACCCCCTTCCCGTCCTGTGGGGATCACGGTTCCCATGGGGATATGGAAGAAGGACGAGAACATATAATTATAAAGAATGGTCCGATTCTTACATTACATGGTTTGACACATATTTACTCAAATTATAGCTTCACAGATCAAAATCCAATGTAAATTTGAATTTAGAATGTTTAATAAAGTACATGATATATAGTATATGCTAATATCATGTATCCTAACATTAAAATATTAAAAATTACAAAAATATATTAGCAGATCCTGATGGGACATATGGGGGTAATCTTTCCCCGTCCTCGTCCACCATGGGGGTTGTTTGTCCATTGTCTCCACCCTTAGAAGAAAAGGAACAAGTACTAATCATTACAAACTTCCCGTTTCTATTTCTTTTGGAGGTTGTTAGGTCAATCTATATACTACCTTCCCAATTTGTTTGGGGGTTTCATTTGCAGAAATTTTCCTATATGCCACCGAATGTTGACCTAATCCCTGAATTGCCACTAAAAGAATTCAGCCCTATTCCTCTTCAAATCCTTGCCTCTTTGTGCCACTACGTCAGCTTTGTTGGGCCATGTTACCGTTAACCTTGCAAATCTGCAAGTTATTTTTTCAGCATGCCCATTTCCCCACTTGTCATGGGTGGGCCTTAGGCATGCATGCCTTGTAGCCCATTTCCACTCTTACCTATTGCCGCCACCTCACCTTCGATGAACTCCCATTTATCAAGTGCCATGATACAGGTGGTTGAGATCTTCCAGCATGGCTTACTTGACAAGGGCGTGTGTCGGTGATATGGGAACCAGGGGTTCCCGAGTCCCGAGGCCAGGACAGCACAGTGCCATATGGCGCCTTCCCTCGGGGACCACCTCCCCGAGGACCCGAGGGATGCCAGGTCCGGGAGGGGGTGCTCGGGGCCAAGAACAGTTGGCCCCCGAGTACCTAGAGTGCCCCGAGGACCCGAGAAGAGCCAGATCCGGGAGTGGGCGCTCGGGGCTAAGAACAGTTGACCCCCGAGGATCCGAGAAGAGCTAGATCCGGGAGTGGACGCTCGGGGCCAATAACAGTTGGTCCCCGAGTGCCCAGAGTTCCCGAAGGACCCGAGAAGAGTCAGATCCGGGAGTGGGCGCTCGGGGCTAAGAACAGTTGGTCCCCGAGTACCCAGAGTTCCCCGAGGACCCGAGAAAAACCAGATCCGAGAGGGGGTGCTCGGGGCCAAGAACAGTTGGTCCCCGAGTACCCAGAGTTCCCTGAGGACCCGAGAAGCCCCATGCCGGTGGACCCCGCAGGGACTCCACGATGAGGTGTCAACCGGTGGGAGGCCCGATGCTGCATTTAAGGGGGAGCTCGGACGGTCACATCCAACCACTCTCCCCCACGCCTGTCGTACTGAATACGTCAGCACCTGCCACCGCTTGGCAGGAAGGCGTGGGTACGATTAATGCGGCGGGTCCCATCCTCTCGTGAGGCCCATAAAGAAAGACGGCTCGACGATATCTTCGATGGGCTTGAGGCATATCACCCATCGCTCTATTACATCAGACCGTGTCAGACCTACTCTGACCAGACGAGCATGAGAGGGTGCTCAGAGGCTGGCCGGTGGGCCCCCCTGCACCTGCTAAAGTTGGGATGTGAAGACCGACGGGACTGTCCGAGGGACGCATTTTCAACCCTCTGTAACATCGACTGTAGACCCATGATGGTAGCTTTTCATTTATTGTTTACGGGAACTTGTGCCCTTGTTCTGGGCACTCCCTGGAGGGCCTCCCTCGGTAGATAAAAGGGGGGGAGCATTTCATAGGAGAAACGGCACCTAACACAAGACAGGATAACACAGCCGGTAGAACAGCAGCTCCTTATAACATAGAGAAAAACCAGAGTGCTAGAGATCCAGAGAAAGGTATTCAAAGAGCATTGATAATATACTAGATACACAGGAGTAGGGTATTACGTCTCCGTGCGGCCTGAACCTGTATAAATCCTTGGTGCATTCATTGCTACTAGCCAACGACGATTCATCCCGTCTAAATCCCACACGCATTAACCCCACGTACGAGGTAGATCCAGGACCAGCCCCCCGGTCGAATCTCAAAGGGGGTCCCTCAGGATCCCCGCTTGCGGTGTTCATCCACCGACAACGTGCCAATGCAGATCTTAGGTAGCAACAGTGGCAGCGGGAGTAAGGGCACGCAGCTGGAACTCTCCGAGTCAAAACATTTTCTTGCACCTTTCCTCAGCATCTGCTATACCTAGTGGCATATACGGGATCATGCCATAGTTATAACTATCTAAGCCCCAAGTGAAAAAAGGTGTCTTTTCACATTGCATTTAATACCAAACTTATGTGAGGATGACAAAACAGGCATGATGCTAAGGATTGGAATGTACTGCCACCGAAGGAAACTAACATTTTTTGTTGGAAGCTTGGGGATTGAATGAACCAGTAGCAAATAAGGAATGCTCACTCCTTTTTTTGTGTGTCAGTTTGAGGCCAACCCATTGTGGCTGGCACACTTGCACCAAGCGGGTTGTTGGAGCTAGGTTTTTTTTTTTTTTTTTTTTTATTTGCATCATGGCAATAGAGACAGACAACACTGTAAGTTAGGTTTCATTACATGTCCGCAGGTTGATCTAAATAAACTTTTATTCTCCAAACTCATCAATGAATGGTCTGGAGGAATGCTTGTTATTTAGCATCTTGAGTGAGTAAAACATTGGCTTATTGGGACAGATTGTTAGGTGCTGTTGTTGTGATAGCAGCGAATGCTGGCGGTGCATGGACACCAATTGGTGATGTGACAACCACTATGTTGTGGATTCATGGTCAGATTACAACATTGAAAATAATGCAGGTGAGTCTTTCACAATTGTTTTTTTGTTCCGCAATATGCTTATGCAAGTATTTTGTTACATTTGGTGCACTCTGAAATATTCACTAAGTTTTTGTTTAGTTTTCATGCTATATTGTTTTAGTTGTTAATGAACAATATTGATTCAAGGTTTTAATACTCACATCTGCGATCAGTTCAAAACTTCAAAGATCAGATAATGCCCATCTTTTTCTATGTGGAAGTTACAAAATTTCGCTAACTTAAATTTCACTTGAAGGAGAAGTGCAGAACATTTAAACGTGACTATAAAAGATAAGATAATTTTTTTCTATCTCTTTCTTCAAAAGCAGATCTATTTCTAGATTTATTTTATTCTGCCAGGTTTGCTACTTCTTTTTTACCCAGCACAGCAATATGCAATTCTAGCCAGTCAGTGAAGCTGCTGTAGAGATATGTGTATTCCATGGTGCAAATATCAGGGGACTGGATTAAATCAATATAATGAACGGTGGATGGCCTGAAGTCTGAATTTGCTGAAATAGATCTGCCAACACATGCTGTTCCTCTATTTACGAAATGAATTGTAGACTGTAGAGATTCTCTTTGTTTTTTGGTGATATTTTGAGATCTCTACTTTCTTGCCTTGGATAATGAAATACTAGATACATAGCTATGCTAAAAGGTCGATGAATTATGTTTATGCAAGGTAAAGATTGTTTGCACTTTAGTACGTGAGCCTGGTATCCTTTTTTTTATTTATGTTGAAAAGAATGATGGAGAAAAGGAAAGAAAATAAGGAGTTTGTTACTGTCTCTCTGTTTTTTTCTTTTTGACATCAAGGGTTTTGTTACTGGCTGATTTAATGTGACCGGCTGATTTTATTGGATTGAACTCAATACAATAAAGGAATTAAGAGGTTGGCTACAGGCTGGACTAGCACCATGCATTTTGTCTCTAAATATGGTGGGCACTTTTGGATCAATTTACTGACCATTTAGTTGCTCATATAAAATGCTGCTTTTTATATCTGATCTTTATAGGGAAACTTGATTTCCTTATATGATACGATTTCCATATCCCTTTTTTTTAATCAAGTGTCTTATAGGATAGAGCTTTGCCCAACCTTGTGGATCTATTATGTTGTTCTTTCTTTTCCCGCAAACCACTTCAGAAAAAAACGCTACTTCTTTTTATTGTGAATGAACTGAATGGTTTATGATCTGGCAGGGCTTGTTTATTCCCTCAGTTGTTTCATTGGCAGTCCCACTGGCTCTTATGTCCCTCACCAGGTTGTTAACCACTTACAACTTACGATATATGAAATGAAACATGCCTCACATTTAACAATTTATACGTTGCAAACAGTGAAGCAAAGGGACCGTCTCAGAAATCTTCCAGCTTGCTGTCATCTGAGCAGATGGCTCCTCGGGGGCAACTTGTATTAGCTGTTGGAGTTGGAGCCTTAGTTTTTGTTCCAGTCTTTAAAGCTCTCACTGGACTGCCACCTTTCATGGGCATGCTGCTTGGTCTTGGGATTCTCTGGATCTTGACAGATGCTATACATTATGGAGACTCTGAAAGGCAGAGACTGAAAGTTCCACAGGCGTTGTCACGGATTGATACACAAGGAATTTTATTCTTCTTAGGGATTCTTTTATCAGTTGGCAGGTAATGCATACACCATTGAAAATTCTATATGTTAGGCGCACGGTTTTCTTAATATTCATACTCCAGACTTAAAATTTCAGGTAGATGATATATTTTTATTTCCTTTTCATTTTATGGTAAACAGACCACTACGTGTGTGATAGCTGTCAACTGTTCCAAAACATTATGTTTATAATGTAGATTTTTGTCTTGTTCAGGGTTACCGTAGCGTGCTGCAAGGCCATGTGCTGCAGTGCCGCGGTTACTGTGTCACACTAGCAACCACACTTACCGTCGGTGCAAGTACAAGCATAGCTTAAAGATGAGATTAATTATTTAGGGATAAGATCGTTTAGTTCAGATTGCATGGCATTCTACTTTTTAGATCAAGTGATTAGAGCCAACTGACAAGCTCTCCATTTAGATGGTGCTAGAGGGCTGACTTGTTTCTGTTAAGCAAAAATTGAAAAGTTTTCAACTTTTCTCTCTCCCTCCCTCCCTCTCCCTCTCTCCATCCCTCTCTCTCTCTGTCTCTGTCTGTTATGGGCAGGAGATCAAGGCTTGCTATTTAATTAGGAGATAAGTTTGGTAGGAGTTGGATTTGATTTGGTTAGGAGATAAGTTTGATTTGGTTTCCAATTCAATAGGATTTGGAGTTGATTTAGGATTGTAATTTCCTCTCTCTATATAAAGGGGTAGCCCGCGCATCATTGTAATTAAGCAATGAGAATTAATCTAAGTCTCCCCCGATATTCTAAGTCTCTCCAATCTATGACCCAATCCCACCCCTAGCAGCCGATGCTGCCTGGCTATCCTCCTGGTGGATGTTTATCCCCGATCATAACACTGTCTCTCTCTCCTCTTCCTGTACGAGAACAGCTTCCCCAGAACTAGCACAAAGATGTCAACTGGAACAGGGGAACAAAATATTTGTAGGTGAGAGCTGTCCAGGATATGGAAAGAGGGCTTTTCTACTGTTGCAATAATTTTCTACCCTAAATGTCAGTGATGGACAAATTCTATATGCAGTATGGTAATTGATTAGATTTTGTTTCTATGTAACATACCTTTATACTTATAAACTAGTGTCTTTTACTTATAAACTAGTGTCTTTTATGATGTTAGTGTAATGAAAATGACCTGTCCTGTTATTTGCAGTCTAGTCCATTACCAATCAGATGGTCATCATTTACTAATAATAATTTTTCTCTCTTTTGGCACTAGCTTGGAATCTGCAGGGATTTTGAGGCAGTTAGCGAACTATCTTGATGCCAATATTCCAAATGCTGACCTTATTGCTAGTGCACTTGGTGTGGCATCAGCAATTATAGACAATGTTCCACTTGTTGCTGCAACCATGGGGATGTATGACCTGACTTCATTCCCTCAAGATTCGGACTTCTGGCAGCTTGTTGCATTTTGTGCTGGTACTGGTGGTTCAATGCTTATCATTGGCTCTGCAGCAGGAGTAGCTTTTATGGGAATGGAAAAGGTGGATTTCTTTTGGTATTTTCGCAAGGTAAACTGCTCTTTTGTTCAAATATGAAGGGGAGGGATGAAACAACATAATGACAATACCATATAATACTGAAAAAAATAAACTTCTTTACTACGGTATTAGCCATGAGCATTTAAGTGCATTTTCTATGTTTCCCTGACAAACTGTTGAATCCAATCTGTACTTGCTGATATTGTCTCTTTTAGAAGTTAGTGTTGAGAACAAAATTTTGATTTTGGACTGCACCTTACTACCTCAGTTCAGAAGTCTTAGTTGATTATTTCAGTTCTTCGTATAAACATTTTTCAGTGTTGTGCCATTGAATTGATTTCCCTATTTTCTTTTTACTGTATCACATATACTTATGGTTTGTATACATAAGAAATGATATCGGACATCTATATGTCATTGTGGCAACATAAGACCGATTTTCTTAATGCTTTAGCAAATCTAAGCTTTGGTCTTCTACAATTCTATCATTAGTTTATGTACGTCATCAATATCAACAGTAACTATATGAAGATATATTGCAGCCTATTGCCAACTACGAGGGTACATCCAACTTCCATAACTATTCATTCTTATTGCTAGCATTCCGTCATTCTTAGCTGAGTTATTTTGCCTATTGGTCTATTTTTTCTTATTTATAATGTCACCTAGTTCCTCTTAGGTCGGTCGAGTTTTTATTTTGCCTATTGGTTGACACATTTGTTCTAGTAATCAATTTGAGGCTTGTTAGCCAGGCATTCCGTAAGATTTTCCCTTTTTACCTTGACCATCTATGTTTCTTTTTGCATGTGATGATGCTGATTATACATCAATTTGTAATTTACAATTTCAGTGCCACACTAGCACATATCAGGATGCTAAATCTTGATTAGCACATGCTTTACGTATATTTCTGCAACAGCAACTGCAGGCAACTAGGAAATCCAGGCCTGCAACACGTACATATGTCCTAATCCAAGTGGTGTGTCCACATTATTCATCTTTTCATGGTTCTTGTTGTGTTTGCAGGTGAGCGGTTTTGCCCTTGCAGGTTATGCAGCTGGTATAATATCTTATCTAGCTGCTCAAAATCTCCATCTATCCCTTCCCACTTCACTAGCTGAAATCCCATTTATTCCGGGTTCATAAAATGTTGGCCTTTATAGTCCTGTAACAAAGACTTCACTTTGGATATGGAGATGAACCAATACTACTGTCTTCCATATCTTATGTAAGCTCCAACACGTTGGCAAAGAGTGTTTAGAACCTGGGGGATAGATATCCAGACTGAAATTATGGAGACACAATTTAGTACCCTGAGCTCCAAGGCCCCCACATGAGCACCTAGTATTTAGAGTCACGAGTGCTGGTGAACTTGGTTAGTTTAGTGCAGAATGATTCTGTGAGAAACTCTCCTGTTTACTAGGACTGTCCTTTTGAACCCGGGATATGGCGGTCTCCGGATATTTGCATATGTACACCGAATAAATAGGTGCAGCTTAGAAATGTGTGATTATTGTAACAAACAAGCTTGTTTCATTATTTTCCAAAGAGGCGAAGCTGTGCCATTATGTATCCTAAGATGCAATAAGATGCAGAAATCTTATCACGGGTGCTGTCTGGTACCGTCTTTGCTGCTCTTATCCGATACGCATCTGCAGTATCATGCACTTTGCGTAATTTTCATTGCAACATGACTTTCTGAACAAACGGTATGGTACTATCGTTCCATTTCAGTCAAGTCAAATGTAATGGATCAGGAACAGCTAGCTTTGAGCAGAGTAGCCATGGGTGACTTGGCTGAGGACGGCTCAAACCGTGGAAGGGTCCCCTACCGAAGCCGAGGATCTCAGCTCCGGCAACATTGGGGAATGCAGCCACTAAGGATCCCCGCTCCAGAGATCGGGGATGGAGCTTTTGGCCGGGATGAAAGACCCATTCGATTTCAAATATTGCAAATTCACCGGAATTGAAAGGACATACTCGTCTCTGAGTCTTCTGAGACCATCTCCAATTGTTTCCCTTCAAAGGTCAATTTTTTTACGATAGGATTTTCATTCCCTTCAGTGCTTTAATAATTTTTTTTCATGGTTCTCGTCACGAAGAGATTCTAAGATCATTCTTTTTAAGATGTGATTTTCTTTTTTCTCTTCACGATTTCTCTCGAAGAGAAGCTATTGCAAATGAGAGAAAATAAAGGAAATGAGAACAGAGAAATGAATCGGGAAGGGAACGAAATGAAAGGAATATGATTAGAGATCAAGTTGTAGCCGAGAAATAGTAGACCTCAAATCCCTCCAATCAAGGATCTCCTCTTGGTAAGTGGCCAATCACCAAATCCTTTGTTGGCAGGGAATCAAACGATTGGAAAACAGGGACGACCGTGCGGAAAGAGTTGGGCTGACATTTTTGGAAGGTTCTGGCACAATTCTTTTGCATTCATAGCGGGTGGCGTTTACTCCAAACAACACAACATAGCAGATCATCAGCGACAAAGACGTTCCTACGCGGAAGTTCTAATGGGCGGCGGCAGCTCTTCTGGTGGCCAATGCAGATCAGAAGGCGACGACCTGGCTAGCACCGGCGACAGCAAAGGGCGGCACAGCCAGGGGGCCTCCTTCTCTGGGGCCACCAGTCCACAACAGACTGGCCCTAGCAACCAGCCAACCATGATGGCATCGGCAGCCGTTCTTCAGGACTCACCTTTGGCATCTCCAACAAGGCCATTGGTAGTTCTGCTCAGACAAGTGGGATGGCTGCTGGACATCAAGTTCCGGTGTTCCATTCGTTCGGGGAGGTGGGTACTCATGGCGGCTTCTATGGACCTGAGAGGCATGGACATCGGCAGGGTGTCGCCTTTTCCTTTGGGACGGCAGAGCAGAGGCCGTGGTCATGGCCGTGGACAGCGGTTCGGCTGGCCGCATTCACAGCACCCGGGAGCCGGTCCACGCCAATCTTCCGTGACTGCTACTCGTAACCTGGATTCTGACAGTTGGAATACATGTCTTGCTGGCCAGCATAGCCAGCCCAGCCGACCCACCTTTGTCTGTATAGGATATCACTTGCCTTGATATCTATTACCTAGATTAGCCTTTCCTTGTACAGGATATACCACTTACCTTACTTAACCCATTGTACACCTATTTAAGCCTTATGGCTGCATGAGGATTAATGAAGCAAAGAGCATTCTCCAAATACATCTTCTTTCACTGACGACAATGTCTCAAAGCCGAAGGTGCAAAAAGTGCCCTACTGTTTCAAGTAGAGCACTCATGACCTGCTAATCAGCGCATGCGCGTTAGCAGGGCCACTCACGTACGAAATTGGACAGCAAACGACAAATATTCACCCTCCGCGTGAGCACTCCAGACCAGGGTTCATCTTACTGACCGGACCTCGCTTACCGAGCTCCGGCGGTTACCGGTCAAAAATGCACGATAACCGCGGTTACCGGTCAAAAATTCAAAAAAATTCAGAGAAAATTTATTTGGCAAAATTTGAAATTTAGAAAAAAAATCGCGATTTTAGCCGTTTGGTAACCGCTCGGTTTTGGTCGGTTACCGAGCGGTTTGGGTCGGTTACCGAGCGATATTCTCGCATTTTTGAATTGGTCGGTTACCGAGCTGTTTGGGTCGGTAACCGCTCAGTTTTCTCGATTTATCGAGCGGTTTTATCGAATTTCAGCATAGTTCAACAAAAAACCCAAAAAAGGGCTCAACCTTGTAAAATCAATAACTAATTTATCTGAGCTTCAAATCAAGTGAAACAAATTTTTTTGGTTTCCTTGTAACATTATCTACATGATAAAAGTATTTATACTCATAAAAAAGTTCAAAATTTTCTGTGAGAAATTGTATTTGTTAAACCAAGTTAAATGCATAGTTTACTCTTTTCTAATCCAAAAATCATGAAACTAATTTTTTTAGTCTTCTTACATGATCCTATGTCTTTTAAAAATACATAAACTCATGAATTAGTTATTGTAACATGCATGATTGTGTAAATGTGTTGCAACTAGATTAATTCATAACTGACCCATCACACCTCAAAAATTAGTGAAACCACTTTCATTAGCTTATTTATACTATGATTTACGTAGGAAAAATAATAGTAGACATGAAAAAGTTAATTACAGTGCTGTTTTTTAACATATTCACTTTATACTTGTGAACTTTGTAAAAATCATAGAGAATTTAATAAAACTCTAAATAAAGTGAAATCAATTTTAAAGATTCTCTTAAAATACGTTTTACACAAGAAAAATATGTGTTTGCATGCTACACTTTTCCTTAACATGAGTTAATAACTGAGCCGCACGTTTCAATTTTTTTTCAATTTTTTCAAACTTTCTCCCTATAGAATATGATGCAAACGACATTATTTTTGAAAAAAAAAATCACAGAAGGTCTTAGAATTATGTCTAGTTTTTTTTAAAGATTTGTTTGGATTTTTTTTATTATTTTATTTTTTCGAATTTTTTTGAATTCAAATTTCGGTTACCGTTCGGTTTCTGAAACCGGACCGGACCGAGAAGGTCGGTAACCACGATTTTTGGGCGGTTACCGACGCATTTGTGAACCGTGCTCCAGACAACCCACAACTTTCTTTTTTTGGAATTTTTTTTCCCTCCGTGACTTTCTATTTTCGGAAACTTTTGTAAACAAATTTTTCTGTCAAAACTTTTGAGAAAAAGTTTAGCTCAAACTTTTGCGAAAAAACTTTTTGACAAAAAGTTTAGGTCAAAATATTTTGAGAAAAAGTTTTAGCCCAAAACTTTTGAGAAAAAAAAGTTACACACGACTTGAGCTCGTGGACCGTGACGCGTGCTCGTGTGGTTTGCTGTGGGCCCACGTGTCATGCGTGAACGATGGACTCGTGCACACGCACGTATCAGGAATTTCATCATAGTCAGGATGTGTGCACAGTGGCGTTATATTGTGTCATATACCATCTTCAAGTGAGGTGCCCTATACTTAAGTTTCCTAGCTGAATGCCTCTCTATTCGGTTTTGGCACGAGCAAACTGGGGTTCCTACAAATTCCGTAGCTCACTGGTAAGCAAGTCACATCGTCAGTAGCTCCTACTGCCTTGATCAAAATCACTGAAGCACGGCTAATGGCTGAGGTTGTTCAATCGAGGTTACGTCTCACCCGTCTAGAGCGAAATGGGAAGCGATCCTAAAAGGCGACGATGGTTTTCTTGTGGCTTTTCCATCAATGGAAGAGCTTCGCAAGATGGTAGACATTGACTTTCATTTGAGAGCCCATAGTGCAACTATTTCGATCAGTGAATGGACGACGACAGATGAACATGCACCTTCTTTCCAGCTGGATAGGGTATGGGTACACGTCTCAGGTGTCCTATCTGCGTTGCGACACTATTTGGATATTTGGGTAATTGATACTGGAAGTGTCTAGAGGGGGTGAATAGACTTTTCTGAAAATTAAAACTAAAACAGCGGATTAAATCTGCCGGATACTCTGATGAAAGTCGGATACTCCGATATGGTCCAGAGTATTCGGTCTAGTCCAGAGTCTCTGGTCTATACAGGAATTTTAGAACAACTGCGAATTAAAGCTAATAGCTAGAGTCTAAGGTTTACGCTAGGTCTACTGGATATCACAGAGCAAGAATAACACTTAACACTAGCAAGATGATCACTAAAGCAATTTATATGACAAATCACAAAATTCACACAATAAAGCAAATGGCACAAATACGAACACGAGAGATTATCCCGGAGTTCGGTCACCTCACAAAGAAGTGCCTACGTCTCCGTTGATGAGCTCACAAAGAGCCGGGTCTTTTCCAACCCTATCCTCTTCTAGCGACCACCAAGATCAAGCTAGAAATTCTTACTCAATTCGAAGAAGTTTACAAACTTCCCGTGGCACTCCACAAGTTTTGGGTGCTCTACGGGCGACGCCTTTCCGTCTAGAAGCACAAAGCTTCAAGAGAAAAGATTGCAGCGAATGCTCGATGAAGAACTCAATGCTCAATTGGCTTGAACTCTCTCCAAACACAAACTCTCTAAAAATTTGCAAACTTTGCACTAGAGGTGGTTGGAGAGTCTTTGAATGCTCTTAAAGTGCTCAAGAGGTCTAAAGTTTTTCAGCAACAGCAAGCACTAAATGCCATAGGGTGTGGGGGCATTTATAGCTCTCTCTCAAAAACTAGCTGTTATTGTTTTGTCAGAACTTACCGGAGTATCCGGTGTACACCGGAGTATCCGGCCCTAAATCCAAAAACGGCGTCAGAACGGTCACATAACGTGTCAGAACTAGCCGTTACAGTTCTGTTAAATTACCGGAGTCTCCGGTGAACACCGGAGTCTCCGGTCCTGACAGTCCTTCCAAAAACGTTAAGTCCGGAGACTAGCCGGACCCTCCGGCCTCTCCAGGTACCGGAGTATCCGGTGTACACCGGAGACTCCGATCTCTCTTTTCTTTTATCAAAAAGATTAAACGTTAACCGAGAATCTCTGCCGGAGTCTCCCTCGGAGACTCCAGTTAACACTAAAACATTTACCTGAGTATCCAGTGAACAACGGAGACTCCGGTCCCCTTTTTAAAATAGACACTTAATCGAGACTCTCTGGCGGAGTCTCCCTCGAAGACTCCGGTCTGTTAACCCTTAAATTACCGGAGTATCCAGTGAACACCGGAGACTCCGGTCTTTTTCCAAATAAAAATAAACCGTAACCGAGACTCTCTGCCGGAGTCTACCTCGGAGACTCCGGGCTAAATACTGAGTACCGGAGTATCCGGTGAACACCGGAGTATCCGGACTCAGTGGATTTTTTCAGAAAGAACTCGTTGTCCGTGAGTGATTGTGTCTCTCAACTAGTTGGTTCTAAGGGATATCTTGAGCATTGAGACACTAACCAAGCAATCAAATGCAACCCTCTTAATAGAGCGGCTATCCTAGACTCAATTTCAAAAATAAAAGAATTTAAATCCTATTGAGTACTTTCCGTTGATTCTTCATTTGTTTCGGCGGGCGTCAAACGTCACTTATCTTTACAACCAATGCTTAAACTTGTTCATAACTTAGAAAAGCATGTTAGTTCCTTAATCGTTTTGTCGTCAATAAGCCAAAACCCACTTAGGGGGCCTAGATACACTTTCAATCTCCCCCTTTTTGGTGATTGATGACAACCCGATTAAAGCTTACACAAAGATATATGAAATAGGATTTTGAATTCTAGAAGATATGGTGAGCTCCCCCTAAATGTGTGCATTGGTTTAAACCGAGTTATACACAAATGCACATATTTGAGATTTAAAGTCACAAGAGCTCCCCCTATATCCTAGAATCCGTGGGATACAATTTTAAGATAATAAAATGCTTTATGGCAGGACGTGGAACACACTTAACTTAAGAAAGTACGACAATCATCACACTAACATAAAAGTCTTACAAATTTAAACGAGCACAAGGTTCATCACAAACAATAGTCCAATTGTCCAACAACGATAAGAATTAAACAGAGTCCAAAGCTAAGGGAACTAAAGGGAACTAAGGAATGAACTAAAGGGAACTAAGGAATGGATAACTTTCTCTCCCCCTTTGGCATCAAGCACCAAAAAGAGAGAGCATAATCGCTGCTGCCATCTTCATCATCATCTTCTTCTTCTTCATCACTTCCTTCAGAGTTGTTGCTAGGAGCGGTGTCGGAGGAGTCATCTTGCGCTTGTTGTTGAGAGCTCTCTGCAGCCGCTTGTGCTTCATCATACCATGCGCAAGGGTTTTCAAACTCAACCGGTGCACTCTCCGCTTCATCCGAAGCAATAGGTGAACAAGGTGGCTGAAGGTTCATGGAGGTGTACATTTCTTTCTGACGCTTCTCCATTTTCTTTAAGCGAGCACCTTGCTCCTTGATTTGAGTAGCATTGTGGGTACAAATTCTGAAGATTGCTTTGAGAGCGCTTTTGATGAATGATGACCCTCGAGGAGGAGCATGTCTCGAGGCAAACTGTCTTGAGCTGGGAGGAGCACGAGGAGGTGATGGTGATGGAGAGGGAGCTCGGATGTTCAAAGGCCTCATCCGATAGGGTTCATGCTTGACTTCCTTCACAAAGGTCTTCTTGGATACCCTCTCAATGATAAACATTAGGTAAGGGGCATATCCACAACTTTTGATTGGTGACTTGGATGTAAAAACAATTTCTTCCCAAAGAAAGTGCGCCACACTGAAGGGAGCATGGTCATTGGACATGGCGGCGAGGAGGTTTCTGGAGATACTCTGCACTGTTGTTGCATCCCCACTCTTAGGCGCCAAGGTGAGTCGAAACAGGGAGTTTAAACAACGATAGAAAGGCCTCATCCCTGTAAGCTTTCCGAACTCAACCCGTCCATGATTTAGATACATGAACCCAATTTCTTTCAAAGTCAGCTGATTCTCATTGTGAATTTGATCTTTGGATGTATCTCTGGCATCAAGATGTAAGTAGTGAGTGAAACCTCTGAAGCTAATTCTGTATTTAACTCCCTCTATTATCCATTGCATAACGGGATTTTCCGATCCCTCAAACCACACTGTAGCATAGAACTGTGAGATAACTTCCTCGCACCAATCATACCTGAAAGCCATAATATTTTTTACCTTCTTGCTCTCACAAGCTGCAATCACCTCATTGAACACAGGGTTATCTTTCTGAGCCATATAGTTCCAGTCAATCCATTGCATAGGAGTGATCGGCTTCTTCTTGGCCAAAATTACCGTCTCATAGAAATTTGCCTGAAAATCATTTCAGAACCGATAATCTGCAACATTCTTCTCATAATCATATGGGTTGTTCAACCTTTCACTAACAACCCTGGAAACATGCTTCATGTAGTTCACTATCTGTTTTGGAGTGTCAATGATACTAGCAGTTCTCCGAGGTCTATGAAGTTTCAAGGGTCCAATAACTTCATCAACCTGCTCTTCTTCATCATCCTCGGACTCAGACGAGTGTTCTTGAGCAACACCTTTGCCTCTCTCTTCCCTAGAGGGCATTCCTCCTTTTCCTCTTCCCGCTGTCACTTTAGCTAGTCCCTTTCCCCTTCCACTTTCTCGGACTCTCATAGCTTGAGTTTTGGTCCGGCATACGGTCACAATGCCCCTCTCATATTGTTCAGTGGCTCCTCCTTCTTCAATGTGGATGCCTCTGCCTGAGGCCACTTTGCGGACTCTTTCACTGCTTGCGTGACCACTTCCACTATCTTCCGAGTGTGCCGGAGCCCTTGTTTCTTGAGCGCGAGGGTCACTCTTTTGTTTCTTTTTCCTTTCGAAAGTATGACCCTTCTTAAACCGATCTCCGGCCATTGCAAAAACCCTAGGAGATATAGAATGAACAAAGGATGTGAGGAACAAATGATTGGAAAGAAGCTGCTGAAAAACAGGCTGATACCGGTCAGCCCCGAGAAATCTCCCAAAACCTAGGGTTTTGGAAGATTCGGCCGACTAGAGTTGAAACAAGTTTGGGGATGAGTTCTAGGAGGTACTAGGAGCTATTCTACCAAGGGAAAACGATCCTAGACACGGGCATTTAGAGATCGGGAAGATTTTTGAAAAAGTATCTTTTGAGCTTAAATCCTCTGAGGATCTTGATGAATAGGAATCTCCGGAGGTTTCGGCCTTGAATCCAAGTGAGAAACTATCCAAATCTTGAAGCTCCTTGGTTGTTTCTCAAAAATCGCCGGAGAGGGTGCTTTTGGGAGAGGGGAGTTGAGAGTAGATGAGAAAAGAAGAACTGTTCGGGCAGGGGAGTTATGTAGGAATCTGGAGACACCGGAGACTCCGGTGCAGACCGGTGACTCCGGTCCTGACACTTATGCCGGAGACTCCGGTGGACACCGGAGACTCCGGTCCTGACACTTGTACCGGAGACTCCGGTACAAGTGTCAGGACCGGAGTCTCCGGTCTCCGGTGAAGACCGGACTATCCGGTAACTGGAACCAGGACTGAAATCAGCTTGAGTTGTGAACAATATCAGGTCCGGATACTCCGGTGAACACCGGACATTCCGGAACCTGGAACTGTGACAAAATAGATTTAGAGCTGAGATTCGGGGAGGAGTTTTTCGGGGAGAAAGTTGTTGGACATGAGGACTAATTTGCTAAATGTGATCAGCCAACAAGCATCATTACATAACTATGATCACAAATTGCAAATCATGATCGAGAGATCAAAGAGCCAAATAATTTTGAGAAAATCACTCAAAAATGCAGTTTTCACAAACTCTTAACTAAGAAATCTATAAATCTATAACAAAAAAATGTATGCAACAGTTCAAGCCACGTTTCGAGAATCTAGGATATTTAATTCACTTCTCAACTCGCAAAACCTTTGCTCGTCTAGTGGCTTAGTGAGGATATCGGCTAATTGTCTTTCGGTTCTCACATGACGAATATCAATATCCCCTTTTGTTGCATGATCTCTCAAGAAATGATATCTAATGTCTATGTGTTTGGTTCTTGAGTGTTGTACGGGATTGTTGGCTGTTTTGATGGTACTCTCATTATCACACAAAAGTGGAATTTTGGATGTTTTGTGGCCATAGTCTCTTAGAGTTTGCCTCATCCATAGAAGTTGAGCACAACAAGCTCCCGCAGCAACATATTCGACTTCGGCGGTAGATAGAGGTACGAAATTTTGTTTCTTGGATGACCATGACACTAAGGACCTACCCAAGAATTGGCAAGTTCCCGAAGTGCTTTTTCTATCTACTTTGCAACCGGCATAATCGGAGTCCGAATAACCGATAAGGTCGAAGGATGACCCTTTAGGATACCATAAACCAAGGTATGGAGTATGAACTAAATATCGAAGAATCCTCTTAACGGCCATTAAATGGCATTCTTTGGGAGCGGCTTGAAATCTTGCACACATGCACACACTAAGCATGATATCGGGCCTAGATGCACATAAATAAAGCAAAGATTCTATCATGGAACGATATACCTTTTGATCCACGCTTTTGCCTTCTCCATTGAGATCAAGATGTCCATTAGTTTGCATGGGCGTCTTGATTGGTTTGGCATTCTCCATGTCAAACTTCTTGAGCATGTCTTTGATATACTTGGTTTGGCAAATGAAGGTTCCTTCCTTGAGTTGTTTGATTTGAAATCCGAGAAAGAACTTCAATTCTCCCATCATGGACATCTCAAATCTCCTTGTCATGATCCTACTAAAGTCTTCACAAAATTGTTGATTAGTAGAACCAAATATAATGTTATCGATACATATTTGGCAAACAAATAAATCATTATCAATATTCTTAGTAAAAAGAGTAGAGTCAACTTTGCCTATTTCAAAGTCCTTTTTGACAAGAAAATTCCTAAGGCATTCATACCATGCTCTAGGAGCTTGCTTTAGCCCATAGAGCGCCTTATGGAGTTTGAAAACATGTTCGGGATGTTTGGGATCTTCAAAGCCGGGCGGTTGCTCCACATATACCAATTCGGAGATTGGTCCATTGAGAAATACGCTCTTCACATCCATTTGATATAGCTTGAAATCATGGTGAGTAGCATAGGCTAATAAAATACGAATTGACTCTAGCCTAGCTACGGGAGCGTATGTCTCACCAAAATCCAAACCTTCGATTTGAGTGAACCCTTGAGCAACCAAGCGAGCTTTGTTCCTTGTTACTATCCCATTTTCATCTTCTTTATTGCAGAAGACCCATTTTGTCCCAATCACATTTTGCTTTGGCCTTTCCACCAAAGACCAAACTTCATTTCTTTTGAAGTTGTTCAATTCTTCTTGCATAGCCATTACCCAATCCGGATCATCAAGCGCTTCTTCTACCTTCAAAGGTTCCAAAGAGGAAACAAAAGAGTAAAATTCACAAAAATTTGTAATTCTTGAACGAGTAGTTACCCCCTTTTGTATATCACCAAGTATGTTGTCCACGGGGTGATCTCTTCGGATGCTTTGATGAACGCGTGGGTGTGGCACTTGTGATTGATGTTGAATGTCTTCCACTTCATCATTGAAAAAATTATTTGGGTCTTCAAGGTCTTGATGTTGGTCTTGTGGTCTTTTGTCGTCTTGATCTTGGGTTGATGTTGATGGTTCTACTTGCATTGATGAAGATGGTTGATCTTGATCATTTTGAGCCTCTTGAATCTTTTGTTGCTCTAAGGGCTTGATTTCGCCAATTGCCATCTTCTTGATTGCTTCGCTTGGTATCTCTTCGTCACCTAGCACATTAGGATCAACTTGCTCCACTTGGGAGCCATTAGATTCATCAAATGTTACGTCTCTCATAATTTCAACGCACCCGGTGGTTTTGTTGAAAATACGGTAGGCGTAGGCATTTGATCCATAACCAAGCATAAACCCTTCATCTACTTTTGGAGCAAATTTTGAACTTCTAGCTTTCTTGTTTAAAATAAAGCATTTGCTACCAAAGACATTAAAGTAGGAAACGTTTGGCTTGTTACCGGTTAGAAGCTCATATGCGGTCTTGTTCAATATCTTGTGTAAATACAACCGGTTGATGGCGTGGCATGCGGTGTTGATTGCTTTCGCCCAAAATTGATCCGGTACCTTGTATTCATCAAGCATTGTTCTTGCGGACTCAATTAGAGTCCTATTCTTTCTCTCGACTACTCTATTTTGTTGAGGAGAGTAGGGAGCCGAGAATTCATGCTTGATTCCCTCTTCATCAAGAAACTCTTCAACTTGTATGTTCTTGAACTCGCTTCCATTGTCGCTTCTTACTCTCTTGATCTTCACTTCGAACTCATTTTGGGCTCTTCTTACAAACTTCTTGAAAATGGCTTGTGTTTCGCTTTTATCATGCAAGAAGAATACCCAAGTGAAACGTGAAAAGTCATCAACAATAACTAAACCATATTTGTTACCTCCAATACTTATGTAGGTGATTGGCCCAAATAAGTCCATGTGGAGGAGTTCCAATGGTCTTGTAGTGGTCATCACATTTTTCACGGGATGAGATGCTCCAACTTGTTTTCCCCCTTGACAAGCACTACAAATTCTATCTTTCTCAAAAGACACATTTGTTAGTCCTAGGATGTGTTCGTCCTTTTGAAGTTTAGACAAATTCCTCATGCCAACATGAGCAAGTCGGCGATGCCAAAGCTAACCCATGCTAGACTTATCCATCAAGCAAGTTTTAGGTTTCACTTCATCCATTGAAAAATCAACAAGATAAAGTTTACCCTTCAACTTACCCGTGAAGGCTATTGAGGCGTCTTCTCTTCTAGAGACAATCACATCCTCATTCGTAAAAAGACAATTATAACCTATCTCACATAATTGAGATACGGATAATAAATTGTAATTAAGAGATTTGACTAACAAGACATTTGAAATAGAATGATCATTTGAGATAGCGATTTTACCTAGGCCTATTACCTCTCCTTTTCCATTATCGCCAAAAATAATGTTTTCATGAGGTCCTCCATTTTCTTCAAAGGAAGAAAACATACTCTTTTCTCCGGTCATGTGATTTGTACATCCACTATCAATGACCCAACTTGATCCTCCGGAGGAGTATGCCTACAAAATAAAGTTATGCCTTTATTTTAGGTACCCAAATTTGTTTGGGTCATTTAGTGTTAGTCACAAGCACTTTTGGCACCCACACATTCCTATTAACAATTCTATCTCTTGTGCGGGGATCAACATAAAGAGCAACCACTTTACCACGGTGGTCTCTCTTTAACATATATGAGGCATAGAATGAACATTGGGAAGCATGAGCCTTCGGTTGTCTTGTTTGAGCCGTGTGATTAACTTGATTGCCTCCTTTGACAAACTTGAGGCATTCCACTCCATTCAATAGCACACGACCATTTGGCTTGCTCGTGTATTGGTCAAATCCAAGACCTCTCTTTTGCTTGTTGTCTTTGGCTTGGATGGTCTTGTAAAGTGCATCTTTTGATTTATAGGTTTTGATGCACCCATATTTGACCAAGGCATTTAGCCTCTCATTTTCCTTTGTAATGCTTGCAAGGATTCAACATTAGTTGTACAAGCATTTATATCAAGGTTGGAACAACGAGAGCATCCATTGCTAGTAGATGCACTAGATAGTAAATTTGCTTCACTAGAGTTGGATGAGCCTCTCTTAAGAATATCAATTTGTGTTTCAAGAGTTTTATAATTTTCATCTAAACAAGATAATTTCTCTTGAAGCAAGAAATTGTTACTCTTAAGGTCGGCAATTGAGGAATTGGCTAAATCATAATCTTTAGATAATTTCTCAACTTTCTCCTTCTCTTTAGCAAAGAGCTCCTCGAGTTCAAGGTTTCTCTCCTTTTCAAGGATGAGCAAGTCTTCTTGTCTCTCGAGGGTCTCTTCATGACTATCTATTGTATCCATTAGCTCCTTTATTTTAGCCATAACATTTTTATTCAAACCTTTGAACAAGTTATCACAATCACTATCATACTCACTATCACTATCTAAAAGCTTAGATTGAGATTTTACCTTGCGGCTTTTAGCCATGAGGCATTTCGGGGAGTCGTCATCATCATCACTCATTAAGAGTGATTTTCTTGGTGTAGGCTCATGAATAGCAATGGTGGCGACTCCTTCATCATCAAAGTCGGAGTCGGAGTTTGAATCCCACTCTTCTCCAATGTGTGCTTGGCCCGAATACTTTTTCTTGTACATCTTGTTCTTGTCCTTCTTGTATGGCTTGACTTTGTTGTCTTCTTTATCCTTTCCTTTCTTCTTATTTGGGCAATCGGCTATAAAGTGACCAACTTCGCCACATTCATAGCATGCCCTCCTTGATGTTCTCTTCTTAGGCATGTCTCTCTTGTATTTTGAATAGTCTCCCTTTCTCATGAATTTTTTGAACCTTTTCACAAAGAAAGCCATTTCTTCATCTTCGGAGCTTTCATCTTCACTTGTACTTGATTCTTGGACTTGCTTGCTCTTGCTTGCCTTGAATGCAACCTCTTTATTCCTTGAGGTTAAGCTTTGTTTTGCATGAATCTTCACTTCATTTGCTTATTCTTCCATGAGCTCATGAGCAAGAATCCTTCCAAGCACATCGCTTGGTGTGAGCCTCTTGTAGTCCCTTCTCTCTTGGAGGAGCGTCACCAAAGTGGGATTTCTAGGAGCAAATGCTCTAAGTAATCTCTTCATCACTTTGTGATCATCAATGTCCTCGCTTCCGAGTCCTCTTAGCTTGTTCACAAGCACCATCATCTGATCATACATTACTTGAGGAGTTTCATGATCCTCCATCACAAATCTTCCTAGATTTCCCTCAAGCAACTCTATTTTAGATTCTCTCACACTTGTAGTCCCTTCATGAGCAACTTGAAGTGTATCCCAAATTTGCTTAGCTTCTTCAAGTCCATCCACTTTATTGAATTCTTCCGGACTCAAGGCACTAAGCAACACACTTGTGGCTTGAGCATTGCGATGCATATTTTGTTCTTCACTTGAGATGAGCTCTTGGTCTTCCTCCGGCAACTCAAAACCTATGCAAACAATCTTCCAAATACTTGGATGAAGAGAGATTAAATGCATTTTCATTTTGTGCCTCCAAGCGACATAATGTGTACCATCGAAGAATGGTGCACACCCGAAAGGCACGGAAATGTAATTGCTTGAAGAATTCAAACGATCATAATTGAAAGGAATTTTATTTCCCTTTCATTTACCATTACCATCGTCACTTCTTGATGGATCATCTTTAAAACCCCTCGGACTTCCGGATGTCGACATAATGATTTCCTTCAAGCGGTGAAGCCTTGTAGGAGATTAGGCTCTGATACCAATTGAAAGTGCCTAGAGGGGGGTGAATAGGCTTTTCTGAAAATTAAAACTAAAACAGCGGATTAAATCTGCCGGATACTCCGGTGAAGGTCGGATACTTCGATATGGTCCGGAGTATCCGGTCCAGTCTGGAGTCTCTGGTCTCTACAAGAATTTTAGAACAACTGCAAATTAAAGCTAATAGCTAGAGTCTAAGGTTTACGCTAGGTCTACTGGATATCACAGAGCAAGAATAACACTTAACACTAGCAAGATGATCACTAAAGCAATTTATATGACAAATCACAAAATTCACACAATAAAGCAAATGGCACAAATACGAACACGAGAGATTATCCCGGAGTTCGGTCACCTCACAAAGAAGTGCCTACGTCTCCGTTGAGGAGCTCACAAAGAGCCGGGTCTTTTCCAACCCTATCCTCTTCTAGCGACCACCAAGATCAAGCTAGAAATTCTTACTCAATTCGAAGAAGTTTACAAACTTCCCGTGGCACTCCACAAGTTTTGGGTGCTCTACGGGCGACGCCTTTCCGTCTAGAAGCACAAAGCTTCAAGAGAAAAGATTGCAGCGAATGCTCGATGAAGAACTCAATGCTCAATTGGCTTGAACTCTCTCCAAACACAAACTCTCTAAAAATTTGCAAACTTTGCACTAGAGGTGGTTGGAGAGTCTTTGAATGCTCTTAAAGTGCTCAAGAGGTCTAAAGTTTTCCAGCAACAGCAAGCACTAAATGCCATGGGGTGTGGGGGCATTTATAGCTCTCTCTCAAAAACTAGCCGTTATTGTTTTGTCAGAACTTACCGGAGTATCCGGTGTATACCGGAGTATCCGGCCCTAAATCCAAAAACGGCGTCAGAATGGTCACATAACGTGTCAGAACTAGCCGTTACAGTTCTGTTAAATTACCGGAGTCTCCGGTGAACACCGGAGTCTCCGGTCCTGACAGTCCTTCCAAAAACGTTAAGTCCGGAGACTAGTCGGACCCTCCGGCCTCTCCAGGTACCGGAGTATCCGGTGTACACCGGAGACTCCGATCTCTCTTTTCTTTTATCAAAAAGATTAAACGTTAACCGAGAATCTCTGCCGGAGTCTCCCTCGGAGACTCCAGTTAACACTAAAATATTTACCGGAGTATCCAGTGAACAACGGAGACTCCGGTCCCCTTTTTAAAATAGACACTTAACCGAGACTCTCTGGCGGAGTCTCCCTCGAAGACTCCGGTCTGTTAACCCTTAAATTACCGGAGTATCCAGTGAACACCGGAGACTCCGGTCTTTTTCCAAATAAAAATAAACCGTAACCGAGACTCTCTGCCGGAGTCTACCTCGGAGACTCCGGGCTAAATACTGAGTACCGGAGTATCCGGTGAACACCGGAGTATCCGGACTCAGTGGATTTTTTCAGAAAGAACTCGTTGTCCGTGAGTGATTGTGTCTCTCAACTAGTTGGTTCTAAGGGATATCTTGAGCATTGAGACACTAACCAAGCAATCAAATGCAACCCTCTTAATAGAGCGGCTATCCTAGACTCAATTTCAAAAATAAAAGAATTTAAATCCTATTGAGTACTTTTCGTTGATTCTTCATTTGTTTCGGCGGGCGTCAAACGTCACTTATCTTTACAACCAATGCTTAAACTTGTTCATAACTTAGAAAAGCATGTTAGTTCCTTAACCGTTTTGTCGTCAATAAGCCAAAACCCACTTAGGGGGTCTAGATGCACTTTCGGATACAATTCTAGGTGCTCCACAGGAGATTAATATGCAATGTATTAGGCAGAGAGGCATCATTCGCATCCAAGTTGCTATGATGAATATATCTGTGTTACCTCTTTGATAAGATGTTGTTTATGGTATCTCAGGGTATGACATTACTTTTACTCATGAAGACCTAGGCTTTTGGCCTGAGGATGGCCCAACCCTCCTCCATCGCAGTCTGATTATGACTTTGATGATGATGATCTTCTCGAGGATGAAGAAAAGAAAGATCAGCAAGATGATCAATTCAGCAAAAAACAAAATAATGCCGATCCAAAAAGTAGCTCACAATTCAAAATAATCTGACAATATGCAGGTGGAGGTGGATGCGGTGGCGCCGTCTGGGGCCATTAGAGTGGTGGATTAGTATCACTGTAGGAGTGCCGACGGGGAACCTCGGTTCATTGCGGTGACACCTTTCAACAAGCACGCTCAGGGTTGTTTTTCTTCACGCGTCGAGAAGACTTCATCATCTCTTTCAGCTGATGTGATGAGCGTTGCAGATGGTCGTGCCTCGGATGCATCCCCAACAGAGTCTTAGAAGAAGCTAGGCTGCACTGCCGCTGTTCGTGCCGGTAGCGCAGCCGCTGTTCGTGCTGGTAGTGCGGCCGCTGTTCGTGCAGGTTGTTGCCGATAATCCTGGGCTGTAGTTTGTTTCCTTGTTTGAGTCATTTGCTTCTCGTTTTAGCGTATGTGTGGTGCTTGACGCATGCGAGTTCATGCGGGGCGCGTCCGAGTCAGGAAGGAAAGTGCACCGTGATTGTAGACGTGGGATGGCACGTCCGGATTGAGCGGCACGACATGCAATCGTCCTGCCATGTTTAGGAGCTAGGGAGTCTTTATATTCCATAATACACAGCAAGTATTAGCAGCGCCAAAAAAGGATCTTGAGTTCTAGGTGTTCGCGTGTGTTCTGAGTGCATCCAGGTGATCGCCGACGTCGAGAGCTCGCCGGGTTTGCCAACATTTGGTACCAGAGCGGTTAAGGTGCTGGGGCCATGATGTCGCAGCGGACACGGCCGTCGAGGACTCCCTCACGTAGCGGTCGCCAGGAATCCCCGTCGCCGTCGCCACGGCGGCCACGGTACCGCGACGGCGAGAGGAGGATCGTGGTCGAGCGGCGCGTCGTCAAGGAGGTCGGCAACGCGGGGTGGCCGACGCTCACCAAGATGAATTACGGTGCGTGGTCGTCGCTCATGCGCGTGATGCTCCGGGCGCGAGGACTCTGGGACGCTGTGAACGACGACGACGTCGATGAACAGGAGGACATGATGGCCATGGAGGCGATCTGCAAGGTGGTGCTGGCCGACATGGTCGAGACCATGGCCAACAAGGCCAGCGCGAAGGCTGCGTGGAACGACCTGAAGACGGCGTCGAGCACGTGCGCAAGGCGAAAGCGCACACCCTGCGAAGGGAGTTCGATGCCCTCGCGTTCAAGGACGGCGAAAGCATCGATGACTTCGCCGTGCGCCTCAATGGCCTCGTGCAGCAGCTCAAGACGCTCGGGGACGACTACGTGGAGGCGACAATCATGCGGAAGTTCCTGCAGGCGCTGCCTCCACGCTATCACCAGATCGCGATGTCAATCGAGACATTGCTTGATCTGGACGAGCTGTCAGTGGAGGAGCTGGTCGGGCGTCTAAAGGCGGCGGAGGAGCGTCACGATCTCAGCGCCGGCGGCAGCAACATCGCGCGCCTCAACCTCACTGAGGAGGAGTTGGTGGCGCGAGTGAGAAAACACCTACAGCTCTCCGGCGGCGGCATGTCGGAGAAGGGCCAGGGATCCTCTAGCGGTGGAGGAAATCAGCGCCGCGGGCGTGGGTGACCACGCGGCAAGGACGGCGGCGCTGGCGGATCCAAGCAGAAGAAGGCCGATGCCACGGGCTGCGGCGACGTCGCCAAGGACGAGTGCCGGTACTGCGGGTTCAAGGTCCACTGGGCCCGCGAATGCCATAAGAAGAAGCGGGATGAGGCCACCCATCTGGCGCAAGCGGAGGAGGAGAACGAGGGTACACTGCTCATGGCAAGGGTGAGCTCGATTCAGATCCGCACGTCCCCAACACCACCGGAGGTCGCCGCTACACCCGCCATGCCTGGAGGCCAGGTACGACCAGTTCATTTGGAGGAGGCTCGCGTGTTCGTGCAGTTCGGCGGCGGACGTCGGGAGGACGACACTCGGTGGTACCTCGACACGGGGGCGACAAACCACATGACCGGGTCGCGCAACGTCTTCTCCGAGCTCGACGAGAACATCGTCGGCACTGTTCGCTTCGGAGATGGCTCCGTCGTGAACATCGAGGGTCGCGGCACGGTGCTCTTCTCCTGCAAGTCCGGCGAACACCGACAACTCGCCGGCGTGTACCTGATCCCGCGCCTCGACACCAATCTCATCAGCATTGGGCAGCTGGATGAGGACGGCTACGACGTACACATCAAGGATGGGGTGATACGCATCCACGACGAGCGTCAGTGTCTCCTGGCACGAGTCCGGCATTCTAGTAACCGGCTCTACACCATCCAGCTTCAGATCGCACGCCCAGTGTGCCTGACGGTGCGGCGTGTGGATGAGGCGTGGCGCTGGCACGAGCGGTTTGGCCACGTCAACTTCCAGGCTCTGCGCAAGCTGGCGAGCGGGAACCTGGTGCGGGGTCTGCCACACATTGATCACGTTGATCAATTGTGCGAAAGCTGCCTGGCGGGGAAACAGCGGCGCAACCCGTTCCCGGAGCACGCGCGACGTCGAGCCACGGGCGTCCTCGACTTGGTGCACAGCGACATCTACGGGCCGATCTCACCGACGACTCCGAGTGGGAACCACTACTTCCTACTACTGGTGGACGACATGAGTCATTTCATGTGGCTTTGTCTGCTGGCGAGGAAGGATCAGGCGCCGATGGTGATCAAGCGCTTCAAGGCTGGAGCAGAGGTGGAGTCCGGCCGCAAGCTGAAGGTACTCTGCACCGACCGTGGAGGGGAGTTCACATCGGTGGAGTTCAGGGCCTACTGCGCTGAGGAGGGAGTCCAGCGGCAACTCACGGCTCCCTACTCGCCGCAACAAAACGGCGTCGTCGAGCGCCGGAATCAAATCATCGTCGGCATGGCGAGAAGCATGCTAATGGCGAAGGGCCTTCCCGGAATGTTCTGGGGTGAGGCGGTATCCACGGCGGTCTTCATCTTGAACCGCTCTCCAACACGCAGCCTCGAGGGCAAGACGCCCTATGAGGCCTGGCATGGCGAGAGGCCGTCGGTGAGTTTCTTCCGCACTTTTGGTTGTGTCGCCCATGTTCGGAACACCAGGCCACACCTGAAGAAGCTGGAGGAGCGAAGCACACCGATGATCTTTGTTGGGTATGAAGCTGGATCAAAGGCCTACAGGATGTACAATCCTGTGGATGGGCGCGTGCACGTGACGCGTGATGCCGTGTTCGACGAAGAAGCACGGTGGAATTGGGGCGCGGAGACGCGCGTTGAGGAGAGCGGGCGGGACTCGTTTGTCATCGAGTACTCTATGGGGACAGAGCCCACAGCCGTGGCGGGAGAGGCTGCAGGGAGGAGCCCTGCAGTAGCGCACTCCCCACCTGCGGCAACCAACACACCCGCGACGCCAACTACACCGGCCCCTGGTGTGACGCACGCGTCGCCCGCGCCGGTCGAGTTCGTGTCGCCGCCCGGTGACGTGGAAGACATGCTGGATGCTGATCATGACGACGAGGCTCCTGTACGGTTCCGCACCGTCGACAATATAATGGGGCCGAGCTCACCGCCTGGGCTCGCAGAGCGGGTACTTGACGGCGGTGAACTGCACTTCACCACTGTAGAGGAGCCGACGTCGTTCACGGAGGCAGAGAAACATGAGTGCTGGCAGCGCGCGATGGACGAGGAGATGAAGTCCATCAGGGAGAACAAGACCTGGGAGCTCGTTGATCTCCCGGCGAGGCACAAACCCATAGGCCTCAAGTGGGTCTTCAAGGTGAAACGCGATGAGCACGGGGCCATCGTTAAGCACAAGGCGTGCTTAGTGGCGAAGGGATATGTGCAGCGCGTCGGCATCGACTTCGAAGAGGTGTTCGCACCGGTGGCGTGGCTCGAGTCGGTGCGGATGCTGCTCGCGCTCGCCGCCTCTGAAGGATGGGAAGTCCATCACATGGACGTGAAGAGCGCGTTCCTCAACGGGGACCTCGAGGAGGAGGTGTACATCTCCCAACCGGCGGGGTACGTCGTCAACAAGGCCGAGCACAAGGTGCTGCGGCTGCGAAAGGCGTTGTATGGACTCCGTCAGGCACCCAGGGCCTGGAATGCCAAGCTCGACGGCAGTCTCATGTCGCTTGGTTTCCAGAAGAGCGTGGCGGAGCACGGCGTGTACGTCCGCGGCGACGGGAGTACTCGCTCGGTGGTCGGCATGTACGTCGACGATCTGATCATCACGGGGAACGGTGACATCAACAAATTCAAAATGAGCGACTTGGGGTTGCTCTCCTACTACCTCGGCCTGGAGGTGAAGCAGACGGCGGCCGGCATCAGCATCTGTCAGGCCGCGTACGCTGCGAAGCTCATCGAGCGGAGCGGCATGAAGGGTTGCAACGCTTGCGCCGTACCTCTGGAAGCACTGTTGAAGCTGAGCAAGACGAGCAGCAGTCGCTTGGTGGATGCTAAAGAGTACCGGAGCATCGTCGGAGGGCTTCGGTACCTGGTGAACACCCGGCCGGACCTTGCGTTCGCGGTCGGGTTTGTAAGCCGGTTCCTGGAGCAGCCGCGTGAAGATCATCGAACCGCAGTGAAACACCTGCTCAGGTACATTTCGGGAACGCAGGAACTCGGCGTGCTCTACAGCAAGAGGGGCAAGGGGCCCTGCCGGCTGATAGGCTACAGCGATAGCGATCATGCCGGGGACATCGACGATCGGAGGAGCACCAGTGGCATTTTGTACTGCCTCGGCGGAAGCCCCATCACCTGGCAATCAAGCAAGCAGAAGGTGGTGGCCCTTTCTTCGTGCGAAGCCGAGTACATCGCTGCGGCGAACGGTGCTTGCCAAGGTGTCTGGCTAGCTCGGCTGCTGAGCGACCTCGTCGGCTCAGAGCCTGGAGCGCCCATTCTCAGGGTGGACAACAAGTCCGCCATCGATTTGAGTAAGAACCCCGTCCACCACGATAGAAGCAAACATATAGATACAAGATTTCACTACATCAGAGAGTGTGTGGAGGGCGGGAAGATCATCCTCGAGCAGATCTCCACAGAGGAGCAGCTCGCGGACATTTTGACGAAGCCACTTGGTCGCGTGAAGTTCCAGGAGCTGCGTGATCGAATCGGCGTCGTCAACATCAAACTCCAGCATCAGGATTAGGAGGAGATTGTTGCCGATAATCCTGGGCTGTAGTTTGTTTCCTTGTTTGAGTCATTTGCTTCTCGTTTTAGCGTATGTGTGGTGCTTGACGCATGCGAGTTCATGCGGGGCGTGTCCGAGTCAGGAAGGAAAGTGCCCCGTGATTGTAGACGTGGGATGGCACGTCCGGATTGAGCGGCACGACATGTAATCGTCCTGCCATGTTTAGGAGCTAGGGAGTCTTTATATTCCATAATACACAGCAAGTATTAGCAGCGCCAAAAAAGGATCTTGAGTTCCAGGTGTTTGCGTGTGTTCTGAGTGCATCCAGGTGATTGCAGACGTCGAGAGCTCGCCGGGTTTGCCAACACAGGTGGCGATGCTGCTGTTCATGCCGGTAGCGCGGACTCTGATCATGCCGGTGGCGCTGCAGCTGTGCATGCCAGTAACGCGGGAGCTGTTCGTGCAGGTAGCGATGCTGCTGTCGTTCCGGTGGCACTTCTGCTATTCGTGCCGGCGGCGCGGAAGCTGATCGTGCTGGTGGCGCGGAAGCTGTGCATGCCGGTAGCGCGGCCGCTGTTGGTGCAGGTGGTGATGCTGCTGTTCGTGCCAGTGGCATGTCCGCTGTTCGTGCCGGTGGCGCTGCCGATGTTTGAACGGGTGGCGCGTCGCCTAGGCAGCAGAACCGGGAGGATGAGGACGCGACCGTGGTGGGCGGCCACGGCTCCATCGGTTCGGGAGCACACTCGTCAAGCAAACAGGAGGTGAAACCAGGAACTTCTCACAATAAGGGACCCAGGGATCCGAAGCAGGTTGGTTCCCTGGGCATCAGAAACCTGGCGAACAGGAGCTCGGCGGCATCGGATCAGGCTTGCCATCGCAGGGGACGGGGACTTGGCGGCAGCCACCCAGGGGCTGGCCATGGCCAGCACCTGTCCCAGTGCGTGCCAGGATGGCGCTCCCTCGGCCGTTGGAGCTTGCCTACATCAGGTCCAGCCCTCCACCTCCACGCTGATTGTTAACGCCGCCGCTGCAACTTGGGGACCCAATTCACTGCTTCCCTGGGTGCCAAAAGCGGTGGTTTCTTGGCGGCAAACAACAGGGAATCGGTGAGCGCGACAAAGGACAACAAGGCGACGGGCGGAGATCTTTCAGTGGTCCCCCAGGGAGCGAATCCTAGCGCCAAGATCATGGAGGGCAGCTCCGGGTGGCCAGCTGTGGCAGAGTTTACCCCAACTGGTCTACGTCGCAGCACGCACTCCGTCTCCAATGGGGTATCCTCGGTGGACGGATCTTAGTGTCTAATAATAGAGAAGTAGACTTAGAAGAGGCGAACCTTGGGAGCAGATGCTGCACCCATGAGGCCATCCCTCAAAAATCTAAGTTGAATCCCCAAAACAGAAGGGGTCACTTTCCAAAGAAAGAACTCTTATTCATGGAAGAAAATTAAAAACAAAGTGACGATGAATAATGGAGCCCCATCGCCACTACTCCCACGGTTTAACGGCGAGCATTGGAAATGTTGAGTCCATTTGGTTATGACATTCTGGCCCTGGTTGGTAAAACATCTCAGGGGATCCATGAGCAACATTTCGGGCCCATGTTTCATCAGGAATTAATGTAAAAGGAAGATGGATGTAATGGAGTGGAATACTGCCGAGGAGCAGTGTTAGCATCTCTGTTGCATCTGACCTGGATGAAGAAATGACGAAAAGAGTTTACAGCGTTCTTGATCCCATTTTGGCTAGAAGAGTCCAATCCAACCAGCAGAGTAGGGGGGAGGGGGGGGGGTCATTAACAACATTGGCAAGGCAAATCCAACTATCCTAGTGCATAGCAACACCCGGAGTACATGTCACTCGCATGAGAACTATGAAGGCAGCCATTGCAGAATGGAAGATTACTAGATATCGCTCAGCCCACATGTGATGTCGGTCCCAGTATGCAGCTTTACAGACACATAATTACAAGCATCAGCATTTATCTTTTGCATGCTGGGGTGGAACGAGCATGAGCCGCCGCTGGCATCCGAAGTCCAGCCGTAGTCTAGTGAACTGTAGCTACATCCCAAACCGGTAGTGGGTAGTCAACCAAGGTATCTGTTCCGAAAATCTTTCTGTTTTTTTAAATGATAATAGCAACCTTAATTATACTAATCATAAACGTGCAACAAAAAAAAATTATCTTAACTACTATATATGTATGACTATAGATTATAATAGTTTAGTATTATGAAGTGGCGCCGAAGCTAGGATTCTACTATATGAGGTGAAAGAGTATTCTCGACAAAAAGAAAGTGAGGCGGGAAAGGTCAACGAGCAGCGAACACAATCAATCGTCAAACCAAGAAAGGTTGATCGATGGCTAAGCAAGAGAGGTGCCGATGGCTAGGCGCACTACAATCTCTATTGATCATACGTTGCTCAAGGTTGAAGGTCGTCCATCCTAAAACGCCTAATGTTGAGTCTACCACTCTAGAAAGTCATGCACTTTTAGGGAGCGTGCATATAATTTATATTCCATTATCTAAAAAATAGAGGGGCCTCTACTTTGAACATCTAGCATTTGGTTTAAATGTGAATACAAATCCCCCATCCAAACATGCCTTAACAGAAAAGTCAGTGGTGCCAAAAAAAAGCCCTCTTTGTGATGACGTGCCGAGACTGTTATTCACTTGATCCTCAAACGTGCCTACTCTCTGCAAGCATAGCACTAGATTGATCTAAGACCGGCAAGAAGAAAAGAAGATTAAGGGGTCGTTTGGTAAAGATCTCCAACCTCCTGATTCTGTGGTGGAAGTGATTCTATGGTAGAAATAGATTCTATGATGAAAGTGATTCTGTTTGTTAAATCGTTTGGTATGTTAGTGGTGGAAGTGATTCCTGAGAGAATATTGTATTGAAATTGAGGAGAATCAACCGAGAATCGGTGGAAGCTAGATTTTTCGACTCCCACCTCGCAGTACAAAACGTGGGAGTGATCACTCTGATTCTGGCACAGAATCGATTCTGCGGCAGGGTGTTTGGTGACGCTTCCGCCGATTCTGGGACGGAATGAGCTCCCAGAGCGCTACCAAACGCCCGCTAAGAAGGGCAGTCGAACCAGAATTCAGCACTTAGCAACTGGTAGTCCACACCACAGAGGGGGTAGCGGTAGCCGTAACTACACTTCCCTTCAATTTAATACCCGTTTTTTAGAGTTTTAGGGACGATACTCAGTCTCACTGCATTGCAACGGACCAAAATATCGTTTACAATGTAGTTTTTGCTAGGCCTCATTCAGAACTGAAAGCGAAACTAACTAACTCCAGCTATCATCCTATTACAAAAATATTCTTCTCTCATCTCACCAAAATGGTAAGCATCTTTACCAGCTTATCAGAGCACCATGTTGCTACGCCCTCCTCTGACAAACCCTGATCTTCGTATGAGATGGCCAGATTGTTGATCCAGATCTTCAATTTAATACGCGTCGATACTTGGTACCTTCACCTTTCAAAGAGAGAAATCGAAAAAAACTCCAGATTGAATTATCTCCCAAAGATTATGAGATAATATCACGATACGTGAATAAGAAATGACCTCGAACCAAACTCTAAACCTAACCATGGCCGACGAAATAGGCCCTGAATACACAATGACAGTTGCATATTTCCGTTTACAACCCACGCGGTAATCTAATGTGACGGTACCGTCGAGAGTGGAGACCAAACCACGTTGGCCACGTTGGTTGCCTACTTTTCTCCAGACCCAGATAAAGATTCCTGCTGTAGCTCACTCGTGACTGCCGATCCCTTCAAAATCCAACTCCCAATCCACACGGATCCCTCTACAATTGCCTTCAGGTTGCCGTAGCAGCCAGCTTGTACTGTGGAGATTTCTCTTCTCCCACGTAGCCATCAACTAAAGAACAAACATATTTTAATTATTTATTTCTGAAGAGATCGAAAACATATTGCTAATACTCTGGTGCTGCCTAGTTTACTGTAGTAAGATAGTATAGCTAGCAACCTTTATTAATTGTTCATAAGCATCCTTGCAAGTGGTAAGTTAATTTGTTCTCTCGACTCGAAGAAGGACCAAATATGTACGATCTTGCATGTTCATTTTGTTCTGTTTCGTTTCAATTACGTTGTGCATTTGCCGTACTTTGTTTTCTTCCAAAACCATTGCTGAAAAATATTATGCGCATTGCGTTAGAAAGAATGAACACGAAAGTGCTGAACAACGTTGGTCATGTAAGCTTTGAACAACGGTTATTCGAACATTCCCATGTATCAATCTTGCTAACTTTTAGTCGCACCACATATTGTGCTAAGTAATACTTGAAGGAGAAAACCAAGCGAGATTGTTGGGATACCTTCAGGTGACTTAGCTATTGTCATATGCATATTATATTGGACATTGATAGTGATATGTAGATTTCTCTGAAAAGAAATTTTGCTATAAAATTATGTAATCAAGTTAAAAAATACTGCATTAATTAATAGTAAAAGTATGTTTCGGAGAGAACATAAATTGTACAAAAATCACTATCTACAAGAGCTCAACCTAAATCACTATCTACAAGAGCTCAACCTAACGCTACATAGCTAACTTCAGTTTGCTGTGTAGAGAGGATCCTTGCTACCCACCCCAAGGCGGTAGTAGCAGTAGGTATCTTTGTTCCTCTTGGTCCTGCATGCCGGCCCCCGTTGCTGCAATATATTTACGCGCCCTTGGACAAGACAAAGCAATGTCCTTTTGATGCGCTGTGGCGCCCGTGTCGTATGTCCGCTCCAAAACAAAGTGTTCGGCCAACACCACTAGTGCCTCTCACATGTGCTTCTGCTCCACTCTGCCATCCGCCGGCTATAATATTCAGAGAGCTCATCAACCGTTCATTCTCTCACAACTTATAGAGTCAAGGCATGCCATGAAGGTACCCGCAATTCCAGTGCATTACTCTATGCAAAATAAATTCATCTTTTTTGTGATATCAACTTCTGCATCAATGTGTTTTAGATTCTCTCTCTCTCTCTCTCTGCTTATATACCAAAGTTACAATTCTAGAAAATTAAATGATATGTTCTCCATCTAAACAGAGTTATTTATGAAAAGAAATTAAAATTCAAGAAGAATTCTACACAGTCTTATTTGTTCCAAAGGATTTTCATAAGAATTTTGTAGGACTGGATTTCTATAGCAATTTTTCCTATGAGGCCCTTTGAATTGTAGGAAAGGCTACCAAAAATTTCTATAGGAATCCTTCCTTTCCTCCACTTTTTGGAGGATTCCAAACATTTGATCAAACCTCATGTTTACAATTCCTTTGAAAAGCCCAATGCAACATGTGTCTTTATCTCTCTACTCTAATACATACTCCTGTATCGCAGCCAAATAGTAGTCAATTCCTGCAACGATTTCACTAGCCATGACATTCAAGTCTTGATGTTAGTTCTGGTTTACCATGTTTCATGCTGCTTTTTCCTGTCCTGCGTTCCACAGAGGGCCTTGATGTTAGTTCTGGTTTACAAAACACTAATCATCACAATAGTCATGATACATGCTGCTTGACAAATTAATTATGTTCAACCTCATAAACCCATGTAGGATCCGCACAACTCTGGAGAGGTTATCAAATGTGTCGATTTTTGTAAAACCAAATGATGCTTGTACAACAGCCGATCATGAGTTATGTATAAGATTTTTGTAGAATTGGCATCCCCTTGTACTTGGTGATCCAAACTTTCCTATGCATATTAGATCACTCGAAAACTTTCTACTTTGTGTTCTTATTAAGTGTTGGGGAAGAGGGCCACAGTTTCCCCCGGGCCCGTGTAGAGGTAACCTCAGCTCGAAGATGAAAGACGTAGCACGCCTAGGGACGCCACCCAGAGCCATATGAACAAAAAGCCGTCTCGAAGGATCCCAAGCGAGGGGACCTTCTAAGGCCTAGAAGGACCTTGCACGTAGATGCCGCAACGACCATCGAAGCTCTTACCTTTGGCCCAGCGACATCATAGTGATGGAGAATGTTGGGGCTGTTTGGGCATGGCTTGGAGGCCTCACTGGCATGGAGGCTTCGAGGCCAATGATGGGCACTATGAGGGCCAGCATAGGTCGCATTGGGGGGGTCATCTAGGGTGCCTCCTCCTCATGTGACGTCGACACGAAGACTGGTGCAAAGTCATAATCTCAGGTGTCAGGGATGGCAGTCACGTTGGTCTGGACTCCAAGAAGCTAACCTAGTGATAGGACATGTACAGTAGTGTAGTATTGTACGTAGTAGGTAGCCGACCAAGGGGGAAATATTGTTTTCCCCTATGTAGTAAGCCCTCAATGGCTTTCTTGTAATTTGGCCTCATGGACAACGATGTAATCTGACACACCTAGAACGGTATAAAAGGCTCTTCTCCCGCCAGGGGAGCAATGCCAATTCAGTTCATCCACTTTCATGCTGTTCTTCATCTCCTCTCCGGAACTTGGAGACCAAGCCGAATGCAAACGCGATGGAGCCGAAGGTTTTCCCCGACAAGCTTCGAATGAGCCAGATGCTCATCGTGGCAGTACGGGCCCAAACCTTGCCCGAGGGGAGAGTTACTAGTGGGCGGCGGGCATAGTAGATGTCCCTCCCAGTCCAAGGCAACCCTACCTCCATGCCCACCAAGTAGTAGAACCATTGGTGGTGCCAGTCGATGTACTCCTTATTGTTGTTAGGCTTCATCAGGAAGCTCTCCTGGTAGCCCCAACGTACTTGGAAGTTGACACTAGCGTAGTTCAATGCCTTCTTGGTATCATCCTCCATCACTGGCTTCGGTTGATAGAAGGCCTTGTGGACGAGGGTAAAGATCACCGTGGTACCCTTGGTCCCTTCAGCCCATATCACCCACTTGAAGACCGCTAGCCGAACCACCACGTTGGCCATAAGCTATGGTAGCTCTAGTTGGTACAACCAGAGCACCTTTGAGAGGAGTGAGATGGCAGGGAACCCGAGGCCGGTGTCAAGGAAGGCCTCGAAAACCATAGTCTCATGGGGGAGCGGATCTGGCACGATCTTTTGCCTGGGCATTGCACCACATCGAGGTTGGGTACCTTCTTGGCTTGCACTAACCGCTAGAGGTACGCTTGGTCGACGAAGGTGCGACCCATAGCACTGGTCCGCTTCGGGTACTTTCTTGACACTAGGTGGAGCTCATCATTGTTACCACCGGCCAGCATCTATCTCTCCCTGGTCATCTTCAGCACATACATTGGCAGTGATGCTTGATGCGAGGTACGATGGTGAGCGGGCAGGGTACAAGGCTGAGAATTGGTGGTGAGTGGTGCAGAGGGTGAGTGCCCGAATCCGCTAGGCTTTATAGGCATGTTAGCCACTAACTGTCAACACGAGCGTGCGCTGCGTAGGGCCTGACTGCCTTTAGAAACTGAGAGGCTAGTACGAACCACCAACTGGCAGCCATAAGGAGCAGGTATGTGATCCAACGTGTCAACAAGCTCAAGAAAGCCTGACATCAGGATTCTTGCTACACCTTTTATGGTGCGCTTATGAATCCACAATGCAAAGGGGCAACAATGTCTTGGAGACAGACACATACCTAGCCAAGAGTGGTCCCCTCGCATTGGGCCCTAGGGACAACAGATGCCCAAAGTAATAGAGTGTTGGCTCAACCTCGATGAGACTGATGATCTCCCCTCACGAGGGGATGCTGTTGGGGAAGGGAACCACCGTTTCCTCCGGGCCCTTGTAGAGGCAACCTCGACTTGAAGATGAAAGGCATGGCACCCTTGGGGACTCCACCCTGAGCCATATGAACAAATGACCACCTCGAAGGGTGCCTAGTGAGGGGACATTCGAAGGCCTCAAAGGACCCTACACGCAGATGCCGTCACTACACCTAAAGCTGGAAAGGAACTTCAGCCCGGTGACAACTTAGTGATGGAGAATACCGAGGCCCTCAGGCATGGCTTGGAGGCCTCGATGGTACGGAGGCTTCGAGGCCAGTGATGGGCACTCAGAGGGCAGTGGAAGTCACATTGGGGGGCCGTCCGGGGTGCCTCCTCCTCATAGGATGCCAGCATGAATATTGGGGCAAAGTCGTAATCTTAGGGTGTCAGAGATGGCAGTCACATTGGTCCAGACTCCAAGGAGCTGACATAGTGATAGGATGTATACAATAGCGTAGTACTGTACATGGTAGGTAGCCAATCAGGGGGAAATATTGTTTTGCCCCTAGGTACCAAAACCTCAGTGGCATTCTTGTAATTTGGCCTTAGAGCAACAATGTAATCCGACACACAGGGAATGGTATAAAAGGCTCTTGTCCCGCCAAGGGAACAAGGCCAATTTAGTCCATCCGCTTTCACGTTGTTCATCTCCTCTTTTCTTCCAGCTTGGGGCTCCCCTCAAGGTGAGTTCTGACTCCTTTACTGTCGTGTGGAATTTTGATCCCCCAATATTAAGTAATATACACGTTTCAAGCAAAATTTCTTTTACTGTTGTTTTGTTCTGGATATCGACACATATCACTAGTACGTACATTATTTGACCATTACTTTTTTCTAACTACATATTAGTGTAAATTGTTAGAAATACAATGGATATAAAGTACTTTCCATAAAGAAACTAACATTAACACGTTTGCATGGTACACCTTAATACTTTTATGCATTTTTGTGTCAAAGTAGTAATAATACAATGGATAATTGCTAATTAAGATCTAAATGAAATGCAAAAAACTTTAAATTTCAGTCTGGTCGGTGGAACGGAACGTTAGAACCACAATCCAGCTCGTACAGGAATGGAACTCACACGATTGGGCATGATAAACAGGCATGACATAGAAAGCGAGCAGTACATACATATATATCATCACACAACTCAGCTGGACTCCTGCCTTCTCATAGACGAATTAATTTACTGTGTTTTGTGCATGTATATATATATATTTGTTTTTTAACCATGAGCAGGAGAGCTTCTCTTTCATTTAAGAGGGGAAGAATCCAAAATATTTACAATATTTTATATTACATAGAAAACTAGATAAACTCCTTCGGTGATACTATGAGAAAACTAATCTATCAATAGCTGCAGAGCGGTAGCTTGGTGGTATGCGCGCCCATTGTGGCCGCACCCGCCCGTGCTCGAACCCAAGCATCACACCTCTGGGAGCTGGTGAGCCTAGGCTCCTCCGCCTGCTCCCAGATCGCCCACTTCGATCGGTGGCACTAGTGGGCCCCTCCGCTGGTCCACCTGGTGCAAAAAAAAAAAAAAAAAAAAAATCACTGGCTGCCCGCAGACAATCCTTCTCAAGGTGATGTCCTCAATTTGCTTGAAAACTTGCAGTGCGGAGAGCATTTTGTTGTAAAAAATCCTTTGATTTCGTTCGTTGCAAATGTTCCACACCGTGTACATCATGATCAGGCAGTCATTCTTCGTTGTTGTGGTGACAGCGGGTTCAAGCTTGTGTTCCAGCACTCTCAGCAGTGTCTCAGCTGTCCAGACACGCACACGCTCCCACACTTCTTTGGCGTAACTGCATTGCAAACATAAGTGCAGTGCCGTTTCAGGCTCTTGATCTCACAAAGGGCAGCTCGGATTGTAGGGCCAATTCCCTAGCGCGAGCTTATCAGCCGGCAAGGTCTTTGCTTGTATGATTGTATCGACAGCCACCCGAAGAATTTATGCTTTCCTTGAGAGTGAGCTCGCCATACTGCTTGTGTATGCATTGAAGGTGCAGAACGATCCTGCGCATATGTATGTATATTCCCATTACATGATTCAACAATCAGTTCGTTTTGATCTCCTGGAAAGGCACCCCTGCCAAAGCTGGAGCAGAGTGACCTTTCTGCCAATGCGTCCACATCTCCATGCATGAGGGGTCCAAAAGCTGACAAACAAAAGTACTCCATCATAAATACTCGACTTTCTATTAGAATGTAGTCAAATTTTTAAAATTTTAACTTCCAAAATATTTAGTTTGAAAATATAAAAATTATACGTGTATTTATCTTGAAAAACATTTTCATAATATTATATTTTTATTATATATTATAACTATATTTTAATAGAAAATAGTGATAAAAATAAAAAACATCATGTATTTTTGATCGGAGGAAGTATTCTGTATTATCATTCATGGGTATCCATGGAGATCCCCCTCTACTCCATTATATATCTCTTTCACCACACACACTTTAGCCCCTTTTGATACCATACCTCAAAGACAGAGAGGGAGGGATCTTTGTTGTTCCTCTGCTCCATAGTCGCCACTCCACTCCCATCTCCTTGCTAGAGTTTTGGTGAACCACCGCCACAACCAATCCAAGCAAAACCAGCACCACCACCAGTGCCATTGCCAAAACCCCTCCATCCTCTTCTTAACCTCCATGCTGCTGCAGCATGCCACTGCACGACCACCACCTCACCTCCACCTCCATGGCCGGCAATGGCGCACCTCGCCTTCTACGGCTTCCTACTGCTACGACCTCATTGCCGCTGCTGCAACTAGTACTACTACAACTACTATGCGTCGCCTCCGCGCTTAACCAAGATGGCGTGCTTCTCCTCTCCTTCAAGCTCTCCCTCGCCGCCGACCCGCTCGGCTCCCTCGCCGGCTGGGGCTACGCCGACGCCACGCCTTGTTCATGGAATGGCGTCGTCTGCTCTCCGGACTCGCGGGTTGTCACCGTTGTCCTACCCGACGCGCAACTAGTCGGCCCCGTCGCCAGGGAGCTCGGCCTCATCGAGCATCTGCGCCACCTCGACCTCTCAAGCAACGCGCTCAGCGGCACCATCCCGCCCGAGCTTCTGCGCGCGCCGGAGCTACGTGTTCTCTCACTCGCCGGCAATGGCATCACGGGCGGACTGCCAGAGCAGGTCGGCCAGCTGCGCAGCCTCCGCGCACTCAACCTCGCCGGCAACGCGCTCTCCGGCGCCATCCCACAGAACCTCACCTTGCTCCCCAACCTCACCGCCGTGTCGCTGGCAAACAACTTCTTCTCCGGCGGGCTCCCCGGAGGAGGGTTCCCGGCGCTGCAGGTGCTCGACGTCAGCGCCAACCTGCTCAACGGCACGCTCCCGCCGGATTTCGGCGGGGCCGCGCTACGCTACGTCAACCTCTCGTTCAACCGGATCGCCGGAGCCATACCCACCGAGATGGCGTCGAGCCTGCCGGCCAACGTTACCATCGACCTGTCCTACAACAACCTCACCGGCGCCATCCCGGCGGTGCCGCCATTCTCGGTGCAGAGATCCACGGCGTTCGCGAGGAACACCGAGCTGTGCGGCAGGCCGCTCGACAGGCTCTGCTCCTTCACGTCCTCCTCCGTTGTGGAGCCCCAGAATGGCACTGCAAAGTCGCCGCCGGCTATCGCGGCGATACCCAAGGACCCGACCGAGGCGCTTCCTGGTTCTGACACCAACACTGGCGCCGGAGCGCCGGCGTCCAGAGGGCAAGGCAGGATGAGGCTGGCCACCATCGTCGCCATCGCCGCTGGCGATGTGGCCGGCATCGCTGTCCTCTTCGTTGTGGTCCTGTACGTGTACCAGGTGAGGAAGAGGAGGCAGCGTCAAGAGGTGGCGAAGCAGAGGATGGGGGTCGTGTTCAAGAAGCCGGAGTCGGACGAGTCGCCGGACGCCGTCTGCCCGAGCCTGTCCTGCTGCCTGCGTAAGAAGGCCGGGGAGGACAGCGAGGACACGGAGGAGGTCACAGACACGTCAGCCTCCTTCTCCGCCAAGGAGGGCATCACGGACAAGAACAGCAAGGCGGTCGAAGCGGCGGCCAAAAAGAAGGGCGGCGACGCCGGGGTACTGGTGACGGTGGACGGCGGCGCGGAGTTGGAGCTAGAGACACTATTGAAGGCATCGGCGTATATCCTGGGCGCCGCCGGCGGCAGCATCGTGTACAAGGCCGTGTTGGCCGACGGCGCGGCGCTGGCGGTGCGCAGGATCGGCAGCGACGACGCCAGCGTGCGGCGGTTCAACGAACTTGAGGCGCAGATGCGCGCCGTGGCCAAGCTGCGGCACGGCAACATCCTCCGGCTGCGCGGCTTCTACTGGGGCCCCGACGAGATGCTCATCATCCACGACTTCGCTGTCAACGGCAGCCTCGCCAATCTCTCCATCAAAAGTAATGGATCATCACACAACTTCCATTATATTGCCACTGAAACTTGTAGTGTGCATGTTGCTAATATACGTTATGGCTCTGCAGGGAAGCCAGGCTCGTCGCCGATAAACCTCGGATGGAGCGCGCGTCTTCGCATCGCTCGCGGCGTGGCGAGAGGCCTTGCGTACCTGCACGACAAGAAGTGCGTTCACGGCAACGTGAAGCCGAGCAACATCCTACTGGACGCGGACATGGAGCCGCTGCTCGCCGACCTCGGCGTCGACCGGCTGGTCCGCGGTGCGGACGGCGGGCTCAAGCTGTCGGCGTTGGCCAGGCGGTTCGGGAGCAAGCGTTCGGCAAAAAGCCTCCCCGACCTGTCGCCACCACCAGGCCCTGGTGGACCATCAGCGAGCCCGCACGCTGGCGCTCCCGCCGACACGGCGGCTCACTACCGGGCGCCGGAGGCCGTGAAAAGCCCGAAGCCGAACGCCAAGTGGGACGTGTACTCCTTAGGCGTTCTGCTGCTGGAGCTAGTCGCCGGGCGCGCGCTGACGAGCCTGGAGCTCTGCCATTTGACAGCCGGGGCAGATGAGGAGAAAGCCCAGGCGCTCCGGCTAGTGGACCCCGCACTGCGCTGTGAGATGGAAGGCCGGGACGAGGCGGTGGCGTGCTGCCTGAGGCTGGGCGCCGCCTGCGGCGCCATGGCGCCGAACAAGAGGCCGTCCATTAGGGACGCTCTGCAGGCCATCGACAGGATACCAGCTCTAGCTTCCACCGCTGCCTCCTCCACCGCAGCAGGGGCAGCTCATTGAAATCTTGCCACGGCTTAAGAGTTGGTTCTTGTGATTGTGAAGGCAAAATTTGTTGCCGGTGATTGTGCATTGTAGTTCGCTTGTTGTTATGGTTTTTGGGGCCAGTTTCTGGAAGGAATTGGTCTGTGCATCTCAGATTTTGCTGGCAAACTCAGATTTCTGAAAAGGAATGATGGAATGACATGGAAGCAAAAATCCAAGTCTTGGTCACCGAACCAATATAAGCTTGTGTTCTCCCAATTCAACCCAGGAAAAAGCATAGCTGTGTCAATTATTAATCATTCTGATAGTCATTTATCAAACAAGTTTTCTTTAGTTTTTTTCCTTGAATGTTAAAATTCCGAAATTGACATATGTATTGTAGGAATGAGATTGACTCTAGAGGGGTGAATAAACGCCTCAACAAATTTCTTGCGAAATCGATAGCCTTTTTCTATTTGGATCACTCAATGCACCTCAAAACTCAAGCGGAAGCAAAAATAAAGAGAAGTTTTAATAAGAGAAAATTGAGGCAATACGATTCTACGGATGGTATATGAACCATAGGTTCCATTTAAGACCAATTCATGTGTCTTAACACTCGAAAGATCATAACTTGCAAAGAAACAAGAAAAGATGAACACTGAGCAATGAAACCCTCCAAGTTGATTATCTAGAGGCAACGGAATTCAAGACCCTATCACATAAGCGTGTGTATGCGAATTTTATGCCTCTAGCAACAAGAAAAATGATCTCACAAAGTGCTGAAATTTCAGCCCAAAAACTAAAACGAAAATCAAAATTGGAAACCGAGAAACTTACAAACTTGCAAGGGAACCGATAAAGGGAAACTAGAATTAGGAGAATTCAAGCATATGCAAAAGCATAAACTTCATTACTTAAAGAGATTAGCCCTATTTTAAGCAGATTATACAGATTTACCTCTCAAAACTCTCCCCTATTACATTTGCTAAGCACTCATCCTTTTTTCTCTAAAACCCTAACTCTAAGCTCTTAAATAGGTTGCACAAGGGCTCAAGTGACTGGTTCAAACTCTCTTATAGCCTTAACCTTTTATTTATAGGCTTAGAAAACTTGATCCATAAGTTTCCTAGCTAAAATAACTCTCTCTTGTAGTACACTCCTACCTACCATCGAGGGCATTTTGATCCATTTTTTTTTTCATTCATCGAACGGCTGTAGCACCTCCATGACTTAGTTTTGTCTCGACACAAGCTTCGTGATGGTGCCACGTACTCCTCCAGTCCTCCCACGGTTTTGAGGCCAAACCGCAAAACCACTTGCACGCTTCTCAAAGCGTGACTCGTCGCCTAGCTTACACATTAAGCAAGCGCTTCGATGTTGATGCGTGTACTCTGTCATGCGATCATGACCGCCGGTAAGTCTCTCCCGCTCCCGATCCCTCAGGCCGCCTTGTCACCTACACTGGTATCTCTTTCGCTTGACTTTGTCAATACGCCGTCTCCATCCACCTTCCATGCTTTGCTTGACCTCCACGTATTCAGCTAGAATCACCCTTGACTCTGCCCGGCCTTCTTGATCATCCGGCACCCAGCACCCCGCTTGGCCCCGATCATCCTGCCGTCGACCGCCAAGTTGCATCCATCACCTGCACACCATGAGACAAGCAAACACATATCTCTAATTCCAATTACAGTTAATCCATAATCAATATACTCAAATAAAATCCCAAATCAATTAAAATCACATCAAAGCTCATGCAAAATTGAAGATCATCAAGCCAAATAAATACCAATGTCAATCACTAATCACAAGTAAACCAAGATACATTTTAATTTGATTTCTCAATCTCCCCCTTGATGAGTGCATTGACAACCCTCAAAGCACAAATATTTTGGTTTGAAGAAATTAAGATAAGCTCATCTAAGTGAACAAAAACTCGAGAAAGAGAAAAATATGTCACTTAGCATAAGAAATGTTGTAAAAGTCCTAAGAGAGGCAAAGACTAGCCAAAATCCTCAAAAAAGCAAGAAAAACTCAAAAACCTATGAACACATGCTGCTCCTTCATGATTGCACATATTCCATTTTTTCCTTTCATTTCTAGATAAATGCAATTTTCTCCCCCTTTGTTGAATATTTGTGCATAATATCTTTGGGCATATTTTCTCCCCCTTTGGCAATGCAAACATCAAGGATACAAGACTATGCAAAAGATGTGCAAATGAAATGCAAGCCTACAAAGCTTCACATATTGATAAAAAAGCACTTGTAAGGACTATAGATGTCAAAACACTAGGAGGAGTAAATAATATAACTCAAAGGCGCACAAAGTCTCAAAGTGAGTTCATGTCACAAGTACCAGGAGTGAAGCAAGTTTTGATCATGTTGTTCAATTATCCAAAAGATGTCACCACAAAAGCATCCATAATTTTATAATCAGTGCAAAAATTAGAGAAACTAGCACTATGTCAAGTTCAAACTAGGCAACCAAGTTCAATCCAACGGGCTATGCAAACACCCACATATCAATCCGAGTCTTAGTTTGACAATATGAAAAATAACATTCTTAGCACATTAAAAAGCACAAGTTAACTTTCTCATTTGATCATTTAACTATCCTCAAGTGAGTTTTAAGCAACCATGGGTTCGCTTCTTTGGCAAACCACATGAAGCCTTAAGCCACCGTATTGGATTCAATTTTAGCTCAAAACTTATTGATTCATTTTGTTGACTCAACATAGGATTCAAGATATACAATTTTTCACAAAGCCAAAATAAGTTATGCCTTTGCGACACAAAAGAGCACATGCTCTCCCAAGGGTTAATCATGAGCTAAACATTTACATAGATAAAGGTCAACGACCCCCAATCCGCTGAACCGAATAAAACAGCCTAGCACAAGCTTTTCACAAAACTAGCCCTAATTTAAGCATTGATTAAGTTAAAGCAAACATTTAAGGGTGACAAGAGATTATGTTCACATTTCAAGTTCATTCTTAGAAAAGAGAAACTTACTCAACATATTTTATGTCATATTTCAATAAGAGCCTAAATTTGCACCAATTATTATACATCCACTACACTTAGCACAAATTCACAACTAGTACAAGAAAGTGCAAAGAACATATAAGTGAAACTTGCTAACATGGTTATCTTACAAATTCTATGCAACGCAAATGCAATAAAAGTAAGATAGAGTATGTATAAAGGTAACTTTCCCTCATACAATGCATAGGGATGACACACATCAAGCTCTTCCCTCAGAAAGGCAAACCCTGTTGCATCTAGAGGCTTGGTAAAGATGTCAGCTAGCTGGTGTTGGGTATCTATATAGCTCAATCCAATGTCTCCCTTCTCATTGTGGCCTCTCAGGAAGTGAAATCTCACATCTATGTGTTTGGTTCTGGAGTGTTGAACTGGGTTATTGGATAAGCTTATGGCACTGGTGTTGTCACACAAAAGTGGCACACTCCTGAAATCTAACCTAAAATCTCTCAAGGTAGAAACCATCTACAAAATTTGTGAGCAACAACTAGCAGCAGCTACATATTCAGCTTCAGCAGTAAACTACGCAACGCTAGACTTCTTGCGAGAAGACAAACACACAAGAGAAGTACCCAAGAAATGACAAGTACCATAAGTACTTTTCCTGTCAATTCTACTCCCAGCAAAATCCACATCCAAAAAGCCACGAAGAGAAAGCGAAGAGGATGCAGAAAACCAAAGGCTATACTCGAGAGTGTGTTTGAGATACCTCAGAATGCGTTTCATCGTTTGGCGGTGAGATATCCTCAGTGAAGCCTAGAAGCGAGCACACAAGCAAACAACGAAGTGGATGTCGAGTCTTGTCACCGTCAGGTATAGGAGGGAGCCGATCATGCTCCTGTACTCCCGCTGGTCCACCTCCTCGCCATCTTCATCCGGATCAAGCACGGTCGAGGTAGCCATCGGTGTCGCCAATGGCTTTGCATCGCTCATGTTGAACTTCTTTAGCAAATCCTTGGTGTATTTTATTTGGTGGACGAATGTACCTTGCTTGTATTGCTTGATTTGTAGCCGAAGGAAGAAGTTGAGCTCGCCCATCATCGACATCTCAAACTCCCTGCTCATAGTTTCTGCAAACTTGACCACAAGTGAATGAGAACAACCACAAAAAATGATATCATCCATGTAAATCTGAACAAGTAAGAAATCATTGCCATACTTGAGAGGGAACAAAGTTTTATCAACTGACCCCATCACATACCCATGTCCTAGCAAGAAAGGCTTAAGCCTATCATACCAAGCCCGTGCCTGCTTAAGCCCATACAAAGCTTTCTGAAGCTTGTATACTCTATGAGGGTATTTGGGATGCTCAAAGCCTGAGGGTTTCTTGACATAGACTTATTCTTCTATGAAACTATGGTGTGAACATTGGGGGGGGGGGGTGACTCTACTAGGACCCAAACTTAGTTTCTCTCAAAGTTTTCAAGCTCTTCATGCATGACATTGACCCAACTCGAATCAGATAAAATATGTCCAACATTATGGGGCTCAAAAGAAGCAACAAATGCAGAATTAGTGAAATGAGCATGAGAAACAGATTTGGACCTCGTTACCCTCTCACCAAGGTCACCGATCATCATCTGTGGGGGATGTCACCGCTGAATGTGTTGAGGGGCTTCGTGCTGCGAGATGGCCTCCCCCTCAAACACTACTGGTGCAGGCTCGAAAGCAGCTGAAGTGGAAGTAAAGGCTGTAGGACCCTCTGCCGGTGTTGAGGTGGCAGGAACTAGGTCGGGAACGAGTGTAGTTGTAGGAAGTAGTGGATCATCCTCGTCATCCCCAAAATCTGGAAGGTCGCTGTCTACAAAAATGCTTTCGCTCATCTCCTGATCACCCGCACACTCAAAGACAGGGCTAGCACAAGGGATTGATTCATCAAAGGTCCAATCACATGACTCCATAATGGTGTTAGTGTCAAGATTAAAGACCCTATAAGACTGACTATGAAGAGAATACCCTAAGAAAATACCATCGGAAGAACACGACTCGAACTTATCAAGATTTGCATGCTTTAGGATGAAGCACCGACAGCCAAAAACTCTCAAATGCGAAACCTTCGGCTTCCTCCCAAAACGCAACTCATAAGAAGTCAAATTCAAGATCGAGCGCAAGAAAATTCTATTGGAGATGTAGCACACCGTGCTAATGGCCTCAACCCAAAACTTCCATGGAGTCCTATACTTATCGAGCATCATCCTAGCCATCTCCACCAAAGTGCGATTCTTCCTCTCAACCACGCCATTCTACTAAAGAATGTGTGGGGCAAAAAATTGATGCTCAATGCCATACTCAAGACAAAAAGCATCAAAGAGATAGTTCTTGAACTCGGTGCCATTATCACTACGAATTGCTTTTAATGCACCAGGGAGTTATTTGAACAATCTTAAAGCCAAACTGCAAAAGTGTGAAAACACTTCATCCTTGCGCACAAGAAATAAAACCCAAGAGTAGCGCGAGAAATCATCAACAATGACAAGTACATACCACTTCCCACCCGTCGAACGAACCTGGGAAGGACCAATAGTATCCATATGGAGAAGTTCTCCCGGTCATTCATTCATCACCAGATTGATTGGTGGATGAGAGGCAGCAACCATCTTTCCATGCCGACAAGAAGCACAAATGAGGTTCTTCTCAAACTTAAGCTTGGGCAATCCTCGAATCAAACCTAGGGCACTCAAATGAATAAGAAAGTCAAAGCTCATATGCCCTAGTATCCTATGCTATATCCAAAGCTCAGAAGAAGGTTGGGCAATCAAACAGTGAGAACCAAGAGACTTAGAAAAATCAGCTCCAAAAACTCTCCCAACTTTGAAAATCGAAAAAATCAAAGCGCCTAAAGAATCAACTCGAGAAGTATCATGTTTGAAATGCACTTCCAAGTCCTCATCCAGCAATTGAGATACAGAAAGCAAATTGTATCCCAAATGCTACACCAAAGCCACATCCTTGAGAGTAAAACTCTCATTCACCCTTACCATACCTTTGGCTTTCACCCTTACTTTCCGATCATCCCTGAAAGTGATGTACTCGTGCCGCTCGTTGGGGTGAGGCTGGAGAACCATGATGTATCTTCGGTCATATGGCGAGAACAACCAGAGTTGTTGAGCCACTTGTTCTCCAGGCCTCCACCTACCACCTTAGAGGGATCAAGCTCGGGGTCACTGTCTTTGTTGTCATCCGCCATGAAGCAGAGACCGATGAGGTCCTTGGCTTCACTTGCGGTTTATCCTCCTCTGAGCTCTCCTCCTCACTTGAAGAGGTGTCGATGTCGCTGAGAGCTACCACGAATGCCCTAGAAGCTGCCTTGGCCACCATCTTGTCACGGTTCTTCTTGAAGAAGGGCTTCTTGTTCTTATTCTTGTGCTTGTCGTAGTCGTGGTCGCGGTCTTCCTTCTTCTTGAGCGCTTGGGGTAGTCTGCCTTGAAGTGGGTGGTGTCACCACACTCAAAGCAGGCACGGTTACTACCCTTCCTCCGGTCTCGACGGTTGTTGTAGAAGCAAGTGAATTTCATCACGATCAGTGCAAGATCCTCATCATCAAGCACATCCACCTACTCCTCTATGATAGAGACCAAGGAAGACAAAGCAAATCCACCAGATAAAGTTTTAGCACAAGAAACACCAACTCCAGACTGGTTGCCACTGCTAGATCCGGAAACCAACGCCATGTTTTGAGACAGGGGGTTTTCGAGACCAATCCAAGGCGCCTTGGCTATTTCGGTGGACTTCAGCTTATTGAAGAGTTCATCATAAGTTAATGTGTTGTAACTTGATGACTCTTCAATGCTCGAGATCTTTACTTCCCATATGCTACGATCTAGAGCATAGAGAAACTTGATCGCTCTCTCGTGATCAGAATAGGGCAAAACACTAGTTGATCGAAGATTGCTAACAATTCTATCAAAGAGAGCAAACATGGCATCCAAAGACTTTCTGGGGCCTTGCACAAACATTTGATATTCTTTGTTGTATGTGCTTTGGCGTCTGGCATTAATCTGATTTGTGTCTTCATGAAAGACACTAGAGTAGTCTAGATCTCCCGAGCAGTACGGATGTGCTGAACCCTATCAAACTCATTCTGACTCAGGCTTGTGAACAAAATATTTCTGGCCTGAATGTGAGTCGTGCGAGTAGCAGGGATCTCGTAGTTGGAATCAATTATCTCCCAAATTGCACTTCCTTGGCTTAAGATATAAACCTGCATGCGCACCTTCCAGTACGAGAAATCACAGCCATCAAACAACGGAATCTTCCCACTTCTCTCCATATCACCTACAGATCACAAAGTCGGTTAAGGTCAACAAGTGATCAAATCAGCTCTGATACCAATTATAGGAACGAGATTGACGATTAGAGGGGGGGGGGAGGTGAATAGGCGCCTCAACAAATTTCTTGCGAAATCGATGGCCTTCTCCTATTTGGATCACCCAATGCACCTCAAAACTCAAGCGGAAGCAATAATAGAGAGAAGTTTTAACAAGAGAAAATCAAGGCAACACGACTCCACAGATGGTATATGAACCATAGGTTCTATTTAAGATCAATCCATGTGTCTTAGCACTCGAAAGATCACAACTTACAAAGAAATAAGAAAACATAAACACCAAGCAACGAAACTCTCCAAGTTGATTGTCTAGAGGCAAGAAAATTTAAGACCCCATCACATAAGCGTGTGTATGCAAATTTTATACCTCTAGCCACAAGAAGAATGACCTCACAAGGTGCTAAAATTTTAGCCCAAAAACCAAAATGAAAATCAAAACCGAAAACCGAAAAACCTACAAACTTGCAAGGGAACCAATAGAGGAAAACTAGAAATTGGGGAATTCGAGTATATACAAAAACATAAACTTCATTACTTAAAGAGGCTAGCTCTATTTTAGGCGAATTACAAAGATTTATCTCTCAAAACTCTCATCTATTATATAGGCTAAGCACTCATCCTTATCTCCTCTAAAACCCTAGCTCTAAGCTCTCAAATGGGTGGCACAGGGGGGTCAAGTGGCTGGTTCAAATTCTCTCATAGCCCTACCTCTCTATTTATAGACCTAGAAAACTTGACCCTAAGTTTCCTAGATTTTTCCTAAAATACCCTTCTCTTGTAGTACACTCCTACCTACCACCAAGGGCATTTTGGTCCATTTTCTTCTCCATTCATCGGACGCCTGCAGTGCCTTCATGACTTAGCTTTGTCTCGACACAAGCTTCGTGATGGTGTCACATACTCCTCCAGTCCTCCCACGGTTTTGAGGCCAAACTGCGAAACCACCTGCACGCTTCTCAAAGTGTGACTTACCGCCTTGCTTACACCTTAAGCAAGCTCTTTGATGTTGACGTGTGTACTCCGTCATGCGATCCTGACCGCCGGCAAGTCTCTCCCGCTCCCGATCCCTCGGGCTACCTTGTCACTTGCACAGGCATCCCCTTCGCTTGACTTTGTCAACACGTCGTCTCCATCCACCTTCCATGCTTTTTTTGACCTCCACGTGTTCAGGTAGAATCATCCTTGACTCTGTCCAGCCTCCTTGATTGTCCGGCACCAAGCACTCTGCTTGGCCTCGATCATCCTGCCGTTGACCGCCAAGTTGCATCCATCACCTGCACACCATGAGACAAACAAACACTATATATATATATATATAATGTGTTTATGCTTAATTTTAGTTTCTGTTGTGCCACCCCTAGTTACAATCTAAAAAATAGTAGATTTACAATCCGTAAGACAGGGAGTTATAACTAGACGTAAATTAAAAAAAATCAAGTTGCAATTGCGTTATGTATGAATTTATCTCTTAACGAATTCCTTGCCTAATGATGTACAACCTAAGAAATACGATTGTAATTGTAGTACAATCTAAAATGTAACTCGTTAGCTTTTTGTATTGCAATTATGTATTTTTGGACGTGCAATTGTAACTGGTCTACCTAGCGGATTGTAACAGACAGTTGTTTGAGTTGTAACTGGATGATAGCACAATAGTAAACTACAATGCGCCTAGAGGTAGAATAGACTCGCCGTGTGTATATCATCCACACTAACAATCCATCCTTCTCCCCCAAAAGGGGATTTTAGTAAATAACCAAATATAACACCGGGGCTAAGGGTCAAATTGGTAATTTTTCTTACATCCCCCCCTGGGGCCCAGGTATCATATACGCCGCCACAATAAAGAGCTTTGAATACTAGAAGAAAAGCACCTATACCTAACAAAATTAAGTGAATACCAAAAATTGTAGTCATTTTATTTCTATCTTTCTATACATAACCAAAGAATGGAAAAGATTCTTCAAGAGTCTCGGGTCCCATAAGCGTGTGATAAATGCCACCGAAGCCTAAGACTGCGGAGGAAATTAGGTGCAGTACTCCAGATACAATGTATGGAAAAGTATCTATAACTTCTCCCCCCGGCCCTACTCCGCAACCTAGAGTAGCTAAGTGCGGAAGTAAAATCAATCCTTGTTCATACATGGGCTTTAAAGAAAAGAAAACTATACTAAAGGAAATATAGGATATCCATACTAAAATCTAAAAAAAGGTATACATATTAGGGCTATACGGATTCGAACCATAGACCTTCTCGGTAAAACAGATCAATGGATTATTATCGAAATGATTCGAACTATTTCAATGACCCAACATTCATTTTTCTGCATTGGGCTCTTTCATCAACTGATGTAAAGATCAGTTAATCCACCATAGTTTTCTTTATGGAAAGATAATAAGATGGCTCCCTGTGCTCTGATTGATTATTTGTATTATAATCTATCTAGGAGCAATACCGAAGTGTTTCAAAGGAGGATTACCTTGACTTAGGTCTGCCTCCGGCCTAAATTAAATCAACCTATCATTTGTTCCTTTAACCAAAAAAAGTATTTCTATTTTCCATGTCCAATCGTGGAGCCCAGAATTTCTACAATAAATTAGATAGGTAGCTAAGCTAATCTAGTTCCCTATTCATGTGTCTGTTGTCATTCTACTGCAACAGTTGTACTGGAATGATGAATACCTTGAGCAGGTAGAAATAGAAAGAATTTTTCTAAAAAGGAAAAGGACATCTTATTCTCTTTGCGAGAACTTCAGAAACAACAAAATTCGATTCAAGCTAATCAGCCGGAAGTTTGTTAAGTGCTCTGGCCTCGAAAGTTTTGGTATGAGAACAACTATAGTATCACATAAACCTTATGATATATCATCTCCACCCAAGAAACTCCTAACTGCTTCAAAAGTCTTGGTAAATAAGCTGAAAGTTATCTTGCCAAATATCATAGCTGAAGAGCAAAGCTCTTCCGTCCCAGGAAGATTAATCATGGACGATGTGCTCATAGCATATGAATGCATGCACATGATCAGGAGGCAACAAGCAAAGACTCCATTTTTCGCTCTAAAAATTGACATGATGAAAGCATATGATAGAGTTGAGTGCGCCTACTTGCAAGGTGTCCTGAATAAGCTTGGTTTTGCACCGAGGTGGATTAACAGTGTCATGCGATGTGTTTCCTCGGTCCGCTATGTAGTTAGAGTGAACGAGGAGGTATCTGCACTGTTCACTCCGACTCGCAGCTTGAGACAAGGGGATCCAACCAGTTCATATTTATTTCTACTTTGTGTGGAGGGTCTCTCCAGTCTATTGAAGAAAGAGGAACAAGTAGGCATGCTGAAGGTGGTGAGAAATGGAGCAGCAGGGCCAGCCATCTAACACCTCTTATTTGTCGATGACAGCATTTTCTTCACAAGAGCTAATGACAGTAGCGTCAACACACTTAAAACAACTTTACGAACCTACAGTGAAGGTTCGGGCCAAAAACTTAACCTGCAAAAATCCTCCTTGTTTTTGGAAATAGCTGCCCTAATGATGTCAAACAACAAGTTATGGTTTCTTTAGACGTGCATAATATAACTCTACAGGCTAATTATCTTGGCATGCCAACCTTTGTGGGGCAATCAAGAATGAGTGCCTTCAACTACACCTCTGACAACATGTGGAAAAGGGTACAGGGGTGGAGTGATAAACCAATGTCCAGAGCCGGGAAGGAGGTTATGTTAAAGTCGGTGGCCCAAACTATTCTTACTTATGTCATGACCTGCTTCCAGCTACCTGCAGGGGTATGTGACAAGATTCGATCAACAATATCTAACCATTGGTGGGGCTTTGAAAATGGTAAAAAGAAGACGCATTAGAGCTCCTGGGACTGGCTGACAACACCTAAGGTTCCTTGGGGGATGGGTTTTAGGGACATGGAGTTATTTAATTAGGCTATGCTGGGCCGGTAGTGCTGGCGTTTGTTGACGGTCCCAGAATCACTTTGTGCAAGAGTTCTTAAAGGGAGGTACCACCCAACTAGCTCCTTCATGGATTCTAGTCTAACCCGTAGTTGCTCGTACACCTGGCGGAGCTTAATGCATGCTAAGCAACTCTTGGACCACGGTATTATTTGGCGAGTGGGCAATGGAGAAAATATCAATTTGATCCGGGACCGGTTGGTTCCTGGGTCACCACTTCACCCCATTTGCCACACTATACATCTACCTGATGACCTCAAAGTAAGTTTTTTAATTGATGATGTTTCTGGTTTGTGGAACGAGGAAGTTGTTTGAGCTTGCTTTAGTACACAAGATGCAGAACTCATTCTCAAAATCCCACTAATTTTGAACCGAGTACAAGATTTTGTGGCTTGGCCTCATACACGATTCGGTTCGTACACTATTAAGTCTGCATACTTTATGGCTAGAATGGAGAACTTTTACAATGTTGCGAGCTCTATTGGAAAGGGTACAACATCAAACCATTCAGGCATGTCAAAGGGATGGAAGCAACTCTGGGCGATCAAGGCACCACCAAAGATGAAAATTGTTTTATGGAGGTTGGCACACAATTGCCTTCATACAGGTCAATAGTTGAAAAGTAGACGCATTCCTGCTCCTGAAGAATGTTGTTATTGTGGAAGAGAAGAAATTCTTGATCATGCATTCCTATCCTGTCAATTTGTTGCTGAATTATAGAGAGAGCTAAAGAAGGGATACGATATAACAAAACGCCTGAAAATTTTCTGTTCAGCCAAGCAATGGTTATTTGACTTCTTGGTGGACTCTACGGAGGAGAAAGCCACAATCTTAACAATCACTCGCTGGCATATTTGGGAGGCTAGGAAGGGGGTGAGGAATGGCAACCACCAAGTGCATCCTCTGTGCATCGTTGAGAAAATCAGAGCATACGTTGAGATGATTATGATGCATCTTTACAAACCCGTTGACTCCAAAAGGTGTGACCCTGCTAGGCCTAAACAATGGGCTCTGTTGCTGGAAAGATGGGTTAAAGTGAATGTCAATGCCACTCTTTTTGCAGATTCCAATTGGATGGGAATTGGTTTAGTGATTAGAGACAACAAGGGTTTTTTTCTTGCTGCTTGCAGGCAGGGTAGTGACAAGGTCACTGAACCGGAGATTGCAGAAGCGATTGCTGTCCGGCATGTAGTCCACTTTGTCTCACCCCTCCCTTATAATCAAGTGATTTTTGCCTCTGATTGCCTCTCGCTGGTACAAAAGCTCCAATCGAACTCCAAGGATCGATCTGTTGTGGATATGGTCGTTCAGGATATCAAGCAACAGGCAAGAGGTTCTTCTGTTTTTTTTCTTCTTTCAGCCATGTTAATAGATGTTGTAATTTGGTAGCTCATGTCCTAGCAAGATCAGCTGATTAGCTTCCTGATTCTGTTTGGTTTCATGAAGCTCCAGTTCTTATATGTGTTTCTTTATGTAACGATCAGTTGAACCAATGAAAGGCTACCCGTTATGCTAAAAAAAAAAACTCCACGCTGCCGCAGTCGCAGGACAATACTTGCAAAGCAACAAAAGAACATGATGCAGTTTCATAATCTCCAGTGCTTGGCTAGTGATGAATGACGAGTTGGTAGAAAAGCAAATAAGCATGTTTGACCTTTGCCAGAGCTTAATTGGTGTTTAGCTGGGATTGAAGGCCTTTTTGATTGTTAGTTGTTGATTTGCCAGAGCTTAATCGTATGTTCAAGGCCCATTCTACCAGACTTCATATGTTCAAGGCCCTGTTTGGGCGAACCAAATCCACGTTGGATCAAAGTACATCTATACCCCTATAAAATGCATGAGTTATAACAGAACTGGATGATCTACACAGAAACTAAGTGAATATGTATCTTAATTTATATATGATGAGTCATTGATATAGATTAAGTTGAGTTGAGTTTGGTTTGCATAAGCATGTCCATATATTACAATGCATGATTATGACTAACCGGAGTCTACAAACATGGAATTGGAGTTTTTATCTTTGAGCTAGGAAAATTATTAACATCGGATGGTCCGGTGCTTAGAAAGAATACCACACTAGATGGTCTGGCGCTTAGAAAAATTTCACACTAGAGTTCAATTCAGAAGTGAAAATTAAAGAACTCACCGGATGATCCGGTGATAAAGTGATGTGCACACTAGAATATTTTACAGGAGAAGTGCAATTTTTGGAAAAATGAGTTTGAACTCACCGGATGGTCTGGTCCTCAGAAGGTGTATACACCGGAGGCTTCGCTAGAGCTTTTTCTAGAAGGTTTTCAGTGGAGAAAGGTTTTGTATACACCGGGTGGTCAGGTCATTGAAATTGTGCACACCAGATGCTTCGTTGGAGCATTTTCCAAAAGTGTTCCTTTGGCTCAATGGAGTTGTACACACTGGATGTTTCGGTGCTTGTACTACCATTAACACTGGAACATCCGGTGTTCACGATTTTTTTTTTGTTGTGATGAGCTTTCGACAAGCAATTTTGATTTTGGATTAATCAGAGATGGAGAAATGAGGGAGGGCTGTGAGAGCCCCTTGAGCTAGTCATTTGAGAGCATTTGACATGGAGTTGTAGGGTTTTAGAAGAGAGAAGAGCTTAGCCTATGTGTTAGGTGAGAGACTTGTATCAAAAACACTTTGTAATCCGCTGAAAATAGAGTGTTTCTCTGTAAGTAATGATGATTATGTTTCCTCTTATATTTGTGTTTATCTCATTCTAGTTTTCCTCTCTTGGCTCTCTTGCATGATAACAAGTTTTTAGTTTTTGTTGTGATTTTTGTTTTTGTTAGAGCTAAATTTTTCCACCGTGTTGAAGTTATTCTTGTTGTTATTAGAGAGATAAGAATCATGTATGAGTTGATCTTGAACCATCTCCTACCTCTAGATACATCAATTTGGAGAATTTCTTCATCCGATGCCTAGTTCTTTGGATCTAAGTATTTTCTCATCAATTTGCAAGTTTTTATGAACTATGACACATTGGTTTTCTATGGAAACTAGAATTTAGATTCATTCATTGAAGCTATGTTCTTTTCAATTTACAAGTTTTTGTGAGCTATGACATTTAAATTGGTTTTTGTGAGCCATGCGAAAAATTTTAGTGTGATTTATTTCTCTTTATCTTTCTTTCGCTCTTTAATTTGAGGCACATTAGGTAAAAAATTAGAATAGGTCATTTAAGACTTCGGTGAGCCTCTTATTCACCTTCTTTCTAATCTTCTTCTTTGACCCTATATATATATATATATATATATATATATATATATATATATATATATATATATATATATATATATATATATATATATATATATATATATATATATTGTACACTATCAAACGATCTAGAGTTAAAAATTCTTGTCAGCCCCTACCATCACTTTCCTTCGCCGCATGTTACGGTGATTTGGAAACCGCTGGACCACTTCATACACTGATATGGCCCTAGCGCCCGGCCCCGCCTTCGCACTCCACCCTGTCCCCGAACTTGCCGCCGCACTGCCGCTTTTGCCTCCGCTCAGGCGACCGCTTTGTGGTTTCCATCAGATGGTGGAGGTGGTGGCGGCGCTAACGGAGATCTGTGAGGCGCTCTCGTTCTGTGTGGAGGACGCTGGGGGTACTTCCCCATGGAGGCAGCCGTGTGGGCGCTGGTGTGGCTAGCCTGCGGCAGTGGCGATGGGGCTGGGGCAAGCCCCGATGTGATAAAGCTCTTCGTGGGCGCCATCACGTACTCTGCGACGCCATGCCTCGCACCTCCGAGCCGTCGTCCGCCACGGTGTTATGCTCTGCTAGCTATCGCCATGTTAAATACTGTCTATCTCTCTTGGGCTTATTGTCTTGTAATTGGTTAGCCCAATAGGTTAGCTCCGGGCCTCATGTTGGCCTTCATGCAAATACTGTCTAAAGCAAGTGTACTTAGCTTTTGCCTACGCTGGGGATCGGAGGGAAGAAATAGACACCAAATTTCCTCATTACTCCTGTGTTATTGTGCTTTCTGTGACGTTTATTTTGCGCTGGCCCAGCCCAATTCTCAGCGCAGCCCAGCCCATCTCCCTCTCTCTCTCTCGCTGACAGCCGGGCCCCGCTTGTTAGCATCATCTTCCGCTCGCGCTCGCACCCGTGCCCACCGCGCAGCTCGCCCGAATCCGCCAGCGCACGTCTAGCCCTCGTGCCCACGCTCCCCGCAACGGCACGCACTCATCCGCACTTTAAGTTGCGCCCGTAGCCCCCGTGCCTCCCCCACCCGCACTCCCTTTTGCCGAGAGACCGAGCCGCCATTGCTGCGGCCGCAGAGCTCCACCGTCCACCATGCTCGTGCCCTCCCCGTCGCGTCTGAGCGCGCCATCGGATTCGCAAGAGCACGAGGATCGTTCCCCGCTGCTTCTCGTCGCCCTTCGACCACCATAGCCGTCCTCCCGTCGAGCTCCGATGAGTCTCACCGCCATTCACCGTCGCCGGCCTTCATCGTTATTTTCCGAGGTCAGCTAACCGTCTCTCCGGCACTGCAGAACCCCGTGGGAGCTTCCTCGTCCGTCAATTCCACAGCTCTGTCGCTGTAGACGTGGTTCCGCCGAGCACCGGCTGCCGCCGCTGCTTCTCTCCATCGCCGACCACCGCCAAGACCCCGCCGACCGCCGTGAAGCCTTCGGTGTGACTCCCCATCACTTCCTCCTTCAATTGCGCCATCTCCCGTAGACTTTGGTAGGCCGTAGCTCGGTATTGTGCTTCGATGGCGATGCTCTGGCGAGACCCGAGGAGGTGCCGTTGTCCTTTTGTCGCCGCCGGCCGTTAAACCTCCCCAACCGCCGTGTGCCGTTAGATCTTCCACCGACGGCCCAAATTAGATAGGCCAAACCCCTTACCCCTTTGGTCTACCATGGACCAGTGGACTCAGTCCACGGTGCCGGTCCACCGTCCCAGTTAGCAGCCCCGTAGGCGCCACGTCAGCTCCTGAGCCGAGTCAGTAGCCGCGTAAGTCGCCACGTCAGCCCACCCGAGCCTAGTGAGCCTGCTGACGCAATAAATAGGTTTTTCAGTACAAATATAATTCCCTTATTCTCTGAAATTAGGTAATTTTACATTTAGGCCCTCAAACTTTTCTATTTTCACAAATATGCCCCTGGTTGCTACCGTATTTTACTTTTAGCCCCCTAAACTTTTGTATAATTACAAATAGGTCTCTAAATTTTACATATAGGTCCTTGGAACTTTCTATTTTTGCAATTTAGCCCCTGTAATTTTTCAGAAAAGCCCCTATGATTAAAATCATCATAACTTTTTCATACGAGCTTCGATTTAGGCGATTCTTGCGCTCCCACGATCGTAGAAATGTGTACTATCCATTAGTAACCTTTTTATAGTGCATTGCTGCTGTTTTGTGTTCTGTTCTTAGATGTTGTGTTTGTTTGTTTTTGGTGTGAGCGATTGCTTTAGGAGACGAGCAGTGTGTGAGCTTGCAGGACCAGACGTTCGAGGAATTTGATCAACCAGTATTCGAAGGCAAGTGTCCTTGATTACTTTGACACCATTATAGGACAATGTAGCTTTTATTTTTCTAGATGCATGCTTGTTTAATATGGAATCCCATGGTTAGGGTTTTACTAGATTTTGGTTGACATTCCTTGTCGCTGTTGATGAGTTATGGAAAATAAAGGGTAGATGTGCTAGTGCTGTTATGGTAGGGGTAAATATTAATCTGCACTAGTGTTTATACAACAAGAATTTGGGTATGGTAACCTTGTAGTTACATGGTATATGGATCCTAACTGGATGGTTAGTTTGAGGTGGAGCTGCATAGCAGGTCTGTTGTTGTTCCTATGGGGATCCTAAGGACTGGTTTATGAAGCCTGTTACCCGACATAACAGCGCAACCACGAGGCTTATATGGGTACAACCTGGCCAAATAATTTGTTGTCCTTCATATTCTGTACGCACCAGTGGATGGTTAAGTGGCACAAGAGGGGGCCTCTGCAGTGGATGGAATCTCTGTTAGCGGTGAAACCTTAGTGGGTGCCTATAGATTTGGAGGCGCTTTGTAAAGGCGTCGTAGTGAGACCCCGACTCTACACCCCGGAAGTGTAAAGCAAAACAGGAATCACGAGTCATGGGTAAAGTGTGCAAACTCTGCAGAGTGTAAATCTGATCGATCAGCCGTGCTTATGATTAAGAGCGGACTTGGACTTCTTCATAATTAGTGGAGATCTTGAATGGTTGGTTTTGGGTAGTCGGGTGGTGGGACCCCGATGAGTTAGTAGCCGGATATAGGATATCTGGTGAGTCTGGTAGTCGGATGAAATTCGATGAGTTGTCTCCTTTGATGTTGGAGTCATAACCTAGGAAATAAGTTGCTATGTCTTTTGAGTCCTAGATTAGTTTGGCATAGTTGCAGTCAGCCCGAGTAAAGCTTTTCCTTGTCTTAAAGCCTACATGTCATGTTTTTCCACACTTGCTGAGTACTCTATGTACTCACGTTTGCCTTCTCCCAACTTCTTGATGCTACTCAGAAGGCAAAGTTTTCAAAGGCCTTCCGGATGATGGAGCCGAGTTTTAGGCGAAGGAAGACGTCAACCAGAAGACCATGTCATAGGCTGGCACTCCTCCGGACAATGCCTGTGGATGGATGGAAGTCCTGCTGCTGCTGAAAGCTATCTTAGTGTTTTCTTTTAGACCTGCAGGTCCTTTTGTAATAAATATTATCGTTATTTAATGAAATAGTTATGTTATCACTGATGATGTCACCGCATGTATGAAAACTTGATCCTGGCATATATGTGGAATACATCTAGTTTGTTCTCTTGAAACCGAATGTGACAGAGGTGATATCAGAGCCGTGTTGATCGTAGGACGCAAGCCTAGCTAGAAATGGTCGATATTAAGGACATATCTCTGTTACAAAAACAATTAGTTTTTGAAAAATCTTTTACTCAGCCTGTGTTGTTTCTACACTCCCTTCTATTGCCTTTGTTTTAAAATTTTTGCAAAATTGTTATTGACTCCTCTCTCTTTCAAAATTTTAGATGGTCCGTACGAAGCAGATGCCCCGCCAGCAGATTGGAGGCTTCATTCTATGAGAGCTCCCTCAGAGGTTACTTGGGCATTTCAGTCACCCATAGAGTTTCATTCTTCTGGACTACAGGCGAGGGAGTTACCTCGCAAGCTCTGGACGATCCTAAAGGGCCTAGGCTATCAGGAGGCCCCAGTCTACAAGGGGATCCGGACACCGCTCAGCAGCCATGGCTACGCCTGGATGGTGGAGGTAACCATCTTCGAGAAGAACCCGGATGACGATGGAAGCAAGGTGCGCAGGATCCACTCAGCCGTTGCCCCGAGAGAGACCTTCACGGTTGGGATCGGCGACGCAGCTCGCTAGACACTGTCAGTCCTCTGCGTAGAGTACCACGATGTCCTTTAGACTACGCTATACCACTTCTACCCACAGCGTGCGAGTGGCAGCTTGGAGGTCATCTTTGCCCCCACCAACAGGGAGGGTGACGCCAGACTGGTGGAGCAGGTTTGCTTCACTGACACCTTGACACAGGAGCTAGATAGAGCCCTCAACAAGGTACACAACATGCACCTGAGGCTCGCTGAAGCAGAGGAGGGGGTTCACTGATGCCGGAAGATTCAGAAGAAGAACCTGAGGAGAGGCCTGATCCAGAGTTGCCCTGCTCTCCTCCCGCAAGAAGGTCCATCTTGAAGCTGCTCTACAAGTTGCACCATAGGATCTTTCAGAGGGTAGCGATAGTTCCTAAGTTAGTAGTTTTCCCAGCAGTAGTTTAGCGTCATTTAGATGTCATTTCTTCATTTAATGATTTTGCTTGTTTTCTATGCTGTGAACTGGGTGTTAGAATTGCTTTGTGTGTGTCGATGCGATGTGAAAGTTTATCTTTCGCAGTTGTTTCTGTCCTCAATCTCTATAAATCAGTTTTTGAGTCTTTGTTATTCTTCATATGTCCTTGCCCTATTCTCGTGCCCAATCTCATGTTCTTGCAACCGTCATATGGTGAACACGAGGAATGTGAACAATGCTGGCGTCAATAGGAACAACGCTGAAGGCAGTAACCCTAATGCTCACCCCCAGGATGACAACCAGGACAATTTTCCTCCTGGAACAGGAGAACCAACTGGAACCCGGTGGACCCAATGCAGATGATGGCCGTGCAAACTCAGATTCTACAAGGATTGATGTAGGCCATGGCGAGACTTCAGCAGGCACATCCAGCTTATCAAGCACCGTCATCGCCACCGCAAATGTAGCCGCAGAACAAGTTAACGGACTTCCTGAGCACCAAGCCATATACTTTTGCACAGGCAGTCGAGCCAATGGATGCTGATGATTGGCTCAAGATAATTGAAAACAAGCTGCAGATTTCTCAGTGAAAAGGCAGGGAAAGAGTCCTCTTCGCTTCACACCAACTTGTAGGACTAGCTTCAGATTGGTGGGTAGCATATACAGCCGCCCATGATGACCCCCAAGAAATTACCTGGAGAGAATTCAAGGACAGTTTTTGTAAGAACCACATGCCAGAAGGGGAAGTGAAGCTTAAACGAAGAGAGTTCCTGGGATTAAAGCAAGGTCCCATGTTAGTGCGTGAATACCTTACCAAATTCATGCAGCTATCCTGCTATGCTCCCGGAGATGTGGACACGGATGAAAAGAAACAAGATTTTTTCTTGGAAGGTTTGATACCTGGACTTCAGTACTCCCTCTCAGCCAGTGAGTACTCAAGCTTCCAGAAGCTTGTTGACAGAGCCTTCATTCTAGAGAAGAAGAAACAAAATTTAGGAGAAGAGCACAAGAGGATGATGCAGGGTCAGTCCTCAAGCAGCAACACCCGTCCCCGCTTCAACCCACCTCCCTCAAGATAGGTGTATCACCAGGCAGGCCAGAACCAGCAACAGAGGGCACCCAACCAGGCTTTAGGAACCTTCAGTCAACCGAAGCAGCAGTTCCAACAACAACAACACTCCAACTACCCAGCCTCACGCCCTGTGAACAAGAACCAGCAGCAACAGGGTTGCACTGGCCAGGGAACCAGTACCATTGGCCCATGTTTCAGCTGTGGGAACTTTGGGCACCTTGCCAATAAGTGCCCCAAGAAGCAGTATGGTCAAGCCAACAACCAGCAGCAGAATCACCCCGAAGGTCAGCCACAGCAGCAGCCTCATCAGAACTTCGTAAGTGGGCGAGTCAACCACGTCGCAGCAGAGGATGCCCAAGATGCCCTAGATGTGGTACTTGGTATGTTCCCTGCCAACTCTCATCCTGCTACAGTTTTATTTGATTCCGGAGCAACACACTCCTTTGTTTCAACTAATTTCATAGAAAAGCATAATCTGCCGGTAGCCATAATGAAAAGTCGATTGCTAGTTAGTTCTCCAGACGGAGAAATGGAATCGAGGCATGTATGCCCTAAGATAAGCCTTGCCATAGAAGGGGTAGAATTCCCTGCAAACCTTATCGTCTTGGAATCTAAAGGGATAGATATCATTCTAGGAATGGATTGGTTGGCTAAATTCAACGGAGTGATAGGATGTGCTACCAAGACAGTTCAGTTGACACATACATGTGGCACCAAGGTGGAGTTCAAGGCCACAACAGAATCAGGAGGGAATATCAAGCTTAACCAAGCCAAGGCAGTGGAGGAAGTCAGAGTAGTCAGTGAGTTTTCGGATGTCTTCCCTGAAGAATTGCCAGGTATGCCACCAGACCGAGACACTGAGTTCATTATTGAATTAGTACCTGCAACTACTCCTATATATAAGAGACCATACTGAATGGATGCCAATCAGTTAGCAGAGTTCAAGGAGCAAATCCTAGAGCTATTAGACAAGGGGTTTATTTGCCCCAGCACCTCACCCTAGGGAGCCCCGGTTATCTTTGTGCCAAAGAAAGATTGAACTCAAAGAATGTGCATCGATTATCGTGCACTTAATGAGGTGACCATTAAGAATAAGTACCCCTTACCTCGTATTGAGGATTTGTTTGATTAGCTAAAAGGAGCATGTGTCTTTTCCAAGATTGATCTACGGTCAGGGTACCATCAGCTAAAGATTCGAGCATCGGACATCCCCAAGACCGCTTTTGTCACTCGATATGGTCTGTATGAGTTTACAATATGGTCTTTTGGATTGACCTCACCAGCCTCTGCTTCATGGCAGACGACAACAATGACAGTGACCCCGAGCTTGATCCCTCTAAGGTATTACCTTCCTATGACCAGCTTTCCATCCAAGTTGATACCTTGAATGATGCTCTTGTTAGCTAGGATAGGTTACTTAAGAAAGCTGTGCGTGAGTTGAAGGAGCTTAGGCCTAAGTATGAGTTTGTTTCTTCTGAGCTTGAATTGCTTAGGTCTAGGCATATTGATGAGGAGTGTGAGAGTTGTTTGGTGGTTATGACAGAACTTGTCGAGCTTCAGGCTTTGCATGCTGAAGTTGCCAGTCGACTTGAGACTGCTGAGAAAAAGCTCTCTAGGGAGGAGTCTAGATCCACTCTCTTAGGCGCCTGCATGAATTGCCCTTTGCTTGCAAATGATGTTGAACTGAAAGCAGTGTGCATCAAGGAGTTGGAATCTAGATTGGAGAGTGCTGGGAGTTCAAAGGATGTGCAGCCGAATTGTCTCACCTGCATCATCTTTCAAGACAAACTCAGCTGGGTTATAGGGCAAGTTGAGAAGCTTTTAGCCGAGAATGAGTATCTCCTTTCTCTAGTGGAGAAATGCTCAGAATGCAAGGGCAAAATGAATTTAATCTTGGCCAAGACCAACATGTGTGCCGATAAGGTGGGTTTGGCTCTTGGGTTGGGTTTTGAGAGGGTGGCTTACAATGGGGAGAGTAAGACTATTTTCACTACATCTACTACCCTTGAAGCTGAGAAATCCAAAATTAATGCCACACCACAACTCAACAAGAAGAAACCCACACCACAGTCTACTTAGAAGAAGCCTGCACAAAAACCCAAGAGAGCTTCTCAGTCTCAGATGAGAGCCTTTGTGAGAGAGCCTAGAGTGACCGGCGGTCAAGTTCCTAAGAGATGCTACCACTACCCCTACTACCAGGGAGAGGGTTACATGGTTGGGTTTGCTTTTGCCGTAGGAGGGATGAGCAGCGTGAGTGGGAGTGGAGTACTCGAGACATGTACCGCCCCTCTGTTAGTGTACATGAGCCTTCTACTCGCTCCTATCCATGAGTCTCTAGTGCTTTTCATTCTCTTCCTAGAGGTGGTGCCCGACGTGGATTTTATGGTGACTCATATGATTTTGGTCCACGTGTAAGAGGATTTGAGTCCCAGTGCTTTGGCGGACCACATTTTCCTCATCGTGGTACTCGCCCCCAGCGTGTTGGTGTTGAGTTGCATGCACATACTATTTCTATTTCAGGGCGGATGACCCAGTACTGGATTCCTAGAAGGTTTTTGACTAACCCCAGTACTGAGCCATCCAACTTCTATTCTTCTCATATGTAGGTGGCAGACGGAGGCCTGGAGAACAAGTGGCTTTTCGACTCCGGTTGTTCGCGCCACATGACCAGAGATTCATCATGGTTCTCTAGCCTCACCCCCGTGAAGCGACACGAGTACATCACATTCGGGGATGATCGAAAAGGAAGGGTGAAAGCCAAAGGTCTGATAAGGGTGAATGAGAGTTTTACTCTCAAAGATGTGGCTTTGGTGGAGCATCTAGGATACAATCTTCTCTCTGTATCTCAGTTGCTAGATGAGGATTTGGAAGTGCGTTTCAAACGCAATACTTCTCGAGTTCTTGACTATTCTGGCGCTTTGATTTTCAAGATTTCTCGAGTTGGGAGAGTTTTTGGAGCTAATTTTTCTGAGTCTTCTAGTTATTCTTGATGTTTACTTGCCGAACCTTCTTCCTGAGCTTTGGATGTGGCACAGGAGACTAGGGCATATGAGTTTTGATTTGCTTACTCATTTGAGTGCCCTAGGTTTGATCCGAGGATTGCCCAAGCTCAAGTTTGAGAAGAACCTTATGTGTGCTCCTTGTCGGCATGGCAAGATGGTTGCCGCTCCTCACCCACCAGTCAATCTGGTGATGACTGAATGACCAGGAGAACTTCTCCATATGGACATTGTTGGTCCTTCTCGGGTTCGTTCAGCGGGTGGGAAGTGGTATGTTCTTGTCATTGTTGATGATTTCTCTCGCTACTCTTGGGTTTTCTTTCTTGTGAGCAAGGATGAAGTGTTCTCACACTTTCAGAGCTTAGCTTTGAGATTGTTCAAGGAACTCCCTGGTGCATTGAAAGAAATTCACAGTGATAATGGCACCGAGTTCAAGAACTATCTCTTTGATGCTTTCTGTCTTGAGGATGGCATTGTGTGAGGGAGAGTTGCCTTTGTACATACTCTATCTTTCTTTTGTTGCATTTGCTTTGCATAGCATTTTTGTAAGATAATCATGTTAGCAAGCTTTACTTATATGTTCTTTGCACTTTCTTGTACTAGTTGTGAATTTGTGCTAAGTGTAGTGGATGTATAACAATTTGTGCAAACTTAGGCTCTTAGTGAAACATGGCATAAAATCTGTTGAGCAAGCTTGTCTTTTCTAAGAATGAACTTGAAATGTGAATATAATCTCTTTTCATCCTTGAGTGTTTGCTTTAGCTTGATCAGTGCTTAAATTAGGGCTAGTTCTGTGAAAAGCTTGTGCTAGGCCGCTTTGTTCAGTTCAACGGATTAGGGGTCTTTGACCTTTGTCTATGTAAATGTTTAGCCCATGATTAACCCTTGGGAGAGCATGTGCTCTTTGTGTCGTAAAGGCACAACTTGTTTTGGCTTTGTGAAAAATTGCATTTCTTGAATCCTATGTTGAGTCAATAAAATGAATGATCAAGTTTTTAGCTAAAATTGAATCCAATACAGTGGCTTAAGACTTCATGTGGTTTGCCAAAGAAGTGAACCCATGGTTGCTTAAAACTCACTTGAGGATAGTTAAATGATCAAATGAGAAAGTTAACTTGTGCTTTTTAATGTGCTAAGAATGTTGTTTTTCATGCAGTCAAACTAAGGCTTGGATTGATATGTGGGTGTTTGCATAGCCCATTGGGTTGAACTTGGTTGCCTAGTTTGAACTTGACATAACACTAGTTTCTCTAATCTTTGCACAGATCATGAAACTGTGGATGCTTTTGTGGTGACATCTTTTGGATAATTGAACAACATGATCAAAATTTGCTTCACTCCCGGTGCTTGTGACATGAACTCACTTCGAGACTTTGTGCGCCTTTGAGTTATATTGTTTACTTCTCATAGTGTTTTGACATCTCTAGTTTTTGAAAGTGCTTTGTGACCTATATGTGAAGCTTTGTAGGCTTGCATTTCATTTGCACATCTTTCACATAGCCTTGTATCCTTGATGTTTGCATTGCCAAAGGGGGAGAAAATATGCCCAAAGATATTATGCACAAATATTCAACAAAGGGGAGAAAATTGCGTTTATCTAGAAATGAAAGAGGGAAAAATGGAAAATGTGCAATCATCAAGGAGGAGCATGTGTTTTTGAGTTTTTTGAGTTTTTCTTGCTCTTTTGAGGTTTTTGGCTCGTCTTTACCTCTCTTAGGGATTTTTGCAACCTTTCTTATGCCAAGTGCCATATTTTGCTCTTTCTCGAGTTTTTGGTCACTTGGATGAGCTTATCTTGTTTTAATTTCTTCAAACCAAAATCTTTGTGCTTTGAGGGTTGTCAATGCACTCATCAAGGGGGAGATTGAGAAACCAAGTTGAAATATGCCTTGGTTTACTTGTCATGAGTGATTGACATTGTTGTTTATTTGGTTTTATGATCTTCGGTTTTGCAAGAGCTTTGATGTGATTTGAATTGATTTAGGATTTTATTTGAGCATATTGATTATGGACTAATTGGAATTTAAGTTGGAGATATGTGTTTGCTTGTCTCATGGTGTATAGGTGATGGATGCAACTTGGCGGTCGACGGTGGGATGATCAGGGCCAAGCGGAGTGCTTGGTGCCAGATGATCAAGGAGGCCGGGCAGAGTCAAGGGTGATCCTAGCTGCACACGTGGAGGTCAAGCAAAGTATTGAAGGTGGAAGAAGACGGCGTGTTGATAAAGTCAAGTGAAGGGGATACCGGTGCAAGTGACAAGACGGTCCGAGGGATCGAGAGCGGGAGAGACTTGCTGGTAGTCAGGATTGCATGACGGAGTACACACGTCGACATCGAAACGCTTGCTTAAGGTGTAAGTGAGGCGGTGAGTCATGCTTTGAGAAGCGTGCAGGCGGTTTCGTGGTTTGGCCTCAAAATCGTGAGAGGACTGGAGGAGTACGTGGCACCATCACGAAGCTTGCATCGAGGTGAAACTAAGTCGTGAAGGCATCGCGGCCGTCCGATGAATGGAGAAAAAATGGACCAAAATGCCCTCGGTGGTAGGTAGGAGTATACTACAAGAGAGGGATATTTGGGAAAAAAGCTAGGAAACCTAGGGGTCAAGTTTCCTAGGTCTATAAATAGAGGATTTAGGCTATGAGAGAGTTTCAACCAGCCATTTGAGCCCCTTATGCCACCCATATGAGAGCCTTGTGTTAGGGTTTTAGTAGAGAGGAAGAGGAGTGCTTAGCCTATGTATTAGGTGAGGGTTTTGTGAGAAAAAATCTTTGTAATCTGCCTAAAATAGAGCTGACCTCTGCTTTAATGAAGTATATTTTTCTTCATGTTATTGTGCTCACCTCCTTCTAGTTTCCATCTATTGGTTCCCTTGCATGTTTGTAAGTTTTCGGTGTTTCTTTGTGATTTTCGTTTTGGTTTTTGAGCTGAATTTTCAGCACCTTGGGAGGTTGCTCTTCTTATTTCTAGAGGCATAAAAATTCACATATAAGTGTACACTCATGGGTCTTGAGTACCCCTGCCTCTTGATCATCAACTTGGAGAGGTTCCTTGTTCGGTGATCTTTTCTTTGAGCTGCAGTTTTTCACCTTTGCAGAGTTGTTTTTCTTGATGCTAGTGGCTTAAACACTCACATACTCATGTATTTGAGTGGGTCTTGAGTCCCCTTGCCACTAGACAATCATCTTGGATGATAACCTTGTTTGGTGACCATCTTCTCTAGTTTCTTTGAAAGTTGCGGGATTTTGTGCACAAAGACACATGGAATGGTCTTGAATGGAACCTATGGTTCATATTCTATCCGTGGAGTCATGTTGCCATGGAACTAATCTTCTTGCTTTGTCTCTCTAATTCTTTTGCTTCCGCTTGAGCGTTTTGAGGTGCGTTGGGTGAGAAATAGGAAAATGCCATCTATTTCGAAAGAAATTTGTTGAGGCGTCTATTCACCCCCCTCTAGTCGCCATTCTTGGTCCTACAACTTCAGTTATGTATAATTGTAATATGTGACCATAAACTTCTACCCTGTAGTTTGCTTAAATAATATAATAGGTGACCATAAACTTATACACTGTATTTTGTTTCTAAATTTTGACTTCCACTGTAATGTTACTGATTTCATGTGTACACTCTCATCGTAACATTAATAGTCAACTATATATGTAAGAATTATTCTTGCGGTGAACTTTGTGCATGCATAGAATGCACCTTCTTATATCAAGGCATTTTGAGGATGGTTTTTAGGGTTTTCTGGGCACTATGATGGCTGCACACTTGGGACTTACTAGGGTGCTATTTGGTTCGGGATATGTAATGTAAATAGATTACAAAGAGTTAAAGATAATGTTACTATTTTTTGGTTCAACTTCACCCGTAAATGATTACCATCGTGTTATTCAAAATTGATCCCAGCCCTTCCTCGCATAATCGCATCGCAATCCTCTCGCGAACACCTAGACATGCCTCCGCTCCCCTCACCTTCACCTACGACCTCTGCTCGCCTGCGCCTGAGGAAGGGAGAAGCAGGGCTCGAAGAAAACAACTCATGCAAGGGATGCGGGGACCTCCTCTTCACTCGCCTATACCTTCTCTTGCCGCCATTCTCTCTCTCTCTCTCTCTCTCTCTCTCTCTCTCTCTCTCTCTCTCTATCTCTTTGTAGATTATGTGTTGAGGAGCCGTTGTTTCCTCAGTAAAGATCTCACGGGATCGAGCTCCTCCGCGTGAATCATGGCAGCTCCGACTACTACACAAGGTAGAGGCACCATCAACCAGATCCAGGACGAGTTCTAGGTGCCTCCAACCAAATCCAGGATGGGATCCAGATGCCTCTGACCAAATCCAAGTTGGGACGATGCCTCTCGGCACCATTGACTTCGCGTGTGTAGCGAAAATGACCCTAGTAGGCCATGATTGTGATTTTGGTCATTGAGACTAATATGTTTGTCAAGAATATATGTTAGTAGGTCTCATGGATGCAATACATCAAGAAGCCACCGTAGCCGGGATAAAATTTGATTGAATTGGAAAAGTCCCAAGAAAATTTGCCTCATCGGATGGTCCAATGCAGAGGAGTTTGCATTCATCGGAGTATTGTGTCCAGAGGATGATAGCCTCATCGGATAGTCCAGTGATCTGCACTGGGTAACACTAGAATATTTCCAACAGAGAAGAATGCAAGTGCAGAAGACTGAAGATCAACCCACCAGATGGTCTAGTGCTCCGTGTGTTGAATTCACTGAATTTTTCTGACAAAAGGGGAGAATGCTGAGGACCTCACCGGATAGTCCAGTGATCTGCACTAGGTAACACTGGAGTATTTCCTGCAGAGAAGAATTCAAGTACAGAAGATTGAAAATCAACCCACCGGATGGTCCGGTGCTTGGTTTGTGCACACTGGATTACAGCACTGGAGCATTTCTTGCAGAGACAACGGCAAGTGCTGAAGAATGAAGATCAACTCACTAGATAGTCCGGTAATCATAGAGATAGTTTCACCGGAGTATTTCCAGGGAAAAGAAGAGAATGTTTAATTCACCGGATGGTCCGGTGTGAATGGAATGAATACCGGATGAATGCACTAGAGAATTTTACATAGAGAGGCTACAAAGGCTCGGATGGCTCAAGATAACTCACCGAAAGTCCAGTGATACATTTGAAGGTACACTGGAGTGTCTGGTGTTCACAAAGGTATTGAGTGGAGTTTCAATGGCTAGTTTCTAAGGTTGTACTCACTGGATGATCCGGTGTTAGTACTATTATTCTTACTAGATCATCCGGTGTTATCGGCTTTTTTAGCTGTTGGGAAAATGGCTAATTGGCTGGTTTGAGGCTATAAATACCCCTCCACTTTGTTATTTGAAGGTGTGGTATGCTGCTGAAGTGCAGAGAAACCCATATACACTTGAGAAGACAACCAAGCAACCAAAGTGCTTAAAGTGATCATCCAAGGTGATTAAGTACAAGATTAAAGAGTGTTTAGTGCTTATATGCCTAGAGTTAGTTGTAGCTGGGTGCTGCTGCTTGAAGAAGGGATCAATGAGTGATCCTACCTTGTACCAACTGGTAAGCCAGCGCCTTGGAGTCTTGGTGACTCGATAGCATCTTGGGTCTTGGTGGCTCAGGCTTGTTGACCCTCCGACTTTGTGTGGAGCTGCGGCAAGACACATACGGGGACACGGAGACCCTTACCTTGGTGGCTCAAGCTCCAAAATGATCACGGCGGCAAGTGATCGGAAGAGAGGCTAGTGGTGAGACCTTTCCTTGGTGTCTTTGTGGGTCATCAGGCTTGAGGCCTTGCCTTCATGGCTTGGTAGCTCAAGAGTTAAGACTGGGTGCCGACCGGAAGCATATCCTTGGTGGAGCTCCAACGTGGAATATGGGTGGCATTTATGCTATCGATACTACGGGATAAAAATCTCTTATGTCGAGTTTGTCTCTCTACCTTATTTAGGTTTTCACATTTACTTTCTTGCAATTTATCTTGCTAAAGTAGGTTGTAATCCTCTTAAACGGTAGAGTAGACACACTAGATAAACCTAGAGCATATTTAGATAGAAATTGAGATAAGTTAATCTTGTAAAGCTTTTAGAGCCAATTAGGTTTTAAGTGTCCTAATCCACTCCTCTTTTAGGACGTCACTGTTCCTTACAATTGGTATCAGAGTCTCTTGCTCTTGATAGACTTAACATCATAGAGTTGTGACATCCGGGGTTAGGATGGTGAAGGGATCGGTGATGTCTTAGGGGGTGAATTAGGACACTTAGAACTATTTTGGTTCCAAAAGAAACACAAGATAAACCTATATCAATTTCTATCTAAATGTGCTCTAAGTTTATCTAGTGTGTCTACTCTACCGATTAAAGCACTTGCAACATATCTAAGAAGGTAAATTATAAGAATATAAATGCGGAAACGTAAATAAGGTAGAGAGAGCAAACTCAGCGCAATGATTTTTCCCTATGGTATCGATAGCATGAATGCCACCCCTAGTCCACGTTGGAGCTCCACAAAGGATATGCTCCCAGTCGCCACCCAGTCACGGCTCTTGAGCCACCAAGTGTCACACCCTGATTTTCAGATTTCTCGAATTTCTAACATTTTCCAAGATTAGTTGTTAGATTAAATAATTAGAATAGGAAAAATCCTATTTTCTAAATTCAAAATTCAAATTTGATTTGGGATTATTTTTTTATGCATTCATGCTGAGATAGGCATATATGTTTTCTTTGGATTTTCCTTGGATTTTATTTGAGCTCTTTTGAAATTTAATTAATTAATTTGAGTTAAAAATAATTTCAAAAACTTCCTAAAATTTTGTAGAATTTTTAGGCTTCATTTGGTATTTTATTTGGATTTTATTTGCTTTACTTCTCTTTTAGGAAATCCCAAAACCGAAGAAAAAAAATACTAATTTTCCTTTTTGGTCCGACCTATCCTCTCTCTTCGGCCCATCCTCTTTTCTATTTTTCTCCTCCGCCCGTCCTGTTTCTTTTTCCCTGGCCAACCCACTCCTTCTCCTCCCCTCTCCGCCTTGGCCCGGCCACCAGGCAAGAGCTTCTTTTTGCCAATCTAGGCGCCTACCATCTTTTCTTCTCCCCCTTTGTCAACTTCAGCATTCCTAGATGTCTTGCTTGTTGCCACTATCTCCTCGCATTATTCATCTTCCTTTGGTCGTCAAATTTCTCCCCCTTTGTAGACAATCTCCCAAAAAGGACTATAAACACATGTTGAACTCAAGGGAAATATATTAGAACACTTAGGAGAGAGCTTCACAAATCATGATCCAATAAAAGAATACCAATTGTATGGTTATCACTACAAATGAATGATACCAATTGTAGGCTATGAAAGCACATGTATCATAATTTATGAAACTCACATAATATAGTCTAAACTCCCCCTATATGTCTGCATACATATGATGAGAAAGAAATATATGCACAACTAGACAATATATCAAGATAGAAAATTTAAGCTATATTATGCATAGAGGTATCTTAAATAAATAAAAGATTTGACAATGATACCAATTAAAGCATTTAAGCATTGCATACCTCTGGGGACATGTTGATTGCTCCATGAGATCATAAAAGATGTCACTAGAAACACATGTTAGTCTCTAAATCACAACCTATAGGATATGCTCTCCCTAAATGTGAGAACAACTGTTCTTTGTGGGGGAAAATGGCCAATTTGATTTGCGAGCTTCTCCAATCCAAAGGGAGATATGTTTGAGATAGTTTAGAGAGTCAAGAATTCACTAATTAACCTAGTAACACGATTCCTAACCCAAATCTCCCCAAATCCTTTAATTTGATCCAAAACCTCAAGAACTCATGAACTTCACTCCATCATGAAATCGACCAACCAAATCATGAATTCATGCCAAGGGAAGCCTAAGGGACCCCACGATGCTTGAGGAGGATGAGGACCATCGGGTGATGAAGGAAATGGAGTGAAACGCTCGGGAGACGAAGAAATCCAGTATTCCTCACGTTTCAACCATAAACATCAAAAGACACCAAAATTGGCTCGAATCCTTTGGAAAATGAAAATGAATTGGAGGGGTGGATAGCTTACGAGCTAAGGATTGTGATAGTACCACATACTCACCTCGAATCCTTCTCTTGAGGTCGGATTTTGGGAGAAAGGGAGAGAGAGCTTGAGGGGGAGTGAGAGGGAGATCCTCTTTGCCTTGGCTGGGTTGGGAGCTCAGGAGTGAGGCGTGGGGAGAGAGAGAGAGAGAGAGCTAAGGGAGTGGGTGAGGGAGTGGTTGGCCCACATGTGGGCCCTATTTGCTAGAGAAAGAAGTCCATTTTAATTGCGAATTCAATTCATTTCACTCCCGAATTCACTTCTCTCATCCGATTGACTTTAAATGAATTGCACTAGTGCACCAAAACAAATTGCCTTGAGTTTGATCATGATACTAATGATGCACAATTAAGCTTAAGCATGCGATTATGGAATTTGGGACGTGACAAACCCCCCCCCCCCTTAAAAGAATCTCGTCCTAAGATTCGGTACGAGTCGGGGAAGAGTACGGCGTATCTAGGAGATACCATGCTGTGAGAAGATACTATGTTGCACTGTGAGAAGATACCATGCTGTGCTGTGAGAAGATACCATGCTATGAGAAATGGAATCTAATGCAATACTCATAGGTTGGAGAAGAACTCTGAATAATCGGCACAAAGCCGATCTTCACGTTCCCACGTTGCTTCATCTTCGGAGTGATTACTCTATTGAACCTTGAGGAATTTAACTGATTGGCGGTGTGTTTTCCGTTCAGCTTCATGCAAGATTCTTATCGGCCCCTCACAATAAGATAAGTCTGGTTGTAACTCTTGAGGTGCAACATCAATGACCTTAGTTGGAACTTGGAGGTATTTCTTCAATTGTGACACATGGAAGACATTATGCACGGCGGAGAGAGATGGAGGCAAGCCCAGTTGATATGCCACCTCTCCACGCTGAGCAAGAATCTGGAACGGTCCCACGTAGCGAGGTGCTAGTTTGCCTCAGACTTGGAAACGTCGGACGCCCTGGAGAGGCGAGACCTTGAGATACACATAATCTCCATTGGCGAAGTTGAGGTCACAGGGACGGCGATCAACATAGCTCTTTTGTCTAGATTGAGCCGTGAGAAGACACTTGCGGATGTTCAGAACATGCTCTTCAGCCTCCTTGACCAAATCTAGACCTAGAAAGGACATCCTCCTGCAGCCAACCTGACGTGAGGTGACGGGCAATTAATCCAGGTGCAAGTGGTGCTTATCCTGACGCTCCAGTGCGATGAAAGTTATCCTGACACCCCTGGCAGAGCAGTGTGGGGCCGCAATTGGCAACCGGCTCACCCCTTAGGGGGCAGGCACCACAATAGTTACCATGGTAGATATTTATCTTCTATGTTGGGTAAAAAGTAGTTATCCAGGATAAGGCCCAGTAATTCGACTAGGTCCTAGATATTTGTACATCGTGATAACTTGTACACTAAGCTACGTATACCCTATAAATAGGGGGTCGTGGTCATCTGGGAAGAGGGGACCCCCAGGGAAGGATCTTTCTCCTCTGATCAGATGTAGAAACTCCTCTTGTAACCAGTTGATACACACCATAAGCAAAAGCACATGATGTAGGGCTGTTATCTGACCAGGATCCCCGAACCTAGTAAAAACTCTTGTGTTCTTAGGTCAATCACAGACACACCCCTTCTGTCGCTCTCTCGTCTTAGCTCACTGCTCTCCCTAAGCTTGAGCTTCCTCGTTAGAAGAGTCTCTCATCGTACTCTATTCGTGCAAGACATCCTCTTGCGCCAACACTTACTCCAATTGTTGGGGTAATACAAACTTCCCAAGGCACTCCATAAGCTTGGGTGCTCTTCGGACGATTCCTAACCATCTAGGAGCTCAAGGCTCCAAGAGTAAAGAACGTGGATCGATGGCTTGGTGATGAACTCAACTGCTCAAGATTGGATTTAAGCACACTAGCTCTTTAGTCTCACTCTCCCAACCCTACTCTCCAAATCTTCAAAGATTTAAGGCTTTAGAGGAGTTAGGAGGGCTATTGAATGGCTATAAATGAGTTTGTCCATTAGTTGTTCAGCAGAAAATGAAGGAGAGGGTGAGGGGGTATTTATACCCTCCCTCTAAAAACTAGCCCTTACTGTGCTTTTTGAACTGACCTGGAGAATCCGGGTCAACCCGGAGTATCCGGGTCAACCCGGAGTATCCGGGTTGGCACATAACATATAGCCACAAGCCTATTCAGAACCCAATCCGGAGGGTCCGGATGAACATAGAACCTGGAGTATCTGGGTCAACCTGAAAACTCCGAGTTAAACTCTTTGCTCTAACTGAGACTCTCTGTCAGAGTAAAGTCCGGAGACTCCGGTCACCCGGAGTATCCGGGCCAATTGGGAAACTCCAGGTTAAAACATTAAACCTATCCCGAGAGCCTGGCTCGGAGCTCTACCCAGAGACTCTGAGCTGCTGTCCATAATCTGGAGTATTCGGTCCAACCCGGAGACTCCGAGTTCAGACAAAACAGAACTTTTTCGGTGTCCGCGGATTATTGTGTCTCTCAATTTTTGGTTCTAAAAGGATATCATGAGCACAAAGACACCATCAAAACTATCAATACATGTCCCTATTGATAGAACATCATTCCTAAACTTAACTTCGAAAATAAGGCGAATTAAAACCTATTGAGTATCTACATGCCGCTTCTCTTTTCTTTTGAGGGACATCATCATTGTTTATCTTTTCCATCGGGACTAAAACCTGTTCATAACCTCCATAAACATGTTAGTCTCTTAATCGTTTGTCATCAATTAGCCAAAACCCACATAGCGGGCCTATATGCATTTTCAATCTCCCCCTTTTTGGTGATTGATGACAACACGATTAAAGCTTACAAAAGATAATTGAATTAAAGGTTTTTTGGATTCTAATATATATGGTGAGCTCCCCCTAAATGTGTGCATTGATTAAAATTTGAATTTTAGATCAAATGCACATATTTAGGAATTTTTGCGAGAGCTCCCCCTATATCTTAGCATTCGTGGGATGCAAGAGAGTGAACATGATAAGCATTGATGCATATGACAGGACATATCACCAAAAAGAAATAGAGAAACAAATATTACATTAAGCATCTCATAGCATCACACTAACACAAATAAAGACTTACAAATATTAAAGTTCAACTACTAGCACACCACCACATAGTTCATCACAAAATATTACATAGGTCTTACATGTCCAATAGAAATGATAAAGATTTAAATACATAAGAGAGAAGACATACTGCCCAGAACCCGGAGACTCCGGGTCAACCCGGATACTCCGGGTTGGAGCAGAACAGAACAGTATAATAGATTAGGCATTCTCTCCCCCTTTGGCATCAAGCACCAAAAAGGAAAGAGAAGCAAAGATGAAAAACTACTCGCTGTCTGCCTCAAAGTCCTCGTCTTCATCACCATCGCCTCCATTGCCATCATCATCATCATCATCATCAGGAGAACTACCCTTGGCTCCTCCTACGTCCTCCTCCTCGGTCTCCTCATCATCAACCTCATGAGCATGTGACGTCCCGGCAACAGCTTGAGCCTCGTCATACCAAGCCCATGGATTGTCAAAGGTCTCGGGCTCGCTAACCTCTTCCTCTAAGGCAAGTGGAGAGCAAGGGGGCTGAATCCCCAAATGAGCATGAATGGCCTTTTGTCTCTCCTCTATCTTCCTCAACCTCACATTAGACTTGTCTTTGTATTCCTTGATCTTTGTGGCATTATGAGTGCAAATTATGAATATAGCCTTGAGAGCACTTTTGATAAAGGAAGGAGAGCCACGTGAGGAAGATTGACGCTTCGGAGCTGCCCTTTGTGCACTTGGAGCCTCAGGTGGAGGAGAAGGTGGAGGTATATATGATTTTGTGCACACAAACCTCATCCTATAGGGCTCATGATTCACTTCTTTGAAAATTTTTTTCTTGGTGACCTTTTCAAGTATGTACATGATGTATGGCGCATAAGCACAACTTCGGGTAGGAGAGTGTGATGCAGTATGAATCTCTTCCCAAATGAAATCCACCACACTAAAGGGAGTGGCCTCATTAGACATCCTAGCGGGAAGGTTTCTTGAGATACTGCATCCAATCCAATGCCATGGGTCACCTTTCCATGGAACAAGGAGTTGATATGTTTGTAAAAAGGCCTCATACCCGTAACCATGCCATGGGTCACCTTTCCATGATCCTCATACATAAAATCCATATCTTCGGAGGAGAGTTGGGTCTCATTGTGAATCTTGGTCTTTTGTGTATCCCGGACATCAAAATCCAAATACAGGAGCAAAAGCCCGATATGTAATCTTGTATTGCTCTCCCTCGATCATCCAGAACATGGTTTGATTTTCCTCATGGTCATACCAAAGTGTTGCATAAAATTGAGCGATCACCTCCTCACTCCAATCACATTTTAAACACATGAGGTCTTTGATTCTTTTCTCTTCACAAGCTGCAATAACTTCACTAAAAATTGGATCATTCTTCCTTTGCATGTAATCCCAATCAATCCATTGCATTAGGGTTATCGGCTTTTTCTTGGTGAGGATCACTGTTTCATAAAAGTCCACTTGAAAATCACTCCAAAAGCGATGACCAGCCACATTTTTCACATATTCAAATTGATTCTCATATCTTTCTATTTTCACCTTGCTTGCCTTTTTCATATATTTTACAACTTGTTTGGGCGTATCCATTGTTGTATGTATCCTGAGAGGCTTGTGAAGCTTCAAAGGACCCATAACGGGACTTTCCTCTTCCTCAATCTCTTCTTGCCTTTGAGTACTAGACCCAGAGGCCACGGCTTTTCTTTTGCCTCTATCTCCTATTGTTCCCCTTCCTCTTCCTCTTCCTCTTCCTTGAGATGCCAAAGCATCACCACAAGGTACATTGGTGGTTTGGACCGCCTCATCAATCCGAATACCACCAGCTTGGGTTACCCTCACCTTCCTAACAACCTTGCGAACTCACCTCTGTCTACCACCATTGCCACTTCCATTGCCATTGCCACTTTCATTGCCACCAGATTGAGCTGGCTGCGGAGGAGAATCGCTTTGAGCATGTGGATCAAATCGAGCTTTCGTCCTTCTTTGATAAGTTTGAGAGTCAAACTTGTCACGACCCATCTGGATATACCCTGAGATAGATATGAATAGAATGCTTGAGATTCAAGAAGGATTGCACAAACCAAGAAGCTCTCCTGAGGGGAACCCGGATCCTCCGGGTTAGTGACAGAATCTGGAGTATCCAGGTTAACCCAGAGACTCCGGGTTCTATCAACTTGACAGATGTGGCCAGGGAGCTGAGGACCTCCAGAATCTAGATACTTCAGGCTAGGCCAGACTATCCAGGTTTTGTAGTTGACAGAACAAATTTTTGAGCTAAGATTTGACGAGGATTTAAGAGAGATTGGATAGTTGGACATATAAGACACTTTTACTACTTGTGATCAGCCAGCAAACAACAATACATAACTATGACCGCAAGTAGCAAATTATGATCAAAAGATCAAAGAACCAAATATTTTTGAAAATAGCACACAAATGACATTTTTGCAAACTCCTAGCTACCAAAGCTATAAAGCTAAAACAATCAATTGTATGCAACATATCAAGATACGTTGCGAGAATCTAGGATATTTAGCTCACTTCTCAACTCATAAAACCTTTGCTCATCTAGTGGCTTGGTGAGGATATCGGCTAGTTGTTGTTCGGTTCTCATATGGCAAATATCGATATCCCCTTTGGTTGAGTGATCTCTCAAGAAATGATGTCGTATGTCTATATGTTTGGTTCTTGAATGTTGCACGAGATTGTTGGCTATTTTGATAGCACTCTCATTGTCACATAAAAGAGGGACTTTGATCATGTTGTAGCCATAATCTTTCAAGGTTTGTCTCATCCAAAGAAGTTGAGCACAAAAAGAACCCGCGGCAACATACCCGGCTTTGGCGGTGGATAGGGCTACATAATTTTGTTTCTTTGATGACCAAGACACCAAGGACCTACCCAAGAATTGGTAAGTCCTGGATGTGTTCTTCCTATCCACTTTGTAACTGGCATAATCGGAATCCAAATAGCCGATGAGTTCAAAGGATGTACCTTTAGGATACCATAAGCCAAGGTAAAGAGTATGAACCAAATATCTAATAATTCTCTTAACGGTCACTAAATAGCATTCTTTTGGAGCGGCTTGAAATCTTGCACACATGCACACACTAAGCATAATATCGGGCCTAGATGCATGAAGGTAAAGCAAAGATCCTATCATGTAGCGATATAACTTTTGATCCACGGCCTTCCCATCTTCGTTGAGGTTGAGATGTCCATTGGCTTTCATGGGAGTCTTGATACGCTTCGCATTCTCCATGTCAAACATCTTGAGCATATCTTTGATGTACTTGGTTTGACCTATGAAGGTCTCTTCCTTGAGTTGTTTGATTTGAAATCCTAGAAAGAACTTTAACTCTCCCATCATTGACATTTTAAACCTCTTAGTCATGATCCTACTAAACTCTTCACAAAATATTTTGTTAGTAGAACCAAATATAATGTTATCGACATATATGTGGCAAATAAATAAATCATTATCATCATTTTTAGTGAAAAGAGTATAATCAACTATGCCTATTTCAAAGCCTTTCTTCATAAGAAAATCCCTAAGGCATTCATACCATGCTCTAGGTGCTTGCTTAAGCCTATAGAGCGTCTTATGAAATTTTATACTTAGGATCTTCAAATCTGGGTGGTTGCTCCATATAAACCAATTCGGAGATTGGTCCACTAAGAAAAGCACTCTTCACATCCATTTGATATAGCTTGAAATCATGGTGAGTAGCACAGGCAAGTAATATTCTAAGAGACTCAAGCCTAGCTACGGGAGTATAGGTTTCACCAAAATCCGAACCTTCGATTTGTGTGAAACCTTGAGCAACCAAACTTACCTTGTTCCTTGTCACGATCCCATTCTCATCTTGCTTGTTGTGAAAGACCCATTTGGTGCCAATCATGTTTTGATTGGGTCTTTCCACAAATGACCATACTTCATTTCTCTTAAAATTGTTGAGCTCTTCTTTCATGGCTATCACCCAATCCGGATCTCCAAGTGCATCATCTACCTTCAAAGGCTCCAAAGAGGAGACAAAAGAGTAATATTCACAAAAAATTGTAATTCTAGAATGAGTGGTTACTCCCTTTTGTATATCACCAAGTATGTTGTCGACGGGGTGATCTCTCTTACACTTTGAAGAACTAGGGTGTGGCACTTGGGATTGGGGTTGAATGTCTTCCACTTCATTATCATCGAGAAATTTGTTGGAGTCATCATGAGCTTTGTCTTGATTTGGACCTTGGTCTTGATCTTGATTTTATGTAGATGGCTCCAATTGAGTTGATGAAGATGGATGAACTTTACCACTATTGGCCATTTGTAGTTCTTGGGTCTCTTAAGGCTTAAATTCACCTATTGCCACCTTCTTTATTACCTCGCTTGAAATTTCTTCATCTCCTAAAACATTGGGATCAACTTGCTCCACTTGGGAGCCATTAGATTCATCAAATGCCACATCACGTACAATTTCAACACAACCTATGGTTTTGTTGAAAACACGGTAGGCGTAGGCATTTGATCCTTAGCCAAGCAAGAAACCTTCATCTACTTTAGGAGCAAATTTAGAATAAAGCATTTACTACCAAAAACTCTAAAGTATGAAACATTAGGCTTGTTACCGGTTAGAAGTTCATAAGCGGTCTTCTTCAAAATCTTGTGGAGATACAACCGGTTGATAGCATGACATGCGGTGTTGACGGCCTCCGCCCAAAATTGATCCAAAATCTTGTACTCATCAAGCATTATCCTTGCTGACTCTATGAGAGTCCTATTCTTTCTCTCGACAATCCTATTTTGTTGAGGGGAGTAGGGTGCTGAGAACTCATGCTTGATCCCTTCTTCATCAAGGAATTCTTCAACTTGTGTATTCTTGAATGCGCTTCCATTGTCGCTTCTCACCCTCTTAATCTTCACAACAAATTTATTTTGAGCTCTTCTCACGAGTATGGCTTGTGTTTCACTTTTGTCATGCAAAAAGAATACCCAAGTGAAACGAGAATATTCATCAACAATAACCAAATCATATTTGTTACCGCAAATGCTTATGTAGGCTATTGGTTCGAATAAATACATGTGAAGGAGTTCCAATGGCCTTGTGGTCATCATCACATTCTTGGCGGGGTGAGGAGCTCCAATTTGCTTTCCCGCTTGACATGCACTGCAAATTCTATCTTTCTCAAAAGAAACATTTGTTAGTCCAAGGATGTGCTCCCCCTTTAGAAGTTTAGACAAATTCCTCATGCTAACATGGGCTAGTTAGTGATGACATAGCCAACCCATGCTAGACTTAGCAATCAAGCAAGTTTTAGGTCTCACTTCATCCGTTGAAAAATCAACAAAATAAAATTTACCTTTCAACTTACCAGTGAAGGCTATTGAGGCGTCATCCCTTCTAGAGACGGTCACACCCTCATTAGTAAAAAGACAATTGTAGCCTATCTCATGAAGTTATGATATGGATAACAAATTATAACTAAGAGATTTAACTAACAAAACATTTGAGATAGAATGATCATTGGAAATAGCAATTTTACCTAAGCCAATTACCTCTCATTTCCCATCATCGGCAAAAACAATATTTTCATGAGATCCTTCATTTTCTTCAAATGATGAGAACATCTCCTTCTCTCCGGTCATATGATTTGTGCATCCACTACCTAGCACCCAACTTGACCCACCAGAGGAGTATGCCTACAAAATAATTTTAAGCCTTTGTTTTATGTACCCAAATTTGTTTGGATCCTTTCATGTTAGTCACAAGCACTTTTGGTACCCACACATTCCTTTTCACCACTCTATCTTTTGTGTGGGCACTAACATATAGAGCAACCACTTTACCACGGTGGTTCCTCTTAAGCACATAAGATGCATAAAATGTGGATTGAGGTGCATGATATTTGGATTGTTTGGCTTGTGTGGTGAGATCATTTCGCTTGCCTCCCTTGATGAATTTGAGGCACTCCTTGTCATTGATCACCACACACTCACTTGGCTTGCTTGTATACATATCAAATCCAAGACCTCTCTTTTGCCTATTGTCCTTGGTCTCAATGGTCTTGCATAGTGCATCTTTGGATTTGTATGTCTTGATGCACCCATACTTAACCAAGTTGTTTAGCCTCTCATTTTCTTTTTGCAATGCTTGCAAAGATTGAACATTAGTATCACAAGAATTTATATCAAAATTGTAACAACGAGAGCAACCATTACTAGTGGAAGCACTAGAGAGTAAGGTTGCATCATTAGAGGTGGGAGTGCTATTCTTAAGAGCATCAAATTGCACTTCAAGAGTTTTATGAGATTTATCCAAGCATTTGAAATTCTCTTGAAGTGTAACATTCCTACTCTCAAGACTAGCAACGGATTCATTAGCCAAACTCAGTTGCTTGGTCACCTTCTCAACCTTCTCCCTCTCTTTAGCAAGGAGCTCCTCCAGTTCAAGGTTTCTCTCCTTTTTTAAGGATGAGCAAGTCCTCTTGCTTCTCAAGGATCTCCTCTTGACTCTCTATTGTTTCCATTAGTTCTTTTATTTTAGACATGGCATTTTTACTAAGACCTTTAAGCATGCTTTCACAACTACTATCATTATCACTATCTAGGAGCTTGGATTGCGATTTTACCTTACGCCCTTTTGCCATGAGACACTTGGGAGTGTCGTAGTCGTCGCTCATGTCACCAAAAGTGACTTTTTTGGTGTAGAAGAGCAAATGGCGATGGTGGCGACTCCTTCATCATCGGAGTTGGAGTCCCACTACTAGCCAATGTGAGCTTGACCCGAGTACTTCTTGTTGTGGGTCTTGTACTTGTCCTTCTTGAAGGTCCTGTTCTTCTTCTCATCCTTATCCTTACTCTTCTTCTTGTTTGAACAATCGGCGATAAAATGGCCAACTTCACTACACTCATAGTGTGAGGAACCGTCCAAATAGGATTCAAATTAATCATTATATCAATCATTTACTTAATCACAACTTCAATGATTAATCCAAATACCACTCTGGTAGTCCCGGCATGTGCTTTGTGCCCAAGATCGGAACACATGCCTTCCAACATTTAGCATCACAACATAGCTTAAGAAAGAGCAAGTAATTAAAGTTATATGACAAGTTCTTAAGCATCATGGTATACAATAGTTTACATCAAAAGATAAACTACACAGCGGAACAAAACCTATCAACACAAAAACTAGACAGAGCCATATGCCCTTAGGCTCCACCCAAAATCACGCCACAAGAGAGTAGGATGCACTACTCTTGCCCGCCACCGACATCGGCGAACATGAAGTAGCCAAACATGACTCCTCCTCACCTGCAAAACCTGTAGAGCAGCTGAGTACGAAGGTACTCGCAAGACTTAATCCGTATAGGTCACATATAAATAGATCAACTCCAAGGATTATGCATTGAGCCATTAACAAGGAAAAAGGCCACAAGGTTAAGTAGTTTATATATGCGAAATGCAACCTTTTGACATAAACATGTGAGCATCTACTCTAGAGAGCCTAAACCAAAACTATCATGTAGAGAACATCTAGAACCTAAATGTAACTGGAACCAATATAAACATAAGTGTAAGACAGAACCATAACCGCCATGTCCCAACATACCAAACCACCACATATCATCCCATATTTGTGACTCTACGACCGATGCAAATGAATAGAAGCTTGCTCGATAACCGAGAGCGTGGTAATTTGAATTGATTTTTCACTCTGCAGGGGAGTACTCCTAGATCCACAGGACACATGACCACTGCCCACACAACCCGTCAGTTGCAAGTGATGATTCACGTACAGCCTTTCACGTACCCACCCCGAACCTTTGTGCCCATGCTCGATGTATGTGGAGGCCACCTAAGACCCCAAGAGTCTGATGTCTTACTGCTAGATCTCAGGTGCCTCTACAAGCCTTTGCTCACATCCCGGGCGCATGAGTAACATGAACATGGCGACTTACAGTACTTAGCTTATCGTTCCCATATGCGACATGTGGTAAGTACGAAAAAGTACTAAAGCCAACTGCACCGACGGACGGCCTTAAACGATGCAAGCGGTCTACAGCATCCGGGCTCCTCTCCCGAACTACCTCGAGGAACTCCTCCGGGGCAGAAGATACCCCTAACACCGCCCACATCTCGCCTCATACTCACAACTCATCCAACCAACATCATCAACCCAACAATATTATAACTTGTGATAGTAATTAAATCCTATGCTTGTGAACAATGAAACATTTCACCACTCGACTTCTACCGATGACCTAATACATTGCTAAGCATCTCGTATCACTTTTAAGTTAGACAACATAGTATTAAACCCAGGATACAAGGACATGGATCAACAATAATTCAAAGGTAGAGGCAATGCAAATCAACATAGGTTCTACCCATATCACCTGACTCTAGAACTCTAATTATGCAAACATACATATGGTATAATTTATCAAATTATATCATACAAGATCCAAAATAGTAGGTAGAGTATGCTTAGATGCTTCCTTGCTGCTCTTCTTCAAAACAAGATCAACCACAAAACCTTCCCGCGGAAACCCGTCACTCTCCGGTACGATGATCATTAAAGAAAAAATACACTGCAATAAGCATATGATGAAATGCCATAAAATTATGCGTTATAATGCATGAAAACCTTTCTCTTAGCTAGAACAAGTCATAAGAAGACTAGCAAAATTGGATTCACCAATTTGGACTTGTAAAGAATTAACGGTGAATTAATGAAGCCTTAACCTAATTAATTTATCTCAAAAGTTAATTAATCATTTAATGGTTGGGGATATTTTTAATAGGTAGAGGAGGTTATTATGAAACAAAAAAAATTGGTTTCAAAATTTTTGGAGCTACAGAGAATTTACTATGAATTTTACAAGCCTCAATTTGCTTGATGAACAGTAACTACAGAGACTCTGCATTTTTGCGGAGTATCCATGAAATTTTGTAGAATCTCCAGACTGCGGAGTCTTTAGAAAATTTTCTGGAGTCTCCGGACTTTTCAGAACAGCTGTTCTTCAAGGGGAAAATGGCCAATTTGATTTGCGAGCTTCTCAAATCCAAAGGGAGACATGTTTGAGATAGTTTAGAGAGTCTAGAGTTCACTCATCAACCTAACAACTTGATTCCTAATTCAATTTCATCCACAAACCTCAATTTGATCCAAAACCTCAAGAGCTCATAAACTTCACTCAAACTCAAAATCGATCAACCAAATCACGAATTCATGACGAGGGAAGCCTAAGAGACTTACCCGCGGTGCTTGTGGAGTTGGGTGACCGCCGGGTGATGAAGGAAACGGAGGAAATCACCCGGGAGAGGAAGAAATCCGGTGATCCTCGTGTTTCAACACTAAACACCAAAAGACGTCAAATCCGGCTCAACTACTCCGGGAAAACGAAAATGAATTGGATGGATGAGAAGCTTATGAGCTAGGGATCGCGATGGTACCATATGCTTACCATGATTTTGCTCCTAGATAGAGGAATCCGAGGGAGAGTGAGAGAGATTGAGAGAGAGAGAGAGAGCTCCCTTGGTGCTTGGCTGGTTGGGAGAGGGAGCACGGGAGTGAGAGGGAGTGAGGGGAGGGGCTGCTGCACGTGGGAGAGAGGGAGTGGTTGGCCACTCCGGTGGGGCCCATGTGCTAGAGAAAGGTCCATTTCAACTGCGAATTCTATTCTTTCTTCTCCTGAATTTTTTTCTCTCTCATCTGATTAACTCGAAACAAATTGCTCTAGTGTGCCAAAATAATTTACCATGAATTTAATTATGATGCTAATGATGCATGATTAAGTTTAATTACGCGATTACGGAATTTGGGACGTGACACATAGAAGGCCCTCTTGGATGTTCTTCCATTGGGCATACCTCTCTTGTACTTGCTATAGCCATCCTTATTCATAAATTTCTTGAATTTTATTACAAAGAAGGCTATTTCTTCATCATCCAAGCTCTCATCTTCACTTGAGCTTGATCCTTCAATTTGCTTGCTCTTGCTTGCCTTGAAGGCTACTTCTTTGTTCTTGGAGGTGGAGCTTTGCTTGACAAGATTTTTGACTTCATTTGCTTCCTCCTCCATGAGCTCATGAGCAAGGATTCTTCCAAGCACATCACTAGGTGTGAGCCTCTTGTAATCTCTTCTTTCTCGAATATGAGTCACCAAGGTAGGGTTTCGTGGTGCAAAGGCTCTTAGCAATCTTCTCACAACCTTGTGATCATCTAGCTCTTCACTTACAAGACCTCTAATTTTGTTCACCAACACCATCATGCAATCATACATTGCTTGAGGGGTTTCATCATCATCCATCACAAATCTTCCCAATTTGCCCTCAAGCAACTCTATCTTGGACTCTCTCACGCTTGTGGTTCCTTCATATGCGACTTGGAGTGTGTCCCATATTGTTTTGGCCTCCTCAAGCCCGTCCACCTTATTGAACTCCTCGGGGCTCAACGCGCCAAGCAATACACTTGCGGCTTGTGCATTCCGATGAATGCTTTGCAATTGTTTAGGAGTGAGCTCTTTATCTTCATCTGGCAAATCACAACCCGTGCAAACAATCATCCAAATACTTAGATGAAGAGAAATTAAATACAATTTTATTTTGTGTCTCCAAGCGGCATAATGTGTACCATCAAAATACGGTGCACACCCATATGGCACAGATATATAAGAATTAGATGCATTTAATTTATCATAATTAAACTCAATTGCTACTCCCTTCCCTTTACCGTTGCGTGATGTCGAAATGTCATCCTTCGGACTCTTCGGGCTCTTTTCCCCAGATGCCGACATCTTCCAATCGTCCAAGTGGTGAAGCTTTGAAGGAGGTTAGGCTCTGATACCAATTGAATGCCCGAGATGTCACCTAGAGGGGGTGAATAAGCGATTCTTGAAATTTAAAAACTTCGCTGCAAATTATACAGTCCGGATACTCTGGGTAAATCCGGAGACTCCGGGTTATAGACACGGATACTCCAAGTGAACCCGGATAGTCCGGCCTGATCAGGAAATCAAAAAACTAAGAACTTTTAAGCAAAACTAATTTAGTCTATGAGTTACCACAGGTTCCAATAGATATCTAAAGACCTATTGATTAACTACCTGCAGCCAAACACTCACAAGCAAGTAGATCGGGGCAAATCTTCCAAAATCAACTAGAACAAGAAAGTGTGCAAAAAGTAAAGGAGACAAGAATTTGTATCCCAAAGTTTGGCTACTCCACAAAGAAGTGCTTGCGTCTCCGTTGAGGAGCTCAAAAAGAGTCAGGTCTCTTTCAACACTTTCCTCACCCAAGCGACCACCAAGATCAAGCTAGGGTTGCTTACTCAAGTCGTTGGGGGTAATACAAACTTCCCGGGGCACTCCACAAGCTTGGGTGCTCTCCGGGCGACGCCTAACCGTCTAGGAGCTCAAGGTTCCAAGAGTAAAGAACGTGGATCAATGTCTTGGCGATGAACTCAAGTGCTCAAGATTGGATTTAAGCTCACTAGCTCTTTAGTCTCACTCACCCAACCCTACTCTCCAAATCTTCAAAGATTTAAGGCTTTAGAGGAGTTAGGAGGGCTATTGAATGGCTATAAATGAGTTTGTTCATGAGTTATTCAGAAGCAAATGAAGGAGTGGGTGAGGGGATATTTATACCCTCCCCCTCAAAAACTAGCCGTTACTGTGCTTCTTGAACTGACCCAGAGTATCCGGGTCAACCCGGAGACTCTGGGTTGGCACACAACGCACAACCACAAGCCTATCCGAAACCCAACCCGGAAGGTCCGTATGAACACAGACTATCCGGGTCAACCCGGAGACTTTAGGTTAAACTCTTAGACTCTAACCGAGACTCTCTACCGGAGTAAAGTCTGGAGACTCCGGTCACCCGGAGTATCCGGGCCAACCCAAAAACTCTGGGTTAAAACATTAAACCTATCCCGAGAGCCCGGCTCGGAGCTCTACCTGGAGACTTCGAGCTGCTGTCTAGAATCCGGAGTATCCGGTCCAACCCGGAGACTCCGGGTTCAGACAAAACAAAACTTTCCTGGTGTCCGCAGATTATTGTATCTCTCAATTTTTGGTTCTAAAAGGATACCATGAGCACTGAAACATCATCAAACTATCAATACACGTCTCTCTTGATAGAATGGCATTCCTAAACTCAAATTCGAAAATAAAGCGAATTAAAACCTATTGAGTAACTACATGCCGCTTATCTTTTCTTTTGAGGGATGTCATCATCGCTTAACTTCTCTATCGGGACTAAAACCTCTTCATAACCTCAATAAACATGTTAGTCCCTTAATTGTTTGTCATCAATTAGCCAAAACCCACCTAGAGGGCCTAGATGCATTTCCAGAGACAAACGATGTATACAGGTTCAGGCCTCCGATTGGAGTAATACCCTACGTTCTGTGGGGGTATTGCTGTCGTATATTGATGATCTCGAGTACAAGCAAGGTGGCTAAGACTATTACAAAGAGTTGATTGGATCTAATCTATCCTAGGGCTAAAGTTGTCAAGTAGCTCCTTTGTTGATGCTTCCCTCTCTCTCTTGTTCTCTCGTGTGTTTCGTCATGTCTTTCCTCTTGTTCTCTTATGTCCTCCCCCCCCCCAGCTTTTCCACCTTATATAGGGGTGATGTATCGACTCCTATCCAGCCGTAGTCAATAGAGAGTTATCTTCCTTAATGTCCAAGTAGATAGATCTATTTTAAATACTGGTCGTATTGGGTTGGGTAACCAATCTAAACCTTCCTAGTATATACTTACTTGACTTCGGGTGTATCAGGTACCGCTGATTTGGTTCCGTGATATCTGGAGCCATCAAATATGTGTCGTATATACCATGTCTATGTATGATATACTCCTGATGCGCATATACCCCATAGTTAGATATTCGATAGTAGCCCTCTAACTCTACCTTGGGTTTGGCAGCATCCATTCGCCAAACTGTCAGGACAGATGGTTTAAGGAGTTTCTCAACGAAGACCCCTATGGGTACTGGTGCTCGAGAAGAAGTGAGTCTAACAACTTCATCCGCCCCAGTGTTATCACCCCTTCTGATGTGCGTCACTTCTAGCCCTTAGAACTTTTGCTTGAGCTTTTGTACCTCAAGTAAGTAAGTGCCATGTTGTCGTCTAAGCACTGGTACTCCATTTGAACTTGGTTCACGACTAGGTGTGAGTCTCCTTTCATAAGAAGTCATTTAATTCCAAGCGATGTAGCTATACGAAGCCTATTTACTAGTCCTTCATATTCTGCAACATTGTTAGAGGCTTTAAAATCTAATTGAACAACGTACCTGAGTTTGTCGCCCATTGGAGATTTGAGTACAATGCCAACCCCTGCGCCCTGGAGCTGAGCGATCCATCAAAGAAAAGCGTCCAGTGACCTTCAACCATGTTTGGCCTTGTTTCTTCAATGCTTGTCCATTCGGCAATGAAGTCCTCTAACACTCCCGATTTCACACTTATGTGTGGTGCGTAGCTTACGTTGAACTCGTTTAGTTCTACCGACCATTGCGTAATTCGTCCAGTAGCTTCCCGATTGTGTATTACATCCTTCAGCATGTACGTCGTCATAACGGTGATCATGTGCACTTGAAAGTAGTGTCGTAATTTTTGAGAAGACATTAAGACTGTATGAATCAGCTTCTGTACTTACGAGTATCGTAGCTTAGCATCGTGTAGTACCTCGCTCACATAGTAAACAGGTTTCTAGACCGTGGCCTTTTTCTCGGGACATTCCCGTTCGACCACCAGTATCGTTCTTACAACTTGTGGGGTAGCTGCAATATACAAAAAGAGCTCCTCTTTTTGGTTAGGTGGTGTAAGGTTTAATGGAGACAATAAGTACCTTTTTAAGTCCTGGAAGGCGCTCTCCGCTTCTTCCGTCCACTCGAACTGATCTTGTTTCTTCAACAGCTTGAAGAAGGGCATCCCTTGCTCGCCCATCTTGGAAATGAATCGACTAAGACCGGCAATGCAACCTCTCAGTTTCTGGACCACTTTCAGTGTTTAAGGTGACCACATCTAGTTGAGAGCCTCAAATTTGTGTGGGTGGGCCTCAATGCCTCGACTCAACACCAGAAAGCCGTGAAGCTTGCCGGACGGCACACCAAACATGCACTTTTCAGGGTTGAGCATCATGCAATACTTCCTGAGGTTGTCGAACATTTCTTTGAGATCGTCAACTAATGTGTTTCTGGTTTTTTATTTGACTACAACATCATCGATGTATGCTTCTACATTGCGCCTGATTTGGGGTTGCAGACAGTTTTGAATACACCTTTGATACGTAGCACTAACGTTTTTTAAACGGGAAGGCATCTTTACATAGCAAAATACACCGAAAGGAGTAGTAAAAGTTGTTTTCTCCTCATCCTTTAATCCTGTTCTAATTTGATGATACCATGAATAGGCATCTAAAAAACATAACAACTTGCATCCTGCCATAGAGTCGATGATCTGGTCAATGCGCAGGAGAGGAAAAGGATCATTGGGACAAGCCTTGTTGAGGTCAGTGAAGTCGACGCATATTCTCCATCTTCCATTGGCCTTCTCGACGAGGACAGGATTTGCGAGCCATGTAGGATGACACTTCTCAAATGAAGCCTACCTTTAGGAGCTTATCGACCTCCTCCTAGATGGCTCACTTCCTATCTTCCGTAAATCTTTGCTGCTTCTGCACCACAGGTTTGGCATTGGGTTTAACAACTAGTCGATGCTTGATCACCTCTCTGGGGACCCCTGGCATATCGGACGGTTGACATGCGAACAGGTCTTAGTTTGCCTAGAGGAAAGTGACGAGCTCGAGTTCCTATTTGGAGTCAAGGTTGGCCCCAACCTTAACCGTCTTGGATGGTTCAAATGGGTCGAGGGGCGCTACCTTGACATAACCATCGGTCTTTTGTTGCTGACATCGTCGTTTGTCTTGCCTTTGGCTTTGTCAGATTTAGTAGTGCCAACAAGACTTATGAGCCTATAATCTTTTGCCGTGATAACACCTTGGTGCCTTTCACGCTTAGAATTTGTGTCCTTAGGAGTGATGGCCACTCGACTGAAGTGTTCGACCATATCCGTACTTTGCTTGTCGCATTTGACTGTTGCGCACTGATCTCCTTTAACTATAATGGCCCCATTGGGACACGAGATCTTGAGTGTTTGGTAGGCATATTGAACCACCGCCATAAACTTGCCTAGCATTGGGCGACCTAGGAACACATTATACGCCATCTCAAAGTGCATGACATCAAAGGTCATCTTTTCTGTACGAAAGTTGTCAGGCATGCCAAATGTGACCGGCAGCTCGATCTGGCTGAGAGGCATGGTCGATGAGTTGAGAGTTATGCCATGGAAAGGCACAACCCTATCTTAAGCTTTGATCTCTGAATTCCCATCTTGTCCAAGGTTTTGGAGAAAATGAGGTTGAGTGAACTACCACCATCAACCAGAGTTCTGGAAACTTTGATGTTGAGTTTGGTCGGCTGAACCACGACCGGGTATCGACCAGGATGTGGTACCGCGGTCGGATGGTCAGTTTGATCAAAGGTGATCAGCTGTTATGACCACTTAAGATACCAAGTGGGCCCAGTTAGGGCCAGGTTGACTTCTCGCTCGATCGCCTTGTACTGCCTTTTGGACTCATACGTGGCGGATCCTCCGAAGATGTGCACCAAGCTGTGGTCAGCCTTGTGGAACTGGGGCTCATCAGCCTCAATATTTGGCTTAACCTACTTACTACCACACTCAGCATTTGCCTTGATCTTCTCATCAAGTTTCTTCTTCAAGACAAAGCACTCATCAAAGTCGTGATGTTTGCTCCAATGGATGGGACACCACTTTCCACCACCTCGACTGAGGCCTTTGTTGTCCCCAGTGTTGTGCGATTTGCTCCTGTCGATCGCAGCTATAGTCGTATCGGGACCCTTGCACTTGACATCGGGTTTGTTCTTCTTTCCTCCGCTCTTCGAGGAATCAGGTTTGTCCTTGCCAAATTGAAGGTTTTTAGCGCGCACATACTTTTCTGCTCGTTTTGTGCACTTGTCAGCCAACTCGAAAAGCTCTTTGACCGTGCGGATCTTCCAAGTAGCCATCTTTCCATGCAAATCCATGTCCTAAACACCTCGTTTGAAGGCGATGATTATTGACTCATCGGAGATGTCCAGGATCATGTTACGCTTGTTGCTGAACCAGTGGATGAAATCTCGAAGGGATTCATGGTCACCTTAGTGTAGCTGGTGGAGGTTGTTCTCCATTCTTGGGCGCTCGAATGTTCCTTGGAAATTGGCTATAAACTGAGCCTTGAGTTCTACCCACAAACAAATCAATTTGGGCGGCAAGTTTAGCAACCAAGACTTGCTGGTCTATCAAGGGCGGTTAACAGGTAATTGGCCATTACTCAATTATCACCACCAGCTACTCGAATGATAGTGGTGTAGATCTGCAACCACTTGTTGGGATTGATCTTCTCTTTTGGATCGGGCCCGCTTTGAACTTCTCAGGCCACCATATCGACCGAAGTTCACGTATGAAAGCCTCGTAGCCCTCATCAAATTCTTCAGGAGGAGATGGTGGAGGACTATCACGCCTGTCTCTTCGAGCAGGGGAGTCATATCGACCATCTCGTCTTATAGATCTACGGTCGTAGTAGCGGTGATCGTCTTCACAGTATTCCTCATGGCAGTTTTCGATCACCATACGTAGATCACACCGGTTGTGAGGAATACGGTTCCTCAGATCTTCCTAATTTCCGTGCCTATGTATAGAGCAGCTACAGTTTGGCCCACAGTATCGTATTCGGGCTCGACCACCTGAGCTTTCCATCTGAGATTCCTCTACTCGAGAGTATTCCCTCTCATGGCTCCTCGAGCCGGGATAGTTCCAACTGGGGGGCCTAGAGTTGCGGGGATTGTTTGCTTGAGCGACTTGGTTCTGAGCTGCATCGAGTAGGATCTTGACTTGATTGACCATAGGGGTCAGTGGATTCGTCGGATCCAATTCTGGAAGGGATTTGAGAATCAGATGAGCTCCTTGCACGTTAGCGTCCGGAGTACTGAATATGTCGCTACCGAGGCTCGGTTGCTGTCGAGCCGATGAAGCCTCATGATGACTGTTCAGAGGGAGTTTGTCCTTTAAGCCGTGGGCTATTACAGGAGTAGGTACTTCGACCGGAAGTCATCGGGAAAGGCCAGGAGGCATCTGCCTTCCTGTGGTCCGCCGGTGGAGGGTCGTGTCGGGTGCACGTACGGCTCCAGATGCGGATGCTTTGAGTGGTAACTCGGTGCCAGTACCATCGGCAGCGACCACTGTTGTTGGATCTCTAAGAATTTCTGCACCAATGTCGACCATGGCATTTGGATCAGTCGATGGGGGGTCGTCGCTTCTAGCCATAAACACGAATCGATCTGTTCGGCTACTCTGGCTAGCATTAGAGTCATCGTCACCACCCTCATCACTATCAGTGTCCATGCAGTGGAGAACCTTAGGCTCCGCGAGATCCCACTCGAGATGTCCCACCTCACGGTACGCATCCAATTTTCTGGACTCGAGGGTACCAGTGTGGATAAATCCACCTTGATCGTCCCAATTGAAAATCATAGTTCCAAAGATGATTTCTGAGTCAACGGGATGGGACTCAAAAATGTCCGTCGTTGACTTGAAGTAGCCGTAGAAACCGGTGTCAGAGAATCCGACACAAGAGTGAGCCTGAGACATGATTAATCCTACAAAACAGAATAAGTCCTCTACCTGGTGCGCCAACTATCGAAGATTAGTTACCAACAATATGTCCATAAATTGAAGTCTTAATCACGAGGAGAGACAAAGGATGTATATAGGTTCAGGCCTCCGATTGGAGTAATACCCTATGTCCTGTGGGGGTATTACTGTCGTATATTGATGATCTCGAGTACAAGCAAGGTGACTAAGACTATTACAAGGAGTTGATTGGATCTAATCTATCCTAGGGCTAAAGTTGTCGAGTAGCTCCTCTATTGATGCTTACCTCTCTCTCTTGTTCTCTCGTGTGTTCCATCATGTCTTTCATCTTTCGTCTTGTTCTCTTGTGTCCCCCCCCCCCCAGCCTTTCCGCCTTATATAGGGGTGAGGTATCGACTCCTATCCAGCCGTAGTCGATAGGGAGTTGTCTTCCTTGATTTCCAAGTAGATAGATCTGTTTTGAATACTGGTTGTATCGGGTTGGGTAACCAATGTAAACCTTCTTGGTATATATTTCCTTGACTCTGGGTGTATCAAGTACCGCTGATTCGATTCCATGATATCTGGAGCTATCGAATATGCATTGTATATACCCTTGTGTATGATATACTCTTTATGCGCATATACCCCATAGTTAGATATTCGGCAAATAGGTAAAGGTTGAAGTGTACCAGCTGGCTTGAGATGCTCGACCTTCACCCTTCAGCAGACATCACACTCAGCAACATATCAAGCGATTTCTCGCTTCATGTGAGTCCACCAAAACCGTGTTTTGAGGTTTTGATACATTTTTGTGCTCCCTGGATGAATGGATAGCAACGAGTCATGAGCCTCATCCAATATCTTCTCCCTTAGTGCCTCAACCTTCGGAACCACTAGACGGTTCCCAAACCACAGAATACCCTGGTCATCTTCAAAAAAGCACATGGCCTTGCCGATCTTCATTTTCTATCAGATTCTAGCCATGCCCTTATCATCCTTCTGAGCTACCTTGATACCATCTAGGAGAGTGGATTTGATCTCTAGATTGGCAAGAAAACAACTCTAAGACAATGATAATGACAATGAGCCTTTCGGCTCAAAGCATCGGCGACCACATTCGCCTTACCAGGGTGATAATGAACTTCCAGCTCATAGTCTTTGATCAACTCGAGCCACCTTTGCTGCCTCATATTCAACTCCACCTCAGTGAAGATATATTTGAGACTTTTGTGATCCATGTAGATATGGCACAAGTTGCCCATTAGGTAATGGCACTAGATTTCAGAGCGTGCACCACTGCGGCAAGCTCTAAGTCATGTGTTGGGTAGTTCTCCTCGTGGCTCTTCAACTAGCAGGAGGCGTAAGCGACAACTCTTCCCTCTTGCATAAGGGCACATTCGAGGCCCATGCGAGAAGCATCGCAATAGACATCGCAACCCTTGCCTACGTTAGGCTGAGCAAGCATAGGAGCGGTCGTGAGCAACTTCTTTAAGGTCTGTAAAGCGGACTCATATTTGCTCGACCACTCGAAAATATTTCCTTGCTTCAAAAGCTCGGTCATTGGCTTCGCAATTTTGGAGAAATTCTCAATGAACCGGCGGTAGTAGCCCGCGAGTTCGAGAAAACTCCAGATGTAAGTGACATTTTTTGGCTGGACCCAATCGAGCATGTCTTGCACCTTGCTCAGATCAACTGCAACATCGTTCTCTGACAATACATGACCCAGAAAAGCGATCTCCTTGAGCCAGAACTCGCACTTGCTAAACTTGGCATATAGTTGATGATCTTGGAGTTGGCCTTGAACAACATGGAGGTGCTCAGAATGTTCTTCTTCAGTCTTGGAGTATATAAGAATGTCATCAATGAAAACCACAACAAATTTATCAAGTTCCTCCATGAATACCGTGTTCATCAAGTACATGAAAAACGCCGAAGCATTCATCAATCTAAAGGACATGACAGTGAAACATGAAAAATGCCAGAGCATTTGTCAATTTGAAGGACATGACAGTGAACTCATAAATCCCGTAACGGGTCGAGAAACTCGTCTTCAGTATATCCTCCGGTCAGACCTTGATTTGATGGTAGCCCAACCTTAAGTCAATCTTCGAGAAAACTCAGGCACCGATTCATTGATCGAACAGGATATCAATCCTAGGAAGCGGGTACTTGTTATTGATTGTGACCTCATTCAACGGACGATAATCAACACACATCCACAGAGTGTCATCCTTCTTCTTCACAAAGAATGCCGAGCATCCCCATGGGGAGGAGCTTGAACGTATGAAATCCTTTGACAGCAACTTCTGAATCTGTTTCTTCAACTCAGCTAGCTCAACTGATGACATCTTAAATGATTTCCTTGAAACTAGGGCCGCTCCGGGTGCAAGGTCAACACAGAATTCCATGGCGTGGTCGGTGGCATCCCTGGCAACTCATTCGGATAGACATCTGGGAATTCACACACCACAAGAAGACTCAACAGATCCATGGCGGGGATAGCCTTCAGAGCGTAAAGGTAAGGATCAACGACCTCAAGCTTCAAATGAATTCAGGTGCTAGACGGAAAATTAAGGGTAATGGTCCGCTGAGCACAATGCATAACAGCTTCATTCTTGGTAAGCCAATTCATCCCTAATATGACATATATCCCCTTTGAGTCCATCACCAACAAATTGGCACAGAAAGGTATCTCGTTGATAATCACCGATGCGTTGGACACGCATTACTTAATAAGAACCTTAGCTTTGGGTGCATCTATAAGATAAGGCGTATGGGTGGTGCCGATTCTCAACCTATGCCCTATGTATACCTCGTCTTCGCGAAACAATGAGAAGCTCCAGAATTGAAAAGAACGACTGCAGGGGCAATGACAGAATTTGAATGCATAAGTAGCGTACCCATCAGCACGTTGTCACCCTCGTGAACCTCTTAAGCGGTGGTGGAATGCTCGGCAACGCTTGGGGACGTGGGTGTCCTAAGAAGACTATGGTGCAGACTGAGCAGGTGGTAGCCTTGGAGCGGTCACCATGGCTCCCGGCTTTGGATATGGGCAATCCCGAGCATAGTGGCCAACATGGCCACAGTTGTAGCACGGGCTACCGGGGCCACCTGTCATGCTCACTTGAGAGCCGGTGAGTCTTGCAGACTACCCTTGTGGAGCAGAGAAAGTCGGACGCTGCACCAACCACATCGGTCGTGGAGCAGTCAGTGCCGACACGTGAGATGGTGGAGGCTGACTCTCAGTGCGAGCGCGTTGAGAGCTCCCGCCCATGGAAGGCGACAGACCCCTCTTGCACTTCTCCTCCTTTTGGTGGTTCTTGAGCTTGAACTCCACCGTGAGAGATGTGCTCACCAACTTGTTGAAGTTAGTGAACTCATGTGCAGATAGCCGGTCATGCATCTTCGAGTTGAGGCTATTGACAAAACGGTATTGTTTCCTCTCGTTGATGTTGACCTCATCCTGAGCATACTGTGCAAGGTGGTTGAACAACTGCACGTACTCCATCACAGTTCTGCCTCCTTTCTTGAGGTTCATAAACTCCCGCCTCTTGATCTCCATTAGGCCCTTCGGAATGTGAAAGTCACGGAATGCCTAGCGGAACTCCGCCCAATACACCCAGTGATTGGCGGGGTGCATGGCCAGAAAATTGGACCACCACATGCCTGCCACACCTTGGAGTTGATGGCTGACGAAGAGTGTCTTTTCGTGGTCCTCGCATCGAGGCAGAGCGAGCTTCTGCTCAATAGTCTGGAGCCAATGGTCGGCATTCAGAGGATCCTTAGCCCGCGTGAAGGTGGGCGGCTGAGTCTGCAGAAAATCCGAGAAGTCATCTCGGCGCCTGACCCCACCTCCTTCTTGAGGGGCCGTGTTACGCACAAGAGCTTCAAGAAGTGTTGTCTGAGCTTGACGGTTCTGCTCAATTTGCATAAGCACCTCTGCCATCGGTGGTGGAGGTGGTGAAGGGTTGTTCTCATTCTAGGCCTCAGGAAGCTCACCCAAACTTCTGTGGGTTCTCATCCTATTGTGATGACAAGATAAAAGAAATGAAAGGTCAAATCCCGACATCGCATACTAGCATTAGTCGGATACCATTCGCTTGGATCCCATAAAATAGAATAATTTTAAATTCTGCCAGGTGTGAAGAGTTCGCAAAAACCTCCGAAGTGTCCGCAAAAATGTGGAGTGTCCGAATATTTTTGCGGATGTTCCGCAGTTTGGGCAAAAATTCAAATTGATCTTTACAAGGAAAATGCATGTTCAATGGTAGGGTGCAAAATGAGCAATAAAACATGAAAGTATGCTCAATTCTGAACTACACGTATCTTTCTCGAATACATCTCACCCCATCAAGCATCGCAACCACATACATCACCCTTCGCACGAAAAGAATAAGGTTTTGCACGAATGGTGCTGTGCAACTCACCGCACAAACGATGTTTCATGCTTGGTTGCCCACGTATTCACTTCCTGTATCATCGCCTTACGGGACACCCCAAGTAACTGCCACATGGGTAGACGACTATATCTACCATCGTATGGTGGATGTTCATACGTTATTACTAATGTATTCACTTCCCGTACCATCGCAGTACGGGATGCACTGGGCCCCTACCTTGCACCGGTTGAGCCCCCGATACTAGCCGCTATCGGGATGCGCCAATGAAACATGATTAACAACAACATGATGATAAGGAAAACTCAATGCAAACACAAACAACTTATGTGCAGCAACCAAGAACGCATTATACTTAGGGGCATAGTATAGCAAGTTTATACATATCAGCATGAAAGGATACTTTAGTGGGTTGACACACTTGCTAACCTACGTCCTAAGCATTTTTAGGCTACTTCATTAAACCAAGCTCTGATGACACGCTGAGAGGAACTGTCCAAATAGAATTCTAATTAATCACCAAGTGGATCATTATTCATAATCGCAACTTCAATGATTAACCATAATACTATCTTGGTAGTCCCGGCACATGTTTTATACCCAAGATCGGAACACATGCATTTCCAACATAACACATCACAACATAGCTTAATAAAGAGCGAGTAAATAACATTTATATTACAAGTCTTTAGCCATGCAACCATATACACCAATTACAACCAAAAGACAACAACATCTACGCAACGGAAACATAAACCAATGAAAAAAAGAGAGTGGAGCTACATGCCCTTAGGCTCCACCCCAAAAGCACGATTTCCGAGAGTAGGGTGAACTACTCTTGCCCGCCACCCTGATCGACAGACATGAAGTAGCTAAACATCGGCTCTTCCTCACCAGCAGCACCTGAAAACGCAGGTATGAGTACGAAGGTACTCGCAAGACTTAAACCATATAGAGCAAATATACATAGCTTGACTTCAAGGATTATGCTTTGAGCCATTAGCAAGGAAAAGCCACATGGTTAACTTAAACATAAGTGGTAAGCAACCTAGACACATAGATGTGAGCAACTAACTTAACCAATAACAACATAATTCTACCCAGCCATAACCAACTGAACATAAATAACTAAACCCATTGAACATATATGTAACAAAGACCAACTCAACCATCTCCCACATATCCAACCATCAACCACAAGTGAAAACTCTATAATCGATGCAGCTGGACAGAAGCATGCTCATGACTGAGAGCGCGGCATTTCGAAATATTTTTACACCTTGCAGGGGGATACTCCTGGACCCACACGACTTGAGGCCCATATGGCTTGCATGACCACGCATGTCCATACAAGGGGGTACTTATTTCAACCTTTCCCAATAATCCCCAACCATTTGAATCATGCATCGCTCGGCGTGAAGGTACTAGAACTACTCCCGGAGCGAACTAGCACCTCTTACAAGCCCGCCTGCTCACACCATCGATGTTCGCACCCAAATGATCACAGCTATAGAGGTATTCGGCTCGCCTTACCATTAGATTGGCATGTGGTAAGTAAGGTAGTTGCTAAATCCGACTACACCAATGATCGGTGCTTAAACAATGCAAGCGGTCTACAGTGTCCGGGTTCCTCTCCTAGCCTGCCCCCAGGACTTTCCTCCAGAACAGATAACACTCCTAGCACCGCCCGCATCTAGTCTCATACTCACCACTCATCCAACCATCATCAACACATATCCAACATTGTGATCATTATGAAAGTAAATATCGCCTATGCTCGTGAACGATGAAACAATTCACCGCTCAACTTCTACCGAATGACCTATGCATTGCTAAGCATTTCGATTTGACTTGTAATCTAGACATAAGCAACATACTCAAGGCGACAAGGAAATGATGAACAACAATTGAAGGTAGAGGTAATGCATTCAACATAGGATCTACCCATTTGTACCCGATCTCGACTCGACGCATGCAAACATGCATAAGTATAGTTCATTAATTTTAGACTTCATTCAATTGAACAAAGGCGCAAATGCTTTGTTGCTTGTCTTGCTGCACTTGGGTTTGCCTGACGCTCCCCGCATAGATTTCACATAAATGCGGGAGCTCACTGCTGCATTCGCTCACACCAGCGTCACACTCCGGTTCTTCGTTCACCAAAAGGGAGAGCGCGTGCAATGATGAGTATGAATGAAGTGCAAATATGTATGCTACAACACGCATATGAAGAAATGCCATAAAATATGCCATATAATGCATGAAAATATTTTTCCTAGATAGAACAAGTCATAAGAAAATTAGCAAAATTGGTTTCACCCATTTTGGACTCGCAAAGAATTAATAGTGAATTAATGAAGTCTTAACCTAATTAATTCATCCCAAAATGTTAATTAATTATTTAATAGCTGGGGACATTTTTACTAGGTATAGGAGGTTATTATGAAAGCAAAAAAATTAGCTTCATAATTTTTGGAGCTACGGATAATTTATTATGAATTTTACAAGCCTCACATCGCTTGATGAATAGTAACTGCAGAGCCTCGTAAATTTTTGTGGAGACTCCGCATTTTTGCAGAGTATCCGCGAATTTTTGCGGAGTCTCCGAAATTTTTTTCCGGAGTCTCTAGACTTTCCAGAACACCTGTTCTTCGCGGGAAGATAGCCAATTTGATTTGCGAGCTTCTCCAATCCAAAGGGGGACATGTTTGAGATAGTTTAAAAAGTCTAGAATTTACTCATCAACCTAGCAACACAATTCCTAACCCAAATCTCCTCAAATCCTTTAATTTGGTCCAAAACCTCGAGAACTCATGAACTTCACTCCATCACAAAATCGACCAACCAAATCTTGAATTCATGCCGAGGGAAGACTAAGGGACTTACCCACGATGCTATGGTCAGCCACCCATATCACCATGCAGAACGTCGAGGGAAAATCAGTATCTCTGAAGGGCTCGACCATATCTTCATCAGAGCTATGGGAACGTGAGCCTATATTCCAGAGTCTCTGCGAATTCTTCTTCACCAATCGTCGCAGCAAGGTGAGGACTCGGACCAGTCCCTTCCCCTCCTATTTTCCCCTATATGGACACCATTTGTGATCCTTAACCACACCCCCAGCCCGGCCAAAGCCTGATCTGCGTTGCTACGGTCGTCGTCGTCACGAACACATGTGCCATCGCAGATGGCATCAGCGTTCCCTGGCCGATCAGAGGTCAGATTGCCATGCCCTTTGACCAGCACATGTCCCTAGATGTTCCCCATGTCCTCACCAATGAGATCGGCTATTAGAGCCCCGACACCATCAGAATCCACATCGGTGTTTTCGCTGCCCCTATCTGGATGAGTTCTGCGCGTGCACTACTTGTTAAGTTCACGTTCCCCATCGATCCATATGTAGTATGGATGCATCGACTATGTCACGTTGTGTTCCATCAAGCCATCTACATGTCCACAGGAGATCTTGGTAGGATCTGCAGAGACACCACCAGGAACATGATCCCAACTTTCTGTGTCATTGCATAATCTCACCAAAGTTCCAACCAATTGGTCTCCTTCTCAGGTAAAGTTCTATCCAAACCTATACCCTAGATTTTTGTTCTTGATATATATGAAGCTATTTGTTCAAGTACATTCATTGAATTCATAATCTATTTCTGGGAACGTGAGTATCTTTGTTGTTGTATCTGTTCGCGATCACAACCAAAGCTAGCAGCGTGCGTCGCTGTTTTGTCGCTACCTCAAAACACACCTACCTTTACCAACCATACCACAGAGCTTTCCTTCTCGCGTTATACACCATGCTTTTCTTGCTTCGCTAAAACCCCATCGAAGCCCAGCGTCAATGTCTGTGGCCACGTGCCTGATCGCCACCTCTGATGAAACTCGATCCCCTCTGTCGTGCGTGCACCTCCGCGTGTCACAGCCATGGCGAGCACCTCCTCGAGTCCACAGCAATGTGGCAACCTATTCTGGGCTGACTGCCACCGTCGCCCATGTCCTCCATCATCGGCGACGCCGAGAGCCCACCACCGGTCATCGCCTTGTTCCACTTTGTTCCAATTGTCAGTTAGGGTTTAATAAGATCTCACATACCATCTTGATCGAACATCCTTTTTGTGTCCTATCTGGCAAGACCCTAAAATTCTGACACGTCACCACCATATCATCGTCGCATGCACCGAGCCCTTCATTCTCTTCCCTGCCAATATCATGTCATCACCATAGTTAGGGTTTTCTTCGACAAATAATTGGTCAAGAATATTTTTAGGGAATATTCTGGTTCCTTTTTCTTTAATCCTAATTTAATCTTCCGAGAATATGTTCTCCTCCATCTGAACTCTGATTTGATCGGTTCTTGTGCCCAAATTCTTCTAAAATCATATCATATCCAACCATAGTGTTTTTATGATGTGTTGTCTCTGTTTGGTGTATTGTTTCTTAGTTATTTTGTACTTTCTCTTTTGTCGGTAGATCTTGTGAGTATAATATGGAGTTTCTAGAGATTCGATGAACTATAAGGTCAAGACTTCGAGATATGCCAGAACCGAGTTTACGAAGATAACTAAGCAGCAGTCAAGCAAGTGTCCTTGAACTTCTTGCACCTATTTTAGGATTTATATTCTAGTTGTTTATCCTTCATGCATGCTTGTCTAAATTGGAATTCCATGATTAGGGTTTACTAGTAATTGTCTGAATATCCTTGTTGTCGTTGATTGAGTCATAAGAAATAAAGGGTAGATATGCTAGTCGCTGTCTTGGTTGTGGTAGATGTTAAACTTGACTAATTTTTATGCAACATGAATAGGGTATGGTAATCTTCCGTAGCAACATGGAATAGGGATCCTAACAGGATGGTTGGTATATGGATGGTGCATGAAGGCACATGTGTTGTGCCGCATGGTGGGAATGTGTCTGTTCCTGTGTGGGGTCCTAAGGACCGGTTCTTAAAGCATGTAACCCGGCTAAACAACGCAAGCACGAGGCCTATATGGGTATGGCCTGACCAATTCATTAGCCACCCCTTTGGTTCTGTGAGCACCATTGGACGATTGAGTGGCACAAGAGGGGGCTTCTCCAGTGATGGAATCATTGTTAGCGGTGAAACCTCAGTGGATTCTTGCAGGTTAGCGGGAGCTTTGTAAAGGCCTTGTAGCGATCTCCTGGTGCACACTTTGGAAGTGTGTAAGTGCTTAGCCAACACAGCAATATGGAGACTGTCACCTGGTAATGTTGGTGATGAAATCATGACTCGTGGGCAAAGTGTGTAAAGTCTGTAGTGTATAAAACTGATCGATCAGTCATGCTCAGGTCAAGAGCGGTTTGGACTTCTTCTTGATTAGTTGATATCAGGGTTCTGGTATGGATGGTCGGGTAGCCTGGTAATGGGATTACCTGGTGAGTTTGGTAGCTGGATATGGAATATCTTATGAGTTTGGTAGTTGGATGGAATCCGATGAGCTGTTCTTCTTGTTTAAGTTGTGTCTTCACACTTAGTAAATAGGATGCTTGTTTCTTGGAGTTATAAGTTAAGGTTGCTTAGTACAGTAAACCGGTGTCTAACATTTTCTTGACTTAAGCCCTATGTCATACTTTTCTACACTTGTGGAGTACATTATGTACTCACACTTGATGTTTCTAATATTAAATGTTGCTTAGATAGAGAAGACTATATGGAGATCAAGGAAGCTGAAGCCTATAATGAAGATGGAGCGTCCTAGGTCACGTTGCCCCCAGTCGATTGCTTGTGGTGTGTCTTGAAGCTTTCGTTGGATTTCCCTCTTATTCTTCTGCTGCTGTTTAAAAACTCTGTATCTATTTCAATAAAGTTGTTTTGTTCGATATAGAACTGTATATCACTTATTATGTCATTGCATGTATGATGAAACTAATCCTAGCATACATATAGAATGCACCTAGTTATTCTTTTGAAAAATTGGGTGTGACATTTGGTGAATTGTTGGTCAAATTGCTAGGTATTGCTATGAGTCATATATGCATATTTTAGCGAGTCGATGTTAGGAATCGGGTAGAACTCATTTAATGCATGTCCCTACCTTGATATATTGATGATCTCCATCCTTGTAACCTGGGTGTAACCATGTTAATGTCCAACTTAAAATAAGTTTGGAATATTTAGCAATGCAAAGGTCACCGGTAGAAGTCAAGTGGTGGAATGTCCATCGTTCATGAGCTATAGGGCTTTTAATTACTGTTTTCAAAAGAATGACAAGTTCGGATGATGAGTTAGTGAGATTGAGGCAAGATGTGGGTAGTGTTAGGGGCAGTTCGGGAGAGGAGACTCAGGTGCCATAGAGACGAGATGTGGGCGGTGTTAGGGGCAGCTCAGGAGAGGAGACCCAGATGTCACAGACTACTTGTATCGATTAAGCACCGATCGTTGGTGCCGTTGGCTTAAGCACTTCTCCGTACTACCATATATCTGAATATGGTAAAGATGAACCAAATACCTTTAGTAGCTGTGACACTTTGGCCTAAACGTCTAAGGTGTGAGTGATGCGCACTTGTAGAGGTATCTAGGCTACTAGGAGTAGACATAGGTAACCTCCGCACCGTTAGGCACATGCTCCAAAAGGTTGGGGCATATTTGGGAAAGGTTGTCACTGGTACCCCTTGTGCAACAGGATTTGTTGTACAAGACAAATGGTCTCGTGTCGTATGGGTAAAGAAGTACTCCCCTGTAGGGTGTAAGAACTATTCGAATGGATGCGCTCTCGGTCATGAGTATGCTTAATGTCTATTAGGCATCATCGTAGAATTTTGTTCGGTTTGGTGGGAAATAGAAAGTATGTAGGCTTTTAGGAGAAGCATCTGCTGATGCTTATTTGAGTTGAGCAAATTTACATTCTTGGAGGTTTTGGTTATCATCGATCAATATTAGTTGTCCATGTCGTTATATTGATCAAAGTTCTTTTCGCTGAATCAACTTAACTCTATGGCAATTTCCTTGCTATTCATCCAAATGCATTATCCTTGGAATCGGGACTAGTACATACCTATATTGTGTAAGTCTTGTAAGTACCTTCATACTTAGAGTGCTGCCCTTAAGTTGATGCAGGTAACGACGAACTAGTTTATAGATATTTTTTATCTCACTGATGCCGGTGATGGGCAGGAGTAGAGAAGGTCTGCTTGAACTAATATCAGTGGAGCATTTTGGGCAATGGCGCCACTGATCTTTTGTTGTTAATACTTCCGCTACATTCGAAAACTTTGATATAAGTAGAAACTGGAATTGTGACCAAGGTATGTAATATAAGTTAAGTCTTTGCACTCTATTCGTATCTTGTGATGAAACTATATTGTAAACGATATGTGTTGTGATCTTGAGCTTTGTGAGCATATATCGGGACTGCCAGAATTGCTCTCGTTTTAATTGAATAGTAGCTGTGATCGATGTTTTTAGATGGGTGTTAGCATTCGACACGTCAGATGACGGGTTTGTACTAGCCCTTATCTTTATAGACAATAAGCATTGTCGATTAAGCTGAATGCGATTTGGACGGCTCTGACAATCCAACGGGTGACACATCACCGTGGCAGCCACGTCAATGGCCTTATTTAATTCCTTCCCATTTGATCGTGGGCCCCACTAGGTGTCGCTCGTTGGATGGATGACACCTTGTTATCGCCCTTCCAACTGACAACGAAAAGTTAGATGTGCACTTTTTTCAAACGGGCACATAGTTTTGCAAATATTAAAAAATATAAAAGAATTGAGGCCTAGGCTTTCCACTTTACAAATCATTGAACATTTTGTGGACCTAGAGGATTGTTTCCCTCGTGTTCTCTTGCGATTTTATTTTTGTTAAAATCAGAATTATGCGCCATATTTGTAATCAGATTTGAGATGTCATATTCTAAGCATTTTCTAGTTATCTTTTTTCTAGAGAAATCTATTTATTCATTCATAGTTGGGCCTTGTCTCGGAAAACAAAGATGGAAATGAAGCTGGGTGGGCTGCGCATGTAGCAATGCACTTATTGGCCCGTGTGTAGTGGGCCGATTAGAAGGCCCAGCAGATAGGGAAAAAAGGTTGCTTGCAAAAAGCTGTTGCAGTGTAATGGCCTTTAGGTCCAATTGGTGGGCAAAACGAAATATGGAGCAACTGATGAAAATTGTTTTCCCTAAAATATAAAACTGATGAAAATGGTAACTGCGATGACTTGGCAATGCAGTACAAGTGGAGCAGCACCAGCAGTGGTATCGGATCCATACTCATCTGTGGTATGACAACAGCTACAAGAGTAAAAACTAAAAGGTGGTTCAGGCATTCAACTGAAAAAGCATCCCCAAAAAAAACACAAAAAAAAGCACCGGTATACATAGTATCTACATAGCACAAATCCCTGTTTCAGGTCCCTGCAATCTGCGCTGCTTATACAAAAACTTCTACACCTTCTCTCTTGAGAGGAAAAAGCTTTCATGTCAAATAAAGTTACAAATTCACAAATCAAATCGTTCCACTTCCACAACCTGATGATGGTCAACCAAACAGTATTAAGCAAAGAGTCGCCTTCTGCGCCTGCCTGCTACCTTCATCTGTGGGCCGTCAGCGGACTCGCCGTGCACCACCTCATCCACCAGCTCCTTGAATATCGACCGCTCGATCTCCAGCACCATCCCCGGGAGCTCCCTCCTAAAGCTTGTCCATCCCTGCAGCCTATGCAGGATCTCTGCATCAGGTATCACACTGCTGTCCTTCTGGCAGATACGCAACCGCTCTGTCTCCTGGTCTTCGATACCTGAAGAGAGGAATTTCACCAGTTGCTGCCCGCTCAGAACCTTTGCAGGTGGATCCTTCACTCTGGTGAACGAGCTGACCGAATAAACTATGTTTTCCTTCTCAAATTTCTGAAAGAGAAGCTCATTCACAGCGTCGAACATTAGCTTCCGGTGCGCTCTCTTGGGATCAGACTTTGTGCCACTTCTGCTTTGATGGATGCCGTCAGGTTTGGTGACCCATCCAGCCTTTCTTTGCTCCAACATGAGGAACAGATCGGGGTTAATCGGGTAGCCAGAAGAGTGAAGCTGGAGGCCTGCCTGTCCTGAACCTAGGTCTTTCATCAGAAGGCCTGAGGCCAGCAGTATCTCAGACACATAACGGTGGTCCGGACTTTCAGTCTTACACAAGAAAGCAATATGATCAACTGGAGGGGCATCGTCACCCTTGTTCACACTAAGCTGCTGGAGCTTCTCAAGCAGGCTAGCTACATTAGCGAGCTTACTGTTCTTGGTCTGCATAGCGAGCTTTGTTGGCTTTGTATCAGAAGGCTTCCAGGGCTCCTCTGTTGTATGATGCTCCTCATCTGCGGGTTTCAGGGAACAACACATCAGCCAATGGGTCACATCACATTAGTGCTGCAGTAAAAAAATTATCTGGCGCATGTATCATTTACAAATAGTGAAATAGCAAGTGAACTCAGCAAAGAGCTCAAACATTCTCCTAGCCATCTACATTTAAGAGATCTCTAATGTTGTTGTCATGCACATTTCACTCGCTGTTGTCAAACTTAAGAATCTATTATAAACTATTCAAATACTTGAGAACTGAACTTGCAGTGCACAAAATTGATATATCAGACATCATTGATGATTTGATGAACTACATAGCATTCCATGATTATTGATGCAGTAGTAGTTAAATTTATAGTGCGTGTGAAGCAAAGATGGGGGGCACTATCATTGAAAGTTTAGTCTGCCCAGTACTAGAGTACTGATACAATATGCAGTATACTGTTCTTCGAATGTACCAAGCAAGCCATGTTGATGTAAAAGGATACAGAAGGATATTGGACTGGCAGGTGCAAACTGCAAAAAAACAGTCCTTTTGCTTACGTTGCCACTTGCCACTTATGTCCTTTCCATCCTAGAGGACAATTGAAAAGGTGTAGTAATTACCAATTATACAACATTACTCTAGCCAAGATGATGGTGTGCACTAGTAGATTGTACCATTAATAGTATGTGATTATACTTGCTTATTGTACCTGGATGCACCTGCACCTATGGATTTTGGCATCAATTGTGTGCAATAACTTACTGTGCATCAATATATGCATTAGAGATGTACGACATGCAGTAGATGTAGGAGAACCCAGGCCCCTCAACCCAAGGAAATTACTCAGAGCTTCAACAGTGCAACAGACAATCGGAATGGGAAAAAAAGTAAATTAAGATATTAAAGAAGTAAAAAAAGATCTTGTTTAAGCTTCCAGTTGCTATGGTTGACAAACAAAAGTTTGGAAAGATGGTATAAAGGTGATCTTACCAGCATTAAGTGAATTTGAAGTCTTGCTGCCAGGGAACAAATCCTCCTGATCAAACGAAGAGTCTAACACAGAAACTGGACTTGGCCGTTCAAAGATAGCTGCTGAAGGGTCTACAGATGACACGTCCTTGCTTGCATCATATGAGGTTTTCTGAAGAAAAGATGCAAACCACAAAAATTAGACATGTAGCATTGTACATTATATGATTTAACTCGTCATTCTCGTCTCTTGACCCGACTAGCCTCAGAGGCTCAGAGAGAGATTTACAGAAGACCAAAACAAGTATTTATGTCCACTATGTACTACTACTTTCATCTTATTAGCTAAGTCTTGGAAATAATATCTTCATCAAAAAAATTAGTTAAACTTTAGAATATACATTTTTTTCTTCTCTATGTATGATGGCATTAATTGGAAGAAAAACCTTTACCACTTTTTCTGGATTCCTTCCTGATGGAGTTCCAATGCCTTGCTGAAAGTTAGAAATGTTCACTTCTGCAGATTTGTCAGTGCTTGTAACTTCTATATCCAGCTCTGAAGCAACACTCATGCTGCCATCTGACCTTGTGGACATATCATTGCCTTGCAGGTTTAGGCTCCTTGTCCTGCTATTCAATCCATTGTGCATGCCATCATCACCTTCTTGTGCATGAACAGGTTTCCTTCTGAATTTGCTTCGGGGTGACACTGAATCTAAATAATTCCTATCCGTGAATTGTCTTTGGTTTTTGTTAGACTCAGCAGAAGGAATAGGTGGTCTAGCCCTCCGCTCTGCCTCAAGCTTTTTCTGCAGTGATCTGGGACTAGTGGAGTTTTTATGCTTTTGCATGCTATTGTCTCTTATCAACTGCTGTCTTCTACATGAGCTCTCAGTAACCAGCAGTGAACTAGATTTTTGCTTGTTGCTGCTATCTTCCTTCCTTCCATTTGATCTCCTGTCATAAGAAGCAAGGGATTGAGGGGTAGGCACCCTTGGACTAGATTTTGCATGCTGCTCTTTGGCTGTCCTATTGATCATTGAAGCTTTCTTTTTATCAGTGCTATTGCCAGTTTGCAGCTGTGGGAGAACAGATGAACCGCTTAGTGGAATTACAGAAGAATCCATTTCGCTCAAAATGTTTGCAGACTTAGAAGGCTTCATAATTACAATAGGTGATTTGAAAGAGCTTTCTGCGTTGCTCTCTTCAAGCATCCACATGGGGTTGGTCTTACTGCTCAGTCCCATGTTCGCATCTGTCATCTCTTTGCTATCACTCTTTCCATCGTACAACTTCAGCATAGATTCTTCCTCCCGTTTCTTGTTTTGCAACAGTCCTTTTGCTTGCATGGAATCCAGAATCTGCTTAAGCGCTCTGAGGTCCTTGTTTGATTGCTGAAAATCAAGGTCCTTGAGACGTCTCTCTATATCGCTGTATACCGATGCAGCAGGTTGGTCTCTCCCATGAGCTCCTTTTGAACCCTTTGGCAGTTTTCGAGGTAGGACGATCCTTTCTTGTTGCTTCCACGGTGCAGTTTCAACAGGAAACTTGGAGTTGGGTATATTTCTGACTGTTGAATCCTGATTCCTTAGTTGTTGAGGAGCAGGCTCATTATGGGAGGAGATGTTCAAGGGGCTCAACACGGACTCCTGCTTGCTCTCTTGAACTGCTTTATATGCCTGTGATGATGCGGTATTGTTTTCATTATGCTCAGGCAACTCTTCGAGTCCCATGAGTTTCGCAACAACGCTAGGAAGACGCTTACAGGCAGGCTGTTCCAGCTGGGTCTTCGAGGCTGCATTGGCTCCCTTACTACTGCTGCTGCTCCTTTCTGAAGCACCCATACTTGGCTTTGATCTCAAATCCATCTCACGATTCAAAAGGTGACCTTCCTTGATGTCCAGTGACAACCTCGGTACCTCCCTCAGTTTTGATGCTGCTTCCTTACCATCGTACGAGAACCGAGGAGCATCATATGAAAGTCTTGCGTGATGGCCTGATTCAGACGGCGTCCAAGAGGCTTCCCTGAGCTTGGCCAACACTTGGAGCGATTCATTGATGTCCATGAGTCCCTTGCTTTTTCCTTGTATACCATCGCTAGCAGGCTTATCCAATTGCCTAGGTGGATCTACACAGTTGAATGGGTGATCTTGCCGTTCTTCCTTGGTGCAAATTCTGACTGACAAGTCATGGCTATCCTTATAGATAGAATCCTTCACGAGATTTCTTATACCAAGTGTTGGCAAGCTGGATTGAGCTGCAGGTATGTTGTCAGGCTTGGTAAGGGTATCATCAGGGTAGTCAAGTCCATTGTCACTATCAAAAGAGCTCTTGAGCTTCGGCGAGCTCTTGAACGGCCTCTCTGGAAACAGCATTCGGTCAGTGGACGATAGGTCTTGTTGTGTTGACCTGTTGCCATCAAGGGAGGAGAATGACGAAGATGGTGATGACGAATATGAGGTTTGCGACAGTTCTGCTGTTGGTATTTTCTGGTTCTCAGCCCATGTTTTACTCAAGTTCTTCTCCTGAATGCAGTTTGAAGCAACTCAGTCAGGATTTGGATGTCAGTAAACAAAACACATGTGTCTGCTATGCTCATGCTGTTTATACAGAAAACTTACGGGAACAATCTGGGGTGAATATCTTGTGCACTCTCCCCCTACACTTGGGCTGTTGGACAGCGCATGGCCTGTTGCAGGAAGTGAAAGAAGTCTCAGCGCTGACCAGACAAAAGAAACATGCTGTTTCTTATAACAAAAAGGAAAATAAAAGAGAAGAAAATGCTGTTTCTTATAACAAAAATGAGAAAAAGGGGCAAATCAGACCCAAGACAGGGAAGATCTTGCCATGGTTTTGTCAAATAATATAGAAAAGAAACAAAGTGTCAGCATCACTGTTAAATTAAAGTAGTGAATTCAAGGCAATAATCCTCCTTTCATGTAATGGATGGTGTGTACTGGTGCCAACTTTCTTTTGGGCGCATATTTCTTATCTGAAACAAGGTTCCTAATTGTTCCAGCAAAAAAAAAAAAAGAAGAAGAAAAAAGAAACAAGGTTCCTAATCTCCAAGGGTTGATTTTTGTCGGCGGCCAGGGCTGATATTAGGATGGTTAATGGGGGTGAAAGGACAGTTCTTGGTGTATCATCAGTGAGCAACAACATTTCGCCCAAAAAAGAGGCAGCTCATCAGTTACAACCAACATCTCGCCCGAAAAAGAGGCAACTCATTAGTTACCACCAACACCTAGTAATTCACTGCAGGTTGAATGGAATGAACACTAAATTCTGGTGCAAGCATATGTGGAGCAATTGCTTTTTTTCCCTATATAATGGAAGTACAACTCCCGGCCTCTGCACGTGGAGCATTTGCTACTTGCCCTTTTCTTGTTGGGGCTTTCTTGTCCATACTAAAAATCACAAACAGAACCTGATTTATCTTCAAAGTTGCAGAAATGCCGTAGAGACATTTCTTGTGCGCATTCCATGTAAAGACCATAAGCCGTAGAGACATCAAAAGCATAGATCACGGCTTCGAGCATATAGAAACGATTGCCATGAGGGCGCTGCTACTGAAATTTTCCAGAAACTGAATTGCAGAAATGCAGAAAATGTGGCTGCACTGCACTGCAGACAGGAAAAATTCTATCTTGCAGAATGAATCAGCAGGCGAACAGAATTGCAGAAGAGGAACATGTATGAGCAATCCAAACCAAGGCAAGGCAAGGAGGCAGAGAAATAAGACGAAGGGGATGAAATGGAAGCCGACCTGGGGGGAGCAGCCTCTTGTGGGCGGCGAGCGGGTGGCGGCGGTCGAACGCCTGCAAGATCCCGGTGACGCAGCCAATCTGGCGGTGCAGCTCCGGCCGCCTCTCCTCCCCAAACGCCTGCAGGTACTTAGCCGGCATCTCCCTCCCCTTGTTGCGCCAACAAACGGCTCAAGAAAGAGCGACCAGAACCCAAAGAAATCCCAAAATGCAGGAGCCCCTACCACCTTGCTAGCAGGTCAAGAACGTGTCATCTCTGGCTGTCCTTCAGCCGCACAAACACATGGTGATCGGATACGCTTCCGAGAGGGAGAGACACTTGTGCCTCTGTGACTGAGCAGGTAATCAAGAACGCCAGCACTGCCTCACACTCTCCAGCTCCAGGTAGCAGAATGGCAGGATTGCCGCAAGAAGCTGCAGAAGTATCAGGTATCTCCCGTCCCCTCCTCCCTCCTCTCACTCCTATGACTGCGAGCTACCAGGAGAAGGGAAGGAGAGAAGACTTGAGACTGAGAGGATGGCATTGCATTGCATATGACTTTTACCTTTTTTTAATTGGGAGCCTTACTCGTGATAGATGCAGTTAAAGAGGGAGGAGGGTAGCTGAAGCCTGAAGGAGACTGACAAAGTGTTGTTGGATTGCCATGCTTTGCTGGGACCAGCCACATAGTCTAACCCATTCTCTTCTCTCTCAGCAGCCCATGTGCCATCTCTCTCTCTCTCTCCACGCGTGTGTACACCAATTTGGCATTTGGTGTGCAGGCAAGGAAAACTAGGGAAGAATTGGTTGGTTGGGTTCAGTGAGGGAAAAAATCCTCTTGTTCCTGACCGGTTGGTAGTAGTGCACTGGAGCTGCTGCTAAAATCTAACGATGTAGGCATGGATTAGCTGTGCGTATTAGTGCTGATACGCACTGCATCATCTCCTTATGTTGATTTGAGTCAAGGAGGCATTGAATGGAAGGAAGGGGCATGGATGAAGGAACTACTAACCAACAGTGCATTCATAGTGTGGATGCGTGACGACAACTACCAAGTCTTGCCGTTGAAGCATTGCTGCTGGGTGTGCAGTGAATCAGTGATGCCAACTGCACAGAGAATAAGCATCTACAGTCTACAGGAGCTCATCTCTCATACCTTGTAAACCAATAATAACCTGAATAATCCCAAACCAATGTGACCTAACACAAAATGCTCAGTTCACCCAACTACTGCTTAGAGCATGAACAGATGAACTTTCCCAGTAAAAACATGTAGCTGCTGCATCAAGGAAAACAAAACGGAATTAGCATGTGCCATCCTAGGATTACGCGGTAATTAAACAGATTGAGGGAAAAGCAGACATGTTTGTCGGTTACCTACAAAATTTATTAGATCTTGACAGGAATAAAAAGAGTGGACCACTGCTTAAGCGTTTAGGTGCCGGGTGAAAACTGAAAACACCACATGGTGCAGAGAAGAGGTTGCCGTTTGTGATGATGCATTTGGGCGCTGGATCCGACTAGGCTGAAAGAGGCAGCCTAACTTTCTCTCGCTTGGCCAGTCCAGCACCTGCAACAATAATTAGTGGTAGTGTGGTACTCATTAACAGTTGACACCGATTCGGTTTTTCCAGTTATTTGATATATTTCAGTCCAGAGTCTATGATCCTCTAATCATCCACAACATTGATGAAGACCATTGGGGAATGAAAGAGATACACCATCCATCTGCATCAATTCCACAGAGGACCCCTTGACTGCTAAATAAGAACCACTAAAAATTAAATAAAATCTAACACATGGGTTTCTAGCAGTACTCTGCAGAGATTTTTGCAGATTGATGATGGTAATAAGTAGTGTCTAAAACAGCACAGAGAAGCACACGTTTAATCGTGTGTCTTCTTCTTGCACCAAACACATGGTGATCCTGAGCAGGCACGTCACCGCTAGCTCAGGCTAGCTAAGCATGAAGTAAAACCATAATGACTAAGAAATTCCCTGAGTGGGCGAGATCTGATCTTTGTCTCCATCTTTACCTTTCCAGCGCCTTCTCTAGCTTTTCTGGGGAGTAATCATGATGTAGCATTCATTCGATTGCTTTTGGCTACGGATGGTATCCTGATCGTTCGATTCAGGATAACATTTTTTTCAATGTCAGATTCCGATGCACACTGCCTTCCATTTCTGCTCAATTTCCACTCATTTGAGGCCTTCCCATTATCTTTTTTTACGTTTTGCATAATCTTTTTACGTGAAATGTACGGCTTCGCAATTACTATTATCAAACAGGCGTGAGGGCAGATGCGTAGAGAGTAGAGATGGGATTACAGATGATTAGCACTACTATTTGGAGCTGTACAAGAACTGGTGAGATAAGAGGGATGCATGTACCAAGTAAGCCCACCACATGGGAAAAGAGAAGTTGGCAGTGGCAATGCAATGCAATGCAATTGCTATGGCAAGCAAGATTATCAAGGCAGGACAGGACACAGGAGGTGTGCACACCATCTGCCCCCACCACCAATGATCTCCTTTGCATTGCACTGCATTGCATGTTGAAAGAAACAAAAGACCTGTCTGCACCAGCTAGGCTGGCTGGCTGGCACATGATGCTACCTGCATAGTTTCTCTTTTTGGTTTTCCCAGCAGCAGAAGCTTCCACCAACACCCATGTGACCCCTATGAAGACCAGATCAGTGTTCAGCAGCATGGTAGGTCAGGCCTCCTCTTGATCCATAGTTGATTGATTCCCTGAACAAACTAGCAAACAACCGAACCAAGCAAGCAATTCTTTGAATTCTTGCTGTGGGAGGCCAGTCAAAAGAACAGATATTTGTAGCTGTTAAAAATATGCAATGCACATGGCAGCCATCACATCTGGATACTAGCTACATTATCATATCTAAACACTGGCATGAGATGCATCGAGATTGGGGCAATACCGTTAGAACAAGAACTCTTAGCATCCTGACTCCTGAGATTTGTTTACTTCTTGAAGGTATCAAGATGATTTGTTTAGTTGGAATTAGTTTTTTACCTTCTTCTTTTGCGGACAGCTCCACTTATCGATGTAGCAAATCATGCATTTGGTCGCATGCAACGGCATGTCCCACCCCCCTTGCTTCGACTTTGGGTCGTTGAAAGAGGCAACTGATAAAAAATAATCTGCTCTCGAAAAAGAAGACAAAAAAATAATCTACTGTGCTAAGTACTACTGCTAAACAAACCATTCTTTCAGCAGAAACGAAGGGGAGCTGCTGACTGAACACTAAAATGGAACCCCAAAGAGGAGTTCAGAACTGTGTTACGTGGGCATCCATGTCTAAATCTTTTTACCAAATCAGATACTTCGAATCCGAGTCGGATTTCGACACCCGTGTCCGTGTCCAGATAACACTAGTTTAGAACAGAAAAAAGGTAAAATGTGCCTCTGAGATATCTATCACCAAAGGGAAAGAAGAAAAGGACGGTTTTCACATGCAGCATGAGACGACGATGCCTGCATATCGACCTACTGGGCAAGGAAGAAAGAAGCCACAATCTACAGGCGCCTGATCTCTGAAAGTGATGTGCTTGTTCTTACCAACCAAGACAAGTTGCATCACATCTTCATGATGGTGGTCCATATATACTTGGTGTTTTCATGCTCATGAAGCATAACCATCCACACCAATCGATGTGATCAATGCAACGCAGTTTGCAGCACCAGTTTAGGAATCAGCCTAAGGATCCTAGTATTTTAGTGTGGTGTGGCAAGAAGTATGGAGACATGAATTTATTGGTGGAGTACTAACTCTGTGTTCGGCAAAATCTTGCTTAGATCAAAGTGTCCTTTCCATTTATGAACACTGCATTTTTTGAATGGTTTCTGAACACTGCAACGCTATTGTATGTATCGTGTGGATTGTGAAGTGTAACCATAAGCAAGTCAGTATATGTTTTACAGTTTGCCAGCAACATTTTGGGGTACATTTTCGGCACAGATTTGAGAGGAAGTGTGTTCCTTCAGATGGAGATTTATGGAGACTTGGTTCGCCCGATAAGGTCGGATCAAATTATCATAATATCAAATTCCTTAGTATCAGTATATCCATTGGTTAATCAAGGATTCGTTTGGTCAAGCTTAAACTTTACCTTCACATGAAGAACTTTTTAGAGCCCAAACAGGAATCATCAAGTTGCTTATTGGTACACAAGTATCAGAGCCACAGGCAAATGGAGCCTTACACTCAGGCTTCGAGTTTATAAGAAAAAGTTTTCTACGGATCTGCATCTTCAGTGAACTTCTGTCTTCTATCTAGAAGACTTACAAGTTACAAAAGTAACATCAGAAAAGAAGATTAGGCTGAACCAAATATGCAGTACTGAGGATGATATGATTAATGCTGACAGGCTAACTTGCCAACCTAAATAATAGAATGAAAACCAAGCTACATACAGCATTTGTCTTTGGTTATCAGAAATGCAGAACGGCTTTGCAATTGAACGCTTCAGCTGGATCAGGTGGGAACTTGTCTTCCAGGATATGCTGCACATCCTGTATTCCTATGACAACACTGCACAGTCTGCACTTCAGCAAGGGATTCATGACTCTGCAACCTGCACTAAAAATCTAACAGACTCATCAGGCACTTCTTGCTGCATTCAGTCCCCCGCACAAGCTACATGTCAGATGTAGTAACTACTCACCGTTGAATATTCAATAATGGCATCCTGGCCTTCAAAAGAGTTGCATGCATCATGTATATGAAAAAAAAGTTAGAGATGCATGATCAAACAGTACAAGGAATGTTATGGGAAGCATGCAGAGACATGCTAATCTTAGTGTGATGACTTGGCTGCTGGTCCATACAGCATGCTGGCAATAATTGAACATATATTTACCTGTCTCAAGGATGGAGATCATGCTGTCATAAAAGTTGAAAAATACCATCGATGTGAGGATGACATATGGATCCATATTATTCTCACACTAATGATATTTTCCAATATGGACATTTTTACAATAATATCCACATAATTTTACCTATTATAAATGAATTGAGAATCTTGGAGGCATACATCTTGCTATTTCACACAGTACCATCATGGCCAATAAGACAAGAAAATGACAACCTTTCAAAATTGTCTTTCACGGCAGGATACTCATATCTCAATTTTATTCCACAAATGGATGGTTAAGAGCAAAACATTAGAGCGAAAAATAATCGAGGGGTTGACGCAGAATTCTCTGCTGAACAGCAATTATCTTTTGCAATGTGGTAAGCTCTGTCACTAGCATGTGATATCTATCTTTAATGAACAAAAATAATCTTTTGCAATGACACTACCAGCTCTGCCATTGCCCATTGGCAAGAAACAATGACATCATTCAATGACATTGTAACAATTACAAGACTTGGCAAAAGAGAGATTGCAGCTTCAAAAAAATTGAAACATCCTTAAAACATAGTCATCAAAACTTCCTGTAATCCTTGAAACAGGGCAATGAATGATTCGTTACTCAAGCATACTTATAGTACAGGTGAACAATCCTTGTAGCTTCTTCTGGAGCAACAGAGAGCTAACAAAATTCTTGGGATCAGAAATCCGCCCACTCCCTTGACTATGAAACAGAAATTACGAAACTAGACTCCATGTAGCTGCACTGCAAAATTCCTGCCAAGAGCAACACGAGTGAACACAAAACTTTAAGCAGATTGAACCTTCATGCACAACAGCATTTCAAGCTAAAGACTTCTCAACTTTATCAACTATTTGAACATAGAAATTCCAGTGTGCATCCCTCTCTGTAATGGAGGGCTGACCTTACGGGTTATCCTGAACAAACACTTGAACATCATCTGTAGCAGCAAGCCTTTCAAGATAATCACGCAGATCTCAACCTCGTCCTGTATACGGAACATTAGAATATATAGCATTCGAAACAGTAAACAATGTTGTGAAGTGCTGAAGCATACCTAATGAATAATCATCCCTCTGGTTAAGGTAACTGTAGGGGTAGGGGAAAATGGCTGTATGTGGCTGCACAACACAAATAACAAAAGTGCATGTATTACAATAAATGGACATTACGACTAACAGAAATCACAGATATATAAACAAGGGTGAACTTAGTACCGGGTTGCACGGAGCCTTGCAGGGAGAGTCGTTCACAAGTAATGTATTTGAAGGAGAAAACTCTCCCTGCTCCCATGGAAGATTAGGCTCTTCTTTATTCCACAATTTCTTTAGTTCCTTCAGAACTAAGGGTTTGTGCTGATTGTCAATTGTGTTACATCCAGTAACAGTGCAATTAGACATGTCCTGGTCAATAAGAGCGATAAGAAACATTACTATATGAGTAGCTCGCAACCAAAATATAGAAAGCATGGCAATGCATACAACAGCATTCAAACAAAAGATAAGAATTGTCAAAGGCCAAACACAATCAAACAACGATAAGAAAATTGATAACTGAGAATGATCTAGAGATGCGCAGCACACATTGCATAACTTCCATTACCATATTAGTGGAAAGAGGAAATTGTATGGTGGGTCACTCAACTTGCCGCGTCTGTCATCTGGGCCAATGGTTCTGGTCACTGTACTTTAAAATTGTACTTCCAGGTCGCTAAAGTATGTTTAGCTAGTCACTAGTGGGTCTAAACAGGCCAACATGGTTGAAATGCTCATGTGGGAGTCCACCTCAGCAATCAGGTGCCCTAGACGTTCTTTTGCCAAAAAAAGGGGGAGAAAAACTGAACTGGTTAATCACATTTCATTAGTAGCCCTTATGGCAGAAGCAACCAGGGCTGCCTCGATGACGGACGGTGCGGGTAGACAGCGGCCAGGGCTTGGAGTCGGTGATTGGGTCAGGTTTGACGGTGTTCTGCACGTGTGGAAGCAGGCTGCTGCTGGGGAAGCATGACGCTGGTTAGAGGCCTGACTTCCCAATCCATGGTGCAGAAGCTTCGTAGTGCAGGAGACCCACCATATATAGCAGAGCCATGATCAAGACTTATGTGGACAAGCATACATGTAAAAGAGAGTGGGAGCTGAAGCCTTTATAGTCAAGTACCTTGCTGAAAGGTATGCTGAGGACAGAGCAGATGACAAGATGAGTCGGAGTAGATTTGCAAAGATTGTGCAGAACACAACATGACTCCTAGAAGAAAGCTTGCTAGGGATGATGTTGCACGATATAACCAGCTGTGGGACTATGCAACTGATTTGAGGAGGTCAAACACAGATAGCTGTTTTTTCTTGAACTTGGTGAATGGATGCTTTAGTACCGCGTATATGTCACTTGACACCTGCAAGACCCCTTAATTCTCATTGTTTCAAAAGTGCAGAACAAATTCTCATCTCTTATTGGAAGCAAGGGAGCTACATATTGTTTGTCCTTCGAAGTCTATGACAAGCAATGACTCAGACAATCAAGTCCCAAATACTGACCAGACTCTACCCCAAGCAAAAAGAATCCAAGGAGAAGAGGAGTGGCAAGATCTATGATCAGGCAGAAGGTTGAGGAAATGACTGACTTGGCAAATACTTGTTTCACTCTACCTGCTGGAAAGGGTGCGTTCTAGCCTTCCAGGTATATCGTGCACCTGGCAGTCAGGAGGTGTGACTGCAGACGTTGGCAGCTAACTGCCATCCTATGCATTCATGCCGCTTCATGCTTTAGAAATGAGAGAATTCAACCTGAGGATATGGTGTCTACATGCTACAAAACTGAATGGTAAAATGTCAATGAACCAAATGTGAACCCTCCGCCTCCGGTATATGACAGAAAGGTGGGGCGGCCTAAGAAGTGTAGAAGAAGCAGCCCATTGAGATGGAGCAGGTGCTATGCTATCTAAACATGGAGCTTTCATGGATCGTGCCTTATACAATGGTGCAAACCACAATAGGAAAGGATGTCCACTGCTCAACGGTGAAGGAGCAAAGAAAAAGACAAAAATTAAGAGGAAGAGAAGTGCATAGGAAAAAAAAGTGGGGAGGATAATGAACCAGCCAATATTGAGTTACATTTAATTTTGGAAAGATCATTCATTGCATAAGCATTTCTCACCTGACTCTAAATTAATGCTGTAAGTATCCTTTCCTAGAGATTCAAACCCCTCGGTATGATGTAGCCAACAAAGCACTACTGGTATGTCTGCACTAATGGAAGAGGTGATCCATAATACCCTACTCTTTGCTACAGTTTGTTGTTGGCACAGGTACTAAATTATTACATGTCAGGCTACACCATGTCACACCCGTTTTCCCTTCCCTCTCTTTGATCTCTCTCTGCCTGTGGGACCCACCCATCAGCGCATCTTCTTCCTCCTCCATTGTCGTCTTCCTTTTTCTTCTGTGCTGGAGCCCAAATCAAATCCCCGTGAAAAATGTCACCATTTAAAGCAATTGAAGCGCCGATTGAAAGCCGGATGGAAACTGCCCCCACATGATCTCTTTCCCAGTCAATTGCGTGGTGAAAGAAGGAAACTGACACGAATTAGCCGCCCATTGCCTTAAACCCTAGCTGCCGCCGAGCTCCCCTCACCCGGCTATAAAAGCCACATATGACCCTCGGCTGAGCTCCTCTTGCATCCCCGCACCCAAGCACCTCGTCGCCCGAGCATCGCCGTTTCGAGCTCCAGACGCCGCCGAACCATCATCGAGCTCCGCTATCATCGCTGTGCCTCTCCGATATTCCCCGACACCCACAACCACATCAAACGGAGTCGCCTGCCGCTGCTCGTCCTCCTCCATCGCTCGCCATCGACATCTAAGCATCGCGATGTCTCCTTCGTCCTCCTCCGACCGTCCTTCGCCGTTCTAAGCTCGTCACCGACGCCTTCCAAGCCGGAGCCGAGGTAGCCCCTCTGTCGTTCGATCTAAAGTAGGCGACTGAAATTAATTGGTATGGCATGTGGCAATGCAACCACTGTGCAACATGCTCGGGAAGCAGTTGCGGAGTGTGAGAGAAATGCAAGGGGGCGGGCTGTTCTACTTATCACTTTATGGCACAAATATGCAAAATGAACCAAGTAATGTTGGTAGAATTGTTAATCATATGAACACTTGAGATTAATATTGCTCATTTTATATAAAAAAATATACTAAAGCAACTATATGCTCAAGGTCATCTAAAACAAAAGAAAGATTGTGAAAGAAATATGAGGATACTGGGGGCAATTCCCTGGAGGAATAATGATAGATAGAAGGTCAGGAGGACTATTTCAGAGCTATATTGCATATACAGACATAGAGATGGACCAATTAATTGTCTTGTTAATATATGTACTTAGAAGGAAGTAGGCACATTTTTGGTGGGCCAGAACCCATCCTGGCCTTAAGGTGGCTCCGCCAGTGTCGAGAAGAGAACGCTAATCTACTTAATCATGTGAACACTAACACAAAGAGAAGTGAAGCAACCATTGCAATTTGATACACCCCCCCCCCCCCCCCAAAAAAAAAGAAAAAAAAACCTAGCTCTAAGCCCTAGCGCAAGAACTGCTGTGATGGCAAGGTTGAGGGTATACATGCATACCTGAAACAGCAGCTGTGGTGGCATCCTGCTCAACCATCCCCCTCTTCTTTGCATTCGCATCCTCCTCCTTCCATTTTGGTGTCCCTTCCAATGCTAAAAACAGAAAATCAACGCTAATCAGACACTCTCTGAATAGGAATTGACAAACTCTAGTAATGGAATCGAATTCACATGCCAGATGGGCAATACAATCAATGCACAACATGGTCTAGAAGCAAACACTCATGTATCTAAATCATGCAAACATGAACACGAACTGAAGCAAAGCACTCATCGCCATTTGTTATAATAAAACCTAGCTCTAAGCCCTAGCACAACCATTGCTGCAACACATGGCAAGGTCAAAGGTGTACACACAATCATGCATACCTGAAATAGCAGCAGTGGTGGCTTCCTGCTCCGCCATCTCCCACTCCTTCACCTTCGCCGCCTCCTTTTTCTTACATTTTGGTGTCCCCTCAGATGCTAAAATCGGAAAACCAACCTTAATCAAAACACTCCCTCGACAGAAATTGACACACACTAGTAATTGAACTGATTGACATGGCATGTGGCAATGTAATCACTGTGCAACATGCTCGAGAAGTGAACGCTAATCTATCTAATCATGCGAACACGAACACAAACCGAAGCAAAGCACCCATCACAATTTGGTATTATAAACCCCAGCTCTAAGCCCTAGCAAGAGAAAAAGAATTGTTGAAACATATGGCAAGGTTGAGGGTGCACGCATGCGCACATACCTGAAACAGCGCCGGTGGTGGTTTCCTGCTCCAAGATCCCCCTCTCCTTCGCCTTGGCCTCCTCCTTCTTCTTCCATTTTGGTATCCCCTCCAATGCTAAAATTGGGAAACCAACTAATAATCAGAAGGCTCTACAGAAATTAATACACACTAGAAATGGAACTAAATCGATATGACAAGGTCAAAGGGTGAACGTACACATACCAGAAGTAGCAGCGCTGGCAGCCTCCCACTCCTCCATCCCCTTTCCCTTTGCCTCCTCTGCCGCCAGCGCCACCATGGAATCAGAATCAGGTAGGGATTCCTGTTGCTCCTGCTGCTTTTTCTTTTTCATCTTCTTCTTACATTTTGGTGTCCCCTCTGATGCTAAAATCAGAAAACCAACTCTGAATAGGATGCTCTCTCCACTGAAATTAGCATATACACACTAGTAATGGGATTGAATTGACATGGCATCTGGTAATGTAATCACTGTGCAAACAAGGTGAAGAAGCGAATACTCCACTGAAATTAATCATGTGAAAATGAGCATGAACTGAACCGAACCACCCATCGAAATTTGATATGACAAAACCCAAGCCTAAGCCCTAGCAAGGGCATTTTCGCGACACATGGTAAGGCTGAGGGTGTACGGATGCACACATACCTGAAACAACAGCGGGGGTGGGTTCCTGCTCGGCCACCCCCCCTCTCCTTGGCCTTCGCCTCCTTGTTCTTCTTCTTGCATTTTGGTGTCCCCTCCGATGCTAAAATCGGAAAATCATCTCTAATCAGAACGCTCTCACTATGGAAACTAGTAATGGAACTGATTGACATAGCATTTGGCAATGCAATCATCGAGAAGAGAACGCTCATCTATCTAATCAAGTGAACACAAACACGAACCGAAGCGAAGCACACATCGCAACTTGATATGATAAACCCTAGCTCCAAGCCCCAAATGAGAGCTGACATTGCTTCGACACACGGCAAGGTCGAGGGCGTACGCGCACGCACCTGAAGCAGCGGCAGAAGTGGCCATCGCCTCGTCCTCCTCCATCGCCACCGGCGGCGTGGAATCAAAATTTGGCATCCTCTCCCTAGGGCGCGCAGCCGGAGAGCGGACTAGACCGGAGGCACCAGCATCGGGTATTTTTCTCGGGCGAAATGACCTGCCTCAACTCTTACCTTATCCGCGAAACTAAGCTTAGCTCAGTTGATTAAATTTCTTACGATGGAACATGCTTACTCGAGTTCGAATTTGAATCCTTATACTCGCATGGGGTGCTTGTATTTTATTAGAACTAGCTAAGTGTTAGCACGTTATAATAAAAATATAAATATTAAATGTAGTAACATAAGTATAAAATAAGATATGAAGATATAGATATGTTATGAGAGCACTGTCGAACGAATACGCTGAAAATAATATCATAGTTTGATTTTAGATGGGATCCAAAAAGGAGGAGAAGATTATCCGTTAATTGTTCTCCTAATTTATTTATTTGTTTTTATTAGTAAAGCATGTCTCATATCCGTAGCTGGTAATAAGACGGAGAAACTGGAAGATGAGGTGTATAGTAACAGTGAGTAAAATATTATAATTTTATAGATTTTTATTAGATAGAAAGATAATAGAGAAGATGTGACGCGAAAATGAACTTATATTTTATATAGTAGAGATTAAATGAGTCTGAGAAGTTATTTAGTATAGACGTTAGGATTCCAGATTGCACAGTAATTTTCGACGACGATAGTAGGACTGAATTGGAGGATAAAGATTATGTGTTGGGATGTGAATATAGCTGATGGGTACTTAGATGTCTGTTGGATGACTTTGCAAGCAAAACCATTTAGGAGCCTGTTTTCAGGTTTTGGGACAAGGGAATGATGGGATTACAAAGGGTTGTCACAAACACATATTTCGAATATGCATTTCATATCTTTTCATCTCGCAAGATAGTCACTATGGTTGTTCAGTTTGAAATTAAATCTAGTTATCAGAGTAGCATCACATTGGAGCAGAATACAGAGGGAGCAAATTCACGTGCTGACAGGTGGTAGAGCTAATCAATCGCAGGCAGCGAGTACAACAAATTCACGTGCAACAGGTGGTAGAGCTAAGAACTCACATGCAGGAGGTGGTAGAGCAAAGCAGACACAGGGATCAGATGATGAAAATACGGGCCAGATGATGACAATGTGGAACCTCCTTTGATGGACGATGCTGATATATTCATGAATGATGATCATGTGTTTGTGCTCCAGGGTAAAGGGCCGAGGATGAGGTAGCCAAAAATATCAGAAGCGACGACTAAGCTTCATGATGCACAAATTCTAGTTGACAGCTATACGGATGGTAAGCCCGAGATTTATAATTGTTCAAGGAAAATCTGAATATCAAGGTAGGTGAGACCTTTTCTACCATATAAGATTTTAGGATGACTTTTAAGACAACATGCTATCAAAAAGGAGTTTGAGTGCACGGGATTAAGAAACGGATAAGAAAAATATATAGCTGAATGCAAGACAAAAAGGATGTTCCTAGAGAATGTGATGCTCAAGTTGCAGGGGCAACCAACTTTAGAGGTGCCAAACTTATCTAACTTGTCTAAAATGCATAACTTGCCTAACCTGTTTATAATTTTCTAATTTATGTCAAGTTGTCTAACTTATGTAAGTTCTATAATTTGTGTACCTTTTCTCACTTGTTACTCTTTTTTGTTTTTACATCATCATGATTCCTGTGGGGCATGATTGTGTGCCAATGCAAGTGCTAAAGTTGTAAGCTCAATGGCATCTCAGAAGTGGGTTGCAGAAAGGGTTGTTGGTTGGGCAAGGAAAAATCGATATCTTGGAGCAGCTGACTTGCAATACAAAATGCTAGAGAAGTATAGTGTTGGTTATGGCACAGTGTGGGCTGGAATGCAAAAAAACAATAGATGCAATTTTTGAAATGCAAAAAACAGTGTGGGCTAAAACTCCTCTAGAGGTCTCCTGGCTCTATTTCTTAGGCCTCGTTTGGTAGAGTTCTGGAAGCTGATTCCGCGCTGGAATCACTCCCAGCGCTGCCAAACGAGCTGGTCGGGGAGTGATTCCGCGCGGGAATCACTTTCCGTTTTGTATAGCGAGGTGGGAGCTGAAAAAACTAGCTTTCACTTGATTCCCGACTGATTCTCCTCGATTTTAACACAATATTCTCTCAGGAATCACTTCCACCACTAACATATCAAACGATTTTACAAATAGAATCACTTCCACCCTACTTCCACCACAAAATCACTCTCACCACAGAATCAGAACTCTACCAAACAACCCCTTAGATTTCCCACCAAGGTGATTAGGGATGATATGTCTACTTTGACAAGGGTTTCTAGCTATGAAGCCATGCAACGATGGGTTCCAAAAAGGATGTAGGTCTTATCTTGGGACGAGGAACATGGAGTGTTACAGCAATGTGTGCGGTGGGGAGAGGAGGAGCAGTGGGACAAGGGGATCAGGGAAGGAGGAGGCGCGATGGGAGGACAGCAGCAGCCGGTTGGGATGAGGGTGTGCGAATAGGGCTTTCAGGTCGCCTACTTGACATATAATATTGCTGTTTTGTCACATGTATTCATGTTGAAAGTGATATTTTCTGTAGTACTTTTTATCCACGTGTCTACTTCTATGATGACCAATATTTATTTTCAAAATATTTAAAAGATGCTTAAAATTGTTTCAAAATATATTAAAAGGTGCTTTAAAAATATTTTCAAAATATTTATTAGCAATGCACCCAGTGCAAAATGTTTAATTTTGTGAAATAATGCAAAAGCCACCATAGGATGTTGGATTCTGCTTGAAGGCAATATCATTTGTGTAGTCATCAATAACGTCCACATGAACATGATACTCATGTCAATTAGAAGCCCAAGAACATTAAAGATGTAGATGCTTACCTAAAATTGTAATATCCCATGTTAAAATAGAAAAGAAAAAGAAAGAAAAGAGGAGAAAATGACAACCAACCAAGTCGGTGGACCGCCGCTTAAATGACCTCATCTGACCGCCCGCTTGTCATTTTTTCGTCCAGAACCCACTGGAACACCGCTATCTCCAGTCGCGCTGCACCACGCCACCACCACCCGTCGTCAATAGCCCCGCTTGACCACGGTGACGACCTCCTACAGCTCATCACTGTCAGCCACATCACCTTTTGGCCGCTCCGTTCGCCGACCGTCGCAGCCCTAGCTACTGCCTGTTGGCTCTCACCTCCGTGTCGTTGACCGACCATCGCACCCCGCCGTGGCCCATGCATTGCTACCTGACCACCGAGCACCCCACCAACTGTTGTAACCCGTGTCGCGCCACCATCCGCCGCCGCCCTCTGTGACTGTTGACCGTTGTTGGTTGCCGCCACCAGGCCGTTGTCCGTCGCCTGGCCATCATGCACCGTTGGCCACACTGTCACCGCAGAACTCCATTGGGCGTAGTGCAGCGATGCATGTGCTCCACCTCCGGCCGTCCCTCCTCTCCTCACGACCCGATGCTAGCCGCCTTTGAGGTCAGTTCATCCAAACCTGTTCACCTATCGGTGCGAAAGCGCACTGCAGCGACGACCACTACACATGTAGCTTCCAATTTTTGGATTGGTCCAATCGTTCCGTTTGGACTGTTGGACAGTTGCTTGAATGAGTAATTGGTGCTTACATAGAACATTTCCGGTGAGTGGTTAGCAAGCATCCACAGACCACAAATGTTGTATCCAGATAAGGTTGGGACGTGGTTGGTAGTTAGACATAGTTAGTTAATCATTTGATAAGAACTAAATTCTGTAATATATGGGCATCAACATATTACCAAGTTTCGGAGTGCCTAAAGTATTGTTTCTTGGAAGCTATAATACCTTTTTGAGATCTATCCACTGAAGAGCTGCACTCATTTTCATATAGGCACTCTGTAAACTGTAAGCACCAATAATTTGAGCCTTGAAGTAGTTCTTTGCAGGGCTATAAAAAAATTAACAATTCATAACCGTTATTTGCTGATAATATCTTACCCTATTAATTCTTTTACATGTATATTTGAGTCGTCTTGTCCAGCATAATGAACTTAGGATTAGAAGTTTGCACATCCACACTGTTTATAATCCATATCACTTTATGAACTTAACTAAAAGTGCGACACTTATTTTTTAGATAAGTTTTGGGTGTAAAGGAGTTGTAATATCATTTATGCTATAAAAATGATGCTTGTTTTTTAGATAAGTTTTGGGTGTAAAGGAGTTTTAATCTCATTTTGCTATAAAAAGCTATATAGCTTGATCAAGTCGTAAGGAGCTTTGATACCGTCCATATTCAGAGGTGGCCAAATGGACGACCCGCCCAGCATGGCACGAGCCTATTTAGGTATGGCCTGTTTAGGCACGACCCGGCTAGGCCTGTTAGCTAAACAGGCCGTGCCGTGCTAGCCCACGTACCGTGACTCCACTTAAGATGGGGCTGTGCCGTGTCGACCTGTGGCACGGTAGGTCCGATGGCCTTTTTTGGCCCGTCAGCCCATCAGCCCACGAAAAATTAGAAAAAATCACAAAAACTTGCGCTCACAAGGAATTGAACACACGGCCTTCCGTTTGGGAGTCGAGCACACTACCATTGCATCACATATCTTATATGATATTAGATCTAAACAAATTATATAAGATATTACAAAAATAGGAAAACTTAAACGAACATTACAGTGCTGGTCCAGCGTGTTGTGGGTCCAGCCCAGGCACGGCCCAGGCCATCGTGCCGTGCTAGCTCGGCCTGTTAGCTGTCGTTCCTGGGCCGAGCCAAAATGATTGTGCCTCGTGTCGGCCCATTTAACCCAGCCCACTTGGCCACCTTTAGTCCATATCATATTTATGTACCATGCACTACTACAGAAATGATTTGGTGGGACGCTCGTGTACAAACAGTTTATGTGGAGTTGTCTGTGCAAAGATTAGTATGGACGGCTCTAAACAAGAATTGTCTGTGATCGGAGAGCACGATTTGGACCAAAAAATTTGTTAGATTTCGATGAAAACTTGAATATTCATTGGCATTTGTTACTCCAAGGTAAGCATTATGTTCTATCTTGGTTTAGATGGTCTAGATTTTGGTTTGGAGAGCTAGCTAGATCTAAATCTAAATTTTTTCCATAATGACATAGTTTTATTTTATTCATTAGATGATGTAGATTTGTGTTCTAATTTAGTCTTGAGAGATCAACTATATCTGCATCTAGACTTGGATTTTTTTCATGATGATCTAGAATATATATTAGTTGTTCTTGGTATATATGAAGCTAAGTGTAGATGAAGGTTTAATTATGTGTTACTATAAATGGCTAGCTTTAATCTAGTGTTGTAGATAAAGTTTGGATTTTTGGTATATAAACATAAAATTATCATTAACTATAAGATTTAATGACAAGTTTTGAATTAATGTTAGCCCTTATTTTTAGGTATTCATGTATATAACTAATATAACTGTAATCATTAATTATTTTCGAATTAATTGTCATTTGTATGGTTCATTCGTCATGCATGCATGCATGGTAGCTCCATTTTTTTGACAAAAATCTTGGTTGCTCTCTTTTATTAGGTTGATTTGACATTAATTTACTTCGTACATTGTAGATGGATCGTGGCTGGATATATGGTTCTTGTACGAACCAAGGGTACCTTGATAGTGTGACGGCTTTTCTGGAAGCTGCCGAGGAGGATCGATCGGAGAAGGGTGTTAAATTTATATATTGTCTTTGTTCTGATTGTACAAACGAAAGATCCTTTCTTAGACACAACGCAACCCTACAGATCCAAGCGCACTTGATTATCAAGGGCTTTGAATCGAACTACACGTGTTGGATCAAACATGGTGAAGAGCAGAATGTGTTACATGAAGATGTTGGTATCGTCGAAGAACCCGAAGTTGACGTAAGAAGAAAAGATGACGAGGAATTTGGTGTAGATGATGATGATTGTGGTGCTGCAGAGACGATGATAGGTTGCATCAGATGCTGGGCGATGCAGACGTGAACTTGAGGACTCAGAGAGACTTTAACAAATTCATGTGCTTGGTCGAGGACTCGGAGAAGCCGTTGTTCCCTCGATGCAAACCGGAATACACAAAGTTGTCATCCGCGCTTGAACTGCTTAAATTAAAAGCAAGTGATAATTGGTTAGACAAGAGTTTCACGACGCTATTTGTGAGGAACCGTCCAAATAATATTCTAATTAATCACCAGGAGGATCATTATTCATAATCACAACCTCAATGATTAACCAGAATATTATCCCAATAGTCACGGCACGTGTTTTGTGCCCAATATCGGAACACATGCCTTTCCAACATTTACATCACAACAAAGCTTCAAAAAGAGCGAGTAATTAACATTATATTACAAATTCTTAAGCACGGAACAAGTTATCACAATTTACAGCAAAAGAGAGCTAAGAGAAGACTAAAACCTGCTCAACTCCTAACCAGCAAAAGAACTAAGCAGCGGAAGACTAAAAGCTATACAACAAAAGGGGGATGGAGCCATATGCCCTTAGGCTCTATCACAAAAGCACGATCACCCAGAGTAGAATGCACTACTCTTGCCCATCACCTGCATCGGCGGGCACGAAGTAGCCAAAGATCGCCTCTCCCTCAACAACAAGAGTACCTGAAAGCACAGGCATGAGTACGAAGGTACTCGCAAGACTTAAATCATATAGAGCACATATACATAGCTCGACTTCAAGGATTATGCATTGATCATTAGCAAGAATGAACCATAGGTTAAGTAAAACAGATGCACTAAGTATCCTAGACATATGTGTGAGCGACTGAAACTTTACCAAAACATATGAAAACTACCCTGCATCTAACAACTGAACAAGTATAACTGTAACAACATGTATATCAATAAGTAACAAGTGCCCACATCACCATCTCCCACATACTGAACCACAAACCATACTCGAAACTCTAAGACCGGGTGCAAATGAAACAATAGCATACTCATGACACTACGTGAAAAAGGGATAAAGGAGACACAATTTAGTGATGGGTTATCACAGTACCCATCACTTATGTCACCTCTGGTTGGGACTGGGTGTATACCCGTCACTTATAACATGGAATAGGTGACGGATAATAACATAAGTGACGGGTAACGATTAAAACCGTTACTTATAACCTGGTCATAAGTGACGATTCTGCCAGCACTAGTCATAAATGATGGGTGACGATTAAAAACGTCACCTATAACCTGGTCATAAGTTACTGTTCTGCCGGCACCAGTCATAAGTGACGGGTCATGGTACAACCCATCACTTATGACGTGGCATAGGTGATGGGTCTCCCTAGTCCAGTAATAAGTGACGGGTCGTAATATGGCCCGTCACTTATGAGTAGTAATAAGTGACGGGTTATATTATCACCCGTCACTTATTACTTATATCTGTTATATAAAACTAGCTGGCAGCCATTGTGCGAGCCGAACAGTAGTCAACAGTTCCACGCGATAGTTCTGGTGATTTTCTTCGGTTCCACTAGAGTCTCTAATACTTTGTTAATTTGAAGTTTGAATTGGTGCTAGGTCTTTGAAGGTTTGTATCTCCCCCTTTCCTTCTCCTCTCATCCCTATTTGGTAGATTTGTTGTGCTTTGAGTTGTAATCGGTCATTTTGCATCTTTATCCAAAATCTTAGTACAAGTGAGTTGTATTAATGTTAGATTTGGTACTAGGTTTGGCCGATCTATCGCGAGATGCCACAGATCTAGTGTAATTGTTGGAGATTTTAATCACGTGCTTAACCACAAAATTAAGGTCACTATTAATGAAGAATGAATGTTTTTACATTAATTGTAGATGATAGACAGAAGTTGGATGTACCTCGAGACTCGAACTTGTACGGAGTACCTGAGCGGGATGAAGCATTTCATGAGTGCTACCTTGGCGGATACGAAAGATCGTGGTATAACGGCAATGTATTGTTCGTATAGCGACTACAGGAATGAAAAGAAGTTCCCGAAACCAGACAATATCCATGCACACTTGGTCATGTGTGGATTTAAAGAGAATTATACATATTGGAACAAACATGGCGAAGAAGGCCTTAACGAGGGAGAGATGGATTGGGCCCCCCATGCCGACAGTGTAGATCAAGGACTTACACCCGATGAAATGGATCATGATATCAGGGATGAGGACATATTAGGTTTGAATGATAATGATCTCGAGGATTTTGTGGAGAATGTGGACCAGATGGTGCGGAATGTTGAGCGGCATGACAAGTATAACAATGGTGAGTTTGCTAAATTCTAGGAATTTGTGCGGGATTCCAAAACGCCCCTTTTATCCCAATTGTAAGGAGAAGTACACGTGGATCTTTAGGAACCTAAAGCTTCTACAGCTGAAGGTAACCCATGGTTGGACTGATAAGAGTTTTGAAGCATTGCTGGATTTGCTAAGGGACATGCTACCGGAGGGGAACTTGGTGCCCGAGGGCGTCTACGACGCGAAGAAAATAATTTGTCCTTTAGGACTGGAAATAGAAAAAATACATGCATGTAGGATTGTATCTTGTTTCGTGGAGAGTATGCAGAGCTGGATCAATGTCCCGTGTGTGGAACCCATCAATATAAGCGTAGAAATGACGGTGGTGACGGGGACGAAGGCAAGAAAAGTAAAGGTGGTCCTAGGAAGGTGGTGTGGTATTTTCCTGTAATTCCCCGTTTGAAGCGTCTGTTTGCCAACAGAAAGGAGGCCCAATTGGTGCGTTGGCATAAGGAGGGTCGTAAGAACGACACAATGATACGGCACCCGGCAGAATTCCGCTCAGTGGCAAATCGTTGATTTCACATTTGGTTGGTTCGCTGAAGAATTGAGAAATATTAGCTTTATTATGAGCACGGATGACATGAATCCATTCGGTAACATGAGTATCTCACATAGCACCTGGCCTGTTGTATTATCGATCTACAACCTTTCACCCTGGCTTTGTAGCAAGCGGAAATACATTATGTTGTCGATCTTGATATCAAGACCAAAACAACCTGGCAATGATATAGATGTGCACCTCAGGCCTTTAGTCGATGATCTTAAGAAACTCTGGTCGAAAGGCATTGAGGTTTGGGATCGTGTGGTCTGTTAATTTACATTGACCCAAATAACCCAATTGTATGCCTAAGTCTCGCCATGACGGGAGGCTCGCAGGTGTGGGAGTTCTAGGAAAGATGGCAATAACTCCTGATCCGAAGGCTTACGACCAAGCTCATTTCCTCATGCTACAACAAATGTGCGAAGTGTGCGATATGTCGATGAGCACAAGCAGATGCTGCTTGAAGAGAATCCAAGGCAGACTGAAGCTTGGGTTGCGAGGCAACATATGCGAAGGTTTACGACTTGGTTCCGAGATCGAATCAGACAATCGAGTACTCCTACAAGTGCTCTGATAAAAAAATTGGCATCAGGCCCTATATACACAATTATGACATATCACTGGTACGATATAAACGGATACACATTTTACATGGTTACCCAAGATGAGAAGAGCATATCCAGAACAGTGGTGTCCGTATAGAAGCTTATGACAATGACATGCAGAGGGGCACATACTACGGTCAAATAGAGGAGATCTGGGAGCTGAACTACTTGGGATTCAAGGTAGCCCTGTTTCAGTACCGTTGGGTAAGTGGGGCAAAGGGTGTCACTAATGACAAGTATGGGTTCACTAGCGTTGATCTCACACATGTCGGATACAGGTCTGAACCCTTCGTACTCGCTAAAGATGTTCGCCAAGTCTTTTATGTGACTAACACAACAAATAAGAAATGCCATGTGGTTCTCGCTGGGAAAAGACGTATCGTCGGAGTTGCAAACGTCGTTGATGAGGAGGAGTTCAATTAATTCGATGAAATCCCCCCTTTTGCTACTGCAGTCGTGCGACACCTTTCGCCGATCGAGGAAACTCCATACATCCGACCCGACCATAACGAAGGGATCCATGTCAAGAAAGCACGGAAACGACGAATTTGAATTTCAGTGTGAAATTTGTAATATTAATGTCAAATTTGTAATATTAATGGAAAATTTGACTTTTAAGTTATTTGAATTGTTAATGTTAATGTCAAAATTGAATTTTAAGTTTCAAAGTTATTTGAATTTGTAATATTAATGTCAAATTTGAAATTTTAATATTAATGTAAAATTTGAAGTTTTACTTCCAATAGGTGACGGGTTATATTATCACTCATCACCTATGACTGATAAAAGGTGATGGGGAATATTATCACACGTCACCGATGACTTTTTTTAAATAACCCTAGCTAGGTCTCATTTTGCTTAAGTCTTTTTGCCTGCGCAAAGCTAGGGTTCATCGTTGCCGTCGTCCTCCACCCGCCGCCACGGGCCGTCGCCGTCCACCCATCGCCATCGACCCGTCGCCGTCGCCCCGTCGCCACACGCCATCGCCCCCGACCCCCGCCGCTGTTGCCGTCGCCACCCGACCCCGTTGCCGTCGCCGTCGCCCCCCGACCCTGTTGCCGTCGCGCCGTCACCCCCCTTGGGTATTCCAATGCATTTCCTTTCTTGCCCGTGTTGTACATCCTTTGTATGTTGCGGCCACTACATTTGTTCTTAGCCTCTGAGAATACATGTCGAGCACTTAGTGATCGTGCCTAGTTCCTAGTCAGCACAATATAACGTGTGGGCATTAGTTTTCTAATCATATGCTATAAAAATAAATGTAATCTTATTAAAAATACATGTGAAGATGAATGTACCGATATCATTTGATACGAGCGAGTCAATACATTTTATACTTGTTGAATGGAGAAATATTCTTTGTTTATGTCAACTCCCGTTTTTTCTCTCTAGATGGCGGCAACGCTGTCTCCAAGCCAGACATCTGGTAGTGTTGCACGCGCCCGAAAGCCAAGGACATAAACACAGTGGCCGACAGACAAGGTTACCGTAACAGGAATCGATGCTGATGGGCTGCCTATTGATGAAAAGGCCCTGAAAAGATTTCGGAGGGTCGCAGGGCTCATTGCTCGGGAGAGGGTGCCGATAACAACTAAGTTCAATGACCTCAGTGACGAAGCGAAGAGGGACTTGTTCAATAATGTCGTCATGGAATATCTGGAGTACCCTGGAAACATGAGCGAGCGTCAAAAGAACATCGCGATCAATGCAGCAATGAAAGCAATCGTGAAACTTCACCAAAGCTTTAAGAGCAAGCTTGTGATTTGTTACTTAGCAAAAGGGGCGGCACCCTATGAGAGCTACAAACAACTGAAACCGGAAGATTGGGATGCTTTTGTGCATATGAAGAGCTCAGAGCAGTTCAAGACGGAGAGTGAGAAGAAGAAGCATGACCACAGGACCGACGCAGCAGGTTACGCTGGAAAAAGGGCGAAATGGCAGGCAAAGGACGAGAAATTAGCCAGAGAAGGCCCCGAGAATCCTTGGAATCAATTCCCGGGACGATCGCGATCATATTTGCGTGCAAGGGGTGAGCTATCTGATAGCGAAGAAATCACATTTAGAAACAGTGAAACCCAGGCAGTTGCAGAAAAATTCAAAGAAAAGGTAGCCGAAGCCAGCCAAGGTTCTTTCACTATGGTTAGGGAAAGTGATGTTCTCACAGCGGCGCTGGGAAGCCTGAAGCACCCTGGTCGAGTGCGAGGTGTATCACGTTCTCAGGGCTGGAAATACGGCTTTCACGAAGACATCGGGATGTACAAGAAGAGGAAGAGGTCGGATGTAGTGGATGTGGATGCATTGACATGGGACATCACCCATAAAGTTTAGTCAAGCATCATGGGGCAGCTTGCAGCAAAGGGAATAGATATTTCCATTCCACAGGATTTTGGCCCTAGAGCTGCAGGGAAGAGTAGCTACGCCTCCAGGGAGGTCGAGCAACAAGTAGCTGCTACCGAGACTGAGTCGGATACAATCGACCTGCTAGAAGGGCCCGCATCTTGCAGCCTTGTAATCAGGCCTGGCAGATATCACATTGAGGTTGCAAGGGGCCAGGTGGTTCCAGGCGTCCGTATCTTACATACGATCCCGATGGAGGCAATAGCTTACCAAGGCGATGATCAGTAGCTGGTCCGGCGGATGTCAGCGGTTCGAGTCCGCTTATCTCCAGCCCGTGAACTTAGCGGATACTATGATAGCACCGAATTTTGCAGGCTATGCCATGGTTACGGTGGATATGGTACATAGCAATGCCACTGATCACGTGTTAGAGGTCCCCCCCAATGTGGAAGTCATAACTCTCGGTGAAGCTCTTCATCAAAGGATCTAGTGGACGAGAGGCAACATCGTGGTCTCCAGTGCATCCCAGTCTGGACGAGCTCCAAGTGCACCGCCGCCGTGCTGGTCACCTTGTGAGAAGGCAGCTTCACTGCCTTCTCCTCCCCAGAGAAGCTGGCTTCACTGCATTCTCCTCCGCATCCGATAGCCTCGCTTCCAGACCCAAAACCGTCGCCCCCAAAGAGCCCAAAAAAGAAGAGGGAAAAGGAGGTCGAGAAGAAAGACTCTAAGAAGCCCCTGCCGGAGATGTCAAAGGCCATTGTACCGGCGAAGACGAAGTCCATTTTGCCGATGAAGAAGTCCATGGACATTGCACCAGTGTGGACTCAGGCCAACACGAAATTCAAATATGGGAAGCCCTTGATGATGGTAGATGAGCTAGCAAGGGTGGGAAAAGCATGTATCGACCTGCATAATTATTACATACAGGCTTGTAGAGGCAGCAATGACCAGTCCATAGTCGTACAGTACAAATGACGACACTTCTTAAGTGATCAAGACGGCTACTTCATTGTGGGTTTCAATGACTTATACAACCTCTTCAACCTTGATGGCATGGATGTATCATTATTACGGGTCTTCACATTGTAAGTCCCATGATACTGGATAGTTATTAATTAATACTATTAAGACTTGAATCTAACTGTGTCCTTATATGTAGACATTTGATGAAAGAAACAAGGAAGAACAAGGATCCCATCGCATTTCTTGACCCTGAGGCCATTACAATATCGGTCATCCAACTTCACCCTGACTACGCTGCGAATCATGTGGCCAGGGCAATGCAACAATACTCAAAAGTGAAGTACCTGATAGGCGCCCACAACACCGGTGGCCATTGGATCTTACTTAACATTTGCCTCGAGTGGGACTTGGTGTTCTACGTCGACTCGTCAAGACCAACATCTGCAAAAGGCAAACTTAGATCGCGTGATTATAGCGTTGTAAAACAACTCCTTGACACATAAGTTCTGCCTGCCTTAGTTCACATATTAAACATTTTCTAACATTCAAAGGCTCCATAATCGATCCCTCTTTATGCAGGGCTTTCGACAAGTACCTTAGAGCACAACCTGACTACGACGCGAAAGCCTGTCGTAGGCTGACACACAAGATCGGGTACGCGGTAAGTGCTACCAAATAAAATACCAAATATTCTCTGTTGCTGTTTTTTTTCTCTTTTCATCTAACAGTAAAGTTTCTTTTCAGCAGTGCTACCAACAACCACCGGGCAACATCTGTGGATTCTATGTTGCGTGGAACATGCTCCTCACGCTCCGAGCAAAGAATATCAAATCCCTTGATGTAAGTTCAAAACAAGATTATTCATAACTAATTTTGGTAATTAGTTTAATTCCATGGTAACATGACATTGGTTACACGTTAAATTATGCAGCAATACAAGTGTATGTTTCTCAACGCCGGTGCACTCCCGGATATTCGATGACGAATCGTTGTGTTCATGGTGTCTGACGTTATCAGCCCACAAGGCGAGTTCCTCTACAGAAGCCTTAAGTTGTGAAGTCTTAAGTAATTATGAGTTGATCGGAACTTTGTAACACTTGTGATTCTGTGATGAAGCGAGTACTCCTACAAGTGTGTTTGTCGATATGTATTTGGATGCGTTGCTATTGTTTGCAGGGAGAAGATGGCTGCCAAATCCTGGCTACGTTTCAGGATGCAGCCAGGAAACAGCTCATTCCTAACGAGCAAGAGAAACATAAGTGACATGTAAAATATCTACCCATCACTTATATTCTTTATAAGTCACGGGTAACTAGGTTACCCGTCACTTATGTCCTTCGCCCAGTACATGGGTGAAAGCTATAAGTCACGGGTAACATAGCTACCCGTCACTTATAAAGAACATAAGTGACAGGTGTAGACGTCACCCGTCACCTATAAATAATCCATAGGTGACGGGTAACCTAGTTACCCGTCATTTATTATACATATAAGTGACGGGTGAAGAGCTCACCCGTCACCTATAAATTTCTCACCAGCACATAGGAGACTGTGGGTGTATCAGGAACCGGGGGTCCCTGAGTCCCGAGGCCAGGCCAGCCGTCCGCCACGTGTCACCATCCCGCGAGGTCCCTCCTGCGGGATGAGGAAAATCTAAGTTCCGGGAGAAGGTGCTCGGGGCCACAGCCTCTGGTCCCCGAGCACCCCAGTTCCCCGATGACCCGCAGAGTCCAAGTATCGGGAAGAAAGTGCTCGGGGAGGTGCTTGGTCGCCCCCGAGCACCCTAGTCCCCCGATGATCAGAAGAGCTAAGTTCCGGGAGAGAGCGCTCGGGGGGCTGCGTGCGGCAGCCCCCGAGCGCCTGGTTCCCCGAGGGTCAGTGGAAAAGTGCTCGGGAGAGAGTGCTCGGGGTTGCACGTGGCAGCCCCCGAGCACTCGGTTCCCCGAAGGTTCGTGCAAAAGTGCTCGGGAGAGGGTGCTCAGGGTTGCACGTGGCAGCCCTCGAGCACTCGGTTCCCCGAAGGTTCGTGCGAGAGTGCTCGGGAGAGAGTGCTCCGGGAGGTGAATAGTACCCCCGAGCATTCGGTGCCCCGACGACCCAGAAGGGCCCCCGAGGGGCCCGCCGATGAGGTGTCAACCAGCCAGAGGTCCGAGGCCGCATTTAATGGGCGTGCGCGGCCTGACATCCTGACATCCCCAACTACTCCCGCCGCATTGTCAGTCCCTGCCATGCTTTGGCAGAGAGGCGTGGGGCCATTAATTGCACGGGTCCCGTCCCATATCATCCGGTGTATCTCGGGATAACGTTGCCAGGATCAAGGCATTCCGCCTGCCGCCCTGCCGTGGCAGAGGAACAAGACAGGACGGGCACGCCGGGTGCCTATGTGGCTGCCCGGTGGGCCCTCTCAACGGCGCCCGTCGCCAGGGCGTCCACAGTGACGAGTGACCGGACGTGCGCCGCGCTTTTCCACCGCCCCTGTCACTTCGCCCAGAGGAAATAATGTCGCCTTTCTCAGTCGTGGCGTCTTGGAACTTGTGCCCCTTCCTTCCCGTTCGGGGTATGTCGTGGCCGACGAGTGCATAAAAGGATGGGCGTGCAAAGAGAAGAAGGCATTGCGAGAAACATCAGAGACCGAACGATCGAACATCGAAACATCGGAGGAGAGAACAAGCCCAAGCAGTCGACCGTGCCACACTTAGACGAAAAACATCGCAAGCAAGCCTGAGCAGAGCTAGAACAAGGAGCCTCAAGCTCTTAGTTAGAGAATATATTCTTGTAACCAGATATATTCCTGAGGGATCCCCCTCAGGGTGAGATATAGCATCCACACAGGAGTAGGGTATTACGCCCCCGTGCGGCCCGAACCTGTCTAAACTCCGGTGTATTTACTTCCCTTTGCACTAGGTCGATCATCCCCCACCACCGACCGTTGCATTTATTTCCACTTCCATTTATTTCTCCGACGAACTTATTCAGGATCATCCCCCCGGCCGAATCTCTAAAAAGGGGTCTCGCGGGATCCCTGCGACAGGAGTTAACCCTCTGACAGCTGGCGCGCCAGGTAGGGTGGAACATCCCTGAATCTGTTCGTTTGTTTTCTTCCACAGGAAAAGATGGCCGGTGGACACCGTCTCCAGCGTTCCGGCTCCACTTCCAGTGACGGAGTGCTGCCCGACGTCCAGGAGGCCCCAGTCGCTGCTGCGTTCCAGCAGCAGCCGCTATCTGCGCGCGCGGCTTTCCCCTCCCAAGGGGACCAGGGTGCTGGGCCCAGCAGGGCCGCCGCCGCCACCGCCAGTGCACCATCCGATGCCCAGCAGGTGGTCGAAACTCCGACCGCCAGGTCCGCCTCCGGACAGCGCCAGGTGCCACTTCGGCGTAGACTCGCCTTTAGCAAGGCCGACCCGGGGAGCACACTGCTTGCGGCGCATGCTCTCCTCAGGCACCCGCCCGTCCAGGCAACACCGAACACTCCGGAAAGCTAGTGGATCCAAGACGTCGTCGCCTTGGTTGGCACTGCTCGCCGCCAGGTGCTGGCCGGGAGTTCTTGCGCCACCACCCAGCGTGGTGCTGCCAGAACCGGCTCATCAACGGGCAACGTTCGCACGGGCCAGGGGGCTTCCAGGCAGAGCGCCACCCCTGGCCGCGTTCGAAGCTCAAGACCTCCGCTTGCGTCTCAACGAGCGGAGGGGCCACGAGGATGAGCGCGTCACTCTCGAGCGCCAGCGGGAAACCCGGCAGGAGGCCGTGGTAGAGGATCAGGCTTCCTCTTTCCCAGCCCACGATCGCCGGGAATCCCCGGCTCACCGGCATTCGCCACCAAGGACTACCGCTTGCGCCACGGGGTACGGCACCGGTTGCCGTGCCTTTACCACTGAGCTCCGCCAGGTCAAGTGGCCCTCCAAGTTCCGCCCCGAGCTGCCGGAGAAGTACGACGGGTCCATCGACCCCGTCGAGTTCCTCCAGATCTACACTACGGCCGTCCAAGCAGCCGGAGGCAGCGAAAAGGTGATGGCGAATTATTTCCATGTTGCCTTGAGGGGCTCTGCCCGTTCTTGGCTCATGAACATATCCCCAGGGTCTATTAGCTCCTGGGATGACCACTGCCACCAGTTTGTGGCTAATTTTCAGGGCACATTCACGCACCTCGGTTTAGAGTGCGACCTCCACGCCGTCAAGCAACAGGAGGGGGAGACGCTGCGGCGCTTTATTCAGCGCTTCAGCCTGGTCCGCAACACCATCTCGCGGGTAGCCCCCCACGCTGTCATCGTCGCCTTCCGGTAGGGCGTCCTCGACGAGTGGATGCTCGGAAAGCTAGGTACGCACAAAATCGAAACCACTGCATAGCTCTTCGCACTGGCCGATAAATGCGCCAAGGCTGCGAAGGCCCGGGCGTGGCATGCTCCGCGCCCCACCGCCGACCAGCCAAGTTCCTCCCATTCCGATAGGCGTGAAAAGAAGAAGAGAAGAAAGCGCGAAGGCGCTCCTGTCGAACCGGCCCAGGGCCCCACCCATAGGCCGGCCCAGGAGCCTAACCGCCGGCAAGAACACCGGGCGGCCGCTGACAGACGGCCCGCGCCCGCAAGGGCCCCTCCTCGGGCCCCAGCCCCCACGAGGGCCCCAGCACCAGCTAGGGCACCGGCTCCCGCAAGAGCCCCGGCACCCGGCCGGGCTCCTGCTCCAGCGAGGGTCCCCGCTCCCGCGGGGCCCAAGCCAGGCAAATGGTGCCCCATACACCAAACCAGATGGCACGATCTCACGGAGTGTCGTACGGTCAAAGGCCTTATCGAGCAGCACCAGAGGGAGCGCGACGAGTCCCGCGGGGGAGGCGATGCTGAGGCCGCCCCCGACAACGCCGAGCTCGGCTTCCAGGAGCCCGAGCATACCGTCGCCTTCATCGATGGAGGTGCCTACACGCCTTCCTCGCGCCGTGGCATCAAGGTCATGCGGTGCGAGGTGTGCTCGGCAACCCCGAGCGAGGAGGCCGCCAGGCCCCTGAGGTGGTCGGATGCCCCGATCACGTTCAGCATGGCCGACCACCCCGCGAGTACTGCAGCCGTGGGGCGACTACCCCTGGTGGTGTCCCCCACCGTCTGCAATGTCAAGGTCGGCAGAGTGCTGATCGATGGGGGTGCGGGCCTCAACCTCCTATCCAAGGAGGCCTTCGAAAAGCTGCATGTGTCCTCCAAGCGCCTAAGGCCGTCGCTCCCATTCTGCGGAGTGACACCCGGGCACTCCCTGCCCCTCGGGCAGGTCGAGCTACCCGTGACCTTTGGGAATCGGGACAACTTCCGCACGGAGAACGTCCTCTTTGATGTCGCGGAGCTCCCCCTCCCCTACAACACCATCCTTGGACGTCCGGCGCTCGCCAAGTTCATGATGGCCACGCATTATGCGTATCTCACGGTTAAGATGCCGGGCCCAGCAGGCCCCATCTCCTTGATCGCCGACTTCGGCGGCGTCGTCTCCTGCGCCGAGCAGTCATACATGGCTCTGGTTTTAGCACAGGTCGAAGTCAAAGGCTGCACAGGGGGCCCGGGACCCTCTTCATCCAAACCCCGAATCGCCGCCGACGCCTCTGTTCCTACGAAGGAGGTCGTGGTGGGCGAAGGCGCTACCCAGGTCGTCCGGATCGGCGGTGACCTGGGCAGCAAATAGGAAAGCACGCTCGTCACCTTCCTCCGGGCCAACGCAGACGCGTTTGCTTGGCAACCGTCCGACATGCCCAGGATCCCTAGGGAGGTGATCGAGCATCACTTGGCGGTGCGCCCGGACACCCGCCCGGTGAAGCAGAAGGTCCGGCGGTAGGCGCCTGAGCGTCAGGAGTTCATCCGGGAGCAAGTCAGCAAGCTCCTTGACGCTGGATTTATCCGAGAGGTCCTCCACCCCGACTGGCTGGCAAATCCAGTCATCATCCCGAAGGCCAATGGCAAGCTCCGCATGTGTGTGGACTACACTGACCTAAATAAGGCTTGCCCTAAAGATCCTTTTCCCTTGCCTCGCATTGATAAAATTGTAGATGCAACCACGGGATGTGATCTTTTATGTTTTTTAGATGCAAACTCTGGGTATCACCAGATCCGCATGGCCGTAGAGGACGAGGAAAAAACTGCTTTTACCACTCCGGTGGGGACTTACTGTTATATGTCAATGCCTTTTGGTTTGCGCAATGCTGGGTCTTCTTTCCAGCGCGCCATTCGCATTACCCTTGATTCACAGGTTGGCCGCAACGTCGAGGCCTACATCGATGATCTCGTGGTCAAGTCCCGAGACCGCGCCACCCTGCTCGAGGACCTTGCCGAGACTTTCAACAGTCTCCGCACCACCCGCCTCAAGCTCAACCCCGAGAAGTGTGTCTTCAGGGTACCGGCGGGCAAGCTCCTCGGTTTCTTGGTTTCCGGCCGAGGAATCGAGGCCAATCCAGAGAAGATCCGGGCCATCGAGGAGATGCGACCCCCAACTCGACTCAAAGAGGTCCAGCATCTCGCCGGCTGCATGGCGGCCCTCGGGCGCTTCATCCCCAAGTTCGGGGAGCGAGGGCTCCCCCTCTTCAAGCTTCTGAAGAAGTCCGGTCGTTTCGACTGGACGCCGGAGGCCAAGCAGGCCTTCCGCGATCTGAAGAAGTACCTCACCTCACCACCCGTGCTGGTGCTCCCTCCGAAGGCGAGCCCCTAATGCTCTACGTCTCGGCCACTCCTCAGGTCGTGAGCATGGTGCTGGTGGTGGAGCGTGATGAGTGCGCGGGGCTAGGTGCTGGGTCCCAGCTCCTGGTGGCCCCCGAGCACTCACCCGAGCTCTTGGCTCCCCCCGAGCAAGGGGTCGAGCCCGAGCACTTGGCTCCCCCCAAGCAAGTGGTTGAGCCCGAGCACTTGGCTCCCCTTGAGCAAGGGGTCGAGTCTGAACATTCTGCTCCTCTTGACCAGGGAGTCGAGCCCGAGCACCCGGCCAGCCCCGACCACGCCGCCGAGCCTGGGGGCTGCAGCAGCCCCTCGGGTGAAGCCGCCGTTCGGGCCCGCCGGGTACAGCGACCGGTGTACTTCGTCAGTGAAGTCCTCCGGGAGGCCAAAACAAGATATCCCCAGGCTCAGAAGCTGCTCTACGCCCTGCTCATCGCTTCCCGGAAGCTGCGCCACTACTTTCAAGCGCATAAGGTCTCGATGGTTACCACGTATCCACTGGGACCCATTCTCTGGAACCGAGAAGGCACCAGGCATGTTGTCAAGTGGGCGGTGGAGCTGGCAGAATTCGACCTGCACTTTGTCAATCGCCAGGCGATCAAAAGCCAGGCGCTCTCCGACTTCGTGGTAGAGTGGACACCCATCCCCGAGGTCATCCCAGAAGATATTTCTGCGTATCCCGGGCACAACGTGCCCGGGTACTGGTTCATGCACTTCGACGGTTCCCTCTCGCTGAAAGGCACGGGGGCCGGAGTGGTTCTCACCTCCCCAACGGGTGAAGAGCTCCGGTACGTCGTGCAGTTGCAGTTCCGCGCATCCAACAACATGGCGGAATATGAAGGTCTCATCGCCGGCCTCCGAGCTGCGGTGGGGCTCGGGATTCTTCGCCTCCTGGTCAAAGGGGACTCCCAACTGGTGGTCAACCAGGTATCCAAAGAGTACCAGTGCACGGATCCTCAAATGGCAGCGTACGTAGCAACTGTCAGGAAGCTGGAGAGGCGCTTCGATGGCCTGGAGTTGTGGTACATCCCTCGCCGCGACAACACTCTGGCCGACGAGCTCTCCCGCCTGGCCTCCTCCCGTGCGCGCGTCCCTGCCAGAGTCTTTGAAGAAAGACTCACACGGACTTCCGTCCTGCCTGCCGAACAGGACGAAGGGGAAACCTCGAACTCAATTTAGGGGACCCCGGCGGTGCCCTCAGTGGGAAGCCCCGTCAGGGTGCCGCCGTCCGGCGAGTGTGTTGCACTCGCTGAATGTTCTCAAGATGCCTCGTGGATGTCCGACATCCGAGGGTACTTGAAGGAAAAGTCCCTTTTCGGGGATGAGGCATCTGCCGAAAGAGTTGCTCGGCAGTCCAGACGCTATGCCATATTAGATGGGGATCTCTACCGGCGTAGCGCAGGAGGTGTCCTCCTGAAATGCATCTCCCGGGCAGAAGGCGGCGAGCTTCTCGCTGAGATCCACGAGGGCGAGTGCGGTGGCCATTCATCGTTCCGCACGCTGGTCGGGAAGGCCTTCCGGCAAGGTTTCTACTGGCCTACAGCTCTCCAGGATGCTTCCGAGCTGGTTCGGCACTGCAGGGCGTGCCAGTTCCACGCAAAGCAGATTCACCAGCCAGCTCAGGCTCTTCACACCATCCCCCTATCATGGCCTTTCACGGTCTGGGGGTTGGACATTTTGGGTCCATTCCCCCGAGCAATCGGGGGCTATGAGTACCTCTACGTCGCCATCGACAAGTTCACCAAGTGGCCGGAGGCGGTCCCAGTCATCAAGGTGACCAAGAACACGGCGCTCCAGTTTATCCGCGGCATCACCAATCGCTTTGGTGTCCCGAACCGGATCATCACCGACAACGGCACCCAGTTCACGAGTGCCCTGTTCGGGGACTACTGCGAAGACCTCGGCATCAAACTCTGCTTCGCCTCCGTCGCTCATCCTCGGAGTAACGGGCAAGTTGAGCGTGCCAACGCGGAGATACTGAAAGGCCTCAAGACCCGGACCTATGACGTGCTCACCAAGCACGGGAAGGGATGGGTGGACGAGCTGCCCGCCGTGCTATGGGCTAATCGGACCACGCCAAGCCGCGCCACCGGGGAGACTCCATTCTTCCTCGTGTACGGCGCTGAGGCGGTCCTCCCCTTCGAGCTCACTCTAGGCTCCCCTCGGGTGCATGCATATTCTGAGGGTGAGCAAGAGCAGCAAAGGCGCGACGACGTCGACTACCTGGAAGAGCGCCGGCGGCGTGCCGCCGTCCGGGCGGCTCGGTACCAGTAGAGTCTGCGGTGATACCACCAGTGCCATGTTCGGGCACGGTCCTTTGAGGTGGGGGATCTAGTTCTCCGACGCGTCCAGTCGCGCGAAGGAAAGAATAAGCTGTCCCCTATGTGGGAAGGTCCCTTCACCGTGATCGGGGTCCCGTGAGAAGGTTCTTTCAGGTTGGCAGCAGAAGATGGGCAGCCGCTTCCTAACCCATGGAACATCGAGCACCTGCGCAGGTTCTACCCGTAGACGGCCATGCTCGCGGCTCAGGTCAACCAGGCCGGGTGCTTCCCCCCGCCCAAGTTGACGGGGGGCTACCACTCATTGGGTAAGTCGCCCAACCTTGTAAAATTTGTCAATTCAATGTAAATCTCAATGTGCAGTCGTATGTCAATTTCTTTTTTCAGGATTCCATATGTTTAATCTGTCTGGTGAGATGCTCGATTGTGCGAGAAAAGTTCGCTCTCTCATTTTCCCCGCTGACAAAAGAATCCTAATCGGTATGCACGCGGGCAGTTGCCGCTGACTTACGTCCGGTGTGGTAGGCTGTGGTGTTCGGTGTCGTGACAGGCTCCCGGGCACTACTGAGTTCCTGAGTGCTCTGGGTAATCCTATTGCTCGAGCTGCTCGAGTAGTCCGGAGCCCAGGCCCCTGGGGCGGGCTGTCGGTGCTCGGTCTGGTCTGTCATACCCGGGCGCCACCGGACCATAGGACCTCTGGGTTATGCCTCTGTCTGCTCTTGTCCGCCGGTCTGGGTATTCGAGAGGTCTCGGGTCAAAAACGAGAGCAGTCTATAACAAGTACCGCACTAACAGAGCGCACCAAGCAAAGAAATTCCCTATTCTCTCTTAAGTCACAGGTCGACAATCAAGAGCAGCTCGACTGCGAGGGCCTTGATGCCCAGGTCGCTGATCGGTCCCAAGGGTCCTCGGGTGGTCCTACCGCTTAGGCATGAGTGGTCGAGATCACCCGATCTCGGGATCCTCGCGTGCCCCTTGACGATCGGGCGCTCCGGCTGAAGGAACCAAGCCCCCGGGCACCCCGAGCTCGGAAGCACACGCCCCTCCTGGATTGGTTGGCCGGAAGGCCGACAGCTGTCCGGTGAGTGGTTAAATTCAGACAAATTTATGTTCAATAGTATTCTATTCCCGAGTCATCCTCGGGGGCCCTCGTATTCTAATCTGCACGGTGAGATGATCTCCTCGCACACAAAACCCTACCGTGTGTCTACTTTTTCCTGGAACGACAGAACAGTCCATAGAAAGGTGTACCGCACGTGCGGTAATGTCCGACCGAAGTCCTTCGTGGTGGTCGTGGTGTTCGGTCCGCTTTTAAGGACCCTGAGCACTACCAAGTCCCTGGGTGCCCTAGGTAATCCTATCGCTCGAGCCACTCGAGTAGTCCGGAGCCTAGGCCTCAGGGGCGGGCTGTCGGTGCTTGGTTCGGTCCGTCTTAAGCCCAGGCACCACCGAACCATGGGGACTCTTGGTCACATTTCCACCCGCGCGCGTCTCCAGTCTACTGACTGAGTGGTCGCGAGGTGAAAAAGTGTTCACCGGTCATGGCGTGTTCCGTGCTGGATCGATCCATCTCCCGAGCAAGGAAGTTCGTGTCTTTGTCTTTTGACTTAGACGATGCGGACTCGCGAGGGCTCGGGGGCCGAACGCGCCAAGAACGACGATCGGGACGATTTCGTTCTTGGGGATGGAAAGGTCGGGAACGGTCCGACTAAGTACTCCCCGGGGCTTCAAGGCAAAACATCGGAAGAAACACTAAGTACTCAAAAGGACTGGAGTTGCAAGCCCAAAGAAAAGCTCCCATTATATTCACAAGGAAAATACAAGCATTTCTGAGGGATTGCTCCCATATTTACATCCATCCAAGACAAAAACAAAAGAAAAGGAAACTACTACAAAAGCCTAATCGGCGTCAGAGTCGGCATCGGAGTCGTCTAGGCCATCCCCGGGGGCTGGCGGCGGCGGCACTTCCTGCCTGAAGCCGGCCGCCACCTCGGCAGCGGTGCTCCGAACCGCTTCTCGGGCGGCCTCTCCCTCGGCTTGACCACTCCTTCCCGCGCCGGCTCCAGCGGGAAGTTCGGGTCTCTGCTCCGGTAGCAGGCCAGGACGTGCTCGGCGACCGCGTGGGCCAAGCCGCATCCTTCTCGGGCGGCGAGTTCCTGGACGGCCCAGGGCAGCACCTCGAGGCGCTCGCAGACTTGTTGAAGCCCTAGGACTTGTCGTGCGGGGCTATCACTCTTGTTGTCCGCGATGAGTCGCCCAAGGCCGGCCCTCTCCACGGCCCGCCGCATCCGCCGGAGTATGTCCTCCAACATTTGCTGCAGGTTGACCCGCGAGACAAAGGCAGTCTCGAGCTTCTCCTTCGCGGCCCGCAGCTGTGCCTCGAGTCCCTGGCCCCCGGCCGTGCCAGAAGAACCGTCGTTGGTTGCGGAGCCGGTGGCTTGCTTTGTCTGCGCCACCAGTTCGGACAAGGCGCGCTCACGGGTGGTCAGCTCCGCCTCGTGTTTAGCGTTCTCCTCCTCCATGGTGGCGATGGCCGCTGCCGCCGCGGTAGCCTCCCCCTCTCAACGGGTCAGCTCCCCCTCCCGGCGGGTCAGCACGTCCTCCTGGTGGGCCAGCGAGTCCTCCCGGGCGCCCAGATCCGCCATCGTGATCTCATTGTCGACCTCCCAGAGGGAGACGTCCTCCTCCCACCGGCGGATATCTTCTTCAATCTTCCGGAGGTCTTCTTCCCAACATTGGAGGCCGGTGTGCGTCTGATCGGCCTCGCCCTCTCGGCAGGTCAGGTTAGCCCGGAGCTCCTCCGCCGCCTTCTCGCGGCCCACGACCGCCTCGTCCCTCTCCTGCGCCTGCCCCGCCCTGGCAAGGGCCTCGGCCGCCTGCTGCCACGACGCCTCAACCAGGCGAGTGGCGTCTTCTCGCTCTCGCGCGGCTTCGACTCGGGCGGCCTTCAAAATCTCCCGCTCCCGCGCGACCTCCGCGCGGGTATCTTCCAGAAGCTTCTGCTCCCGCGCAGCCGCCGCGCGGGCCTCATCCTGGGCGCTCGCAAGCTGCGCCCTCTCCAAGACCAGCCGGGCATGCTCTGCTTCGAGCTGCCCCTCCTTCGCGTCCACCACCGCACCCAGCCGCTCGACCGCCACCTGGACGCCCTCGATCGCGGCCAGAAAGGGGTCGGTAGGCCGGCCAGGCGCTGGTGGAGCGCCGGTTTCCCCGCGATCCGCCTCCGGGGGGTTCGAGGACCCCAAGGGATGCCACATGATCATCCACCCCTGGCTCGGCACGCTCGGGGTAGGTTGGACCGGCGCCGGGCGCTCAGGCGAAGGCCGCATTCCCGCCTCGGCCGCCGCATCCCCCGGCCCCGGCAAGGCCGCTGCTTCCGCCACCATCCGCCCCGGGCTCTGCATGCCCGGGGTTGGTTCCACCGGCGCTGAAGGTTCGGGCGACCGCTCCGTCCTCCCCTCGGCTGCCGCTTCCGCCGTCCTCCCCTCGGCCACCGTGTCCGCTGGCGCCCCCGCCTTCCTCGGCTCGGCCGGCGGGCTTGGCTCTGGCGCCGACGCCGGCACTCCTTCAATCACAGCGGCGCCCGTGGGCGGCCTGTGGGAGATAGACGAAGGTTAAAATTGAAGCCTAGTTCGGGCAAAGAACGCCCAAGAAAGAGCGAAGAATGAAACTTACTCGGTCGTAGTCCCCCGGTACTGCCATTTGGCCGCCGGGAGCCTGAAGTCCGGGTCTGGCAGTGCCGGCCCTGAATCCTCCCGTCTCCTCTTCCGCTGGGGGCTCGGCGGGGCCGCCGCGCGGTTCCTAGGCGTCGGGTCAGGCCCCATCCTCACAAGGCGCGGTTCCAGGACCGGGAACGCCGCCGCTGCCGATGGCGACGGCGGGGAATCCGGCACTGGGATGTAGACTCGGGGGCGTTTCCCCCGATCCCCCGGCGCCGCTGCTACTACGCTGTCGGCGGTGCCCTCTTCTCTGGTGCGGCGGCTGCTGCCCGCAGCGGCCCCACCCCCAGCCCGCGCCGGGTTGTTCGTGGCCTCCTCCCTGGCCAGCTCGTCCAACCCAGGGAGCTCGGGGGCCTCGGGGCTCCGGCTCCTCGGTCGGTCCACGAGCCCCTGGGCATCAAACTCCGGCAGCATCGCCATGATCTCCGTGTGCTCGGGGTTGGCGCAGAGCGCCATCTCCGGCCATGGGAGCTCCGCCCGGCTCATGTCTTCCACTCCGGTCACCACTCGGGTCATGCCCCTCAGCTCCGCTGGGCTCAGGTCCCAGCTTGCACCGATTTGGGTCCGAGTGATATCCTCAGGCCTGGTGTAGAGCCAGCACGGCCGGGCCCGCTCCCGCAGGGGCGCCAGGCGACGGCGCAAGAAGTCCGCCACCACCATTACCGAGGTCAGCCCGGAGTCGCGCAGGAGTCTGATGCGCTCGAACACCGGCTCCAACCTCGCGTCCTCTGGTGGCGACACCTCCCACGTAGATTTCCGGGGCTCCGCCGCCGCTTCTGGTAGAGCGAGATGGTCATGGGGGTCGACGTCGATGAAGAAACAGTCCCATCACCACTCCTCCCACTTGCTGCGCAGCACCTGGGGGATGTACTGCTCCCCCAAGCCGTCTCGCAGCCGAAGATTGCAGCACCCCGCGACGTCCACCGTGGAGTACCCCCTCTTCTTCCCGCAGGATGAAGAAGTGTCGGAGAAGCGTCGCCAAAGGCACCACCCCCACGAACATCTCGCAGAGGTGCGCAAAGACCGCCAGCACCACGACGGAGTTGGGGCTCAAGTGCACCAACTGGATGCCGTAGGTATCGAGAACTTGGAGGAAGAAGGTTGAAAACGGCGGCACCAACCCCGCCGCCACAAAAGAAGTGAACAGAATGATTCGCCCGGGAACGGTCATCGCTGGCGGGAAGTTCGCCGGCGTCACCACCACGGCTCCCTCCTGCCCCTCGGGGACCATCAGCTTCCTGATTTTGGCCGCCACCTCTTCATTCTTCAGACGAGACTCCGGCAGCACGCTGTCCGGAGTCCTGTCACGACGGCCTCCTCCGGCTCTCGGCATCTCGACGGGAGTGGAGGTTGTCTGGTGGTGGAGAGAAAGGAGGAGAAGCGCTCCGATCGCCTGAAAGGTTTCTAAGGGCTCCGGAGCACGAAGGAGACAAGAGCAAGATTGCAAGAAGGCGTAAAGAGGGGGGCGGATCGATCCCCTCCCCCTTTTATATTTCAGAGTTCAAACGTTGCCGGCCAACGGTTCGCTCGGCGGGACGGCTTCCTCGGTCGACGCAACTACCGGGTGAATCTCCCGCCGATCATGCGGCGTCAGCGGTTGCCAGGCGTATTTTCCTCGATCTGCGCGGCAGCCGCGCGTGCCGCCCGTACCATTGTCATGCCCTTCGGGAGTTGTGTGGCCACGCGTCCGCTTGTCTCCCCGCTGGGCCGTACCCGAGGCCCGGGTCTAAATGGCCACCTCTTGAAAGCCTGCCATGTGGCGTCCACGCCAGCCTCGGCCTCGTCCACGACGAAGGGCCCATCCGCAGTCTCCGTGCCATCACCTGCCAATGGGCCCGGGGGCTACTGTTGGTGTATCAGGAACCGGGGGTCCCTGAGTCTCGAGGCCAGGCCAGCCGTCCGCCACGTGTCACCATCCCGCGAGGTCCCTCCTGCGGGATGAGGAAAATCTAAGTTCCGGGAGAAGGTGCTCGGGGCCACAGCCTCTGGTCCCCGAGCACCCCAGTTCTTCGATGACCCGCAGAGTCCAAGTACTGGGAAGAAAGTGCTCGGGGAGGTGCTTGGTCGCCCCCGAGCACCCTAGTCCCCCGATGATCAGAAGAGCTAAGTTCCAGGAGAGAGAGCTCGGGGGGCTGCGTGCGGCAGCCCCCGAGCGCCCGGTTCCCCGAGGGTCAGTGGAAAAGTGCTCGGGAGAGAGTGCTCGGGGTTGCACGTGGCAGCCCCCGAGCACTCGGTTCCACGAAGGTTCGTGCAAAAGTGCTCGGGAGAGGGTGCTCGGGGTTGCACATGGCAGCCCCCGAGCACTCGGTTCCCCGAAGGTTCGTGCGAGAGTGCTCGGGAGAGAGTGCTCGAGGAGGTGAATAGTACCCCCGAGCATTCGGTGCCCCGACGACCCAGAAGGGCCCCCGAGGGGCCCGCCGATGAGGTGTCAACCAGTCAGAGGTCCGAGGCCGCATTTAATGGGCATGCGCGGCCTCACATCCTGACTTCCCCAACTGCTCCCGCCGCAGTGTCAGTCCCTGCCATGCTTTGGCAGAGAGGCGTGGGGCCATTAATTGCACGGGTCCCGTCCCGTATCATCCGGTGTATCTCGGGATAACGTTGCCAGGATCAAGGCATTCCGCCTGCCGCCCTGCCGTGGTAGAGGAACAAGACAGGGCGAGCACGCTGGGTGCCTATGTGGCTGCCCGGTGGGCCCTCTCAATGGCTCCGGTCGCCAGGGCGTCCACAGTGATGAGTGACCGAACGCGCGCCGCGTTTTTCCACCGCCCCTGTCACTTCGCCCAGAGGAAATGATGACGCCATTCTCAGTCGTGGCGTCTTGGAACTTGTGCCCCTTCCTTCCCGTTCGAGGTATGTCGTGGCCGGCGAGTGCATAAAAGGATGGGCGTGCAGAGAGAAGAAGGCATTGCGAGAAACATCGGAGACCGAACGATCGAACATCGAAACATCAGAGGAGAGAACAAGCCCAAGCAGTCGACCATGCCACACTTAGACGAAAAACATCGCAAGCAAGCCTGAGCAGAGCTAGAACATGGAGCCTCAAGCTCTTAGTTAGACAATATATTCTTGTAACCAGATATATTCCTGAGGGATCCCCCTCAGGGTGAGATATAGCATCCACACAGGAGTAGGGTATTACGCCCCCGTGCGGCCTGAACCTGTCTAAACTCCGGTGCATTTACTTCCCTTTGCACTAGGTCGATCATCCCCCACCACCGGCCGTTGCATTTATTTCCACTTCCATTTATTTCTCCGATGAACTTATTCAGGATCATCCCCCCTGCCGAATCTCTAAAAAGGGGGTCTCTCGGGATCCCTGCGACAGGAGTTAACCCTCCGACAGAGACGATCATAGGTGACGGGTAACAGTTATTACCCGTCACCTTTGTTCATCATTGGTGACAGGTACGGAATCGTCACCAATGACTAGTCATCAGTGACGCGTTCGAGGTGACGGGTACAGTACCCATCACCCATGAATGTTATCACCCATCACCCATATCCCTTTTTCACATAGTGTGACTGAGAGCGTGGCAGTTCGAACTGTTTATACACCTTGCAGGAGGATACTCCTAGACCCACACGACACGAGGACCATACGGCTTGTGCCACCCGCTAAAGTGCACACAAGGGGGTACTCGTGACAACCTTTCCCAACCAACCCCAACCATGTGGGGCATGCATTGCTTGGCGTGGTGATACTAGAACTACTCCCGAAGCAAACTAGTACCGCTTACAAGCCCGCCCGCTCACACTAACGATGTCCACGCCCACAAAGCCACAGCTGTGAAAGTATTCGGCTCACCTTACCATTAGATCGGCATGTGGTGAGTAAAGCAAGTGCTAAAGCCAACTACCCTGACGATCGGCCTTAAACGATGCAAGCGGCCTACGGTGTCCGGTTTTCCTCTACCGACCTACCCAGAGGAACTCCACATCCGGGCAGGACAAAACACCATCCTAGCACCGCCCACACCTCGTCTCGTTCTCACCACTCATACAACCATCTCCATCTCAACAAGTGTATGTAACCATAAGGAGGTCCTATGCTCGCAAACAACGGAATGTGCTGTCGTTCGACTTCTACCGAATGACCTAAGCATGGCTAAGCATATAAGTCGAACTCATACCTAGACATTGACAACCTATCTAGGCTACAAAGAAAGTAAATACACATGTATTCACGGAAGAAGAATGCAATCGGCATAGGTTCTACCCATTGGTACCTGACACTGACTCACTAAACATGCATACATACATAAGCATATTTCATCAATTTTAGACTTATCCAATTACACAAGAGGGATCAATATGCTTAGTTGCTTCCCTTGCTGCCCTGGATCAGAAAGGTGGGGTGCCTCTGGACCTCTCTCAGTCGTCGGGATCGTCGGATCGGCGTTCTCTAAAAAGAATAACGCTTGCAATGCCATGAGTATGGATGAAATGCAACAATGCATGCCATAAGATACGCAAAACATGTTAAAAGTGCAAACATGCAAGCTAAAACAAAATTAGGATTTAAACCATTTTGAAAAGTTGTCAAAAGTGCAGAACCTCCAGAAGGACTATACGCAAAATTATGTAGAACATCCGGACATTGCGCAACTCAGGGATTCTCTGGACTATCCAGAGATTTCTCCGGACCTTCCGCATTTATGCGGACCTTCTAGATATTTTTCCGGACACTCCGGACATTCACAGGAAATGTGTTTTCACCGATTAGTTGATCGATTCAACTTGAACACTAGACACACTCTACCTAAACATGGTAGTGTATAAGGGGTTTAGATTCAATTAATTACGCAATGTTAAAGATTGAAACCATTTCAATGACTCATTAAATCTCAGGGCGTATTTCATTAACCAAAGGAATTCAAACACTCATCTCATGGCTCATAGTATTTTTAATGTGTAGACCATGTTAATACAAGGCTGACAAAAGTGGTTTCATACTTTTAGCACGTGGCAACAACTAACCGTGACTTAAACAAGCCAAAACACATTTAATTAACTCACTAATTCTCAGAAATAGTTTCTGGAGTTCCAACATTTTCAACACGTAGTTCACACTCATACGAAGCTAACGCAACTGGTCTCACATTGTTTGGAGTTCGAATGAATTAATTATGAATTTTACAAGCCTCAACGCGCCTGATAAATAGTAACTACGGACCATTCGTATTTTTGTGCGGAACCTCAGCATTTTTGTGGACTATCTACACTTTTTCGTGGAGGTTCCGCTGGAACCTCTGGACAATTTTTCGGAGGTTCCGGACTTTTCAGAACTGCTCCTATTTGAGGGGAAACTTTGCCAAATTGATTTGCGATCTTTTCCACTCCAAAGGGGATATGTTTGGGAGAGTTTAGGGAGTCTAGAACTTAACTAACCACTTAGCAACTCAATTCCTAAATCAAATCTCATCTAAATCCTCATTTTGGTCCAAAACTTCAAAAACTCATGAACTTTGCTAAAACTCGAAATTGACCAACCAAACCACGAATTCTTGCCATGGGGAGCCTAAGAGACTTACTCAAGATGCTTGTGGAGTTGGGTGACCGCCGGGAAGTGGAGGAAATGGAGGGAAATCGAAGAACTCCGGTGTTCCTTGTGCTTGAACCAAGAACACCAAAAGACATCAAATCCGGTTCGAATGTTTCAAGAAAATGAAAATGAATTGAATGGATGAGTAGCTTATGAGCTCTAGAATGCAATGGTACCACATGCATACCTTCAATCATTCTCTAGAGCTCGAATTTGAGAAGAAATGGAGAGAGGGCTTGAGAGAGAGAGGGAGAGGGAGAGCTCCTAGCTGCTGCTGCATGTGTGAGAGTGAGGGAGGAGAGAGAGGGAGCAGGTGAGCTGCTCCTTTTGGAGTGGAGAAGGTGTGGGGCTGGGTGGGTCCCACATGTTAGAGAGAAAGAGGTCCGTTTTAATTGCGACTTTAATTCTTTTCTCTCCCGAATTTCTTTCTCTCATCGGAATGACTTTAAACGAATCGCTCTAGAGTGACAAAATGAATTACACAAAATTAAATATAATGCTTAAGAAGCATAATTATGCTTAATTATGTGATTATGGAATTTGGGACGTGACACTATTAGAACTCTTATCAAACATGCTCGAGCTGCCCAAAAGCACATACGAAGCAAAGCAGGTTCTTTGTCCATTTGGGATGGATGTAGAAAGGATACATACATGACCAAACGACTGTATCCTCTACCGTAAAGATCTATCAGACTTGCATTCATGTCTAGTGTCATGGCCCAGAATTTCCAAAGCATATAATTAAGTGCTAATGGACGTCATTAGCATCAGTTGCTTGGTTTTGAGCAATTTTAGGCATGCAATTTTTAATTAAATAAATTGTAAAAATCAATATTAGTTGATGCGTTGTTAAGCAACTCACCATATTTCTATACAACATAGGGTTGGAAACAATTTTAGAAATTAGTAGGTGCCTAGAGGAGAATATCAATGAATTTTCCCAAATTTTTGGGAATTATTTTAAAGGCATAAAAATTAACACAAGTTAGAAAAGCTTGCCTCTTTGGAGAATTTTCATTTGAATTTGGTGCAAGCTTTTTGGGTCAAACAAGGTAAAATGGATTGTTCATGATTTATAGAAGCCAACAAAATTTGTTCCACAATTTTTAGACCACAGTAAGGCCTCCACCTTGATAACCAAAGTAGTGAAGATATTTTTGCCTGGCGGTCACTGTTCATCGGCCCCACCTGTCATCCCCTTCGCTCAGGCAGCCTCTGCTTCCCCTTCTCCCGCTCTCACAGAGCAAGGCGGCGCCGCAAATCTTGACTTCGGTGGCCAGGCCACGTTGCCGGAAGCCGAGCACAGCGCCGTGTCCTTATCTTCTCCTCCCCGCCCTCTTCTCTCTCTCTCTCTCTCTCTCTCTCTCTGCTCCTTCTCTCGCGCGGCTGGAAATCAAAGCGCAGAGCACACGCACTGGCCGCCGGCCAAATCACCGCGCCGCCGGTGTTTTCCGCCGAGCCCGAGCAAGGTAGAGCACAGAGGGAGGTCGCCAAAGCCCTCCTCCGCCGTTTCCCCTCCTTCCCCGGCTGTTTCCCGCAAGGATTGAAGCCGTCCGCGCCTTCTTCTCCAACGGCGGCAGCCGAGCTCCGCTGTCCTCCGTCGACCCGCCGTGCCCTCGCTTCTCCGGCCCAACCTGCTGCACGGTGAGCTTCCTCATGCTCCTGTACACCTTTTGCGCACGGCGTTTTTCCTCCGTCCCGTCACCGGCGCGTGTGTCCACGATGGCCGAGCCGCCGCCGCCTCCCAGCGCGTGCTGCCAGCCGTGCCGCCGTCGAGCTCGTCGGCCGGTGAGCACGCCGTTAGGTCCACATGCTCACGTGGAACGCGTAGGTGCATTCGGCCAGGCGTGTTACGCCGCCGTTCGTCGTCGGCGAGTCAAGACCGAGCCGCCGTCGTATAGTTTCCGCCGTCCGCCGCCGCTAGCCATTCTCCGGCCGTCGACAGTGGCGACGTGTGCCTCAAATGGATCCCCGCGCACATGCTGGAGCTGCAGCTGCCGTTGCCAGCCGCTTGGACTGCGCCGCTCGCCGCCGGCGGGCGCAAGCCGAGCCCCGGCCAGCCGTGCTGCGCTCTGTTATGGCGCGAGTCCATTTTGACTCGGGTCAAAATACGCCGGCCCCACTGTCAGTCACAGCGGCTGGCCGAACCCGAGTGGAAAAAGGTTTTAGGGTGTTTAAGTATTCGGAAAAATCGGAAAATGCGAAATTGGATATTTGTTTAATTGATAAATCGGCTGATAGCTTGTATAATGCATAGAAAAATGTATATAACTCCAAAATTCGTGAAACCAGTTTTGTTGGGTTTATATGATCATTATCTACATGTTAAAAATACCAGCAGCCATGAAATGTGTTCTGGGAATTATTGAATAAATGAAGCATGTTTAAGCTTTGATAATTCATAATTAAATCTTGGTAGCTCCAAAATTGATGAATCCAATTTTGTGAATCTTGCTAAATTGTTTCCTGTTCAGTAAAAATATACACCCTCATGTTAAGCATAATTAACTTTCCAGTTTGGTTTAAGCTTTGGTTTATGCTTTAAAGTATTTCAGGAAATGTTTAAATGGTTAATGCTAATTGCAATTAGGAAATATTTGATGTTTTAAGCGCAAGGCATAATGCATGTCACCTCCGTTGTTGCATGGCTTTCATACTCATCATTGCACGCGATTATTCTTTTAGGGAACTTCGACCCGGCGAACGAGGCTGTACCCGGAGGTTCCCGCAGTGGTGATCGTGACTCGGGTAGCTGTGAGCAGCAGCTAGGGCAGCAAGGCAAGCATCTATCATATTGCACCGTGTCAAATTGAAATCTAATATGTTATCTACGCTTATGTATACATTGCATGTGTCGGGTTCCGAGTTGGGTAGAACCTATGCCTATGCATTCTTCCATTTCGGTCACGTGTCATGAGTTATTCCATTGGAGCCTAGTGGTGTCGTCGCGGTCTAATTTTAGTTCGCTATGCTTAATGGTACTTAGGCTTTCCGGTAGAAGTCGACGACGGCGTCCACCGTTGTCGCGAGCCTAGGGCTTTTTACCTGTTCACATTTGTGGTTATGTTGATGATGTGTCGGTTGTTGAGCGGTGAGTTGAGACGAGGTGTGGGCGGTGTTAGGGGTGTCATCTGCTCACGAGGAGTCCTCAGGCAGTTCGGGGAGGGAACCCGGACACCGTAGACCGCTTGCACCGGTTAAGCACCGATCATCGGTGTAGTCGGCTTTAGCACATACCTTACTCACCACATGCTGATATAATGGTAGGCGAGCTGATTACCTTCGCAGACGTGGTCATGTGGGCCTCGTCATAGACGGTGTGAGTCCGGTTTGAGTCCGGGCTTTTAGCGGTATTAGTTTGCTCGGGGAGTAGTTCTAATACCGTCTCGCCGAGCTATGGTTGATCCACATGGTTGGGCCTGGTTGGGAAAGGTTGTCACGGGTACCCCCTTGTGCGCATCTTAGCGGGTGGCACAAGCCGTATGGTCCCTGTGTCGTGTGGGTCCAGGAGTATCCCCTGCAGGGTGTATAATCAGTTCGAACTGCCGCGCTCTCGGTCATGAGCATCGCTATCGCTTATCTCCACCGAGCGACCATATTTTGGTCATAGAGTTTCGATATGGGTTGTGGCATGGTTGGATTGGGGTGGTTTGGTCGGTATGTGGTCGGTGGTTTGGTGGTAATGGTTTACTTTTATACACTTGTTTACATATCTGTTGTGGTCAGTTGGTTGGCAGAGTTTGAGTCGGTGGTTGGTTAAGTCAGTTGCTTACACCTAGAGTCTAGGTTGCTTACCGCTTAATGAACTTAAACATGTCTTAATCCTTGCTACAGCTTTAAATGCATGATCCTTGGAGTCGAGAATATATATACTCATACTGTGTAAGACTTGCTAGTACCTTCGTACTAAGGGGTGCTGCCCTTAAGTTGTTTTCAGGTTCACAGGTCGGCGAGGAAGAGGCAGTTTTCGGCTACTTTTTGCCTGCCGATCCGGGTGGCGGGCAGGAGTAGCACATTCTACTCCGAACTCCGACGCTTTTGGTATGGAGCCTAAGGGCATACGGCTCCATACTCTTTTGTTGTATAGGTTTTTCTTCCGCTGCTTAGTTGTTGCTGTTCTTCTTTTGTTGTAAATTGTGGAAGCAGCTGCATGTTTAATAATTGTAATCCAGTTTAATTACTTGCTCTCTATTAAACTGTGTTGTGATATTTGAGTTGGAAGGCATGTGTTCCGATCCTGGGCACAAAACACGTGCCGGGACTACCGGAATGGTATTCTGGTTAATCGTCGAGGTTGTGATTATGAATAATGATCCTCCTGATGATTAATTAGAATACTATTTGGACGGTTCCTCACATCTAGTGTGCAAAGCATCTCGATACAAGCGTAAGAGTCAATCAGATGACGACGAGGTGCAGAAAGGGATTCCTGCTAAGCGTTTGTTTGTGAATCAAAAGGAGGCCAAATTGTTGTGCTGGCACTCGGAGGGCCACAAGCAAGATGGAACGCTTAGGTACCTTGCCGATTCTCCCCAATGGAGAAACATCGACACGATCTTTGATGACTTTGGTGCAGAATCGAGGAATATAAGGTTTGCTTTGAGCACGGACGGGATGAATCCTTTTGGGAACATAAGCAGCAGGCACAACACTTGACAAGTTGTTCTCAGCATTTACATCCTACCTCCTTGGCTGTGTATGAACTGGAAGTACCTGATGACGTCGCTGCTTATTCCAGGCCCGAAACAACTTGGAAATGATATTGATGTATACCTAAGACCATTGGTGGAAGATCTAAAAATATTGTGGAACAAATAGATGCAAGTATGGGATGCGTAAAAAAGGGAGAATTTCACGCTACGCGCCCTGTTGTTCTGCACGATCAATGATTTGCCTGCACTACATAACCTTTCAGACCAGAGTAAACAAGTTGACATGGCGTGCCCTTATTGCTTAGATGATACTACGAGTATGTGGCTGCCCCACTGGCGTAAAACAGTGTTCATGCGCCATCGTAGGTTCCTTAACAGGTATCACCTGTACTGCAACATGAAGGAACAATTCGACGGAACGAGGGAACAAGATTTATGTCTGAGGTACTACAGTGGTCAAGAGGTGCACAATATGGTTAAAGACCTCGATGTTGTGTTTGGAAAGGGGAGTAAAAAAATCTAAGGATACCGGTGGCATGTGGAAGAAGAGATCGATATTGTGGGAGCTACCGTATTGGAAGCACCTTGAAGTTTGCCACTGCATCGACGTCATGCATGTAGAGAAGAACGTGTGTAAAAGCTTGGTTGGTCTTTTACTTAATATTCCAGGCAAGACAAAGGACGGCCTTAGTGCAAGGCTTGACTTGGTTGTTTTGAAGATCAGGCCCGAGTTGGCACCTCAGGATTTTGAAAAAGGTAGAACAAGGCTTCCTCAGCTTGCTATAATCTGAAAAAGGCTGAGAGAACCAAACTGTGCTGATGCTTGCATGGTGTGAAAGTTCCGTTCGGGTTTACTCTGCTAACATCTCGAAACTTGTTTCGATGCAAGATCCAAAATTAGTTGGCATGAAGTCCATGATTGCCATGTATTGATGACACATATGCTTCCTGTTGCAATCCAAAATATCCAGCCGACCTATCTCCGAGACACAATCACCAAGCTTTGTTACTTCTTCAACATAATTTCTCAGAAGGTCATTGATCCCGAAGTACTTGATGCTTTACAGGCCAATGTAGTGAAGACATTGTGTCATCTTGAGATGTACTTTCCTTCGTCGTTTTTCGATATCATGGTACATATTATCGTTCACCTTGTGAGAGAGATAAAGATATGTGGCTCAGTATTCCTACGTCAGATGTACCTGTTTGAGAGATACATGGGAATTCTCAAGAAGTATGTACGAAATCTGTAACATCATGAGTTTTAGCATATTAATTAATAGAAAAATTCAGTGCAAGTTTAATTTTTTTTATATATACTAGTATATAAATTCATATTTATTAATTGGTTAAGTATTCCAAGATACACCAAATATAATTCAAAGTAATCCCTACCTTAAGTTGATTCATGCACAATTGGTTTATGGATTTTATCCTTCCTTGAATGGAGATTTGAATTGTACGTCTCTCGCATCAAATATTTTCTGAGTTTCTATTCAGCCCAAATCCAAATTGAATTCAAATCCTTCATCAGGAATCAAGATCCTAGTCCAAACAACAATTCAAATATGTTTATTTGAATTGATATGAATCCAATGTCAAATCCAAATTCAAATATTTTGATATGAATCCAAACCTAAATTCTTATCCCCTTTTTCTTTTCCTCTTCTTGGGCCTAGATTTTCCTTTCTCTTTCACGTGGCCCACGGCATCCGGCCTAGCCCTCCTTTCTGCCCCCTTCCTTCCCCGTGCTGGGCCACGACCGCGCAATCGGCCCATTTGGCTTGTGCACCCTCGTGCTGGACAGCCCACCCCCGTGCGCGCCTGCGCATCGGTCGGTCGGTTGCATCGGTCGGTCGGCCGGTCGTGCCTCCTGGGTCGACCCGAGGCACAGCACTGTAGGCACGGCCCGGCCCAAGCCGAGATGGGCCGGGCCGGCACGGCACGAGGCCACGGGCCGTGCCTGGGCCGAGCACGCGGCACGGCGTGCCGGCACGGGCATGGCCTGGCACGGCACAGCCCGGCTCGGGCACGAGCGACCCAGGAGGCACGACCCGGGAACGCGGCGGCCCGCATGGCACGGCCGGGCCGGCACAGCACAGCACGGCCAGCCCATCACGGTACGGCCGGCCCGGCACGTGGCAGCCCACGGCACGGCCCAGCACGCGGGGCACGGCCCGGCCGGCACGTGGGGGCACGACGGGCCGACGGGGGCACGCGGGGGCACGACGGGCCGACGGGGACACGCGGGGGCACGTGGGGGCACGTGGGGGCACGTGGGTTGACGGGTTAAACGGGCCGGGAACCCATTAACCTGATATTTTTGAATTTTATAGCCGTTTTGTGACCGTTTGAGCTCCAAAAAATTCGAAAAAAATTGCAAAAATCACCATTTTTCACCTATAAATAGAGGAGCACCCTGCCCTTCCATTCCACACCAGCAACACCATTTTCTCTCTTGTTTCCTCCTCTCATTCTTGTCTCAAAGTTCCTGAGAATTAGTGATAATTTGGCAAAATTAGTTTGAATTGTTGCAAAAAAATCCGAGCAATTCCAAAACCGTCATCCTGCTGACTTGCTATCTTGAAGTTGAAGAAATCTTGGTGATTTTTTTGCATCGTTATTGAGTCTTATTTTATTATTAGTTTTATTACTTGATTATTTCTAACTCTGAATATTTGCAATTTTTGTAGTGTCATTCGACATTGATCATGGATGCCGGTGATCATGATACATCCATAGATCATGATTTTTTTCTCCAAGGACTCACAGGGGACTACGACCCCTTTGATACCAGTGCTGCAGGTGATGATGGACCCGACGGTGAACCTCTGATTGGTTCACATGCAGGTGATGCAGCAGCAGTTCCATCGTCAGGCTCTACAAGTGCGCACACATTAGCAAGCACCGGGTCTAAAAGATCAAGAGCCGGTACTTCCGAAGTTTGGCAAGACTTTGAAAGGTTCTACAAAGAGGAAGATGGGGTAAGTGTCAGGTATGCTAGGTGTTATATTTGTAAACATGAATTATCTGCAAAGCCCTCGGGTGGAACGGGGCACTTGAAGAGGCACGCCACAAGTTGCAAGCGAAAGAGTGGAGCAACCATGAAGCAGACGGTGTTGCAGTACAACCCCGACGGCTCTGTTCGTCATTGGGAGTACGACTCTGCCAATGCTCGAAAAGAGCTATGTCGCTTCATTGCAAGAGCGGATCTACCACTCAATATCGGTGAGTCTGCTGCATTTGAAGATTACATTAAGCAAGCTCATAATCCTAGGTTCATGCATGTTTCTAGACAGACAACTAGTAGGGATATGGTAAAATACTACAATACGTGTCATAACAAGCTTAAAGAAATGTTGCAAACATATACATTTTCAGTTGCTTTGACCTCGGACATATGGGCAGGTAGGGCTAGAGAGGATTATCTTAGTGTGGTTGCTCACTTTGTTAATAATGATTGGGAATTAGAAAAGAGAATAATAGGTTTTCGTTTGATTGACAACACGCATACCGGTGAAAATATTGCTGAAAAAATATCTCAAGTAGTTGCAGACTTTGGTCTCACGAATAAAATATTTTCTATCACTTTAGATAATGCCGGTGCAAATTCTAGAGCAATGGATATTCTTACTCCGTTGTTTAGTACCTATTCTGAATCTTTCTTGTTACATCAACGTTGTGCTTGTCATATTATCAATCTTATAGTAAAATCCGGTTTGAAGAGGTTGTCGCGATACTTAGACGATTTTCGTACTGCAATATCTTTTGTGAACTCCTCTAACCAACGAATTGCGGCATATAAACAGTATTGTGTTGCGATGGGTGTGCGTCCACGTAAGTTTGCTCTGGACATGCCGGTGAGATGGAACTCTACTTTCTTGATGCTTAAAAATATTATATCATATAAGAGCACATTTGGTGTGTTTATTCATACACATTACCATCAGCATGGGGGTCAAACTTTACTCACGGAAGCGCATTGGTATGTTGCTGAAAGAATACTGGAGTTTCTTGAATTTTTTTATGATTCAACTGTGAGTTTATCAGGAGTTTATTATTCAACATCTTGTTTAGTAGTGCATAATATTGTTGAAATTGCTACTCATTTAAACAACTATGAAAATGACAATCTTCTAAGAGATTGTGTAGTTCCTATGAAATCTAAATTCTTAAAGTATTGGAAAGAAATTTCTTTGTTGTACGCCTTTGCCTTTATTTTAGATCCTAGAGCTAAAATTGCAGCTTTCTGTAGAGTTCTCGCAATTCTAGGTGATGCTCTTGGCCACGATTATTCTAATTATTATACTAATGTTCGTTCTAAATTATTCGAAGTTTATAGTAAATATGAAACAAAGTATGGCAGAGTTCGCCTGCAACGACCTCCACTAGCACCCACAACAAGTAAGAAGACGACAACGTGGGGGAAAATATTTGGTGCAGGTTCTTCATCAAGAAGTTCAGACTCTTCGTCACGATCGTCTACGAGCACCGGAATTCCAACATCCGGAGGGGAGCTAACTACCTTCATTGACAGTGACGTTATCAGCCACGAACAAGAAAACTTCAACATATTGCAATGGTGGCATGAGCACAAGACGAATTATCCAGTGCTTTCACTGTTAGCGCAAGATTTGTTAACGGTTCCTGTATCTACAGTTTCTTGTGAGGCTGCCTTCAGTCTTACAGGAAGGATAATCGAAGAGAGAAGAACAAATCTGTCAAGTGAGATGGTTGAAATACTCACCATAGTAAAGGATTGGGAACAAGCTGAAGCACGAATGCAACACACTGCAGAAAATACTGAGCTTGAAGAATCATTCCAAAATTTGTATCTAGATGCTGAGCTGATGAGAACGTGTAATTTCAAATTTTCTGAGCTAGGTTGTATTTTTTTCCTTTGCTAGAAAGGTTTTTAATGAGGCAACCTATCAATAAAGCTCATTTTTAGAATTAATCATGTGCTCCTATTATTTCTAAGTTTTTTATTTTATTCGTTTTTTTGTTTATTTTTTTAAAAATAACCTCCACGGCCCCACCCCCACCCACATCTCCTCTCATCGTGGCCTATAAATACCATCTACTTCATCTCAAACTCCATGTGATCTCATTGGCCACCCATATCTCTTTTCCTAGTTGCTAGCCAAGTAGCCAGTAGCCACTTCACATCAAGAAACCAATTCCATATTTCAATTCATGGATCAAGACGCCGAGAACTCGCGTGCATGGTCATGGGTGTGGCAACATTTTGAAAAGGTCTTCAGAGAAATTAACAGGGAACAGGTAAGATTTGCTAAGTGTAATATATGCAGTAAAGAAATAGGAAGCATATTAAATATTGCAAGCAAAATTCTGGGGTTTCTAATGAAACCATGTAATTTTCGAAGCATAATCATAGGTTGTACTCTTTTTTCCTTCTAGTAGAAAGGTTTTTAACGAGGCAACCAATCAATAAAGCTCTTATGTATTTATTTTCTATATTTTTATTTTTTTTTGGATTTTTTAGCTATTATTTTTGATTTTTTCCCTATTTTTCGGAGTGCTGACGGGCCGAACGTGCCTCCACCGTGCCGGCCGGGCCCGTCGTGCCTTCCCGTGCCGACCTGGCCCGTCGTGCCTCCATCGTGCTGGTCGGGGCCCGTCGTGCCTCCACCGTGCTGGTCGGGGCCCGTCGTGCCTCCACCATGCCGACTGGGCCCGTCGTGCCGACCGTGCCGTGGGCCGGCCCGACACGGCACGGTGACAGCTGGGCCGTGCCGTGGGCCGACGACTCGGCACGCGGGCCGGCATGGCACAGCCCGTAATAGTAAATGGGCCAATCGGGCCATGCCGATTTCGGGCCGTGTCGATTTTGGACCGTGCCGAGTTGGACCGTGCCGGGCCGGCCCGATTGGTCCATTTAATCATCTTTACTTTGATACATCTAGTTGATCTCCTATGGATGTGAGTTCTCACTCAAGGCATTTAACATTATTCTGCTCTTCTTCTATTGTCGTGTAGTTATCTGCGCGATTTGACCGCTGACAGCGCAGAGGATGCCTTAATCCATCTGAAGGTTTTGGCAGAAGCAAAGGATCCTGATAAGCGCCCAGCAGCATTTGCTGTCCGTTTCCTCAGGGTAAAGATATTTGTTGATGTGGTTTGAGACTTTGTTGGGTTCCAGTTGCATTGGCAAACAATCAGTGGTCCTGTAAAATTATTTGTATTAATAGTAGAATTCATACTGAAAAGTCACAGGAACAAGCTAGTATTGTCTTATTGGTTATTGCTAATGCCGATCCATCATCATTTTCCCCGACAGTTCAAAGTCTGTTCAAAATAAAATTCGCCATGAAAGCAGTTTAACCAGTGGTGTCACGGTGCAACAACCATTTCATCTAACACTAAATTACGTTTCCATGAAAGTATAGTTATGTTATTATTACTTCTAAAAGATACTTAACTAGAGCAAAATTTTCTGATATGTTATTCTTACTTCGAAATATCTGGTTTTTTCCTTTTTTGTTTGCTCGTTCCCCCTGATTGGGACTACTTGTTTGTTCTTATCAATTAAAATGGGAACTGTTGGTGAAGTTTCGGTGGGTACAATGATTTCCTTGAATCTCTTAGCTTTGGTAAGTCATAAACTTGATGTTACAAAACTAATGGTAGTTCAAAATGGTATTACTCTCACCTTTTTTGTGTGTGAGGTACTGAGGTCAAAATTGATTTTAATTGATAAGAACACATCACCTAACCATATGCAATTCAGAATGGACATAGTGGCTATCGTATTTTACCACGTAACTACATGTGTTTCGTTTGCATCCCTTCAAGTAGGTTTTTTTTTAAAAGGCGTTTCCCCAACTTGCGCGGCCTTCTTGGAGACTAGGGGGTGCAAGACGGGGGCATGAACCCCCGCCGGTTCGACTCCTCCTTGGAGTCTTACCACCGGGCTCCATGCGTGTCCACCTCCCTTCACGTAGGTTATGAATGTATAGTGCTCTTTGAGAAGTCATTTCATTTATGCCTTACCAATTATCTTAAGCTATATCGTAGATTGGAATAACCAATGAGACTTAACTTATCAATGGATTGATGTATATATTTAAGTAGACTTTTTACATGATTGTTTCATAAGAAGACACCAGTAGAAAAATCATTTGTACAGACGGTTCGGAAACCCTGTAATATGAACAAGGGTTCCCGATCTTCCGAAAGGTTCTGGTAACTCTCGATTTGGTGGAAACGAGACACAAGTCGATCCGGCTTCCGAACAACACGATCCGAAACCCCGCAATCGCAGCACCACGTCTCCTCTGGTTATCAACCGGCGTTGCACGGTTGACCTCACCAAGAAGGCTAAAGTCCTTGCCTACGAATCGAAGAACACAAGCAAGAACAAGGAAGAATGCAACCAAATTGCAGATGAATGATTAATCTCACGAGTTGGGGTCTCACAAACCGACGAAACGGCGAAACTGTTCTTGACAGAATAATCTAAGCAAAACCCGCCCTAACGAGAGCGGTGGCGGCTGATAATAAGGGTCTAGGGTCGTCACACCCCCTGGTCACGCCCCCCTAATGGGCTCAACGACGATACACGGCCCAACGGACCAAAAACGGTGACGCAGCACCGGGACAGATTCTGGACGCTGACTTGTTTCGACGTTTTCCGTTGACTCAGAAGGAATTTGGACCTCAAACCAACGTCATTGGTTTCCTTATGAAATTATCTTTCCAACCATATGTGAATCGTCGAAAACGGAGTCCGGATGCGTCCTGGGCGTCCGTTTTACTGCTCGCTGGTCCTGGAGGTCGAGGCTGATTCGGACTCGAGTTGGACTGGACCTCCTGCTGTTGTTGGACGTCCTAGCTGCTCCTCCACGCCTCCAAGCCTCCCTCTATGTGTCTCCTTGTCCTCTCCATGATTTCTAAGCAACACATAATCATTAGGTAGTAATCTATTCTCAAAATTATATAAAGAGTTGCTTAGGAACGAGCTCACCTCTAAATTTAATTGTCGTGCGCGAGCTCTTGTGATTGGACCTTGAAAGTTCAATGGAGGATCATTGTATGTATCCGAGGGAGTGATGCCCTCATCATCCTCCCCCTCTTGAATTGGAGTCGTCCTCGACTCAAGCTCATCATCGGCTCCTAAGTAAGGTTTCAAATCTGCAATGTTAAAAGAAGGACTAACCCCGAACTCGGGTGGCAACTCAAGTTTATATGCATTATCATTTATTTTCTCAATTATCTTATAAGGACCAGCAGCTCTTGGCATTAATTTAGACTTACGCAGCTCTGGAAACCTATCTTTTCTTAAATGTAACCACACTAAATCACCCGGTTCAAGTTTGACTTCTTTCCTACCTTCACTACCAGCAATTCTATACTTTTCATTCATCTTTTCGATATTTATTTTAGTTGTTTCATGCAACTTACGAATAAAATCAGCACGTGCACTAGCATCACTATGTGTTCTTTCAGTGGTAGGTAAAGGCAAAAGATCAATAGGAGCGCGAGGGGTAAAACCATACACTACCTGAAAAGGACTTACCTTGGTGGTAGAATGTGTTGCCCGATTATAAGCAAACTCCACGTGGGGCAAACATTCTTTCCACATCTTCAAATTTTTCTTCAAAATAGCTCTCAACATGGTACCCAAAGTGCGGTTCACTACCTCCGTTTGGCCATCAGTTTGTGGGTGGCAAGTAGTAGAAAACAATAGTTTTGTACCCAACTTATTCCATAGAGTGCGCCAAAAGTGACTTAAAAATTTAGCGTCGCGATCTGAAACAATAGTAGAAGGCATACCATGCAAGCGAAAAATCTCTTTGAAAAAGAGGTCAGCAATATAAACGGCATCATCACTTTTATGACAAGGTATAAAATGTGCCATCTTAGAAAAACGATCCACAACAACAAAAATGCTATCCCTCCCCCTCTTAGTCCTAGGCAATCCCAAAACAAAGTCCATCGAAATATCTGCCCAAGGAATTGAAGGAACAGGAAGAGGCATATACAAACCATGTGGATTCAAGCGAGACTTAGCCTTTTGACATGTGGTACAGCGTGCCACGAACCGCTCAACATCTCTCCTCATCTTTGGCCAAAAGAAATGTGTGGCCAACATATCCTCCGTCTTCTTAGCACCAAAATGTCCCATCAATCCTCCTCCATGTGCTTCCTGCAACAACAAAAGACGAACGGAACCAACTGGAATGCATAGACGGTTAGCTCTAAACACAAATCCATCATTGATCACAAACTTGTTCCATGTACGTCCCTCTTTACAGTTCAACAATACATCTTTAAAATCAGGATCAAGCACATATTGTTCTTTTATTGAGTCAAGTCCAAAAATTCTATAATCAAGTTGGGACAACAAAGCATATCGTCTAGACAAAGCATCAGCAATTATATTATCCTTCCCTTTCTTGTGTTTGATAACATAAGGAAAAGATTCAATAAATTCAACCCACTTAGCATGTCTACGATTCAGATTATTTTGAGAACGAAGATACTTAAGCGATTCATGATCTGAATGTATAACAAATTCTTTAGGCCACAAATAATGACGCCACGTCTCTAAAGAACGTACAAGTGCATACAATTCCTTATCATACGTAGAGTAATTAAGAACAGGGCCATGCAATTTTTCGCTAAAGTATGCAACGGGCTTACCTTCTTGCATCAAAACACCTCCAATGCCAACTCCACTAGCATCACATTCTAGCTCAAAGGTCTTACCAAAATTTGGAAGTTGCAGCAATGGTGCGTGCGTAAGCTTGTCCTTCAAAGTGTCAAAGGACTCCTCTTGTGCCTTACCCCAATGGAACACCACACCTTTCTTTGTCAACTCGTGTAAGGGGGCAGCAATGGCGCTGAAATCCTTCACGAAACAACGATAAAAACCTGCAAGTCCAAGAAAACTTCTCACCTGTTTGATGGTTTGGGGCACCGGCCAACTCTTTATGGCTTCAATTTTCATCTCATCCACCTCAATTCCCTGTGGAGTAATAACATAGCCAAGAAAAGAGGCTCGATCCGTGCAAAAGATGCACTTCTCAAGGTTACCAAATAAACGTGCATCACGTAAAGCATTAAAAACAGCACGTAAGTGATCCATATGTTCATCCAAAGACTTGCTATAAATCAATATGTCATCAAAGTAAACCACCACAAATCGTCCAATAAAAGCTCTTAAAACCTCATTCATCAAACGCATGAAAGTGCTAGGTGCATTAGTTAAACCAAAAGGCATTACTAACCACTCATATAATCCGAATTTAGTTTTGAAAGCTGTTTTCCATTCATCTCCAAGTTTCATTCTAATTTGGTGGTAACCACTACGCAAGTCGATCTTTGTAAAAATTACAGAGCCACACAACTCATCAAGCATATCATCAAGTCTAGGAATAGGATGGCGATATCGAATAGTAATGTTATTGATGGCTCTACAATCAACACACATACGCCAAGTACCATCTTTCTTAGGAACCAAAATCACAGGAACAGCACAAGGACTAAGGCTCTCACGTACATACCCGCGGTCCAAAAGCTCTTGGACTTGCCGCTGAATTTCCTTAGTCTCCTCGGGATTGGTTCGATACGCAGCACGATTTGGCAATGTTGCTCCCGGGATCAAATCGATTTGATGCTCTATCCCTCTCATAGGTGGCAGTCCCGGGGGTATCTCAGCTGGGAAAATATCCTCATACTCCTGCAAAAGGTTAGTGGCAGCAGGAGGTATCGAACTAATAACATCATCAAGCGAATACAAAACTCGTTTGCAAACCAAGGTGTAGCAAATATCATTATTAGAAATTTCAGCAAGGTCACTTTTTAGTGCAAGCATAACACCACCCTTCAATTTTATGCCCTCTACCTTAGAACTAGGTGCAGACTTATCCTTTTTAGGTGGGTAAAGAGAATTAGCAATTTGCTGATTTTCAGATTTAGTATCACGCAAATTAGCAGCTCGTTCTTTATCAGCTTGTACAATTTCAGCAGGGGTCATAGGAACCAAAGTAATTTTCTTTCCTTTATGCATAAAAGTATATGTATTACTTCTACCATGGTGTATAGCATCATTATCAAATTCCCAAGGTCGACCCAATAAAAATGAGCAAGCTTCCATAGGTACCACATCACAGTCAACATAATCAGCATAGGAACCAATGGAAAAAGAAACTCTGCAAGTTTGTGTTACCTTAGCTTTTCCAGCATCATTAAACCACTGAAGGTTATATGGATGGGGGTGTTGGCGTGTGGTCAAGCCAAGCTTCTTGACCAAATCTGAACTCACCAAATTATTACAACTACCTCCATCGATGATGACACGTGCTCGCCGATTTTGGATGACGAAGAAAATCTGGAACAAGTTATGGCGTTGCAGCTTCTCTGGTTGTTGTACCTTTGTGCTGAGCGCCCGCTGCACAATGATGCTCCTATAGGTCGCTGTGTCATCACTGCCCAAGATTTTGTTGCTCTCCTCAACAACTGGTTCTTCTTCTTCTTCTTCCTCAATGTCAGAGGCGCTGATGTACCCATCTTCCGTTGCAATGTATGCCCGCTGACTTGGGCAATCCTTCTGCACATGACCGAATCCATGGCAGCGACGGCACTGAATGCCAGAGGTGCGTCCCATTGATGCAACAGAGGAAGCACTCTTGGAAGGTCCCTGCAAAACAGAATTTTTACCTGAGCCTGAAGGTCGTGTAGTGACCGGATTTGGTGCCGTAGCTGCTTGTTGCTTGCTCGCTGGTGAGGGAGCCCTGTAAGTGGATGGTTTGGACAGCCCAAAGGATGGTCCTGTGCGCGGCGTGTATGTGGTGCTGGCCTTGTACTTGCCCTGCTGCTCACGCCCCTGCAACTCCTTCTCTGCAAGCATAGCAAACTGAAACAACTGGTTGACATTGTTAAATTCTTTATAATCAATAATATCCTGGATTTCACGTCTCAAACCCGAATAAAATCGACAAATAGAATCTTCGTTTCCCTCTACTATGCCACAACGCATCAAGCCCTTTTGAAGCTCACCATAATAATCCTGCACAGATTTATCTCCCTGTTCTAAGCGCATCAATTTCTTACGCAGGTCTCTATGATAAGATGGGGGAACAAATCTATCACGCATAGCAACCTTAAGCTCTTCCCATGTACGAGGTGTGGCACCATCTGCAGCTAAACCAGTCCACCAAATAATAGCAAAATCTTTAAACTCACTAGTGGCTTGTCTAACTCTATGTTGTTCAGGTACTTGGTGGGCACTAAATTTTTGCTCTACTGTCATCTCCCAATCAAGATATCCCTCAGCATCATAATGTCCCGAAAAAGAAGGTATAGTAAATTTAACCTTAGCATAAGGATCTTCAGGAGCTCGATTATACATACCTCGATGGTGGTTGTGATGTGGAACGCCACCCATACCTGTGGTGTTAGTGCGAAGACGACACCGTAATCTGTTTTGCAATGTCGCCGCTGGATCAACATTAACATCGTCATCATACAACTCATCACCGGTGTTGCTTCCATTCACATCTTCGTTGTGCACAGGACGGTTTTCCAAAGCATTTACCCTGTCGGTGAGCTCGGATAACCGTTTGTCCACCCGCTCAACCGCGTTTGCGAGTTTCATCTCAATTATCGCTTCAGTGACAGCCTTGATGACTGTCTCCTTCATCTCCTTCTGAGCATTGTCTACAACAGCTTGTAGCTGCTCTTGGCTGACACACTCTTTGAAGTCCTTTGGCGTTTTATCTCCTTCAACTGACATTGTGGAAACAAACACAACAACAAACAGTGAAGGTTATCCCTAATAATCGTACTACAAAGGTGGAGTGGTGCCTCTCAATCAAGATCAGCAAAGGTAGACACCTTACCAAGCTCTTACCAGTGTTCTTACCAGCAAAGCAAAGGATACCTGGAAGGCGTGCGAGCGATTGCAGGAATGCAAACCAGTGCTGTCCAGAAGAATCTGTGGAGCTTGGAAGGCACACAAAGAGAACAAATATGTATATGTGGAACACAAATCAGAAACAGATAGTAATGCTGAATTATAGTCCCAAGTACTTGTTCTCGTTGCTGGCCTAAAGTGTTGCAAGTACCAAGTATGTGTGATAAACAAGGTGGAGAAACAAGTATGATGGATAGCAAGAGCAACAGAAACAAAGAACTAAACAGCACACGCTAACACAGCTCACTTTGCCCTTCTCTATGTGCTCCTCTAGATATTGTTCCTCTTTTGCCCCTCTCTTTTTTCTATTTTTTTGGGCTGTCGTTGTTTTTTTGGGAAAATTCGACTTTTTCTTTTTATTTTTTTGATATTTTTTTTCACTTAGGAGCACACAAGAGGGAACCACCGAAAATTTGAGCTTAAACAAGTGAAAGACGTGGCCTGTAGAATTTTCTGAAGTTTAGCCGGAAAATGAGAAAAATATTTGGAAATTGAAAACTCAAACTTCGGAGGCGAATTTGGGAATTCTGATTTTGCCGAACCCGATAAAGCGGGGACAAACGGATCCGAAACGCCGTTTCGATGCGAAAAACTCTGTGACTTTTCTGAAAACGGAGTTCGTACGCGAAAGTTATGCCCGATTTGAGAAACGACTCCGAATTAGAGGACAAAACGGGAAGAAAGTGGGGAAAATATGCGACAGAGGCTAGGGTTTGATGGAAACGATGGGGGAAAACACACGAACTGGACTCTAACACGACCTAACCAGCAACAAGACCTTGACCAGGACACAAACTCAACACGACGAACTCTGAAACTGAAATATGCAAAAGCTAAAGGCGCGGAAGGGTTGTAGGACAGGAAAAAAAACGATATGGCAGTGGACTATGGAACGAAGGCGAAAACACTCGAAACTAAGGGTAGATATGAACCTGACGGTATACCTGAAGCTCTAAATACCACTTAATATGAACAAGGGTTCCCGATCTTCCGAAAGGTTCTGGTAACTCTCGATTTGGTGGAAACGAGACACAAGTCGATCCGGCTTCCGAACAACACGATCCGAAACCCCGCAATCGCAGCACCACGTCTCCTCTGGTTATCAACCGGCGTTGCACGGTTGACCTCGCCAAGAAGACTAAAGTCCTTGCCTGCGAATCGAAGAACACAAGCAAGAACAAGGAAGAATGCAACCAAATTGCAGATGAATGATTAATCTCACGAGTTGGGGTCTCACAAACCGACGAAACGGTGAAACTGTTCTTGACAGAATAATCTAAGCAAAACCCGCCCTAACGAGAGCGGCGGCGGCTGATAATAAGGGTCTAGGGTCGTCACACCCCCTGGTCACGCCCCCCTAATGGGCTCAACGACGATACACGGCCCAACGGACCAAAAACGGTGACACAGCACTGGGACAGATTCTGGACGCTGACTTGTTTCGACGTTTCCCGTTGACTCAGAAGGAATTTGGACCTCAAACCAACGCCATTGGTTTCCTTATGAAATTATCTTTCCAACCATATGTGAATCGTCGAAAACGGAGTCCGGATGCGTCCTGTGCGTCCGTTTTACTGCTCGCTGGTCCTGGAGGTCGAGGCTGATTCGGACTCGAGTTGGACTGGACCTCCTGCTGTTGTTGGACGTCCTAGCTGCTCCTCCACGCCTCCAAGCCTCCCTCTATGTGTCTCCTTGTCCTCTCCATGATTCCTAAGCAACACATAATCATTAGGTAGTAATCTATTCTCAAAATTATATAAAGAGTTGCTTAGGAACGAGCTCACCTCTAAATTTAATTGTCGTGCGCGAGCTCTTGTGATTGGACCTTGAAAGTTCAATGGAGGATCATTGTATGTATCCGAGGGAGTGATGTCCTCATCATCCTCCCCCTCTTGAATTGGAGTCGTCCTCGACTCAAGCTCATCATCGGCTCCTAAGTAAGGTTTCAAATCTGCAATGTTAAAAGACCTCAGAGCTCAGAGCTAGAGCCTCCCTCTGATGTATCGTGCAATTCTGGCTTCACTTTCTCTTCATTCAGCAGTACAACTCCCCGCTGGTGCTGCTGTTCTTGTGCTGGCTCTTCTAACACCACAAGTAGTAGGGCCGGCTGGGTGTTGTCAGCACGAGTGAGATGAGTCTCCACTTCCTGCTTCTTTGGTGCCTTGCACTCATTCGCGTAGTGCCCCATCTTGTGGCAGTTGAAGCACTTGATGTGGCTCTTGTTGCGGCGACCGCCGCCAGAGCCGCTCTCCTCGTCATTGCGTGACATCTTGCCACGACCACCTCTGCCACGGCCTTTGCCACTTGTGGGATTTACCATTGTTTCTTGATGAGGAGTTGCCACCATCCTTCTTCCGCCGTGCCTGCCACTCGGCCTGAGTGAATAGAAGCTGGCTGTCGCCGATGCTATTGCCACCGGATGCACACGGGCGAGTACATTCTTAAACGCCTTAAGCCACCCCACGACTTCCTCGAACGACATCTTGTTGAGGTCGTAGAACTACTCGATCCTGGCGATCACACTTAGGAATCGATCCAACACGGTGTCAAATAGCTTTTTGACCAATCCAGCGTCGTCAAGTGTCTCCCCTAGGTTTGTGTACCTGACGGACATGCTGTTGAGCCTTCCGACGTACTGGTCCAGGCTCTCTCCCTCCTGCATGAGCATGGCATTGAAGTCGCTCTTGAATGTTAGAAGCCGTGCATTCTTAACGCGATTCGCGCTGACGAACCTTGTCTTGAGACAATCCTATACCTCCTTTGCAGTTTTCTTCCTTGCCACCTGCATCCGGAGATCCTCCGGGAGCGCTTGGAAGAGATGCAACCTTGCCTTCTTGTCCTTCTTCTTGTTGACGGCCTCACTAGCCGCTGGCTCGATTGCCTCCTAGACACCTTGATCTTCCATCATCGCCTACACGCGAATCACCCAGCTCGTGTAGTTCGTCGTCGTCAACTGCGGGTACAGGAATGGCCCACCGCCGCTCTCCCGCGCCACCTCGCCCTGAGGTACGATAGACATCTTCATGAGTTAGTGTTGCGCACTACCAGCTCTGATACCAGATGTTGGGTCCGACCACTGGATCATGTGCGTAACCACGACTAGTCTGGCTATCCGCCGTGTATGTGCTGCTCTCGATCACGTCGATCGACCAGCAATGCTCAGCTATTCTTGAGTCGCGTACTACTCGGCGAGAGCGAACTTGCGTATCTCGACGAGAACAATAAAAAGACACAAATTCTCTGGAGGGAATTTTAGACTCTATTTAACTCATGACTTGCATGACTTTGTGTCTTGCTTACAATTTAGATATTGCAACTCATATTTATAGCGATCTGCTAACTCCGAATCCTAACATGAATCATGCCATCCCACAATCTGACTCTGACTCGAACTCTGCACACATACGAACGATGCTATAGCCGTATACGAACTGTATACGAACTCCTTGCTTCCGCACTGTCGTGAAACGAGTCCCCAAGGCCTACGACAAGGATTAAGTCCAACAAGCGAGTCAAACGTGTTCTCAACAATAGATAATTATCGTCTTGCTGTTTTTGTTGATGATGGTTGGCCCATTGAGGTAATTTTAGTTTCTTATTGTGCGATTTGTTGAATTGCCCAAATGACAAACTTGTGAAAAACTGCTGTATACTGATATATTGGAAAGTTTTACTTGATCTTTTGATTATTTTCTTTCCTTCAAGATTCCAAAGGATTTAGTTTTGGAGATACATTATGTAGTTTCAGCCAGTGTTACCTAGACACGGACATGGGTGTCGGAATCCGACTCGGACTCGGGTGTCCAATTCGGTAAGGAAAATTTGGACACGCAAAATACAACTCGGAATCCGACATGGGTGTCAGAATCCGACTTGGATTCGGGGTGTTCTATTCGGCAAATAAATTTAGACACGGGTGTCCAGATAACACTGGTTTCAGCCATAAGGTTACGAATCAAATGGCATGTGATAATTGGTTTCCTGCCTCGGTACTTTGGCAGCAATTTCTAGTGTTGTCTTGAATGAATAAGATTTTCTTATACAAAGGCACATCTAAATCTGTGATCCTCACATATATGAACGCCAGCGCATCATATATTCATGCGTGCTTATTGAATAGCGACACCAAAGGGTGTTGTAGTCCTATTCTATATGGAGTTATTGACAGTTCCTTTTTTTTTGCACTGCTCAAGTTTTATAATATTGCATGTTGTTATCAGGATACTGATGGCTTGCATAAGGCGCTAGAAGCATCAAGTTTAAGAAATGAGGTATTTGATTGGTTATCCATCCTGAAATTTCTGTGGAGGCCATTCAGAAGAGGGCAATAGAGGTTTGTGACAATCGCTCCTGCGGACATGCCAGCCAAGTTGTTGTTGGATCTGTAACACACTAATTCTCAACTTTTTCCTAATAGTAATGAATTTTTGTTAGAGGTGTTGTGCTAGCTCTTGAAACCCTAGAGAAAAACATTAATTTATAAAGAAAATAATTAATTTAGGAATTGTTTGTCACATTCATGTTGGAGTAGATGCATTAGGGTTTTATTGTGTGGAAAGTCCCTTTTGAAAAACCCCGCGAGGAGCCATTTAAAAATCGTGGAAGAAATCGTTGCAAAATCCTAAATCAGAAATTCAGAAAATCCTCCCGGGCCGATTTCTCTTTTTCTTCCTTTTTCCGCCGGCCCAATCTTCTTCTTTTTTCTTCCGGCCCGGCCCGCTTTTCCTCCTCTTCCTTCCCCTGGCCGCCCAGCTTCTCCTCCCGCTTGCGCTCGCCCTCGCTGCCCGTCGCTGGCATGTGGGTCCCGCGCCGTCTTCATCTCCGCGCCGCGCCGCTCGCTGAGTCCGTCTCCGCGCTGTCTCCGCATTGCACCGCCATCTTCGCGTTGAATCCCAACAACCCGAGCTCGAATCGGTTGCACCGTGCTTATCCCCGCGCCCTCCTAGCATATATAAAGCCCCGAGCCCCCCTTTTTTTCCCTTTGCCCAGATCCAATCGCCGAGCTGCGCCGCCGCCCGCCATTGCTCCCGGTCGAGCTCGTCGTCCGCTGTTGCCGCCGCCTCTCCGCCGCTTCTAAGAGCGCCGTTGTGACCGCGTGCTTGCGTAGAGTCTCCCCTGCCACTCGTCGTCGCCTTACCGCCGCCGGAGCCCCATCCCCGACGAAGAGCCGAGCGCAGCCGAAGCCTCTCCGTCGCCGACCCCCTTCCCGAGCCGCGCCGTCAAAGGTGAGCCGTCCATCGAGTTCCCCGTGTGCCCCTCTCCGTTTTCCACCGCTCGCCGTCGTCCCCCGTGCCCGGCGACTAGGTCTGCGCTTTCGCCGGCGAAGTCGCCGACGCCGTTCCCCTCCCGCCGCTACGTCTGCTCTGCCGCCGCCATCGGAGCGCCTCCCCTCGCCCAAAGCCGTCAGATCTATTCTGGATGGCCCAGATTAGATCCCGATACCCCTTCGGCCACCCAATCCTGAGCCGCCATGTGGCACCACTTAAACCCAGTCAGCGCCACGTCAGCCTGCCACCTCAGCACCCATGCCGACGTGTCATCCCAGTCATCAGCAGCCCAGTCAGCAAAATCAGCCTTTTTCAATACAAAAATAATTCCAAGAATTCCAAAAATTGGTAATTTTGCAATAAAGCCCTGAACTCTTCTACAATTAGTTAAAAGCCCCTGTCTTTTTGCAGTTTAGTCCCTGATCTTTCCCATAATTACAATTAGGTCCCTCTATTTTTTTGCAAAAAGGTCCCTGTTCTTTCTGTTTAATTCAAATTAGGTCCTTTTCTTTTTTTTAGATTAACCCTAAAACTTGTTTGTAGCATAATGTCGGTGTATCAGGAACCAGGGGTCCCTGAGTCCCGAGACCGGGCCGGCCATCCGCCACGCGTCACCATCCCGCGAGGTCCGCCCTGCAAGATAAGAAGAAGCTAAGTCCCGGGAGAAGGTGCTCGGGGCCGCCGCCTCTGGTTCCCGAGCACCCCAGTTCCCCGATGATCCGCAGAGTCCAAGTACCGGGAAGGAAGTGCTCGGAAGGGTCCTCGCCTACCCCCGAGTACTGTAGTCCCCCGATGATCCAAACGGCCAAGTGCTCGGGAGATAATACTCGGGGCTGCACGTGGCAGCCCCCGAGGACTCGATTCCCCGAAGGTCTCCCCTAAGTGCTCGGGAGAGAATACTCGGGGCTACACGTGGCAGCCCCTGAGGACTCGGTTCCCCGAAGGTCTCCCCCAAGTGCTCGGGAGAGAGTGCTCGGGGTTGCACGTGGCAGCCCCCGAGGACTCGGTTCCCCGAAGGTCTCACCCAAGTGCTCGGGAGAGAATGCTCAGGGCTGCACGTGGCAGCCCCCGAGGATTCGGTCCCCCGAAGGTCTCACTGGAGTGCTCGGGAGAGAGTGCTCGGGGCTGCACGTGGCAGCCCCCGAGGACTCGGTTCTCCGAAGGTTCGCGCAAGATCGTCCGACGACCCGAAGGGTCCCATCGTCGGGGTGTCAGCCAGTCAAAGGCCCGAATGCCGCATTTAATAGGCACGCACGGCCTGACACCCTGACATTCTCAGCTGCCCACGCCCTAGTGTCAGACCCTGCCATGCTCTGGCAGGGGGGGCGTGGGTCCATTAAATGCACGGGTCCCGTCCCGTTTCACCCGGGTGCCTCGGGATAACGTTGCCAAAATCGAAGCGCTCCGCCTGCCACCCTGCCCTGGTAGAAGAACAAGACAGGGTGAACGCACCGGGCACCTCTGCGGCTGCCCGGTGGGCCCCCTTAATGGCGCCAGAGGACATCCACAATGACGGGTGGTCGGATGCACGCCGCATTTTTCCACCGCCCCTGTCACTTCGCCAAGATGGAATGATGACGCTTTTCTCCGTGGCGCCTTGGCACTCGCGCCCCCTCTTTCCCATTCGGGATAAGTCGGGGTCGGTGCGCCTATAAAAGGAAAGGATGGAGAACACATAAAGACAGATCCCGAAGCTCTCAATAGACTCCTGAGGCCCCCCGAAGCTCTCAAGAGACAACCCGAAAGCACCCGAAGCCCAGATCAAAAGACGAAGAACATCACAAACAAACTCAAGCCAAGCTAGAACACGAGAGCCTCAAGCTCTCTGTAGACAGCTCACCCCTGTAGCCAGATACATCCTTGAAGAATTCCCTTCAAGGAGAGATATAACACTCACACAGGAGTAGGGTGTTACGCCTCCGTGCGGCCCGAACCTGTCTAAACCCTGGTGCACCCATCTTTCTTGCACTAGGTCGATCATCTCCCACCACCAGCCGCTGCATTTATTTCCGTTCCCGTTTATTTCCCAGACAAGCTCGTTCAGGATCATCCCCCCGGCCGAATCTCTAAAAAGGGGTCTCTCGGGATCCCTGCGATAGGAGTTCATCCTCCGACAGCTGGCGCGTCAGGTAGGGGGGAATATCCCTGGATTTGTTTGTTTCACTTTTTTCCACAGGAAAAGATGGCTGGTGGGCACCGTCTCCAGCGTTCCGGCTCCACTTCCAGTGACGGAGTGCTGCCCGACGCCAGAGAGAGCCCAGTCGCTGCTGCGTTCCAGCAGCAGCCGCCATCCACGTGCGCAGTTTTTCCGGCTCAAGGGGATCAAGGTGCTCGGCCCATCAAGGCCGCCGCCACCGCTGCCGACGTACTTTCCGACCCCCAGCAGGAGGTCGGGACCCCGGCCGCTAGGTCCGCCTCTGGACCGCGTCGGGTGCCATCTCGGCGCAGGCTCGCATTCAGCGAGGCCGGCCCAGGGAGCGCGCTGCTTGCAGCGCATGCTCTCCTCAGGCGCCCGCCCGTTCAGGCCACGCCGAACACTCCGGAAGGCCGGTGGATCCAAGATGTCGTCGCTTTGGTTGGCACTGCCCGTCGCCAGGTGCAGGCCGGGAGTCCTCGCACCACCTCTCAGCGTGGTGCCGCCAGAGCCGGCTCCTCAACGGGCAACGCCCGCACGGGCCGAGGGGCCTCCAGGCGGAGTGCCGTCCCCCTGGTCGTGTCCGAAGCCCGGGACCTTCGCTTGCGCCTTGAGGAGCGGAGGGGCCACGAGGATGCCCGAGTTACTCTCGAGCGCCAGCGGGAGACCCGGTAGGGGGTCGGGGCAGAGGACCAGGCTTCCTCTCTCCCGGCCCGAGGCCACCGGGAATCCCCGGCTTGCCGCCACTCACCACCCAGGACCCCTACTCGTGCTGCAGGGTACGGCACCGGCTGCCGTGCCTTCACCACCGAGCTCCGCCGGGTTAGGTGGCCCTCCAAGTTCCGCCCCGAGCTGCCGGAGAAGTACGACGGGTCCATCGACCCCGTCGAGTTCCTCCAGATCTACACAACGGCCGTCCAAGCGGCTGGAGGCAGCGAAAAGGTGATGGCAAACTATTTTCATATTGCCTTGAGGGGCTCCGCCCGCTCTTGGCTTATGAACTTACCCCCAGGGTCTATTAGCTCCTGGGATGACCTGTGCCACCAGTTTGTGGCCAACTTTCAGGGCACGTTTACGCGCCTCGGTTTGGAGTGCGACCTCCACGCCGTCCAACAGCAGGAAGGGGAGACGCTACGGCGCTTTATACAGCGCTTCAGCCAGGTTCACAACACTATTCCGCGAGTGGCCCCCCATGCTGTTATTGTTGCTTTTCGGCAGGGCGTCCGCGATGAGCGGATGCTCGAAAAGCTAGGTACGCACGAGATCGAGACCACTGCGGAACTCTTCGCACTGGCCGATAAGTGCGCCAAGGCTGCGGAGGCCAGGGCATGGCATGCTCCTCGCCCCGTCTCCGACCAGCCAAGTTCTTCCCGCTCCGACAAGCGGGAAAAGAAGAAGAGAAGGAAGCGCGAGGCGGCTCCCGTTGAGCCGATCCAGGTCCCCGCTCACAGGGTGCCGCAAGAGCCCGACCGCCGGCAAGAGCGCCGACCGGGCGTCGACCGACGTCCCGTCAGAGCCCCTGCTAGGGCTCCTCCTCGGGCCTCCGTGCCCACGAGGGCCCCGGCACCAGCTAGGGCACCGGCTCCAGCAAGAGCCCCGGCCCCCGGCCGAGCTCCTGCTCCAGCAAGGGCCCCCGCTCCCGCGGGGCCCGAGCCAGGTAAATGGTGTCCCATACACCAGACCAGATGGCACGACCTCACGGAGTGTCGTACGGTCAAGGGACTCGTGGAGCAGCGCCAGAGGGAGCACGACGAGTCCCGCGGAGGAGGCGATGCTGAGGTTGCCCCCGACAACGCCGAGCTCGGCTTCCAGGAGCCCGAGCACGCCGTCGCCTTCATCGACGGAGGCGTCTACACACCTTGCTCGCGCCGTGGCATCAAGGTCATGCGACGCGAGGTGTGCTCGGCAACCCCGAGCGAGGAGGCCGCAAGGCCCCTGAGGTGGTCGGATGCTCCGATCACGTTCAGCATGGCTGATCACCCCGCCAGTACTGCAGCCATGGGGCGGCTACCTCTGGTAGTGTCTCCCACTATCTGCAATGTTAAGGTCGGCAGAGTGCTGATCGACGGTGGTGCCAGCCTCAACCTCCTCTCCAAGGAGGCTTTTGAGAAGCTGCAGGTGTCCTCCCGACGCCTAAAGCCATCGCTCCCCTTCTGCGGAGTGACCCCCGGGCACTCCCTGCCCCTCGGGCAGGTCGAGTTGCCCGTGACGTTCGGAAGCCGGGACAACTTCCGCACGGAGTGCGTCCTCTTTGATGTTGCGGAGCTCCCTCTCCCCTACAATGCCATCCTCGGGCGTCCGGCGCTCGCCAAATTTATGATGGCCGTGCATTATGCATACCTTACGGTTAAGATGCCCGGCCCCGCAGGCTCCATCTCCGTGATCGCTGACTCCGGCGGCGCCGTCTCCTGCGCTGAGCAGTCATACATGGCTCTGGTCTCAGCGCAGGCCGAGGTCGATGGCTCTACAGGGGGCCCGGGACCCTCTTCATCCAAATCCCGACTCGCCGCCGACGCCTCTGTTCCAACGAAGGAGGTCGTGGTGGGCGAAGACGCTACCCAGGTCGTCCGGATCGGCGGTGACTTGGGCAGCAAATAGGAAAGCGCGCTCGTTGCCTTCCTCCGGGCTAACGCAGACGTGTTTGCCTGGCAACCTTCCGACATGCCCGGGATCCCTAGGGAGGTGATCGAGCATCACTTGGCGATGCGTCCGGACGCCCGCCCGGTGAAGCAAAAGGTCCGGTGACAGGCGCCTGAGCGCCAGGAGTTTATCCGCGAGCAGGTCAGCAAGCTCCTCGACGCCGGATTTATCCGAGAAGTCCTTTACCCTGACTGGCTCGCAAACCCAGTCATCGTCCCGAAGGCCAACGGCAAGCTCCGCATGTGCGTGGACTACACCGACCTAAATAAGGCTTGCCCTAAAGATCCCTTCCCCTTACCTCGCATTGATCAAATTGTAGAGGCAACCACAGGATGCGATCTTTTGTGCGTTTTAGATGCAAACTCTGGGTATCACCGGATTCGCATGGCCATAGGGGACGAGGAAAAAACTGCTTTTACCACTCCGGTGGGGACTTATTGCTACATATCGATGCCTTTTGGCCCGCGCAATGCTGGGTCTTCCTTCCAGCGCGCTATTCGTATTACCCTTAACTCGCAGGTTGGCCGCAACGTCGAAGCTTACATCGACGATCTCGTGGTCAAAACCCGAGACCGTGCCACCCTGCTCGAGGACCTTGCCGAGACTTTCGACAGTCTCCGCTCTACCCGCCTCAAGCTCAACCCGGAGAAGTGTGTCTTCGGGGTACCGGCGGGCAAGCTCCTTGGTTTCTTGGTCTCTGGCCGAGGAATCGAGGTCAACCCAGAGAAGATTCGGGCCATCGAGCAGATGCGACCCCCGGCTCGACTCAAGGAGGTCCAGCGTCTCGCCGGCTGCATGGCAGCCCTCGAGCGCTTCATCTCCAAGCTCGGGGAGCGAGGGCTCCCCCTCTTCAAGCTTCTGAAGGAATCCGGTCGTTTTGACTGGACGCCGGAGGCCGAGCAGGCCTTCCGCGACTTAAAGAAGTACCTTACTTCGCCACCCGTGCTGGTGGCTCCCTCTCAAGGTGAGCCCCTACTGCTCTACGTTTCGGCCACTCCTCAGGTCGTGAGCATAGTGCTGGTGGTGGAGCGCGACGAGTGTTCAGGGCCGGGTGCTGGGTCCCAGCTCCCAGAGGCCCCCGACCACTCACCTGTCCTCGCGGCTCCCCCTGGGCAAGGGGTCGAGCCCGAGCACACTGCTCCTCCCAGCCAGGGAGTCGAGCCCGCATGCCCGGCCAGCCCCGACCGTGCCGCCGAGCCTGGAGGCTGCAGCAGCCCCCCGGGTGAAGCCGCCGTCCGGGCCCGCCGGGTGCAGCGACCGGTGTACTTTGTCAGTGAAGTCCTCCGGGAAGCCAAGACAAGATATCCCCAGGCGCAGAAGCTGCTCTATGCTGTGCTCGTCGCTTCCCGGAAGCTGCGCCATTACTTCCAGGCGCACAAGGTCTCGGTGGTTACCACGTATCCACTGGGGCCCATTCTCCGGAACCGGGAAGGCACCGGACGCGTTGTCAAATGGGCAGTAGAGCTGGCAGAGTTCGACCTACACTTCGTCAGTCGCCAGGCAATCAAAAGCCAGGCGCTCTCTGACTTCTTGGCAGAGTGGACGCCCGTCCCCTACGTCGACCTAGAAGAGATCTCTGCCTATCCCGGGCGCGACGCGCCCGGGTATTGGGTCATGCACTTCGACAGCTCCCTCTCGCTGAAAGGCGCAGGGGCCGGAGTGGTTCTCACCTCCCCAACGGGTGAAGAGCTCCGGTACGTCGTGTAGTTGCAGTTTCGCGCATCCAACAACATGGCGGAGTATGAAGGTCTCATCGCCGGCCTCCGGGCTGCGGTGGGGCTCGGGATTCGTCGCCACCTGGTAAAAGGGAACTCCCAACTGGTCGTCAACCAGGTATCCAAGGAGTACCAGTGCACGGATCTTCAAATGGCGGCGTACGTGGCTGCGGTAAGGAAGCTCGAGAGACGCTTCGATGGCCTAGAGTTGCGGCACATCCCTCGCCGCGACAACGCTCTGGCCGACGAGCTCTCCCGCCTGGCCTCCTCACGTGCGCGCGTCCCTGCCGGAGTCTTTGAAGAAAGACTCGCGCGGTCTTCCGTCCTGCCTGCGGAACAGGATGAAGGGGAAACCTCGAACTCAATTCAGGGGACCCCGGCGGTGCCCTCAGTGGGAAGCCCCGTCAGGGCGCCGCCGCCCGGTGAGTGAGCTGCGCTCGCCGACTGTTCTCAAGATGCCTCGTGGATGTCTGACATCCGAGGGTACTTGAAAGAAAAGTTCCTACCCGGGGATGAGGCGTCTGCCGAAAGAGTTGCTCGGCAGTCGAGACGCTATGCCATAGTAGATGGGGATCTCTACCGGCGTAGCGCAGGAGGTGTCCTCCTGAAATGCATCTCCCGGGCAGAAGGCGGCGATCTTCTCGCTGAGGTCCACGAGGGCGAGTGCGGTGGCCATTCATCGTTCCGCACGCTGGTCGGGAAGGCCTTCCGGCAAGGTTTCTACTGGCCTACAGCTCTCCAGGATGCTTCCAAGCTGGTTCGGCGCTGCCCTGTCCGCCGGCCCCGGCAAAGCATCCACCTCCATCGTCATCCGCCCCGGGCTCTCCGCGCCCGGGGTAGGTTCCGCCGGCGCCAAGGATTCGGACGGCTGCTCCGTCCTCCTCTCGGCCGCCGCCTCCACCTCTCTCCCAGTGGCCGCCACGACAATTGGCGCCTCCGCCGTTCCTGTGCCCGCCTTCGTCGGTGCAGCCGGCGGGCTCGGCTCTGGCCTTGGCACCCGCGCCTTCTCCGTCGCAGTGGTGCCTGCGGTCGGCCTATGGGAGACAGATGAAAAATGTCAAAGCTTAGTTCGGGCCAGAAATACCCAGGAAAAAGTAAGAAAGGAGACTCACCGATACTGCCACTTGGCCGCAGGGAGCCTGATGTCCGGGTCCGGTGCCGTCGGTCCGGACTCCTCCCGCCGCCTCTTCCGCTGGGGGCTCGGCAGGGCCGCTGCGCGGGCCTCGGGTGCCGCTGCGCGGGTCTCGGGTTCCACCGCGCGGGTCGCGGGCGCCGGCGCAGGCCCCATCTGCACCAGCCGCGGCTCCAGCACCGGGAATGCCGCCGCTGCCATTGGCGATGGCGGAGAGTTCGGCACGAGAATCAGGGCCCGGGGACGCTTTCCCCGGTCTCCCGGCGCCACCTCCTCGACGATTTCAGCGACACCCTCCTCCCTGGCACGGCGATTGCTGCCTACGGCGACCCCTTCGCCAGCCCGCACCGAGCTGCCAGCGGCCTCCTCGCCAAGTAGCTCCTCCAGCTCGGGGAGTTCGGAGGCCTCGGGACTCCGTCTTCTCGGCCGGTCCACGGGCCCCTGGGCGTCGAACTCCGGCAGCCGCGCCATGATGGCCACCCGGTCGGGGTTGGCGCAGAGCGCCATCTCCGGCCACGGGAGTTCCTCCCGGCCCATGTCCTCCGTTCCGCTGATCACCCTTGTCATCCCCCGCAGTTCCACCGGCCCCAGATCCCAGCTCGCGCCGATCTGGGTCCTGGTGATGTCCTCCGGCCCGGTGTAGAACCAGCTCGTCCGGGCCCGCTCTCGCAGAGGCGCCAGCCGACGGCGCAGAAAGTCTACGACCACCATGACGGAGGTCAGCCCGGACTCGCGCAACTCCAGGATGCGCTCCAACACCGGCTTCAGCCTCGCGTCTTCTGGCGGCGGCGCCTCCCACGTCGATCGCCGAGGTTCCGCCGCCGCCTCTGGCAGTTTGAGGCGCTCGTGGGGGTCGACGTCGACGAAGAACCAGTCCCGTCGCCACTCCTCCCACTTGCTACGCAGCACCTGGGGAATGTTATGATCCCCCAGGCCGTCCCGGAGCTGAAGGTTGCAGCACCCCGCGACGTCCGCCGTGGAGTGCCCCCTCTTCTTCCCCACCGGCCGAAGGACGAAGAAATGGCGAAGCAGCGTCATCGACGGCGCCACCCCCATGAACATTTCACGGAGATGCGCGAAGACCGCCAACACCACCACGGAGTTGGGGCTTAGGTGCACCAGTTGAATGCCGTACGTCTCCAGCACTTGCAGGAAGAAGGTGGAGAACGGCGGCACCAACCCCGCCGCCACAAAGGAGGTGAAGAGGACGATCCGTCCTGGGACGATCGTCGCCGGCGTCAGGCTCGCCGGCGTCACCACCACGGCACCTGCTTGCCCCTCCGGCACCAGCAGTTTCCTGATCTTGTCCGCCGCCTCCTCGTTCCTCAGACGAGACTCCGGCAAGATGCTGTCCGAAGCCTTGTCACGGCGTCCTCCTCCAACCCTCGTCATCTCGGCAAGAATGAAAGGTGTTTTGGCAGTAGAAAGAGAGAGAGAAGGAAGAGTGCTTCGGTCGCCTGAGAATTTCCTAAGGGCTTCGGAGCACACAGAAGGCAAGAGCGCAAGAGCAAGAAAGCGTAAAGAGGGGGACAGACCGATCCTATCCCCCTTTTATATCTTGAAAGTTCAAAAAACTGCCGCCCAACCGGTTCGCTCGGCGAAGCGTCGCCTCGATCGGTGCAACCGCCAGGCGAATCTCCCGCCGATCGTGCAGTGTCAGCGGCTGCCAGGCCTATCATCCTCGATCTGCGCGGCGACCGCGCGTGCCGTCCGTACGGTCATCATACCCTTCGGAAGTTGTGTGGACACGCGTCCATTCATTTTCCCGCTTGGGCGTACTTGAGGTCTGGGTCCGTAAAGACCACATCTCAAAAGCCTGCCACATGGCATCTGCACCAGCCTCGGCCTCGGCCGCGACGAAGGGCCCATCCGCCGTCTCCGTCCCGTGGCCTACCAATGGACCCGGGGGCTACTGTCGGTGTATCAAGATCCAGGGGTCCCTGAGTCCCGAGACCGGGCCGGCCATCTGCCACGCGTCAATATCCCGCGAGGTCCTCCCTGCAAGATAAGAAGAAGCTAAGTCCCGGGAGAAGGTGCTCGGGGCCGCCGCCTTTGGTTCCCGAGCACCCCAGTTCCCCGATGATCCGCAGAGTCCAAGTACCGGGAAGGAAGTGCTCGGAAGGGAACTCGCCTACCCCCAAGTATTGTAGTCCCCCGATGATCCAAACGGCCAAGTGCTCGGGAGAGAATACTCGGGGCTGCACGTGGCAGCCCCCGAGGACTCGGTTCCCCGAAGGTCTCCCCCAAGTGCTCGGGAGAGAATACTCGGGGCTGCACGTGGCAGCCCCCGAGGACTCGGTTCCCCGAAGGTCTCCCCCAAGTGCTCGGGAAAGAGTACTCGGGGATGCACGTGGCAGCCCCCGAGGACTCGGTTCCCCGAAGGTCTCCCCCAAGTGCTCGGGAGAGAGTGCTCGGGGTTGCACGTGGCAGCCCCCGAGGACTCGGTTCCCCGAAGGTCTCACCCAAGTGCTCGAGAGAGAATGCTCGGGGCTGCACGTGGCAACCCCCGAGGACTCGGTCCCCCGAAGGTCTCACCGGAGTGCTCGAGAGAGAGTGCTCGGGGCTGCACGTGGCAACCCCCGAGGACTCGGTTCCCCGAAGGTTTGCGCAAGATCGTCCGACGACCCGAAGGGTCCCATCGTCGGGGTGTCAGCCAGTCAAAGGCCCGAATGCCGCATTTAATAGGCACGCACGGCCTGACACCCTGACATTCTCAGCTGCCCACGCCCTAGTGTCAGACCCTGCCATGCTCTGGCAGGGGGGGGGCGTGGGTCCATTAAATGCACGGGTCCCGTCCCGTTTCACCCGGGTGCCTCGGGATAACGTTACCAAAATCGAAGCGCTCCGCCTGCCACCCTGCCCTGGCAGAAGAACAAGACAGGGTGGGCGCACCGGGCACCTCTGTGGCTGCCCGGTGGGCCCCCTTAATGGCGCCAGAGGACATCCACAATGACGGGTGGTCGGATGCATGCCGCATTTTTCCACCGCCCCTGTCACTTCGCCATGACGGAATGATGACGCTTTTCTCCGTGGCGCCTTGGCACTCGCGCCCCCTCTTTCCCATTCGGGATAAGTCGAGGTCAGTGCGCCTATGAAAGGAAAGGATGGAGAACACATAAAGACAGATCCCGAAGCTCTCAATAGACTCCTGAGGCCCCCCGAAGCTCTCAAGAGACAACCCGGAAGCACCCGAAGCCCAGATCAAAAGACGAAGAACATCACAAACAAACTCAAGCCAAGCTAGAACACGAGAGCCTCAAGCTCTCTGTAGACAGCTCACCCCTGTAGCCAGATACATCCTTGAAGAATTCCCTTCAAGGAGAGATATAACACTCACACAGGAGTAGGGTGTTACGCCTCCGTGCAGCCCGAACCTGTCTAAACCCCGGGGCACCCATCTTTCTTGCACTAGGTCGATCATCTCCCACCACCAGCCGCTACATTTATTTCCGTTCCCATTTATTTCCCAGACAAGCTCGTTCAGGATCATCCCCCCGGCCGAATCTCTAAAAAGGGGTCTCTCGGGATCCCTGCGACAGGAGTTCATCCTCCGACACATAACTTTCTCATTCTAGCTCTGATTCAGACGATTTTTGGCGCTCCCGCGTTCGTAGCAACGTGTACTATCTTGTAGTACCTTTTTCATAAATATTAGTTACTATATGGTGTACTGTTCTTTGTTGGTTTTGTTGTTTGTTTTTCCGGTGCATGTCGAAAGCAGACGAAGAGCAGTTTGAGAACCTTCAGGACCAAGTTTTTGAAGAGTCTGAGCAGCAAGTTGGGAGAGGCAAGTGTCCTTGAACATTTTGATCCCAGTTTGTTTAAAATGCGTTCTTTTCAAACATGCATGCTGTTAATCCTGAATCCTATGTATGTATAGTACCCTGTTCCATATAATTCCTTGTCACCATGTTGATAATAGAGGATATGATGGGTAGTCATGCTTAGCTTCGCACAAAGGGATTGAAGGGTTAAGGGTTAAACATGATTAACTAATTAATGCAATTATGAGTGGGAATATTAATGATGGCAATAGCAACATAGAATCTTAGGCCTTGAGCAAAGTTGGGTCAGTGATGATAAAGTTATGATGTTGGTTTAGTCTTTGCTCAAGTAACCTAAGTAAGGACCGGTTCATGTAGCGACAACCCAAGAAATATCGTACCAACCACGAGACCTGGTATGAGACAGGCCTAGCCTATTAATTAGTGGATTCCAGTTTTTGTGCGTGCCAAACGGAAGAGTGGATGTGTGGGGACGACAAAGGCCAGAACCATTTGGTTAGTGGTATGAGATGTGTAGTGGAAGGGAAGGGTGAAAACTTCCTGGAGCTACAAGGCGCAAAAGAGGGCTTCTGGGTGGTGTGATGCCACTTTGACGGCGGTGAAACCTAGCGGGTATGCACTTACTGGATGAAACTTTGTAATGGCTTTGTAGTGACTTTCCGGGCGACACACCACTGGAGTGTGTTAATTGTTTCGCGGACACGGCAACAAGGAAAATCACGACTTGTGGGGAAAGCTGGACAACCTCTGCAGAGTGTAAAACTGTTATAACAGCCATGCTCACGGTTATGAGAGACTTCGATCCTCACATGATTAGCCAAGAGGGTTGGGTTGTTTTGGTCTGTTGGGAGCCTGATGTGGGAACTCAGGTGGAGGGAAAAACTGTGGAGATGGTTCTAGGAGTTAAGTAGGCCTAATGATGATGAACCTAGTTAAGTAGGTTGCTTTCATAAAACTTCGTTAGTACAGTTGGCTTTTATGCAAAACTATAATTGTAATTATTTGTTCCTTGTTTAAGCTTGCATAGCATTTTATTTCCCACACTTGCGGAGTACTAGTTGTACTCACACTTGTTGCTTTTACCCCAAATGCCGTTCAAGCGCTGCTCAGACAATGAAGGAGATCCAGATTTCTTCGATGATGAAGAGGAAGACTGCTAGGCTGGCGTTTCCCTCGGTCAAGTGCTGGTGGAAGTTGGAGTTTCGCGGAGTATCGCTGTGTGCTTTTTGTTAAAGACTTTTTGGTCTCATTATTTGTTATAGTTAAAATGTTGTAATAATGACACTGGATGTGATACACTGATGAAGTCGCTGCATGTATGAAACTTGATCCTGGCATACATGTGGTTTACATCTGGTTTTGCCCCTTTCTAAAACCGGGTGTGACAAGATCCGAGGCAGGCGCTAGACGAACACCAGGACCACGGTGACTCTCTTTTGATCTCTTATCCTGATGGACAGAACTCTTCATAGGCTTTTAGTGAGGGTGTCTTGGGACAATGTTATTTCTGTGAACATCTATTTTGTGCTTGACTGGTGGTCGATCCACCTTGTTGCCTCTCGCGCTACTTTAATTTCCTCTCCTCAAATCATCTGTTACTATGGCTGTAAGTTTTGTGTGTCGTATGGTTTCCATCTTCTTTCCTGTGTTCTGGTTGCTTCTATTTCCTGCTGTCCCATCTTATTAATGGGTTGTACCCTCTTTCGTAGCTTTGTTTGGTTCCCTTTGGAAAAACTGGGGTCCATATTGGCTATCCTCAGCTCGTAGTTGACTTGCGTTTATTTTTCGACTAGTTTAGCTGCCGTTAGAGATGCCACAGTTTGCTCTGATCAAAATCCGACAACAAGTGGTACTACAACAGGCATCCATACACTGTTCAGGAAGGGAAGGGTCTAATTGTGATTTAATTAATACAAAACATATTTAAATAATTAATTAATTATACAAAGTATTTTTGGAGTTCCAACATTTTTAACATATATTTCATACTCATACAAAGCTAACGCAACTGGTCTCATGATTTTTGAAGTTCATATGAATTAACTATGAAATTTATAAACTATCAACAAAGTAAATAAAAAGAAAAAACCTCTGATGAATAGTAAAATCCGGAGGGTCCGGGTTGAACCTAGAACCTTTGGGTATCAGAATCTCCGGGCAAGGTTCTGGGTAAGTGTCGGTGACATGGGAACCAGGGGTCCCCGAGTTCCGAGGCTAGGACAGCAGAATGCCACGTGGCATTTTCCCTCAGGGACTATCTCCCCGAGGTCCGAGAAGACCCAGTTCCGGGAGGGGTGCTCGGGGCCATGAACAGTGGTCCCCGAGTACCCGAGTTCCCTGAGGACCCGAGAAGGCAGTTCCGAGAGAGGGCGCTTGGGGCCATGAACAGTGGCTCCCGAGTACCCGAGAAGGCAGTTCCGGGATAGGGCGCTCGGGGCCATGAACAGTGGTCCCCGAGCGCCCAAGTTCCCCGAGGACCGAGAAGAGACAGTTCCGGGAGAGGGTGCTCGGGTCCATGAATAGTGGTCCCCGAGCGCCCGAGTTCCCTGAGGACCCGAGAAGACAGTTCCGGGAGAGAGCGCTCGGGGCTATGAACAGTAGTCCCCGAGCACCCATAGTTCCCTGAGGACTTGAGAAGCCCCTTGCCGATGGACCCCACAAGGGCTCAGTGGTGAGGTGTTAATTCGTGAGAGGCCCGATGCTGCACTTAAGAGAAAGTGTGGCCTGTCACTTCCAACCACTTCCCCCACGCCTGCTGTCAGTCCTTGCCACCGCCTGGCAGGGAGCGTGGGGACATTTAATGCGACGGATCCCATTGCGCGTCATCCGACGCGGCTTGGAGATATCGTCACTGGGCTCGAGGCATATCGCCTGTCGCCTACTGTGACAGGCCTGCTCTAACCGGGCGGGCACGCGGGGTTGCTCGATGGCTACCCGGTGGGCCCCCCCTGCTGCACCCACTAAAAAGTGACATGATGACGATAGGACCAGTCGGGGATGCATTTTCAACCCCCCGTAACATCAAACTACAGCCTCATGATGGTTGCTTTCCATTTATGGCTCATGGGGACTTGTGCCCTCCTTTCTTGGCACTCCAAGCCTCCCCGACGGTATAAAAGGGGGAGGTGCGCCCCGAAGATACAAAGAAGTTGGACAAGTTTTAGGAGGTCGGAGGGACTCAAACAAGCCGAAGTTCAACGAAGTCAGGATACACGAAGCACGAAGCAAGACCGAAGCTCTAGACTTAGACAAAAACCATGTAACGCAAGAGATCCAGAAAAACGCATTCCCAGAGGATTTATAGCATACACACAGGAGTAGGGTGTTACGCTCCGTGCGGCCCGAACCTATCTAAACTCCCTCGAGCATTTACTCCCACTAGCATCCGATCATCCGTCCCGCCTACATCTCGTTTACTCTCATTAATTTACGTACGAGGTAGATTTAGAATCATCCCTCCGGCTGAATCTCAAAGGGGGTCCCTCAGGATCCCCGCTTGAGCAGTTCATCCTCCGATAGCTGGAGCGCCAGGTAGGGGGGTTGCATCCCTGAATCCGCCTTATTTTCTACAGGAAAAATGGTGGGCGGACATCGTCTCCAACGCACCAGCTCCAACTCGAGTGAAGAGGTGGAGCCCATTGCTCAGGAGACCCCAGTTTCTGCTGTTCCTCAGCAGCAGCAGGGGTCGGCCCGTACGGCGCCCTGCTCCCTTGGGGACAATGGCGCTGGGCCCAGCAAGGCCACCGCCGCCGTCGCAGGCAAGCCGCCTAACCCTCAGCAAGCGGCAGACGCCCCTGCCGCAAAATCTACGTCCGGACAGCGCCGGGCACCGTTATGTCATAGGCTCACTTTTGGTGACGCCAGCACTAGGAGCGCTTTGCTTGTGGCGCAAGCACTCCTCAGGCACCCGCCTGTCCAGGCAGCGGGGGAAACTCCAGATGGCCGTTGGCTGTAGGAGGTGGCTGCTTTGGTGGGCACGGCTCACCGGCAGGTGCTGGCCGAAAAGTTCCTGTGCCACCTCCCACCGTGGCGCAACAAAAGCCGGACCATCTTTCGATGGCGGCAGAACCGGCCGGGGGGGCTCCAGGCGGAGTGCCGCTCCCTTGGCCACAACAAGAGGTCAGGACCTCCGCCTACACCTCAACGAGCGGAGGGCTGTCGAGGATGCGCTCGTCACCCTTGAGCGCCACCGAGAGTCCCGGCATGAGACCGAGGCAGAGGACCAGGCTTCCTCTATGCCGGCCAAGCGGCGGGCGGTAGTGAAAAGGTTATGGCCAATTACTTTCACGTAGCCTTGAGGGGCTCTGCCCGCTCCTGGCATATGAACTTACCCCCAGGATCTATTAGCTCCTGGGATGATATGTGCCACCAAATCGTGGCCAATTTTCAGGGCACTTTCACACGCCCCGGCTTGGAGTGCGACCTCCATGTCATGAAGCAGTAAGAGGGGGAGACGTTAAGGCGCTTCATACAGCGCTTCAGCCAGGTCCGCAACACCATCCCACAGATTACCCCCCATGCCATCATCGTAGCATTCCGGTAGGGCATCCGCGATGAGCGGATGCTTGAAAAGCTAGGTACACATGAGGTCGAAACCACCGCGGAGCTCTTCGCGTTGGCCGACAAGTGCCCCAAGGCGGCGGAGGCTCGGGTGTGGCATGTCCCACGCCCTGAGCAACCCGTTGCCGATAAGGCAGGTCCTTCCGCTCTGACAGGTAGGAAAAGAAAAGGAGAAAGAAGCGCAACGCTGCCCCTGTCGTGCTGGCGGAGGGCCCTGCCCGTAGGCCGGCACGCCGGGCGGCTGTCGACAAGAAGCCCGCTCCCGCGAGGGCTCTCGCTCCTACGAGGCCCGAACCAGGAAAGTGGTGCGAGATCCACCAAACTGACTGGCATGACCTCACTGAGTGACGGTCGGTCAAAGGGCTCGTTGAGTAGCGCAAGAGGGAGCGCGAGTAGCGCCGTAGGGGTGGCGATGACAAAGCCACCCCCAAAAACCAAGAGCTCGGGTTCCAAGAGCGGGAGCGCACCGTCGCTTTCATCGACGGAGGCGCATACACGCACTCCTCTCATCGCTGCATCAAGACAATGCGGCGTGAGGTGTGCTCGGCTACCCCAGGTGCTGCGGCCGCAAGGCCCCTGAAGTGGTTGGAGACCCCGATCACCTTCAGTCTGGCGGACCACCCCACGAATACTGCAGGCATGGGGAAACTACCTCTGGTGGTAACCCCCACCATCTGCAATGTGAAGGTCAGCCGGGTGCTGATCGACGGGGGTGCATGCCTAAACCTCCTGTTCCAGGAGTCCTTCAAGAAACTGCAGGTGCCTTCAAGGCACCTAAAGCTGTCACTCCCCTTCTACGGGGTGACGCCGGGGCATACACTGCCCCTTGGGCAGGTCGAGCTGCCCGTCACTTTCGGGAGCCGGGACAACTTTCGGATGGAGAACGTCATCTTCGATGTCGCGGAAGTCCCTCTCCCTACAACGCCACCCTCGGGCGCCCGACGCTCTCCCGGTTCATGGTGGTGACACACTGTGCCTACCTCACGGTTAAGATGCCGGGCCCTGCTGGCCCCATCTCCGTGCCCGCCAAGACCGACAGCACCGAGCAACTATACTCGGCCTTGGTCTCTGCTCGGGCTGAGGTCGAAGGACACCCAGGGGGCCTAGGACCCTGTTCATCCAAACCCCGACTCGCAGCCAACGCCTCCATCCCCACGAAGGAGGTCATGGTGGGCGAAGACTCGTCCCAGGTCATCCGGATCGGCGGTGACCTGGGTGACAAATTGGAAAGCGCGCTCGTCGCCTTCCTCCGGGCTAACATCGACGTGTTTGCATGGCAGCCGTCCGATATGCTCAGGATCCCTAGGGAGGTGATCGAGCACCACCTCGCCGTGTGACCAGACGCACGGCCGGTGTGGCAGAAGGTCTGGCGGTAGGGGCCCGAGCGCTAGGAGTTCATCCGGGAGCAAGTCAGCAAGCTCCTCGACGTCGGATTCATCCAAGAGGTCCTCCACCCGGAGTGGCTGGCCAACCCATTCGTCGTCCCGAAGGCCAACGTCAAGCTGCGGATGTGTGTCGACTACACCAACCTAAACAAGGCTTGTTCAAAAGATCCTTTTCCTTTACCCTGCATACATCAGATTGTAGATCCCACTGTGGGATGCGATCTTTTGTGTTTTTTAGATGCAAATTCGGGTTATCATCAAATCCGTATGGCCAAACAGGACGAGGAAAAAACATCTTTTACTACCTTGGTGAGGACCTATTGCTATGTGTCAATGCCTTTTGGTTTGCGCAATGCTGGATCGTCATTCCAGCGAGCCGTGCGCATTAACCTTGATACGCAGGTTGGCCACAATGTCGAAGCTTACGTCAATGACCTCGTGGTCAAGTCCCGAGACCGCGCCACCCTGCTGGAAGACTTAGCCGAGACTTTCAATAGTCTCTGCACCACCTGCCTAAAGCTCAACCTCGAGAAGTGCATCTTCGGGGTACCCGCGGGCAAGCTCCTCGGTTTTTTGGTTTCTAGCTGAGGAATTGAGGCCAATCCGGAGAAGATCCGGGCCATCGAGCAGATGCGTCCCCCAGCTCAACTCAAGGAGGCCCAGCGTCTCTCTAGCTGCATGGCAGCCCTGGCGCGCTTCATCTCCAAACTCGGGGAGCGAGGGCTCCCACTCTTCAAACTGCTAAAGAAGACTGGTCATTTTGACTGGACACCGGAGGCCGAGCAGTCCTTCCAGGATTTGAAGAAGTACCTCACCTCACCGTCCGTACTAGTGGCCCCCTCCGAGGGTGAGCCTTTATTGCTCTATGTCTCGGCCACTCCTCAGGTCATGAGCATGGTACTGGTGGTGGAGCGTGATGAGTGCTCGGGGTAAGGTGCTGGGTCTGAGCTTCCAGCCGCCCCCGAGCAGCCTTCAGTTCTCGCGGCTCCTCCCGACCAGGGGGTCGAGCCCGAGAACACGGCTCCTCCCGACCAGGGAGTTGAGCCCGAGATCTCGGCCAGCCCCGACCACTGCGTCGAGCTTGGGGGCTGTGACAAGTCCTCGAGGGAGGCCTTAGTCTGGGCCCGCCGTATACAGCGACCGGTGTACTTCGTCAGTGAAGTCCTCTGAGACGCCAAGACAAGATACCCCCAAGCCCAGAAGATGCTTTATGCAGTGCTCGTCACTTCCAGGAAGCTGCACCACTACTTCCAGGCGCACAAGGTCTCGGTGGTAACCACATACCCACGGGGGCCGATCCTGCGGAACCGAGAAGGCACTAGGCGTATCATCAAATGGGCGATCGAGCTCGCAGAATTCGATCTGCACTTCATCAGACGCCAAGCAATCAAAAGTCAAGCTCTGTTTGACTTCGTGGCAGAGTGGACGCCGGTCCCCGAGGTCCACAATGAAGAGTTGTTCGCGTACCCCGGGCAAGATGGGCCCAGGTACTGGGTCATGCACTTTGATGTCTCCCTCACACTTAAAGGCACGGGGGCTGGAGTGGTGCTCACCTCCCCAACGGGTGAAGTACTCCAGTATGTAGTGCAGCTATATTTTTGAGCAACCAATAATATGGCGGAATACGAGGGCCTCATCGCTGGCCTCCGAGCAGCGGTGGGTCTCAGGATCCGGAGGCTACTGGTGAAGGGAGACTCCCAACTTGTGGTCAATCAAGTATCCAAGGAATACTAGTGCGCGGATTCTTAGATGGCGTTGTACGTGGCGGAAGTCAGGAGGCTGAAGAGGCACTGTGATGGCCTGGAACTGCGGCAAATACCTCACCGCGACAACGCTCTGGCCGATGACCTCTCCTGCCTGGCCTCTGCCCGGGCGCTCGTCCCAGCTGGAGCCTTTGAAGAAAGGCTCACACGGCTATCCATCCTGCCTGCCGACCAAGATAAAGGGGAACCCTTGAGCCTAGTTGAGGGAGCCCAGGCAGCACCCTCAGTGGGAGGTCCCGTCAGGGTGCCGTCGCTCGTGAGTGCGCTGCGTTTGCCGGTGGTTCTCAAGATGCCTCGTGGATCGACGAGATCCGAGGGTACTTGAAAAAAGTATCCTTCCCGGGGATGATGCCTCTACGGAGAGGATTGCACGGCAGTCCAAACGCTATGCCATAGTAGATGGGGATCTCTACCGGCATGGCACGGACGGTGTCCTCCTGAAATGCATCACCCGGGCAGAAAGGCAGTAAGCTCCTCACCGAGATCCACGAGGGCGAGTGCGGTGGCCATGCATCGTTCCGCACGGTGGTTGGGAAGGCCTTTCGGCAAGGTTTCTATTGGCCTACAGCTCTCCAGGACGCTTCCGAGTTGGTTTGGCGCTGCAGGGTGTGCCAGTTCCACGCAAAGCAGATTCACCAGCCAGCTCAGGCTCTCCATACCATCCCCCTGTCTTGGTCCTTCGTGGTTTGGGGGCTGGACATCTTAGGTCCATTCCCCCGAGCAATTGGGGGCTATGAGTACCTCTACGTCGCCATCGACAAGTTCACCAAGTGGCCGGAGGCCGTCCCAATTGTCAAGGTTACCAAGAACATGGCAATCCAATTCATCCATGGTATCACAAGTCGCTTCGGAGTCCCGAACAGGATCATCACCGACAATGGCACCCAGTTCACAAGTGCCTTGTTCGGGGACTACTGTGAGGACCTCGGTATCAAGCTTTGCTTTGCCTTTGTCGCTCATCCTCGGAGCAATGGGCAAGTCGAGCGTGCAAATGCCGAGATACTAAAGGGGCTCAAAACCTGGACCTACGACGTGCTGGCAAAGCATGGTAAAGAGTGGATCGATGAGCTGCCTGTTGTGTTATGGGCCAACTGGACCACCCCAAGCCGTGCCACCGGGGAGACGCCGTTCTTCCTCGTGTACGGCACCGAGGCGGTCCTCCCCTCCGAGCTCACTCTTGGCTCCCCTCGGGTGAACGCTTATTCAAAAGGCGAACAGGAACAGCGAAGACGCGACGACGTCGATCACCTAGAGGAGCGTCGGTGACGAGCCGCCATCCGAGCTGCCAGGTACCAGCAGAGCCTGCAACACTATCATCAGTGCCACATCCGGGTCCGATCACTCGAGGTTGGGGATCTAGTTCTCCGACGCGCCCAAATGCGCGAAGGAAAGAATAAACTCTCCCCTATGTGGGAAGGCCCCTTCATCGTGACCGGTGCTGGCCACAGAGGACGGGCAGCCTCTCCCAAACACGTGGAACATCGAGTATCTGCGCAAGTTTTATCCCTAGGTCGGTATGTTCGTGCTCGGGCCAACTAGGCCAGGGCCTCCCCCCTGCCCAAGTTGGCCGGGGGCTGCCACCAAACATGTAAGTTACCACTTTTGCACAAATTGTCAATATACACTCTTATTCTGAGTTTTCTCTCTGGAATCCATATGTTTAATCTGTTTGGTGAGATGCTCGATTTATGCGAGAAAACACGCTCTCTCATTTTTCCCGCTGATAAAAACGGATCTCGGTTGGTATGCGCGTAGGCAGTAGCTGCTGACTTAAGTCTGTTATGGTAGGCTGTGGTGCCCAGCTGCATGGTAGTACCCAAGCACTACCGAGCCTCTGGGGTTCTCGGGTAATCCTACTGCTCGAACATGAGTAGTCGGTACCGCCTAGACCCCAGGGGTGGGCTGTCGGTGCTCGGCCTGGTCAGTCCTACCTTGGGCACCACCGAACCATTGGACCTCTTGGTTATGCCTCTGTCTGTTCACTTCGCCGGTCCGGGTATTCGAGAGGTCTCAGGTCAAAAATGAGAGCAGTCTATAATGAGTACCACACTAACAGAGCACACCAAGCAAAGAACCTTTGCCTATTTCCTAAGTTTACAGATCAATGATCAAGAACCAAGCAGCCCGACCGCAAGGGCCTCAGTGCCCAAGGTGCTGCTCGAATCTATGGGGTCCTCGGGTAATCCTACCACTCGAACATGAGTGGTCGGGACCGCCTAGCCCCTGGTTCAGTCACCGGGTTTCCAATGCTCGGGTGCTGAAACGATGTCATGGGGGCTCAGGCGCTCTGCACAAGGGAGAACAGGTTCCCAGGCGCCCCGAGCTTAGGGCATCTACCCCCTCCTGGATCGGTCGGTCGGAAGGCTGATAGGTACCCAGTGAGTCACTAAAGTTATATGAATTTCCTTTCATACATACGTAATAAACTATTATTCCTGAGTTATCCTCGGGACCCTCGCATGCTAATCTGTTTGGCGAGATGGTCTCCTCGCGTGTAAAACCCCGCCCACGTGCTCGCTTTTCTGGAATGACAAAAAGAGACAGTAGTCGGTGTACCGTACAGGCGGCAATGGCTGACCTAGGTCCCTTATGGTGGCCGTGGTGCCCGGCCAGTTTGGCAATACCCTGACCACTACCGAGCCTCTGGGGTTCTTGGGTAATCCTAACACTTGAGCAAAGAGTGGTCGGGACCGCCTAGACCCCAGGGGCGGGCTGTTGGTGCTCGGCCTGGTCAGTCCTACCCTGGACACCACCAAACCGTGGGGACTCTTGGTCACATTTCTGCGAGCACGCGTCTCCGGTCTACTTGTTTGAGAGGTCGCAGGATGAAAAGTGTTCACTGGATGTGGAGTGTACCGTGCCAGATGGACTTATCTCCCGAGCAAAGAGGTTCGTGTTTGTGTCTCTTTGACTCAGCTACTGCGGACTCGCGAGGGCTCGGGGGCTAGACGCTCGGGTGGTCCCACTACTTGACCAGTGAGTGGTCGGGGCAATAGAACTTCTTGGGGGAAGATTGCCGGGCTCATTCCGGTCAGTACCTCTCGGGACAACAAGCAAAAAATAGACAACACAGAACAAATGTAGAGCGGAGTTTCGATCCCAAAGAGTGGTTTCTATTACATTAAAAGGAACCGTTAAGGAGGGGATCACTCCCATATTTACAACATTCCAAGAAACAAAAAACACTAACTATCTACAGGCTCAGGTGGAGGAGAGGACGCGTCTCTACTACCATCGTTGCTCGGGCCCGGCTCCGGCTCCCGCACAAAACACGCCGTCACCTCGGCGGTGACGTCACGGACAGCTTCCCGGGCGGCAGCTTCCTCCGCCTCAACCACGCCCTACCGGGCTGGCTCCAGCGGGAAGGTGGGGTCTCGGCTGCGATAGCAGGCGAGAATGTGCTCGGCCACTCCTTGGAACAGAGCACGCCCCTCCCGGGTCACCAGCTCCTGCACAGCGTCAGGAAGGGCCTTAAGGCGCCAGGAGATCTCCGTGAACCTGAAAGTGCATCTAGGCCCCCTAAATGGGTTTTGGCTTATTGATGACAAAACGACTAAAGAACTAACATGCTTTTCGAGTAATGAACAGGTTTAAGCATTAGTTGTGAAGATAAATGACGTTTCACGCCCGCCGAAACAAATGAAGAATCAACGAAGGGTACTAGATAGGGTTTACATTCTTTTATTTTTGAAATTGAGTCTAGGATAGACGCCTTTTTTAGAAGGATGGATTTGATTGCTTGGTTAGTGTCTCAATGCTCAAGAGATCCTTTAGAACCACCCAATTGAGAGAGACATTCACTCACGGACACAGAATTCTTTCTGAAAATCTTCACTGAGTCCGGAGTCTCCGGTGTTCACCGGATACTCCGGTAAAATGTTTAGAGTTAACTGGAGTCTCCGAAGGAGACTCCGGCAGAGACTTTCGGTTAGCATTTAATCTTTTTGATAAAAGAAAAGAAAGACCGAAGTCTCCGGTGTTCACTGGATACTCCGGTACCTGGAGAGGCTGGAGGGTCCGGCTGGTCTCCGGACTTAATCTTTTTGGAAGGACTGTCAGGACCGGAGACTCCGGTGTTCACCGGAGACTCCGGTAATTCAACAGAACTGTAACGGCTAGTTCTGACACGTTCGGTGACCGTTCTGACGCTGTTTTTGGATTTAGGACCGGAGACTCCGGTGTACATCGGATACTCCGGTAAGCTCTGACAAAAACAGTAACGGCTAGTTTGTGAGAGAGTGCTATAAATGCCCCCTCTCTCCATAGCATTTAGAGCTTGATGTGGTTGGTAAACTTGAGACCTCTTGAGCACTTTAAGAGCATTCAAAGCCCCTCCAACCACCTTTAGAGCAAAGTTTGCAAAAATTTGAGAGTTTGTGTTTGGAGAGGGTTCAAGCCACTTGAGCATTGAGTTCTTCATCGAGCATCTACTGCAATCATCTCTTTTGAAGCTTTGGGCTTCTAGAAGGAAAGGAGTCGCCCGAAGAGCACCCAAAACTTGTGGTGTGCCTCGGGAAGTTTGTAAACATCTTCGAATTGAGTAAGAATTTCTAGCTTGATCTTGGTGGTCGCTAGAAGAGGATAGGGTTGGAAAAGACCTGGCTCTTTGTGAGCTCCTCAACGGAGATGTAGGCACTTCTTTGTGAGGTGGCTGAACTCCGGGATAAATTCACGTGTTCTTATTTGCGCAATTTACTTTATCGTGTGAATTTGGTGACTTGTCATTTAAATTGCTCTAGTGACAATCTTGCTAGTATTAAGTGTTATTCTAGCTTTTTGATATCTAGTAGACCTAGTGTAATCCTTAGACTCTAGCTGTTATCTTTAGTTCACATTTATTCTGAAAATCCCTTTTAGGCCGGAGACTCTGGACCATACCGGAGTATCCGGCCTTCACCGGAATATCCGACAGTTTTAATCCGCTGTTTTTAGTTTTAAATTTCAGAAAAGCCTATTCACCCCCCCCCCCTCTAGGCACTTTCAATTGGTATCAGAGCCTAACCTCCTAAAAAGCTTCACCGCTTGGAGGGAATCATTATGTCGACATCCGGAAGTCCGAGGGGTTTCAAAGATGATCCATCAAGGAGTGATGATGGTAATGGTAAAGGAAAGGGAAGTGAAATTCCTTTCAATTATGATCGTTTGAATTCTTCAAGCAATTACATTTCCGTGCCTTCTGGGCGTGCACCATTCTTCGATGGTACACATATGCCGCTTGGAGGCACAAAATGAAAATGCATTTAATCTCTCTTCATCCAAGTATTTAGAAGATTGTTTGCACAGGTTTTGAGCTACCGGAGGAAGACCAAGAGCTCACCTCAAGTGAAGAACAAAATACGCATCGCAATACTCAAGCCACAAGTGTGTTGCTTAGTGCTATGAGTCCGGAGGAATTCAATAAAGTGGATGGACTTGAGGAAGCTAAGCAAATTTGGGACACACTTCAAGTTGCTCATGAAGGGACTACAAGTGTGAGAGAATCCAAAATAGAGTAGCTTGAGGGAAAGCTAGGAAGATTTGTGATGGAGGATCATGAAACTCCTCAAGCAATGTATGATCGGATGATGGTGCTTGTGAACAAGCTAAGAGGGCTCGGAAGCGAGGACATTGATGATCACAAAGTGGTGAAGAGATTACTTAGAGCATTTGCTCCTAGAAATCCCACTTTGGTGACGCTCCTCCGAGAGAGAAGGGACTACAAGAGGCTCACACCAAGCGATGTGCTTGGAAGGATTCTTGCTCATGAGCTCATGGAAGAAGAAGCAAATGAAGTGAAGATTCATGCAAAACAAAGCTCAACCTCAAGGCATAAAGAAATTGCACTCAAGGCAAGCAAAAGCAAGCAAGTCCAAGAATCTAGCACAAGTGAAGATGAAAGCTCCGAAGATGAAGAAATGGCTTTCTTTGTGAAAAGGTTCAAGAAATTCATGAGAAAAGGAGGCTATTCAAAATACAAGAGAGACATGCCTAAGAAGAGAACATCAAGAAGGGCATGCTATGAATGTGGCGAAATTGGTCACTTTATAGCCGATTGTGCAAACAAGAAGAAAGGAAAGGACAAAGAAGACAACAAAGTCAAGCCATACAAGAAGGACAAGAACAAGATGTACAAGAAAAAGTATTCGGGTCAAGCACACATTGGAGAAGAGTGGGATTCAAACTCCGACTCTGACTCCGATGATGAAGGAGTCGCCACCATTGCTATTCATGAGCCTACACCAAGAAAATCACTCTTAATGAGTGATGATGATGACGACTCCCCAAAATGCTTCATGGCTAAAAGCCGCAAGGTAAAATCTCAATCCAAGCTCCTAGATAGTGATAGTGAGTATGATAGTGATTGTGATAACTTGTTCAAAGGTTTGAATAAAAATGTCATGGCTAAAATAAAGGAGCTAATGGATACAATAGATAGTTATGAAGAGACCCTTGGGAGACAAGAAGACTTGCTCATCCTTGAAAAGGAGAGAAACCTTGAACTCGAGGAGCTCTTTGCTAAAGAGAAGGAAAAAGTTGAGAAATTGTCTAAAGATTATGATTTAGCCAATTCCTCAATTGCCGACCTTAAGAGTAACAATTTCTTGCTTCAAGAGAAATTATCTTGTTTAGATGAAAATTATAAAACTCTTGAAACACAAATTGATATTCTTAAGAGAGGCTCATCCAACTGTAGTGAAGCAAATTTACTATCTAATGCATCTACTAGCAATGGATGCTCTCGTTGTTCCAACCTTGATATAAATGCTTGTACAACTAATGTTGAATCCTTGCAAGCATTACAAAAGGAAAATGAGGCTAAATGCTTTGGTCAAATATGGGTGCATCAAAACCTATAAGTCAAAGGACGCACTTTACAAGACCATCCAAGCCAAAGACAACAAGCAAAAGAGAGGTCTTGAATTTGACCAATACACGAGCAAGCCAAATGATCGTGTGCTATTGAATGGAGTGGAATACCTCAAGTTTGTCAAGGGAGGAAAACAAGTTAATCACACGGCTCAAACACGGCAACAGAAGGCTCATGCTCCCCAATGTTCTTTTTATGCCTCATATATGCTAAAGAGAGACCACCGTGGTAAAGTGGTTGCTCTTTATGTTGGTCCCCGTACAAGAGATAGAATTGTTAAAAGGAATGTGTGGGTGCCAAAAGTGCTTGTGACTAACGCTAAAGGACCCAAACAAATTTGGGTACCTAAAATAAAAGCATAACTTTGTTTTGTAGGCATACTCCTCCGGTGGATCAAGTTGGGTCATTGATAGTGGATCTACAAATCACATGACCGGAGAAAAGAGTATGTTTTCTTCCTTTGAAGAAAATGGAGGACCTCATGAAAACATCACTTTTGGCGATAATGGAAAAGGAGAGGTAATGGGCCTAGGTAAAATTGCCATTTCAAATGATCATTCTATTTCAAATGTCTTGTTAGTCAAATCTCTTAATTACAATTTATTATCCGTATCTCAATTATGTGAAATAGGTTATAACTGTCTTTTTACAAATGAGGGTGTGATTGTCTCTAGAAGGGAGGACGCCTCAATAGCCTTCACCGGCAAGTTGAAGGGTAAACTCTATCTTGTTGATTTTTCAACGGATGAAGTGAAGCCTAAAACTTGCTTGATGGCTAAGTCTAGCATGGGTTGGCTTTGGCATCGCCGACTTGCTCATGTTGGCATGAGGAATTTGTCTAAACTTCAAAAGGGCGAACACATCCTATGACTAACAAATGTGTCTTTTGAGAAAGATAGAATTTGTAGTGCTTGTCAAGCGGGAAAACAAGTTGGAGCATCTCATCCCTTGAAAAATATGATGACCACTACAAGACCATTGGAACTCCTCCACATGGACTTATTTGGGCCAATCACTTACATAAGTATCGGAGGTAACAAATATGGTTTAGTTATTGTTGATGATTTTTCACGTTTCACTTGGGTATTCTTCTTGCATGATAAAAGCGAAACTCAAGCCATTTTCAAGAAGTTTGTAAGAAGAGCCCAAAATGAGTTCGAAGTGAAGATCAAGAGAGTAAGAAGCGACAATGGAAGTGAGTTCAAGTACATACAAGTTGAAGAGTTTCTTGATGAAGAAGGAATCAAGCATGAGTTCTCGGCTCCCTACTCTCCTCAACAAAATGGAGTAGTCGAGAGAAAGAATAGGACGTTAATTGAGTCCGCAAGAACAATGCTTGATGAATACAAGGTATCGGATCAATTTTGGGCGAAAGCAATCAACACCGCATGCCACGCCATCAACCGGTTGTATTTACACAAGTTGTTGAACAAGACTTCATATGAGCTTCTAACCGGTAACAAGCCCAACATTTTCTACTTTAAGGTCTTTGGTAGCAAATGTTTTATTTTAAACAAGAAAGCTAGAAGTTCAAAATTTGCTCCAAAAGTAGATGAAGGGTTTATGCTTGGTTATGGATCAAATGCCTACGCCTACCGCATTTTCAACAAAACCACCGGGTGTGTTGAAATTGTGAGAGACATAACATTTGATGAATCTAATGGCTCCCAAGTGGAGCAAGTTGATACTAATGTGCTAGGTGATGAAGAAATACCAAGCGAAGCAATCAAAAAGATGGCAATTGGCGAAATCAAGCCCTTAGAACAACAAAAGACTCAAGAAGCTCAAAATGATCAAGATCAACCATCTTCATCAATGCAAGTTGAACCATCAACATCAACCCAAGATCAAGACGACAAGAGACCACAAGACCAACATCAAGACCATGAAGACCCAAATAATTTTTTGGATGATGAAGTGGAAGACATTCAACATCAATCACAAGTGCCACACCCACGCGTTCATCAAAGTATCCAAAGAGATCACCCCGTGGACAACATCCTTGGTGATATACAAAAGGGGGTAACTACTCGTTCAAGAATTGCAAATTTTTGTGAATTTTACTCTTTTGTTTCCTCTTTGGAACCTTTGAAGGTAGAAGAAGCGCTTGATGATCCGGATTGGGTAATGGCTATGCAAGAAGAATTGAACAACTTCAAAAGAAATGAAGTTTGGTCTTTGGTGGAAAGGCCAAAACAAAATGTGATTGGGACAAAATGGGTCTTCCGCAATAAACAAGATCAAATGGGATAGTAACAAGGAACAAAGCTCGCTTGGTTGCTCAAGGGTTTACTCAAATCGAAGGTTTGGATTTTGGTGAGACATACGCTCCCGTAGCTAGGCTAGAGTCAATTCATATTTTATTAGCCTATGCTACTCACCATGATTTCAAGTTATATCAAATGGATGTGAAGAGCGCATTTCTAAATGGACCAATTTCCGAATTGGTGTATGTGGAGCAACCGCCCGGCTTTGAAGATCCCAAACATCCCGAACATCTTTTTAGACTCCATAAGGCGCTCTATGGGCTAAAGCAAGCTCCTAGAGCATGGTATGAATGCCTTAGGAATTTTCTTGTCAAAAAGGGCTTTGAAATAGGCAAAGCCAACTCTACTCTTTTTACTAAGAATGTTGATAATGATTTATTTGTTTGCCAAATATATGTCGATGACATTATATTTTGTTCTACTAATCAACAATTTTGTGAAGAATTTAGTAGGATCATGACAAGGAGGTTTGAGATGTCCATGATGGGAGAATTGAAGTTCTTTCTCGGATTTCAAATCAAGCAACTCAAGGAAGGAACCTTCATTTGCCAAACCAAGTACATCAAAGACATGCTCAAGAAGTTTGACATGGAGAATGCCAAACCAATCAAGACGCCCATGCAAACTAATGGACATCTTGATCTCAATGGAGAAGGCAAAAGCGTGGATCAAAAGGTATATCGTTCCATGATAGGATCTTTACTTTACTTATGTGCATCTAGGCTCGATATCATGCTTAGTTTGTGCATGTGTGCAAGATTTCAACCCGCTCCCAAAGAATGCCATTTAATGGCCGTTAAGAGGATTCTTCGATATTTAGTTCATACTCCATACCTTGGCTTATGGTATCCAAAAGGGTCATCCTTCGACCTTATCGGCTATTCGGACTCCGATTATGCCGGTTGCAAAGTGGATAGAAAAAGCACTTCGGGAACTTGCCAATTCTAGGGTAGGTCCTTAGTGTCATGGTCATCCAAGAAACAAAATTCCGTAGCTCTATCCACCGCCGAAGCCGAATATGTTGCCGCGGGAGCTTGTTGTGCTCAACTTCTATGGATGAAGCAAACTCTAAGAGACTATGGCCACAAAACTTCCAAAATTCCACTTTTGTGTGATAATGAGAGTGCCATCAAAATAGCCAACAATCCCGTACAACACTCAAGAACCAAGCACATAGACATTAGACATCATTTCTTGAGAGATCATGCAACAAAAGGGGATATTGACATTCGCCATGTGAGGACTGAAAGACAATTAGCCGATATCCTCACCAAACCACTAGATGAGCAAAGGTTTTGCGAGTTGAGAAGTGAATTAAATATCCTAGATTCTCGGAACGTGGCTTGAACTGTTGCATACATTTGCTTGTTATAGATTTATAGCTTTCTTAGTTAAGAGTTTGCGAAAACTGCATTTTTGAGTGATTTTCTCAAAATTATTTGGCTCTTTGATCTCTCGATCATAATTTGCAATTTGTGATCATAGTTATGTAATGATGCTTGTTGGCTGATCACATTTAGCAAATTAGTCCTCTTGTCCAACATTTTTCTCCCCGGAAAAACTTCTCCCCGAATTTCAGCGCTAAATCTTTCTGTGACAGTTCCAGGTCTCGGAATGTCCGGTGTTTACCGGAGTATCCGGACCTGACACTGTTCACAGCTCCAGCTGATTCCTGTCCTGTTTCCAGTTACCGGATAGTCTGGTCTTCACCGGAGTCTCCGGTACAAGTGTCAGGACCAGAGTCTCCGGTGTCCACCGGAGTCTCCGGTAAAAGTGTCAGGACCGAAGTCTCCGGTCTACACAGGAGTCTCCGGTGTTTCCAGAATCCTATATATTCCCCCCAGCCCGAACAGTTCTCTTTTCTCATCCATTCACAAGCCCTCTCTCCCAATAGCTTCTTCTCTGGCGATTTTTGAGAAGAAACCAAGGATCTACAAGTTTTGCTACTTTTCTCACTTGGATTGAAGGCCGGAACCTCCGGAGATTCCTATTCATCAAGATCCCCGGAGGATTTGAGCTCAAAAGGTATCTTTTTCAACAATCTTCCCGATCTCTCAATGCCCTTGTCTAGAGTTGTTTTCCCTTGGTAGAATAGTTCCTAGTACCTCCTAGAACACTTCCCCAAACTTATTTCATCTCTAGTCGGCCAAATCTTCCAAACCCTAGGATTTTTGGGGATTTTTCGGGGCCGACCGGAGTATCCGGTGTCACCGGATACTCCGGTATCAGACTGATTTTCCAGCAGTTTCTGTCCAATCTTTTGTTCCTCATATCCTTTGTTCATTCCATATAACCTAGGTGTTCTTGCAATGGCTGGAGATCGTTTTGAGAAGGGTCATACTTTCGAAAGGAAAAAGAAACAAAGAAGTGACCCTTGTGCTCAAGAAACAAGAGCTTCGGCACGCTCGGAAGATAGTGGAAGTGGTCACACTAGCGGTGAAAGAGTCCGCAAAGTAGCCTCAGGCAGAGGCATCCACATTGAAGAAGGAGGAGCCACTCAACAACATGAGGGAGACATTTTGACCATTTGCAGGACCAAATCTCAAGCGATGAGAGGCCGAGAAAGTGGAAGGGGAAAGGGACTAGCTAAAGTGACAGCGGGAAAAGGACAAGGAGGAATGCCCTCTAGGGAAGAGAGGGGCAAAGGTGTTGCTCAAGATCACTCGTCTGAGTCCGAGGATGATGAAGAAGAGCAGGCCGATGAAGTTATTGGACCCTTGAAACTTCATAGACCTCGGAGAACTGCTTGTGTCATTGATACTCCAAAGCAGACAGTGAACTACATGAAGCATGTTTCCAGGGTTGTTAGTGAAAGGTTGAACAACCCGTATGATTATGAGAAGAATGTTGCAGATTATTGCTTCTGGAATGATTTTCAGGCAGACTTCTATAAGACAGTGATCTTGGCCAAGAAAAAGCCTATTACTCCCATGCAATGGATTGATTGGGATTATATGGCCAGGAAAAATGACCCTATGTTCACTGAAGTAATTGCAGCTTGTGAGAGCAAGAAGGTAAAAAATATTATGGCTTTCAAGTATAATTGGTGCGAGGAAGTTATCGCACAATTCTATGCTACAGTGTGGTTTGAGGGATCTGAAAATCCCATTATGCACTGGATGACAGAGGGAGTCAAATACAGAATTAGCTTCAGAGGCTTTGCTCACTATTTCCATCTTGATGCCAGAGATACTTCCAAAGATCAAATTCACAATGAGAATCAGCTGACCTTGGAAGAAGTTGGGTTCATGTATCTGAATCATGGACGAGTTGAGCTCGGAAAGCTTACAGGGATGAGGCCTTTCTATCGTTGTTTAAACTCCCTATTTCGACTCACCTTGGCGCCCAAGAGCGGAGATGCAACAACAGTTCAGAGTATATCCAGAAATCTCCTTGCAGCCATGTCCAATGATCATGCTCCTTTCAGCGTGGCACACTTCCTTTGGGTAGAAATTGTCTTTACATCCAAGTCACCAATCAAAAGCTGTGGATATGCTCCTTATCTAATGTTTATCATTGAGAAGGTATCCAAGAAGATTTTTGTGAAGGAGATTAAGCATGAACCCTATAGGATGAGGCCCCTGAACATACGAGCTCCCTCCCCATCTCCATCACCTCCTCGTGCTCCTCCTAGCTCGAGACAGTTTGCCTCGAGACGTGCTCCTCCTCGAGGGTCATCATTCATCAAGAGCGCTCTCAAAGCAATCTTCAAGATTTGCACCCATAATGCCACTCAAATCAAGGATCAAGGTGCTCGCTTAAAGAAAATGGAGAAACTTCAGAAACAAATGTACACATCCATGAACCTCCAGCCACCTTGCTCTCCTATTGAGTCAGATGAAGCAGAGAGTGCACCAGTTGAGGTTGAGAACCCTTGGGCATGGTATGATGAAGCCCAAGCTGCTGCCGAGAGTTCTCAACAACAAGCACAAGATGACTCCTCTGATGGCGCCTCTGGCAACAACTCCGAAGGAAGTGATGAAGAAGAAGAAGATGATGATGAAGATGGCAGCAGCGAGTAGGCTCTCTCTTTTTGGTGTTTGATGCCAAAGGGGGAGAGATAGTTATCCATTTCCTTAGTTTCCTTAGTTTCCTTAGCTTTGGACTCTATTTAATTTCTATCGCCGTTGGACAATTGGACTATTGTTTGTGATGAACTTTGTGTCATTTAATTTGTAAGACCTTTTATGTTAGTGTGATGATTGTCGTACTTTCTTAAGTTTTGTGTGTTCCATGTATTATCATAAAATTGTATCCCACGGATTCTAGGATATAGGGGGAGCTCCCGTGAATTTAAAATCTCAAATATGTGCATTTGTGTATAACTCCATTTAAACCAATGCACACATTTGGGGGGAGCTCACCATATCTTCTAGAATTCAAAATCTTATTTCATATATCTTTGTGTATGCTTTAATCGGGTTGTCATCAATCACCAAAAAGGGGGAGATTGAAAGTGCATCTAGGCTCCCTAAATGGGTTTTGGCTTATTGATGACAAAACGATTAAAGAACTAACATGCTTTTCGAGTGATGAACAGGTTTAAGCATAAATTGTGAAGATAAATGACGTTTGACGCCCGCCGAAACAAATGAAGAATCAACGAAGGGTACTAGATAGGGTTTACATTCATTTATTTTTGAAATTGAGTCTAGGATAGACGCCTTTTTTAGAAGGATGGATTTGATTGCTTGGTTAGTGTCTCAATGCTCAAGAGATCCTTTAGAACCACCCAGTTGAGAGAGACATTCACTCACGGACACAGAATTCTTTCTGAAAATCTTCACTAAGTCCGGAGTCTCCGATGTTCACCGGATACTCCGGTACTCAGTGTTCAACCGGAGTCTCCGAGGTAGCCTCCGGCAGAGAGTCTCGGTTACGGTTTATTCTTTTTGGAAAAAAGGCCGGAGTCTCCGGTGTACACCGGATACTCCGGTAATTTAAGGGTTAACAGACCGGAGTCTCCGAGGGAGACTCCGCCAGAGAGTCTCGGTTAAGTATTTATTTTTTTAATTAAAAGGGGACCGGAGTCTCCGGTGTTCACCGGATACTCCGGTAAAATGTTTAGAGTTAACCGGAGTCTCCGAAGGAGACTTCAGCAGAGACTTTCGGTTAGCATTTAATCTTTTTGATAAAAGAAAAGAAAGACCAGGGTCTCCGGTGTTCACCGGATACTCTGGTACCTGGAGAGGCTGGAGGGTCCGGCTGGTCTCCGGACTTAATCTTTTTGGAAGGACTATCAGGACCGGAGACTCCGGTGTTCACCGGAGACTCCGGTAATTCAACAGAACTGTAACAGCTAGTTCTGACACGTTCGGTGACCGTTCTGACGCCGTTTTTGGATTTAAGACCGGAGACTCCGGTGTACACCGGATACTCCGGTAAGCTCTTACAAAAACAGTAACGGCTAGTCTGTGAGAGAGTGCTATAAATGCCCTCTCTCCATAGCATTTAGAGCTTGCTGTGGCTGGTAAACTTGAGACCACTTGAGACCTCTTGAGCACTTTAAGAGCATTCAAAGCCCCTCCAACCACCTTTAGAGCAAAGTTTGCAAAAATTTGAGAGTTTGTGTTTGGAGAGGGTTCAAGCCACTTGAGCATTGAGTTCTTCATCGAGCATCTACTGCAATCATCTCTTTTGAAGCTTTGGGCTTCTAGAAGGAAAGGAGTCGCCTGAAGAGCACCCAAAACTTGTGGTGTGCCTCGGGAAGTTTGTAAACATCTTCGAATTGAGTAAGAATTTCTAGCTTGATCTTGGTGGTCGCTAGAAGAGGATAGGGTTGGAAAAGACCCGGCTCTTTGTGAGCTCCTCAACGGAGACGTAGGCACTTCTTTGTGAGGTGGCCGAACTCCGGGATAAATTCACGTGTTCTTATTTGCACAATTTACTTTATCGTGTGAATTTGGTGACTTGTCATTTAAATTGCTCTAGTGACAATCTTGCTAGTATTAAGTGTTATTCTAGCTTTGTGATATCTAGTAGACCTAGTGTAATCCTTAGACTCTAGCTATTATCTTTAGTTCACATTTATTCTGAAAATCCCTTTTAGGCCGGAGACTCCGGACTAGACCGGATACTCCGGACCATACTGGAGTATCCGGCCTTCACCGGAATATCCGGCAGTTTTAATCCGCTGTTTTTAGTTTTAAATTTCAGAAAAGCCTATTCACCCCCCCTCTAGGCACTTTCAGAACCCGAGGGTGATATTGCCTATCGACTCCTTATCCAGCAGCTGATCGCCCACGAACATGCTCCCAAGCCTGGATGCCTCCACGAAGTCCCGTGCCTGCTGAAGGATGTCCCGCATCATCAGCTTCACATTCGTCCACTCTGAGAGGACGGTATCGAGCTCGTCCTCGGCGTTCTTCAGCCGGGCCTCAAGGCTGGTGCCATCGGCGGCGCTGATAGGGATGCCCCTCACGGTCGGGACCTCCTGGCGTTGGGTGGCCACCTCGGTCTATGCTCGCTCCAGCTGCTCGGCCCGGGCCCGCATCTTTACAGAGCAAAAGACCCCAGGGTGTTATAAAAGCGGTTTTCTCCTCATTTACCCTACACATGCTAATCTGATGGTACCCTGAATGGGTATCTAAGAAGCATAGTAGCTCGCTACTGGTAGTCGAGTCCACAAGCTGGTCAATCCAGCGCAGAGGGAACAAATCTTTAGGGCAAGCTTTGTTGAGGTCAGTGAAGTCGACGCACATCCTCCACTTATCATTGAGATTTTGGACCACAGTGGGGTTAGCCAACTATTGTGGATATTGTACTTCTCGGATGAAGACTTCTTCCAAGAGTTTATCGATCTCCTCCTAAAGTGTTTCCTTTCGGTCAGGTGTGAACCATCATGCCTTTTGCTTTACAGGTTGTGCGTCGGATCATGCTGACAACTTCTGCTTGACCACCTCCTTAGGGACTCCAGGAATATCAGACAGACTCTAGGAAAAGACAACCACATTTGTTTGGAGGAAAGTGATGAGCGCGAGTTCCTATTTTGGGTCCAGGCTGACCTCAATCTGGGTTGTTGCTTGGCCCGGCGTTCTCGGGCTACAAACCGAGAGTCAGCTTGACCATGTCAAGGCTCCTCTTGTCATAGTACATGGCCATCTTCCGATTGCCCACAATGGTGATTTCTCCCTTAGGACCAGGGATTTTAATTGTCTGGTACGCATAGTGGGTGATAGCCATGAACTGGGCCATTGCAAGTCGTCCCAGGATCGTGTTATATGCGGTCCCAAAATCTACCATGTTGAACAGGACCCTTTGGGTCCTAAAGTTGTTTGATGCACCCTGAAGTTGTTCGGCGCACCAAAAGTGATAGGCAGCTTGATCCACCCAAACGGCTTGGCTGAGGGGTCAGGGGTGATCCCAAAGAAGTGGGGAGATGGTTTTAACGCACTCCATAAGATCTGTAGGGCGTCTAGTACCTCAGCGAAGAGGAGGTTTATGAAACTCCTCCATTGACCAGCACATGCCTCATCTGGATACTGTGCATCGTGGGCTTGACCACGATGGGGTAACATCCGGGACACTTGACATATGCAGGGTGGTCCGCCTAGCTGAAGTGAGGGGCACCTCCAACCACTTCAGTTGCGGACTCGGACCCGACATGGTCGCGTATACCTCGCGGACTACCGACTTGTACTCCCTATTCAAGAAATAGGTCACGACCCTACCAAAGATATAGTGGACCATGTGTTCGACCTGCTAGAAACCCAGAGTCGGCTGGTCGGGGTTGGCTCCGTCTCCACCATCATCATCGTGCCTGGGCTTTTGGCCCCTAGTTCCTTGTCGATGATGCCATGCACAACCTTGCACCAGACCCTATGCGTCAGTGCAGTGGATCGGGTAGTAGCCTTTGCACTTCTTGTCGTCCTTCTTCTCAAAGTGTCAGCGCGGTTGGCTGGTCTACTTGACCCCCATGACACTGGGTGGTCCAGCCTTGCGCTTGTTCTTCTTTTTCTCCTTCCGACCGGCCCTTTTGGAAGAGGTGGGCTGGTAGGAGGTCGGCTGTGGCTTCATGCCAATCTGGCGCTCTTAGGCCTCAGTGGCTTGCACGCACTTGTCCATGAGCTTGAAGAGCTCGGTGGTGCTCTGGACTTCCTTGGTGGCCAGCTTTTCGACCACCTTCTGGTCTCTGACCCCCCCCCCCCTCTAGAATGCTATGACCACGGATTCGCCCGTGATCTTTGGAATGATATTCCGACATTTGGTGAAACGCATGATGTAATCTCGCAGTGGCTTGTCATACCACTGCCTGACCTGATACAGGTCGTCCTTCACCCCTGGTCGGGCGTAGGTTCCCTGAAAGTTGGTGATGAACTGGTTGCACAAGTCTTCTCAGGAATGAACCAACCCGTAGGGGAGGCTCATAAGCCAAGACTGGCCTAAACTAGTCAGGGCGGTCAGGAAATAGTTCTCCATGACCTTCTCATCACCTCCCGTGGCCTACACCATGGTGGTGTAGATCTGCAAGAACTCCTCCAGGTTGGTCGAGCCATCGTACTTTTCAGCTAGGACTGCCCAAAACTTGTCTGACTAGCATGCGTCTCGCAACCGGATAGAGAATGCGTTGCACCCTGTCCCATAACAGGGAGCCGTCCGTCGATGGGCAGCCTCACACGATCGGGGAGAGAGTCATTGGTGTCACGGCCTTGGCGATGGGATGGAGGAGTCTGACGCTTCCATACGATGGGAAGGCAAGTAGCAAGGCTACTTGCCCTTGTCCTGCTCTCGCTGGGCATGGTCCTCCCATTCCCGGGTGGCCCTTTGGCCTTGGATTATGCCGCGGAGATCGCAGGTGCGAAGAGAGTCACAAAAGTCAGTGGGATGACTATTCCGCGACACGATGGGGGTTTCTGCGTACTCCCTGGTTCTAAGGGAGCATGGGTTCTCTCCTGCCGCGGGACCCCCTATGAACCCTGCCTACCGAGACCTCGTCTATTCCTTATGATGGACGAGGTGGCTGCTACCACGGTCTAGCGTCGGGCCATTTCTACCAAGAGGGAAAGGTCGCGCAGCCATGATGCTACTGGTGAACCCTCTGGTATTGCCATCAGTAGGTGGCTAAGAAGCACTATCACAGTCTGTAGGTTCTGCGCGGAAGTCATGGCCTCATAGTCGAGCCACTGACCGTGGAGCGGTGAGACATCATGAGGGGGAGCCCCCTGGTGCTCATATTCCTTGTCGGCGTGACGGCCTTAAAGATGCCACCACCATGGTCTCAACCTCAACCAGGCATTCCTCCGGGTGACGTTGTAGTTGTTAGGGTAATGTAGGACCACCTAATGCCTGGTATTGGGCTGGTTTCCCCCTTAGCGAGTAACCTAGGGCTCACCTCTAGTTTCCGAGACATGAGTCTTGTTGTTTCCCATTGATTTTTTCGCCATGCAAACTTCATGTTCGATCTCGGAATCCTCAGACTCTGTCTCGGTGTCCCATGCCGGAAGCACACCAGGCTTGTTTGAGTCATACCCTATGACAAAAGCCTCACGACTGCTGGGGTCTTCGATGCGGGACTCCATGGTCGCTGCGGATTCGTGCATGGGCAGCCCAACCATGGTCTTGAGATTTCAAGAAACACAAAAACGCGTCCCCTACTTGGCGCACCAACTATTGGGGTATGATCCCTAACAATGTATCCAATGTATACTGGACGATAAGCACGTGAATCCGCGTCTCCTGTGGATGTGTATCTAATAAACTCAATAACACAAGGATTTATCCAGGTTCCGACCTCCCGTAGGATAATAGCCCTACATCATATCTATTTTCTTATGAATGTGTGAACTAGTTCTCAAGTGTCCTCACAAGCTAGGTCCTCCCCCCTTTACATACCAGGGGAATAAAATATTTAAAAATGACCGTGCCAAACTATATAGTAGTCCTACTTCTGACGAAGCCAACTACTCCTAGCTCATCACGACAGGGGAGTAGGCATGCTCGACCTGTCCTGATCACCCTGTCACATTCGCCGTGCCCTGTCACGTTCGTCTGCGAGACCATCTTGTAGAATTAAATGCTACAGGATGTGTCACTCCAACTTCACGCATGCCCACGACTATGCTCGCCGAAAGTATGTGCCTAGGGAAGGGAAAAACATGAGTGGACGACATTTAATGCGATTTGACTGGTTATGTCAGTACTTGCCCTACGACTAACATGCGATCAGGGGGCTGGTCACACTTTCCCCGCCCTTGTCGCATGATGAGACCGTGGCCTTGAAAATATCTACTCTCAGCTGACGTTTGGTAGTGTGGGCCCCCTGACAGGGCACCCCTTACCTATTACACCGACAAGGGGCTAAGCTCGTTCGAGCCGTCGCGTACATGTGTCAGAAGAGCAAGCGGAGCTCACCTTCACCCTAATGGTGGAGTAATGAGTGAATTGCTGAGGTCCTAACCTTAGTTTTTTTTTAATTATTTTTAGTTTTCCTTGTTTGCTAAATTGAAATTTTTTGTAGTTGAAGTCTCTTAGTTTTGAAAAATCTTGAGTTAGAAATATTTTTTATTGGAAATTTGAATTGAAAATTTTTAGTTACAACCTTTGCTTGGACTTGAAATTTTTATATCGAAACATTTTTGTTACTTGAAATATTTCAAGAAGTTGATTATTTTATTTTGGAACTATTGACTTGAATATATTTTTCTGGCTTGAAACACAAAGCCAGGTACCAGGTTAATTCCAGAAATAGAAAGGGAGATTTGAGTGCTTTATAATTAGCTAGCAATAACTTCCTTACTAGTAATTAATCATCCCCTATAACGTGGATAAAAACATCACCAATAATATAGATATATAATATCAATAAAAGTTGTACATGCTATCGATGGATTACACTATAGATAATCTCCCTAACAGTAAAATTATAGCGTTGTCTTTAAAATCAATGTAGACCCACATACAATAGACTGTGATATTATTGTATTGAATGAGTATATCATCTACTAACTATTAGCCAATATTAGTAGACCCACATACAATAGACTGGTCTCAAAAGATCGACAGGGTCAAAAGGACAAAGCTCTCCAGGCTTGGTCGATGGTGACATATATTTTTTTCAGAACGCGCTGTGCATGTATTTCATCGACAAGGGAAAAACAAAGGGTCACACAACCATCAGGTCTAACGATGGTGTTAACTAGTATTGCAAGTATAACGATGGTAATCGCACACAAAAAAAGATTACAACCGGACAGAAGAATTACAATTGTTTGTACGGGTATATCCCTTTTATCGGAAAAACTATGACAGAACAAACACTGCAACACACTGTAACAGCACCAATCAAACATACACGTTTCCTCCGCTCACGTTGGGTCGGCCCTCCAAAGTTCAGTAGCAAAAAGGACTCGGTTGCTGGGTTATTACCTTTGGCCTGTTTATGTGCGACCTTGCTTTACTCTTCCAGGCATCCAATTCTTTGGCACCAACAGAAGAATCCAGCACCACCTCCTGGAGATTTTCGAGATTTTCTATTTCCCAATTGAAGTCCGAGGGTTTCCAGGTTTGAGACTCCATGTAGTAGAGCAGGTGAAGAGAGGTGAGAGACCTCATGCCTCCTTTAGAAATATGCACTCGGGGAAGCTTTGCGGCCTGAAAGCAGAGCCGCCGAAGGCTTGGAAATCCACCGCTTTCCACAATTAATTTGTCGCCCATAAATATGCCAAAACCGCTATCCTCAACCAGCTTCAGATAAAGCAGCCGACGCAAGTGTTGCAGAACGGATAAATCTTCGAGGCTCAGATCAATACAGGAGAGCTGCAACTCGGAGAGATTGCTACGATGTGATGCAATAAAACTAGGCAGTCTCATTAGCATCCCTCGCAGTTTGATGGAGCTGAGCATGCAGGGAGCTTCGAGTTGTATTTCGTCGAGGAAGTTCATGTTTTCTATCCCGAAATCGATAGACAGAGACTCAAGGGCACTGTTTCCCGTAATACGCTTCTCGAGGGAGGACGCAAGAAGACGTTGTGTATGGATGCTGATATCATCAGTGCACCATATCTTAACCTTCCTTAGTAACCTCATGTGAAGCAGGATGAGCTCAAAACCACTATTCTTATCAATGACAAATCCTGACAGAGTCTGCAGTCTACTTTCGTCTGAGAAGAATCTCTGCAGCTTATCCCTTCTCTCCGCATTTTCGAGTTCTGGAGGAAGCTGAAACTTGCCAAACAGATGAGCCAACCGTCGGAGCATCATGACTTCCATCGGCAATACTTTCACCAACGTCTCCCGAATGTCCAGCGTCTCTAAGTCATATAAATTTCTTATTCCATCGGCGATCCTGCGAACATCAGTACCCCTGAGGCTCAGATATTTGAGAAGCACCATGACGCTGCATATGTCACGGAGAATACGGTCGCCAATCCCCTTGCAACCTTCCATGTCCAAGACTCGTAGAAACCTGCAGCTCAGGGAATCAAAAGGCCACCAAGTCTTGCAGATTGTTAACGACCTGACATGATTCAATCCAATTTCCGCCGCAACTCTGCCAGTCTCTGCAGTGCCCCCGTGAACAGATAATCGACGGACAGGATGGGCACCTTTTTTGTTTGGGAGAGGCTCATCCTCGCGAATCAGAGCGACCATGTCTTTTGAGACCGCTTTGTTGACAATGAACTCCAGGATTACAGGAGGAACTCGACACCTCTTCACCTTGGAATTGTTGCCAATCCGCACAGGCTCAATGATGTTCCGGTCAATGAAGTTATCAAAGCGATTACCAGCAACTTGTTCCGCACTGAGCCTGCCATCTCCCACAGCCAGTCCTTCAGCTATCCATCTTCTAATTAGGCTCTTCCTCTCGATCGGATAGCCATTGGGAAATGTGCTTATAGAGAGCAAGCACTTCTTGTGACCATTGTCCGGCAGGCTGTCGTAGATCTGCATAAGCAATCTGTTCACTCCCTCAAAGGCGCCCGGTCCCAGTTCAAGCTGATCCAGATTTAGTCCTTTCTCACGCAAATAATTAGCCACGCTAATCAGTGCCAGTGGTAGACCACCACATTTCCTGAAGACGCCTTCTAAAGCCTCCTCCAAGGCACTTGTACGAATTGCTCTACTGTCAACCTTACTCCAGAATAATTGTTTAGACTTGGAACGGCCAAGACCTCGCATTCTGTAAATGCAACTGCCAGAGGTGCAGGCCGCGGCTACTGATTCAATGCTTGTGGTGACGATTATTCGACTTCCCTCACGATTACCCGTGAAGGCACTTTGTATATCGTACCACAAACTTGCTCGCTGCAGCTCATCGATGACAACCAGGAACCTAGGAAAGCAAAATACAACACTAAATTTTCAGAAGAACAAACAAGCCAATCATGGTTCGTTCCATCGAATGTGTAAATTACGTAAGTTTATACGATAATGTGTAAATTCCTTCTGTCATGTAATATATGTCTGTTTATTTCTTACAGAAGTCTCCTATGCAAGATTTTGGCTACAATATCAGACCATAATAAATTCATAAATACTACGGAAATTATAGCTAATGGAAGTAAACAAAATGCTCACTATATTTTTGCCTTTACGCTGTATTTTGGCCAGTCCCTTCAACTCTTATGAAAGCACGTTTCAAGATAGATCTAATAAACATTATTTTGTGCGGTCGACCAATTTTTCAATACGCTGATGGTTAAATACTAAAAAATATTTTCGTAATGCTGATATTTTTGCAAATGAATAATAGGAAATATCAACAATCAAAATTATAGCTGGAGACTGCAGGAAGCAAACGTAGAACAAGGAAGTGTGAGGTGAATTGACGCCTTGAGAATCCCTAATGTATACATAGGCAACTTTTTTTAAGATAAATGAAGCTTTATTCCATCAATTGGAATAAGTCTATCGTCTGCGGAATGACCGATTTCCTGAAGCCACCAAAATTTCCCATCCACGAGGACTGACTGAGGCATTCGGCGGGGCGGTGGGAGAACCCGGTTGGGCGGAAGCGAGGAGGAGATCCTTCGTCGGTGGAAGAACCCTAATCTTACCACAAGCCTCGGCGCCCCCGTATTGGTAGAGCTCTCGATGGGGAGCATCTTCTACGATGCCTGCCACGCCGACGCCGACATTGACCTTCGAGGGGCCCAAGGTGGCGCTCGTCAGTGATAAGAAGAGCGGAGTCAAGGGCGTCTTAGTGCCCATGGGGAATCAGGACCTCGGAGCTGGGAAGTTGCGGTGCCCACCAATGCCGCAAGGAGCGGCGACGCCGAGCAGGGTACCTACCTCCAACCAGCGACAGTCCTATTCACTAAGCCCTCTCCAGGAGGAGATCCTTCGAAGGTGGAAGGAGAGCTCATCAGTCCCTCTGATGAAGCCGCGGTGGTTGGTTCGGGAGGAACAGAAACATCTCGCAAAGGTAATCAAACAACATTTATTCACTCATCCAATGTCTTCTGTCGAGCCCGTTGAACTTTCCCCCGAGATTCGAGTCAGTGAGCTGGGATTTAGGCAGTTCGATCTTGGATCGGATGTTTGGCCGAAGATCTCACCGGCGTGTTGCGCTTCTTCTCCGTTTCCGGCGTGTCCTCAGAAAGGGGAGGTTCTTTCGGGTCAGGCCGAATCTGTTTCGGGCCGTTTGAACAGTATCTCAGCCCGGCCCTCTGGGGAGCTTGGGTTTGACTATTCTCACCGACACATTTTCTCTCATTCCACTCAACCGGTGCCACACCCATTCATTTGGATCCCAAAAAATTGCAGTCTCCTAGGGTTAGGGTTCCCTGCATCAAGAGAGGAGATCCGACATTTTGGCCCGAGAGCGAGGAAGGCTAGACGTGTGAATCCCCCCAGCCTCTTTCATCCTCATTCGTCCAGGCTCTGAAGGCGGGATCCATGGCTCGTAGGCAGGAACAAGATCAAGGGAGGTTGTGGGGGAAGAGAAGGCCAAAAGAAAGCCGATTGGATGAAGAAGATCTCCATGGAGGAGATCTGCAGAGAGAGCGCGACCTGCGTCACAAGCTCCAGCGAAACTTTGGCGTGCAAGGTGAGTAAGGAAGCTCACGTCCTCAAGCGAGCGAAGAGCTCCACTCTCGTAGCCATGGTGGCCGCGACGGCTCTTATGGTGACGCAAGATCCCAGCCTGACTACGGGGGTCAGGGATCTGGATCTGGAGACCACAGATCTGAAAAGGGCTTTGGAGAACCATGGGGCAAACAAGAAGGGAAGCAAGATGGAAGATCGGAGGAATGGCAGCAGGGCGGCCAACATCAGGGGCGCTCAACGGCAAGCTTCCAAAGGTAAGCACCCAAAACCAACCATTCCGGTTGAGAAGATACGTTGCTTTAGGTGCCAGCAGGACGGACATCACCAGGCGGATTGTACCAATGAACCTGTATGTTACAAATGCAAGCAAACCAGCCATATGGTTGTGGACTGTGCTACTGGGTTTGGCAAGAGCAGGAAGATCCAGATGTATGGATTTGCCACTCAGAACCTAGGTTTCTACTCCATGCACATCCCAGTACAGAAGACTCAAGTTTTCTGAACTTCTAGTTTGCTGACAGTCCTCATGGGTGAGGCCACAGCTGACAAGATAGAGGCTTAATTGAAACACCTTATTGACCCCAAATGGGATTGGAAGGTTAGGAAGCTTGAGGAAAAGGAGTTCATGGTAGTGTTCCCCAACAAGGAATCTTTAACAACCTTCACCAGATTTAACTCCATCGAACTAGCTTTACATAATTTGAAGGTTAAGATCAGTAAATACGGCAATGACTCAGATGTTACTGATGTGCTAAAAACCACTTGGATCAAGATCTATGGGATCCCAGTTTTTGCTAAAGATGTTGAGTCAGTAAAAGAGATATCATCTTTGGTGGCTGAACCTTTGGTAGTTGATGAACTCAGCTTGCTAAGGAATGATCCAGTCAGAGTCAAGGTCTTGTGCCGGGACCCCTACAAGATCAAGAATTTTATTGAGATTTTCTTCAATGGGGAAGGTCATTTGATTAGGTATGTCATGGAATGCTTTAATGATAAGACCTCAACTGGTGATACACCTAGCAAACCATATGATGATGAGGATAAAGGGTCTGATGATGATGACCTATCTGATTTTGATGAAGAGGCTAATCAAGGTGACCTGCCAAAGAAAGAGAAGGGAGATAAGGGCAAGAAACCGCAGACAAGAACCCATAAGCCAATGGAAAAGGAATGCAAGTAACTGGGGAGACAGTTCTGCCCGAAAGCTGCAAGGAAATCTCTCCCCTTGCATATTTTGATCCAATTTTGGGGGAATTCAAAGTTTACAGTAAAGTAGGGGAAGGGATGGGCCACTCAGAGCTCCCCAGCACAACACAAAGCTTAATTAAGACAAGAAATCAATTCCTAATATCTCATCCTGCCATGGAGGTAAACGGTCAACGGTCACCCCCCCTTCAGTCCCATTGCTAGCTTTACCCACCCCTCATCACGATACTGAGGAAAGATGTTCCATGGAGAAGCCTCTTCCTCCTCCATCTGAGCTGATGGTGCCTCAGACTAAGGAAGAGGACCAACAAGGGATGGATGGTCAATGCTCACAGGACATACATGTCCCCGATGGGATGATGCTGGTGCACAACCAGAAGGGCCCCTATTTGTTACGTGCCACCTCTTGGCCAATCCTATCCCCCCCCCCCCCCACAAAACAATACTTCTGAAACTCTGCATGTGGGTCAGGATGAACACTTGACTAATGGGGTGCAGCCCTCTAACATGCTAGGAGAAGATGAGAAGTTTGACAACTTATCACATGTTAGCACCAGAACTGAAGATGATAACAGCTCCCAAGGATGGGTGCCTGTCCCCAAGAAAACAAAGATCAGAACTCCCAAGAGGAAAGGCCCAGCAATTGCAACTAAGGCAAGCTCCAGAATTCCTAGAGATGGCATACCAATTCAGGCCAAAGCCATGAAGAGAGCCCAACAAAGGAACTCCACTGCAGGTAGCTCTTCTGCTTCCAATCAGTTTGCTATTCTGAATAATTCCTCTAATATGTATATAGCTAATGTTATTCATGAGTTAGATTTGGTAGCTGACAATATTGATACTCAAATTGATGCCTTTAAAGCTGAGGAAATCTAGGGCTAGGATGGCTGAGGCTAATTATAGAGCCTTCCTGCAAAAACAAAGTGAACAAGAAGCCTCAAGAGGGGGTGGCCTGGAAGAGGATATGGCTATGGAGGTCATTGACAACTCTGCTAGAGATCTTGATAACCCTAACCCATGTGTCACAGAGCCCACAAGGAGTGGATCTATGCACATAAGGGGGAGAGGCAGACCAAGGAAGAAAAACAAATGAGGATTCTTGTATGGAATGCTAGGGGTTTAGGCAAATCTGTAAGGAGAAAACATATAAAGGACTATTTTATGCAAGAAAAATTGGACATCATAGGGATTCAAGAGACTGTGAAGAAGAACTTCACAACAAAAGAGCTTAAGGAAATTTCAGTGAATGAGAACATGGTCTGGTGTGTTCTACCTGCTCAGGATCACTCTGGTGGGATCCTTGTTGGGGTCAAGGATGTGTTAATGGAAGTGGAACAGTGTGTAGTTCACCAATTCTACATCCAGGTAACTATAAGGATGAGGATCACCAACCTAAGATGGGAGATCATCACTGTGTATGGCCCTGCTAACCACAATTGTTTCATGGACTTTATTGTTGAATTGGAAAGTATTTGTGACAAGGTGTCCCTTCCTATCCTCCTGGGTGGCGATTTCAACCTCATTAGGGAGGCTCAGGACAAAAATACTAGCATCATAGATAAGAACTTGATGAACCTATTTAATGATTTTATTTGGAAATTTCACTTAAGGGAAGTGAAGAGAGCTGGCTCCAAATATACTTAGACCGATAAATAGCTGACACCAATTATGGTGAATCTGGATAGATTTCTGATGTCCAATGATTGGGAACATCATTTCCCCTATGTCATGCATGGAGCCTGACTAGGGTTGGTTCAGACCATAGTCCCATCTACCTGGACTCAGGGGAAGTTGGGGTGCTGAGGTGTAAGTATTTCACCTTTCAGAGGCAGTGACTGCTGATGGATAATTTCAAAGAGAGTGTGCAACAAAGATGGCTGGAGAAGAAAGCAAGAAGGACTGATGATGGTTACTCTTTGGATGTATGGCATGGTAGCCTATGTGACATTAGAGATTTCATGAGGGGTTGGCATAGAAAACACATTGGTGAACAGATCAAAAATAAACAAGATATGCTGGCTCAGCTTACTATACTAGATAACAAAGCAGACTATGAAGAATTGACCATGGAGGAGTGGGAATATAGATATAGGATGGAAGATAGCCTTGAGAAAATTCTCTCCATGGAGGAGATCTTCTGGAAACAGAAATGTGGGAATTCCTTGATCAAAGAGGGTGACAACAATACAAGATTTTTTCATTTGATAGCCAATGGAAGAAGAAGGAAGAATTTGATCCTATCCATGGAAACTGAACATGGCCTGCTCACCTCCCAGGAGGAGATTAGAGGACACATCTATGACTTCTATAAAACCCTTTTTGGATCTGACTCTAGAGAAGGACTTAGGTTTCTTAACTCCTTCTGGGATAACCATAACAACCTGCCACCTGATGTCAAAGAAGCTCTGGTCCAACCTTTTTCTGAGCAAGAGATTGAGGAGGCTTTTAAGAGTATGAAAGAAGATTCTGCGCCTGGGCCTAATGGCTTCACCTCTACCTTCTTCAAGGTGTTCTTGGAGTATGTCAAGGGAGACATCTTTGAAATGTTTAACAACCTTCATCCAGGGGTCCTGGATCTGAAAAGAATTAATTATGGTGTCATAACCTTACTCCCTAAGGTCAAGGAGGCCAATAATATTAAGCAATACAGACCCATCTTCTTACTTAACATAGACTACAAAGGCTTCACCAAGGTCCTAAATAACAGATTGATGCCAGTGACCAAGGAAGTGGTTGGCCCTAAACAATCTGCCTTCATCAAGGGTAGAAACATTTTAGAAGGGGTGGTGATCCTCCATGAAGTCATCCATGAATTGAGGAGAACAAAACATCAGGGGGTGCTGGTGAAAATAGACTTTGAAAAGGCATATGACAAAGTTAATGGGATTATCTAGAGGAAGTCATGAAAGGGAAAGGCTTCCCTCCCAGCTAGATTGATTGGGTGATGCAATCTGTCAAGGGGGCAGAGTCTGCATAAATATCAATGGGCAAAGGGGCCCTTATTTCAGAACCTACAAAGGGATGAGATAAGGGGATCCCCTATCCCCCTTGCTGTTCAACATTGCAGCTGATGCTCTAGATGCTTTGATGGACAAAGCCTCTTTTAAGGGCTTATTGAGTGGTGTTGTTGAACATCTGATCCCAGGGGGGATTACTCATATTCAATATGCTGATGACACTATCTTAATGATTGATGGATCTGACAAGTCTATCCTTAACCTTAAAATTATTCTATACTGCTTTGAGTGGCTTTCTGGGATAAAGATAAATTTTCACAAAAGTGAGGTTTTCTGCTTTGGCATGGAGCATGCAGAACAGGGAAGGGTGGCAAATATGCTTAATTGTAGTCTAAGTCAGCTCCCATTGAAATACTTAGGCATTCCTGTTTCTGACTATCAGCTAGGCATGGCTGTCTCATCTGGAATCCTCTCAAAGATGGTTAAAAGGCTACACCCATGGAAGGGCAAAAATCTGACCTATGGAGACAGATTGACTCTGACAAATTCCTGTCTTACTAGTTTACCTATATACACCATGGGGTTCTACCTTCTCCCTAAGGGGATCCACAGGAAGATGGACACTATCAAATCAAGATTTCTTTGGAGAGGGGCTGAAGATGGGAACAGATACCATAAAATGGGTAGCCATATCCAGACCCAAAGATTATGGGGGTCTTGGTATCCTAAACACTTTGATTATGAATGAATGTTTGCTGGTCAAGTGGATATGGAAGATCTCAACTAGCTCTAAGGACATTTGGTATAAACTGTTGAAGGCCAAATACATGCCAGATGGGAACTTCTTCTCATCCAGACAGAAAGGCACCTCACAGTTTTGGAAGGGTCTGCATAAGGTCAAACATCTCTTCCAATGGGGTGCTGTTTTTTCAGTGAACAATGGCAATAAGGTTTTCTTCTGGAAAGACATGTGGCTTGGTGAAACTCCTCTAAAAATTCAGTTTCCTAACTTGTTCAAGATGTGTGCTGAGCCGGATGCTGTGGTTGCTAACTACTAGACTCATGATGAGTGGGAGGTGCAATTCAAATGGAGTTTAATCACTAGTAATCTGCTCCAATGGGAGGAGCTGTTATAGATGCTTCAGCTGGTTCGGTTAAATGATAGGGAAGATGTGATTACTTAGGCTCTGGACAAGTCAAAGAAGTTTACAACTAAATCTCTGTACAAATTCCTAACCTTTGATGGGGTGTCTTGCAAGGGGGCAATGACCCTCTGGGCCTGTAAACTTCCTCTGAGAATTAAGTTTTTCTTGTGGCAAATGCTACACAACAAACTTCCGATGTCCACCTCCATCAAGAAAAGGGGGTGGAAAGGAAGTTCAAAATGCTGCCTGTGCAATAATCAGGAAGATGTCAATCACATTTTCTTCGGTTGTGTGTTGGCACGATTTGTTTGGAGTGCTCTGAGAGGCATTTTCGGCTGGAATGGGTTCCCGATCTCAGTAGCCGACTTATGGGCGAGCTGGCTTCCGAAACAGTTTAAAGTCTCTCAAAGGCTGGGTCTATTTTTGTTTGTAGGGATAGCTTGGGCCATTTGGAGGACGCGTAACACGATGGTGATCTAGAAGAAGTTCCCCCACAAGCCTGCTGAAGTGCTGACTCTAGCCGTATCCTTCGTGCAGAAATGGATTATCCTCCTCACTGACGATGACAGGGCCATGGCGGACAAGGCATCAACCCAGGTCCGGGAGTGGCTACAGAGCTTTACCTCGGCGGATGGTCCTTTGTCGGATGTCTGTGAGATCTAAGCTACATTTCTTTCCGGGCTTTGTAGTTTGCCACCCTGTACTTTTGGGTTTGATGTTTTTTGGATACTTTGCTGGTTTGCCCAGCCTTGTGTTTTCTTTCTTTGCTCTTTCTTTCGTTAGACGCTGTTGTTCTAGTTATTGGTTTTCAATATAAATCGAGGCAATCTCTCTTAAAAAAAAAGTCTATCGTCTGCACTGAGTTTGTGCACGTAGCCTAATGTATACATGGGTAACTAGAACTACAGTTACCTAAAAGTCCAGATGTACATATTTCAATAAAATTGACCCCAAATAAACGGTTTTACTTATTTTATTCTGAAAACGTAGGTTTATTTAATATGTACCCGAGATCTCTCTCTCACACACACACACACACAGAGAGAGAGAGAGAGAGAGATACCTCCTTTTGCGCGGCACTTTACTGAGTTTTTGTTCAATCTTGTCTAGAAGGTCCTTCCCATCTCTGCACTCGGATGCCACAACCCAAGCAAAGAACTCGAATTCACGCTGGACACTAGGGTCCTCATAGACTGCTCTTGCGAGGGCAGTCTTGCCCACGCCACGGCATCCCACGATGGAGATCACCCTCAGCATCTCTGATTGCTCATCATACACTTCAAGCTCTAGAAATTGCATTAGCTCTCTTTTGGGCTTGTCCATGCCAACGAGCTCGTGTTCTGGTGCATACGCAGGGAGAGTGGATCCAGCTGATGTCCCGGATGCAACATCAATGCCTCCGCTCAGCCATTGTTCCCACTCTCGTCGTAGGATCTTTATCCTACGCTTCAAACGCTGGAAATGGATAATATAAGAGAGACTTCGCCATGATTTGGTGTACTTGTACATATCTATGAAGTCCTCAATATCATAAACTAGGTCCTGCAGTTGTAGGATCCTTTTCTCTGTCAGCTCCCCTGCTCTACTATCCAACTCCTCTATCATCCTAGTCAGCGCTTCCTTCTCCAGCGTGATGGATGCAATCCCAGCGCTTCCTTCTTTATCGTCTAGCTTCTTTAGACAGGCATTGTACAGACTACAGAGGAAGTCATGGTCAGGGTCAAGTAGAGGTAAGGTAATTAATGGGAGATACTGAAGAATAAGAAGAAATATTATATGTACCTGCTATCAGTTTTTTTGCTTGTATCTTCTCCTGAGCCTTTTTGTTTAGTTCCATGTTGTTCATCTGAGTCTCCCTCCAAAATCTCATCCTGTTTTTCTCTAGTATGGTGTTTTTTCTCTTGTGTCCTTGTTTTCTCATATTCCCCTTGATGGGATATGAACAAGTGAGACAAGACACGTAAGTTTCCCATAGGAAAAAAGGCAAACGGGAAAAGGGTAAAGGGAATACAACAGAAAACAACATGACCAAAATTCACGGTAAAAAGACACAACAGTTTGTGCCCATGAGTATGAATTATATTTTGGAACAATGGACTGTTGTGTTGTGATTGGGAAGGAATTCCATACATGTATAAACACTTGGCTATACCGAATAAGAAGATTTTTTTTAGAACGAAACATATCTAGTAGTTTTAGTCGAGTATATGTATGTAATACTAGAAACTAACTCCTTCCACAAGACCCTATATATCTAGGTACGGAGACCCTATTGTACATGACGTCTTGTATAGTCCTTGGGAGATACCAAAATTATTTTTACACTGGTGCCTCGTAATTCTACTATTGGCACCTCCAATTTTATGAAGGAGTACAAACAAAAGTTAACATGGTACGTCTTAGACTACTTCCAATGGGGAGTTTTATAATGTTGTTTCCAAAAGTGCCACATCAACAAGATAACAATAAATTGATGGTTGAAACACTCTTCTCCAATGCATAGTTTCATTTTGTTGTTTCATATGCTCTTCATGCAAGACTCATTAGGTGTTGGACTTCGTGTCCAGGTGGTTTTATTTAGATGAAACTACTTTGATCTCTTTCTTAATTAGCTTACCACATCATCAAAAATGCTTATATGGCACCTCATTAAATAAAAATGAAACTTCCATTGGGAGTAGTCTTAGTATCTCTTCAAAAACAGTAAAGACCTCATTGTTGCACGCACCATAAAATTAGGACATCAATAAATATGAGGGACTGAGATACATCCAGGGCGACGCCACCTTATAGGTGCACCCCCTCCCATCCAAAATTATCATAAAAATAGCTATAATGAACAGTAATTTATTGTAGCTACAATGAACAGTAAAGACACAGACCCCCTCGTTTTGATGTTGATATGCATGTGACGATGATGTTCATGGTAGCATAATAGTTTTGTGTTTTTGATATGTGCAACATGCTCGGAGGAGTCATGGTCCAAGCGGGCGCTTCAGAGATCGTGTCGGTTTGGGAATCGTCGACCAACAAATAAAAGAAGAGGATGCCGTGCGACAAGATTTATATAAAAGAGGTACGCCAATATTTATATAAAAAAGATTACATGAAATTTGAGATGAAGTCTGGTGAGTCACTTGATGATTTCTTTGCTCGCTTTAATAAAATTCTTAGTAATTTGCGTGCTGTTAATGTTACATATACGGATGTTGAGAATGCACGTCAATTACTAGGTGCTCTAGATATGTCGGTTTGGGAGATGAAAGTGACATCTATTAGAGAATCTACTGTCATGAGTATACTTATATCATAAGTTCTTTATTCTAAATTGAAAACTCATGAGCTAGATGTATTTGCTAGAAAGAATCCGAATAAATCAATTGCTTTGGTTTCCCAACATAACATGTCTAATTCTGATTCTTCTTCATCAAGTGTTGTTTTATCCTTTTTATCTTCACTAACCGATGATCAATTTGAGGAAATTTTTGAAGGAGATTTAGCTTTGCTCTCTAATCGTTTTAATAAATCTTTTGCAGAATGTGAGAGCAAGGAATAGAAGAAGAAGATAACCTCCAAGATGTTTCAAATTCAGTGAGCTTAATCATAGAAAAATAAATTATCTAAGCTTGCAGGTATATTATCAAGTGAGGAGAAGGAGAAAAAGAAGCGCTCTTTCAACGACAAGAACAAGAAGAAAAAGAACTTTCTAAACCACAAGGTGGTGCATTGAGTTCTTGCGGCGCTTGAGCAAGTTGATTTGAGCGATATTGATCCGGAGACCAACAAAGATGACACAACATCCAAAGGTAAGAAGGTACGTGATTTGACATGATTATGTCTTATGGCAAGCAACAAAGAAAGCTCTACTGAGGATGAACTTGACAGCGACGGTAACGATGATCTACCCACTTATGATGAATTATCTAATACTGTTGTTCGTCTCGGTACTATTTTAGATAAATGTAACAAGAAAATTAAGAAACATGATATTTTAATATAATCGCTTAAATCTGAAATTGCAAGACTTAAAATTTTATGATTCTTGCAAATCACATGACTTAATTTATTCTTAGCTTACTTTTCTTAGAGATGTTCATGCTTCAACTATTGAGAAACTTAGAGAAGAAATTGAGAAGAATGAGAAACTTGCTATGTTGAATTGCAAACAAGTTAATAATGCTAGTTGTTCAACTTCTGATTTGCTTGGTTCAACTTCTTGTTCTAATTGCTCAATTCTTAAATTGAAGTTGCACGATGCTAATACTAGAGTTTCTTAAATAGCTAGTGACATGATTACTCATGAGGTTCTTTCATGCTCTAATTGTCATAATCAAAACAAACCCATGAATGTTGCTTGTGATAAATGCCCAGCTCTTTCTAAACAAGTTGATTACTTAAAAGAAGTTTTAGAGCGCTTTTCTAAGTGTAAGAAAAATCTAAACCTGATTTTAGATACATCTAAGACAAGTACGTGTAAATAAGGTTTAGGTTTTGATCCTTATGCTCGTTCTAAGTCAAATGCACTAACTGTTGTTAGAGCTCTTAATCATGATAAGTTTGAAACTCTTGCTGAACCTAAGAAGGTTGCTTTTAAGTCTGCTGAATTTTTATCTTCTACCATGAATGCAAATGTTGTTTCTTCTTCTAAATCTAAGTAACATGTTAAATCTCAAACATATGGACACTTGCACTCATTGTAGTAGAGATGGTCATCTAGTAGATTTTTTCTTTAGACTAGCTAAACAATAAAAGAAACAAATGTTTAAGGCTAGGTCTAATTTGAGAAAGGTGCATTTTGTTCCACGTGAGATTGTGACTCCTTATTTTGTGCATCGGGTGAAACATTTATCACCTTTTGTTCCTAGTAACACGAGAAATGCTAAAACTAATGTTGCTCATAAGAATACTCGTGTTGTGCCTACTTTTGGTCATGTGTCTCAGTACTGGATTCCTAAATATTTTATCACTAACCCCAGCACCAAGGCCTCGACATCTTCAAGTGATATGTAGGTTTTTGGAACAAGGGATGGAGAACAAAATCTTGATTGATCTCGGTTCTTTGCTTGATGTAATTAAGATATGAATGGTTTTCCATACCCTTATGATGGTCTTCAAGAGGCTTGATGGACACGATAGCATCTTCACCGATTTTGTGAGATATTCTATACACTCATACTTTTTATATTCATAAATTTCTACTTTGTGGTATGAGTGAGATGCTTGTTTATATGATCATTTGTATATCCCCATATGTTCGATCATGTTATATAATATATCATGGTTTTTCACATTTAAGATGTGCTGATCATGATTCATATTTATTCTTAAAAGAACATATCATGATATCTCAAACACATATCCACATGTCTCCCTTGATTTCATTGGTTATTCTGTTGAGGGGGAGTAATTTTTGAAAATTCCTTTGTTTTGCTTTGAGGGAAGGTTTTTCTTTCGCTTAACTGCCTTGAAAAAGGAGTTTTTGAGAGGATCAGTTTGAAGGGGAGTTTTTTGCTCTTTAAACAACAACAAAAATGTAATGAGCGTGGTACGTTATACATATATGACATTTGAAGTCATGTTTATGCTACAAGGTTTTTGCACTTTCATATCTATATGTGTACCAATGTAGTTTTTGTCATGACTTTTTAATCAGAATGAAAACTTGAATTAAATCGCATGGTCAAATTTTCTTGATTGCTTTGATCTCTTCTAAAAGTGCTAAATGTGAAGTATCAAAGTTATGTGCTAAATACTGAAAAATAGTTGATAGGTGAAAGATCAAGAAAATATGCATTGTCATACTTCTTCTTTATGAGACTGCTTATCATTGCACTTTGATATAAACTTTAAAGAAGTTGTATATGACCGAAATTATTGATCTTAAGCTTTTGATTGTCTTTTTTACATAGGTTTGGTATGGTTGAAAAGTAAGCCTGATGGTGCATATAATTTCTTGCAAATGAATTTTATATTATATGCTTTCAAGCAATCAATCAGTTTTTGAAGCACAAAAGGTTATAAAGGTTCAATGTTTTTCTGAGATTGAAGTAGTTGAGATTGGGAGACCATGCCTTGCAAATAAATCTTAAACTGTACTTGATGAGTTGCACTTACAATACATTTTTACATGTGTAGACATGTTGGTGCAATTATTTTTGATATCATAGCTTCGTTGAGTATTTGCTATATATGTGGATAAATTATGATGCTCGTTATATAAACATATGATAAAAAATGAAAGAGAGATTAAAAAATATATCTTTTGTATTCTTGATGAATTCATTGTCAAAAGGGGAGAGATTTTGGATTTTATTCCTTTGTTTTGGTCAAAGGTGAGATTTTCTTTTCTTCTTTTTATTTCTCTCAGTGGGAGAATTTTGATTTTGAAGAAAGGAGAATTTCTTGCCTTTGACCAAAAACAAAGGAACAGTAAAAGTTTTAGGACAATATAACGGTTGAATCTTTCTGGGCATCGCTTTTAGTAACGTGATAATCGTTTTTAGTGACGTGATAGCAGTCTGTCCTGAACTAAATTTCGCGAATAAATTGGATATTTGATTAGGGTGATTTAATTTTAAATTTAACTTCCGTAATCATTCACCCCCTTCTGATTGGGTATTTTGCGCATATTTGATCCTACACAGACAACCTTGGAACCATACATGTTGAACTTATCGCCGGTAAAATAAATTGTGGAACAGAAAAGGCAAATGAACTGCAAAATGAAACATAAAAGAGTACCTGAAATCTGCATATGTGAAGGGAATTCCGATGGCAGAGTAAACCTAAGGGCAAAAAATGTTTAGCACTCATTAGAATATGGGTTAAACTAATACAGGTAGTATTAAGGATTTGGCGAAGGGCTGCATGAGAGGAGTTTAGAAGGAAATATGTCTGTACCTGCTATCAGCTTGTACGTTTGTGTCTTCCGTTGAACCCTTTTCTCCAGTTCTATGTTGTTCATCTGAGCCTCCCTTTGTGATCACGTCTATTTTTCCTAAAGTTTGGGGCTGTTCCGTTTGAGATACGGTACTCATTTTTTTGTCACCATGAAAAAACCAATCCACGCTTAGTACATTGATGACGGGACGGCTTACACAATTTCTAAACGCGTCGTACAGTGCAGACTTTACAGCCTGACTGCCGGACTCAGCAGCACCAGCACACCCAATTTTTGCAGAGAACACTTCAAGGCCTGTCAAGTTCTCGAAGCCAGCACCTGCCAAGCTGTATTGTTCTATTCTTTCAGCATTCAATCCTAGCTTGAGCCTTCGGACATTGGGCATTGCTCCTTTCTCAAAGGCTAGGCAAAGTGCAGAACAGATGAACTTGAAGTGCTTGAGAACTGGGAATCCTTCCTTGTGAAAGACGATCCTTTCTGCAGGAGCGGTCCAGACATACAGCGAGAGAGCAGTGAGGGCATCGAGTCCTTTGAGAATATTAATGTCATCCCTTGACAACTTTCCTAGTGCAATCTTCAAAATGCAAAGATTGTTGAGTTTTCCAATCCACCTGGGGAGGCTGGAAAACATACAATTCCAAGACAACTCAAGCCTCTCAAGAATGGCCGGAGGAGTAGACATGCTGCCCAAGCCATCATCACAAGAAATGCACATGCTTGAGGAAGCTCCACCATCCAGAACCAGAGATTTGAGGCTGCTGCATCCCCCCAGAATTGAGGCAAGAAGTTCCATGTTGGTAACCAGACGGTTAGCAGGATCTGTACAGCAGGTTATATGAAGATCACGCAATTTGGTCAGCTTGCCGAGGTCCAGCACATTCTCTCTTGAACTAGTGCTGAGGTTAAAGTAGCCCAGACTGCGTAGTGATGTCATGCACCCAATCCCATTGGGCAGATCAGCCTCGCTCGGAAGGCGAAGGTGCCACAAACTCTGTAAACGAACAATGTCTGATGGAACAGCAGTTACTCTTGCATCTATTTCCAGAGTAATCAAGTATTGCAACCCTAGAATCTTGGTCGGAAGTTCGACGGTCATATTGCATTCAATCTTCAGATATCTTAGTTGAAATAGTTCACAGATTTTAGCAAGGTCAATACTCCTTGTGTCTTGATCAGTCCAAATATGAAGAATTAGAACTCGAACAAGCTTATAGTCCACAATGGAAGGTACACGTTTGAAGAATCCAAAAAATATACGGGACCGAACTTGGGACATTCTGAAGCTTCCTTGTATCTGTGCACTTTTTGCACCTCCAAACTTCATGGAAAGTCGACGAACCTTATCAGGAAGTCCAGTATCAGCTTCAAAATTATCTACAATAGTGACGAAGTTCTCCTCCATGGATTTGAATGTAATAAAATCGAGTACCATGCGATGAACTGTACATAATAACACTTTATCATTATCATTGGTATACAAAGGCTGGATCATTCCTCTTTTCACAAGCTCATCAAAATAACCCCGAGCAACTTCTTCGATGTCTTGCCCGACTACTGCTCTGATAAAGCCTTCAGCTACCCATTGCTTCACCAAATCATCCTTCCGGATCGTGTAGTCCTCAGGATATATGCTAAGATATAGCAAGCATGTCTTCAAATACGATGAAAGATCATTGTAGATAAGGTTTACCACTTCTTTCATCACTTCAAAATTACCAAAGAATATTTCTTGTGATAGATCATTACTGGGAGGTCTCATCTTATATATATTATCTGAGCAATAACTACAGCAAGCCAAAGCAACAACCTCAATTTGTGTGGTTGCTATTATTCTGCTGCAACAATTACCCGCCGGAAAAGCATGCCTGATGATATCCCACACTGATGCATCCCACAAATCATCAACTATAATCAAATAACTGCAAAACATTTTTGTGCATGATAAGTACATTATATTTCAATCAACCAAAGAAACAAAAGGTAATTAAGGAAACACAAAGAAAGAATAAATTATAGAAATCTTCTACTATCAGATGTATTACCCAATATATTGTTACTGGTCACTAAACAATATGGACACGGCCCATTGGACTGGAACAAATCAGCCAATATAGCTGAACAGATCAGACCACCCACTATGGCCAAAGCCGAACAACCACACACGGCTGATATTGGTCCGAGCGACCACATTGGCCACCTTGCTTCTTCAACACTATCCCGGCCGACCAGAGTCATTTTCTTTTGACACTATCGCTCGCAACTTCCACTGGGCCACCGCCTACCCACAGAAATCATGCACGATTGCATGACCATTACCGCCCTAGTCCGCTGAAAAATCAATAGCCCTAGCATTGGATCAATTTAATTTTGATGATTAATGTTAATATAGTTAAGGGGACTAACATAGTTTGCTAGTGGATAAGGTTTAGTCCCATAGATGCTATGAGATAGATTTAGGGTTACAAACACCTCAATAGGATAAACATCAAGGTAAAAAAAGAGCTTCATAAAAATATAAGGATCAATTGTTTGGACAAACGATTATAATGTTGAGAGCATCACTTATGTAGATAGTTTGTTTCCTTTAGTTGTAATATAAGAGAGGTTTAAGTTTAATAGCTTGATCTAATATCTTTATTATTAGTTATCTAGTAGGTGATGCACACTAAACTTAGTTAGCTCTAATAGACCAGAGAAATATCCAAGACATCAAAGAAAAGAAGCTACAAAGACTAGAACTTGAGTAGTATTGAATTAGACAAGTCCACTCTAGAAAATAGTTCACTGTATCATACGGTGAGGTCATGATATCATACAATGGGACAGCGTAACATATAGTGATAAAGGAAAAAGGCAAACATAAGACATCAACAATTCTTCAGAGTCACTTATCATACGGTGGGGTCACTGTATCATACGGTGGGGTATCGTGCCACATGACAGATTGTTTATCAAATGGTGCATGAGATGATTAAGTCACCATATTATATGGTGGAGATCATTGAATCATTTGAAGGTATAGGACGATGATCACCATACTACGTTTCCATAGAGTAGCAACTTCAAGACTGAAGGCCACCATATCATATAGTGGAGTTACCGTATGATACGGTGAGGTACTGGCAGGTCCCAACTATCAAATTTCTGACCGTTGGGAGTAGGCCACCATATTATACAGTGCGAGTCATCGTATCTTACGGTGATTTAAGTTTCTAGGTAGATTACTCCAACAGCTAGTTTTTAGAGTCCGCTATATAAATACTCCACTCCTAGCTATTTGAGGTGGCTGAAGCTCCAGGGAAGATACATACTTATCTCGGAGAGTTTCATAGGCACATTTGAGTTGAAGTTGAAAATCAAGACAATTAGCACAATATTAAGGACTTGATTAGTGCTAGTTTAATCCTAGTGTGCATCTAATTTTATTTAAGAATAGCTTGACTTTAAAATAATACAATTCTATTGTAAGATACCATGTTGTATGACCATGCTCTTGTGCGGGCCAATTGACTAGTGACCGTATAGCACACTAAGACAAGACCTTTTGCATTTGTACATGATAGATGAAGATACGTACGTTTTGCCCTGTAGATGTTTGTTGATGTTGTCGGTGAGATCCTGCACATCAAAAAAGCCGCGGGGCCGAGGCCCCTTAATTTGTGAGAGCATGCTGGTGAGAAGCCTCATGCGATCTGGATTCCGAGATACCCGAAGAAAAGCTCGGCACTGGAACCTCCCCCCATATTGATGATATAATCTTCTTGCAAGTGTTGTCTTCCCAACACCTGGAGATCCAAAGATAGGCACCACCTTGAGCTGCTGGTCCCTGTCGAAAGCTAGCAAGCTGACGAGCTCATTCATGGGCCCGTCAGGGCGTGCATGTGGAGCTTGTAGCACTAACTCGACGATGGTTTCGAAATCAGCAAGATCAGGCTTGTTCCTCTTGCGTCTTTTTTGCGCCCTCAGACCAGCAAGCCATCTTTCGTGCCTTTCGTTTTCATCTTTCAAACGAGCCCTGAACTCTGAGAAATTTTGTGCAATCCGGTTTCTGGCACCGGCGTGCATCACCGTTGCCAAGTAGTCCTCCGCGTCATAACAAATCTCCCGCACCTCCTTCATCCAGAACTTGTCCGTGGAGAGAGGGTCCTCCTCCTTTGCAAGATCCATGACGGAGCTGTTAATTTCTTCGAGATCTTGTATGAGACCCTGGAGCTCATCCTTACTAATCCCATGTGGCAGACTCCGCTCGGTATCCGTCAGTGAATGGAGTTGCGCAAGCAGGGGGCCCATGGCGCCGAGCGAGCAAGTAATCGAATCATCCATCGCGTCTCTTTTGTTTTGCCTGCGGACGGAACACAAACACAAGAAGATTACTGCTACTTCTCAACAGGAGTAAGAGAGCCAAGGTATGATGAAGCAGAGATCACAGGTGGAACTCACCGGAGAAATCACACCTCAAAAGCAGGATCCATGAGGGCCCTCTCTCTCTCTCTCTCTCTCTCTCTCTCTCTCTCTCTCTCACAGGTGGAACTCACCGGAGAAATCACACCTCAAAAGCAGGATCCATGAGGGCCCTCTCTCTCTCTCTCTCTCTCTCTCTCTCTCTCTCTCTCTCTCCCTCCCTCCTCCCTCCCTCTCTCTCTCTCTCTCTCTCTCTCCCCAAGGTAGGAGGTGGGACCTTGGACCTTCTGCGTCCTGCTGTTTTGGTGGTGCATTGACTTTGACGAAACAACAACCATCCGGTTCCCCAAGCCTTTTACGTGCGGATAAGATTTTGCTCAATATTCACAGCTATACCCTGGTTTATGCAAATTATTCTCTAACCCCAGCATTTGCAATTTACATTCTTACCAGCCTGTTAAAAAATCATGTGCAAGTTCAAAAATAAATAAAAAGGAATCAGAAATCAAGCCTTTTAGATAGATCCATTAAACAACTTTGCTGACTAAGATAACACGCAAATTTGAATTTAACTTCCACGAAACAACTTCTTTGATTAAGTTGCAGCCAGTGACTCATTGTTGGTTCAGTTTTTTTTTTTTTTACTTTAAAGGGATTATTTGCAAGAAGTGATTGCTCCTAGAATTTTTATGATTAATTTTAATTTTGAACTGAACTTAGGAATTTGGATGGGCATTCCAGTCCCCTCTGTCCAAACATATTCTGAAAATAATTAATTAATAGCGTATACTAGTTATTCCCTCTGCTAGCTTTACCAGTTCACTAATTATCTGTACATATACTCCAGTCCTTCCTCTCTAGCTCTTCCCTCTGCAGCCAGCGTCAGCACGGCCGGCGTGGCAGCTGGTGTCAGCACATCGACGGCTGGTGCCGGCGCGGCCACTGCAGCCGGCAGCGCGGGTGGCGACACAACTCGTGTCAACACAATGAACAGTATTAACACACTAGACAATCACACATTAGTGGGCTGGTATATAGTGGTATATTGACTATTCATTCCATCACATCAGTTGGGTGGTGGTATTTATAACCATACCTTAACCACCATAATCATCATTTACATTAGTGTCCCTGTTTTTTGGAATATTCTTAGGATATTCCAGGGATATTACAACCAATACACTATTATAACGTTATATTATCCTAGACGTGACACGTGTCTACAGCTGCGCGTATCAGCCAACCCTTCGCCCAGTGGTGGACCACCTTCGGGCTTCCCTTCGGCTGTTGGTTGACCACCTCCGGAATCTCCTTTGGGTCCTCCACTTCGTCGTAGATGGTCTTTCGCTCTTTGTCTGTGCCTCCCGTAGGGGTGCTTTTGGCCTCCAGGCCTTCGGCCCTCACCCAGTATCCCTTCGGGGCCTCTTGAGGCCTTCGATGTGCCCTTCAAGACCTCCGGTTTTTGTACTTGGCGTTGGCCTTCCCCCTCGACTTCATCTCTGCAAGACAACTTCCAAAACCACTTCTTTATTATGTTAGCATTGTCCATTCTTGTCTAGAATTTTCCAAGGTTGGTCAAAGCCAATAAGGGGTTAGAGAACTAGCACAGTACGATTCTCCCAATAGTGGCCCCTCACGGTTGAGGTTCGACTTCGGGGAGGCGAAGCTGAGATTCTTTAGAAGGTGGGATGGTACCCTTTCGCTCGGTTCCCCCCCTTTGGTCTACCGAACTCACCCCAAAATAACGTTGAAATGATAATTATGTCTTGATTAAATGATTTATAACAGATAAAGTTAATTTAGGTTAATTTTTCACCTTAATGGAGTAATTAAGCATCTCTAATTGATTTTAATTCACGAACGGTTTTCCGCGTTGATTTGTAACACTTCGGTTCCTAGAGACGAGTCACTCTGCTATGTGCCCTCCGTGTGCGAGTGTGCCTTAGTTTTTCGCTCGCATGGGCGGGGAGTAGTATATATAAGAGTTACTGCCCCCCTCCTGATGGTAACTTAGCCATTTGCTTTGCTTCCACTCGTTTCCGTGCTCACTCCTTTGCCTTCGTTGAGTTCTCAATGACCCTTCAGAGCTAACATAGCCGCCCCCTTCGAGACTCGCTTCGCTCCCTCCAATCATCATGTCGAAGTCCGGGATCCAGCACGCCAGCAACAAACTGCCTTCAACACCACTCTTCGGGGCCAGCAAGTTCACCGAAGACATCCGTGCACAAATGGTGGAGAACGGATGGCTTCGCGAGGCTAGCAACGAGTGGGTGCCCCCTCAAGGGGAACAGAGGCCCCAACCTCGCGAAGGCGAAGTGCTCATCTTCATCGAGTTTTTCGCGGCCATCCTTCGCTACCCATGGACGAATATGGTGGCCAGCATCCTGAATCAGTACGAGTTAGTAATCCAAAATCTCACACCAAACTCCATTGCCCGCCTCTAAACCTTCGCTTGGTCCCGGAGGATTGAAGGGCAAGCTCTCAGCTCCGCGGCCTTTGCCCATCTCTACTACGCTCACTACCGGCTGAAGCAGCTACAGATCAATGGGGTCAACCACGTGGCCTTGTATGACAGCGTCTCCTAGTGAAGGCCAACCTAAACCGGTAGAGCAACGACTGGGCTGACTACTGGTTCTACCACCGCGTCTCGGAGGGCTACACGATGTCTTCAAAGGCCAAGGGGATCGCGTTCATCTAGAAGCTGGTGGTAAAGATGGTATCATCCATCACAGTGAAGGTCGACACCATCACGATGATCGCCTGACGGCTTGGTGTGCATGACCTCATTGAGGACTACTGCACGGTCGGAGTTTGGCTGCTAAGCATGGAGTGTGGAGGTTCGAAGGCTCGTCCACTGGCACCGTGGATGGCCTTCGCCTGTTTAACATCATCTGCGAAGGGGCGCCGAGTAAGTACAAGGATTCCCTTCGGTACCTTTTTAAACTTTGTTGTTCTCTAACTATTTTCTTTGTTAGCAGAGAGTGTCAAAGTAGTGAAGGTTGTCGGCGTATCAGGAACCGGGAGTCCCTGAGGTCCGAGGCCAGGCCAGCCATCTGCCATGTGTCACCATCCCGCGAGGTCCCTCCCGCGGGATGAGGAAAATCTAAGTTCCGGGAGAAGGTGCTCGGGGCCACAGCCTCTGGTCCCCGAGCACCCCAGTTCCCCGACGACCCGCAAAATCTAAGTTCCGGGAGAAGGCGCTCGGGGCCACAGCCTCTGGTCCCCGAGCACCCCAGTTCCCCGACGACCCGCAGAGTCCAAGTACCGGAAAGAAAGTGATCGGGGAGGTGCCCGGTCACCCCCGAGCACCCTAGTCCCCTGACGATCAGAAGAGCTAAGTTCTGGGAGAGAGTGCTCGGGGGGCTGCGTGCGGCAGCCCCCGAGCGCCCGGTTCCCCGAGGGTCAGTGCAAAAGTGCTCGGGAGAGAGTGCTCGGGGTTGCACGTGGCAGCCCTTGAGCACTCGGTTCCCCGAAGGTTCGTGCGAGAGTTCTCGGGAGAGGGTGCTCGGGGAGGTGAACAGTACCCCCGAACACTCGGTGCCCCGACAACCCAGAAGGGCCCCCGAGGGGCCCACCGATGAGGTGTCAACCAGTCAGAGGTTCGAGGCCGCATTTAATGGGCGTGCACGGCCTGACATCCCCAACTGCTCCCGCCGCAGTGTCAGTCCCTGCCATGCTTTGGTAGAGAGCGCGTGGGGCCATTAATTGCACGGGTCCCGTCCCGTATCATCCGGTGTGTCTCGGGATAACGTCACCAGGATCAAGGCGTTCCGCCTGCCGCCCTGCCGTGGCAGAGGAACAAGTCAGGGCGAGCACGCCAGGTGCCTCTGTGGCTGCCCGGTGGGCCCTCTCAACGGCGCCCGTCGCCAGGGCGTCCATAGTGACGAGTGACCGGACGCGCGTCGCGTTTTTCCACCGCCCCAGTCACTTCGCCCAGAGAAAATGATGACGCCTTTCTCAGTCGTGGCGTCTTGGAACTTGTGCCCCTTCCTTCCCGTTCGGGGTATGTCGCGGCCGGCGAGTGCATAAAAGGATCGGCATACAGAGAGAAGATAAGAATGATAGAACAATTGGATTGAACACAAGCCCAAGCAGTCGACCGTGCTACACTCAGACGAAAAAGACGAACCGCACAATGAACCAAGCCAACAGATGAAAACATTGCAAGCAAGCCTGAGCAGAGCTCCTGCCGAAGAACAAGGAGCCTCAAGCTCTTAGTTAGACACTACATTCTTGTAACCAGATACATCCTTGAGGGATCCCCCTCAGGATAAGTTATTGCATCCATACAGGAGTAGGGTATTACGCCCCCGTGCGGCCCGAACCTGTCTAAACTCCGGTGCACTTGCTTCCCGTTGCACTAGGTCGATCATCCCCCACCACCGGCTGTTGCATTTACTTCCACTTCCATTTATTTCTCCGACGAACTTATTCAGGATCATCCCCCCGGCCGAATCTCTAAAAAGGGGTCTCTCGGGATCCCTGCAACAGGAGTTAATCCTCCGACAGCTGGCGCGCCAGGTAGGGGGGAACATCCCTGAATCTGTTCGTTTGTTTTCTTCCGCAGGAAAAATGGCCGGTGGACACCGTCTCCAGCGTTCCGGCTCCACTTCCAGTGAGGAAATGCTGCCCGACGTCCAGGAGGCCCCAGTCGCTGCTGCGTTTCAGCAGCAGCCACTATCTGCACGCGCGGCTTTCCCCTCCCAAGGGGACCAGGGTGCTGGGCCCAGCAGGGCCGCCGCCGCCGCCGCCGGTGCACCGTCCGACCCCCATCAGGTGGTCGAAACTTCGACCGCCAGGTCCGCCTCTGGACAATGCCGGGTGCCACTTCGGCGTAGACTCGCTTTCAGCGAGGCCGGCCCGGGGAGCGCGCTGCTTGCAGCGCACACTCTCCTCAGGCATCCGCCTATCCAGGCAACGCCGAACACTCCGGAAGGCCGGTGGATCCAAGACGTCGTCGCCCTGGTCGGCACTGCTCGCTGCCAGGTGCTGGCCGGGAGTTCTCGCGCCACCACCCAGCGTGGCGCTACCAGAACTGGCTCATCAACGGGCAACGTTCGTGCGGGCCGGGGGGCCTCCAGGCGGAGCGCCACCCCCCTGGCCGCGTCCGAAGCCCGGGACCTCCGCTTGCGTCTCAACGAGCGGAGGGGCCACGAAGATGCGCGCGTCACTCTCGATTGCTAGCGGGAGACCCAGCAGGAGGCCGAGGCAGAGGATCAGGCTTCCTCTTTCCCGGCCCACGATCGCCAGGAATCCCCAGCTCGTCGGCATTCGCCACCAAGGACTACCACCCGCGCCATGGGGTACAGCACCGGTTGCCGTGCCTTTACCACTGAGCTCCATCGGGTCAAATGGCCCTCCAAGTTCCGCCCTGAGCTGCCGGAGACGTACGACGGGTCCATCGACCCCGTCGAGTTCCTCCAGATCTACACTACGGCCGTCCAAGCGGCCGGGGGCAGTGAAAAGGTGATGGCAAATTATTTCCATGTTGCCTTGAGGGGCTCTGCCCGTTCTTGGCTCATGAACTTACCCCCAGGGTCTATTAGCTCCTGGGATGACCTCTGCCACCAGTTTGTGGCTAATTTTCAGGGAACATTCACGCGCCCCGATTTGGAGTGCGACCTCCACGCCGTCAAGCAACAGGAGGGGGAGACGCTGCGGCACTTTAATTCAGCGCTTCAGCCAGGTCCGCAACACCATCCTGCGGGTAGCCCCCCACGCTGTCATCGTCGCCTTCCTGCAGGGCATCCGCGACGAGCGGATGCTCGAAAAGTTAGGTACGCACGAAATTGAAACCACTACGGAGCTCTTCGCACTGGCCGATAAGTGCGCCAAGGCGGCGGAGGCCCGGGCGTGGCATGCTCCGCGTCCCACCGCCGACCAGCCAAGTTCTTCCCGTTCCGACAGGCGGGAAAAGAAGAAGAGAAGAAAGCACAAAGCCGCTCCTGTCGAACCGGCCCAGGGCCCCGCCCATAGGCCGGCCCAAGAGCCCGACCGCCGGCAAGAACGCCGGGCGACCGCCGATAGACGGCCCGCCCCCGCAAGGGCCCCTGCCAGGGCCCCTCCTCGGGCCCCGGCCCCTGCGAGGGCCCCGGCACCAGCTAGGGCACCGGCTCCCGCAAGAGCCCCGGCACCTGGCCGGGCTCCTGCTCCAGCGAGGGTCCCCGCTCCTGCGGGGCCCGAGCCAGGAAAATGGTGCCCCATACACCAGACCAGATGGCACGATCTTACGGTGTGTCGTATGGTCAAAGGTCTCATCAAGCAACGCCAGAAGGAGCGCGACGAGTCTCGCGGGGGAGGCGATGCTGAGGCCGCCCTGGCAACACCGAGCTCGGCTTCCAGGAGCCCGAGCATACCATCGCCTTCATCGACAGAGGCGCCTACACGCCTTCCTCGCGACGTGGCATCAAGGTCATGCGGCGCGAGGTGTGCTCGACAACCCCGAGCGAGGAAGCCGCTAGGCCCCTAAGGTGGTCATACGCCCCGATCACGTTCAGCATGGCCGACCACCCCGCGAGTACTGCAGCCGTGGGGCGACTACCCCTGGTAGTGTCCCCCACCATCTGCAATGTCAAGGTCGGCAGAGTGCTGATTGACGGTGGTGCAGGCCTCAACCTCCTCTCCAAGGAGGCTTTTGAAAAGCTGCAGGTGTCCTCCAGGCGCCTAAAGCCGTCGCTCCCATTCTGCGGAGTGACACCCGGGCACTCCCTGCCCCTCAGGCAGGTCGAGCTACCCGTGACCTTTGGGAGTCGGGACAACTTCCGCACGGAGAACGTCCTCTTCGACGTCGCGGAGCTCCCCCTCCCCTACAACGCCATCCGCGGGCGTCCGGCGCTCGCCAAATTCATGATGGCCGCGCATTATGCGTATCTCACGGTTAAGATACCGGGCCCAGCAGGCCCCATCTCCGTGATTGCCAACTCCGGCGGCGCCGTCTCCTACGCCGAGCAGTCGTACATGGCTCTGGTTTCAGCACGGGCCGAAGTCGAAGGCTGCACAGGGGGCCCGGGACCCTCTTCATCCAAACCCCGACTCGCCGCTGATGCCTTTGTTCTTACGAAGGAGGTCGTGGTGGGCGAAGGCGCTACCCAGGTCGTCCGGATCGGCGGTGACCTGGGCAGCAAATAGGAAAGCGTGCTCATCACCTTCCTCCGGGCCAACGCAGACGTGTTTGCATGGCAACCGTCCGACATGCCCGGGATCCCCAGGGAGGTGATCGAGCATCACTTGGCGGTGTGCCCGGACGCCCGCCCGGTGAAGCAGAAGGTCCGGCGGCAGGCGCCTGAGCGCCAGGAGTTCATCCGGGAGCAGGTCAGCAAGCTCCTTAACGCCGGATTTATCCGAGAGGTCCTCCACCCCGACTGGCTGGCAAATCCAGTCATCGTCCCGAAGGCCAACGGCAAGCTTCATGTGTGTGGACTACACCGACCTGAATAAGGCTTTCCCTAAAGATCCTTTTCCCTTGCCCCGCATTGATCAAATTGTAGATGCAACCGCGGGATGCGATCTTTTATGTTTTTTAGATGGAAACTCCGGGTATCACCAGATCCGCATGGCCGTTGAGGACAAAGAAAAAACTGCTTTTACCACTCTGGTGGGGACTTACTGTTATATGTCAATGCCTTTTGGTTTGCGCAATGCTTGGTCTTCTTTCCAGCGCGCCATTCGCATTACCCTTGATTCGTAGGTTGGCGGCAACGTCGAGGCCTACATCGACGATCTCGTGGTCAAGTCCCGAGACTGCGCCACCCTGCTCGAGGACCTTGCCGAGACTTTCAACAGTCTCCGCACCACCCGCCTCAAGCTCAACCCCGAGAAGTGTGTCTTCGGGGTGCCGGCAGGCAAGCTCCTCAATTTCTTGGTTTCCGGCCGAGGAATCGAGGCCAATCCAGAGAAGATCCGGGCCATCAAGCAGATGCGACCCCCGGCTTGACTCAAAGAGGTCCAGCGTCTCGCCGGCTGCATGGCGGCCCTCGGGCGCTTCATCTCCAAGCTCGAGGAGCGAGGGCTCCCCCTCTTCAAGCTTCTGAAGAAGACCAGTCGTTTCGACTGGACGCCGGAGGCTGAACAGGCCCTCCGCGATCTGAAGAAGTACCTCACCTCACCACCCGTGCTGGTGGCTCCCTCCGAAGGCGAGTCCCTACTGCTCTACGTATCGGCCACTCCTCAGGTCGCAAGCATGGTGTTGGTGATGGAGCGCGACGAGTGCGCGGGGCCAGGTGCTGGGTCCCAGCTCCCGGCCGCCCCCGGGCACTCCCCAGTCCTCGCGGCTCCCCCCGGGCAGGGGGTCGAGCCCGAGCACTTGGCCCCCCTGAGCAAGGGGTCGAGTCCGAGCACTCTACTCCTCCCGACCAGGGAGTCGAGCCCGGGCACCCGACCAACCCCGACCACGCCGCCGAGCCTAGGGGCTGTAACAGCCCCTCGGGTGAAGCCGCCGCCCGGGTCCGCCGGGTACAACGACCGGTGTATTTCGTCAGTGAAGTTCTCCGGGAGGCCAAAGCAAGGTATCCCCAGGCTCAGAAGCTGCTCTACGCCGTGCTCATCGCTTCCCGGAAGCTGTGCCATTACTTTCAAGCGCACAAGGTCTCGGTGGTTACCGCGTATCCGCTGGGACCCATCCTCCGGAACCGAGAAGGCACCGGGCGAGTTGTCAAGTGGGCGGTGGAGCTGGCGGAGTTCGACTTGCACTTTGTCAGTTGCCAGGCGATCAAAAGCCAGGCGCTCTCTGACTTCGTGGAAAAGTGGACACCCGTCCCCGAGGTCATCCCAGAAGAGATTTCTGCGTATCCCGGGCACGGCGCGCCTGGATACTGGGTCATGCACTTCGACGGTTCCCTCACGCTGAAAGGCATGGGGGGCCGGAGTGGTTCTCACCTCCCCAACAGGTGAATGACTCCGGTACGTTGTGTAGCTACAGTTTCGCGCATCCAACAACATGGCGGAATATGAAGGCCTCATCGCCGGCCTCCGAGCTGCGGTGGGGCTCGGAATTCGTCGCCTCCTGGTCAAAGGAGACTCCTAGCTGGTGATCAACCAGGTGTCCAAAGAGTACCAGTGCACGGATCCTGAAATGGCGGCGTACGTGGCAGCAGTCAGGAAGCTGGAGAGGCGCTTCGATGGCCTTGAGTTGCGGTACATCCCTCGCCGCGACAACGCTCTGGCCGATGAGCTCTCCCGCCTGGCCTCCTCCCATGCGCGCGTCCCTACCGGAGTCTTTGAAGAAAGACTCGCACGGCCTTCCGTCCTGCCTGCCGACCAGGATGAAGGGGAAACCTCGAACCCAATTCAGGGGACCCCGGCGGTGCCCTCAGTGGGAAGCCCCGTCAGGGTGCCGCCGTCCGACGAGTATGCTGCACTCGCTGAATGTTCTCAAGATGCCTCGTGGATGTCCGACATCCGAGGGTACTTGAAGGAAAAGTCCCTCCCCGGGGATGAGGCGTCTGCCGAAAGAGTTGCTCGGTAGTCCAAACGCTATGCCATAGTAGATGGGGATCTCTACCGACGTAGCACAGGAGGTGTCCTCCTGAAATGCATCTCCCGGGCAGAAGGCGGCAAGCTTCTCGCTCAAATCCATGAGGGCGAGTGCGGTGGCCATTCATCGTTCCGCACGTTGGTCGGGAAGGCCTTCCGGCAAGGTTTCTACTGGCCTACAGCTCTCCAGGATGCTTTCGAGCTGGTTCGGCGCTGCAGGGCATGCCAGTTCCACGCAAAGCAGATTCACCAGCCAGCTCAAGCTCTTCACACCATCCCCCTATCATGGCCTTTCCCGGTCTGGGGGTTGGACATTCTGGGTCCATTCCCCCGAGCAATCGGGGGCTATGAGTACCTCTACGTCGCCATCGAAAAGTTCACCAAGTGGCCGGAGGCGGTCCCAGTCATCAAGGTGACCAAGAACATGGCACTCCAGTTTATCCGCGGCATCACCAGTCGCTTCGGTGTCCCGAACCGGATCATCACCAACAACGGCATCAAGCTCTGCTTCGCCTCCGTCGCTCATCCTCGGAGTAACGGGCAAGTTGAGCGCGCCAACGCAGAGATACTGAAGGGCCTCAAAACCCGGACCTATGACGTGCTCGCAAAGCACGGGAAGGGATGGGTGGACGAGCTGCCCACCGTGCTATGGGCTAATCGGACCACGCCAAGCCGCGCCACTGGGGAGACCCCATTCTTCTTAGTGTACGGCGCTGAGGAGGTCCTCCCCTCCGAGCTCACTCTAGGCTCCCCTCGGGTGCATGCATATTCTGAGGGTGAGCAAGAGCAGCAAAGGCGCGACGACGTCGACTACCTGGAAGAGCGCCGGCGGCGTGCCGCCGTCCGGGCGGCTCGGTACCATCAAAGCTTGCGGCGCTACCACCAGCGCCACGTCCGGGCACGGTCCTTTGAGGTGGGGGATCTAGTTCTCCGACGCGTCCAGTCGCGCGAAGGAAAGAATAAGCTATCCCCTATGTGGGAGGGTCCCTTCACCGTGATCGGGGTCCCGCGAGAAGGTTTCTTTCAGGCTGGCGGCGGAAGACGGGCGATCGCTTCCCAACCCGTGGAACATCGAGAACCTGCGCAGGTTCTACCCGTAGATGGCTATGCTCGTGGCTCAGGTCAACCAGGTCGGGGGCTTCCCCCCACCCCCCCCCCCCCGCCCAAGTTGATCGGGGGCTACCGCTAGCTAGGTAGGTAAGTCACCCAACCTTGTAAAATTTGTCAATTCAACATAAATATTAATGTGCAGTCGTATGTCAATTTCTTTTTTCCGGATTCCATATGTTTAAGCTGTCTGGTGAGGTTCTCGGTTGTGTGAGAAAAGTTTGCTCTCTCATTTTCCCCGCTGATAAAAGAATCCCGATCGGTATGCGCGCGGGCAGCTGCCGCTGACTTACGTCCAATGTGGTAGGCTGTGGTGTTCGGTATCGTGGCTGATCTCCGGACACTACCGAGTCCCTGGGTGCTCTGAGTAATCCTATCGCCTGAGCCGCTCGGGTAGTCCGGAGCTCAGGCCCCAGGGGCGAGCTGTCGGTGCTCGATCTGGTCTATCATACCTGGGCACCACCGAACCATAGGACCTCTGGGTTATGCCTCTGCCTGCTCTTGTCCGCCGGTCTGGGTATTTAAGAGGTCTCAGGTCGAAAATGAGAGCAGTCTATAACAAGTACCGCACTGACAGAGCGCACCAAGCAAAGAAATTCCCTATTCTCTCTTAAGTCACAGGTCAACAATCAAAGCAAAAGCAGCTCGACCACGAGGGCCTCGATGCCCAGGTCGCTGATCGGCCCCAAGGGTCCTCGGGTGGTCCTACCGCTTAGGCATGAGTGGTCGAGATCACCCGACCCTGGGATCCTCGCGTGCCCCTTGACGCTCGGGCACCCCGGCTGAAGGAACCAAGCCCCCGGGCACCCCGAGCTCGGAGCGCACGCTCCTCCTGGATCGGCCGGCCGAAAGGCCGACAACTATTCGGTGAGTGATTAAATTCAGATAAATTTACGTTCAATAGTATTCTGTTCCCGAGTCATCCTCGGGGGCCCTCGTATTCTAATCTGCCCGGTGAGATGATCTCCTCGCGCACAAAACCCTACCGTGTGTCTACTTTTTCCTAGAATGATAGAACGGTCCGTAAAAAGGTGTACCGTACGTGCGGTAATGTCCGACCGAAGTCCTTCGTGGTGGTCGTGGTGTTCGGTCCGCTTTTAAGGGCCCCGAGCACTACCGAGTCCCTGGGTGCCCTGGGTAATCCAATCGCTCGAGCCACTCGAGTAGTCCGGAGCCTAGGCCCAGGGGCGGGCCGTCGGTGCTCGGTTCGGTCCGTCTTAAGCCCGAGCATCACCGAACCATGGGGACTCTTGGTCGCATTTCCGCCCGTGCGTGTCTCCGGTCTGCTGATTGAGTGGTCGCGAGGTGAAAAAGTATTCACCGGTCATGGCGTGTTCCGTGCTGGATCGATCCATCTCCCGAGCAAGGAAGTTTGTGTCTTTGTCTCTTGACTCAGTCGATGCAGACTCATGATGGCTCGGGGGCTGAACGCGCCAAGAAAGACGATCGGGACGACTTCGTTCTCGGGGACGGAAAGGTCGGGAACGATCCGACTGAGTACTCCCTAGGGCTTCAAGGCAAAACATCGCAAGAAACACTAAGTACTCAAGAACACTGGAGTTGCAAGCCCAAAGAAAAGCTCCCATTATATTCACAAGGAAAATACAAGCATTTCTAAGGGATAGCTCCCATATTTACATCCAGCCAAGACAAAAATAAAAGAAGAGGAAACTACTACAAAAGCCTAATCGGAGGCAGAGTCGGCATCGGAGTCGTCTTGGCCATCCCCGGGGGCTAGCGGCGGCGGCACTTCCCGCCTGAAGCCGGCCGCCACCTCGGTAGCGGTGCTCCGAACTGCTTCCCGGGCGGCCTCTCCCTCGGCTTCGACCACTCCTTCCCGCACTGGCTCCAGCGGGAAGTTCGAGTCTCTGCTCCGGTAGCAGGGCAGGACGTGCTCGGCCACTGCTTGGGCCAAGCCGCGTCCTTCCCGGGCGGCGAGCTCCTGGACGGCCCAGGGCAGCGCCTCGAGGCGCTCGCAGACTTGTTGAAGCCCCAGGACTTGTCGTGCGGGGCCATCGCTCTTCTTGTCCGCGACGAGTCGCCCAAGGCTGACCCTCTCCACGGCCCGCTGCATCCGCCGGAGTACGTCCTCCAACATCTACTGCAAGTTGACCCGCGAGACGAAGGCAGCCTCGAGCTTCTCCTTCGTGGCCCGCAGCTGCTCCTCGAGTCCCTGGCCCTCGGCAGCACTAGAAGAGCCGGCGTCGATTGCCGGGCCGGCGGCTTGCTTCGTCCGCGCCACCAGTTCGGACAAAGCGTGCTCACGGGTGGTCAGCTCTGCCTCGTGTTTAGTGTTCTCCTCCTCCCTGGCGGCAACGGCCGCCGCCGCCGCGGCAGCCTCCCCCTCCTGGTGGGTCAGCGAGTCTTCCCGCGCGCCCAGCTCTGCCGTCGTAATCTCGTTGTCGACCTCCTGGATGGAGACGTCCTCCTCCCACCGTCGGACATCTCCGTCCGTTCTCTGGAGCTCCTCCTTCCAACGTTGGAGGCTGGCGCGCGTCCGCTCAGCCTCGCCCTCTCGTTGGGTTAGCTTAGCCCGGAGGTCATCCACCGCCTTCTCGCGGCCGGCGACCGCCTCCTCCCGTTCCTGCGCCCGCGCCTCCTGTCATGGCCCAGAGTTTCTAAACGCATAATTAAGTGCTAATGAGCATCATTAACATCATTTGTTTTCATTTTGAGCCATATAGACTTGTAGTGTGGATTAAACCGAATTTAGTTGAACTGGGTTTAACTGATGCGTTATGAAGCATCTCCTAAAACTTCTATGGAACCTAGGGCTGGTGATAATTTTAGAAATTAGTAGATGCCAAGAGAATAATATAAATGAATTTTCCCAAATTTTTGGGAAATATTTAGAAGGCATAAAAATTATCACAAGTTGGAAAGGATAGCATCTTTGAGAAATTTTTATTCACAATTGGCTCAAGCATTCTGGGTCAAACAAGTTCAAATGGGTTCCTTGTGAATTTTAGTTTCAAACAAAATTCGTTTTACCAATTTTGAACTTTGGGAAGGCGTTCAAATGGATGGCTAAAGTGGTGGAGATATTTTGCCTGGCGGTTACTGTTCATGCGGGACCCACTCGTCATCCTCCCTCCTCACTCAGCCGCGCTCCTTCCAGAGGCGGCGCCGGCTTTGTTGACTTCCGTGGCCGGCAAACCCAGCATGCCGTCGAGTCACCGGCCGAGCCTTCGAGTGGAAGCGTCGTCGGCCTTAACCCCCCCCTGGACGCTCTCTCGTGGTGCCTCTCCTCTCTCTCCCTTGCTTGCTCTCCCTGTTGCCCAGCACACCACAGAGCAGAGCAGCATTGCGCTGCGCCGCCGGCCAAATCCGACGCGCCACCGGCAAGCTCCCTCGAGCTCAAGCCGCGAGAAGCGCTAAGGAGGATCGTCGAAGCCTCTCCAACTAATTCCCGCGCAAATCCCCTCCCCTCTCGGTCGGATTTGGCGAGCTCATGCCGTCTTCCTCGGCGCCGGTGGCCTCCTTCCGCACCTCACCGTCGAGCTGCCTCGTTGCTGCTTCTTCGGCCCATTGAAGCGCTCGGTGAGCTTTCCGTTCCCCTTTTTAGTCTTGTGCGCGCACTGGATTCTATTTAGCTCGTCGCCGGCGCGCCTTCCGTCGTGCAGTCGTGCGCCGCTGCCTATGGCGCACGCCATCGGCCGAGCCACCGCCAAGCTCCTCGGCGTTGGGCCGCGCCATTTGGTCCACGCGCTCGCATAGAACGTGTAGGTGTGCTCGGCCAAGCGTATTGCACCGCCGTCTAGCCGCCAGTGGTCTAAACCGTGCCGCCACCGTGCTAGTTTTGCCCCCCGCTGCCGATCGCCGTGCTCCGGCCATCGCCGGCGTCGACGTGTGCCCCCGTCGTAACCACGTGCTCGTGCAAGTGCTGTTGCCACCCTCGGCCATGACATTCAGGCCGCCGTTCGCCGCCGGTGACGTCGCCCGAGCCGCCGGAGCGCTGTGTACTGGGCGCGGGTCGATTTTGACTTGGGTCAAAATACGCCGGCCCCACTGTCAGTCACAGCGGCTGGCCGAACCCGAGTGGAAAAAGGTTTAGGATATTGAAGTATTCGGAAAAATCGGGAAATGCAAAATTGGGTATTTGTTGAACTAATAAATCGGCTGAAACATTGTAAAATGCATAAGAAATGGAATATGGCTCCAAAAATTGTAAAGCAAATTTTGTTAACTTTATATGCTCCTGCTCTACATGTTAAAATTGTTAGTGACCATGAAATATGTGCTGGAATTTCCTTAGTTAATGTAATGTGCTTAAAGCCTCATTTATTCATAACTAAATATTGGTAACTCCAAAATTGATGAAATCAATTCTATAAATCTTGTTGGTTTATTCCCTGTTTAATAAAAATATGTACTTTCATTTTTAGCGCAGTTAGCATTCTAGATTGATTTAAGCCTTAGTTATGCTTTAATTAATCCGAGGATAATTGAATGGTTAACCCTAATCTCAATTAGGAAATCGTTAGTGCGTTAAACTCGTACCACGACGCTTTACACTGTTGTCACAGACTATGAAACGTCATTCTTTGCATAACATTCATTGCATTGCACGCGTTATTCTTTCAGGGAACTTCGACCCGGCAAGCGAGGCGAACGAGTCTGTCCCCGGAGGTTCCCGCAGTGGTGATCGTGACTCGGGTAGCTGTGAGCAGCAGCTAGGGCAGCAAGGCAAGCATCTATCATATTGCACCGTGTCAATTCGAAATCTAATATGTTATCTACGCTTATGTATGCATTGCATGTGTCGGGTACCGAGTTGGGTAGAACCTATGCCGATGCATTCTCCCATTTCGGTCACATGTCATGTGTTATTCCTTGGAGCCTAGTGGTGTCGTCGCGGTCTAATTTTAGTTCGCTATGCTTAGTGGTATTTAGGCTTTCCGGTAGAAGTCGACGACGGCGTCCACCGTTGTCACGAGCCTAGGGCTTATTATTGGTTCATACTTGTGGTTGAGTTGATGATGAGTCGGTTTGGTGAGTGGTGAGTTGAGACGAGGTGTGGGCAATATTAGGGGTGTCATCTACTCACGAGGAGTCCTCAGGCAGTTCGGGAAGGGAACCCGGACACCGTAGACCGCTTGCACCGGTTAAGCACCGATCGTTGGTGTAGTCGGCTTTAGCACTTACTCACCACATGCTGATATAATGGTAGGCGAGCTGATTACCTTCGCAGATGTGGTCATGTGGGCCTCGTCATAGACGGTGTGAGTCCGGTTTGAGTCCGGGCTTTTAGCGGTATTAGTTTGCTCGGGGAGTAGTTCTAATACCGTCGTGCCGAGCTATGGTTGATCCACATGGTTGGGCCTGGTTGGGAAAGGTTGTCACGGGTACCCCCTTGTGTGCATCTTAGCGGGTGGCACAAGCCGTATGGTCCCTGTGTCATGTGGGTCCAGGAGTATCCCCCTGTAGGGTGTATAATCAGTTCGAACTGCCGCGCTCTCGGTCATGAGCATTGCTATCGCTTATCTCCACCGAGCGACCATGTTTTGGTCGTAGAGTTTCAATGTGGGTTGTGGCATGGTTGGTTTGGGTGGTTTGGTCGGTATGTGGTCGGTGGTTTGGTGGTAATGGTTTACTTTTATACACTTGTTGTTTATATATCTATTCTAATCAGTTGGTTGGCAGGGTTTGAGTGGGTGGTTGGTTAAGTCAGTTGCTTACACCTAGAGTCTAGGCTGCTTACCGCTTAATGAACTTAAACATGTCTTAATCCTTGCTACAGCTTTAAATGCATGATCCTTGGAGTCGAGAATATATATACTCATACTGTGTAAGACTTGCTAGTACCTTCGTACTAAGGGGTGCTGCCCTTAAGTTGTTTTCAGGTTCTCAGGTTGGTGAGGAAGAGGCTGTGTTCGGCTACTTTGTGCCTGCCGATCAGGGTGGCGGGCAGGAGTAGCACCTTCTACTCCGAACTCCGGTGCTTTTGGTATGGAGCCTAAGGGCATACGGCTCCATACTCTTTTGTTGTATAGGTTTTTCTTCCGCTGCATAGTTGTTGTTGTTCCTCTTTTGTTGTAAATTGTGGAAGCAGTTGCATGTTTAATAATTGTAATCTAGTTTAATTATTTTCTCTCTATTAAACTGTGTTGTGATATTTGAGTTGGAAGGCATGTGTTCCGATCCTGGGCACAAAACACATGCCGGGACTACCGGAATGGTATTCTGGTTAATCGTCGAGGTTGTGATTATGAATAATGATCCTCCTGATGATTAATTAGAATACTATCTGGACGGTTCCTCACACCTCCCTAGCAAGGGCTTCGGCAGCCTGCTGCCGCGACGCCTCAGCCAGGCGGGCGGCGTCTTCTCGCTCTCGCGCGGCTTCGGCGCGGGCGGTCTTCAAAATCTCCCGCTCCCGCGCGACCTCCGCGCGGGTATCTTCCAAAAGCTTCTGCTCTCACGCAGCCGCCACGCGGGCCTCTACCTGGGCGTTCGCAAGCTGCGCCCTCTCCAAGTCCAGCCGGGCGCGCTCCGCTTCGAGCTGCCCCTCCTTCGCGTCCACCGTCGCGCCTAGCCGCTCGACCGCCACCTGGACGCCCTCGATCGCGGCCAGGAAGGGGTCGGCAGGCCGCCCGGGCACCGGCGGAGCGCTGGTTTCCCCGTGATCTGCCTCCGGGGGGTTCGGGGTCCCCAAGTGTCGCCACACAATCATCCGCCCCGGGCTCGGCACGCCCAGGGTAGGATGGGCCGGCGCCGGGCGCTCGGGCGACGGCCGCGTTCCTGCCTCGGCCGCCGCATCTGCCGGCCCCGGCAAGGCCGCTGCTTCCGCCACCATCCGCCCCGGGCTCTGCACGCCCGGGGTAGGTTCTACCGGCGCCGAGGGTTTGGGCGACGGCTCCATCCTCCTCTCGGCCGCCGCTTCCGCCGTCCTCCCCTCAGCCGTCGCGTCCGCTGGCCTCCCCGCCATTGCTGCGTCCGCCTGCCTCGGCTCGGCCAGCGGGCTTGGCTCTGGCGCCAGCGTCGGCGTTCCTTCGCCCTCGGCGGCGCCCGTGGGTGGCCTGCAGGAGATAGGCGAAGGTCAAAACCGAAGTCTAGTTCCGGCGAAGAGCGCCCAAGAAAAAGCAAAGAATGAAACTTACGCGGTCGTAGTTCCCCGATACTGCCATTTGGCTGCCGGGAGCCTAAACTCCGGGTCCGGCAGTGCCGGCCCGGAATCCTCCCGCCGCCTCTTTCGCCGGGGGCTCGGCGGGGCCGCCGCGCGGTCTCCAGGTGCCGAGTCAGGCCCCATCCTCACAAGGCGCGGCTCCAGGGCCGGGAACGCCGCCACCGCTGATGGCGACGGCGGGGAATCCGGCACCGGGATGTAGATTCGGGGGCACTTCCCCCGGTCTCCCGGCGCCACCGTTGCTGTGCTTTCGGCGGTGCCCTCTTCTCCGGTGCGGCGGCTGCTCCCCGCAGTGGCTCTACCGCTGGCTTGCGGCTCGCTGCACCTGACGCCCGGGCCACCGGCCCGCACCGGGCTGCTCGCAGCCTCCTTGCTGGCCACCTCATCCAACCCAGGGAGCTCGGGGGCCTCGGGGCTCCGGCTCCTCGGCTGGTCGACGAGCCCCTGGGCGTCGAACTCCGGCAGCTTCGCCAAGATCGCCGCGCGCTCGGGGTTCTCCGGCCACGGGAGCACCGCCCGGCTCGTGTCCTCCACGCCGGTCACCACTCGGGTCATGCCCCTCAGCTCCGCTGGGCCCAGATCCCAGCTTGTGCCGATTTGGGTCCGGGTGATATCTTCGGACCCGGTGTAGAGCCAGCACGGCCGGGCCCGCTCCTGCAGGGGCGCCAGGCGACGGAGCAAGAAGTCCGCCACCACCATTACCGAGGTCAGCCCGGAGTCGCGCAGGAATCTGATGCGCTCGAACACCGGCTCCAACCTCGCGTCCTCCGGCGGCGGCACCTTCCACGTCGACTTCTGGGGCTCCGCCGCCACCTCCGATAGAGCGAGACGATCATGGGGGTCGACGTCGACAAAGAACCAGTCCCGCCGCTACTCCTCCCATTTGCTGCGCAGCACCTGGGGGATGTACTGCTCCCCCAAGCCGTCTCGCAGCCGAAGATTGCAGCACCCTGCGACCTCCGCCGTGGAGTACCCCCTCTTCTTCCCGGCCGGCCGCAGGACGAAGAAATGTCAGAGAAGCGTCACCGAAGGCACCACCCCCACAAACATCTCGCAGAGGTGCGCGAAGACCGCCAGCACCACGACGGAGTTGGGGCTCAAGTGCACCAGTTGGATGCCGTAGGTGTCGAGGACTTGGAGGAAGAAAGTTGAAAACGGCGGCACCAACCCCGCCGCCATGAAAGACGTGAACAAGACAATTCGCCCTGGAACGGTCGTCGCCCTCGGGGACCAGTAGCTTCCTGATCTTATCAGCTGCTTCTTCATTCTTCAGGCGAGACTCCGGCTCTCGGCATCTCGACGGGAGGGGAGGTTGTCTGGTGGCAGAGAGGAAGGAGGAGAAGCGCTCTGATCGCCTGAAGGGTTTCTAAGGGCTCCGGAGCACGAAGGAGACAAGAGCAAGATCGCAAGAAGGCGTAAAGAGGGGGGCGGATCGATCCCCTCCCCCTTTTATATCTCAGAGTTCAAATGTTGCCTGCCAACGGTTCGCTCAGCGGGACACTCGGCGGGACGGCTTCCTCGATCAACGCAACTGCCAGGCGAATCTCCCGCTGGTCGTGCGGCGTTAGCGGCTGCCAGGCGTATTTTCCTCGATCTACACGGCAGCCGCGCGTGCCGCCCGTACCATTGTCATGCCCTTCGGGAGTTGTGTGGGCACGCGTCCGCTTGTCTCCCCGCTGGGCCGTACCAGAGGCTCGGGTCTAAAGGGCCACCTCTTGAAAGCCTGCCATGTGGCGTCCACGCCAGCCTCGGCCTCGTCCGCGACGAAGGGCCCATCCGCAGTCTCCGTGCCATCACCTGCTAATGGGCCCGGGGGCTACTGTCGGTGTATCAGGAACCGAGGGTCCCTGAGGTCCGAGGCCAGGCCAGACATCTGCCACGTGTCACCATCCCGCGAGGTCCCTCCCGCGGGATGAGGAAAATCTAAGTTTCGGGAGAAGACGCTCAGGGCCACAGCCTCTGGTCCCCGAGCACCCCAGTTCCCCGACGACCCGCAAAATCTAAGTTCTGGGAGAAGGCGCTCGGGGCCACAGCCTCTGGTCCCCGAGCACCCCAGTTCCCCGACGACCCACAGAGTCCAAGTACCGGGAAGAAAGTGCTCGGGGAGGTGCCCGGTCACCCCCGAGCACCCTAGTCCCCTAACGATCAGAACAGCTAAGTTCCGGGAGAGAGTGCTCGGGGGGCTGCGTGCGGCAGCCCCCGAGCGCCCGGTTCCCCGAGGGTCAGTGCAAAAGTGCTCGGGAGAGAGTGCTCGGGGTTGCACGTGGCAGCCCCCGAGCACTCGGTTCCCTGAAGGTTCGTGCGAGAGTTCTCGGGAGAGGGTGCTCAGGGAGGTGAACAATACCCTTGAGCACTTGGTGCCCCGACGACCCAGAAGGGCGCCCGAGGGGCTCATCGATGAGGTGTCAACCAGTCAGAGGTCCGAGGCCGCATTTAATGGGCGTGCGCGGCCTGACATCCCCAACTGCTCCCACCGCAGTGTCAGTCCCTGCCATGCTTTAGCAGAGAGGCGTGGGGCCATTAATTGCACGGGTCCCGTCCCGTATCATCCGGTGTGTCTCGGGATAACGTCGCCAGGATCAAGGCGTTCCGCCTGCCGCCCTGCCGTGGCAGAGGAACAAGACAGGGCGGGCACGCCGGGTGCCTCTGTGGCTGCCCGGTGGGCCCTCTCAACGGTGCCCGTCGCCAGGGCGTCCACAGTGACGAGTGACCGGACGCGCGCCGTGTTTTTCCACCGCCCCAGTCACTTCGCCCAGAGAAAATGATGATGCCTTTCTCAGTCGTGGCGTCTTGGAACTTGTGCCCCTTCCTTCCCGTTCGGGGTATGTCGCGGCCGGCGAGTGCATAAAAGGATCGGCATACAGAGAGAAGATAAGAATGATAGAATAATTGGATTGAACACAAGCCCAAGCAGTCGACCGTGCCACACTCAGACGAAAAAGACGAACCCCACAATGAACCAAACCAACAGACGAAAACATTGCAAGCAAGCCTGAGCAGAGCTCCTGTCGAAGAACAAGGAGCCTCAAGCTCTTAATTAGACACTACATTCTTGTAACCAGATACATCCTTGAGGGATCCCCCTCAGGATAAGTTATTGTATCCATACAGGAGTAGGGTATTACGCCCCCATGCGGCCCGAACCTGTCTAAACTCCGGTGCACTTGCTTCCCGTTGCACTAGATCGATCATCACCCACCACCGGCCGTTGCATTTACTTCCACTTCCATTTATTTCTCCGACGAACTTATTCAGGATCATCCCCCCGGCCGAATCTCTAAAAGGGGTCTCTCGGGATCCCTGCGACAGGAGTTAATCCTCCGACAAAGGTGGACACAGAGGCCTTGATCGGGCTGTACACCCGGTCTTCGCACGAGGAGCTGTCAGAGTGTTAGGGAACGGGTAGGCTACGCTAGTGCAAAATAAAATTTTCTATCGCTTTCAACCAGGAAACCATACGAGTAGGGGATCATGGATGTTCCTCTGCAAGAAATAAAGTTTATGTTTCCTCTTGTGCTTGTGTTTCTCTCATTCTAGTTTCCCTCTATTGGTTCCCTTGCAAGTTTGTAAGTCTTTTGATTTTTGGTTGTGATTTTCATTTTTGTTGAAGTGCTGAATTTTTCCATCGCATTAGAGTTATTCTTCTTATTGCTAAAGGGATGAGAATCATCTATGAGTTAGTTTTGAACCATCCCTTGCCTCCGGATCATCAACTTGGAGACTCTCTTTACCTGGTGCCTATTCCTTCGAATCTAAGTGAATCAAGTTGCATGCTTTTTGTGGCTATGACTCTTGGAATTGATTTGTATGGAACCTAGGTTTCATATTCATCCATGAGAGCCATGCTTTCTTCAGAGATTTTTGTTGTGTTTTATTTCTCTCGGTTTTGTTGCTTCTGCGTGTTGATTTGAGGTGCATTGGGTGAAAAAATTGGGATAGTCCATCCAAGAATTTGCTGAGGCTCCTATTCAACCCCTTCTCGATCCTACAAATTGCTTCGATGTCGTTCTTATATTGCAAAGAAGTCTTTAATACCATTTTAGGATGAACTGATATGATGAATTATAGCTAGCGGATGATTGTATGTGTTTGTTGCTATTTTCATCAGACTTAATTATATTTTTCAGATATGGTTAACTTGTTCAGCTTATTGTTATTGTTAAAGGTGAATGTTTAACCAACTGTAGCTTAATAACTTGTTAAAATAATTTACTTGTTGAGATTTTCGAATCTCACCATTGCTATCTTTCCAGATGCGCCATGAGGTGATAGCGAGCATGTGGGGTGGGTACCTACACAACGTTTGCACAATCACTTTTATCTTTTGGTTTATCTGTCGTGATATCTTTTTGGCGTTCTTTACATACTTTTGTTGTATGGTTGACTCGTAGTGGTACCTCTGTATAATCGAGGTTTGTCCCTCGTTTGTTAGGATTTATATGTTGCCAGTTAGCTGTGAAGGGGTTTTGGAGCTGGCAATGAAGAGAGTTTTTTAACACTATAGTGTGTGTATACATAAATTGTTATGTATCTCTGTGTGTGATGATACCAGTTATACTTCCGGTTTTAGGAGAGATGTTACCGAATTTTTTTAGGTTCATCGGTCTTGTATGTTAGATTTTAATAATACTTCGGGCTTATGGTGGTCCCAGATGTTACAATTGACTTTGACGAAACAACAACCATTCGCTTCCGCAAGTCTTCTATAGGACGCTTTTACATGCGGAGCGCTGCATCTTCTTGAATTTATAGATTCACATATAAGATTTAGCTCAATATTCACAGCTGTACCCTGGTTTATGCAAAATGCTCTCTAGCCCCAGCATTTGCAATTTACATTTTTGCCAGCCTGTTCCCCCTGTACACCCGGAGTGTCTAACAATAATCATATATGTGCAAGTTCGAAAATAAATAAAAATGAATCAGAAATCAAGCCTTTTAGATATATCCATTACACAACTTTGCTGACTAAGATAACGTGCATGAATTTACATTCCACGAAACAACTTCTTGATTAAGATGCAGCCAGTGACTCATTGTTGGTTCAGTTTTCTCTTTTTCTTTTACTTTAAAGGAGTTATTTGGAAGAAGGTGATTGCTCCTAGAATTTTTTATGATTAATTTCAAATTTATTGCGCGTGTTGCTGTAGGAAAAAAAGAAAATTATTGCCCCAAGAGTACGCAACTGACCAAGCTCTGGATCCAAGGCCACCAGTATTCGGTGTCATTTTTCGAGACAAATATATTATTATGAAAATATTCTTCGAGACAAATATACGTGTGTCATTTTTAAGTATTTAAATTTAATATATAAAAGATAATTTATAGTCAAAGTTTAAAATAGTTGACTGTACGTGAACTAAAACATATTTATTTTGGACTGCAGGGAGTATTTTGATGGTGAAAAAGACCCCATGTATGTATGCCCTTCTTCTCTAGCTCTGCCCTCAGTTTCCGGCGTCCATAGCAACCAAGCAAACAAACAACCAACCAGCCACACTTTCGTGCTGATCGAGTGTTCTTTCAAACGCTCGATCAACACTGATCGAGCAGAACACTCGAGAGCCAAGAGGAAGAAAGAGAGATGGAGGGTGCCATAATCGGCGCGGTACTGAGCGGCACCTTGCCGAAGCTCTACTCGGCGATACGAGAAGCAGGCGAGGAGCTGTGGTACCTCGACGCTCGTGTCCAATCCATCCAGTCTGAGCTTGGGCATGCCCAAGCTGCCATCCGAGATCATCGCAGGAATCGCTATGATATGAGCGATGTGAGGAGAGCCTGGATTAAAGATCTGAAGCGCTTTGCGTACGAAATCGAGGACATCGTAGACCACCACGTCGCCAAGAAGATGAAGCGTGTGCATATTGCCGCCGAGATTGATCAGCTCAAGAAATCATCAGAGGGGATATACCATCGGTTTCAACGTTATATTAGTGAAGAATCAAAGCAGAAACCACAAGACGGTGCTTCATCCTCCACCTCAGGAGCACCGACCTCCCATGACCAGGGCATTCCTGGTCAGGCTGGCCACGAGGTCGTGGGCATGGACAAGCCCCTCCGTGAGCTTATGGCGCTGCTACGGAAATCTGAGAGTCCAACGGAGGGGAAGCTCAAGGTGATCTCCATCGTTGGCTTTGGTGGCATCGGTAAGACGACTCTTGCCCGCCAAGTGTACAATCTTGTGCACCATGAATACCCTCTGCACGCTTTTGTTAACGCGAGGGGCAAGGATAAGGAGGAGATTCTGAGAGAGATACTCGAAAAATTACCTGAGCAAGATGTCAAAGGCAAGCGCGTGATTGAGGCCAGTACTACCTCCATCCAAGCCCCACAAGTGAATAATGGTGCTAGCGCCTCCATCCAAGATCCACAAGTCAGTTGTGGCCTCCATGGTGCCTCCAATAAGGTCTCACAACACATGAATGACGTGCAAACACAACTCAAATCACGCCTTGGGACCAAGAGGTGATTACTTTTCTACATTGCTGATTAGTTTCTTCCTTCTGTTATCGGAGACTTGATAGAGTTACAAAAAAATGATCACACGTGCACATCGTGCCACCTTACTCTTTACTAATTCCTCCTCTTTTACTTACTAGTTAATTACAATTTGGTTGCTTTTCTCAAGTGATTGAAATTTTGTTATTTTTCATTATTTTTTTAATGATTAGAGTAACATCCAACAACCCACATATTTATTGCAATTTTAATTAGCTATGTAGCCGTAGTTTTAGGTGACTGAGAGAGAAAAAAAATCAGGTGTCTGAAAATTAACAAAATCGTTACAATTTTGACTAGTACGCAAATTGAAAGATATATCAACTAAGAGTATTTTGATACCGTTATTTTTAATAATTACAAGTATCAAACAAGGTCTTTTTGACAAAGGCACGGAGGATATAAACATATCTACGTCTGCAGTCACAAGTATTAGAGTTACATAGCAGTTGTAGTATTTTCAAATCTACCTTTGCAATTGTAAGGGCAATTTGGCTCGTTAGTCGCAAATGAAGTTGTAGTATTGCTTAGGATTGTAGGGCATAAACTGATACTAGTTAATTACATGATTTACATCTTGTACTCATGTTGTACTTGCAGTCATTCATTGAGCCTCGAACTAAACTGTATGAACCCGGAATTACTTCTTTTTTTTACCTTAATACAGAGGAGAATGGGTATCGATAAACTTATTACTTTTCCCAATTTATCTCTTATATGCAGGTACTTCCTTGTAATCGATGATGTACATACAAAACAGTTGGGCTCTGGTATAATATCTGCCTTCCCCCAGCTAAAGGGAGTGGACAGCAGAATCATTGTGACAACGACCATACAATCAGTAGCGAAAGCCTGCAGTGGTAAAGGTGGACACGTGTACAAGATGAGACCACTTGAAGATGATAAATCAAAAGAGCTATTCGACAAGATTGTTTCTTGCGAGGGGTCACCTTCAGAGGCGTCATCGGAAATCCGGAAGAAATGTGACGGTGTACCACTGGCTCTAATTAGCATAGCCCAATTTTGCAATGGAGATCTGAGCCAATGTGAAGACGCCTGGAGGGAACTCCGTACTCCGAAAGAGGAGGACGAGACGCTAGCGAGAATGCAGCGTGTGCTGGTCAATGACTACGAAAGTCTATGTAGCCCCTGTCTCCAGGACTGCTTGCTCTATCTTTGCATGTTCCCACATGGCCATCCTATCAGGAGGGCACCTCTGATAAGGCGATGGCTAGCTGAAGGACCAGGAATGGGATGCAGCAGTAGCAGTGACGCACTCGGGAATTTCAGCACCCTCATCGACCGAAATCTCATTTGGCCCATCAATGAGAAGGTGCAGACATGCAAAACTCCTGGGATGATGCTCGAGTACATCACCGGCATCTCCAAGTCGGAGAATTTCATGATGCTGTCATGTGATGATGGGACTGCACCTCAAGACATCCGCCGGCTTTCCCTCCATCATACCGGTTATTCAGATAGCATGCGGGTTTTGCAACAGCAGGACCTATCCCGTCTCCGGACTCTGGCGGTATTCTACGAACGCCAGGAGGGTCGTTTGGACTTTACCAAATGCAAGCTGCTGCGGGTGTTGGATCTGGAGGAATGCAATTGTGTGGAAGAAAGCCACCTCGAACAAATATGCAAGTTGTATCTGCTCAAATATCTTAGCCTCCGGGCAAGGGCAAGTATCACCAAGATCCCAAGTCGAATATGCGAGCTGCGGTTGTTAGAGACGCTCGACCTGGGGAAAGAGACGGTGGTCAAGGTGCCTGTTGAAATCCTCGAGCTGCCCCGCCTAAAACATCTCCTTGGAATGTTTAAACTCCGAGATTACAGATCGGACGAAAGGCTAATAAAGTTCCTGGAGGAGAAAAGTATGCTGGAGACGCTAGCAGGAATTGTCACACGCAAGGGCCAAGGGTTCCCACCGCTGATGCGTCATATGTGGCAGCTGACGAAGGTGAAGATATGGTGCGACTCGGAAGCAAATGACGGAATATGGACTCCTGTTTCAGAAGCCATGCAAGATTTCCTCCGTAGAAGCTGCGAGATGCTGAAGGTCCGTCACTCCCTGTCAATTGACTTCCAGAAAAAGTCAGAGGCATTTCCGAATTTTCGACGTGCTCATGATTGTCGTGGTAATCTTTTCTCCCTGAAGCTGCGTGGCCATGGTAGGCTGACGCGAATCCCTGAGTTTGTTACTAGTGTGGGTAGTATTACAGAGCTGTGCCTATCGTCCACTACTCTGATTTTCGGAGATGCTGTTCTACGCGGACTGAGCAATCTGAGCTCATTGCGATATCTGAAGCTGGAGGCAACAAGTAGCATCAAAGGTCCTGAACAACGTAGCAGCGAAGAAGGCCCCGTCGTCATACGTCCTGAGCAGTTGAAGAGCCTAGAACGGATGTGCCTTGTGGCCGAGCAAAACCTGCACTGGATAACAATCCAAGATGGAGCTCTCAAGTATCTTGTCTCACTTCACCTCATCTGCCGAGGTCTAGATGGTCTTTCCGGCGTCAAAATCACAGACCTCATGGCACTCAAGGAAGTTGCGCTCCATTCTGGAGTTGCCAAAGAAACAAAGGAAAATTGGGAAGAAGCTGCAGAGGGGCATCCTAATAGGCCCCGCGTTCTGTTCATCGAAGGACCCTAATGCAGGGATCGAGATCCTCTGCCGTGCGCGGAAGAAACATTTCTACAAAAGGTACGGCGGGGATCCAGGTCCTTGGAGCAGCATCCCGTTCCCGGGCGGTAAGTTTTATTCTGCGTGTGTGCGTTCTTGCGTATGTGCACTAATTACGAAAATCAAACATACTGACGGTGAGCTTACTTTTATTATGCAGTGCAATCAACTGTCGCTACGGTTGCTTGGAACGTCAGGAAAAATACCTGGTGTCACTGCTTCGATCTGCTGTTCCATCCTGCTGCTGCAAGATTGATTTTTCTCCTTTCACGTCAACCGGTTATCCTTTTTTTACCTCTTCTTAAACATTTTCAGAATAAACATTTTAAGAAGTTATATCCAAAACTAAATCTTTTTCTGCTACGTCATCGCAATTAGCGCGGTAAGAAGCTGCTGCCGTGGCAAGGGTTTGGCCAAGTTCCTGTTGGTGATATAGTATAGAGACAATATAGTGATGATTGTATCATATCTATATTTATGTAATTTGAATAATATATTATTCTACTATATGAATAATTATCATTTACATTGATTAGCAAGCGTGTGACTTATTCGTGAAGCTCTTTGTTTGTATTATGATGTTATTTTAAATGATATCTGATCTTATATTAAAATGATGATGAGTAGTTCGACACAGGTATTTATTGATGATCATGTTTTATGGAATAATGTGGACACATGTTAGAGAACATGATGTTGGATTAACCCACCCAAGATACTACTAGGATTATGTCGGTGTATCAGGAACCGAGGGTCCCCGAATCCCGAGGCAAGACCAGCCATCCACCACATGGCGCCATCCCGCGGAGTCTCTCCCGCAAGGTGAGAAAGATCGAGTCCCGGGAGAGGGCGCTCGGGGCCACAGTCGGTGGCCCCCGAGTACCCCAGTTCCCCGATGATCCACGAAATCTAAGTACCGGGAAGAAAGTGCTCGGGAAGGTGTACGGTGACCCCCGAGCACCCTAGTCCCCCGACGACCAGGAGAGCTAAGTACCGGGAGAAACGTGCCCGGGGCTGCCGGCGGTGGCCCCTGGGCAGCCAAGTATCCCGAGGACCCACCGAAGGAAGTTCCGGGAGAGAGTGCTCGGGGCTGCGTGCAGCAGCCCCCGAGCACTCGGTTCCCCGAGGATCCGTACAAGAGTGTCCGGGAGAGAGTGCTCGGGGAGGTGAACAGTACCCCCCGAGCACTCGGTACCCCAACGACCCAGAAAGCCCCCTGGTAGAGGCCCCCGAGGGGCCCACCGATGAGGTGTCAGCCAGTCAAAGGCCCGAGGCCGCATTTAAAGAGCGTGCGTGGCTTGTCACCTCCAACTGCTCCCGCCGCGCTCAGCGTCAATTCCTGTCACGTTCTGGCAGAGAGGCGTGGGGTCATTAATTGCACGGGTCCCGTCCCGTGCCATCCGGCCCGTCTCAGGATAACGTCGTAAGCGCAAGAGAAACACGGCTGAGAAGTGAGCAGCACGAGACAGGCTGAAGAACAAAGAACCCCAGGCTCTGAGATAGACAAACATTCTTGTAACCAGCAACATCCTTGAGGGACTTCCTCAGGGCATTTATAGTATCCATACAGGAGTAGGGTGTTACGCCCCTGTGCGGCCCAAACCTGTCTATATTCCGGTGTATTTACTTCATTCTGCACTAGGCCAATTCCACCACCACCGGCCGTTGCATTCATTCCCATTTATTTCTCCGACGAACAGACTTAGGATCATCCCCCGGTCGAATCTCTAAAAAGGGGTCTCTCGGGATCCCTGCGACTGGAGTTGATCCTCCGACAGCTGGCGCGCCAGGTAGGGGGGAAGCATCCCTGAATCTGTTTGTTTGTTTTCTTCCGCAAAAAAAAAGGCTGGTGGTCATCGCCTCCTGCGTTCCGGCTCCAGTTCCAGCGAGGAAATGTAGCCCCTCGCACAGGAGGCCCCAGCCGCTGTTGCGTCCCAGCAGCAGCCACGATCTGCACGCGCGGCGTTCCCCTCCCAAGGGGACCAGGGCATTGGGCCCAGCAGGGCCGCCGCCGCTGTCGCCGGTGCACCGTCCGACCCCCAGCCAGTGGTCAAAACTCCTGCCGCCAGGTCCGCGTCTGGACAGTGCCGGGCACCTCTCCGGCGTAGGCTCGCCTTCGGCGAGGCCAGCCCTGGGAGCGCGCTGCTTGCAGCACGCACTCTCCTCAGGCATCCGCCAGTCCAGGCGATGGGGGAAGCCCCGGAGGGCCGCTGGCTCCAGGAAGTCGCTGCCCTGGTCGGCACTGCCCGCCGCCAGGTGCTGGCTGAGAGTTCTCGCGCCACCACCCAGTGTGGCGCTGCTGGGACCGACCCATCGTCAGGTGGCGCTCGCGCTGGCCGGGGAGCCTCCAGGCGGAGCGTCGCCCCCCTGGCCGCTTCCGGAGCCCACGACCTCCGCTTGCACCTCAATGAGCGGAGGGGCATCGAAGACGCGCGTGTCACTCTCGAGCGCCAGCGGGAGACCTGGCAGGAGGCCGAAGCTGAGGACCAGGCTTCCTCTTTGCCGGCCTATGATCGTCGGGGCTCCCCAGCTCACCGGCGTTCACCACCCAAGGGCGCTGCCCGCGCTACGGGGTACGGCACCGGCTGCCGTGCCTTCACTAGTGAGCTCCGCTGGGTCAAATGGCCCACCAAGTTCCTCCAGATATACACCACCACTGTCCAGGCGGCTGGTGGCAGTGAAAAGATGATGGCTAACTACTTTCATGTTGCCTTGAGGGGCTTCGCCCGCTCTTGGCTTATGAACTTACCCCCAGGGTCTATCAGCTCCTGGGATGATCTTTGCCACCAGTTCATGGCTAATTTTCAGGGCATATTCACGCGCCCCGGCCTGGAGTGCGACCTCCATGCCGTCAAGCAGCAGGAGGGGGAGACGCTGCGGCGCTTTATTCAGCGCTTTAGCCAGGTCCGCAACACCATCCCGCGGATAACCCCCCACGCTGTCATCATCGCTTTCCGGCAGGGCGTCCGCGACGAGCGGATGCTCGAGAAGCTAGGCACGCATGAGGTCGAGACCACTGCAGAACTTTTCGCGCTGGCCGATAAGTGTGCTAAGGCGGCGGAAGCTCAGGCTTGGCACGCTCCGCGCCTTGAGGACCCCGCCACCGATCAACCAGGTCCTTCCCGCTCCGACAGGCGGGAAAAGAAAAAGAGAAGGAGGCGCGAGGCCATCCCCGTCGAGCCAGCCCAGGGCCCCACCCGTAGACCGGCGCAAGAGCCCAACCGCTGGCAAGCACGCCGGGCAACCACCGACAGATGGCCTGCGCCCACGAGAGCCCCGACCCGGGCCCCTCCTAGGGCTCCGGCTCCCGCAAGGGCCCCGGGCTCCCGCTCCAGCAAGGGCCCCCACTCCTGCGGGGCCCGAGCCAGGCAAGTGGTGCCCGATCCACCAGACCAGGTGGCATGACCTCACGGAGTGCCGCACGGTCAAGGGCCTCGTCGAGCAGCGCCAAAGAGACCGCGATGAGCTCCACGGGGGTGGCGACGATGAAGCCGCCCCCAACAACACAGAGCTCGGCTTCCAGGAGCCTGAGCACACCGTCGCCTTCATCGACAGAGGCGCGTACACGCCCTCCTCCCGCCGCAGTGTCAAAACCATGCGGCGTGAGGTGTGCTCGGTGACCCCGAGCGAAGAGGCCATAAGGCCCCTGAAGTGGTCGGACGCTCCGATCACGTTGAGCTTGGCCGACCACCCCACTAGTACTGCAGGCGTGGGGAGACTACCCCTGGTAGTGTCCCCCACCATCTACAATGTGAAGGTCAGCAGAGTGCTGATCGACGGGGGAGCGGGCATTAACCTCCTCTCCAAGGAGACTTTCGAGAAGTTGCAGGTGCCCTCTAGGCGCCTAAAGCCGTCGCTCTCGTTTTACGGGGTGACGCCCGGGCATTCCCTGCCCCTCGGGCAGGTTGAGTTGCCTGTGACATTCGGGAGCCGGGACAACTTCCGGACGGAGAATGTCATCTTCGACGTCGTGGAGCTCCCCCTCCCCTACAATGCCATCCTCGGGCGCCAGGCGCTTGCTCGGTTCATGGTGGTCACGCACTACGCGTACCTCACGGTCAAGATGCCGGGCCCAGCGGGCCCCATCTCCGTGTCCACCGAGACCAGCAGCACCGCCTCCTGCGCCGAGCAGTTATACTCGGCCTTGGTCTTAGCCTGAGCCGATGTTGAAGGTCGTCCAGGGGGCCCGGGACCCTCTACATCCAAACCCCGACTCGCTGCCGACGCCTCTGTTCCTACGAAGGAGGTCGTGGTGGGCGAAGGCGCCTCCCAGGTCGTCCGAATCGGTGGTGACTTGGGCGGCAAATAGGAAAGCGCGCTCGTCGCCTTCTTCCGGGCTAACGTCGACGTGTTTGCATGGCAGCCATCCAATATGCCCGGGATCCCTAGGGAGGTGATCGAGCACCACCTGACTGTGCGTCCGGACGCACGCCCGGTGAAGCAGAAGGTCCGGCGGCAGGCGTCTGAGCGCCAGGAGTTCATCCAGGAGCAGGTCAGCAAGCTCCTTGATGCCGGATTTATCTGAGAGGTCCTCCACCCCGAATGGTTGGCGAACCCAGTTATCGTCCCGAAGGCCAACGGCAAGCTCCGCATGTGCGTGGACTACACCGATCTAAACAAGGCTTGCTCCAAAGATCCTTTCCTTTGCCCCGCATAGATCAAATTGTAGATGCAACCGCGGGATGTGATCTTTTGTGTTTTTTAGATGCAAACTCTGGTTATCACCAGATTCGCATGGCCGTAGAGGATGAAGAAAAAACTGCTTTTACCACTCCGATGGGGACTTATTGCTATGTGTCGATGCCTTTTGGTTTGCGCAACGCTGGGTCTTCTTTCCAGTGCGCTATCCGCATCACCCTTGATTCGCAGGTTGGCCGCAACGTCGAGACCTACATCGACGATCTCGTGGTCAAGTCCCGAGACCGCGCCACCCTGCTCGAAGACCTTGCCGAGACTTTCAATAGTCTCCGCACTACCCGCCTGAAGCTCAACCCCGAGAAGTGTGTCTTTGGGGTACCTGCGGGCAAGCTCCTCGGTTTCTTGGTTTCCAGCCGAGGGATCGAAGCCAATCCAGAGAAGATCCGGGCCATCGAGCAGATGCGACCCCCGGCTCGACTCAAGGAGGTTCAGCGTCTCGTCGGCTGCATGGCGGCCCTCGAGCGCTTCATCTCCAAACTTGGGGAGCGGGGGCTCCCCCTGTTCAAGCTTCTGAAGAAAACCGGTCGTTTCGATTGGACGCCGGGAGCAGGCCTTCCGTGATCTGAAGAAGTATCTCACCTCACCACCCGTGCTGGTGGCCCCGTCCGAAGGCGAGCCACTGCTACTCTACGTATCGGCCACTCCTCAGGTCGTAAGCATGGTGCTGGTGGTGGAGCGCGATGAGTGCACGGGGTCAGGTGCTGGGTCCCAGCTCCCGAACCCCCGGGCACTCTCCCGTCCTCGCGGCTCCCCCCGAGCAGGGGGTCGAGCCCGAGCACTTGGCTCCTCCCGACCAGGGAGTCGAGCCCGAGCACCCGGCAAGCCCCGACCACGACGCCGAGCCTGGGGGCTGTAGCAGGCCCTCGGGTGAGGCCGCAATCTGGGCCCGCCGGGTACAGCGACCGGTGTACTTCGTCAGTGAAGTCCTCCGGGAGGCCAAAACAATGTACCCCCAGGCTCAGAAGCTGCTCTATGCCGTGCTCATCGCTTCCCGGAAGCTGCGCCACTACTTCCAAACGCACAAGGTCTCGGTGGTTACCACGTACCCACTGGGGCCCATCCTCCGGAACCAAGAAGGCACCGGGCGTGTAGTCAAGTGGGCGGTGGAGCTGGCGGAGTTCGACCTGCACTTCGTCAGCCGCCAGGCGATCAAAAGCCAGGCACTTTCTGACTTCGTGGCGGAGTGGACGCCCGTCCCTGAGGTCGTTCCAGAAGAAATCTCCACATACCCCAGGCACGATTCGCCCGGGTATTGGATTATGCATTTCGATGGTTCCCTCACGCTGAAAGGCGCGGGGGCCGGAGTGGTTCTCACCTCCCCAACGGGTGAAGAACTCCGGTATGTCGTGCAGCTGCAGTTCCGCGCATCCAACAACATGACGAAATATGAGGGCCTCATCGCCGGCCTCCGAGCTGCGGTGGGCCTCGGGATTCGACGCCTCCTGGTCAAGGGAGACTCCCAGCTGGTAGTCAACCAGGTATCTAAAGAGTACCAGTGCACGGATCCTCAAATGGCGGCGTACGTGGTGGCAGTCAGGAAGCTGGAGAAGCACTTCGACAGTGTAACACCCTGATTTTCAGATTTCTCAAATTTCTAAAATTTTCCAAGATTATTGAATAGCTTTAACAGTAGTATAGGTTTAAAACCTATTTTCTTAATCAATGAATCAATATAGGTTATTATTTTGTGTGCATTGCATGCTGAGTTTTGTTAGGAGCCAGGTAAATGCATTAGAGTTCTCTTTCCTTTTATTTCTCTTTGGTGTTTTGAGTGAAAAAGAATTTGAAAAGGTTTTTACGAAACTCAGTAGTGAATAAGTTAAGGATCTTAATGGTTGGAATTCAAAATCTTTGAATTCATCATCTATTCAATCCTTGATCATACTTGATCCTTCTCCAGTTCAATTTAAATGATATCCAAATCCTTGTTTAAACTCAATCTCTCCTCTTTCTCAAATTCTACCCAAAATCTAAATTCAAATTCATAATCTACTCCTATTCTTGTTCAACCTCAATTTTTCGTTCTCTTAAATTCACTTAAAACTCAATTCAAATTCAAACCCTATTCAAATTTCTCTGCAAAGTTTCTTTTCTAAACTCTAGATATACCTAAAGTATCTTTGGGCTCAATCTTGCTCAACTCCAAACCCTTAGCCAAGTCTTCTAGATGGCCCAACAAAGGATCCACGAAATCTGCAAAATTTTCGTGGAGTCCTGGACAGCCTGATCTTCTCATAACGTTTTGGAGTTCAAAATGACCTCAAATGCAAATATTGACAATACCAAAGTTGTAGGTATCATCGAGACCTTCGATTTGAACCTATGGAAGTCACCTTTTGGATAATAGAGCTAGGAGTTATGGCCCCCGAAATCAGTGCTGCGCAGAGAAGTTCGAGTTCAAACAGTTTATCTTGTAGCGCATTTTTGGAAATCAATATGGCGTTTTTAGAAGTTTCAATGACTACCAAAGTTGTAGATCTTTTCGAGTACTACAATTTAGAATAAGAAAACGTCCAATTTGGAGTCCGGACGATGGAGATATCATCCTCGGAATACAGAGCTGCGAAAAAGGAAACCGTAACCGACTCGAACTCAAATCCAATTCGTATTCGGTTTGGACTCCACCTCATCCAGCCGTCCCTAGCCCTATATATATGAGTTGCACGCCCTCTCCTACCTCTATTTTAAGCCCCTAAGCCGTAGAAGTCGCTGCTGCCCTGGCCGTGCGTCGCCGGAGCGCCGCCGTTTGCCGGAGTCGCCGCCGCCGCCGCCCGTGATGCGCTACGTCATCTTCTTCGCGAATCCTTCTTCCTCGACCACCAAAGAAAGGTGAGAACCCCTTCTTCTCCTCCCTTACTATTGTTTTAGCATCATACTAAGTCCCTAGCCAAGCCTTAGCCCCGGCCAAAGCCCGATCTACGCCGCCACGGTCGTCACCGTCGCGGACAGCCGCAAGACAGCCACGCTATAGCCGATTGGCATCGATGTTTTTCGACCGACCAGAGGTCAAATAACCAAGCCCTTTCACCGGTGCATGTATCATGATGTTTCCCACGCCCTCACCAACCGGTTTGGCCAGTAGATTAGCCAAACTACCGCAATCAATGTCGAAATACCCGTTGTCCGGTTTCTGCATGCGTTCTGCGCACGCACCGGTTTTGCAATCGCGTCCCCCGTCAATCCGAAAGCCGTATGGATGCACCAACCGCGTCACGGCATGTCCCATGGAGTCTTCTACGTTACCCTAGGAGCCCATCCCCGTTTGTGCAGCGACACGACCAGGACGCCATTGCCAACCACAGCATGTCGCAGCCATTACCCGTCTCATCTATGCTGATCATTCTTCCTCTTAGTGGATGATGTACCAAAACTCATGCCATAGCATTGTGTTCCTGGGTTATATGAACATCCTTGTTCAAACGGTTCCTCAAAATTCATAGCCAATCTCTGGGAACGCGAGCGTCTTTGTTCTTGCATTTGTTCGCAGTCACCACCAAACCTAGAAGTAGTTATCGCTGTTTTGCCGCTACCTCGGATGACCCCTTCCAAAACCAACCATACCGCTGAGTTAGTCTTTCCGCGTTCTACGCCATGCTCCCCTCGATTCACTAAAACACCACTGAAGCCGACATCGATGTCTGTGGCCACGTGCCCGATCGCCATCTCCGATGAAACCTGAACCACAACCGCTACATAGTCACCCGTAGTATCCTTAACCTAGAAGTGCAACCTTCCGCCTTTTTGATCCATCATAGGTGGTCGATACTAGACATCAACGTATCCCTTCTTTAATCCAAGATGGTACTTACATAGCATGCCAAGTCAGTACCCCATCATTCTCCTTAGCCTAGTCAGTGAAGTCTAGTCTGCCCTACACTTCTTGAATCTTGCGCAATGATATTGTCAAGCCTGACACAGTGATTGTGCAATAAACTCTTTACCTATAGGAAGATAACTCTAGTAAACTAATTTTTCCTTTTTAGTCTAATCCATCTCCCGAAAGCTGTTCTCTTTTCATCTTAACTCTGATTTAGGCGATTCTTGCGTCTAAATGTTTCTAAAATCTTTCCTATCCAACCATAGTATTTTTAAAGTGTTTTAATGATGTTTGGTATGTTGTTCTTAGTGTTTTCCTTTGTGTTGTTTGTCGGTAGTTCTCGCGATTAGTCGATAACGTTCTGGAGCAGTTCGAGGGACATCAAGACCAAGATTTCGACAACACTGAGCAGCATTGGGAAAAAGGCAAGTGTCCTTGATCATATTGAACCTATGTTTTTAAATGTTTTGTTTTACAAAATTGCATGCAATGTCTGTCAATATGATGGATAGTCACCTATGTTAGGGTTTTCCCTAGATTTTCCCTTATCATCCCTTGAAACCTAGATGGTTTATGGTTAGATGTCTTTTATGGGTAGATTGCTTAGCCATGCTTTTGGGATGTTGAGAAGTGTCATAATCTTGACTAATGAACATATGTAACAATGGTTGTTAATGTGTTAATGGTCTAGCAACATGGAATCTTAGGTCTTGAGCAAAGTGGTTTGGATGGTTATCGTGGTTATGATGTTGGTTTAGTGTTTGCTCAAGTAACCTAAGTCAGGACCGGTTCGTGGAGCGACAACCCAAGAAGTAACGTACCAACCACGAGGCCGATATGGGTAAGGTATGACATACTGATTAGAGTCTGTCCAGTGTGTGTTGGGTCAGCACAAAAAGGGGCTTCTGGGTAGGAGCTTTGCTTGCGTAAAGCCTGGCGGTGAAACCTAGTGGGCAGACACATACTGAATTAGTCTCTGGTTAGTGGAAAGTGTCATACAGTGATTCTTGGCGGCACACCACTGGCGTGTGTTAAGTGTTTCGCAAACACGGCAACATGGAATTCACTGGCTCGTGGGGAAAGCTGGACAACCTCTACAGAGTGTAAAATTGTTATAACAGCTGTACTCACGGTTATGAGAGACTTGGATCCTCGCATGATTAGTGGGTTGTGGTTATGGGTTATGGTTATGAGTTTGGGTTATGGGTTTGGTTGTGGTTATGATTCTGGTACAGGGAGTACTAGATGGTTGTGGTTATGGTTCTGGTACAGGGAGTACTAGATGGTTGCGGTTATAGTTCTGGTACAGGGAGTACTAGATGGTTGTAGAAGGAGTACTAGACGGTTATGGTGTGCAAGGTGGGGAGCCTTGTATGCTGGGTGTTGGACTGTAGGTTACATTCATTTAATAACTGCTTAATGCTTTTTGAGTCTAAATATGTTTTCATTACTCGCATTTACGCAAAAATACCATGTGTTAGCCTATTCTTGATATAAGCCTGCATATCATTACTTTCCCCCACTTGCTGAGTACTCTATGTGCTCACACTTGCTATTTTCCCTACACCATGCGATATGTATGCTGTTGCTCAGTGAGTGAAGATGTTGAAGACTATCAAGACGAGGTTGTGACGTTCTAGGCGCGTGTCTCCCAGTCGGTTGCCTGCGATGTTGTTAGGCACCAGTGCTTCTGTTCCGCTACAGATATCTTCATAGAAGACAATATATGTCAATTGTTGTAAGAGTTTAACGTTTATTTAATAGAAGTATTGCTTTTGTTACTTCACCTGTGACGTCCTTATGTGTGTTGAACATCCTGGGCACATATAAGCCGCATCTGGTTTTGGCCGTTAAAACCGGGTGTGACAGACGGCCTGGAGCTGCGGTACATCCCTCGCCGCGACAACACTCTGGTCGATGACCTCTCCCACCTGGCCTCCTCCCGTGCGCGCGTCCCTGCCGGAGTCTTTGAAGAAAGACTCACACGGCCTTCCGTCCTGCCTACCGAACATGACGAAGGGGAAACCTCGAGCTTAATTCAGGGGACCCCGGCGGCGCCCTCAGTGGGAAGCCCCGACAGGGTGCCGCCGTCCGGCGAGTGCGCTGTGCTTGTTGATTGTTCTCAAGATGCCTCGTGGATGGACGAGATCCGAGGGTACTTGAAGGAAAAGTTCCTCCCCGGGGATGAGGCTTCTGCCGAAAGAGTTGCTCGGCAGTCCAAACGCTATGCCATAGTAGATGGGGTTCTCTATCGGCGTAGCGCAGGCGGCATTCTCCTGAAATGCATCTCCCGAGCAGAAGGCGGCGAGCTTCTCGCTGAGGTCCACAAGGACGAGTGCGGTGGCCATGCATCGTTCCGCACGCTGGTCGTGAAGGCCTTCCGGCAAGGTTTCTACTGGCCTACAGCCCTCCAGGATGCTTCCGAGCTGGTTCGGTGCTGCAGGGCGTGCCAGTTCCACGCAAAGCAGATTCATCAGCCAGCTCAGGCTCTTCACACCATCCCCCTGTCATGGCCTTTCGCGGTCTAGGGGCTGGACATTGTGGGTCCATTCCCTCGAGCAGTCGGGGGCTATGAGTACCTCTACGTCGCCATCGACAAGTTCACCAAATGGCCGGAGGCGGTCCCAGTCATCAAGGTGACCAAGAACATGGCGCTCCAGTTTATTCACGGCATCACCAGTCGATTCGGTGTCCCGAACCGGATCATCATCGACAACGGCACTCAGTTCACAAGTGCCCTATTCGGGGACTACTGCAAAGACCTCGGCATCAATCTCTGCTTCGCCCCTGTCGCTCATCCTCGGAGCAATGGGCAGGTCGAGCGCGCCAACGCGGAAAATTGAAGGGGCTCAAAACCCGGACCTACAACATGCTCGCAAAGCATGGGAAAGGGTGGATCGACGAGCTGCCTGCCGTGCTATGGGCCAACCGGACCACGCCAAGTCACGCTACCGGGGAGACTCCTTTCTTCCTCGTGTACGGCGCTGAGGCGGTCCTCCCCTCCGAGCTCACTCTAGGCTCCCCTCGGGTGCATGCCTACTCTGAAGGTGCACAGGAGCAGCAGAGGCGCGACGACATCAACTATTTGGAAGAGCGCCGGCAGCGTGCCACCGTCCGAGCAGCCCGCTACCAGCAAAGCCTGCGGCGCTACCATCAGCGCCACGTCCGGGCCCGGTCTCTCGAGGTGGGGGATCTAGTTCTCTGACGCGTCCAGTTGCGTGAAGGAAGGAATAAGCTGTCCCCTATGTGGGAAGGCTCCTTTACCGTGATCGGTGTCCCGCAAGAAGGCTCTTTTCGGTTGGCTGCAGAAGATGGGCAGCCGCTCCCCAACCCGTGGAACATCGAGCACCTGCGCAAGTTCTTCCCGTAGATGGCCATGTTTGTAGGCTCAGGTGAACCAGGCCGGGGGCTTCCCCCCCGCCTAAGTTGGCCGGGGGCTACCACTAACTGGGTAAGTCACCCAACCTTGTAAAAAAAAATATCAATACAGTATGTATATCAATGTGCAATCCTTATGTCAAATTTCATTTTTCTGATTCCATATGTTTAATCTGTCTGGTGAGATGCTCGATTGTGCGAGAAAAGTTTGCTCTCTCTTTTTCCCCGCTGATAAAAGAATCTCGATCGGTATGCGCGCGGGCAGTTGCCGCTGGCTTACGTCTGTTGTGGTAGGCTGTGGTGTTCGTTGTCGTGACAGTCTTCTGGGCACTACCGAGTCCTTGGGGTTCTCGGGTAATCCTATCGCTCGAGCCGCTCGAGTAGTCCGGAGCCTAGGCCTCAGGGGCGGGCTGTCGGTGCTCGGTCTAGTCTGTTATACCCGGGCGCCACCGAACCATAGGACCTCTGGGTTATGCCTCTGCCTGCTCTTGTCCGTCGGTCTGGGTATTCGAGAGGTCTCGGGTCGAAAATAAGAGCAGTCTATAATGAGTACCGCACTAACAGAGCGCACCAAGCAAAGAATTTCTCTATTTTTTCTCAAGTCACAGATCGACAATCAAAAGCAAAAGTAGCTCGACTGCGAGGGCCTCAGTGCCTAGGTCGCTGCTCGGCCCTAAGGGTCATCGTGTGGTCCTACCGCTCAGGCGTGAGTGGTCGGGATCCCCTGATCCCGGGCTCCTCATGCGCCCCCTGGTGCTCGGGCGCCCCGGCCGTGGGAACCAAGTTCCCGAGCACCCCGAGCTCGGAGCGCATGCCCCTCCTGGATCGGTTGGCCGAAAGGCTGACAGCTGTCTGGTGAGTGGTTAAATTCAGACGAATTTACATTCAGTAATATTTTGTTCCTGAGTCATCCTCGGGGGCCCTCGTACTCTAATCTGCTCGGTGAGATGGTCTCCTCGCGCACAAAACCCTGCCGCGTGTCCACTTTTTCCTAGAACGACAGAACGGCCCGTAGAAAGGTGTACCGTGCGTACGGTAATGTCCGATCGAAGTCTTTCATGGTGGTCGTGGTGTTCGATCCGCTTATAGGGCCCTGAGCACTACCGAGTCCTTGGGGTTCTCGGGTAATCCTATCACTCGAGCCGCTCGGGTAATCCTATCGCTCAAGCCGCTCGAGTAGTCCGGAGCCTAGGCCCCAGGGATGAGCTGTCGGTGCTCGGTCCGGTCCGTCCTAAGCCCAGGCACCACCGAACTGTGGGGACTCTTGGTCGCATTCTCCAGTCTACTTGCCGAGTGGTCGCAAAATGGAAAAGTGTTCACCGGTCATGGCGTGCTCCGTGCTGGATCGACCTATCTCCCGAGCAAGGAAGTTCGTGCCTTTGTCTTTTGACTTAGCCATTGCGAACTCGCGAGGGCTCGGGGGCTGAACGCGCTGAGAAGGACGGTCAGGGAGATTTCATTCTTGGGGAAGGAAAGGTCGGGGTCGGTCCGACTGAGTACTCCTCGGGGCATCAAGTGAAAACAGCAGAAACTTCATCAAGCACTCAGAAGAATACTGGAGTTGCGACCCCAAAGAAAGGCTTCCATTATATTCACAAAAAGGATAGCTATTCTGATGGATCACTCCCATATTTACATCAAGACAAAGAAAAAGAAAAACTACAAAAGCCTACTTTAAGTCGGAGCCCTCGCCGCTGCTCCCCGGGTCTGAGGTCGGCGGTGCCTCTCGCGTAAAGCAGGCCGCCACTTCGGCGGTGGCGCCCCGAACTGCCTCCCGGGCGGCCTCCTCCTCGGCTTCAACCACCCCTTCCCGAGCTGGTTCCAGCGGGAAGTTCGGATCCCGACTTCGGTAGCAGGCCAGGACATGTTCGGCCACTGCCTGGGCCAAACCACGCCCTTCCCGGGCAGAGAGTTCCTGGACGGCCTGGGGCAGCGCCTCGAGGCGCTGGCTAATCCTCTGGAAGCCGAGGGCAACCTGGCCGAGGCCAGTCCCCTTCACCTCCACGTCGACTCGCCCGAGACCAGCCGCCCTCACGGACCTCTGCATCTGCCGAAGGATATCTTCCATCATCCGCTTCACATTGGCCCGTTCGGTCTCGGCGGCCTCGAGCTCCTCCGTCGCGCGCCGCAGCCGCTCCTCGAAGCCCTGTCCCCTGGCCGCACCGGTCGCCTGGGCTTCAGCCCGCTTCACCCGCTCCGCAAGGGCGGAGAGGGCCTGCTCGCGGGCGGTCAGCTCGGACTCCCACTTGGCGGCCCGCTCCTCCCGAGCGGCCGCGACCAGCACCGCCTCAGCGGCCTCCGTCTCCCGGAGAATCAGCAGTTTCTCCCGGGCTTCCAGGTCCGCCGTCGTAATGCCGATGTCGATCTCCCTGATGGCGACGTCCTCCTCCCGGTTCTGGAGCACCTCCTCCCGGTGTTGGAGTTCGGCGCGGACCTGGTCAGCCTTGCCTTTCAGGCAGGCCAATTCAGCCTGGGAGGCTTTGGCCGCGCTCTCGCAGGCTAGAACCGTCTCCTCCTGCGCCTGCTCCTGCCTCTCCCTGGCGAGCGCCTCGGCAGCCTACTGCTGCGACGCCTCGGCCCGGCGGGCGGCTTCTTCCCGCGGGTGCCCTCTAGGGCCTTCCGCTCCTCCTCCAGGGCGCGCCGCTCGCCCTCGTTGGCCGCGCGCGCTGCGGTGACGCGGGCCTCAAAAAGGCGCCAGCCCACGACAAGCCACGCCCTCTCCGCAGCAAGGACGGCACGGTCTGCCTCAAGCTGCGTCATCTCCCCTGCCACGGCCACCTCCAGCCGCCCGATCACCTCCCAGGCGCTTCCCAGCACGACTGCGAGGGGGTCGGCGGGCTGGCTGGGCGACGGCTGGGCGCTTGGTCCCCTGCGAGCCTCCTCCGAGGGGCTCGGGGTCCCCAAAAATTGCCATGCAGGCACCGCCCACGACGCGCTCGGGGCGGACTCAGCCGGCGTCGGCTGCTCGGGCACGGCCGCTGTCACTCGCTCGGGGCTGGGCGACGCCTGTGTTTCCATCTCGGTCGGCGTGCTCGACGGATCCGGCTCCACCGGCGCACTTGGCTCAGGCGCGCTCGGCTCGGGGGCTGGAACCGGCCTCGGCGCCTCCACCGGCGGCCTGCAGAAGAAAAATGAAGGTTAGTCTCCAAAGCCGCTCTGGGCGAAGTATACTCACAAAGGAAAGGGGGAAAACTTATGCAGATTTGGGTCCTCTGTATTGCCATCTCGATGCCGGGATCCTGTACCCCGGGCCCGATGGCGTGGGCCCGGAGTCCTCCCTCCTCCTCTTTAGCGGGGGGCTCTGCGGGGCCGCCGTGCGGTCTCCGGGCTCTAGACCAGAACCAAGCAGATCAAAGTCCGGTTCCAGAATCGCAGATGCCTCCCCCGTCGACGGCCCCGTGCTGGACGACTGACCGCCCCGGCCTCCCTCCTCGCCAAGCGACGGCGACGGCGGGGATGCTGGCGCAGGAACAAAAGTCCAGGGGCGCTTCCCTCTGTCCCCCGATGCTATCGCCGCCCCGCTGTCGGCGGTGCCTCCTTCTCCGGCTTGGCGGCTGCTGCCCGCAGCAGCCCCACCGCTGGCCTGCGGCTCGTCGCTTGCGGCGCTTGGGCCACCGGTCTGCACCGGATCGCTTGCGGCGCTTGGGCCACCGGTCTGCACCGGATCGCTTGCGGCCTCCTTGCCAGCCGCCTCGTCCGCCCCGGGGATCTGAATGGTCCCGGGGTTTCGGCGCCCTGGCCTATCGACCAGCCCCTGGGTGTTGAACTCCGGCAGCTTCGCCTGCAGCGCCACCTGATCAGGATTGGCGCAGAGCGCCATCTCCTTCCACAGGAGCTCCGCCCGACTCAGGTCATCCACCCCGATCACCACCCGGAGCAGGCCCTTCAGCGCTGGCCTGCCCAGGTCCCACTCCTCGCCGATCTGGGTCCGGGTGATGTCCTGGGGGCCGGTGTAAAACTAGCAGGGCCGGGCCCGCTCCCGCAGGGGCGCCAGGTGACGGCGCAGGTAGTCTGCCACCACCATCACCGAAGTAAGTCTGGCCTGGCGCAGGAAGTCGATGCGCTCCAGGACCGGCGCCATCCGCGCGTCCATCTGCGGCGGCACCTCCCAGGTCGCCTTCTGGGGTTCCACCGCCATCTCCGGCAGAGTCAGATGGTCGTGGGGGCTGACGTCGATGTAGAACCAGTCACGCCGCCAGTCCTCCCACTTGTTTCGCAACACCTGGGTAATGTATTGCTCCCCCAGGCCGTCCCACAGCCGGAAGTTGCAGCAACCGGCGATGTCTGCGGTGGAGAGGCCCCTCTTCTTCCCGGTCGACCGCAGCACGAAGAAGTGCCGGAAGAGCTCCACCGACGGCGGCACCCCCACGAACATCTTGCAGAGGTGGGCGAAGACTGCCAGGATGACGACGGAGTTGGGGCTGAGATGCACCAGCTGGATCCCGAACGTCTCTAGGACCTGAAGAAAGAACGCCGAAAATGGCGGCACCAGCCCGGCAGCCACGAAGGAAGTGAAGAGGACGATGCGCCTCGGATGGTTTATCGCTGGCGGGAAGCTCGCCGGCGTCACCACCGAGGTCCCCCGCTAGCCCTCGGGGACCATCAGCTTCCGAACCCTGTCCGCCGCCTCCTCGTTCACCAGGCGGGACTCCGGCAGTACGCCGTCGGGAGTCCTGTCGCGGCGGCTTCCTCCTGCTCTTGACATCTCGTCGGGGTGGGGGATGATCTGGACGGTGGGGAAAGGAAGGTGCTCTGATCGCCTAAGGAAAGTCTAGGGCTCAGGAGCGCAAAAAGGGCAAGAGCTTGATCGCAAGATGGCGTAAAGAAGGGGGTGGTTCGCTCCCCTCCTCCTTTTATACCCCAGGGGGATTCAAACGTCGCCTGCCACGGCGCGCTTGGCGGGACGGTTTCCTCGGTCAACGCAACCGCCAGGAGAATCTCCCACAGATCGTGCGGTGTCAGCAGTTGCCAGGTGTATTTTCCTCGATTTGCGCGGCTACCACGCGTGCCGCCTGCTCCGTCATCACGCGCAGCCCATCCCATTGTCACACGCCTCGGGAGTCGTTTGGACGCGCGTCCGTTCGGCTCCCCGTTGGGCCGTACCAAAGGCCCGGGCCGGAGGGACCACCATCTGAAAGCTCGCCACATGGCGTCGGTACCGGCTTCGGCCTCGTTGGCGACGAAGGGCCCATCCGCAGTCTCTGGGCCATTGCCTGCCAATGGGCCCAGGGCTGCTGTCGGTGTATCAGGAACTGGGGGTCCCCGAATCCCGAGGCCAGGCTAGCCATCCACCACATGATGCCATCTCGCGGAGTCTCTCCCGCAAGTTGAGAAAGATCGAGTCCCGGGAGAGGGTGCTCGGGGCCACAGTCGGTGGCCCCCGAGTACCCCAGTTCCCCGATGATCCACGAAATTTAAGTACCGGGAAGAAAGTGCTCGGGAAGGTGTACGGTGACCCCCGAGCACCCTAGTCCCCTGACGACCAGAAGAACTAAGTACTAGGAGAAACGTGCCTGGGGCCGCCGGCGGTGGCCCCTGGGCACCCAAGTATCCCGAGGACCCACCGAAGGAAGTTCCGGGAGAGAGTGCTTGGGGCTGCGTGCAGCAGCCCCCGAGCACTCAGTTCCCCGAGGATCCGTACAAGAGTGCCCGAGAGAGAGTGCTCAGGGAGGTAAACAGTACCCCCGAGCACTCGGTACCCCAACGACTCAGAAAGCCCCCTGGCAGAGGCCCCCGAGGGGCCCACCGATGTGGTGTCAGCCAGTCAAAGATCCGAGGCCGCATTTAAAGAGCGTGCGTGGCTTGCCACCTCCAATTGCTCCCGCCGCGCTCAGCGTCAGTTCCTGCCACGTTCTGGCAGAGAGGCGTGGGGTCATTAATTGCACGGGTCCCGTCCCATGTCATCCGGCCCGTCTCGGGATAACGTCGTAAGGGCCGAGGCGTTCCGTCTGCCGCGCTGCTGTGGCAGGGAAACAAGACAGGGCGGGCACGTCGGGCCGCTTTGCCACTGCCCGGTGGGCCCTCTCCACGACGCCCGTTGCCAAGACATTTATGGTGACAGATGACCGGGCGTGTGCCGCATTTTTCCACCCCCGGTCATTTCGCCCAGAGGAAATGATGACGCCATTTCCATTTATGGTGTCTCGGAACTCGTGCCCCCCTCCCGTTCGGGGCACGTTGCTGCTGGCGGGTATTTAAAGCAACCGGCGGCACAGAAGGAAACATCTGGAATAGATCCTTAAGCTCAGAAGAACATAGCGCAAGAGAAACACGGCTGAGAAGTGAGCAGCACGAGACAGGCTGAAGAACAAAGAACCCAGGCTCTGAGATAGACAAACATTCTTGTAACCAGCAACATCCTTGAGGGACTTCCTCAGGGCATTTATAGTATCCATACAGGAGTATGGTGTTATGCCCCCGTGCGGCCCGAACCTGTCTAAATTCCGGTGCATTTACTTCTTTCTGCACTAGGCCAATTCCACCACCACCGACCATTGCATTCATTCCCATTTATTTCTCCGACGAACAGACTCAGGATCATCCCTCCGGCCGAATATCTAAAAAGGGGTCTCTCGGGATCCCTGCGACTGGAGTTGATCCTCCGACAGATTATTATATAATATGTTATCAGTTGTAGTCTCAAATGGTGTACCTACATGATCCTTAGATCTAAGATTATCATTGATTCTCAGAATGTCTAATGACACATTTAGAGGTTGCCAAACGCTACTTAGTAATTGGGTGTAATCATAAAATAAGGTAGTGAGTTTGCTATCAAATGTTTCATGTGGTGTGAGCGATTAAGATAGAATTTGTCCTTCCTTAGATAAAATGAGAGATATCTCTGGGCTACTCGATGTGGTTGTATTATAAATTTCATGATCAAGCCAATGTGAATAAAAAGTTAATCATGAGTTTTGAGAAACCAAGTTGAAATGAATCTTAGTTTATATGTGATGAGTGATTGACATACGTGTTGATTTGGTTTCATGTTCTTGAGATTGCATAGGCATGTTTGTATACTGCAATGTTGGTCTTGACTAACCAAAGTCGCAGAAGAATTGGATTGTACAAGTCACATGGTCCGGCATTCAGATCAAGTACACATCGGAGTAATGCAACTCAGAAGCATTTCTTGCAAAGAGCCTGCAAGTCGGCTTTGGTGGGTCAAGTGCTCTCCGGATGGTCCGAGAATGCTGGGAGTGATCGCCGGAGCATTTTGTGCAGAGATTGCAAAATTTCTTTGATATGTTTTATGAAGCAGCGTAAGCTTTTCACCATCAGTTTTTTATGGAAATCATTGTCATTGCAGCCTCAGAAATCTAGAAACAAAAGAATGCAGAGATTTTTCAACGAGCCAATCCAACCTTTCATAATTGGCGCTCAAACTTCACGGACACTGTGCGCTTGCAGCTGCACAGATTTAACAGCTCTCTTCACTCTTTTTTATCCCAATGACTTAACAGTTTTAGCTAGTTTTTCTTCTTCCTTTTCTGTCCGTTGGGACTAGCCTACTCTTAGGCTCTCTACAGTTGTGTTTGTTCATTCTTTAAGCATCTTAATAAAGCTTTCATCACCAGTAGGCGATTCCCCCTACTGGAGTTCTTAAAAAAAAAACTTTATGATTTTCTTGAACTTGTTTAATTACAATAACTCGAATCCTCTTTAATATGTACTGATCCACTGTCCAAAAACTAACACTGCCTTTCTCTCTTGAGAAAAAAAAGTATACATCGTCTCGGTTCGATTCCTCAACATCAGAAAACTTACTGCCATTCCAGCCATGAATCGGATATTGACACAAGACTTCCAAAGATAGGAAAGAAGGTTGCTACTGGATCTCCTGTTGGATATGTGAGTCGTTGTATGCCTCTAAGGCTGGCTTGTTGTACTTGCTTGGTACGATGTGTGTATGCTTATGTAAAAGTTTCTCGGGACTGGTGGTTACTATATATTGTTATGTGCTCTGAATGAAAGTTCCTGGCTATATTATGGTTTGAGAAAAGGAATAACACATTCAGTGCCATTGCAAATGTCCCGTATCCCTGATTTGCTAGTACATAAGCCCTTTTCCCGTAGTGAAATTGGTCTTACTCTTCTTTCATGCCACTGCCGCAAGGACAGGCCCACTCATGGTCATGGGAGTACAAATGGACACCTAAATTTTTGTACAATTTTTTTCTATATATAATATTATGTATTAGGTATTATATATGTATAAGATATTCAGTTAACTAGCTAAGCCCACACGGCCAGATACGGCCCAACTACTCATGGCCACATCCCACCCCATCGGCCCACCGTCCCACGGCTTCATCAGACGCTGACGACCCATGTTGGCTCTCCGTACCCACGAGACACACAAACGAGTCCAGTAGTTCACATCTCAAGTTCTCCACAAAGCCTAGAAGCACGAACAATATGGAGGGCGAGGAAGGTGGCGCGGGCGCGAGCTAAGCAAAGGCGAGGGTCGTGACGTAGGCGCTGGCTCGAGGCTCCCCACCTGCCTTCGCTATCTCCGATGAGTGCCCCTTCTCAGCCCCTCTCCGCTGCCCTCTCTGACTTTTTGCTTCAATTGTGTCCACATAGACTAAGTAAAATGAAAACTGAGGAGAAATACACATGAACAAATCGGTTTGAACTACATTTGCGATTCGATTCGTGCTCGATATGATCATGGCGTCAGTCGTACTTCGTCGTTGACACCATGTTCGGAGTGCTACTACGATGGTAAAATGGCTATGAAGATAGAAAGTTCAGAGAGTTTTTGCTAGATCGGCACCCGAGCGGATAACGAACAGCTGCAGCAAGATTTATGAAGAAGAGAGAAAAAAAATTGTTCACGAATACAGTGATAAAAACGACAATTCAACAGAAAGAGACGGAGGCTAGGCTATGCAACGGCTCAAAGCTAAAAGATGCCATCAATCCGGGCTATAGCACGGGTGCGGGGTGCAGCGACGACGACACGGGCACGAGAGGCAGAGCGTGATGACGCAAGCACGAACACAACAGGTATGTACACCCAAATTGAAAATTCTACCTGCCACTACACTATCGTCATATTTGTTGGCTTCGACGGTTAGTCAATACTGTAATGCCCAACATACCTGATAGATGGGCCACCATGTCAGCCCTATCTACTCTATATAGGGTGTGTTTAGTTGTGTTCATATGGTCAGTTTAGTCCGTGAGATACATGGAACATATGTTTTGCTTGCATGCTGTTACGGGACTAGTTCATGAGATGCAAAAATGGCTTCTCAACCAGGCTAAGTGAAAATGTAGAAGTCGGCCGTTTCTCTAGAGCCAGATTCGTTGCGTGCAGGTAGGCGCCAACTAATGATGTTATTAATCCAAGATTAGCGTGTAGTAAGTGATATTAGCGTATTACAAAGTAGATTAATGCTTCATAAGATAAGTTAAGATCTATTAAAGTATATTTTCGCAAAATAAACATCATGCTAACATTTTTTTCCACTTTCATCTCATGCAATATTATTCATGCAGACAACAAAACATTATCTTTTTCCAGACAAGCTAAATAGATACAAACAAACAAAGTATCTTTGCATACACATAGCCTGGCTTGCATGCGGGCAACCAAACTATCACCACACCGAGGCGCTGCCGCTCCCCCCTCACCTCCACATCCACCGCCAACCTACGCTCCCGCAGGCCTCCAAGTAGTCTTTAAATATAATAGAGATAAAATACCAACCTATCTTAAAAAAGCCATAGCCCCGCAACACTGCTTCATTCCGTCCTCACTAAGATGCCAATTCGAAACACAAAATTAACCCCCCCCCCCCCCAATCACCACAACTTGGGGCAGTTTTCCTCTAACATTCTATCGAAATTTTTCTAGACAAATGATTAGTTGCAAATTTGATTTACCTATTTGATTCAGGAGTTAATTCCTTTCTTGTGTACAGGTTGACTATGATTTTTTGACCTAACCAATGGCAGTAACTGAACCGATTGCTTCCATCATTTCAGAAATTATTACTAGGAACAAGATAAAGAAATACTACCAAGAATTAACACAAACATACATTTAAGCAGGTTTCTAGAAATCATGAACAACATATTAGGTAATAAATCAAATTACCGGTCAAGCAAAGGGCAGACAAATATGGCCATACTACAACAACCAACAACTGTAGGAATCATGTTGAGAATGCATGTAACCAATGCAAAGGAAAGTGCCATCTAAAGCAAGAACTTACCTTGAGTATAGCAGCATATTGAATGTCAATAGATTGCTTGCCCAACCATGCGGAGCTTCAGGAATCCAGAATCAAACTAAAGAAACTTCTCAGATATGTCATTAGTCCCCCATCTACAAAGTACGAAAGCACAAATGCATATTAATTTAAACCATTTGTATGTTACAGTCATCCATACGGATGCAAAAAATACACACACGTTGGTAAACGCTTTGCCCAAACGTTCAGTAGCTCTCAGTTGCTTGAGGAAATCTATAATTCAATGTGTAAGGCAAATAGTTATACATTGAACTAGTGGACATCTCAAATTCGCTATGTACAACTTGAATGTTGATGCTATACTGCGTGCTCTATTTCGATTCTGTTTAAAGACTGCTAGAAGAAAGGGATATTGCGCCATTCCAACTACCCATGAAGATAAATACATCAAATCCTATATTTTAACCTGAAGTTCATGCTGGAACAGGCATTCATAAATTGCAAATAACATGCATATGATTTGCTAGTAGAAATAACACAATTAAGGTTTTCCTAGCAATATGTTAACATAATACATCATCTGGGCATCTAAATAGACTAGGTGCAACAGTGGAACTTTAGTTAAATTTGGCCTGAGAAACTCGATCAACGATCAGGAAAATCAAATTAAGTCACCCATAAAAGAATCAGTAACAGAATAAGTTGCTCTTATTTTTCATTTCAGACAAGCAAAACCAAGGCAAGAAAATCTGCTGCAAATGTATGCAACTTCTATGTTATGAAAAATCTTGAATACTGAATATTTTGCTTGCAGTTAATAAAGTTCGGCTCCATTATTTCCTTAAGTTTAGGTATTCAAAATTGCTTGAGACCACTAACTACAGTAGAACTATTTAGAAATGACACAAGATGTCTAGTTCTGTATTGATCTAACTTAACATACTATCAACTTCAAGCTTTCCTCAATAAGAAAAGTTAAGTTGTGACTTCCAAAGAAAGGTGAAAATATAGCTGATAGTTCAACACAGAAGATATAAGAAGGCTGATACTAAGCCATGTGTAATTCCATGATAGAAATAAGCAAGGCCAGAAAGCAACCTCATCTGGCCAAGTTCTACCGGTAAAAGCACCGTGTGCAGCCCAGTCTCACTCCAGAATGATAATACGCTAACAAACTTGGTAAAAGCATGATAATTCAAAAGATATAAAAATGTTAGTTCCTATAGTGAATAAAAGGTAGTGACAAGATCGACAAAAATTGCACGACAACTTACAAGTAGTGCAAATTTTTCTACGAGTACTGCGAATGCAGGAGCGATGCGTCACATTCTTCATGCAGCTGAGAAGAGCAAAATTCGCTACAGTGCAAAATATCTCAGCCTTCAGCTAAGTAACTGCACAATGCGCATTAATTTCACAGAAATGACAAGAGGGTATAGCATGTTGCAGAAATATAAAAAATATGCCTCATTATTGAAGTTACAACTCAATTGATGGGTTACAAAATTCATTGCAAGGGCTAAGAAATCAGTGAATCACATTTTGCTGTTTTACCTAAAACAAATTGGTACAAACCAAAACATCAGCATCCCTCTTGAGGACAGTTCTGTAGTCCTACAACACTACAGGCATTTCTATTGACTGTGTAACAAACCTTTTGTAGGCTCACGAAGATATGCATCCATATCATATCCTACAAGATGCATTCGCCATGCAAGTGCCTGCGCGTCCTGCCTTCTATGATGGATACAAAGATTCCTCAGTAATCGGTTGCCTACGTGCCGTGACATAATGAAGCGTTTACTCAATGTATACAGCATAACATCAACTGCTGCATTTAGATTTCTTTCCCAACATAGGTATTTGGTAAGAAAGGCACAGCAAGCTGGTGTGACAGCAATGCCAAACTCCTCAAGAGTATGAAAAATCTTGAGGGCATCACCTATCCTCCTTGCCTGACAAAGTCCTATAAGCCAAATGGTGTAAGGAGTTGAGTTTAACGAACCATACTTTTGATCTATCTTGATTAACTCCCTGACTGCTTCATCCAGGGAATCATCTTCAATTTTTTTCCGGGCATCAGCAAGTACTTCATCTTCGGCTGAGAGATTGTACTTTTTGGGCAGGTGATCCAACCAGAGGCTGATTGCTTGCGACAATTTCTTCATCCTACATAGCGATCTCATCATACTATTGTATATTGACAAACTAGGGGTGCCGCCACTCTGCAATATGTTCTGAAACAGCATCCTAGCATCATTTTCTCTGTGCGCCCTCAAGAGCCTATCAATAAGAGTCCCATAAGTGATATCATCAGGAGATAATCCCTTGAGCTCGAGCTCTTTGAAGAGCCTTAGTGCTCCATCAAGATTCCTCACTTTACACAGTCCCTTTATCAATGTGTTATACGTGACAACATCGGGAACTACACCACTGTCTATTATACCTCGAAGAAGCTTGTAAGCTTTCAGCACCTGCCCGGATTGGCACATAGTGTTAACCAGCTTCTGCAGGCTCTCGCTATCCCTCACCTGGTTTGCACCGAGTGTCAGCCGAAGGAACAACGAAGGGTTATTCCCCATCTCCATCTTATAAAAAAGCATCCGAGCTTCCTCAAGCCTCCGCACCCTGTAGAGTCCATGAATGAGTACGTTGTATGTCATAACCGTCGGGTGGCAATCAACTTTTTCCATCTCATTAAAAACCTGCATCGCCTCATCTAGAAGTCCTTTCTTGCACAGTCCACATATCATAATAGTATGTGTTGTGGAGTCCAGGACCATGTTATTCTGCAACATTTCTGACCACAACGAGCGAGCTCCATCCAGATTACCGGCATCACAGAGGGTCTTGAGAAGCGTGTTGTAACAGAAGGTGTCAGGCACAAACCCTTTTTCCTTCATCTCATCTAGGAATGAGACAGCATCCTCGGTTCTGCCCGCCTCAGAGCAACCACGGATCATTATTGTGTACAAGACAATATCTGGTGAGACATCACTCCGCATCAACATCTCCTTGTAACACTCAAATCCGTCGTTGTACCGGCCGGCCTGGAACAAACCATCAATCAAGCAGCTATACCCCTTCAACCCAAGTGCAAAGCCCCCACTGCGGAGCAGCTCCAGGCGCTCAAATGCCTCATCAACCCTGCCAGCTTTGCACAGCCCGCTTAAGAGAGAATTGTACGTGACCTCATCAGGAGGGCACCCCTTCTCATTCATCGACAGCAGCAGCTTCTCAGCGTCCTTGAGCTTCCCTGCATTACACAAGGATGATAGTAGGACGGTGTGGGTCTTCACGTTTGGCACTATCCCCCTCTCAAGCATTTCGTCGAACAGCTTGAGCGCGTCCCCCGCCATGCCCCGCTTGCAGAGACCGTCCATGAGCACATTGTACGTGGCCCTGTTGGGCGGGCATCCTGCGGCCACCATCCTGTTATAGAGCGCCAGGGCGAGGGGGATGACGGCGCTGTCGACGAGGGCCTTGAGCACGGCGTTGTAGACGAAGGTGGTGGGGCGGCAGCCGAACTCGTCCATCCGGGCGAACGCCTGCACGGCCTCTTCGTGTCGGCCGGCGGAGGCATGGGCGAATACGAGCGCCTCGAAGGCGGCGGAGGGGGCGCGGAGGCCGGCGGCGCGGGCGTCGTCGATGGCGTCGAACATGGCGGCGTCGCCGTCGGTGGAGAGGAGGAGCGGAACGACAGCACGGGAGTGCAGGAGAGGAGAGCGGAGGTGCGGGGAGAGGGCGGAGAAGAGGAAGAGGCGGAGGCGGGAAGCGGCGGGGAGGCCGGCGCAGAGGAGGGCGTCGGCGACGGAGTGCGGGGTGAGGCGCCGCGAGAGGAGGGATAGGCAGGGGAGGAGGGCCGGAAGCGAGGGCGGGAGAGTGGCGAGAAGCGCGTGGAGGGCGTCGGCGGCGTCGAGCTCGGCGGCGAGGGGTGGGGGCGCGGTGGCGGCGGTGTGGATGGGCACGCCGGGGGGGAGGTGGAGGGGGAGGAGGAGGGAGCGTGCCGCCGCCAAACATCTCATGCGGTCATGGAGGGAAAGGAGGTGGATAGAGACGGAGGCAGATCTCTGCGGCGGCGGTGGCGGCGGCGGGGGCAGCGGCGGCGAGAGTGGAAGAGCTTTTTTAATATGCCAATTTATTAGGCATTGGCAACCGGTATGTTACCAGCAGATATACATAATCCAGAGCCTGAACCATTCAGAAATGTTCAGTGGTTACCCGGTTCAATCTGGATGCAGCTAAAGCGCCAGCAACACTGTTATAGACTCTGGGATAACTTTATAAGAAGAAAAAACTGTAGCCATGATGAGAGTGGAAGAGTTGGGGAGGGAGGTGCGGGCGACGAGGATACAGACCCACTTACGGAGGTCTTGGTTGGATCAATGAGTTGAAAAGTTACATTTGGATTTTTCTTTTTGTAATTACTACAAACTCTCTATTGAAATTAGAGAGTTTCAATCCATTCGTTGTGTCATCTGTTATCGGGTCCATCACATGCTATTAGATTCAGATCCAAATCTAGATTAGATCTGTCATTTTATGTTGCCCTCCACCCGTACGCTTAATAACAACGTGTGGTGGGTCCAACAACCGTGCTCCCACCCTCAAGAAAGAGAGTGAGGCAGAGGCGCTTTCATCGGTGGTGATGGCAATTGCTAGGCAGTGGAGCCCCCACCATGGTTATATTCGACGGTGAGTCTAGAACTTATCCTTTGTATTCTATCGATCTCCTTCCTCTCCCGTGCGTGCGATAGGTTGCTGCCTTTGTGGTTTACGCTCTGATAAGTGGCGATTCCCCACTTCCTCTCTCGTTTCATGTATTATTTGGTTCAAATTGATTGATACGCTATGGAGGGTGCTTTTTCCTTGTCAATTGGATCCAATTTTACCGTGATTTGATCTAGTTTCATTGAATTTTGGTTTCGCCATTTTGTTCTCATTTGCTTTGTGCGTTACTAGTGAATGATTAGGCAGATTCTTATTTGAATAATGGATTATGCACCTGATTTGAGTAGTTAGTAGTGGTAATGGGACAACTTTATTGCGTTTATGTGTGGTTTGAATTTGTAGAATGTGAGTTGTGATTATGATTAACGGTTGTGTGGTTATTTTGCCTATTTAATGAGGTGTCGGTAGTGTTGTTAGTTGTCACTTGCATTAGGCGTATAGTTGTTGTTCATTCTCCTTCCTATATAGTTCAATTCTACTTCTCTGTGTTCACCATGGCTTCACTGTGTCCTCTGATATGTAATGAATATTTGTGGTTCTAGTTTGTGCTTATATATAAGTGTACCAGAAAAATTATCTTTATTGTGGTATGTAATTTTTACATGAAAGAATTTGTTCCTCATATATTCGTATACTTGTTTCTTATGTTTGTCAGATTCTGAGCCATGGATGAGGATGAAGATAACTTTTCTTATAATGAATCTATTCATGGCAATGAAGAAAGTGAGTTTGAGCTAAATTCTGAAGAAGATAACTTAGAGATAAGTGACAATGGTAAGGTAATTTATATAAAATGTATTTTGCATCGATTTTTTAATTTTTGTTTAAAACTTCTTGCTTTGAATGTTGTTGTTTCTGTTTAGGCCGTATGTTCTTCAGAAGATGAAATTGATGATGGTACCCTTTTAAAGAGTTTCAAAATTCTCAAACGGGTATGTATATCTGTTTGTTAGCTTAATATACAGTCAATTCAAGATATGTTTAGTTTTAAATTTGTAGTTGTGAAAATAAACCTTTATCAAAACATAGTCAGGTTATTAGTTAAATTGACTGATACATTTTGTTTTAAATCTGTAGATGTCAAAAACAATTGAGTCTAATATTAGACATCAAAGTTTACGGTCTCGCAATTCAAAGATCCACATTAATGCCGAAACATGGCCTATCAAAGGAATTTCTGCTAATGGTTGTAGTAAAGCTGTCAATAGGTGCAATTATTCATACTTTAGGGACATTATTTTGTCTCTAGACCAGCATAAGAGATACATTGTGGATGAATATGAGTTTGTTATTCTTCTTCAATATGATAGTTGTGTTCATAGAAACTTTGTTCAACGGATAGCAGATCAAGTTGATGTCAACTGGTTAGATATTTGTCTTGGTGATAAGGTCATTCCTGTTTCTCCTTTATCTGTCCATAAGGCGGTCTCCTAATAGGTGGTTGAGATATTAGAGAAATTGGAGAACCTAAGAAAGTTGATTTTCTGAAGAAAAAAAATCAAAGAAGCTAGCATTTCTCTGATAAAGTTATTTAGGCCCAAGATACTATCAAAAGAGGAGATGGCCAATGATCAATTCTTCCGATATTTCATGGTTGTGGCATTGTCGACCTTTTCATGTCCCAATTCGAGCACAAACCGAATTGATGTTGCCACTGCAAGGGAATAGCACTGGTCAAAATTTGTGTACGAAAGATTATTCTATTCTATCAAGAAGTACATGAACAAGAAGAGAAAAACCTTGGGTGGTTGTATATACTTCTTTGATGTATGTGTTTTGCTGATCCTTTGTATTTTAATTATTTTCATCTATCTTTGATCATTCTGTCTTCTCATACTACTCTAGATTCAACATATTAGAGTGTAGTATGCTACTATCACACTGCAGTCGTGCATTTCTTGTTTAGTCTTTTTCTTATTAGTAAGTTTTATTTCTGTTATCATATCATATTATAATCAACATTGAATGTTGTTCATTAATGGTTTTATTATAGTTGTACTATCTTGATTCTCTTCAATTTGGGTCTCAAATGCAAGCAATTCCTCCTACTCTGTCAAGAATAAGAGTTTGAAAAGGTTCAATGATCAAGAAATACAGCTTTTATGATCCAATTTCTCAGAATACTTTTGGGAAGCGTTCAATAAGTCTATGACTTTGAACCATTAACTATTATTAGTGTATATTAGTTTCTTATGTTCTACTATATAAAATTTTGATGAGCCCATGGCTCTTTCGGATATGATCAATTCTGTCAATAATCCTCAAATCATACAAGGTTTAATTACAAGAGAACGTGTATGACAATTAGACCACCAGATAAACTTATTTCTCGTTGTTCATGTTTTCTTGGATGAATTCCTACTAAATTCTTATGATGTTTTATTACTTAATAACATGGGAGAAGTACCACAACTTTACCCAGACATCACCCCTCAAAGGCCAAGTCTACTTGAGACTGAGCTCTAGTCGTGGTCGTGATCGAAGTCGTGGTTGTGGTCGAGTCGCCGGACAGCACGTCAGTAAAACGGGCATAACTTTCTCATACGAAGTCTGTTTTAGGCAATCTTGGACATTCTGAAAGCTTACGATGAGCTTGTTCCAACGGATAAGAGCTCAACCAAATATTCCTTATATTTTAGTTGGAGTCAAAGAAATAAGGTGCTGCATCACTATTTTGGACCTAGTTGGGTCTTGTAATTGTGTCGGGGTCGGAGTCTAGGTTGTGTACGTCTCTTTCCACGGCTGCACAACCCTAAGTCGACCTCCTCGCGTCCCCCTATATATACACATTAGCTGTCATAGTTCAGACTTCAGTTTTTCTTAGATTATTCTGTTTTATATAGTTTTGTCGTTTGTTCGGTTTGTGGAACCCCAACTTGAGTACTTCATAGCAATATTCAGATTGCATCTACCTATTCTTTCTTGTGTTCTCGATTTGCTTGTAGAAAAAACCTTCTTGGTGAGGTCAACCGCGTCTTGGTATGATTGATAATCACAGAGTAGTGGTGTAGTGGTTGCGAGGGTTCTCGATCTGTTTTGTTCAAAGCCTTTGTATCATTAACGTCAAAACTCCAATAATCGTCATATCATATTACCTTCAGAAGATCGGGCAAGCGCACATCAAGTGGTATCAGTGCCTCGGTTGCCCGTTATATAATCTCAATTATCCCTTTTGTTTCGTCGAGTTCCATTCCCTAGAGTCTAGAAAATTGCCCCACAAAAAAATAATATTTAGATCTTAGTTTCTCCACTGTTCAAACTACTTTGTGATTTCGCAATTTTGTTTTCAGTATTCACGTTGTTAAGTTTGAGTCCATCGTATGTGTCTTTGTTGTTGGTCGAGTCATCGTGATCTAGTTTCTAGTGTCGAGTCTTTAGTTGTCGTGTATCACGGCCTGCCCTTGTCTGCAATAGCCGGGATTGTGTCTTTAGTCGAGTCGACCATCTACTCGGATTCGACCATTAGTCCCTTCAACCATCTACTCGAGCTCGATCACTAGTCGAGTTGACCATCTACTCGGGTTCGACCACTAGTTGTTTTGACCATCTACTCGGGTTTGATCACTAGTCGTTTTGACTATCTACTCGGGTTCGATCACTAGTCATTTGTACCATCTCCTTGGATTCGACCACCTAGTTGGATTCGACCATCTTTTCAGGTTTGATCACCTAGTCGGATTCAACTATCCACTCGTTTTCGCCTCCACAACCTAGTTAGAGTCTATCTTTTTTTGGCTGCTCTCGGACACGCTATGTACTCATCATATCGAGCATTGTCTGACAAAGTTCGAGTATCACTCGATAGCCCAAACAGAGGTAGCCAAAGTTCAGAGAGAGAGAGAGTATCTTTTTATTATCTTTATACCCCTGCTCTCTAGAAAAGTTTCTGACCCATGTACCTCACTGGTCTTAGAAAAGACAGTAGAAGAGTTTTGAGTTTGTGTCATATTCGCAAAAAAAAAAGAAAGAAAAGAAAAGCAAGAAAGAAGGAAAGAGTGCAAAAAAAGAAGCAAGGAGTGCAAAAAAGAGAGGGAATTCAAAAAAGAAGAAGGAGAGAATCAGTTTGCATTGCAGATTTTATTCCATTGTGCTTGTGTCTGATATAATTTTCGGCTTGCTTGAGCTAGTTCTAGGAACATGTTAGGGTAGCAACTATGACGAGTAATGTAGATTTTTATTCAGCTTTGCTAATATAATTTTAATTATTGCTATTCCTTGCTACTAAATATTGCCTGTCAAAGCTACACCTTTTCTCGATCACAATGGTTTCTCCTCTTGCAACCACCTCACTCGCACCCAATAAGGTATCACAAACCAGCCACCGGTTGTGCCAACTGCGGTGATTGGTAAGAAAACTTGCAAGACGCTTGAGAGTGTGTGACTCCATCTCCACCACCTAGTAGTCGATAGGGATAATTTATCTTTCGTTGTTTTCTATCTTCGATTAACCATGGCAGGAGAAGCATCAAATGCACATGAGTGTGTTTTGAGGGAAGAACTCACAATGGTGTTGAATGATCATCAGCAAGCTATTACTGACGACATCGATAAGAAGCTTGCAGAGACAAACACTACATTGCAATGACTTAATGATAGTATTGTCATGCTCAATACATGCTTTGATCGAGTGGTTAATTAGCCACCAAACCATGCGCGTGTGGATCCTCATGGCGCAACGCATGAGCAAGAGGAGTCTGTCGCAGATGATGAAATTTTAAGCCAAGAACAAGGCACCTTTGATGCATGACAATGAGATCGATTAAACTTCAACCGTCAAGATATGAGAGGTAACAATTTTCATCAACATAACCTACGTGTTAATGATGATCCATTTGCTAAGGTTAAATTTACCATACCATCTTTTGCGGGTGCTTATGATGCTGAAAAGTATTTATATTGGGAGATGACGGTTGAACAGAAGTTTAATGCTCATTTAGTTCCTGAAGTGCACAGAGTTAGGCAAGCCACTAGTAAATTTAAAGAATTTGCAATTATCTGGTGGAATAGAGTATGCATCGATGGATTAGCGCCTACCATATGGAATGATTTAAAGATTGCTATGCGTAATAGATTAGTTCCACTCTCTTTTAAATGTGATTTGCGTAAGAAATTGCAACGCTTAAACCAAGGTGATAGATCCGTAGAAGAATGTTATCAGGAGCTACAAATTAGTATGTTGCGTTGTGATATTATTAAGGATGAAGAGGCTGCAATGGCATGCTTTTATGGAGGGTTAAGGCGTGAAATTCAGGACATAATTGATTACAAAGAATACAATAGTGTTCCTAGATTGTTCCAACTTGCATGTCTAGTAGAAAAAGAATTGCAGGGACAACAACAGAGACCAAAGAGCAATTTTGGAAGTACGACCACTTCAAAATCAACAGCGAGACAAGTCAAAATAGCCCAACGTTCAGCTACATGGTCTGTTGCCCCTTCTCGAGTAGGGCGCATTCAGCAGTACCTTCGACACCGTCACACGCTCCTGAGGTAAGCAAATCCATAAGTGTGCAGGGTCCAGCCAAGAGCTCTTCTTCGGTTGGCAACAGATACCAAGGAGCAATTTTGGAAGCACGACCACTTCAAAATCAACACCGAGACAAGTCAAAATAGCCCAACATTCAGCTACATGGTCTGTTGCCCCTTTTCGAGTAGGGCGCATTCAGCAGTACCTTTGACACTGTCACACGCTCCTGAGGTAAGTAAATCCATAAGTGTGCAGGGTCCAGCCAAGAGCTCTTCTTCGGTTGCTTCTACAAGCTGATCGACCGGGATTGTATGCCACCGATGCAAGGGAATAGGCCATGTCATGAAAGATTGCCCAAGTCAGCGAGCGTACATTGCAATCGAAGATGATGGGTATGTAAGTGCTAGTGATATTGAGGATGAATATGCACTTGCAGCTAACCATGCAGGTCATGAGGATAGACGTGAGACGGATATCGACCATGAGGAAGTGTTTGATGCCACTGCCATGGAGGATTATTGGACCCTAATTGTGCAGCGAGTATTAAGCACTCAAATAGAGCAAGCGGAGTAGCTACAACGCCACAATTTGTTTTAGATATTCCTCATAGTCAAGGATTATCGTGTTTGAGTCATTATTGATGGAGAAAACTGCAATAACTTGGTAAGTTTAGATATGATCAAGAAGCTTGCCTTGCCGACAAGAACCATCCTCACCCTTATCATATTCAATGGTTCAATAACAGTGGTAAGGTGAAGGTAATGCAAACAGCTAGAGTGCATTTTTCTATTGGTTTATACCATGATTGTGCTGATTTTGATGTAGTACCCACGCAAATATTTTCACTTTTGTTAGGACGACCATGGGAGTTTGATACTGATGCAACACATCATGGTAGAAGTAATAAGTACACCCTTATGCAGAAAGGAAAGAAAATAACTTTTCTACCTTTAACCCCTACTGAAATTGTGAAATGTGAACAAGAGATAGCTGAGAATGAATCTGAAAATCAGCAAGTAGTAGAAAAAGTTTTTTCACCCAAAAGAAGAAAGCAACAACAACTTCTAAGTTCGATGGAATTAGACTAAAAGGGTGTGTTATGCTTGCTACTAAATCTGACTTTACTAAAATTTGTGATAATGCGCTGCCATGCTATGCTTTGATATGCAAAGATGCTTTAGTTTCACTCGAGAATATATCTAACTCTTTGTCTCCTGCTATTTGCAATCTTTTATAGGAGTTTGTGGATGTATTTTCAGTTGAGGTACCCCCGGGATTACCACCTATTAGAGGGATTGAACATCAAATTGATTTGATTCTGGGAGCAATTTTGCCAAATCGTGCTATATATAGGACCAACCCAGAAGAGACTAAGGAAATTCAGCGATGAGTCCAAGACCTTTTGGACCACGAGTTTGTACGAGAAAGTCTTAGCCCTTGTGATGTTCCCATTCTTTTAGTTCCTATGAAAGACGACATATGTGTCTTGATTGTAGAGCCATCAATAATATTACTATAAGATATCATCACCCTATCCCTAGGTTAGATGATATGCTTGATGAGTTGAGTGGTTCTATAATTTTCACTAAAATTGACTTGCGAAGTGGATACCACCGGATTAGAATGAAACTTAGAGATGAATGGAAGACTGCATTTAAAACTAAGTTTAGTTTGTATGAGTGGTTAGTAATGCCTTTTGGTTTAACTAATGCCCCAAGTATTTTTATGCGATTGATGAACGAGGTTTTACGTGTTTTCATTAGAAGATTTATGGTGATATACTTTGATGATATCTTGATTTATAGCAATTCACATGAGTCACATTATGATCATCTACGTGCTGTTTTTAATGCTTTGAGAGATACATGTTTATTCACTAACCTCGAAAAATGCATCTTTTGCACGGATCGAGTATCTTTTCTTGCCTATGTTGTTACTCCACAGGGAATAGAGGTGGATGAAGCAAAAATCAAAGCCATAAAGAGCATGCCAACTTCTGAGACTGTTACACAAGTGAGAAGCTTTTATGGTCTTGCGGGTTTCTATCGGCGATTTATGCGGGATTTCAGTACCTTTGCTGCTCCATTAAATGAGTTGACAAAGAAAGGAGTAGTTTTTAAATGGGGACCTTCACAAGAACAAGCATATAAGTTGTTGAAAGAGAAGCTCACCCATATTCCATTGCTCCAACTCCCTGATTTTGGTAAGATCTTTGAACTAGAATGTGATGCTAGTGGGATTGGAATTGGAGGTGTGCTAATTCAAGAAGGTAAACCTATTGCTTATTTCAGCAAGAAATTAAGTGGGCTAAGTCTGAATTATTCTATCTATGATAAGGAATTGTATTCTTTAGTTCGAGTGCTTGAAACTTGGCAACATTATCTTTGGCTCAAAGAATTTGTTATACATTCTGATCATGAATCGTTGAAACATATTAGGAGTCAAGATAAACTAAATAAACAATATGCTAATTGGGTAGAATTTATTGAGTCATTTCCATATGCATAAAACATAAGAAAGTAAAGGATAATGTGATTGCTGATGTGCTTTCTATGCGTTATACCATGTTATCTCAACTTGATCATAAGATTTTTTGGTTTAGAGAGTATTAATGACTTATATGCTACTGATTTAGACTTTAAAGAAGTCCTTGAACATTGTAAAGAAAGAAAAACATGGAATAAATATGTGCTGAATGACGGATTACTCTATCGTGCTAACAAGCTATGCATTCCAGCTAGCCCCGTTCATCTTTTGTTGTCGCAGGAGACGCATGGAGAGGATTGATGACACATTTTGGAGCAAAGAAGACTGAAGATGTGCTGACCTCTCATTTATTTTGGCCAAAGATGAGATGTGATGTCGAGCGCTACATGTCACGTTGCACCACTTGCAATAAAGCTAAGTCTCATCTAAATCCACATGCTCTTTACATGTCTCTTCCTGTTCCAAGTGCACCTTAGGAGGATATTTTTATGGATTTTGTTTTAGATTTTCTAGGACAAAGAGGGGGAGGGATAACATATTTGTAGTTGTGGATAGATTTTCTGAAATAACACATTTTATACCTTGTCATAAGAGTGATGATGCTACAAACAAAGCTAATTTATTTTTCAGGAAAATCGTATGACTACATGGAGTGCCTAATACTATCGTCTCGGATTATGACACAAAGTTTTTGAGTCACTTTTGGAGATCACTTTGGAATAAACCGAGGACAAAGCTATTGTTTTCTACTACGTGTCATCTCCAGACCGACGGTCAAACAGAGGTTGTCAACCGTACCTTATCAACAATGTTATGGGCTGTTCTAAAGAAAATTTGAGAATGTGGGAAGAGTGTTTACTGCATATTGAGTTTGCTTACAACAGGTCGGTACACCGCACCACCAAGGTAAGTCCGTTTCAGGTAGTGTATGGTTTTAATTCCCATGCTCCTATTGATTTACTACCTTTGCATACTTCTGAAAGACTTAATTTGGATGCCAAGAAATATATTGAATTTATTCTTAAGATGCATGAGACAACTAAAAACAATATAGAGAGCATGACTGAAAAGTATAAAATTGCCGGAAGTAAAGGTAGGAAAGAAATAAAATTTGAACTAGGTGATTTAGTTTGGTTGTATTTGAGAAAGGATAGATTTTCATAATTTAGAAAATCAAAGTTGATGTCTAGAGCTGATAGACTAATTGAGAAAATAAATGATAATGCATACAAACTAGACCTACCCGTAGATTTTGGGGTTAGTCCCACGTTTAACATTTCAGATTTGAAGCCATACTTAGGAGAAGAAGATGGGCTTGAGTCGAGGACAACTCCAATTCAAGAGGGGGAGGATGATGAGCCCATAGCTCCTTCGTATACGATCAATACCGTCAATAATCCTTAAATCATACAAGGTCTAATTATAAGAGTACGTGCACGACAATTAGACCATCAAGTGAACTCATTTCTCACTGTTCATGCTTACTTCGATGCATTCCTACTAAATTCTTGTGATGTTTTATTCCTTAGGAACATAGGAGAAGCACCAAACCTTACCCGGACGTCTCCCCTCAAAGGCCAAGTCTACTCAGACTCGAGGCTGAGCTCTAGTCGTGGTCGTGGTCGAAGTTGTGGTCGTGGTTGAGTCGCAGGACAACACGTTAATAAAACGAGCATAACTCTTTCATACGAAGTCCGTTTTAGGCAATCTTGGACATTCTAGAGAGCTTACGACGAGCCCTTTCCAATGGATAAGAGCTTGACCAAATATTTCTAATAGTTTAGTTAGAGTCAAAGAAATAAGGTGCTACGCCATTGTTTTGGACCTAGTTGTGTCTTGTAATTGTGTCGGGGTCGGAGTCCAGGTTGTGCACACCTCTTTCCACGGTGCACAACTCTAGGTCAACCTCCAAACATCGTCCCTACATATACACAGTAGCCGTCATAGTTTTGGCTTGGGTTTTTCTTAGATTATTCTGTTTTATACAATTTTGCCGCTTGTTTGGTTTGTGGAACCCCAACTTTAGTACTTCATTGGTAATTAGCAATATTCAGATTGCATCTACTATTCTTGCTTATGTTCTCAATTCACTTGCAAGAAAAGCCTTCTTGGCAAAGTCAACCACATCTTGGCTCGGTTGATAACCATGGAGTAGTGGTGTAGTGATTGCGAGGGTTCTCGATCTATTCTATTTGGAGCCTTTGAATCATCAACGCCGAAACTCCACCAATCGACTTATCATATTACCTTCAAAAGATTGGGCAAATGCGCATCAAATTTCATCTATTTGTAATATTTGCATGTTAAGTCTGTTGAAGAAACTTTCTATGCTCCTATTTTACCAGCTGATCAAATTGTTTTTTTTTGGGTAATCCCTCAATTCAATATTTGGGTACTTACCTTGTCGGAGGATGAACTCCTGTCGCAGGGATCCCGAGAGACCCCTTTTTAAAGATTCGGCCGGGGGGATGATCCTGAATGAGCTCGTCGGGGAAATAAATGGGAACGGAAATAAATGCGGTGGCTGGTGGTGGGGGATGATCGACCTAGTGCAAAAAAGATGGATGCACCGGGGTTTAGACAGGTTTGGGCCGCGCGGGGGCGTAACACCCTACTCCTGTGTGAGTGCTATATCTTTCCTTTAAGGGAATTCTTCAAGGATGTATCTGGTTACAAGGGTGTGCTGTCTACAGAGAGCTTGAGGCTCCCGGGTTCTAGCTTTGCTCGAGCTTGTTTGTGATGTTCTTCGTCTCTTGATCTGGGCTTCGGGTGCTCTGACAGGGTTTTTAGGGGTTTTTTGGGGTTTTCGGGGGTTTTCGGGGTTTTTTGGGGTTTTCGGGGGTTGTCTTTATGTGTTCTCCATCCTTTCCTTTTATAGGTGCACCGACCTCGACTTATCCTGAATGGGAAAGAGGGGGCGTGAGTGCCAAGGCGCCACGGAGAAAGGCGTCATCATTCCGTCTTGGCGAAGTGACAGGGGCGGTGGAAAAATGTGGCGTGCATCCGACCACCCGCCGATGTGGATGTCCTCCGGCGCCATTAAGAGGGCCCACCGGGCAGCCACAGAGGAGCCCGGTGCGCCCACCCTGTCTTGTTCTTCTGCCAGGGCAGGGTGGCAGACGGAGCGCTTCGATTCTGGCAACGTTATCCCGAGGCACCCGGATGAAACGGGACGGGACCCGTGCATTTAATGGACCCACGCCCCCCTGCCAAAGCATGGCAGGGTCTGACACTAGGGTGTGGGCAGCTGAGAATGTCAGGATGTCAGGATGTCAGGCCGCGCGTGCCTACTAAATGCGGCATTGGGCCTTTGACTGGCTGACACCCCGACGATGGGACCCTTCGGGTTGTCGGACGATCTTGCGCGAACCTTCGGGGAACCGAGTCCTCAGGGGCTGCCACGTGCAGCCCCGAGCACTCTCTCCCGAGCACTTGGGGGAGACCTTCGGGGAACCGAGTCCTCGGGGGCTGCCACGTGCAGCCCCGAGCACTCTCTCCCGAGCACTTGGCTGTTTGGATCATCGGGGGACTACAGTACTTGGGGGTAAATGAGAACCCTTCCGAGCACTTCCTTCCCGGTACTTGGACTCTGTGGATCATCGGGGAACTGGGGTGCTCGGGAACCAGAGGCTGCGGCCCCGAGCACCTTCTCCCGGGACTTAGTTTCTTCTTATCCTGCAGGGTGGACCTCGCGGGATGGTGACACGTGGCGGATGGCCGGCCCGGTCTCGGGACTCAGGGACCCCTGGTTCCTAATACACCGACAGTAGCCCCCGGGCCCATTGGTAGGCGACGGGACGGAGACTGCGGATGGGCCCTTCGTCGCGGCCGAGGCCGAGGTGGCGCAGACGCCATGTGGCAGGCTTTCGAGAGGTGGCCCTTGCGGACCCAGACCTCAAGTACGCCCCAACGGGAAAACGAGTGGACGCATTTCCACACAACTTCCGAAGGGTATGATGACCGTACGGGCGGCACGCGCGGTCACCGCGCAGATCGAGGAAAATACGCCTGGCAGCCGCTGACATCGCGCGATCGGCGGGAGATTCGCCTGGCGGTTGCGTTGATCGAGGCGACGCTTCGCTGAGCGAACGGTTTGGGCGGCAATTTTTGAATTTTGAGATATAAAAGGGGGAAAGGATCGGTCCGTCCCCCTCTTTGCGCTTTCTTGCACTTGTGCTCTTGCTTTCTTCGTGTTCCGAAGCCCTTAGGAAATTCTCAGGCGACCGGAGCATTCTTCCTTCTCTCTCTCTTTCCACCACCAAAACTCCTTCCATTCTCGCCGAGATGACGAGGGTCGGAGGAGGACGCCGGGACAAGGCTTCGGACAGCATCTTGCCGGAGTCTCGTCTTTGGAACGAGGAGGCGGCGGACAAGATCAGGAAACTGCTGGTGCCGGAGGGGCAAGCAGGTGCTGTGGTGGTGACGCCGGCGACGACCGTCCCTGGGTGGATCGTCCTCTTCACATCTTTTGTGGCGGCGGGGTTGATGCCGCCATTCTCCACCTTCTTCTTGCAAGTGCTGGAGATGTACGGCATTCAACTGGTGCACCTAAGCCCCAACTCCGTGGTGGTGTTGGCGATCTTCGCGCACCTTTGCGAGATGTTCGTGGGGGTGGCACCGTCGGCGACGCTGCTTCGCCATTTCTTCGTCCTTCGGCAGGTGGGGAAGAAGAGGGGGCACTCCACGGCGGACGTCGTGGGGTGCTGCAACCTTCGGCTTCGGGACGGCCTGGGGGATCATTACATTCCCCAGGCGCTGCACAGCAAGTGGGAGGAGTGGCGATGGGACTGGTTCTTCGTCGACGTCGACCCCCACGAGCGCCTCGAACTGCCAGAGGCGGCGGCAGAACCTCGGAGGTCGATGTGGGAGGCACCACCGCCAGAAGATGCGAGGCTGAAGCCGGTGCTGGAGCGCATCCTGGAGCTGCGCGAGTCCGGACTAACCTCTGTCATGGTGGTTGTGGACTTCCTGCGCCGTCGGCTGGCGCCTCTGCGAGAGTGGGCCCGGCCAAGCTGGTTCTACACTGGGCCAGAGGACATCACCAGGACCCAGATCGGCGCGAGCTGGGACCTGGGGCCGGCGGAGCTGCGGGGAATGACAAGGGTGATCACCGGAGTGGAGGACATGGGCCGGGCGGAACTCCCGTGGCCGGAGATGGCACTCTGCGCCAACCCCGACCGGGTGACCATCATGGCACGGCTGCCGGAGTTCGACGCCCAGGGGCCCGTGGACCGGCCGAGAAGCCGGAGTCCCGAGGCCTCCGAACTCCCCGGGTTGGAGGAGCTACTTGGCGAGGAGGCCACTGTCAGCTCAGCGCGGGCTGGCGACGGGGCTGCCGCAGGCAGCAGCCGCCGTGCCAAAGAGGAGGGCGCCTCTGAAACCGTCGTGGAGGTGGCGCCGGGGGACCGGGGAAAGCGTCCCCGAGCCCTGATTCTAGTGCCGGATTCTCCGCCGTCGCCGACGGCAGCGGCGGCATTCCCGGTGCTGGAGCCGCGGCTGGTGCGGATGGGGCCTGCGCCGGCGCCCGCGACCAGTGCGGCGGTACCTGAGACCCGTGTAGCGGCATCTGAGACCCGCGCGGCGGCGCCGCCGAGCCCCCAGTGGAAGAGGCGGCGGGAGGAATCCGGGCCGACGGCGCCGGACCCGGACTTCAGGCTCCCAGCGGCCAAGTGGCAGTATCGGTGAGTCTCCTTTCTTGCTCTTTCCTGGGCGTTTCTTGCCCGAACTGAGCTTTGACATTTTTCATCTGTCTCCCGTAGGCCGGCCGCAGGCGCCACCATGACGGAGAAGGCGCGGGCGCCAAGGCCAGGGCCGAGCCCGCTGGCCGTGTCGACGGAGGCGGGCACAGGAACGGCGGAGGCACCAATTGTCGTGGCGGCCACTAGGAGAGAGGCGGAGGCGGCGGCCGAGAGGAGGACGGAGCAATCGTCCGAATCCTTGGCGCCGGCGGAACCTACCTCAGGCGCGGAGAGCCCGGGGCGGATGACGGTGGAGGTGGACGTTTTGCCGGGGCCGGCGGACGGAGCGGCCGATGCGGGAAAACGGCCGCCGTCCGAGTCTTCGGCGCCGGCGGAGCCTACCCCGGGCAGGCAGAGCCTGGGGCGGATGGTGGTGCAGGGCCCTGCAGAGAGCTCGGACCCCCCGGAGGCAATCTGCGGGGAGGCCTGGGCCCCACCGGTGCCCGGCCAGCCCGCCGACCCCTTCGTAGCCGCCATCGAAGAAGTCCAGGCAGCGGTTGGGCGGCTGGGCACGGCGGTGAACGCCAAGGAGGGGGAGCTCGAGGCTGAGCGCGCTCGCCTGGCATCGGAGAAGGCGCAGCTGGCGGGCGCCCAGGAGGAGGCCCGCGCGGCGGCCGCGCGGGAGCGGAAGCTCCTAGAAGACACCCGCGCGGAAGTCACGCGGGAACAAGAAATTTTGAAGACCGCGCGGGCAGAAGCCGCGCGGGAATGAGAAGACGCCGCCCGCCTGGCTGAGGCGTCGAGGCAGCAAGCTGCCGAGGCCCTTGCCAGGATGGGGCAGGCGCAGGAGAGGGAGGTGGCAGTGGCAGCTCGGGAGCAAGCGGCGGAGGAGCGGCAAGCCGAGCTGACCCGTCGGGAGGACGCAGCCGAGAAGACGCGTGCCAACCTCCAGTGTTGGGAAGACGACCTCCAAAAAATCAGAGAGGACATCTGCCGCTGGGAGGGGGACGTCTCCCTTCGGGAGGTGGATAATGAGCTGTCGGCGGCGGACCTCGGCGCTCGGGAGGATTTGGTGGCCCGGCAGGAGGATGTGCTGGCCCGGCGGGAGGGCGAGCTGAGTCGCCGAGAAGACGAACTGAGTCGTCAAGAGGGCGAGGCTGCTGCGGCGGCAGCCGCCGCTGCTACCAGGGCGGAGGAGAACGCAAAGCACGAGGCGGAACTAACCGCCCGTGAACGCGCCTTATCCGAGATGGTGGCCAAGACGAAGCAGGCTGCCGGCCCCGCAGCCGTTGGCGGTACTTCCGATCCGGTAGGGGACCAGGGACTTGAGGCGCAGCTGCGGGTCGCCAAGGAGAAGCTCGAGACTGCTTTTGTCTCGCGGGTCAATCTGCAGCATATGCTGGAGGACATACTCCGGCGGATGCGGTGGGCCGTAGAGAAGGGCGGTCTTGGGCGGCTTGTAGAAGACCAGAAGAGCGAGAGCCCTGCACGACAAGTGCTGGGGCTCCAACAGGTCTGCGAGCGCCTTGAGGCCCTGCCTTGGGCGGTCCAAGAACTTGCCGCCCGGGAGGGACGTGGCTTGGCACATGCAGTGGCCGAGCACGTCCTGGCCTGCTACCGAAGCAGGGACCCGAACTTCCCGCTGGAGCCGGCGCGGGAGGGAGTGGTCGAAGCTGAGGGAGAGGCCGCCCAGGAAGCGGTCCGGAGCACCGCCGCCGTGGTGGCGGCCGGCTTCAGGCGGGAGGTACCGCCGCCGCCAGCCCCCGGGGACGACTCAGAGGACTCAGCCGACGCCTCCGCTGCCGACTAGATCTTTTGTAGCTTTTTTCTTTCTTTTGTTGTCTTGATGAATGTAAATATAGGAGTGAACCCTTAGAAACGCTTTGTATATGCCTTGTGAATATAATGGCAGCTTTTCCTTGGGCTCACAACTCCAATTTCTCTGAGTGTTTGATGTTTCTTCTGATGTTTCGCCTTGAAGTCCCGGGGAGTACTCAGTCGGGCCGTTCCCGACCTTCCCATCCCAGAGAACGAAGTTGTCGCGATCGCTATTGTTGGCGCAGTCAGCCCTCGAGCTCTCGCGAGTCCGCATTGTCTAAGTTAAGAAACAAAGACACAAACTTCCTTGCCCAGGAGATAGATCAATCCAGCACGGAACACGCCGTGCCCGGTGAACACTTTTTCACTTCGCGACCACTCAGTTAGTAGACGGGAGACGCGTGCGGGCGAGAATGTGACCAAGAGTCCTCGTGGTCCGGTGGTGCCCGGGCTTAAAACGGACCAGACCGAGCACTGACAGCCCGCCCCCGAGGCCTGAGCTCCGGACTACTCGAGCAGCTCGAGTGATAGGATTACCCAGGGCACCCGAGGACTCGGTAGTGCTCGGGGTCCTTAAAAGCGGACCGAACACCATGACCACCACGAAGGGCTTCGGTCAGACATTACCGTACGCGCGGTACTCCTTTCTACAAACCGCTCTGTCGTTCCAGGAAAAAGTAGACACGCGGCAGGGTTTTGCGCGCGAGGAGATCACCTCACCGAACAGATTAAAGCACGAGAGCCCCCGAGAATGACTCGGGAACATAAATTTACTGAAAGCGGACTTGTCTGAATATAACCACTCACCGGACAGCTGTCGGCCTTCCGGGCAACCGATCCAGGAGGGGTGTGGTTCCGAGCTCGGGGTGCCCGGGGACTTGGTTCTTTCAGCGGAGCGCCTGAGCGCCCAGAGGCATACGAGGCTCCCGGGGTCAGGTGACCTCGACCACTCATACCTAAGTGGTAGGACCACCCGAGGACCCTTGGGGCCGACCAGAGACCGGAGCATTGAAGCCCTCGCAGTCGAACTGCTCGTGATTGCCAGCCTGTGACTTAAGAGAGAATATAGAATTTCTTTGTCTGGTGCGCTCTGTTAGTTCGGTACTTGTTATAGACTGCTCTCGTTTTCGACCCGAGACCTCTTGAATGCCCAAACCGGTGGACAAGAGCGGACAGAGGCATAACCCAGAGGTCCTATGGTTCGGTGGCGCCCGGGTATGACAGACCAGACCGAGCACCAACAGCCCGCTCCGGGGGCCTGAGCTCCGGACTACTCGAGCAGCTCGAGCGATGGGATTACCCAGAGCACCCCGAAACTCGGTAGTGCCTGGGAGCCTACCATGACACCGAACACCACAGCCTACCATGCCGGACATAAGTCAGCGGCGACTGCTCGCATGCATACCGATTGGGATTCTTTTATCAGCGGGGAAAATGAGAGAGCGAACTTTTTCTCGCACAACCGAGCACCTCACCACACAGATTAAACATACGGAATCCAGAAAAATATTTCGACATAGCGATTGCCTATTGAAATACTGAATGTGCAATATTTACAAGGTTGGGTGACGGCGACTTACCCAAGGGGCGGAGCCCCCGGACTGCTTGGGCGGGGGGAAGCCCCCAGCCTGGTTGACCTGAGCCGCGAGCACAACCATCTACGGGTAGAATCGTCGGAGATGCTCGATGTTCCACGGGTTCGGGAGTGGCTGTCCTTCCTCTGTCGCCAACCTGAAAGAACCTGCCCGCGGGACCGCAATCACGGTGAAGGGACCTTCCCACATAGGGGACAGCTTATTCATTCCTTCGCGCGACTGGACACGTCGGAGAACTAGGTCCCCCACCTCGAGAGACCGGGCCCGGACATGGCGCAGATGATAACGCCGCAGACTCTACTGGTACTGAGCCGCCCGGACGGCGGCACACCGCCGGCGTTCTTCCAGGTAGTCCACGTCGTCGCGCCTTTGTTGCTCCTGCTCACCCTCAGAATACGCATGCACTCAAGGGGAGCCCAGAGTGAGCTCGGAGGGGAGGACTGCCTCGGCGCCATAGACGAGGAAGAACAGAGTCTCCCCGGTGGCGCGGCTTGGCGCAGTCCGATTAGCCCACAACACGGCTGGCAGCACGTCCTCCCATCCCTTCCCGTGCTTAGCGAGCACGTTATAGGTCCGGGTTTTGAGGCCCTTCAGTATCTCCGCGTTGGCGCGCTCGACCTGCCCGTTACTCCGAGGATGAGCGACGGAAGCGAAGCAGAGCTTGATGCCGAGGTCTTTGCAATAGTCCCCGAACAGGGCACTTGTGAACTGGGTGCCGTTGTCGGTGATGATCCGGTTCGGGACGCCAAAGCGGCTGGTGATACCGCGGATAAACTGGAGTGCCGTGTTTTTGGTCACCTTGATGACTGGGACCGCCTCCGGCCACTTGGTGAACTTGTCGATGGCGACATATAGGTATGGATAGCCCCCGATTGCTCGGGGGAATGAACCTAGAATGTCCAAACCCTAGACCGCGAAAGGCCATGACAGGGGAATGGTATGAAGAGCCTGAGCTGGCTGGTGAATCTGCTTTGCGTGGAACTGGCACGCCCTGCAGTGCCGAACCAGCTCGGAAGCATCCTGGAGAGCTGTAGGCCAGTAGAAACCTTGCCGGAAGGCCTTCCCGACCAGCGTGCGGAACGATGAATGGCCACCGCACTCGCCCTCGTGGACCTCAGCGAGAAGATCGCCGCCTTCTGCCCGGGAGATGCATTTCAGGAGGACACCTCCTGCGCTACGTCGGTAGAGATCCCCATCTACTATGGCATAGCGTCTGGACTGCCGAGCAACTCTTTCGGCAGACGCCTCATCCCCGGGTAGGAACTTTTCTTTCAAGTACCCTCGGATGTCAGACATCCACGAGGCATCTTGAGAACATTCGGCGAGCGCAGCGCACTCATCGGGAGGCGGCGCCCTGACGGGGCTTCCCACTGAGGGCACCGCCGGGGTCCCCTGAATTGAGTTCGAGGTTTCCCCTTCATCCTGTTCGGCAGGCAAGACGGAAGGCCGTGCGAGTCTTTCTTCAAAGACTCTGGCAGGGACGCGCGCACGTGAGGAGGCCTGGTGGGAGAGCTCGTCGGCCAGAGTGTTGTCACGGAGAGGGATGTGCCGCAACTCTAGGCCATCGAAGCGCCTCTCGAGCCTCCTGACCACAGCCACGTACGCCGCCATTTGAGGATTTGTGCACTGGTACTCCTTGGATACCTGGTTGATGACCAGTTGGGAGTCCCCTTTGACCAGGAGGCGACGAATCCCGAGCCCCACCGCAGCCCGGAGGCCGGCGATGAGACCTTCATGCTCCGCCATGTTGTTGGATGCGCGGAATTGCAACTGCATGACGTACCGGAGCTCTTCACCCGTTGGGGAGGTGAGAACCACTCCGGCCCCTGTGCCTTTCAGCGAGAGGGAGCCATCGAAGTGCATGACCCAGTACCTGGGCGCGTCGTGCCCGGGATAGGCAGAGATCTCTTCTGGGACGATGTAGGGGATGGGCGTCCACTCTGCCAAGAAGTCAGAGAGCGCCTGGCTTTTGATTGCCTGGCAACTGACGAAGTGTAGGTCGAACTCCGCCAGCTCTACTACCCATTTGACGACGCGCCCGGTGCCTTCCTGGTTCCAGAGAATGGGCCCCAGTGGATACGTGGTAACCACCGAGACCTTGTGCGCCTGGAAGTAGTGGCGCAGCTTCCGGGAAGCGACGAGCATGGCATAGAGCAGCTTCTGAGCCTGGGGATATCTTGTCTTGGCTTCCCAGAGGACTTCACTGACGAAGTACACCGGTCGCTGCACCCGGCAGGCCCAGACGGCGGCTTCACCCAGGGGGCTGCTGCAGCCCCCAGGCTCGGCGGCACGGTCAGGGCTGGCCGGGCACTCGGGCTCGACTCCCTGGCTGGGAGGAGCAGTGTGCTCGGGCTCGACCCCTTGCCCAGGGGGAGCCGCGAGGACAGGTGAGTGGTCGGGGGCCTCTGGGAGCTGGGACCCAGCACCCGGCCCTGAACACTCGTCGCGCTCCACCACCAGCACTATGCTCACGACCTGAGGAGTGGCCGAAATGTAGAGCAGTAGGGGCTCACCTTGAGAGGGAGCCACCAGCACGGGCGGCGAAGTGAGGTACTTCTTTAAGTCGCGGAAGGCCTGCTCGGCCTCCGGCGTCCAGTCGAAACGACCGAACTTCTTCAGAAGCTTGAAGAGGGCAGCCGGCGAGACGCTGGACCTCCTTGAGTCGAGCCGGGGGTCACATCTGCTCGATGGCTCGGATCTTCTCTGGGTTGACCTCGATTCCTCGGCCAGAGACCAAGAAACCAAGGAGCTTGCCCGCCGGTACCCCGAAGACACACTTCTCCAGGTTGAGCTTGAGGCGGGTAGAGCGGAGACTGTTGAAAGTCTCGGCAAGGTCCTCGAGCAGGGTGGCGCGGTCTCGGGTTTTGACCACGAGATCGTCGATGTAAGCTTCGACGTTGCGGCCAACCTGCGAGTCAAGGGTAATACGAATAGCGCGCTGGAAGGAAGATCCAGCGTTGCGCAGGCCAAAAGGCATTGATATGTAGCAATAAGTCCCCACCGGAGTGGTAAAAGCAGTTTTTTCCTCGTCCCCCACGGCCATGCGAATCTGGTGATACCCAGAGTTTGCATCTAAAAAGCATAAAAGATCGCATCCTGCAGTTGCATCTACAATTTGATCAATGCGAGGTAAGGGGAAGGGATCTTTAGGGCAAGCCTTATTTAGGTCGGTGTAGTCCACGCACATGCGGAGCTTGCCGTTGGCCTTCGGGACGATGACTGGATTTGCGAGCCAGTCGGGGTGAAGGACTTCTCGGATAAATCCGGCTTTGAGGAGCTTGCTGACCTGCTCGCGGATAAACTCCTGGCGCTCAGGCGCCTGTCGCCGGACCTTCTACTTCACCGGGCGAGCGTCCGGACGGACTGCCAAGTGATGCTCGATCACCTCCCTAGGGATCCCGGGCATGTCGGACGGTTGCCAGGAAAACACGTCTACGTTAGCCCGGAGGAAGGCGACGAGCGCGCTTTCCTATTTGCTGCCCAGGTCACCGCCGATCCGGACGACCTGGGTAGCGTCTTCGCCCACCACGACCTCCTTCGTTGGAACAGAGGCGTCGGCGGCGAGTCGGGGTTTGGATGAAGAGGGTCCCGGGCCCCCTGTAGAGCCATCGACCTCGGCCTGTGCTGAGACCAGAGCCATGTATGACTGCTCAGCGCAGGAGACGGCGCCGCTGGAGTCGGCGATCACGGAGATGGGGCCTGCGGGGCCTGGCATCTTAACCGTGAGGTATGCATAATGCACGGCCATCATAAACTTGGCGAGCGCTGGACGCCCGAGGATGGCGTTGTAGGGGAGAGGGAGCTCCGCAACGTCGAAGAGGATGCACTTCGTGCGGAAGTTGTCCCGGCTCCCGAACGTCACGGGCAACTCGACCTGCCCGAGGGGCAGGGAGTGCCCGGGGGTCACCCCGCAGAAGGGGAGCGATGGCTTTAGGCGCCTGGAGGACACCTGCAGCTTCTCGAAAGCCTCCTTGGAGAGGAGGTTGAGGCCGGCACCACCGTCGATCAGCACTCTGCCGACCTTAACATTGCAGATAGTGGGAGACACTACCAGAGGTAGTCGTCCCACGGCTGCAGTACTGGCGGGGTGATCAGCCATGCTGAACGTGATCGGAGCATCCGACCACCTCAGGGGCCTTGCGGCCTCCTCGCTCGGGGTTGCTGAGCACACCTCACATCGCATGACCTTGATGCCACGGCGCGAGCAAGGCATGTAGGTGCCTCCGTCGATGAAGGCGACGGCGTGCTCGGGCTCCTGGAAGCCGAGCTCGGTGTTGTCGGGGGCGACCTCAGCATCGCCTCCTCCGCGGGACTCGTCGCGCTCCCTCTGGCGCTGCTCCACGAGTCCTTTGACCGTACGACACTCCGTGAGGTCGTGCCATCTGGTCTGGTGTATGGGACACCATTTACCTGGCTCGGGCCCTGCGGGAGCAGGGGCCCTCGCTGGAGCAGGAGCTCGGCCGGGGGCCAGGGCTCTTGCGGGAGCCGGTGCCCTAGCCGGTGCCGGGGTCCTCATGGGCACGGGGGCCCGAGGAGGAGCCCTAGTAGGGGCCCTTGCGGGACGTCGGTCGACGCCCGACCGGCGCTCTTGCCGGCAGTCGGGCTCTTGCGGCACCCTATGAGCGAGGACCTGGGTCGGCTCAACGGGAGTGGCCTCGCACTTCCTTCTCTTCTTCTTTTCCCACTTGTCGGAGCGGGAAGAACTTGGCTGGTCGGAGGCGGGGCGAGGAGCATGCCACGCCCTGGCCTCCGCAGCCTTAGCGCACTTATCGGCCAGTGCAAAGAGTTCCCCAGTGGTCTCGATCTCGTGCGTACCTAGCTTTTCGAGCATCCGCTCGTCGCGGACGACCTGCCGGAAAGCAACAATAACAGCATGGGGGGCCACTCATGGAATAGTGTTGCGAACCTGGCTGAAGCGCTGTATAAAGCGCCGCAGCGTCTCCCCTTCCTGTTGTTGGACGGCGTGGAGGTCGCACTCCAAGCCGGGGCGCGTAAATGTGCCCTGAAAGTTGGGCACAAACTGGTGGCAAAGGTCATCCCAGGAGCTAATAGACCGTGGGGGTAAGTTCATAAGCGAAGAGCGGGCAGAGCCCCTCAAGGCAACATGAAAATAGTTTGCCATCACCTTTTCGCTGCCTCCGGCCACTTGGACGGCCGTTGTGTAGATCTGGAGGAACTCGACGGGGTCGATGGACCCGTCGTACTTCTCCGGCAGCTCGGGGCGGAACTTGGAAGGCCACCTGACCCGGCGGAGCTCGGTGGTGAAGGCACGGCAGCTGGTGCCGTACCCGCAGCACGAGTAGGGGTCCTTGGTGGCGAGTGGCGGCGAGCCGAGGACTCCCGGTGGCCTTGGGCCGGGAGAGAGGAAGCTTGGTCCTCTGCCCCGACCCCCTGCCGGGTCTCCCGCTGGCGCTCGAGAGTAACTCGGGTATCCTCGTGGCCCCTCCGCTCGTCAAGGCGCAAGCGGAGGTCCCGGACTTCGGACACGGTCAGGGGGACGGCACTCCGCTTGGAGGCCCCTCAGCCCGTGTGGACGTTGCCCGTTGAGGAGCCGGCTCTGGCGGCACCACGCTGAGAGGTGGTGCGAGGACTCCCGGCCTGCACCTGGCGACGGGCAGTGCCAACCAAAGCGACGACATCTTGGATCCACCATCCTTCCGGAGTGTTTGGTGTGGCTTGAACGGGCGGGTGCCTGAGGAGAGCATGCGCTGCAAGCAGCGCGCTCCCTAGGCCGGCCTCGCTGAATGCGAGCCTGCGCCGAGGTGGCACCCGACGCGGTCCAGAGGCGGACCTAGTGGCCGGGGTCCCGACCTCCTGCTGGGGGCCGGAAAGTGCATCGGCAGCGGTGGTGGCGGCCCTACTGGGCCCAGCGCCTTGATCCCCTTGAGCGGGAAAAACCGCGCACGTGGATGGCGGCTGCTGCTGGAACGCAGCAGCGACTGGGCTCTCCCGGGCGTCGGGCAGCACTCCATCACTGGAAGTGGAGCCGGAACGCTGGAGACGGTGCCCACCAGCCATCTTTTCCTGTGGAAAAAAGCAAAAACAAACCAATCCTGGGATATTCCCCCCTACCTGGCGCGCCAGCTGTCGGAGGATGAACTCTTGTCGCAAGGATCCCGAGAGACCCCTTTTTAAAGATTCGGCCGGGGGGATGATCCTGAACGAGCTCGTCGGGGAAATAAATAGGAACGGAAATAAATGCGGTGGTTGGTGGTGGGGGATGATCGAACTAGTGCAAAAAAGATGGATGCACCGGGGTTTAGACAGGTTCGGGCCGCGCGGGGGTGTAACACCCTACTCCTGTGTGAGTGCTATATCTTTCCTTTAAGGGAATTCTTTAAGGATGTATCTGGTTACAAGGGTGTGCTGTCTACAGAGAGCTTGAGGCTCCCGGGTTCTAGCTTTGCTCGAGCTTGTTTGTGATGTTCTTCGTCTCTTGATCTGGGCTTCGGGTGCTCTGACAGGGTTTTTAGGGGTTTTCGGGGTTTTTTGGGGTTTTCGGGGGTTTTCGGGGGTTGTCTTTATGTGTTCTCCATCCTTTCCTTTTATAGGCGCACCGACCTCGACTTATCCTGAATGGGAAAGAGGGGGCGCGAGTGCCAAGGCGCCACGGAGAAAGGCGTCATTATTCCGTCTTGGCGAAGTGACAGGGGAGGTGGAAAAATGCGGCGTGCATCCGACCACCCACCACTGTGGATGTCCTCCGGCGCCATTAAGAGGGCCCACTGGGCAGCCACAGAGGAGCCCGGTGCGCCCACCCTGTCTTGTTCTTCTGCCAAGGCAGGGTGGCAGGCGGAGCGCTTCGATTCTGGCAACGTTATCCCGAGGCACCCGGATGAAACGGGACGGGACCCGTGCATTTAATGGACCCACGCCCCCCTGCCAAAGCATGGCAGGGTCTGACACTAGGGCGTGGGCAGCTGAGAATGTCAGGATGTCAGGATGTCAGGCCGCGCGTGCCTATTAAATGCGGCATTGGGCCTTTGACTGGCTGACACCCCGACGATGGGACCCTTCGGGTCGTCGGACGATCTTGCGCGAACCTTCGGGGAACCGAGTCCTCGGGGGCTGCCACGTGCAGCCCCGAGCACTCTCTCCCGAGCACTTGGGGGAGACCTTCGGGGAAACGAGTTCTCAGGGGCTGCCACGTGTAGCCCCGAGCACTCTCTCCCGAGCACTTGGGGGAGACCTTCGGGGAACCGAGTCCTCGGGGGCTGCCACGTGCAGCCCCGAGCACTCTCTCCCGAGCACTTGGCTGTTTGGATCATCGGGGGACTACAATACTTGGGGGTAAATGAGAACCCTTTCGAGCACTTCTTTCCCGGTACTTGGACTCTGCGGATCATCGGGGAACTGGGGTGCTCGGGAACCAGAGGCTGCGGCCCCGAGCACCTTCTCCCGGGACTTAGTTTCTTCTTATCCTGCAGGGTGGACCTCGCGGGATGGTGACACGTGGTGGATGGCCGGCCCGGTCTCGGGACTCAGGGACCCCTGGTTCCTAATACACCGACATACCTGATAATGTAAGCTACCATTGCCCTTGTCATTTTTAGTTTTGCTAAATTCGAGACATGATTATCCTTGTTGAATTAGTTTACAACAGTAAGTATTAAATTGCAGGTTTGACTTATAATAATCGCTATTACTGTTGCGTGCAATTCTTTTACATCAAGTGTGTAATTTGTTTTTTCCCAATCTTTTTGTATCCATATATTTCTAGATATTCTTAAGTACTTGTTTCATATATTATCTTATTCTATTTTTAGGTCATAGATGATTTATGTGGGTTGTACCAAGGTTTTTGTGATCATGGGTTTCTTCCCCCAGACCATGGTCACGATCATCACACCCGGTTTTAATGGACAAAATCAGATGCGGCTTATGTGTGCTCAGGATATGCAACACACATGACGTCACAGGTGAAGTAATAAAAACAATACTTTTATGAATAAACGTTAAACTCTTACAGCAATTGATATATATTGTCTTCTATGAAGATATCTGTAGCGGAACAGAAGCACTATTGCCCAACAACACCGTAGGCAACCGACCGGGGGACACACACCTAGAATGTCACAATCTCGTCTTGATAGTCTTCAACATCTTCACTCACTGAGCAGCATTACACATGTCGTATGGCATAGGAAAAATAGTGTGAGCACATAACGCGCTTAGCAAGTGTGGGAAAGATAATGATATGTAGGCTAACACATGGTATATCTGCGTTAATGCGAGTAAAGAAAATAGTAATGTAATTCAAAAGCATTAAGTAGTTGTTAAGTGAATATACCCTAACAACCTGATAATAAACCATCTAAGGTTAACCATCCCATAAACCATAACCAACTAGTACCCTTATATTATACCATCACCATCTAATCAAGTGAGGATCCAAGTCTCCAATAACCGAGGGCACGACTATTATAATATTTTTACACTCCGCAGAGGTTGTCCAACTTTTAGCCACGAGTTGTGATATCCATGTTGCCATATTAGCTAGACACTTAACACACGTCAGTGGTGTGCCGCTAAGAGATCACTACGAAGCATTGTCCATCAATTAGGTCCTGGTACCCCAACAAATGCCAGCCAGGTATCTAATTGATATGCTAAGCCTTACCCATATCGACCTTATGTTTGAATGATATTTCATGGGTTGTCACTCCTCGAACCAGTCCTTATATGTGACACTTGGGCAAAGATTATCCAACAGGGAAATAACCAACAAAACCTAACACCTTTTCTTGGAACATATCCACAAGCTCACCACTAGAACCATCATTATCAAACCAACAAGGAAATAATCAACAAATTTCTTGGAACGTATCCACGAGCCCACCACATGAACCACCATTATCAAACCAACTCCTTGCCCAAGTACTAGGGTTCCATATTACTAAAACAAGTTCATCATCACCATTGCATATATCCACTAAACATGTATATGACACTTCTCAACATCCCAAAAGCATGACTAAGCAATTCTATCCAAGAGACTCATATCAACTACCACTTAGGCTTCAAGGAATGTAAAGGAAGAATTAGGTAAACCCTAACATATGTGACTACCCATCAAGTTTATAGACATTGCATGCAATTTTGTAAAATAAAACATTTAAAACATATGTTCAAGATGATTAAGGACACTTTCCTTTTACCCAATGCTGCTCAGTGTTGTCGAAATCTTAGTCTTGAAGTCCCTCGAACTGCTCCGGAACATTATCGACTAATCACGAGAACTACCGACAAACAACATAAAGAAAAACACAAATAAAAATATACCAAACATCATTAAAACACTTTAAAACACTATGGTTGGATAGGTATGATTTTATAACATTTAGATGCAAGAAATGTCTAAATCGAAGTTAAGATGAAAAGATAATAGCTTTCGGGAGATAGATTAAACTGAAGAGGAAATGCTGATTTACCGAAACTATCTTCCTATGGGAAAAGGATTTATTTCACAATCACTACGTCAGGCTTGACAATATCATTGTGCAAGATTCAAGAAGTGTAGGATAGACCAGACTTCGCTGACTAGGCTAAAGAGAATGATGTGTTGTTGATTTGGCATGCTATGCAAGTACCATCTTGGATTAAAGAAAGGGTACGCTGAGATCTAGTCTCAACCACCCATGATGGATCAAATGGCTAGAGGTTGCGTTTTTAGGTTAAGGATACTATCGGTGACTCTGTGTAGCGGCAGTGGTTCGGGTTTTGTCGGAGATGGCGATCGAGTGCATAGCCACTGACATCGATATCGGGCTTCAATGGTGTTTTAGTGAAACTAGGGGAGCATAGTGTAGAACATGGAAAGACTAACTCAGCGCTATAGTTGGTTTTGGAAGGGGTCATCTGAGGTAGCAGCAAAACAACGATGACTGCTACTAGGTTTGGTGGTGATCACGAACAAACGCAGCAACGAAGATGCCCGAGTTCCCCGAGATTAGCTATGAAATTTAAGAAATCATCTGAATAGAGACGTTCATATTTCCTGGGAAAATAATGCTACAGCATGGGATTCGGTAGATCATCCCCTGAGAGGAAGAACGATTAGCAGAGATGAGATAAGTGACGGTTGCGATATGCTGTGGTTGGCAATCGCATTCCGATCGTATCACTGCACAAACGGCGATGGGATCCTAGGGTCACGTAGAATACTCGATAGGACACGTTGTGACGTGGTTGGTGCATCCATAAGGCTTTTGTATTGACGAAGAATGCGAATGCAAATCCGGTGCGCACGCAGGACGCGTCTAGAAATTGGACAGCGGGTATGTCGATCTTTATTCTAGTAGTTTGCCTGATGTACTGGATGACCCTGTTGGTGAGGGCATGGGCAACATCATGGTTCATGCACTGGTGAAAGGGATTGGCTATTTGACCACTGGTCAACCGGGAACGTTGATGCCAATCGGTGATGGCGTGACGGTCCGCGACGGCCACGACCGTGGCGGCATAGATCGGGCTTTAGCCGGAGATAAGGCTTGGCTAGGGACTTAGTATGATGGTAAAATAGGGGTAAGGAAGGAGAAGAAGGGGTCCTCACCTTACTTCGATGGTCGATGAAGGAGGATTCACGGAGAAGACGACGTAGCGCATCACGGGCGGTGGCAGCGACGGCTCTGGCGAACGGCGACGCACAGATAGGGCAGCATCGATGTCTAGGGATTAGGGTGTGGAATAGGGATAGGAGAGGGTGTGCAACTCCAATTTATAGGGCTAGGAGCAGCTGGTTGAGGTGGAGTCCAAGCCGGACACGAATCGGGTTCGAGTTCGAGTCAGTTAGGATTTTCTTTTTCGCAGCTCTCTATTCCAAGGATGATATCTTTATCGTTTGGACTTCAAATTGGATGTTTATAGAATCTAAATTGTAGTACTCGAAAAGATCTACAACTTATGTAGTCATTCAAACTTTTGAAAATGTCATCTTGATTTTCAAAAATACATCACAAGATAAACTGTTTGAACTTAGACTTATTGCGCACCACTGATTTCAGGGGCCATAACTCCTAGCTCCATTATCCAAAAGGGGACTTCCATAGTTTCAAATCGAAGCTCTTGACGAGACATACAACTTTGGTACTATCAAGATTTGCATTTGTGGCCGTTTTGAACTCCGAAACTTTATGGGAAGATGGGGTTGTCCATGACTCCGTGAAAATTTGCACATTTCGTGGATCCTTTGTGTTTGGGGTTTCTAGAAGACTTGTGTGCCGACCAAGAGCTTGGGCTTGGATAGGATTGGGCCCAATGACACTTTAGATATATCTAGGGTTTTAGAAAAGAAACTTTTACAGAGAAATTTGAATAGGGTTTGAATTTGAATTTAGATTTGGATAGAATTTGAGGAAAAGAAAATATTGACTTTAAAGATGGATTTGGGTAACATTTGAATTGGACTAGAGAATGATTAGGTATGACCAATGATTGAATAGATGATGAATCCAAGAATTTTGAATTCCAACCATTAAGACCCTTAACTTATTCACTATTGAGTTTTGTAAAAACCTTTTCAAAAGCTATTTCACTCAAAACATCAAAGAGAAAGAAAAGAAAAAAAACTCAAATGCATTTACTTGGCTCCTAACAAAACTCAGCATGCAATGCACACCTATTTTGATTGTTTGATTAAGAAATAGGTTTTAAACCTATTCTACTGGTGAAACTATCCAATAATTTTGGAAAATTTTAAAAAGTTGTACATTCTGAAAATCAAGGTGTTACAATGATCAATTTGTTTTCGCTATGTTCCACTACCACCATGATTCTAGTGCTAATACGCCTCTTAACTCTGAACATTTTTCTAATAATTTCAATAATTGGCATCGAAATATTAATGATGACGCTGATGAGAATGATAATTTGTCCAATGATCATTTGAATAAAGATATAATGCAAGAGTGAAAAGCAACAGCTACTGATCTGCTTTCATCTCATGGCACATATGGTCAATCTGATGCTAATAATGACACTTCTCAAGCTATTGTCATAATTCCTTTAGATAACACTACATCTAAACGTATTTATTTTAGTTCACTTGTTTTTTGTTTGCAACTCTTTGAAATCAATTTACTTTTTTTATAACTTATTTAAATTTAGGTGAAGTTTCTAGTCCAAAAAAGAAAAAGGAAAAAGCAATTTTGAGTCATCAGTCTTCAAATTCTGTTGCTTCTAAAACTCGACATCGACTTTGTCAAAGACTCGGGAAATCTCCTTTGAGCCAGCCTATCAATAAGGTTTGTGATGTTTAGTTCTGTGTTCTTTTGTAACATTTTTTTAATTCATGTATAACACACCTTACTTGTCCCAATCATTGTTGTGCAATATATATGCTCATGTGAATTTCAATATTTTCCTTTAGTGAAATTTTATTTACAAATTGTTTTTTCCCTGCAGCCTGGTGGCCAAGGTAGCAAGGAGAATCTAGTTGCTGTTGAAAAGGCACCTATTGGAGTCTCAAAAGTTCCCAAAAAGCAGCAAACTATTATAGAAGCATTATATGAAGTAGATATGATGCATGATGAATATAATCATGCTAAAAAAAGGAAATGTTAGTGCAGCTAAAGTTGTAAGTTTTTTTTTTAAAAAATTGATATGAATTTGTATATCTATTAGTGTTTCTTTTTGGTAGCATAAGGTGATCATTTATTTACCTCTTTTTTATTGTTAGATTTCTAAGAAGACTAAGATTAAACAAAGTTGTGTTGCTCTTGTTATAAATCAATCTGGACGCGATGAAGTTAGTGAAATATCTAAGTCTGCATCTAGTATGAGAAATGAGATTGCTCAGGATTCTCCTATTGCAAATGTTCATGTTACTGATAATGTTAAAGTACCAGTACATGAGATTGTTCATGATATTGATAATATTAGCTATTGTACTAGGTCTTGAGATTGTTTATGGTACTAAAAAATACCAGCACAAATATTGTTCATGTTAGCTATTATATGTGTATTCTCATTTAATTTTTTTAATCTTCAGGAAAATGATAAGGTTGAAGTACTAGCACATGAGATTGATGTTTCTAAATCTGGTTCCTAGAACAAAGCTACTGCTTCTGATTTGGGGATAAGAGTTAGATTTTTATTTCACTTGCTTATTTTGAACTCACCATTTTCTTCTTTTACCTGCATTTCAACTATATTTTGGTTTGTAAATATTGTTTTTCATTGAGGTGCATTTGTTAAACTTCAAGGACATTCAAGTAAGGAAGCTCCTTATTTTAACTCCCTATCTGTACCTCCATTTCACTTATTTGATGATGAAGATGATCTAGGGAATTTTGTAAAAGATCATAATCTTAGGCGTCCAGTCGGTTCTACTGGTCTCTCTACTTCTCATGCATCTTCTATGAACGCTAAGAGTTGTGAATCAAACATTGTAACCTTCAAAGATCCTGCGAATGCTACTTTAAATGTGTGTATTCCTTTTCCTGTAAATTTTCAATTGACTATGTTTCATTTGTATATTTTTAAGTGTAACTTTCTCTCATAATTTACTGATTTTAATTAGTAACAGTTTTTATTTTCCACATTGAAGCCTCAAGCTCCTACTAGCTTTCAATATTTGCCTCAAAGTGAAGAGCATTTGTTTTCCCATTGTATGAGAGGTCCACGTAAGGATGATGGTGAATTTGTGCACATGTGTCAATCTCAGTATAGATACTCAACACAACAGACGTGTAATAACCTCAATGTGAAGGAGGTTAGTTTATCTGATTGTTTTCTTTTTATTCTCTTTATAAAGAATCTGTCATTACCTTTTCTGCTAGTAACATGAATTTTTTTAATTTGTAGGATACTATATGGATGCAAACTCTTCCTTTCATCAGTGATGAAAGTGCTGGCCATCCAATTGAATCCGTGCCAATTGCTCTTGTCAATAATAAAAGGGTTTATGTGAATCTTGTAAGTTTTAATTTCATTGTGAACTACTACTAGATCTATTTTTTTTTATTTCAGTTCAAAATATTTATTTTGTCTATCATGCTATCTATTATAACAGAATCAAGAATCTAGTGATGAAGTTAGAATTGTTCGAACAAAAAATTTCTCTGACAAATGTTCTAAAATGTCAAATGACTCTGATAAGTTCTACAATTTGTCCTCCAGTAGCAATGATGGTGGTGTTGGTAGTGGCAGTTCTTCTGGAAAATTAGCAGTTCATCGTGGAAAGAGAATTAGAGTTACTAGCAGATTTAAGTGCTCTCTTTAGATTACTACGGCAAAAGATAAAATTATCAATAAAAGATGTTAATGTGTACAATGTTGTTTTAAGACTATGGTAGAGTCAACATGAACTATAAGTTCTCCTTCTCTCAATTTATGTATGTACTCTTATATATAATTTTCATATATTTGTAATCAGTAGTTATATTTTGCTTATTTTGATATAGGAAAATTGCAATTGACTATAAGAGAGTGAAAGTAAATTTCAGCTCCCTTGCAAATTCTCTTAAACCTGGCAAAAATGTTCAGTATTTTGTTGCCAATGCCCTGTGCAAGAAGATATTCAATTCTATGCATCCTCGTGAATCATATAAGCACTAGTTATACACAAAAGTTGGTGTAAATACCTTATAATATTGTATCCTTTTCTATGGATCATTTGGTTGTTAATTTTATATTCTTATCAATGCACAACTATATTTGTACCTTTATGATTGTTTGATGAATAATTTGTCATATGAGAAAAAGAAGGGAGACCTTAAAGACAATGTTATCAACTACTTTAAGGGTGCAGGAGCGGCCAGGAGATTATATTCTTCAAATCTGGTACAATTTACATATCAGCTAACTTTAAATTTTCTATGTTTTAGTTTTCTGTTTCTTTGCATAGTCAAGGATTTTTGTCTCATATGTACCAGAAATATGTATCTGCTCTAGATATAGAAAAAATTATGAATTGTCTCTATATTTTTTAGTCTATGATTTTTCATGTTTTATGTAATTCATTTTGCATTTTTTTTTCTGCAGATGTATTTCCCTATTAGTTATGAAGGACATTAGTTCATGGTTGCGGTGCATTTCAAGGACAGAAAATTTGTTATTCTAGATTCATATCAGTGTGATTTTGGCAAGTATTCAGACTACCATAGGAATTTCAAAGCCATCTTTATGAGTTTAAGCTATTCCTTGTTTTATACCATTTTCAGTTCATCTGTGTGGTATCATGAAATTTTAGTGATTGTATCTATTTTTTAATTATATTTAGATTCCTAATTTCTTTAAAATTTGGAAAGAGACTAAACAAATAGAAATAGGATTTGATGGATATAAAACTATTTTTGCTATATGTCCATCAACATTCTATCGAGCATGTTCTCTTCTCCATCTCTCGTATCTATATGTATTTGAGCTTTTTATACTAGACATTTCACAGAGTTTCCCACTTCATTTCATTTAGAGAGGATGTTGGCATTCTCATCATGAAATTCCTAGAGCTTTGGGAACCATTGGTCAATTTTACAAGTTTTCTCAATTAGGCATACCAAACATTTGTATCAAGTACATAAATAAGATGATTTTCCATGATTCTAATACTAAACATGGTGCCATTGATTTAGTGAAGCAATATGATCCTGAGGTATTGATATTTGGTTAACGACTTGAAATTACCTATTTTCACCACATATACGAATTTTTTTGTAAATGAATGTATCTAAATTTTTTTTGCAGGTTTATGCTAAATATTTCCAAGACAAGTCGATGTAATGAATGTAGTCATTTCTTTAGAGAAGATGTTTAGATTTTTGATGTAATTATGTTGCTGCAATGGTCAATGACTACGCTTATTAGCTTGTAAATATGTTGTTCTCGTGTGCTGATGGTTGGTACTAGTCATATATATGTTTGTGTTACTATATCTATTTTGTACTTTGTTGATTTTACTTTCTGCTGATGACTTGAAATTATTTGTTTCTCTTACAATTAGTTGCAAGCTTCCTAAATGTCATCTTTTAGTTACTAACCGGATGCAGATATTTGTTGGCTTGAATATACTCGCGCACGTGTAGATATTAGTGATACCTTGTCCAGCTGATGCTACTTCATCCTGAACCAGGGATGCTTTGTTACTTACAGGTTAGTCCATAGCCTTTGCTAGTTATGGCTGAATTTGCACTAGAATTTTGAGGTCGTAAGTAGTGCTGTCCTGACTTTGAAATGCCTTGTCTCTTAGACGCCACCTCTGTTTCGGTTAGGTGACAAGGCAAAAATCTGAAATAGTTCCATACTCTATCATTGCTTTGAATCATTGACATAACATACATAATCTATGAGTACTGAAAAAATTCGCAGTAGTATAAATATATTTTTATGCTTCATTACATCTAGTACATAAATTGTTCATCTAAAGTTTGTTCTTGGGTTGTAGTCTTCTTGCTCTTGTTTGCTAGTGCTACTATTGGTGGTGTTTTGGATCTCTCCTGCAAATCAAATTCATGTAGCTTTTTATACTTTCTGCGTTGTGAACTGAATCAAAGACGCTTACTCATTTACCTTTATTAGTGGTTGTTGTTTTCCTTTTTCTTCCTTTTTTGAGGTACTAGTGGTAGTGTAGCTTGTCACAAGTTTGTATATTATGGACATCACTTTGGCAATAACTACTGTGATTTCTTTATTTTGTTCTCATAATCTCTAGTAATCCTACATTTCTTCTAACAATTGCTAGCCTTCCCTTTTTTTTTAGCATAATCTGGGTCCTGAATCTCGATTGTTGTTGATGGGCCAGCAGAATTGATGGTAGATTATGATATTTCTTCTTTCTCTATCATTTCATTCAACTTGCTTTCCATTCTTTCAGCTTGCAAGTCCACAAAGTCTTGTCAACAATTTGTTGAACTTGAGCTGGCTACTGGTTAATTCTATTTCTAGTAAAACTGTTTGTCTATTGTCTTCTTTTATCTCCTTTAGTTTCCATCTACTTATGAAATATTTGTCATGTAGCACATAGATGTTCAAGTTCTGTAATACTTTCAGGATATGGGAGCACAGTAGTCCAGCCTTTTGGAACTTGCAGCAAAAGTAGCTGTAATCATTTTGAGGCAAGTTTAGCGTCACTATAAACTCTCTTGTTTTAAAATCTTTTTCTCTGTGTTGTGGTGCTTTGAAAACTGCATATCTACTATTTTTCTATATTTCTTCATATATATATGTAGTTGCTAATTTAATTTCATGCTGGAATTCAAAGAATTTTTTTTTTGTTCAACAACCTTGCAGCTTGTTTTTGAAACTCATATCCCGACATGAGGAACGCCATTGTTCTCCTTGTAAATCTTGTGTCCTCTCGTTCTTCTCACTTGTAGCTGCTATTATTTTGAATTCATGCATAAACCTCATAACATTGTATGTAGTCCAACATCTAATTTGAATAGTGCGTTTGTGCCCTCACTTCTAGCCGGTGAGTTGACAAATGGATAGAACTCCTTGTTGAAGTAGACAGGCACAAAGTTTTCTTTGATTTTTCACATCTCCTCCATATACTTGAACCCTATCACATCATATTTTCTTGGCAAATCTGTATATAAGGCTTCAAATTCTTGTTATGTCAAAGAATTCCTTAGTGTATCAAAGAGATCATCATATATATATATATTTTTTTCCATTACAAATGTCCTTCGTCCTCTTTTTTTAGCTTTCTTAGCTATGTGGAAGTAACAATTCCGATAATTTGTGTTTGAGAACTTATTTTCTATAGTAGCTCTGATTGCTTGATCTCAGCCTGTTATTATAGATTTTGGATGCTTCCCTCCCATGCATTCCAAGAATTTTGAAAATATCCACTCAAATGTTGCAATTGTCTCGTCTTGTAGGAATGCACAACCGAATAAGCAGTTGTCTCCATGGCCAATCACTCTAACAAAAGGTGCAAACTTGAGGTTATACTTGTTTGTGTTGTATGTTGTATCGAAGCTTATGAAATCACCATACTCACTGTAGTACCTTTTGCTGTTTCCATTTGCCCAAAATATATTTCTCATTTTATTTTTGTCATCAAAGTCAAAAGTGTAGTAGAACATTGGGTCTTCTGCCTGCATTCTTGAAAACCATTGCATCGCTTGTGCCATGTCATTATCTGATGTTTCTTTCCTAATCTTTGTCTTGAGGTTGCTGACATGTTTCTTGTCATATGGTGTTGTTCCCCCTCTTATATAAGACAAGATAGCTATTATCTTCCTATCTTGCAAATTCACTTTGCTAAATGTTCTCACAAGTTTCTTCTCCATATCAGTCATTTTTGTCTGTGACCATAAACAATTCTTTTGGTCTTTGACCTGAAAAGGGTGGTTATTCTTTAGATTGATCCCTATTATTGTCCACATCCCTCCTCATAATTTAGCAATCATTTTTGCTGGGCATTGTGTACGTACCAGTGCACTTGTCTTCCTTATGTTTGGAACTAGATTTGGTGTCAGTGGTGTTGCATTCTTCCTCTTTTTACCTTTTCTCAATGTCTAAACACCTGTAGCTTCAAAATTGTTTTGATTTGCAGTTTTCCTTCCAAACATGTCACACTTGTATGTCCTAGTGATTTTACCATAGTTTGGATCTTTCTTGTCTTGACAAGGGTATGTTGACTATTTGACTATGGAAAATCCTGGTATGAATGCATATTGATTGTAGAAACTATGAGCCTCTTTCTCTGTTTGAAGGCCATACCTAACTGATGGACATGCTTGGTTGCATGTTCTTGCGATAACCTTTTTGCTGCTGCAATGCTTTGACTTTCTAGTTCTAGAGCTTGCACTTAATCTAATTCATTGCCTGATTCTGAGTTAGTTTCATCATTTTTTGGTTCTTCTCCCTCATTGTGATCTACTCTTTCTTCATTTTCTAATCCATATATTTGCTATGCTACTGCTTCTGATGAAACATAGTCACTGTATGTTTCTTCTGTAAGTGAATATGTTTGCTCAAAGTTTGTGTTCATGTTGTGTAGTAAATCAGCGTGCATTGACAGTTGATCATCAAATCTACTAGTTGTCAAGTACAAGTTGTTTTCCTGCAAATAAAGGTAAAAATTCACAAAATATATCAACTTATAGATCATACTATTCTTGTCTCATACTGTTTGAATTTATACACCAGATTCTCTAACCTCATAGGCAATTGGTTCTTGTAGCAGTTGCATAAAGCTGTCAGTCATTGGCATATCAAGCTGCAAAAGATAAGTAATTCACCTTATAAGATGACAAAATTGCCTTTTTAAATTTTATGCTGCCACTTATTGTTTAGAATTAAATATTTTGTTAACACTATTTGCTGTTGTTCCATTCCTGTATAATATGACATTTGTTGCAAAAAGGCGGTATAACTTGTTGATCCTTGTGACTATATTATCTCACCATTTGAATGACTTATTCCCTAATTTGTAAATGTGTCACTACTTATTTAGGGGATATGGCAGACACACATATATATGATAAAAATTGCTTATTACTTTTATATAAATTGCACTTGAGAGACACTGCAATTAGTAACTATGAAACTTGCAATTAGTATTTTTTTTATCTTACCTCTAAAGTAGTTGTCATCATTTGTCTATAGTTGAAACTCAGAGTGCTTCGTACTTCCATTCTTTTATCACTTGTTTGAGATACCTGCATTATCATTTGAGGGGTTATTTGACATAATTTTTGAGAATTTCATTTTTTTTCAATGAGAAAATTGCATAACTTTGTTGTTACAATTGGTATAGAATAATAAGTGTAAATAGTAGAATTTTCTCTAACATTTTTAATTCTATTTTTCAGCTTATTGACAATGTAATGGCAGAACAAGAACCTGTACTCCCGAATCATTTAGAGTCCTATTTTGTTAGCCAATCAATCTATGTTGTTGTCTACAAAAATTGATATGTAAATTTTATGATAAAAACTTATTCAAGAAATTATAGAATTTTTACTACTTAGATTTACTTTGTACCTATCCATAATTTGTATTATAGAAATTATCTTGAGTTTCACTTAAAATTATATTTTGACTCAACCCTTGTAAGTATGAAATGTTTATTATACATCAATAATTCACACTAATTGATCCTGCAAATATTAACAAAAAAAATTGCTGGTTATACTAAATGCTAAAGCAATTACCTTCATATATTCTGCTGTACCTGCACTTCCTTTTTGAATGTTTATGTCCAGCCCTCATTGCAGATAATTTCATAAGTACACTTATGTCAAGAATTGTTTCAGTTCTCTGTATTGTATTTTGTAAGGGATTTTTGTTCGGCATGCTCAGAAAGTTGTGTATGTTCTAACTACAGAAAAAAATTTATTTACTTGTACATCATTTAATTGTCTTGTCCTATTTTTTCTATGTGTGTAATTCAGTTTAGGCATCGGTATGGGCACTCGGGAAACTGAATACAATAATATAGCATGATACTTCAATTTTGTAGGGAGAAGATAGATAGGAGGATGACTTGTTCTGGAATGCTGCTGTAGAATTGTAGATGAGCATGATCAGGTACTACATATCTTCATGCCATACATGATATCTATTGTAGACTACCTAAATGACTGAATAATATCTAGAACTAATTGACATCACTACTGTAAGGCCTAACATGAGAAAAGTAGCTGAATATGACTAAATAATGACTAGAATAAATTGTTTTAGTCCTTGGTCAATACTCAGTCAGGGATATTTGTCTGGCATGCACCAGGAAGTTGTATATGTCCCTACTATAGAAAAATATTGTTCACTCATGAATCAATTCTTTGTTAGTTTTTTCTATGTTTCTAGATTAGTGGAGTTCCATTTTATATTATAGCTAGTTGTCAGTGAATTTTGACTATCTTGTTCATGATCTGCATATCAGATTTCTATCATAGTTGTAGTTGTTTTGTGGTTTTCAAGTTTACTAACTGATTGACCATTTGATATTGTACATGTCATGCCTAAATCTAACACCAAGATCTATGTAGATCAATAATACTACTTAGCTACTACTCACATGAGCAACTTCCTAGTTTCAGTCACTTGTGATTTAGTGAAACATTGCAGAATTTGCTCATTGTAGGTAGGTGGCAGAATTGATTCTTTTATATATATGTTTTGCAATTTGTGGTTGCTCTATGCTGATTTCATTCATATATGCACTGCAGTGTGCATTTCTTAGATATTTATGCATTTAGTTTGTTCATCAATTTGACTATCTGTGATGCCTGCATTTAGTTTGTACAACAACATTATATGCATTGCATTCAGTCAGACATGCAGTGTTGTTGAAGATTAGTTCCTGACAATATGTCCGTAATTGAGCTGGGGTACCTTTGAGCTAAGGGATCGAGCAGGAAAAAAGATACGCGATATATATAGGTTTGGACCCCCAAAGAAGAGTAATACCCTACATCTTATGTGGATGATGCTGTATATAGATTGTCTCAAGTACAAGCAAGGTGGCTAAACCTAGTATAATGTAGTAGATCGTATCTAAACTATTCTGGGGTTGAAGTCGCAGAGTATCTCCAAAGCTAGGATCTTGGTGCTTGCGTCAAGTTGAGTAGGCGTTGATCTCTCCTCTCCTCCCCTCGGGGGTCAGGGTCCCCGCCTTATAAAGGGTTCCTAGCCGTAGTCAATAGGGAATCCTTCATCTTGTCGGTCAAGCTAAGATAGTCGAATCCAGCTTGCATACTAGTAGTACTTGAGTCGGTTAACCATATCAAGACCTTCCTAGTATAGGCTTTCGTGATATTTGAGTATATCAGGTCCTGTAGATTCAGATATGCAATATCTGAAGGTATCCATCAGGTATATGGCATACCCAATCCATTTATAGTATACTCCTTATATGCATATACCATATAGTTAGATATTCGACAGTAGTCCCCTAACTCTACTCAGTAGGTAGAATTTCCACAAGTGCCTACTCGAGTAATGCCATGTCTAAGCTTGGTAGAGCAAGGTAGATCAAGCTTGCAGTCAAAAGAATCGAGCAAAGGATTTCCTATTCTGAGTATCAAGTGGAAACACTACTGGGTTGAGCGCCCTGCCGTTGTCCATACTCAAAGCTCAAGAAAGCTCGAAAACTCAACTTCTCAACATTCATCTTTTGGTAGAGTTAAAAAGAAATCTCTGAAACTTGCCGTTGGGTATAGGCGCATTTAATGCACTTGAATGGGTGTGCAAAGATTTCGCATGACGCCATCACCTCGTCTGTCATGCCGAACAAGGCGGCACAGTAACGAGAGTATTTACAAAAGAAAACGTTAAGTACCAGGCTTTCTATTCGTATGAACCTAGTGTAGCGAAAATGATCCTATTAGGTCATGATTGTAATTTTAGTGATTAATGACAATACAGTCATTGGGACTAACATGTTTGTCAAGAATATATGTTAGTAGGTCCCATGGATGCAATACATCAAGAAGCCACCACAACCGGGACAAAGTTTGATTGGATTGGAAAAGTCCTAGGAAGATTTGCCCCACCGGAAGGTCCGGTGCAGAGGGGTTGAACTCACCAGAGCATTGTATCCAGAGGCAAAGTGAAGGCTGATGACTTCACTTGAAAGTTTGGTGCTCTGTGTGTTGAACTCACTAGAGTATTTCTGATAAAGGAGGAGAAGGCTAAGGACCTCACTGGATAGTCCGGTGATCTGCACATGGTAACACTGGAGTATTTCTTGTAGAGAAGAATGCAAGTGTAGAGGACTGAAGATCAACCCACAGGATGGTCCGGTGCTTGGTTTGTGCACATCGGACTATTATTTCTAGAGAGTCCCAAAATGAACATATGAACATAGGATAATCTGGTGAATTTGTCCGATGTTCAGTGAGTCGTCATAGGATAATTCAGTGCTCACAGATGAGTTTGAGTGAGTTCCAATGGCTCCTTTCTTCTGATGTATTCACCGGATGATCCGGTGCTTGTACTACTGTTATCACCGGATCATCTGGTGTTCACAGTTTTTCTGAGCCTGGGTGTAACACCCTAAAATTTTCAATTTTTTTAAATAGTTTAAAATTTGCTAGAATTTAAATAGGAGTTGGAAAAAAAATTTCAATAGAAAGAAATTAACTTCTAAATTTAAATTTCACATAGGTTATATATGTTTGATGCATTCATGCCTTCGTAGTTGCAATAGGTTTTTTTTATGTGGAAAAACTTTGCAAAAGATCTCTAGAAATCGCTCGTTCAAACCCCTATTTGAAACTAGCCCAAATTCATAAAAGAAAATGCATTTCAAAATTGTTAAAACCCTCCTTGGGTCGATTCTTCTCCCCCAGCCCATTTCCTCCTCCCACCCCCTCTCCCTTCCTCTCCCCGCGCGGGGGCGCCCGTTCCCTTCTCCCGCGATGGGTCTCCCGAGCTGGCCTACTGGCGTGCCTGAGCCGCCCCTTCCCTGCCCTATCTCGCTACCCGCCTTGCCCGGCTGGAGCCGAGCCACAAAACCCAAGCCGCCAAGCCGAGCCGCCCTGGCTCATCCCCTACCTTCGGCCGGTCGCCTCCCCTGCTGCCGCTGCGGTCTTCAATTCGGCATCACTCCCCTTCGCCTCCCCACTTGAGCACCAAGCCACCGTGCGCACATGCCCCTTACCCTCCCTTTCCCCTCTTCAATCGTGTGAAATGATCGTCGCTGCCATTTCTCCGCCCGCTCGGAGTTAAAGCCATTAACTCAGGTAATGAAGTTCGGCCGGCCCGTGCGTCTCTATGCCATCGAGATCGCCATTCTTTTGCGCACCCTATCCATCCAGCCCCGCCTCTTATTCTCTCTTGGCTTGCCGACGCCATTGTCTCTGGTGAGTAGTGCACCGCCGTCGCCATTTCACACCGCCGAGCCATCTCTAGTCTAGCTAATTGCCCTCCCGGCTTCGTAGGTGTCCCAGGAGGAGTTCCTGAGCCTCCTCGTCTTCGATTTGCCACCAAAACCCGCTCCCTGATGCGCTCCGGCCACCTCCGCCGACCGTCCGTGTCGCCTGCCTTCCACGGCACCGCCCTGATTCCAAACTCCCCTTTGGTGAGCTCACCGGCTTCTCCTCCCTCTCTTCCGCCATTCTTTGGAGAATTCCAGCCACTAGAGCCCCCTTTCTGGCCAACTCCGGCCACCTCACTGCCATGCTCAAGCCATCGGCTCCCCCAGTCCACGGTGGACCTGTGGACCGAAGCCCCCCCTCTGGTTCACAATCCGTGGACCCAGTCCACCACCGTTTTTCCTTTTAAAAATAATTCATATTTCATTTTTTTGACGTCATCTTGCACAATAAAAAGAATATAAGTATAAAACTTATTCGGTTTATTCTCTAAAAATAAAGGAAAATTTGCAAATAAGCCCCTGAAACTTCAAAAGCTCAATACTTTTTGCTTGTAGCTCCGTTTTGGGTGATTTTTGCATGCAAATGTTCGTAGCGATGTGTAGAATCTTTTTTATGGTTTTTTTTAACCTAGATTTAGTATTGTTTGGTGTACTGTCCTTAGATGTTGCTTTTGTGTGCTTTTTCCGGTTTGTCGATTAGGAGGTGAGCAGTTCGGGAATCTTCAAGATCAAGCTTTCAAAGACTTTGAGCAACCCTCCACTGAAGGCAAGTGTCTTTGAATATTTTGCCCCTGTTTTAGGATTCATGTGTAGTTATTTATCCTTTGATTGCATGCTTGTCCAAATGGAAATCCTATGTTAGGGTTTACTAGCTTTGTGTGATTATTCCTTGTTGCCATTGTTTAACCATGGGTTATAATGGGTAGTATATGCTAGTGCAGTCGTAGTTGGGGAAATTGTTAATCTTGACTAATGTCTATAAAACCAGAAATGGGTATGGTAATCTTGTAGCAACATGGTATAGGGATCCTATCTGGATGGTTGATTTGAGGTGATGCTATTACAGCAAGCTTGTAGTTGTTCATGTGTGGGGTCCTAAAGACCGGTTCTTGAACATGTAACCAAGTGAATCCGCACAACCACGAGGCTTAGATGGGTACAGTCTGGCCAACTAATTAGCAACCCCTCTAACTCTGTGGGCACCGTTGGACGGTTAAGTGGCACAAGAGGGGGCTTCTGCGGCAATATAATCGTCTGTTAGCGGTGAAACCTCAGTGGGTGCCTGCAAGTTGGAAAGAGCTTTGTAAAGGTCTTGTAGTGAGAACCTGACTCCACACCTCGGAAGTGTGAAGCAACAAGGGAATCACGACTTGTGGGGAAAGTTATGCAAACTCTGCAGAGTATCTATCTGGTCGATTAACTGTGCTCATGGACAAGAGCAAACTTGGACTTCTTCAAGATTAGATGGGATCAGGGTTTGGCATGGTTGGTTGGATGGATAGCTGGGTAATGGAATTACCTGGTGAGTTTTGGTAGTTGGATGGAATCTAATGAGTCATTTCTCTTGTTATAGAAGTGTCTTCACACCTAGTAAATAGGTTGCCTGATGTCGGAGTCGTAGGTTAAGTTGTTTAGTGCAGTTAACTGTGTCTAACTTTTCCTTGACTTAAGCCTCATAGCATATTTTCCCTACTCTTTCGGAGTACATTTTTGTACTCACACCCATTGTCCCTTCTCTTGCATATCCTTTGATGATCACAAGCCATCAATGAAGCTGCTACCTTCGTAGAGGACGACATCGACCCGGAGTTGCTGTTCTAGGCTAGTGTGCCTGTCGGTGAATCAGGAACCGGGGGTCCCCGAACCCCAAGACTGGGTCAGCAATCCGCCACGTGGCATGGTCCCGCGGAGTCTCCCCCGCGAGATAGAGAAGATTGAGTCCCGGGAGAGGGTGCTCGGAGCCGCAGTCAGTGGACCCCGAGCACCAAAGTTCCCCAATGACCAGAAAGGCTAAGTACCGGGAGAGGTATGCCCGGGGCCACGGCTGGTGGCCCCTCGGGCGCCCACGTGTCCCGAAGAATCACCAAAGGAAGTACCGGGAGAGAGTGCTCGGGGCCGCAGGCGGCGGCCCCCGGGCACTCGGTTCCCCGAGGACCCGTACCAGTGTGCTCGGGAGAGACTGCTTGGGGAGGTGAACAGTACCCCCCGAGCACTCGGGTCCCCGACGACTCAAAGAAAACCTCCCGACCGTTGCCCGACGAGGGTCTACTGATGAGGTGTCAGCTAGCCATAGGCTTGTAGCCGCATTTAAGAGCGCGTGTGGCCAGTCACCTCCAACTGCTCCCAGCGCGCCCGGTGTCAGTTCCTGCCACGCTTCTGGCAGAGGGGCATGGGAGCATTAATTGCACGGGATCCTCTCCCGTGCCACCCGATCTGTCCCAGGATGACGTCATGAAGACCGAGGCGTTCCATCCGCCGCGCTGCTGTGTCAGGTGTACAAGACAGGACGGGCACGCTGGGTCACTCAAAGGCTGCCCGGCGGAACCTCTCCACGGCGTCCATTGCCAGAGCATTTATGGTGACGGGTGACTGGGTGTGGGACGCCTTTTTTCCACCCCCGGTCACTTCGCCCAGAGGTGATGATGACGCCCTTTCCATTCAAGGCGCCTCAGAGTTCGCGTCCTCCCGTGCGAGGCATACCACAGCTAGCATGTATTTGAAGAGGCCGGCAGCACAGGAGACAACATCTCTGGAAGAGGCTGAAAGAGTCCGGAAGAGAGAGCTGAATCCAACCCCGGAGAAGACGCTGAATTTCGGAACACCCCCGAACAACATCACTGAAGAAGAGCCATTACACACAAGCCAAAGAACAGGGAGCCCTAGGCTCTAGGATAGGAAACCCTCCTTGTAACCAGCAACATCCTTGAGGGATTTCCTCAGGACAGTTATAGTATCCATACAGGAGTAGGGTATTACGCCCCCGTGCGGCCCGAACCTGTCTAAATTCTGGTGCATTTACTTCTTTTTGCACTAGGTCATTCCACCACCACCGACAGTTGCATTCATTCCCATTTATTTCTCCGACGAACATACTCAGGATCATCCCCCCGGCCGAATCTCTAAAAAAGGGTCTCTCGGGATCCCTGCGACTGGAGTTAATCCTCCGACAGCTGGCGCTCCAGGTAGGGGGAAGCATCCCTGAGTTCGTTTGTCTGTTTTATTCTGCAAAAAAAATGGCCGGTGGATATCGTCTCCAGCGCTCAGGCTCCAGCTCCAGCTCCAGCGGGGACATGGAGCCCCTCGCGCAGGAGGCCCCAGCTGCTGCTGCATCCCGCTGCCGATCAACCAGGTTCTTCCCGCTCCGATAGGCCAGAAAAGAAAAAGAGAAGGAGGCGCGAGGCTGTTCCCGTCGAGCTAGCCCAGGGCCCCGCCCGTGGGCCGGCCTAGGAGCCTGACCGCTGGCAAGCACGTCGGGCGGCCGCCGATAGACAGCCTGCACCCGCGGGAGCCCCGGCCCGCGCCCCTCCTAGGGCTCCGGCTCTTGCTCCAGCTCCCGCTAGGGCCCCCGCGCCGGCCAGGGCCCCCGCTCCCGCAGGGCCCGAGCCGGGCTAGTGGTGCCCGATTCATCAGACCTGATGGCATGACCTCACGGAGTGCAGGACGGTCAAGGGCCTCATCGAGGAGCGCCAAAGGGAGCGCGACGAGTCCCGCAGGGGTGGTGATGCTGAAGTCGCCCGTGACAACACAGAGCTCGGCTTTCAGGAGCCCGAGCACACCGTCGCCTTCATCGACGGAGGCGCCTATACGCCTTCCTCACGGCGCAGCGTCAAGACCATGCGGCGCGAGGTGTGCTCGGCAACCCCGAGCAAAGAGGCCGCGAGGCCCTTGAGGTGGTCGGACGCCCCGATCACGTTCAGTTTGGCCGATCACCCCGCCAGTACTGTAGGCGCGACTACCCTTGATAGTGTCCCCCACCATCTACAATGTAAAGGTCAGTAGGGTGCTGATCGACGGGGGTGTAGGCCTCAACCTCCTTTCCAAGGAGGCCTTCGAGAAGCTGCTGGTACCCTCCAGGTGCCTAAAGCCGTCACTCCTGTTTTACGGGGTGATACCCGGGCACTCCCTGCCCCTCGGGCAGGTCGAGTTGCCCGTGACATTCGGGAGTCAGGACAACTTCCGCACGGAGAGCGTCATCTTCGACGTCGTGGAACTCCCCCTCCCCTATAACGCCATCCTCGGGCGCCCGGCGCTCGCATGGTGCATGGTGGTTGTGCACTATGCGTACCTCACAGTTAAGATGCCAGGCCCAGCGGGCCCCATCTCCGTGTCCGCCGAGACCGGCAGCGCCGTCTCTTGCGCCGAGCAGTCATACTCGACCTTGGTCTCAGCTCGAGCCGAGGCCGAAGGTTGTCCAGGGGGCCCGAGACCCTCTTCATCCAAACCCTGACTCGCTGCCGACGCCTCCGTTCCTACGAAGGAGGTCGTGGTGGGCGAAGACGCCTGCCAGGTCGTCCGAATCGGCGGTGACCTGGGCGGCAAATAGGAAAGCACACTCATCACCTTCCTCCGGTCTAACACCGACGTGTTTGCATGGCAGCCGTTCGACATGCTCGGGATCCCTAGGCAGGTGATCGAGCACCACCTGGCTGTGCGCCCGGACGCACGCCCGGTGAAGCAGAAGGTCCGGCGGCAGGTGCTCGAGCGCCAGGAGTTCATCTGGGAGCAAGTCAGCAAGCTCCTTAACGCCGGATTTATCCAAGAGGTCCTCCACCCCGAGTGATTGGCGAATCCAGTTGTCGTCCCAAAGGCCAACGGCAAGCTCCGCATGTGCGTGGACTACACCGATCTAAACAAGGCTTGCCCCAAAGATCCTTTTCCTTTGCCCCGCATAGATCAAATTGTAGATACGACTGCGGGATGTGATCTTTTTTATTTCCTAGATGCCAACTCTGGTTATCACCAGATTCGTATGGCCTAGGAGGATGAAGAAAAAACTGCCTTTACCACCTCGGTGGGGACTTATTCTTATGTATCGATGCCTTTTGATTTGCGCAACGCTGGCTCTTCTTTCCAGTGCTCTATCCGCATCACTCTCGGTTCGCAGGTTGGCTGCAACATCGAGGCCTACATCGATGATCTCGTGGTTAAGTCCTGAGGCCATGCTACCCTGCTCGAAGATCTCGCCGAGACTTTCGACAGTCTCTGCACCACCCGCTTGAAGCTCAACCCCAAGAAATGCATCTTTGGGGTACCGGCGGGCAAGCTCCTCGGCTTCTTGGTCTCCAGCCGAGGAATCGAGGCCAATCCAGAGAAGATCCAGGCCATCGAGCAGATGCGACCCCCGGCTCGACTCAAGGAGGTCCAGCGTCTCGCCGGCTGCATGGCGGCCCTCGGGCGTTTCATCTCCAAACTCAGGGAGCAGGGGCTCCCCCTCTTCAAGCTTCTGAAGAAAATCGGTCGTTTTGACTGGACGCTAGATGCCGAGCAGGCTTTTCGCGATTTGAAGCAGTACCTCACCTCGCCGCCCGTGCTGGTGGCCCCTTCCGAGGGCGAGCTGCTACTCCTCTACGTGTTGGCCACCCCACAGGTCGTAAGCATGGTGCTGGTGGTTGAGCGCGATGAGCGCATGGGGTCAGGTGCTGGGTCCCAGCTCCTGGCCACCTCTGAGCACTCCCCTGTCCTCGCGGCTCCTCCCGATCAGGGAGTCGAGCCCGAGCACCCGATCAGCCCCGACCGCGTTGCCGAGCCCGGGGGCTGTGGCCCGCCCTCGAGAGAAGCCACGGACCGGGCCCACCAGGTGCAACGACTGGTGTACTTCATCAGTGAAGTCCTCCGGGAGCTGCTCTACGTTGTGCTCGTCGTTTCCCAGAAGCTACGCCACTACTTCCAGGCGCATAAGGTCTCGGTGGTTACCACCTACCCGCTGGGACCTATCCTCTGGAACCGGGAGGGCACCGGGCGTGTAGTCAAGTGGGCGGTGGAGTTGGCGGAATTTGTCCTACACTTTGTCAGTCGTTAGGCGATTAAAAGCCAGGCGCTCTCTGACTTCGTGGCCGAATGGACGCCCGTCCCTGAGATTGCCGAAGAAGAAATCTCCACATATCCCGGGCAAGATTCCCCCGGGTACTGGATCATACACTTCGACGGCTCCCTCACGCTGAAAGGCACCGGGGCCGGAGTGGTTCTCACCTCCCCAACGGGTGAAGAGCTCCGGTACGTCTTGCAGCTGCAGTTCCGCACGTCCAACAACATGAGGGCCTCCTCACCGGCCTCCGAGCTGCAGTGGACCTCGGGATTTGTCGCCTCCTGGTCAAAGGAGACTCCCAGCTGATGGTCAACCAGGTGTCCAAAGAGTACCAGTGCTCGGATCCCCAAATGGTGGCGTACGTGGCAGCGGTCAGGAAGCTGGAGAAGCGCTTCGACGGCCTTGAGCTGCGGCACATCCCACGCCACGACAACACTCTGGCCGATGACCTCTCACGCCTGGCCTCCTCCCGTGCGCACGTCCCTGCCGGAGTCTTTGAAGAAAGACTCACACAGCCTTCCGTCTTGCCTACTGAACAGGGCGAAGGGGAAACCTCAAACTCAATTCAGGGGACCCCGGCGCCCTCAGTGGAAAGCCCCGTCAGGGTGCCGCCATCCGGCGAATGCACTGCACTTGCTGACAGTTCTCAAGATGCCTCGTGGATGGACGAGATCCGAGGGTACTTGAAGGAAAAGTTCCTTCCCGGGGATGATGCCTCTGCCGAAAGGGTTGCTCGGCAGTCCAAACGCTACACCATAATAGATGGGGATCTCTACCGGCGTGGCGCAGGTGGCGTCCTCCTAAAATGCATCACCCGGGCAGAAGGCGGCGAGCTTCTCACTGAGATCCATGAGGGCGAGTGCGGTGGCCATGCATCGTTCCGCACGTTGGTCGGGAAGGTCTTCCGGCAAGGTTTCTACTGGCCTACAGCTCTCCAGGATGCTTCAGAGCTAGTTCGGCGCTATAGGGGGTGCCAGTTCCACACAAAGCAGATTCACCAGCCAGCTCAGGCTCTTCACACCATCCCCCTATCATCGCCTTTCGCGGTCTGGGGGCTGGACATTCTGGGTCCATTCCCCCGAGCATTCGGGGGCTATGAGTACCTCTACGTCGCCATCGACAAGTTCACCAAATGGCCAGAGGTGGTCCCAGTCATCAAGGTGACCAAGAACACGGCGCTCCAGTTTATCTGCGGCATCACCAGTCGATTCGGTGTCCCGAACCGGATCATCACCGACAACGGCACTCAGTTCACAAGTGCCCTATTCGGGGACTACTGCGAATACCTCGGCATCAAGCTCTGCTTCACCTCCGTCGCTCATCCTCGGAGCAATGGACAAGTCGAGTGCGCTAACGCGGAGATACTGAAGGGGCTCAAAACCCGAACTTACAACATGCTCGCAAAACACGGGAAAGGTGGATCGACGAGCTGCCTGTCGTGCTATGGGCCAACTGGACCACGCCAAGTCGCACTACCGTGGAGACTCCTTTCTTCCTCGTGTACGGCGCTGAGGTGGTCCTCCCCTCCGAGCTCACTCTAGGCTCCCCTTGGGTGCATGCCTACTCTGAAGGCGAACAGGAGCAGCAGAGGCGCGACGATGTTGACTATTTGGAAGAGCGCCAGCGGCGTGCCACCGTCCGAGTAGCCTGCTACCAGCAAAGCCTGCGGCGCTACCATCACCGCCATCGCACGAAGGAAGGAATAAGCTGTCCCCTATGTGGGAAGGCCCATTTACCGTGATCGGTGTCCCGCGAGAAGGCTCTTTTCGGTTGGCTGCAGAAGATGGGCAGCCGCTTCCCAACCCGTGGAACATCGAGCACCTGCGCAAGTTCTTCCCGTAGATGGCCATGTTTGCAGGCTCAGGTCAACCAGGCCGGGGGCTTCCCCCCACCCAAGTTGACCGGGGGCTACCACTAACTGGGTAAGTCACCCAACCTTGTAAAAAAAATTATCAATACAGTATGTATATCAATGTGCAGTTCGTATGTCAAAATTCATTATTTCCTGGATTCCATATGTTAAATCTGTCTGGTGAGATGCTCGATTGTGCGAGAAAAGTTTTGCTCTCTCATTTTCCCCATTGATAAAAGAATCCCGATCAGTATGCGCGCGGGCAGTTGCCGCTGACTTATGTCTGTTGTGGTAGGCTGTGGTGTTCGGGGTCGTGACAGTCCCCCGGGCACTACCGAGCCCTTGGGGTTCTCGGGTAATCATATCGCTCGAGCTGCTCGAGTAGTCCGGAGCCTAGGCCCTAGGGGCGAGCTGTCGGTGCTCGGTCTGGTCTGTCATACCCGGGCGCCACTGAACCATAGGACCTCTGGGTTATGCCTCTGCCTGCTCTTGTCCACCGGTTTTGGCATTCAAGAGGTGTCGGGTCGAAAATGAGAGCAGACTATAACGAGTACCACACTAACAGAGCGCACCGAGCAAAGAATTTCTCTATTTTTTCTTAAGTCACAGATTGACAATCAAAAGCAAAAGCAGCTCGACCGCAAGGGCCTCATTGCCCAGGTCGCTGCTCAGCGCTAAGGGACCTCGGGTGGTCCTACCGCTCAGGCGTGAGTGGTCAGGATCGCCTGATCCCGGGCTCCTCATGCGCCCCTTGGTGCTCGGGCGCCCCGGCCATGGGAACCAAGTTCCCGGGCACCCCGAGCTCGGAGCGCATGCCCCTCCTGGATCGGTTGGCCGAAAAGCTGACAGCTGTCCGGTGAGTGGTAAAATTTAGACGAATTTACATTCAGTAATATTTTGTTCCCGAGTCATCCTCGGGGGGCCCCCGTACTCTAACCTGCTCGGCAAGATGGTCTCCTCACACCCAAAACCCTGCCACGTGTTCACTTTCCTTGGAACGACAGAGCGGTCGGCAGAACGGTGCACCGTACGTGCGGTAGTGTTTGACCAAAGTCTTTCATGGTGGTCGTGGTGTTCGGTTCGCTTAATAGGCCCCAGGCACTACCGAGTCCCTGGGTTCCTCGGGTAATCCTATCGCTCGAGCCACTCGAGTAGTCTGGAGCCCGGGCCCCAGGGGCGGGCTGTCGGTGCTCGGTCCGGTCCACCCTAGCCCGGGCACCACCAAACCGTGGGGACTCTTGGTTGCATTCTTGCCCGAACGTGTCTCCAGTCTACCTGCCGAGTGGTCGCGTAGTGGGAAGGTGTAAACTGGTCTTGGCGTGCTCCGTGCTGGATCGACCCATCCACCGAGCCAGGAAGTTCGTGTCTTTGTCTTCTGACTTAGCCGCTGCGGACTCGTGAGGACTCGGGGGCTGAACGCGCCGAGAAGACCTCACTGCTCGGGCAACGAGTGGTCGGGACAACTTCGTTCTCAGGAAGGAAAGGTCGGGCCCGATCCGACTGAGTACTCCTCGGGGCGTCAAGTGAAAACAGCAAGAACAGCGGGAACTTCATCGAGCACTCAGAACAGCACTGGCGTTGCGACCCCAAAAGAAATGCTTCCATTACATTCACAAAAAAAAAAGAGGACAGCTTTTTTGAGGGATCACTCCCATATTTACATCAAGTCAAAAAGAAAAGAAGAAGAAAAAACTACTACAAAAGCCTAGTCGGAGTCGGAGCCTTCGCTACTGCTCCTCGGGATTGGGGTCGATGGCACCTCCCGCGTGAAGCCGGCCGCCACCACAGCGGTGGTGCTCTGAACTGCCTCCCAGGCGGCCTCCTCCTCAGCTTCGACCACCCCTTCCTGAGCTGGTTCCAGCGGAAAGTTCAGGTCCCGCCAAGCCAGGACGTGTTCGGCCACTGCCTAGGCCAAGCCACGCCCCTCCCAGGCAGTGAGTTCCTGGATGGCCTGGGGCAGCACCTCGAGGCGCTCGCTGACCTTCTGGAAGCCTAGGGCAAACCGGCCGGGGCCCGCCCCCTTCTCCTCGATGTGAAGTCGCCCGAGCCCGGCCACCCTCACGGACCGCTGCATCCGCCGGAGGATGTCCTCTAGTATCAGCTGCAGGCTGGCCCGTTCGACCGAGGCGGCCTCGAGCTCCTCCGTCACGGTCCGCAGCCGCTCCTTGAGGCCCTGCCCCCCGGCCGCACCAGCAGAGCCAGCGCCTAGCGCCTGGGCCTCAGCCAGCATCACCTGCCCCGCCAAGACGGACAGGGCCTGCTCGCAGGCAACCAGCTCTGCCTCGAACTTGGCGGCCCGCTCCTCCCTAGCAGCAGCGGTCACCGCCGCCTCAGCAACCTCTGCCTCCCGGTGGGCTAGCAGATCCTCCCGGGCGCCCATGTTAGCCGCTGATATCTCGGCGTCGGTCTCCCGGATTGCGACGTCCTCCTCCCGGCGTTGGAGCCCTCCCTCGACGTGATGGAGCTCCTCTCCCCAGTATTGGAGCTCGGTGTGGGTCCGGTCGACCTCGTCCTTCTGGCGGGCTAGGTCAGCCTGGAGGGCCTCTGCTGCCCTCTCGCGGTTCACGGCTGCCTCCTCCCGCTCTTGCGCCTGCCTCTCCCTGGCGAGAGCCCCTGCAGCCTGCTGCCGCGATGCCTCGGCCAGGCGGGGGGCGTCTTCCCGCTCCCGCGCGACCTCCACGCGGGCGTCCTCCAGAGCCTTCTGCTCCCGCGTGACCTCCGTCCTTGCGTCCTCCAAGGCCTTCCGCTCCTCCTCCATAGCGCGCTGTTCGTCCTCGTTGGCGGCGCGCGCCGCGGCGAGGCGGGAGTCAAAAATGCGCCAAGCCGTGGTAAGCTGCGCTCTCTCCGTGGCCAGAGCGGCGCGCTCTGCCTCCTGCTGCGCCATCTCCCCCACCACGGCCGCCTCCAGCCGCCCGATCATCTCCCGGGCACTCCCAAGCATGACTGGGAGAGGGTCGGCGGGCTGGCTGGGCGGCGGCTGGGCGCTGGGTCCCCTGCGAGCCTCCTCCGGCCCGCTGTTGTCGGCTCGGAGCAAGACATTGGCTGTGTTTCTGTCTCAACCGCCACGTTCGCCGGCCCCAGCTCCGCCGCCGCGCTCGCCAGCCCCGGCTCTGCCACTGCGCCCGCTGGCCCCGGCTCCGCCACCGTGCTAGGTGGCCCCGGTTCCGCCGCTGTGCTCGACGGCCCTGGCTCCGCCACTGTGCTCGATGTCTCTGGCTCCGCCAGTGCACTCGGCTCGAGTGCATTCGGCTCGAGCGCGCTTGGCTCGAGGGCTGGCGCCGGCCTCGGTTCCTCCGGCAGCCCCTGGCTCTCGGCGGCGCTCGTAGGCGGCCTGCAAGAGAAGAATGGGATCAAAACTCAGAATTTAGTCCGGGCAAAGCACGCCCAGGAAAGAAGGGAGGATGAAACTTACACAGCTGTGGGTCTTTGGTACTGCCACCTTGCTGCTGGAATCCTGTACTCCGGGCTCGGCGACGTTGGCCCGGAGTCCTCCCTCCTCCTCTTCCGCCGGGGGCTCTGCGGGGCCGCCGCGTGGTCTCCAGGCGCCGAATCGAGCCCAAGCAGACCAAAGTGCGGTTCCAGAATCGCAGATGCCGCCCCCGCAGATGGCCCCGCGCTGGACGACTAGCCGCCCCATTTTCCCCACTCACCTGGCGACGATGACGGCGGGGACTCCGACACAGGAATAAAGAGCCAGGGGCGCTTTCACCGGTCCTCCGGCGCCGTCACCGCCCCGCTGCCGGTGGCGTCTCCTCCTCCAGTGCAGTGGCTGCTGCCTGCAGCAGCCCTACCACTGGCCTACGACCCGCCGCCCACGGTGCCCGTGCCGCCGGTTCGCGCTGGGCCACTTTCAGCCCTCTCGCTGGCCGCCTCGTCTACCCCGGGGATCTGGATAGTCCCGGGGTTCTAGCCCCGGCCGGTCGATCAGCCCCTGGGCGTCAAACTCCGGCAGCGTCGCTTGCAGCGCTGCCCGGTTTGGATCGGTGCAGAGCGCCTGTTCCTTCCAGGGGAGCTTCGCCCGGCTCAGATCTTCCACCCCGATCACCACCCGGAGAACTTTTAGCTCCGGCATGCCGAGGTCCCACTCCTCGCCGATCTGCGTTCGGGTGATGTCCTGGGGGCCGGTGTAGTACCAACAGGGCCGGGCCCGCTCCCGCAGAGGTGACAGGCAGCGGCGCAGGAAGTCCGCCACCACCATCACGGCGGTCAGCCCGGCTTGGCGTAGAGAGTCGATGCGCGCCAGAACCGGGGCCATCCGCACGTCCGCCGGTGGAGGCACCTCCCAGATCACCCTCTGGGGTTCAGCCACTGCCGCCGGTAGGATCAGGCGGTCATGGGGGTCGACGTCGACATAGAACCAGTCATTTCGCCAGTCCTCCCACTTGCTCCGCAGCACTTGGGGAATGTAGTGCTGCCCCAGGCCGTCCCGCAACCGAAAGTTGCAGCAGCCGGTGACGTCCGCGGTTGAGAGGCCCCTCTTCTTCCTGGCTGATCGCAGCACGAAGAAGTGCCGAAAAAGTGTCACCGACGGAAGCACCCCCACGAACATCTCGCAGAGGTGGGCGAAGATCGCCAGGATGACGACCGAGTTGGGACTGAGATGCACCAACTGGATCCCGTAGGTGTCGAGGGTCTAGAGGAAGAATGTTGAGAACGGCGGCACGAGCCCGGCCACCACGAAAGAAGAAAAGAGGACGATGCGCCCCAGCCGGGGCGTCACCGGTGGGAAGCTCGCCGGTGTCACCACCGAGGCCCCTCGGTGGCCCTCGGGAACCATCAACTTCCGTACCTTCTCCGCCGCCTCCTCGTTCAACAGTCGGGACTCTGGCAGCACGCCGTCGGGTCCCTGGTTGTGACGGCTTCCTCCTGCCCTTGGCATCTCGTCGAAGGTGGGGGGTGGTCTGGGTGGTGGCTCAGGAGCGCAAGGAAGAAGAAAGCACGATCGCAAGAGGGCGCAAAGAGGGGGGCAGTTCGCTGTCCTCCTCCTTTTATACCTAGTGAAATTCAAACATCGCCCGACGCAGTGCGCTCCACGGGGTGGTTTCCTTGGACCGCGCAACCGGAAGGCGGTTTTCTCTCGGGCCGTGCGGTTGTCAGCGATTGCTAGGCGCACTTTCCTCAATTTGCGCATTTATTGCGCATGACCACCTGCCTCGTTATCGTGCGCCGCCCGTCCCCTCATCACGCGCCTCGAGAGTTGCCTGGGCACGCAACCGTTCGGCTCCCCTTCGGGACGTGCCAGAAGCTCGAACCGGAGAGGCCGTCCCCTGAAGGCACGCCGCGTGGCGTCGCTGCTGACCTCGACCTCGGTCGACGATGAAGGGCCCATCCGCAGTCTCTGGACCATCGCCTGCCAATAGGCCCGGGGGCTGCTGTCAGTGAATCAGGAACTGGGGGTCCCAGAACCCCAAGACCGGGTCAGCAATCCGCCACGTGGCATGGTCCCGCGGAGTCTCTCCCGCGAGATAGAGAAGATTGAGTCCCGGGAGAGGGTGTTCAGAACCGCAGTCAGTGGCCCCCGAGCACCCAAGTTCCCCGATGTTCTGCGAAGTCTAAGTATCGGGAAGGGAGTGCTCGGGAGGGTGTACGGCAATCCCCGAGCACCCAAGTTCGCTGATGACCAGAAAGGCTAAGTACCGGGAGAGGTGTGCCCGGGGCCACGGGAGGTGGCCCCTTGGGCGCGCAGTGTCCCGAAGAATCACCAAAGGAAGTACCGGGAGAGAGTGCCCGGGGCCGCAGGCGGTGGCCCCTGGGCACTCGGTTCCCCGAGGACCCGTACCAGTGTGCTCGGGGAGGTGAACAGTACCCCCGAGCACTCGGGTCCCCGACGACTCAAAGAAAACCTCCCGACCATTGCCTGATGAGGGTCTGCTGATGAGGTGTCAGCTAGCCATAGGCCTGTAGCCGCATTTAAGAGCACGTGTGGCCAGTCACCTCCAACTGCTCCCGACGCGCCCGGTGTCAGTTCCTACCACGCTTCTGGCAGAGGGGCGTGGGAGCATTAATTGCACAGGATCCTCTCCCGTGCCACCCGATGTGTCCCAGGATGACGTCGTGAAGACCGAGGCATTCCGTCCGCCGCGCTGCTGTGTCAGGTGTACAAGATAGGGCGGGCATGCCGGGTCACTCAGAGGCTGCCCGGCGGGCCCTCTCCATGGCGTCCGTTGCCAGAGCATTTATGGCGACGGGTGACCGGGCGTGGGATGCCTTTTTTCCACCCCTGGTCACTTCGCCCAGAGGTGATGATGATGCCCTTTCCATTCAAGGCACCTCGGAGTTCGTGTCCTCCCGTGCGAGGCATACCGTGGCTGGCATGTATTTGAAGAGGCCGGCGGCACAGGAGACAACATCTCTGGAAGAGGCTGAAAGAGTCCGGAAGAGAGAGCTGAATCCAACCCCGGAGAAGATGCCGAATTTCGGAACACCCCCGAACAACATCACTGAAGAAGAGCCATTACACACAAGCCGAAGAACCGGGAGCCCTAGGCTCTAGAATAGGAAACCCTCCTTGTAACTAGCAACATCCTTGGGGGACTTCCTCAGGACAGTTATAGTATCCATACAGGAGTAGGGTATTACGCCCCCGTGCGGCCCGAACCTATCTAAATTCCGGTGCATTTAATTCTTTTTGCACTAGGTCATTCCACCACCACCGGCAGTTGCATTCATTCCCATTTATTTCTCCAACGAACATACTCAGGATCATCCCCCCGGTCGAATCTCTAAAATGGGGTCTTTTGGGAACCCTGTGACTGGAGTTAATCCTCCGACAGTGCCCCTGGTCGACGCCTGTGGATGATGGAAGGTTCGCTGGCGTTGAAGATCTTTAGTTCCACTATGTTTTCTTTTAGACCCTCGGGTCCTTTTGTTATAGTTAAATAACGTTATTGTAATTTTAACACTGTGATGATACACTGATGATGTAAACACATATATGAAACTTGATCCTGCATACATGTGTTGTGCCTGGTTTTTTTCCTTTAAAATTGTGTGTTACACTGAGCAATGGCTCATTGGCGGGTTTGAGGCTATAAATACTCTTCGACTCAGTCATTTAAAGGTGTCGCATGCTGGTGGAGTCTAGAGGAAGCTCATATACATTTGAGAAGACATGTAAGCCACCAAAGTGCTTAAAGTGATCATCCAAGGTGATTAAGCATAACATTAGAGAGTGTTTAGTGCTTATAGGCCTCGAGTGAGTTGTAGCTAAGTGTTGTAGCTTGAAGAAGGGTTCAAGGAATGATCCTAGTTTGTACTGAGTGGTACGTCGGTACCTTGGAGGCTTTGTGACTCGCCGACATCTTAGTCCTTGGTGGCTCAAGCTTGTTGACCCTTCGGCTTGGAGTGGAGTGGCAGAAAGACACGTGTAAGGGGATGCGGAGACCCTTGCCTTAGTGTCTTGGTGGCTCATCCGGCTTGAGGCCTTGCCTTGGTGGCTCAATAGTTATGACCGGGTGTCAACCAGGTGCATATCCTTGGTGGATCTCCAATGTGGACTAGGGGTGACATTGATACCATCGAGACCAGCAGCGCCACCTCCTGCGCCAAGCAGTTGTACTCGGCCTTGGTCTCAGCCCGAGCCGAGGTCGAAGGTCGTCCAGGGGGCCCGGGACCCTCTACATCCAAACCCCGACTCGCTGCCGACGCCTCCGTTCCTACGAAGGAGGTCATCGTGGGCGAAGGCGCCTCACAGGTCATCCGAATCGGCGGTGACTTGGGTGGCAAATAGGAAAGCGCACTCGTCGCCTTCCTCTGGGCTAACGTCGACGTGTTTGCATGGCAGTCGTCCGATATGCCCGGGATCCCTAGGGAGGTGATTGAGCACCACCTGGCTGTGCGTCCAGATGCACGCCCAGTGAAGCAGAAGGTCCGGCGGCAGGCGCCTGAGCGCCAGGAGTTCATCCGGGAGCAGGTCAGCAAGCTCCTTGACACCAAATTTATCCGAGAGGTCCTCCACCCCGAGTGGTTGGCAAACCCAGTTATCGTGCCGAAGGCCAATGGCAAGCTCCGCATGTGCGTGGACTACACCGATCTAAACAAGGCTTGCCCCAAAGATCCTTTTCCTTTGCCCCGCATAGATCAAATTGTAGATGCAATCGTGGGATGTGATCTTTTGTGTTTTTTAGATGCAAACTCTGGTTATCATCAGATTCGTATGGCTATAGAGGATGAAGAAAAAACTGCTTTTACCACCCCGGTGGGGACTTATTACTATGTGTCGATGCCTTTTGGTTTGCGCAGCGCTGGGTCTTCTTTCCAGCGCGCTATCCGCATCACCCTTGATTCGCAGGTTGGCCGCAACGTCGAGGCCTACAACGATGATCTCGTGGTCAAGTCTCGAGACCGCGCCACCCTGCTCGAAGATCTTGCCTAGACTTTCAATAGTCTCCACACCGACCGCCTGACGCTCAACCCCTAGAAGTGTGTCTTTGGGGTACCTGCGGGCAAGCTCCTTGGTTTCTTGGTTTCCAGCCGAGGGATCAAGGCTAATCCAGAGAAGATCCGGGCCATCGAGCAGATGCGACCCCCGGCTCGACTCAAGGAGGTTCAGCGTCTCGCCAGCTGCATGGCGGCCCTCGGGCGCTTCATCTCCAAACTCGGGGAGCAGGGGCCGAGCAGGCCTTCCGGGATCTGAAGAAGTATCTCACCTCACCGTCCGTGCTAGTGGCCCCGTCCGAAGGCGAGCCACTACTGCTCTACGTGCCGGCCACCCCTCAGGTCATGAGCATGGTGCTGGTGGTGGAGCACGATGAGTGCACAGAGTCAGGTGCTGGGTCCCAGCTCCCAGCCGCCCCCGAGCACTCCCCGGTCCTCGCGGCTCCCCCCGACCAGGGGGTCGAGCCCAAGCACTTGGCTCCCCCAGAGCAGGGGGTCGAGCCCGAGCACTCGGTTCCCCCCGAGTAGGGGGACGAACCCGAGCACTTGGCTCTTCCCGACCAGGGAGTCGAGCCCAAGCACCCGGTCAGCCACGACCACGTCGCCGAGCCCGGGGGCTGTAGCAGGCCCTCGGGTGAGGCCGCAGTCCGGGCCTGCCGGGTACAGCGACCGGTGTACTTCTTCAGTGAAGTCCTTCGGGAGGCCAAGACAAGGTACCCCCAGGCTCAGAAGCTGCTCTACGACGTGCTCATCGCTTCCCGGAAGCTGTGCCACTACTTCCAAGTGCACAAGGTCTCGGTGGTTACCACGTATCCATTGGGGCCCATCCTCCGGAACCGAGAAGGCACCGGGCGTGTAGTCAAGTGAGCGGTGGAACTGGCAGAGTTCTACCTGCACTTTGTCAGCCACCAGGCGATCAAAAGCCAGGCGCTCTCCGACTTTGTGGCAGAATGGACGCCTGTCCCTGAGGTCGTTCCAGAAGAAATCTCCACATATCCTGAGCACGATGCGCCCGGGTACTGGAATATGCATTTCGACGGTTCCCTCACACTGAAAGGCGCGGGGCCCGGAGTGGTTCTCACCTCCCCAACGGGTGAAGAACTCCGGTACGTCGTGCAGCTGCAGTTCCGCGCATCCAACAACATGGCGGAATATGAGGGCCTCATCGCCGGCCTCCGAGCCGCGGTGGGCCTCGGGATTCATCGCCTCCTGGTCAAGGGAGACTCCCAGCTGGTGGTCAACTAGGTGTCTAAAGAGTACCAGTGCACGGATCTTCAAATGGCGGCGTACGTGGCGACAGTCAGGAAGCTGGAGAAGCGCTTCGACGGCCTGGAGCTATGGTACATCCCTCGCCGCGACAACGCTCTGGCTGATGACCTCTCCCACCTGGCCTCCTCCCGTGCGCGCGTCCCTGCTGGAGTCTTTGAAGAAAGACTCACACGGCCTTCCGTCCTGCCTGCCGAACAGGACGAAGGGGAAACCTTGAGCTCAATTCAGGGGACCCCGGCGGTGCCCTCAGTGGGAAGCCCCGATAGGGTGCCGCTGTTCGATGAGGGCGCTATGCTTGCTAATTGTTCTCAAGATGCCTCGTGGATGGACGAGATCCGAGGGTACTTGAAGGAAAAGTTCCTCCCCAGGGATGAGGCTTCTGCCGAAAGAGTTGCTCGGCAGTCCAAACGCTATGCCATAGTAGATGGGGATCTCTACTGGCGTAGCGCAGGCGGCATTCTCCTGAAATGCATCTCCCAGGTAGAAGGTGGCGAGCTTCTCGCTGAGGTCCACGAGGGCGAGTGCGGTGGGCATGCGTCGTTCCGCACGTAGGTCGGGAAGGCCTTCGGGCTCAGGCTCTTCAAACCATCCCCCTATCATGGCCTTTCGCGGTCTGGGGGCTGGACATTCTGGGTCCATTCCCCTAAGCAATCGGGGGCTATGAGTACCTCTATGTCACCATCGACAAATTTACCAAGTGGCCGGAGGTGGTTCCAGTCGTCAAGGTGACCAAGAACACGGCGCTCCAGTTTATCTGCGGTATCACCAGTCGCTTTGGTGTCCCGAACCGGATCATCACCGACAATGGCACTCAGTTCACAAGTGCCCTGTTCGGGGACTACTGCGAAGACCTCGGCATCAAGCTCTGCTTCTCCTCTGTCGCTCATCCTCGGAGCAATGGGCAGGTCGAACGCGCCAACGCGGAGATACTGAAGGGGCTCAAAACCCGAAACTACAACGTGCTTGCAAAGCATGGGAAAGGGTGGATCGATGAGCTGCCAGCCGTGCTATGGGCCAACCGGACCACGCCAAGTCACGCTACCAGGGAGACTCCTTTCTTCCTTGTGTATGGCGCTGAGATGGTCCTCCCCTTCGAGCTCACTCTAGGCTTCCCTCGGGTGCATGCCTACTATGAAGGCGAACAGGAGCAGCAAAGGCACGATGACGTCGACTACTTGGAAGAGCGTCGGCGGCGTGCCGCCGTCCGGGCAGCCCGCTACCAGCAAAGCTTGCGGCGCTACCATCAGCGCCACGTCCGGGCCCTGTCTCTCGAGGTGGGGGATCTAGTTCTCCGATGCGTCCAATCACGCGAAGGAAGGAATAAACTGTCCCCTATGTGGGAAGGCCCCTTTACCATGATCGGTGTCCCGCGAGAAGGCTCCTTTCGGCTGGCTGCAGAAGATGGGCAACCGCTCCTCAACCCGTGGAACATCGAGCACCTGCGCAAGTTCTTCCCGTAGATGGCCATGTTTGCAGGCTCAAGTCAATCAGGCCAGGGGCTTTCCCCCGCCCAAATTGACCGGGGGCTACCACTAACTGGGTAAGTCACCCAACCTTGTAAAAAATTATCAATACAATATGTATATCAATGTGCAATCCTTATGTCAAATTTCATTTTTCTGGATTCTATATGTTTAATCTATCTGGTGAGATGCTCGATTGTGCGAGAAAAATTAGCTGTCTCATTTTCCCCGTTGATAAAAGAATCCTGATCGATATGCGTGCGGGCAGTTGCCGCTGACTTACATCTGTTGTGGTAGGCTATGGTGTTTGGTGTCGTGACAGTCTCTCGGGCACTACCGAGTCCCTGGGGTTCTCGGGTAATCCTATCGCTCGAGCTGCTCGAGTAGTCCAGAGCCTAGGCCCCAGGGGCGGGCTGTCAGTGCTCGGTCTGGTTTGTCATACCCGGGCGCCACCGAACCAAAGGACCTCTGGGTTACGCCTCTGCCTGCTCTTGTCCGCCGGTCTGGGCATTCGAGAGGTCTCGGGTCGAAAATGAGAGCAGTCTATAATGAGTACCGCACTAACAGAGCACACTAAGCAAAAAATTTCTCTATTTTTTCTCAAGTCATAGATTGACAATCAAAAGCAAAAGCAGCTCGACTGCGAGGGCCTCAGTGCCCAGGCCCTGCTCGGCCCTAAGGGACCTCGGGTGGTCCTACTGCTTAGGCGTGAGTGGTCGGGATCGCCTGATCCCGGGCTCCTCATGCGCCCCTTGGTGCTCGGGGCTCCCCAGCCGTGGGAACCAAGTTCCCGGGCACCCCGAGCTCGGAGCGCATGCCCCTCCTGGATCGGTTGGCCGAAAAGCTGACAGTTGTCCGGTGAGTGGTTAAATTCAGACGAATTTACATTCAGTAATATTTTGTTCCCGAGTCGTCCTCGGGGACCCTCGTACTCTAATCTATTTGGCGAGATGGTCTCCTCGTGCACAAAACCCTGCCACATGTCCACTTTTTCCTAGAACGACAGAACGGCCTGTAGAAAGGTGTACCGTACGTACGGTAATGTCCGATCAAAGTCTTTCATGGTGGTCGTGGTGTTCGGTCCGCTTAAAGGGCACCGAGCACTACTGAGTCCCTGGGGTTCTCGGGTAATCCTATCGCTCGAGCCGCTCGAGTAGTCTGGAGCCTAGGCCCCAAGGACGGGCTGTCGGTGCTCGGTCTGGTCCGTCCTAAGCCCGGGCACCACCGAACCGTGGGGACTCTTGGTCGCATTCCCGCCCGCACGTGTCTCCAGTCTACTTGCTGAGTGGTCGCAAAGTGGAGAAGTGTTCACCGGTCATGGCGTGCTCCGTGCTGGATCAATCCATGTCCCGAGCAAGGAAGTTCATGCCTTTGTCTTTTGACTTAGCCGTTGCGGACTCGCGAGGGCTCGGGGGCTGAACGCATCGAGAAGGACGGTCGGGGCGATTTCGTTCTCGGGGAATGAAAGGTCGGGTTCGGTCCGACTGAGTACTCCTCGGGGCATCAAGTGAAAACAGCAGAAACTTCATCAAGCACTCAGAAGAATACCGGAGTTGCGACCCCAAAGAAAGGCTTCCATTATATTCACAAAAAAGGACAGCTATTCTGAGGGATCACTCCCATATTTACATCAAGACAAAGAAAAAGAAAAAACTACAAAAGCCTACTCTAAGTCGGAGCCCTCACCGCTAATCCCCGGGTCTGGAGTTGGCGGTGCCTCTCGCATAAAGCAGGCCGCCACTTCGGCGGCGGCGCCCCGAACTGCCTTCCGGGCGGCCTCCTCCTCGGCTTCAACCACCCCTTCCCGAGCTGGTTCCAGCGGGAAGTTCGGGTCCCGGCTTCGGTAGCAGGCCAGGACATGTTCGGCCACTGCCTGGGCCAAACCACGCCCTTCCAGGGTGGCGAGTTCCTGGACGGCCTGGGGCAGCACCTCGAGGCACTGGCTAATCCTCTGAAAGCCAAGGGCAACCCGGCCGAGGCCAATCCCCTTCGCCTCCACGTCGACTCGCCCAAGCCCAGCCACCCTCACGGACCTCTGCATCTGCCGGAGGATGTCTTCCATCATCCGCTTCACATTGGCCCGTTCGGTCTCGGCGGCCTCGAGCTCCTCCGTGGCGTGCCGCAGCCGCTCCTCGAAGCCCTGTCCCCCGGCCGTGCCGGACGTAAGGGCAGAGAGAGCCTGCTCGCGGAAGGTCAGCTCGGACTCCCACTTGGAGGCCTACTCCTCCCGAGCGGCCGCGGCCAGCACCGCCTCAGCGGCCTCCGTCTCCCGGAGAATCAACAGTTCCTCCAGGGCTTCCAGGCCCGCCGTCGTAATGCCGACGTCAGTCTCCATGATGGTGACGCCCTCCTCCCGACTCTGGAGCTCCTCCTCCCGGTGTTGGAGTTTGGCGTGGACCTGGTCAGCCTCGCCTTTCAGGCGGGCCAATTCAGCCTGGGAGGCTTTCGCCGCCCACCCGTAGGCCAAAACCGTCTCCTCCCGCGCCTGCGCCTACCTCTCCCTAGCGAGCGCCTCGGCAGCCTGCTGCTGCGACGCCTCAGCCAGGCGGACGGCTTCTTCCTGTTCCCGCGTGGCCTCCGCGCGGGTGCCCTCTAGGGCCTTCTGCTCCTCCTCCAGGGCGCACTGCTCGCCCTCGTTGGTGGCGCGCGCCACGGCAACGCGGGCCTCAAAAAGGCGCCAGCCCGCAACAAGCCGCACTCTCTCCGCAGCAAGGGCGGTGCGGTCTGCCACAAGCTGCGTCATCTCCCCCGCCACGGCCGCTTCCAGCCGCCCGATCACCTCCCGGGCGCTTCCCAGCATGACTGGGAGAGGGTCGGCGGCTGGCTGGGCGACGGCTGGGCACTGGGTCCTCTACGAGCCTCCTCCGAGGGGCTCAGGGTCCCCGAAAATTGCCATGTAGGCACCGCCCACGACGAAGTTGACCGCCCCACGCTCGACGCGCTCGGGGCAGACTCAGCCGGCGCCGGCGGCCCGGGCACGGCTGCTGCCACCCGCTCGGGGCTGGGCGGCACCTGTGTTTCCGTCTCAGCTGGCGTGCTTGATGGCTCCGGCTCCGCCAGCATGCTTGGCTCAGGTGCGCTCGGCTCGGGGGCTGGAGCCGGCCTCGGCACCTCCGCCGGTGGCCTACAGAAGAAAAGCGAAGGTTAGTCTCCAAAGCCGCTCTGGGCGAAGTGTGCTCACGAAGAAAGCGGGGAAAACTTACGCAGATTTGGGTCCACAATATTGCCATCTCAATGCCGGGATCCTGTACCCCAGGCCCGATGGCATGGGCCCCGAGTCCTCCCTCCTCTTCTTCAGCGGGGGGCTATGCGGGGCCGCCGTGCGGTCTCCGGGCTCCAGACCAAGCCCAAGCAGATCAAAGTATGGTTCCAGAACCGCAGATGCCGCCCCCTCCGACGGCCCTACGCTGAACGACTGACCGCCCCGGCCTCCCTCCTCGCCAGGCGACGACGATGGCGGGGACGCCGGCGCAGGAACGAAAATCCGGGGGCGCTTCCCTCTGTCCCCCGACGCTATCACCGCCCCGCTGTCGGCGGCGCCTCCTTTTCTAGCTTGGCGGCTGCTGCCCGCAGCAGCCCCACCGCTGGCCTGCAGCTCACCGCCTGCGGCGCCCGGACCATCGGTCTCTGCTAGATCGCTCGCGGCCTCCTCGCCAGCCGCCTCGTCCACCCCGGGAATTTGAATGGTCCCAGGGTTTTGGCGCCCTGGCCTGTCGACCAGCCCCTGGGCGTCGAACTTCGGTAGCTTCGCCTGCAGCGCCACCCGGTCAGGATTGGCGCAGAGCGCCATCTCCTTCCACGGGAGCTCTGCCCAGCTCAGGTCGTCCACCCTGATCACCACCCGGAGCAGGCCCCTCAGCGCCGGCCTACCCAGGTCCCACTCCTCGCCGATCTGGGTCCGGGTGATGTCCTGGGGGCCGGTGTAAAACCAGCAGGGCTGGGCCCGGTCCGGCAGGGGCACCAGGCAGCGGCACAGGTAGTCCACCACCACCATCACCGAAGTAAGCCTGGCCTGGCGTAGGAAGTCGATGCGCTCCAGGACTGGCGCCATCCATGCGTCCATCTGCGGTGCCACCTCCCAGGTCACCTTCTGGGGTTCCGCCGCCATCTCCGGTAGAGTCAGACGGTCGTGGGGGCTGACATCGACGTAGAACCAGTCGCGCCGCCAGTCCTCCCACTTGCTCCACAACACCTGGGGAATGTATTGCTCCCCCAGACCGTCCCGCAGCCAGAAGTTGCAGCAACCGACGACATCCGCGGTGGAAAGGCCCCTCTTCTTCCCGGCCGACCGCAGCACGAAGAAGTGCCGAAAGAGCGTCACCGACGGTAGCACCCCCATGAACATCTCATAAAGGTGGGCGAAGACCGCCAGGATGACGACGGAGTTGGGGCTGAGATGCACCAACTGGAGCCCGAACGTCTCCAGGATCTGAAGAAAGAACGTTGAAAATGGCAGCACCAGCCCGGCCGCCACGAAGGAAGTGAAGAGGACAATGCACCCCGGACGGTTTGTCACCGGTGGGAAGCTCGCCGGCATCACCACCGAGGCCCCTTGCTGGCCCTCGGGGGCCATCAGCTTCCAAACCCTGTCCGCCGCCTCCTCGTTCACCAGGCGGGACTCCGGCAGCACGCTGTCAGGAGTCCTGTCGCGGCGGCTTCCTCCTGCTCTTGACATCTCGTTGGGGTGGGGGATGATCTGGACGGTAGGGGAAGGAAGGTGCTCTGATCGCCTAAGGAAAGTCTAGGGCTCAGGAGCGCAAAGAGGGCAAGAGCTTGATCGCAAGAAGGCGTAAAGAGGGGGGCGGTTTGCTCCCCTCCTCCTTTTATACCCCTGGGGAATTCAAACGTCGCCTGCCATGGCGCGCTCGGCGGGACGGTTTCCTCGATCAACGCAACCGCCAGGCGAATCTCCCACAGGTCGTGCGGTGTTAGCAGTTGCCAGGCGTATTTTCCTCGATTTGCGTGGTTGCCACGCGTGCCGCCTACCTCGTTATAACGCGCCGCCCGTCCCATTGTCACACGCCTCGAGAGTCGTTTGGACGCACGTCTATTCGGCTCCCTGTTGGGCCGTACCAGAGGCCCGGACCGGAGGGACCACCGTCTAAAAGCTCGCCACGTGGCGTTAGTACCGACTTCGGCCTCGTTGACGACGAAGGGCCCATCCGCAGTCTCTGGGCCATTGCCTGCCAATGGGCCCATGGGCTGCTGTCGGTGTATCAGGAACCAGGGGTCCCCGAATCCCGAGGCCAGGTCAGCAATCCGCCACATGGCGCCATCCCGCGGAGTCTCTCCCGCAAGGTGAAAAAGATCGAGTCAGGAGAGGGCGCTCGGGGCCACAGTCGATGGCCCCCGAAGTACCCCAGTTCCCCGATGATCCACGAAATATAAGTACTGGGAAGAAAGTGCTCGGGAAGGTGTACGGTGACCTCCGAGCACCCTAGTCCCCCGACGACCAGGAGAGCTAAGTACCGGGAGAAACGTGCCCGGGGCCGCTAGCGGTGGCCCCTGGGCACCCAAGTATCCCGAGGACCCACCGAAGGAAGTTCCGGGAGAGAGTCCTCGGGGCTACGTGCAGCAGCCCCTGAGCACTCGGTTCCCCAAGGATCCGTACAAGTGTGCCCAGGAGAGAGTGCTCGGGGAGGTGAACAGTACCCCCGAGCACTCGGTTCCCTGAGGACAAGAAATGGCATTCAAGGGAGAGGGTGCTCGGGGAGGTGAACAGTACCCCCGAGCACTCGGTACCCCGACGACCCAGGGAGCCCCCTGGCAGTGGCCCCCGAGGGGCCCACCGATGAGGTGCCAGCCAGTCAAAGGCCCGAGGCCGCATTTAAAGAGCGTGCGTGGCCTGTCACCTCCAACTGCTCCCGCCGCGCTCAGCGTCAGTTCCTGCCACGTTCTGGCAGAGAGGCGTGGGGTTATTAATTGCACGGGTCCCATCCCGTGCCATCCAGCCCGTCTCGGGATAACGTCGTAAGGGCCGAGGCGTTCCGTCTGCCGCGCTGCTGTGGCAGGGGAACAAGACAGGGCGGGCACGTCGGGCCGCTCTGCGGCTGCCCGGTGGGCCCTCTCCACGGCGCCCATTGCCAGTGCATTTATGGTGACGGATGACCGGGCGTGCGACGCATTTTCCACCCGCGGTCACTTCGCCCAGATGAAATGATGACGCCCTTTCCATTTATAGTGTCTCGAAACTCGTGCCCCCCCCGGTTCGGGGCACGTTGCTGCCGGCTGCTTTAAATACCCGCCGGCAGCACAGAAGGAAGCAAGTGTGGAAAAGAGAGGCAAAAGGAGGTGAGAACGGCTCAGTAGCAAGAGAACACAGCACCAAAGAAACAACGGCTAAGAAGTGAACAACACGAGACAGGCCGAAGAACAAAGAGCCTCAGGCTCTGAGATAGACCAACATTCTTGTAACCAGCAACATCCTTGAGGGACTTCCTCAGGGCATTTATAGTATCCATACAGGAGTAGGGTGTTACGCCCCCGTGCGGCCCGAACCTGTCTAAACTCCAGTGCATTTACTCCTTTCCGCATAAGATCACACCGCACCGTCGGCCATCGCATTCATACCCATTTATTTCACAGGTGAACATATTCAGGATCATCCCCCCGGCCGAATCTCTAAAAAGGGGTCCCCCAGGATCCCTACGACAGGAGTTCACCCTCCGACACAAGCAATCACCATGCCCACACATGAAGGTGAAGATAAGGAGACAAAAGTAAGAATCAAGCTCAAGCGAAGATGATAGAGATAAAGATGAGGATAAAGAAAACAATGAAGATGATGAGCAAAGCACATTAAGTGATAAAGAAATAGATCCCGAAGTTACCAAGCTCATCTCTCAAGTGAAGAAGAATATCAAGAAGATCAATGCCAAGATTGATCATCAAATCTCCTTGAAAGACTTGGTCAAAACTATTGACCACATCAAGAAGGAGAAGAAGACCAAGAGTAAGAGGGAGATAAGGGGAAGAGCCAAAGCATTTGCAAGCGTGGGAAGATGGATGAGTGAACATGAAGCTTCAAGCTCAGGTGATGAGAGCTTTGCCACCCACTCCTCCAAGAGAAGCTCTTTCTCAAGGTCATCATCACGCAAGTCATCATTGCACAAGTCATCACACAAGTGTCTTATGGCCAAAGGTATGGATAGCGATGTAAGTGATGATGAATCTGATGAGTATTCTCCCTCCTATGATGAACTCCTTCATTTGATCAATGAGCAACAAAGGGATTTTAAGAAACAATCTAAATAACTTAAGAAATTTAATGCCCTCAGTGAATTTCATGCTACCTTTGTTTCTAATTATGAGTAATTATTGAGCAAATTCAATTTGCTAAACAAGGAGCATGAAGAGCTTAAGGCAAAATTTGAGTGCATTGAATCTCAATCTGGCCCCTTTGGAGCAATCCACCTCTCTATTTAATTTAAATCCTAAGGTAGATGTTTGCACTTCTTATGATGATTTAATTGATTTATCTATATCACTCCTTTGCAATGAGATATGCATTGAGAATGTTTTTGTAGAACCATCTAATGACCTTATCGTGCAAGAAAATGATGAGCTCAAGCAAGAAGTCAAAAAACTCAAGAAGGACTTGGCAAGATTAAAGGGCAAGAACCATGTCCAACCTTCTCAAGATAACCACGCTACTATGGTGAAGAAACTTGCGAAGGGATCCACTGCAACATGCTTCAAATATCATCAAGAAGGCTACAAGTCCTTCCAGTGCAAGCAAGTCAAGAAGGAGACCAAGGAGAAGAAGAATATCATGAACCTCTCTAACTAGACCTCTAACTTCTACACTAAGCCAACTACATGAATAAGACCAAGAGCAACTATACAAGCACAAGAAAAGGGAAAATGGCAAGGTGGTTGCACATATGGTTGGGAGAAAGAATTGGAGGTGGAACCAACCCATTTAGGTGCCTAAGGAAGTCATCACCAACATAAAGGGACCCCATTTGGTTTGGGTTCCAAAGAAGACATAAAGCCCGAGGTGGCTATAGGATTTGGAGACTTGGCTCACAAGATGAAGTGAAGGTTCAAGCAATGAAACCAAGTATATAAGATTGGGCACTTTGATAAAGATCGTGATCATCATATACCCAAATCCCTATCCAATGGTAAAAAAAAGGGTAATGGAGCTAGTTACAAAATCTTTCAATTGTTGTAGCTCATTTTCCTTGTCTAGGATTGCATATGCTTATTTCAATTTATTGCAATGCCTGGTGTATGTTTTCATATGGTTGGTTGCTTGTGTTTCTCTCTTTCTTATGAGCAACCTACATGGTTTATTAGTTGTATGTTTATTTCATGGCATTAGTTTTACAATTGGTATCTTTGATATACCATGAACCAATCTATACGGTACTCTTCTCCATTGTTATTAATAACAAGTGCATATGACTTGCAAGTATTCAACACTTGTATGTATACTTTTAGGGTGAGTATATCATGTGGGTTGTGATTTTGAGACTAACATGTGTTGCTAGATGTATCTTTTGTATTCTCATTGGAGAAATCAACACTTCCATGGAGGTATGCAATGCTTAAATGTTTCAATTGGTATCATTATGAATTCATTTTTAGATTTAATCTACCTCCATGCATGATATGACTTAAACTTCCTACCTCTAGTTATTGTCTGGATGTGCATATATTGCTACATTCCTATAAGTGGTATTCACAAGTAGGTCTCATTATATGTATGCACACATAAAGAGGGAGTTTAGATTATATTATGTGAGTTTCATGAATTATGATCTTTGTTTATCTTTTTCAATTGATATCAATGCCTCATATCCTTAGAATTGGTATATCTTTTCAATTGGTATCATATCATTTGATCATGATTTGTGAAGCTCTCTCCTATGTGCTCTAACGCTTTTCCTGGAGTTCAACATATGTTAGTAGCCCTTTTTGAGATTGTTGACAAAGGGGGAGAAGTTTGATGACCAAAGCAAGAAGCAAGATATGAGATGTCTAGGAATGCCGAAGTTGACAAAAGCATAGAAGAAGAAGATACAAGAAGCAACATGAGACACCTAGATTAACAAAGAGGGAGAAGCTCTTGCATGGGTCAATCAAGGGAGATAATGGCAATGGAGAAAGGGGGAGCCGCAACAAAGGGGGACTAAATGGTAAGAATATGCATCCAAGCAATGTGGTAAGGTTTTGTACTCTTTACGACTGATATCATTTATTATTTGCCACTTGTTTTGGTTGTGTTGTCATCAATCACCAAAAAGGGGGAGATTGTAGAGAAAATGGTCTTATTAGGCCATAATTGTGATTTTAGTGATTAATGACAACATAGTCATTGGGACTAACATGTTTGTCAAGAATATATGTTAGTAGGTCTCATGGATGCAATGCATCAAGAAGCCACTGCAACCGGGACAAAGTTTGATTGAATTGGAAAAGTTCTAGGAATATTTTCCCCACCAGAAGGTTCGGTGCAGAGGGGTTGAACTCACCGGAGCATTGTGTCCAGAGGCAAAGTGAAGGCTGATAACTTCACGGAAGGTCTGATGCTTTGTGTGTTGAACTCACCGGGGAATTTTTGATGAAGGGGGAGAAGGCTGATGACCTCATCGAATAGTCTAGTGATATGCACAGGGTAACACCGGAGCATTTCTTGCAAAGAAGAATGCAAGTGTAGAGTATTGAAGGTCAACCCACTAGATGGTCTGGTGCTTTGTTTGTTCACCCCCTCTTAGGACGTCATTGTTCCTCACACCTAGACTGTAGCTATTCTTCATCCTCTTGCCACAGTCTCCTGCTTTGAGATTTCACCTTTCTCTGCCCAAGCTTGCGCCACCATAGAACAATCTTTCTCTATGGCCTCCAGCCATTTTACTAACGTCGCTGCTCCTTTCTTGCCTGAGAAAGAAACCAACTTGAAGGCCGTCAACGCCTCCTCCAAGCAGCTAGACGTGATGAGGCTCCTAACCGAAGCTTGGGCGATCTCAATGATGCAAGAATCGAAGCTTCAATAACTTGAGGGCGAAGGAATCGTTCCTCCTCGCGAGCTGGCCAATAGAGACCGGGGTTGGGTGAGGGATTCCTATCTTGCTAGTTTGATAATGAAATATTGGTGTTTGAATCCTTTTTCCGCTGTTGATTTAATGTTCCCCCTTCCAAATTTCTTCTCAACACACTAGACTATTACCAAATTGAGCTCCACCACTTGAATCCAAACTCGATCACTATGCTTAGTGTCTTTGTCCATCTGTGCGAAGCCTTCCTTGGTATTGAACCAAGCTTGAATTTGTTCCAATATTTTTATCATCTGAAAAGGAATACATAGAATAAATGTGTCGGAGGTTGTGTTTTCCAACTGTGTAATGGAATGAAGAGTACTTATACCCTGGTTGCTTTGATCTCCTCCTGGCAAAAAGATTGGAAAAGTTTTAGTTTTATGTCTCCAACATCGACCCAGTTGCCTCTCCATTAGTCTATAGGGGTCTCCAAGCCCACCCAAATCTGTCCTGATCGAAGAAGCACCATGAGTCCGATAGCGCTGCCTACTACGTCAAGAAGATTGGTGAACTTAGGCAGAGTGGCTTAACTAGGTGGCATGTGGCCAAAGTCTTCATTAGTCGAAGGTCGAGCCCCTTGAAAGCTCGGGATCGCTTTGCGTGGGACTATGCTAGAGACAACGATAGCTCTCGGGATGCGGTCGGATGTAAGACTTAGTTTGCATTTTACTACTCTTGTTATTATAGTTGAACTCTTTCGAGTGACTTCTTTCTTTCAGCTTTGTATTTGCAGGATACTAGTGTTTGATTGAGCAAGCTGTTTGCTGAAGAGTCACAACCATGTTCTATTCAACCCTACTCCCTCAGGAATCCTCGACCACCGGTGAGAATTTGCTCAGATTGAGGAATCAGTACTAATTTCTTGTTTCGATATGATCTGTCTTTGTGACTTTAGGTTCCAACCCTCCATCAAGAGGATACACCCTCCTTTAGCGCCAAGGGGAAAACATCGACTAGTCAAGATACCAAAGGGTCTCTTCGATCCAAGAGATTGTCCTTGCCATCTGACCCACCACTCCTCAAACACACTCAGGGGAAGAATCAACTGGTTTTAAAATCGAGTCCTTGGATGATCATTTATTTATCTGAAACTTGAGCATATACCAACTGACGATTGGTCTGTATGGGTGATCTTTTTATAGGTATCGACTGATGCATCCTATAATCACCTCCTCGAGAAACCACCGCGCCTGATGACTCAGTAAGAGAGGTAACTCATAACAAGTTAGCCTCTATACATTGGTCAATTCTTTGAATATTTACTCGATAAGTCCAAAATGATGACGAGTCAATGTGGGCTAATTTTCTGTAGACAATGGCTTCATTAATTTCTTCAGACTCCCAAGTCATCCCTTCAACACAACCAACCTTAGCTGCTGGTATGATGAAGAAGAAAGTCACCGTCAAGAGGTAGAAGTCAAACATTGTTTCATGTATCCTAATTGCAAAAAGTTTTGCTTGAATAATTATCTTGTCTTGTAGCCTTCTTTTCCATCCTTATGCTGCTAATTGCAGACCTTCCTCCCCGTAGAAGACAAAAGAGTAGACGATGAGCGGTTCAACTAGTCAGCTAGTTCCAACCCCTCTAGTCTCATCACCCTCGCTTCCTTGAGTAGAAAAAACTTCCACGGATGTACCTGAACTAAGCCTGCAGCCCAACAAAGCTTAGGCCCCAACATCAACCCCAACTAATGATCCTTGGGCAATGCTCGAGGATCTACTCAAGGTTGCAAGTTTCCAGGAAGATGTTGCTAAGGCTCGGTACACGGCGATCGATCACTAGCCGTCAGAAAGCTCTCGTGGAGAAGGATACCCTGTTAGCAGCTCGCTAATAAAAAATTAACAGTTAGTTTACCTGTTGATCACTAATATATGATTTGATCACCAGATAGTTGATACTGAATTATTTTTGTTTGCTTTCTTAGCTCTCGAAGTCAACTTGAGGATCCAACTCGAAGTTGTCACTGGGTCAATAAAGATCCATAAGAAGGATGCAAATTAACTAGAAGAACTAAGAAGTCCTTTGAAAAAAGCAAAAGCTGATCGAGATGCCATGGCTGCCAAGTGGGACACCATTGCTGCCGTATGAGACACTGCGATTTTAGCGCTTATAAAGCCAAAGGAACAGAACCTTGATCGCATGAATCAATCAGCCTCTGTAAGCACCGAGACAATATTTGGTCTTCAAAGCATTAACAATTTCCTTAACTTTACTTATTGTTGAACATTTAATATTTTCTGGATTAATTAAGCTTAAAACAAAGCTTAGCCCTAATTAGAAAATTAACTACACTTAGCATGAGTGTGTGTATTTTTACTAAATAGGGCATAAATTAACAAGATTTACAAAATTGATTACCAATAATTAATTATGGATTAATGAAGCTCAAACCTATTTCATTAACCCATGAAATTTAAATATATATTTCATAGCTCCCAGTATTTTTAACATGTATATTACGCTCACACAAACCCAACAAAATTGGTTTCACTATTTTTAGAGCAATATTATATTTTCTATGCATTTTACAAATCTCAGCCGATTTAATAGTTGAACGAATACTCTATTTCACATTTACCGATTAAATCTGAATATTAAATGGGCCAAAAACTTTTTGCACCCAGGTCGAACTAGCCATGGTCGCTGATAGTGGGCCCGGCAGGTTTGACCACGATCAAAATCGACGAGGGCGGGGCAGCACAGTGCCGGCGGCACCAACGTGACACGGGGAACTCGATTGAGGGTCGTGTGGTCACCGGCGTTGACTGGAGGGTGGCCATCGACGGCAAACGGCGGCAATCAACGGTGACGGCTCGGTTAAGCACGTCGTCGGTGAACGGCGCAACACCAGTGGCCGGGGAGGGATAGCAGCGCAATTAGTGGAGGTCCGCGGACTTGACTGGGGCACACGTCATCGACGGCGATGGCCGGAAGGTAGAGAACGGCGGTGCATAGCGGAAACAGCACGGCAGTGGCACAGCTCGGCTCACCGGCGGCTAAACGACGACGCAATCGAGCAAAAAGAGCACTCCCACAGCATCTACGCAAGCATGTGGATTCAACAACGCGACTAGTTTCTGATGGGCCTGACGGTGGCCCGGCCGGCAGCGTGCGCTGAGGTGATGGCGGCGGGCGGCTCACGCAGAGAAGCACGCCGGCGATAGGCAAAAGGAAAAACTACGCGTGCAAAGGGTTCAGGAGATCGCGGGGAGGCTCACCGCGGAACCGATTTGTCTGGAGAAGCAACGGTGCGGTGGCTCGACGGTGAGGTGCGGAGTGAAGCCGTCGGAGATGAAGAAGATGATGGCTCGACCTCCAAATCCGATGGGAAACACGCCAAATTGACTGGTGAGGACTCGGTGGAAGCCTTGGCACCACCCTTCAGTGATCAGAGGAGCTTGGTAGGGGCGGATTTGATCTCAGCTTGACGAATTTGTGTCGACGGCGGGTGCGGCTTTGAGCTCGCGCTCTACTCTGCGTGCTATGTGATGGGCGGCCGAGTGAGAGAGAGAGGAGAGCAGAGAGAGCGAGGGGGAGGAGATAAGGGCGATGCCCAGCACCTGAGGAAGGAGCATGGTGCCGTGCTCGACTCGTCCGGCGGCCTCCAAAGTCAAGGAAAGCGGCGGGCAAAGACAGAGAGCGCAGAGAGAGCGGGGGAGATGGGCGATGAACAGTAGTCAGGCGACAAAATGTCCATCCCACTTCTTCTATTCAAAAGAATACCTTCCCGTGGTCCAAAAATTATCAGACACATTTTGTGTGAAACTACAATTCATGTGCAACCCATTTCAACTTGTTTGACCCATAATGCCTGAGCCAATTTCAAACTAAAATTCTCCAAACATGCAACCTTTTCTAACTTGTGGTATTTTTTATGCCTTCAAAACCATCCCCACAAATTTGGGAAAATTCATTTATATTCTTCATATTGTATGGACTAATTTCTAAAATTGTTTCCAACCCTATATTGTGAGTTGCTTAACAATGCATCAATTAACATTGATTTTCATAATTTATGTTTAATTGACTTTGCATATTAATAATTGCTCAAAACAAATAACCATGATGCTAATGATGCTTAATGACATGCTTAAGCCATTTGGGTTGTCACATTTGGCGCAAGGGCTTAGAGTGCGAAGGGGTTTTCGGGGGGGTTCTGCCTTTCGATTTATAAGATCGACTCGATCCTGCCGCCTCGAATTTTGAGGGTCGTTTGGGGAAACGAAATTCTCTCGAAGTCCAACGGCCATCAAGGTTTCTCTCTCCCAAGATCCTCACCCTCACGCACACCCTCCTTTTTTCTCTCTCCCACGATCTCTCTCTATGGACGATTAACCTCCCCTCGGGATGCGGTTTCCTAAGCCAACCACGGTGGTGGACCGTGTCGCCGAACACTCCCTCGGCAAAGCTCTTTTTCACCCAGGACCCAAGTGGTACGATCAGGTCCAACCAGATCCTTATGGAAAATAGCTCAGATCACCATATCCGCGAGGGAACTTTGGGACTAATGTCGATGTAAAGAATATAGAGGTCCCCCACCAGGATAGCCGCAATGACCGGTTTTGCCATTATCCGCTTTCGTTCTCCTGCCCAAGCCCATCGCGCAACCAGTCGGCATCAGCACGACCACGGCACTGGCCTTTGCAGGATTTCCCGCGATCAGCCCTCGCTGGTCGCGGGGAAAGTACTAGTATAAGCCAGTCAAACCTCATTTAATGTCGCTACTCACGTCGTTTTCCTTCCCCAAACAGTTCACCTGGGCTGAGGTGGCATGGTCGACGTAGGGCTATCATGTCCCATCCCACAACATTAATTGTTGCGAGACGGGCTCGCAGATGCAACAGGGGCCGTGGTAGGCGCGTGTGGGAAACCGGTGATGGGACTGTGTAGGCCGGATGACCAGAGCACGACAAACGAAGATATGTCTGACGGATAGGACTGGCATCACAGCGCTCTAGAGCAGGCACATCGCATACGTATCCTGTAATGATGTCGTCTAGGTAGGCATGAGTCTATTTGATGGGCCACGTGTAAGACTCCTTTGCTCTTGGGCTATAAGGAGAAGGGAGTCCGCTTTGAGAGAGGAAGTCGAAAAACACAAAGAACTATATTTAATGAGAAGAATACGCTGGATGTAGAGCTATTATTCTAAGAGGGACTTAAACCTGGATAAACTCTGATGTTCTTATATTAGCACAAGCATATCCTCAAAACACCGATCATGCACCCATTATCTAACATACTTCGAAATCACTGTCAAAGATTAACCCTCAACATTGATCTTTCAGCAAAAATTTATCCATACTAATTTAACACTGAGATAGCGGCACTCTCGAGGAAAAAGCTCCAATACAGCGGGATTTTGTTTTCAATTACTGTGGTGGAATACACGACATGCAACTTTTTTAGTCACTCCTATGACCGTGAACGAGGGATCTAAGATACAATGATCCTAAAATACAATATTAGATTTAATCTTGAAAAGATGTAAATCAGATCTAAAAGTCTTTTAGAAGAAGGGACAGCAAATCTCTCCAAATTCAACAACGATTAGCAAGCTGTCTAGAATTATATCGAATTTATCTATCCCATTGCCTAACAGTTACAACTAACTGAATTCCGGGTTTATGCAAACTCTAGCAGCCCAGCAGGCGCATAGCTACAGCTTAAAGAATTACAATCAGTCCTCAGCAAACTGTGGCAATACATAGTAGGTTGCATCAATGACCGACCAAAGCATCAAGTTCGAGCTTCTTTTTTGTCGAACTTATGTTGGTACACATCTTCAGATTTTACATCTGTGGACAGTGTCGTGAAGCCAAAGGTCGGAAAGTCCAAACATGTGCATATATTACAGTACTTGAATTGAACTGGCATCAAGATTTATCTGAATTCATGTGAATCCAAATCTCGTCTGATAACTACCTGAAATACCTTCTGTTCGCTTTCAACCTCGCCAAGTCATTACAATATAGTTTTGGCAAACCGGTCTGAATATCATTCCTATTCAACCTGACCATTCCTATTCAACCATACCTTTACTCGTGGCCATCAATCTTTAATGCTCCAGTACGGCAAAGTGCTCCATTCACTTTCAGCATGCAAAACTTGGTGACAATCAAACACTGAGAACAACTGTAGTTCAGGGCAGAGGACGGTAGGGAAGGAGCAAAATTTAAGCCCAAAGGGGCATGTGATTGGTCACAAATTGAATATCTGAACAGGCCAGCCACGCTTGCGGCCATCTGAACTGATTGCTGTGGTTTCAATGGATATGTCTATGCTACGGTGCTCAGATGCCCTCACAATGCTTATGCGGGATTTGATCACCACAGCCGGGCACTCATCTGTGCCAACTGATGCAGATGAGCCAAGAAGAGATTCCTCCTTTGCCATCACGATGGGTTCTTCAAAGGTGAAGATTGTCTGTGACCAGTGAGTTGGAGTAGAGAACGGAGAGGTGGAGAGAATGACAGGCTTCTCCTTGCAGAATCTGTCAGTGAATCCCATGTCGAACCATAAGACAATGCCATAGCACCAGGTTACTCCAGGTACAACCGTACCACTTTCGCTGAGCCTTAGCTCAAAGCTTGCAGTGAAATCCATCTCATTTTCCTTCATAGTTGCCAGATCAAAGGACTGCATACAGAAGTAAAAGCAAGATGTCAGACTACAAACCGAAAGGACATTTGAGCACATTGTACAGAACACTCCAAATCTAAAATAATTCTAGACTCTAGAGAAACTCATGAATCACACTAAGGTAGTTATATCAGATTCATATCTAGACTGTGTACCACAACAGTCTGTTGAACATTTTCTGTAGTCCTATATTGCAATTTAACAACTTCAACGAAACAAGGATAGATCAAGAAGTGAAATAATCTAAGTAGAAATGTACAGTTACAGGAACTTACATGGAGTACAGCCGTCTCTGTCACAATATCCTGAGAATCCACTACATCAACTACAGGAAATCGAACTGAATTTGAAGTTACTTCTTTCCCAATACATGACATATCAAAACCATATACATTTTCCCAAAACGGCAAGCTAGTTCCACCTTTCCCGAAACCAGCACCAAGCTACAGGATGGATCAGATGACACAAGTTATCAAATAGCAGAAAATAGGGGGCAAAGAATAAAAGCAAGCAACTAAGGACTTACAATCGTTGCAGTATCTGGGAGAATAGCACCACCAGGCTTTAGAAAATGATCACGTGCATACAGAACTGAACTTAGCATAGATTCATACAGCAGGCAATATCCCATCCATTCACTCACTAACACATCAAAGCCATTCGGTGGAACTTGTACTTTCTGGTTTAGCTCTTCAGCCTTGGTATGTACAACGCTTATCACTTGAGGACCTCGCTTTTGTTTTACTTCCATATTTTCATTGTATAACAGACAATTATTCTTTGCAACCTGCATTCATGCAATACCAATGGGATAAATCAAGGTAGAACGAGGTTAGTATTTGATACTATAATTGGAAAAAAAGGCATACTTGGGTAGCTACAGAAGCCATCTTTGCACTTCCATCAACAGCAACGACTCTAGAAGCACCAGCCTTGGCTGCAAAAAGACTAGACAGGAAGCATACATCAGCAACAGCTCATACCACATAGACAACTCATCATGCATCAAGATCAATAGTTATTTTTTCAACCAGCCTAGCACTTAGGGCCCTGTTTGTTTGGGCTTTTGGTTTTTGAAGCCAAAAGCCCAAACAAACAAGCTGTTTTTGCTACCTTTTGGCTATGGTTTCTGAGAAGCAAAAGCAGTCTTTACTACTACAGAAAGCCACAAAAGCCAGAAGCAGTCTTTTGCTAGCTTCTACCAGCAACAGGCTTCTGGAGAAACAACAGCTTGTAGAAGCTTAAACAAATAGGGCCTAAGAAATATGATCATCACACAACACGTCAACTTACAATACTGCTAAACAAAGGTCACAATAAGGAAGATGGCTTGGTTTAGATACTTCTATCACAGAACACATTCATTAACAAAACCAGGTTTGTCGACAATGTACCTACTACTACCAGGACTCATGATTACCCATTTACCATAATGTAGAATCAAATCAGAATTCTCCATAGCATGTTAGGTGTTACTTGAGTGCATTGGTTGGTCCAACCCAGATGTTGCTTACAAACTAATAATATTATTGTGGTTATCTTTCCCAGCTGTGACATAATCCATTTCCTTTTAACTGGATCAAAGACTGACGGCGTGAAGCTACATGGTAAGATAAACTAACCCACATGTGCAAAAGCATTTCGTATGTACACATTGTACATTAGATACCTTAGAATTCCCGTGCCACAACCAACATCCAGTACAGTTGCTCCATTCATCAGGCTAGGATTGCCTAAAAGGGCATCTCTGTAAGCATCTGTTCTTACCTGAAAAGGTTTGCCCGGGTGTTCAGCACTTGTTAAAGGGCATAAGCGCATATCAGAAATGAATAAAAAAAGCATATTTTACAGGAACTCAGTAACCATGTATGTCAGACTCAAGAATTCACCTACCTTATCACCGAGCATCTCTCTATGAATGCCAAATGAGCTATAAGACCCAAAGTAGTTATCATCCACACTTTTGATTGCCTTGGCAGTAACACTAGCATGTGCGATCTTTAGCTGTGTATCATTCTGCTCCAGAGCAAGAGACCCAGTGCCCTCCTCTTTAGTACTCCCAATAGTACACTCTTGCTCAAATCTAGCGCTGATATCAGAACCATTTCCTTCAGTTACAGTACTCAGGTTGTTCTCCCGTGGCTCAGCTAACACCCCGTTCCATGATGAGCACTGTCCTTTTTCCATTGGCACTCCACAGTCCTCGTCCTCATCACTGTCGACGGACAAACTGTGCAAAAGGGAGTCATCTTCCATGAACGGTTTCAAGTATGCATCGTCCTCCCATGGAACCTTCCCCTCAATTTTGTAAGTCTCCAGGGCATGCAGGTGGCTACAGAGTTCGTTGCTGGTAGAGAAAGCTTGGCCACAGCTCCAACATTTATTCTCCGCAACCTACAAATCAGCCATAACGTCCATTATTCACAGAAAATAAAGCTAAACACGCACAGAATTTAACAAATTTGCGATATCAAGAAACTCTTAATACCGTACAAGCAATTACCGCACAAATTAAGCTGATGATACTGCAGATATTAGGGTCCAAAAAATTTACTTGAGCTGAAGGGTTGACGCACCTTGGACCGAACGAAGTTGATGAGCTTGATGCATCCGTAGAAATCCAGCCGCAGCTCCCTCATAATCTTGTGGAAATCAAAGTGGTGCTCGGCGCCGCAGTGCGAGAAGAGGGAGCTCTCGGTGTCGAACCGCGAGATGCAGAACAGGCACAGCAAGCCTCCGCCGGCGGCGGCCGTGTCGTCGCCGTCCGAGCACCAGTCGTCCCACCCCTCTTCTTCCTCCTCTTCCTCTTCCTCGTCGGTCCTGAGCCGGTCCTCCGCCTCGTCCTTGCCTGCGCGGCCGCACTCCATCGCTGCGTGGAGCACCTTGGGTCGCCGCTCAACACAGTGTTGGTGCCGCAGCGAACTAGGGTTTTGTTTGGAGGAGGGTTTAGTTATTGGGCCTTTGGTTGCCATTTGCAAGGCCGGCCCACTCACAACTATGGCTTAAGCCATGTACTGTGCACAGGAGAAACGATGAGGTTTTGTTCCCCGATACTCGACCCAAGTATTCAAAATGCAGCAATTTGCGACAAATTATGGTCCTACTCTGCAGTACCAAACCTCCTCCAATCGAAGCACTTGAACCAACTGCTAGTGTACAAGTCAATTTATATGGTGTCAAGTCAATTTACTAGATAAACGAGTAATTTTCACATAACCGCATCCGCATTCCCATATCACGAAAACAACAATTCTAAACAAATGTTTCATACAAGGATACCTACATGTGCAAACGATGCAACAAAACCGCACAGTCAGCATACTGCACCACTCTAATAGTGAGGACTACTTGCCAGAGTCAAAAAATTCAAAACATAGTAATATTTATATAGGGTAGAAATCATTTGGCCAACCGTTGTCAACTATAGATTGAAATAATAGACACATAATGAAGCCAGGTTTAGACCTTTTAGAGAATAATAGCTCTATAACTTGTGTATTGTCTTAAGCTTTGTATTGGCTCATGAAGGGGATTACAATGTAAGGTGTCTAGATCTAAACCCTAAGTAATTTAGCGAGGTCTTTGAGCTAGTCCAGTTCTTCTCCTAGGCTTAAGGGCTTGAATCTCCTCGAGTTCAGTTGATTTGAATTGAGTAGTCTTGATCATACCCCTGCCCTAATTATATAGCTGGGTGTAGCGATCGGTGACTTCCTAAGATAGGGTGAATTAAGACACTTAAAAACCTAAATTAAATTGCTTTTAAAAACTTCACAAGATAAACATATCTCAATTTCTATCAAAATGTGCTCTAGTTTTATCTAGTGTGTCTATTCTACCGCTCAAGAGGATTGCAACCTACTCTAACAAGGTAAATTACAAGAATATGAATGCAAAAACGTAAATAAGGTAAAGAGACAAACTCGGCACAAGAGATTTTTATCATGTGGTATTAATGACATGAATGTCACCCCTAGTCCACGTTAGAGCTCCACCAAGAAAATACTCCCGGTCAACACCCGATCATGACTCTTGAGCCACCAAGGTAAAGTCTCACCACTAGTCTCTCTTCCGGTCGTTTGCTGCGTTAATCACTTCAAAGCTTGAGCCACCAAGGCAAGGATCTCCGCGTCCCCGTACATATATTTTGCCGCCGCTCCACACCAAATCAGAGGGTCAACAAGCTTAAGCCACCAAAGCCTAAGATGTTGGCGAGTCACCAAGACTCCAAGGCTCCGGCGTACCTCTCGGTACAAGCTCGGATCACTCCTTAATCCACTCTCTAGACAGCAATCACCTAGTAACACTCTGTCTAGGCCTCATAGCACTAATCACTCCACAATCTATATGCTAATTGCCTTGGATGATCACTTTAAGCATTTTGGTGACTTGGATGTTCTTTCAAATGTTTATGGGTTTCTCTAGACAGCCACACCTTCAAATGACTAAGTCGATGGGTATTTATAGCCTCAAACTCGCGCACTAGCCGTTAACCCAACAGCTCAGAAAAGCTGTTAACACCAGATTATCCGATGACAACAGTAGTACAATCATCGGACAATCCGGTGAGTACACCATCAAAAACTAGCCGTTGGATTCCACTCAAAGTCATCCTGAACACCGGATACTCCGGTGTATTCTTTAACTACATCACCAGATTATCTAGTGAGTTATCTTGAGCCAGACCGCACCACTTCTTCTCTATGCAAAGTACTCCGGTGAAAGCCTTCGGTGCTCTTCTTCTTAACATTGGAACATCCAGTGGGTTGAGCTTCAAACTTCAACATCTGACATCTTCTCTGCAAAAATTGCTCCGGTGATAAGGCTCCGGTGTATACAATATGATCACCGGACTATCTGGTCTATTGTTCTTCATTCTTCAGCATTTGGAAATGACTCTATAGAAAATGCTCTGATGATTCTCTTGCACCTACACCGGACAATCCGGTGAGTTAAATCTCCTTCTACCCCAAAATGCCACTGCTGCACAAATGATCTGGTGAGTTCAACAACAGGGCACCAGACTATCTGGTGAAGTAGTCAACCTTTACTTTGCCTCTGAACAAAATACTCTGGTGAGTTCAACACCCTGAACACCTGACCATCCGGTGAGAACAAATATCCTGGGACTTCTCTAATTCAATTAAACTTTGTCCTAGCTACGGTGGCTTCTTAATGCATTGTATCCATGAGATCTAATAAAATATATATTTAACAAACTTGTTAGTTTCATTGACTATACTGTCATTAATCATCAAAATCACATACATGCCTTAAAAATATTTCGCTACAATCTTTCTAAGGGCATGTTCGTTACAATATCCCATTTTTGGTGATTAATGACAACACAACCAAAGCAAGTGGCAAATAACAAATGATACCAATTGTAAAGAGTACAAGGTCATACCAAATTGCTTGTATGCGTATTCTTACCACTTAGTCCCCCTTTGTTATGGCTCCTTCTTTTTTCATTGTCACTATCTTTCTTGAACGACCTATACAAGAGCTTCTCCATTTGCGTGCTCTTGATGCCAAATGTAGATGAGTCACCATTTGTAAATCTTGGGCTTCTCCCCTTTTGTGAGTCTTAGCATCCCACCATATGAAAAACCTACACTAGGTATTGTAATAAATTGAAATAAGCATATGCAATTCTAGACAAGGCAAAGTAACTAGATGCAACAAAAATGCATGAACAAGAATATAGCTACTATTACCTCATTTACCTTTGGATGAGAGATGTTGGGTATATGATGATCATGATCTTCATTAATGCGCCCAAACTTGTACACTTGACTTCTTTGCTTGAATATTCATCTCATTTTGTGTGCCAAGTCTCCAACTCTCCATAGCCACCTCAGCTTCAAGTCTTCTTTGAAACCTAAACCGATTTGGGTCCCTTCATGTTGGTGATGACTTCCTTAGGCACCCAAATGGGTTGGTTCCACCTCCGAACTTTTCTCCCAATCATATGTGCAACCATCTTGACATAGTCCTTCTTCTTGAGCTTGTAGTGATTGCTCTTGACTTTGGTTTTATAGTTGAGCTTGGTGTAGATGTTGAAGGTCTTGTCGGAGAGGTTCATTGCTTTCTTCTTCTCCTTGGTCTGCTTCTTGACTTGCTTGCATTGGATTGGCTTGTGACCTTCTTGATGGCATTTGAAACATGCCACGGTGGATCCCTCCGCAAGCTTGTTCACCATGGTAGCACGGTTATCTTGAGGAGGTTAGACATGTTCTTTGTCATTTAATCTTGCCAAGTCTTTCTTAAGTTTCTACAGTTCTTGCTTGAACTCATCATTTTCTTGTGCAAAGAGTTCATTAGATGGTTCTACAAGAATATTCTCAATACATCTCTCATTGCAAAGGGGTGAGCTAGATAAATCAATTAAATCATCATAAGAAGTGCAAGCATCTACCTTAGGATTGAAATTAAATAGAAATGTAGGTTATATCAAAGGAATCTTAAGTTGAGATTTAATGCACTCAAATTTTATCTTAAACTCTTCATGTTCTTGTTTAGCAATTCAAATTTATTCAACAATTGTTTATAATTGGAAACAAATGTAGCATGAATGTCATTAAGTGTATTGAATTTCTTAAGTTTGTTAGATTGTTTCTTTAAGACTCTTTGTTACTTATTTATCAAATCAAGAAGTTCTTGTTGGGAGGAAAAATCCTTATTGGATTCATCATCACTTACATCGCTATCTATACCTTTAGCCATGACGCACTTGTGTGATGGCTTGCGCGATGACGACCTTGAGGAAGAGTTTCTCTTAGAGGAGTGGGTGGCCAAGCTCTCATCACTTAAGCTTGAATCTTCATCTTTACTCACCCATCTTCCCATACTTGCAAATTCTTTACGTCTTCCTCTTATCTTCCTCTTGCTCTTGATATTCCTCTCTTTCTTGATATGATCAATTGTTTTGACTAAGTTTTTTATGGAGATTTGGAGATAAATCTTGGCATTGATCTTCTCGATGTTCTCCTATACTGTGAGATGAGTTTGGCGACTTCGGGATCCATCTCTTCTTCGCTTGAGGTACTTTGCTCATCTTCTTCATCGTTCTCTTCATTCTCATCATCATTTCCATCATCTTCGCTTTAACTTGACTCTTACTCTTGCCTTCTTATCTTCGCCTTCATGTGTGGGCATGTTGTTTGTTTGCTTGTGAGAATAAGGTTCTTAGCGTCGGATGAGGAAGAAGCTTCCACCCCCTATGTTCATAGTCATTTTATGGGCAGTGATCTTCTCGAGAACTTCACTTGGAGTCATCTTCTTGATGTCATTGTTGTCGTAGATGATGAAGACTATTAAAATAAGCTGAAGTATTCTTCTCACCACTTGATCATCTTCAATTTGCGTCAAACCTAACCCATTGATCTCATTGACAAAAATATTTAAACGTGAGTATATGTCATTAGCATTCTTATGGGGTAGTTGTTTGATACTATTAAGCTTAGTCACTTACACATGATATTTCTCATTGTGCGTATCCTTTGTGCCTTCATGTATTTCAATGAGACTGGTCCAAATATCATGTGCATTAGTGAGAGAATAAATACGATTAAATGCATCAACATTTAAAGATGATAAAAGGATACTCTTCGCCAAAGCATTTAATTGTCTCTCCTTGTTAGTGATGTGAGGTCTCATCCCTTCCTCGGTGACCCTTCAAACATCTAAACCTCAGACTTGAAAATAACAAGACATTAGAATTTTCTAATGGGGAAGTTTGTGTCATCAAAAAGTGGAGCACTATAGGTATCCATCCCAACCCCAGACGTTACAACTCACTAGGCGGTGAAGCCTAACTGATCAAAAATGAGATGGGGTCTCAAATGCCACTAGAATAGTGTATCCTTGTGAAAGGTGTGAGCCTGGCTCTGATACTACTTGTAGGAATAGGTGACGTCTTAAGAGGGGGATGAATTAGGACACTTAAAAACCTAAACCAAACTAGCTCTAAAAACTTCACAAGATAAACATATCTCAATTTCTATCAAAATATGCTCTAGGTTTATCTAGTGAATGTGAATGCAAAAACGTAAATAAGGTAAACAGACAAACTCGGCAAAAGGAATTGTTATCCTATGGTATCGATGACATGAATGCCACCCCTAGTTTACGTTGGAGCTCTACCAAGGATATGCTCCCGGTCGGCACCTTGTCACGACTCTTGAGCCACCAAGCTACCAAGGCAAGGTCTCACAACTAGTCTCTCTTTCGGTCGCTTGCTACCATGATCACTTCAGAGCTTGAGCCACCAAGGTAAGGGTCTCCCCGTTCCTATACACGTGTCTTGCCACTGTTCACACCAAGTCAGAAGGTCAACAAGCTTGAGCCACCAAGGCCTAAGATGTCGGCAAGTCATCAAGACTCAAAGGCATCGGCGTACCTTTCGGTATAAGCTCGGATCACTCCTTAATCCACTCTCTAGGCAACAATTACCTAGCAACATTCTCTATAAGCCTAATAGCACTAATCACTCCCTAATCTATGCGCTAATTACCCCGGATGATCACTTTATGCACTTTGGTTGCTTGGATGTCTTCTCAAATGTATATGGGTTTCTTTGAACAGCCTCAGCTTCAAATGACTGAGTGGAGGGGTATTTATAGCCTCAAACTCATGCACTAGCCATTAACCCAACGGCTCAGAAAAATGGTTAACATCGGATTGTCCGGTGACAACAGTAGTACAATCACCGGACAATCCGGTGAGTACACCATCAGAAACTAGCTGTTGGATTCCACTTAAAGTTATCCTGAACACCAGATACTCCGGTGTATTCTTCAATTACATCACCAAACTATCCGGTGAGTTGTCTTGAGCCAGACCGCGCCACTTCTTCTCTGTGAAAAACACTTTGGTGAAAGCTTCCAGTGCTCTTCTTCTTAATATCAAAACATCCGGTGGGTTGAGCTTCAAACTTCAACAGCTTACATCTTCTCTGCAAAAATTGCTTTGGTGTACACAATATTATCATCAGACTATATGGTCCATTTTTCTTCATTCTTCAGCATTTGGAAATGCCTCTATAGAAAATGCTCCGGTGATTCTCTTACACCTACACTGGACAATCCGGTGGGTTGAATCTCCTTCTGCCCAAAAATTCCTCTACTGCACAAATGCTTCGGTGGGTTTAACAGCAAGGCACCGGACTATCTAATGAGGTGATCAACCTTCACTTTGCCTTTGGACAAAATACTTCGATGAGTTCAACACCCTGAACACTGGACCATCCGGTGATAACAAATCTCCTGGGACTTCTCCAATTCAATCAAACTATGTCCCGGCTGCGGTGGCTTCTTCATGCATTGCATCCATGAGACCTAATAAAACATATACTTGACAAACATGTTAGTCTCATTAACTATGCTATCATTAATCACTAAATCACATACATGCCCTAAAGATGTTCCGCTATAATCTCCTTAAGGGCATGTTCGCTACACCAGGCAGGGTCATGTCCTATCTAGAGTCCCGAGTGTAGTCGACTTGATTGTATCTCCTGGGGTATCTGAGGCACTTGATTTCTTATCTGGAGATCCTTTTCAAGTACAGATAGATCTTACACTTGAAGAACAAGGTCGTGTCGTATGTAATATGGTGGCTTCTAGAAACCCCTTGCATAGAAATCGGACACATGTATGATAAAGGTTCCATCCTTAAAATATATCGTATTCCTAGTAATATTCTAAATTATTGATTACATATTCCTCATCAGATTCATCTCCTTCTCAGCTACCTGATATATTGGCTTTGTCTCAATCATTTTTTGGAACTATTGGATCTAGATATAACCATTCAAATCCACTCCACTTTTCTACCAAAACCCTCCCCCAGAACTCCATCCTTCGTTCTTTTTTTTCTTGAGCTAGACCTAACGCCACTACTGACACCATTGAGCTTCGACTTAAGGCCGGCAACGGGTCGAATCGGGTTGGGGTTGGGTGGAGCAAGAACACACCCGACCTGAAACCTAACCCGGACCCAAAAATCAAAACGGGTTGAAAACCACCCTTGCCCCCGGCCTCGACGGGAACCCAATATCCAACAGGGAAACAGAAACCCAAATTGATCTATGCACCCAAGGCCCAAACAAAATACAGCTCGTGATCATACCATAACTGAAAATAGGGAAACAGGAAGTCCCACTTGGATAAATCATACAATTCACAGATCTTGCTTTGAACCTTAATAAAAAAGCAAAGCAAATTCATATTTTATTCATAGATCTTACAAATCAAAATTCATATTTTTACAAGCAGAAAATTCACAAATCTTGCTTTGAACCTCCATTCACCTTGCTTTGAACCTTAATCAAAAAGCAAAATCAATTTGATACAGATCTGAGTGATACCTCTCATCCAGCTCTATGCATAAATAGGTATAGCATGAATACCATCAGATCAAACACTATCATCACAACAAGCCAACAATTAGATCCATATGAAAGAGAGCACTAGATCTATCTACGAGAGGAAGTGGGCACCTTCTTAACGGAGGTGGACCAGGTGAGGGTGAGGCCAAGGAAGACGACGAGCTTGAGGTTGCTGACGATTCGGGCGAGGTCACATTTCACAATGTCTCATACGGGCTCAATGAGCGTGTTGGGCTATGGCTCGAACCCATCAGAGGCGATGGGGACGGAGACGGAGGTGGACGCTTGTGGCATTGGGGATATAGAGATGAAGATCAGGATGGAGGTGGTGGGGAGCACGGGCTTCGAGCAAACGTACGCTGGAGCCAAGGAGGAGGAGACCTGGATGGAAGCGCACGACGGGGAGGACGGTTGCGTCAAGAGGACGGTGGCAGGGGAGGGTGTAGCATGGATGAGGCTCTCGATCTCTTCCATGTCAGACTGCACAAATGAGGGGTGGAGTGGGATCAGGTCACAGTGGTTGTGTGACATGGTGGCGTAAGGTGTGAGGGCATTGGCGAGGTGGATCTGAGGACGAGGCGGCCGTGGCTGGTGGGAGAGGAGAGGGGAGAGATCTCCATAGGGTTGAAGAGGAGGGCGGATGGGCCAGGTAATGCCGTAATGGGCTTTGGGATCTTGAGTTTCAGGTGGCACATGCGGGTGCAAAAACAAACCCAGATCCGAACCAAACTCAGGTAGGGGTCCCGACCCGAAAGCCTCATGGGGCCATTTTTCTACCGAAACTAGCCCCCACCCCTGCCCCTGTCGGGTCTGAAACCCATAGGGACCCAACCAGACCCAGCTCACTGCCATCCCTACTTTGACTCTGCTCGTGCTGCCTCTAATTATCTGCCACCACACCCAGCGAGGCATGCCGAAGATCCACTTGGAAGCGAATCCTTTGATTTTACTTCCTCAATGTCACCGTGCAGTCATGGCCTCATCCACCTTCCATTGTATCCAACGATGTCTGTCGCTCCTCCCTTGGCTTGGTTCTCACTTTGTTTCCCTGCTTTCAGTCTTCCCATAAGACTTCACTGGAAAACAATTGCATGACTGCAACCGCTGGCCGCTGCTCGAACGCCAACACGAGGGAATCAATAGCCATATACTATTTTGCTTCCGCGGTTCTCTCAACCCTGTGATTTTGGCTTGTCGTCCCATCCAAATTTTACATGCTAAATGGTGGCAAGCAAGGTGCAAGAAGCAAATGTTCTTGTCCATGGCCATTTGATTCATTCCTTCTTTTGTTTCCTGAATGACACTTGATGCATTTGCAAGTCAAAAGGAGAAGGATGTTTCTTCTCCATCTCGAGTCTGAACACAAAATTATACAATCAGGACATCGCAAGCAACTTGGCACAGTTCTTGATTTTGGGAGCATGCAGGGGCGTGCCAAAGCAGTTAGCTACTGGCCCAAGTGGCACAAGCCAGCTATTATTTTCCTACTATGATGTCTGTACGACAGGCGATCGAGTTCATCCATGAGATCTTTTCCTTTTTTGGGTAACAACATGGTGCGGCGAGAACCAAGTCAAGGAGATACAAGGGATGGGCGACAAACATTGTTGGATGCAACGGATGGAGGATGAGGCTGCTTGCATGGTTACGTTGTGATAGGGGGGGGGCAGGTCGATCTTCTCGATGTAGAACAGATAACAAATGTGCTTTGATAGACTCACTAGCTGAACACCACGTGCCGATACATGGATCTTCAACTCTTTAGAATTCTCTCAAACACACCAGAAGATGATCATTGCAAGACCATGAGCGACGTTGCCAAGACACCAAATCCCAATGGAACGACACCCTAACCTTGATGGCAGAACAACAAAAACGAACAAATCACTCAATCTCTCGACAGAGGTCCTCACATGAACCCTGGTATTCAAGAGACAAGCAAATCGTTGTTCAACTTGTTTTATCATAAAAGTATGGTCTGACCTCTATGAGTCATGGACTCAACTATATATACTACCTTGGAACTGTAGAAATTGAATTGGAATCGTTACAACATAAAAAAGTAAATGTAAGCTATGATCGACGTATTATTTTGATGACTGGGATCAGCTCATTATGAATTTGGCAATGGGGCTAGATCCGTTGGAAAGGTTGTCAAATAAGCTTTCCAACAGGTACTTACACAACCAAAACTGACTTAGTATGAGAGACTTATGGTACTTTTAATCGATACATGTTTGGCTGCAATAAACCGAGTCTGAGTCGACTTCAATCTTTCCTATATTGCTTCTCCTTGATTAATTCTTTGTAGAACTTGAAAGGAAAGTATCCAATGCCTTTGGAAAGTCTATGTACAGCTACATCTACATATGATCTTTAAACACCTTGCGACAACCTTTTTCTCGCTTCTTTAGTCTATGTGCCAACAAACAATGCAACTGTTCTTTCTCTTGTGCATTGTATTGATTCAAATAACTAAGCACAAGTAAATTACAAGATTGAGGTAGTATAAAATTCTCCTTAAAAGTAATAATATGGTCATTAAGAAGCAAGTTCAACTGATCTTGTATTTTCTTGGCACATGCTCTTGTAATTGGTCCAACTCGATGTGTATATCTTGATCATTAGGTGGAGATGAGGAATGTGTCATAACATTGTTCTCATCATCTCTCCCCTCTTGAAAAGGTGTCACCCTCGATGTTAGATCATCACCACCAAAAAACGGTGATAAATCAACAACATTGAATGCGTTGCCTGGAAGCTTGATCTTATATGCGTTGTCATTTATTAGCTCAAGTACTTTAAATGGTCCATCACATCATGGCAACAACTTGGATTTACGACATTCTGGAAATGATCCTTGCGCAAATGCACCCACACAAATTGCCCAGCACAAAAATCATCTTTTCCGCTTTGTGTTCACCTTGTCAGCATAATACTTTGTCTTGCGCTCAATTTCTTCCTTTGTTTTCAAATGCAATTTCTTGGCATAGTCAGCTTTCTTTGACACTTCCATATTTGAACGGTGTTGACTGGGAAGCGGCAGCAAATCAAGCAGTGTAATTGGTCTAAAATTGTACACCACCTTAAAAGGACACATCTGAGTAGTGGAGTGCATATCCCAGTTATAACTGAATTCCACATGTGGCAAATAGTTTGTCCACTCACTTAGATTCTTCTTGGTCATGGTCCTGAGTAGCGTTGAAAGTCTGCGGTTCACCACTTCCGTTTGACCATCAGTTTAGGGATGACAAGTTGTGTTGAATAACAACTTCATCCCCAATTTGCCCTAAAGTGCATTCCAGAAGTAGCTCATGAACTTCACGTCACGATCTGACACAATGGTGTGTGGCACACCATGCAACCTCATGATTTCCCTGAAAAACAAATTAGCAACATGCGGCACATCGTCACTCTTGTGACATGGAATAAAGTGTGCTATCTTTGAAAACTGATCCATAACAGCAAAGATAGAATCTCTCCAATCTCCCCCTCATAGTTCTAGGAAGTCCTAAAACAAAATCCATACTAATATCCTCGCATGGTGCATTGGGAACAGGTAGAGGAGTATACAAACCGTGTGAATGCAACTTTGATTTATCCTTCTGACAAGTAATGCATCGTTGCACATACATTTCCACATCGCCTTATCTTAGGCCAGTAAAAATGACCGCTCAACATAGACAATATCTTCTCACATCCAAAATGCCCCATCAATCCACCTACATGATTCCTGCAGTAAGAGCAAGCACACGGACGATTCTAAAACGCATAATTTGTTAATGAAAAATAAAAACCTATCATGTAGGTGAAATTTTCACAACCTTTTCCCTCTTTGCAATGCACATAAGAAACAGAAAAATCATGGCCAGTAGCATATAAATCACGCAAACTCTCTAAACTAGGAACTTGCACAACTAATTGATTGAGAAACACACTTTTCCTAGAAAGAGCATCAACAACCACGTTTTCCTTACCCTTCTTGTGTTCCACAATGTAAAGAAATGAGTCAATAAATTCCACTCATTTAGCATGACGACAGTTCACTTTAGATTGACCTTGCAAATATTTCAAAGCCTCTTGATCAAAATGTATAATGAACTTCTTAGACCATAAATAATGTTGCCAAACACTCGCACTAATGCATAACGCTCCTTATCGTAAACTAGATAGTTCAATTGTGTAGCTTTTAGTTTCTTGCTAAAGTAAGCTATTGGTCTACCCTTGCATCAAAACACCGCCAATACCAATCCCACTAGCATCACATTTAATTTAAAAAATCTTAGTGAAATCAGGCAAAACACACTACGCCAGAACAACACATTAGTGACGGGTGATAACCGTCATTAGTAACGGTTACGGCACCCGTCACTCTTACTACGTTACTAATGATAAAAAATTAGTGATGGGTTGAGACCCGTCACTAATGACAATCACCAATGATGAGTCATAATTGAGACCCGTCACTAAAATGTGTCTCCTATGACCTGAGTAGGCCTGTTGTCTGTCACTGTGGCTGTCATTAGTGACGGGTGTATGTACCACCCGTCACTAATTATCAATCCCCAGCGACGGGTAGTTTTTCAACCCGTCTCTAGGACTCGGTCATTAGTGATGGATGTTAACTACAAACCGTCGCTACTGACCGAGTCATCAGTGATTGTTTCTTACCACCCGTTATTGGTTACTGAGTCATTAGTGACGGGTAGATTTCCAACCCGTCTCTGGGACTCGATCATTAGTGATGGGTGATAACAACAACCCGTCACTAGTGATTGAGTCATTAATGACAGGTGTATTTACCACCCGTTACTAATTAACTAGAACCAGTGACGGGTAGCTACAACCATCACTGGTGTTATGAGTCATTAGTGACGGGTATCGTTTCAACCCATCTCTAATGACTGAGTTCCAGAGACGGGTTGGAAAGTTACCCATCACTGGGACTTGGTCATCAGTGACGGGTGAATTTACCACCCGTCACTAATAGTCTCATCCCCCAAAGGGATTTACCTTTTTTCTGGTTGCATCCTGAAGTAATGTCAGGATTTGACAGCCATCTTCTCCTACAAATAAGACACATCCAGACACATCCATATATATTCATGCCATAGTCACTATATATGCAACCACAAATAACATAATCAAAAGTTCTCGAAACGTACAACAGCGCAAGTCCACACCAAGAGCTCGAATTACATAAGTCGAAAGTGCAACAACAAATTACATCAAGATAGTTACAAATTATATAAGTCGAAAGTGCAACCACAAATTACATAAGTCAGAGTCCTGCCTCCCTACAATAGAACTCACCTTTTGAAGAGACGACTTCGGCCATTAAGAACGAGGAGATCCATTGTCGAATGTTGGAGAGTGCAGAATCCTCGATGTTGCCATCCAGTAAGCTAAATTCCTGCTGAATGAAAGTAGTTATGGAAAAAATATGCAATTAGCGTGAGCAAAATCATTTTATCATTGGATATGTGTAATGAATAAAAGCAGCTATGAAAAGACTATGCAATTATCTTACATCTGGGGATTTCATATTCTTTGTTGCCATGAATAGCAGCATGTAACATGCAACGTAGAATTCGTAGGAATTGCCCGGTGGTTGTTGCTGACACTGGAGAGGAAAAAACCGTCAGTTCGAAAGGAAAAAAAATAGTAGTAGAGTATTTGCAAATATGTCTGCTGGTACTTACCTTGAAGGCGGTCTTATGTGTCATTGTGTGGGGCTCCTTCGGATCATACTTTGGATCACAGCGCATATAAATGCAAAAGCCCTACATGCGAATAGGGATCCAATAGTCATCATTTGGTGTAACTTTGGTTCAATATGTAACCTAAGTCATGAATAGCTTACTCGTCGAGGATATGTTTGACGAAAGTATAGTCACATTGTCCCCGTTCGCCGTTAGGTCCCACCACTGGTCTTGATGAATCGAGGTACCAGACCAAGTTCCACTTGGGGGCAATGACCAGTAAGATCCAATGGCCACCCGTGTTGTGGGCGGCCATCAGGTAGTCCGTCTTCAAAAAGTGGCTCATTGCCCTAGCCACATATTCCACAACGAATTCCCTTTGTTGTTCAATCAAAGAAATCATCAAATTTTGGGGGTCAAGGAATCTGAAGGGCTCCTTCTTCCTCGTTTCTTGTATCAAGTGTCTATAGATAAGAAATTAGTTAGATTAGAGAATTTAGTGGTAATAATTAATGAACATCTAGTTTGAAAGGGCTTACAATGTAAAGCATCACAATAACCCCACGTCCAGGCAATCGAGGTTGAAGAAGTCGTATAAGTCATTGAAGCCCATGAGGAAGTAGTCGTCCCTAGTCAAGAATTGACGATTTTGGTAATATAAGACAATGGAAACCTTCTTCTGTCTACAACCTTCCAGGTAGTAATTATGCAACTCAACACAAGGTTGTCCCGCCCGTCGAAGTGGATCTGCCGGTAGTAAGGGCTTCCTAAGCTTGAATTTTGGGTTTTCCTTGGTTCAAGCTTCCCCTATCCAATGCTTCTCAGTGATTGAGTCCTTACCAGAGGACTTGGATTTCTTCAGCAACTGTTTCTTGGACCTTGGCCTGGACTTCTTCTTCGCTGAGCTGCCCTTAGGTTGCTTACTTGTAGATGGCAGAGTGGGCAAAGGCTTCTTCTTCTTCTCTGGGCTACCCTCAGGTTGCTTAACTACAGATGGTGGAGTGGGCAAAGGCGACACAACTAGCGCATCTCGAGGCTGAGGTTGGGGTAGGGAACTTGAACGTCCAGGAGGATCGCTCCTAGATACCATGTGCACCACAATGTCCATCCTCTTCCATTGGATCCTTTGAAGACGAGCTTGACTCAGTTTTTTATCTCATTATTGGGGGTGACTGGCAAATCTATGTCCATGGCATTGGCATGTACACAATCCACGAAGACCACGGTATAGCCAGGACGTATCGGGACCGTATGTAACACCTGGACATTTGGATGCACCTGGTCCTTTGCAACCTCAATATAGTAGCCTCTAGGTCTTATGACCAGCAAGCATGGCATGAGCCCATTGAGAAGGTCTATGGTATCGTGCTCTATAGATGGAGAGAAGATAGGTTGTTTAACCTCCCTGGAGGCTTGACTACTCTTGTTTCCAGCAATGGGGCTACTACCCACTGGTGCACTAGGAATTACGACTCTCTGTGCCGTAAACCTTTGCATGACGTCTTGATAAACGATCTCCCTAATTGATTGGATCAATGCTTCCATATCTATTGGGACCGACCTCTTCCTCTTCTTATACATCCTGACGTGTTCGGGGAAACCTAACTTCCAACCCTGAGAACTAGACACGCCTCGAATGCGACCTGGGTGCTCACGGTTTCCCAGCGCAGTGGACAACATGTCATGTTCCCTGACCCCTGTGAATGAACCTTCAGAGGAGTAGGTTGATATTTCTTTCACCTTTTGAGTGACTGTCACATTTTCGCTAGATTCGAAGGTGATTTCTCCACTATCTGACAGTGTACCTCTCGCACACAAATACGATTGCGATCGTCCTAGGAATTGCAACCAAGGATTCTTGTGGCCTTCGTTGGCTAACTTTGTATCATCCGACTACCATTTATCCCTTTTCCCCATGTACCCGCCTCTGCCCAGGTTGTGATTCTGCTATTCTTTGTCCGAAGCTGCTTCTTTGTTGAACTCTCTTGGAATGTCTCAGAGCTCTTCAATGCCACAAAAGCTTCCCAATCCTCTCTTTTAATATATGGGTACTTACTGAAGGGCTCCAACTCTTTTGCCATATACTCATTCACAAGCTTGCTCTTGTGGCTTGTCCAAAGTTTGACAATCATTTTCATAGCAACCCTGCAAGCTTTCGCCTTCATGTTCTCCGGAAACTCCAGAAACGTATTGACACCATCATTGAACAAGGCATTCTTTTGATCCACAGTGAGGTCATTGAACTCCTGAATGGTCAATGGCACCCTCTCCCGAGCATTAAGGCCTGCGAGCTTCCACAACATCTGTAGGGCCTTTTTCTCCGTAGGCACGCTGTCATCATCGATTTCCATGATGGTAATATTTTCAGTCGGCCACTTTGCTTGTGCCCTTGCCTTTCGTACTGTTGCTCCAGTAGGACCTAGTTGCGCAGACGTCTGACTGGGAGCTTGTTCTTCGTCAGAGGATCCCGATGACTCGTTGGTAGACATCTAGTAGATCCGAATATGCAGATACAATTGTATAAACTTAGTAACTATATTCGCTTTTATATGGATTTATGAAAATATGATGTATTTCTTATCTAAAGAGAAGGATCCTACCTAATTTCTAATAGGCAAAGATAGGTCCTAATTCCATTCGAGGATATGTGGCCCGAGTAGGTTTCCATGCTCTTGTATAGTTCTGGAGAAAATTTCGGTAGCACCTCCCCATTGTTCTCCAAATACACGTCTCGACAACGAGCCGAGAGGATGTGTATCCGAAGAACAACAGGGAGACACCACCGAAATTCTATCTAGAATCATACAAGAGCACAGAAACCTACTACTCAGGCCATATATCATCGAATTGTCCAAAGTACGTGAACGCTTTAGGAGCATCTTCTTATAAATATGATGAGTTGCCAATTCATATTTATAATCAAACACTCCAGAACGGGAGACGGTGTAATAGGTTACACAACCTAATGTCACACCCGGTTTTAGAAAGGGATAAAACCAGATGTAAACCACATGTATGCCAGGATCAAGTTTCATACATGCAACGACTTTATCAGTGTATCACACACATTGTCATTATTACAACGCTTAACTAGAATAAATAAAGAGACCACAAAGACTGAAACAAAAGCACACAACTAAACTCCGCGAAACTCGACTTCCACAGGCAATTGACTGGGGAAAACGCCAGCCTAGCAGTCTTCATCTTCATCAACGAAGAAATCTGGATCTCCTTCAATGTCTGAGCAGCGCTTGGAGGACATTTGGGTAAAAACAACAAGTGTCAGTACAACTAGTACTTCGCAAGTGTGGGAAGATAAAATGCTATGCAAGCTTAAACAAGGAACAAGCTGTAACAGTTAAAGTTTTGCATAAAAGCCAACTATACTAACGAAGTATTATGAAAGCATCCTACTTATCTAGGTGATTCATCAATAGATCTCCAACTCCTAGAACCATCTCCACAAATTTTTCCGATCCACCTGAATCCCACATCAGGCTCCCAACAGACCAAAACAACCCAAACCCATTTGGATAATCATGTGAGGATCCAAGTCTCTCATAACCGTGAGCACGGCTGATATATCAGATTTTTACATTCTGCAGAGTTGTCTAGCTTTCCCCACAAGTCGTGATTTTCCTTGTTGCCGTGTCTGCGAAACACTTAACACACACCAGTGATGTGTTGCTCGGAAAGTCATTACAAAGCCGTTACAAAGTTTCATCCAGTATGTGCATGCCCGCTAGATTTCACTGCCGTCAAAGTGGCATTCACACCACCCAAAAGCCCCCTTTTACGCCTTGTAGCTCTGGAAAGTTTTCACCCTTCCCTTCCACTACACATCTCATACCACTAACCAAATGGTTCTGACCTTTGCCGTCCCCACACATCCACTCTTCCGTTTGGCACATACAAAAACTGGAATCCACTAATTAATAGGCTATGCCTGTCCCATACCAGGTCTCGTGGTTGGTACGATATATCTTGGATTGTCGCTCCACGAACCGGTCCTTACTTAAGTTACTTGAGCAAACTCTAAACCAACATCATAACTTCATCATTACCGTCCCAACTTTGCTCAAGGCCTAAGGTTCCATATTGCTAATGCCATCATTAATATTCCCAACTCATAATTGCATTAATTTGTTAATCATATTTAACCCTTAACCCTTCAATCCCCTTGTGCAAAGCTAAGCATGATTACCCATCATATCCTCTACTAACAACATGGCGACAAGGAATTATATGGAACAGGATACTGCAAGTACATAGGATTCAGGATTAACAGCATGCATGTTTGAAATAAAAGAACGTATTTTAAACAAAACTAGGATCAAAATATTCAAGGACACTTGCCTCTACCAACTTGCTGCTCAGACTCTTCAAATTCTTGATCCTGGAGACTCCTGAACTGCTCTTCGTCTGCTCTCGACACACACCGGAAAAACATACAACAAAACCAACTAAGAACAGTACACCAAACAATAGCTAACATCTATGAAAAAGGTACTGCAAGATAGTACACGTCTACGAACACGTGAGCGCGAAAATCATCTAAATCGGAGCTAGAACGAGAAAGTTAAGCTAAAAACAAGTTTTGGATTAAATCTGAAAAGGAAAAAGACTTGTTTTGAATTAAACAGAAAGTTTAAGGGCCTTTTTGTAAAAATAGAGGGACTTATTTGCAAAATCTCCATTGTTTACGAATTAATTTAATTCGGAAAATGACTGGGTATTTCTTGGGTGAGGTGGCACTGCCACGTAGGCTGGTTGGCTGAGGTGGCCGGCTTAAGTGGCGATGATGTGGCTAGCTTTGATGACTAGGATTACACATGCCACGTGTCGCCACGGGATTGGCTCGACAAAGGGTTATTTTGGATCTAATCTAGGCCATCTATTTTGGATCGGGTGGCTGGGGCTGGATGGGGCTTTGGCCGGCTAGCTCAGAGAAGAGAGGCAATGGCGGTAGGCTCGGGCACGGTGGCGTCCTCGCCGGAGGGGCGGCGGACCACGTCGCCGGTTACAGGGGACGACGGTGAGTGGTGGCGGAGAGAGAAGAGGGCATAGGGAAACCGTTTGAGGCACGTGCGGCGGCGGGGTAGATGTCGGTGAGGCTCAAGTGGCGTCGGGGAGGGTCGCTCCTGCGGCCAAACTCGACGGCGATGACTCCGATGAGCGTGGAGGTCGACTGAAAGGCTCGGGGGCTGCTTGGCTTCGGCAACCGGGCGTCGAAACAGTGGCAACGAAGCTCGGGTGGCTCAGCTATGGCGGCGGCAGAAAAGCTTCAGATTGCCGGTAGATGGGAAAAAGAGGAGGGGGGTCCGGGCTTTATATAGGCGAGGGAAAGGATAAGGTCATGCGGTATGGGTTTGGCTCGCTTCGGTTGGGATACGGACACGGGAGAGCGGCGAACGGCATCGGCCTCGACTCGAACACGGGCGGAGTCCCGGTCGGGCGGAAGAGGAAGAAGGCGCGGGGCCCACCTGGTGGCGTCTGCGGAGAGAAGGCGGTTTTTGGCCGGGTGCCACTGGGAGGAGCGGCTCGGCGCCGCTGGGCTGTGGCCTTCGGCTGGCCCAGGCGGGGAGGCGGGGGTGAGGGAAGGAGGGAGCGAGCCGGCCCGGGAAGGAAGAAAGAAAAGGCCGGAAAGGAGAAAAGAAAAAAAAGGGAGGAAAAAGGAAGATTCGGCCCAGAGAGAGAAAAAGGATTTTCCTTTAATAAAACCTTTTCAAACCTTTTTTTTTCAAAATTCAAACGACGTGCTCAGGGTTTTCAAAAGTTTATTTTCCACACAATAAAAACTCTAATTCAGCTAAACTTAGCATGAATGCAACAAACTAAAATATAGCCTAGGCTCATTTTTTTAGCTTTTAGAAAAGAATTTCTTTCTCCTAAGATTTTGAGGCAAAGAATAACACCCTATTCTAAGGAAAAGGATATTTATTACTATTTTCAAAAAGTTGAAAAACTAGGGTGTTACACCTAAATTCATTTTTGGGATTTTCTTAAATATAAATTTGTAACCATCATGAACTTGTTGTGCAATATGCATATATTAGTGACAAAAATATACATCAGTAGATAAACAAGAATAAGAATTAATATGTGCTGTCAGGACTAAACATAAGCAAGAATAAAAATAGGTAAATATGGAAATTGCATATGCCAAGCATATAAACATCAAAAACATGTTTATGTTATCAAGTTTTACTCTCAGAAAGCAGGTTACGACTGATGTCGCCATCCAAACGCCAAATTAGCTATCTCATATCATAGGTATGTGTGACAACGTACTCTTAATTCTCATATCATTCTCAAAAATAGCATTCATTGTAGCCTCCACATTTATGCATATTGAAAAGTAAAAATTCAACATGGTTGTACTAAACTTCTAACCATTGATTCACATACCCTCTATTTGCTATATTACCGTAAATACTACATAGAAATCGTAACTCAATGGTCAACATTAGGAACACGTGGAGTTTAAGTATTCAATAGTAAGTGTTAAATGGGTAAGATAACATCGTGCATAATTCATCTGTGCTAAACTGCTAAGTTCATATTGTCGCACCTAAGTAGACTATTCTTTCACACACAACCTCACTTAGCCGCTGTCATCATCGAGTAATATAATCCGACATACCATTTGTATTCACCCTCGGCACACAAAATATGGCAGAATGCACAGAAGTAACTCACAATGGCGGATGAGGATGATGACGGTAGGCGTCGGCGAGGAGGGGACGGTGGGAGGCCTACCTCGACGAATGAGGACGATGGCGGGGCAGAGCAAGGTGGCGAAGGCTCCTTGGCGTTGGGGTGCTCGTCGGGGAGGAAGCGATGGCAGTGTGGGCTCCTCGTCGTCGGGGTAGTCGGGGACGAAGGCGAAGGGGAAGACTGCATCGGCGAGGGGGCAGGGGTGGTAGGGAGATGACGACGGCCTCGGGGACGATCGGGAGAAGGAGGTGAGGAAGAATGGGCGGTGGGACTTAGGAAAAATCAGAGGCTTGGGTTCATGTGCCCGTTATTTATAAACATATCACTAGTGACACGTAAGTTTACAACCTGTCACTAATGAGCGAGTCACAGTGACGGGTGGATTTACCACCCCGTCACTGGGACTTGGTAACCCGTCACTAAAGACCTCTTTAGTGACGCGTGATGTTATCACCCGTCACTAATGTGATCATCCCTCTATTTATATGTATACTGGCTGCATCCTGAAGCAAAGTCAAGATTTCGCAGCAGGATAATCCGATGATGAGAAAAATGTACTCAATTAGCTGTCTCACTTGCATTCTCAATTTAACACACTTTTCAAATTAACTAACATTTTTATTAATTTAGGATAAGTAAGTTCATCACTACAAAAGAAGGTTTGGATTCCAAAAAAATACCCATCCAGACTATAGAATAAGGGTGCTAAATTAAATTGCTAAATTCAGATTACCACCATAAACCTAGGTAAGTAATAGACTACGATTCGTCCATCTCCTCATCCTCCTCCTCCTCCTCCTCGTCATCGGTGTCAGAGTCGCCGCCCATCTCCTCATCCTCCTCCTCCTCGCCGTCGTCAGTGTTGGAGTCACCGCCCATCTCCACCTCCTCCTCTAAGAGGTGTGCGATGGCCTTGTCACCGACGATGGCTTCCGCCGTTCCCTCGGCTTCACTGATGAGTTCCGCCTCATGGACAGTGCGAGTGATCGCCTCATCATTGGCAATCACTTTCTCCTTCTCATACTCCTCCTCCGCCTCCACCTTCAAGAGGTCCCAATCGATGTATTCGCCGTCGGGAGCTGGCACCGACAACGACGCCAGGTCCTTGTCGTTGGCGGCCATAGACGACACTGTATTAGAGGAGCAGGGCAGTGGGTGCGGCAGCAAGGAGGAAGCTTAGGATGTGTAAATCGGAGGCTAGGGTTCCTGGGCCCGTTATTTATAAAACATATAATTAGTGACGGGTTATAGATATGACCCATCACTAATGACCGGGCCTCTCCGTCCTAGGATTCGATCATTAGTGATGGGTCATAAATTAACCCGTCACTATCTATATCTTTACTGACAATGAAGTTCTCACCCGTCACTAATGTGCTCATCCCTTTAAGGGATTTACTTGTATACTGGCTGCATCCTGAAGTAAAGTCAAGATTTGGTTACATTGAAATTTGAGGTTACATTGAAATTTATATTTAACTAAATATTATATATATTACAAATTTGAGGTTACATTGAAATTCAGACTTAACTGAATATTACAAATTTGATGTTTCATTGAAATTCAGACTTAACTGAATATTACAAATATTACAAATTTTAGGTTACATTGATTCATGTATCATTTGGCATGTTGCAGCCATTTTCGTGCTTTCTTCACATGGGTCCCTTCGTTATGGTCAGAACGTAGGTATGAAGTCTTCTCATTCTGTGCAACTTGTGGTATGGTTGCAATAGCAAAAGGGGGGATTTCATTAAATTGATTGTACTCGTCCTCATCAACCACGTTTTCAACTCCGACGATCCGTCTTTTCCCAGAGAGAACCACATGAAGTTTCTTATCTGTCGTGTCAGTCACATAAAACACCTAGGCAACTTGTTTAGCGAGTACAAAAGGTTCATCCTTATATCCCATAAGTTTGAGATTAACGCTAGTGAATTCGTACTTATCTTTCATAATGCCCTTGGTCCCATGTACCCAACGACACCGAAGCAGGGGTACCTTGAATCCAAGTAATCCAGTTCTCAGATGTCCTCTATCTAACCGTAATATGTGCTCCTGTGCATGTTATCATAAGCATCTATACGGACACCGCTATTCTGGTATGTGCTTTTCTGATCTTGGGCAGCCGTGTAAAATGTGTAACTGTTTATATCGTACCCTTGATATGTTGTAATTGTGTATATAGGGCCTGCTGCTAGTTTCCTGATCAAATCACTTGTAGGAGTACTCGATTGATTGATTTGATCTTAAAACCAAGTGTTGAACCTTTGCATATGTTGCTTCGCAAGCCAAGCTTCAGTCTACCTGAATTGTGTATATCGCCTCTCTAATACTAATTGGCAACATGTTTCTAATTCCAATCGTAATCATCTGCGTCAACATCACATGGCAATCATGAGTCTTCATGCTAGCAAGCATTTTCAGCTCTTTCACCGAAACAAGTCTTCTAATGTTGGACGAGTAACCGGAGGGAACTTTCACACTGCACAAGAACTCGCAAAATTCTTTTTCTCCTTCTTGGATAGGGTGATGCAAGATAGGAGTAGGAATTTCCCTTTATCTGTATCCTTGACATAAAGCTCTGGCCTTAAGCCCATTTCTTCAAGGTCAGCTCGTGCGTTTTCATGATCTTTTATTTTCCCTTTCATGTTGAGAATTGTACTGAGGAGACTATCGCATATATTCTTCTCTACGTGCATGAGGTCAATACAGTGACGAACGTCTAAGTATTTCCAATAATCAAGCTCCCAGAGAATTGATTTCTTGTTCCATATTCCATTTTCATCACTCGTGGAGGATCATTTTCGCTTGCCAAGGAAACATTGATACCTTTAATCTTATCATAGACATCTTGCCCGCTGAAATACCTTAGAGGTGATTCTTTCTCCCTTGTGCCGTCAAACTGAGACTTCATTTTCCGGTACCGGTGGATCCTTAGAAGGAAACATCGATGTTGCATGTACACTATTTTCTTTGACTCGTTCAACCACATACTCTCAGTGTCATCTAAGCATTGGGGGGCAAGCTTCACCTTTTCTTTTACCCTGCTCTGACAAGTTATAAAGTGTTGGTAGATCATTGATGGTGATGAACAATATGGCATGTAGGGTGAAGTATTCTCGCTTGTATTGACCCAAACCTCAACGCCTTCAGACCAGAGTACTTTAAGATCATCCACCAAAGGCATGAGGTACACATCGATATCGTTGCCAGGTTGTCTCGGACCAGGAATTAAGGTCAATAATATAATATATTTTTGCTTTTTATAAAGCCAAGATGGAAGGTTGTAGATTGACAGTACAATAGGGCAGGTGCTATGTGAGGTACTCATGTTATCGAATACATTCATACCATCTGTGCTCATAGCAAACCTAATATTTCTTAATTCTTCAGCGAACCACCCAAATGTGGAATCAATGGTTCACCACTGAGTTGAATCTGTGGGGGTGCCGTATCATTATGTCGTTCTTACGACCCTCCTTGTGCCACCGCAACAATTGGGACTCCTTTTTGTTCTGGAACAAACACTTCAAACGGGGAATTACAGGAAAGTACCACATTACCTTTCTAGGAGGCCCTTTTCTTTGGTTGCCTTCCTCCACGTCGCCACCATCATTTCTATACTTGTATCGATGGGTTTCACAAATACGACATTGACATAGGTCTGCATACTCTCCATGAAATAGGACACAATCCTCTTACATGCATCTATTTTTTCTACCTCCAATCCCAAAGGACAAACTATCTTCTTCACGTCGTAGATGGTCTTGGACACCTTGTTCCCCTCTGGTAGTTTGTCCTTTAGCATATGCAATAATGCTTTGAAATTCCTATCGGACCAACGATGGGCTGCCTTCAATTGCAGAAACGTAAGCACCGCAAACAACAGCGTGTATTTCTCCTTACAACCAGGATAAAATGGTGTCTTTGAGTCTCGCACCAATTCCTAGAATTTGGCAAACTCACCATCATTTGTCGTGCCCCTCAACATCACGCACCATTTGGTCCATATTCTCCACAAAATCCATGTAGTCATCATTGAATCCTAATATATCTGCGTTCCTGAGATAATCATCCATATCACCGGCTGGCGGGAGTCCTTGATCCGTACTGCCGTCTGGGAGGACCTGATCCATTTCCCCTTCGTTAAGGCCTTCCTCACTGTGTTTGTTCTAAATGTGATATCTCTCTTTGAATCCATACCTTAACAAGTGATCGTACACATTGTTAGGTTTTGGAAACTACTTCCCATTCTTGCAATCACAATATGGACACCAAATTACCGTTTTACCCTAACCTTCCATATCTGCCACCGCGACAGTCAAGAAAGATTTCACCCCACTTTTGTACTCGTTACAAGTACGGCAATTAAGGTATATCCAACTTCAGTCCACCATCTATAAATTCAAAAAATATTAATTCTAAATAGAAACGACAGAGAAGATAGAATAAGTATAAAAATTCTAACTCAATTTAACTAAATTAAGTGTCTACGTGTGTTCTAGTGATATTCAAAAGAACAATTAACATCCAAATATGATACATGTTATCTATGGCGAAGAATCCTAGCTAATTTCTAATAGGCAAAGATAGATCTTAATCCCATTCAAGGATATGTGGTCCAAGTAGGTTTCCATGCTCTTGTACGGTTCTGGAGAAAATTTCGGTAGCACCTCCCCGCTATTCTCCAAACACACGTCTCAACAACGAGCCGAGAGGGTGTGTATCCGGAGAACAACAGGGAGACACCACCAAAATTCTCTCTAGAACCAGACAAGAGCACATAAACCTACTACTCGGGCCACATATCCTCGAGCTGTCCAAAGTACGTAGACAATTCAGAAGCATCTTCTTATAAATATGATGAGTTGTCAAGTCATATTTATAATCAAACATTCCCGAATGGGAGACGTAGGTTACGCATATACACTAATTAAGGAAGACAATCCACATATATCAAGATATGGGAGAAAGAGTAAAATTGTTGATTCCAACTCAAACCCTAGAATCCACCATGCATATATGAGCAAGAGGAGAAGGAGAGGGAGGAGGCAAACCTTCAAAGGTTAGGGACAGACACCAACTTCAAATCACCGAGATTTGATTTGGCCTCAATAGAATCACCAAAAACATCGCCCCTTTGCCGAGCAGCCGCGGCAGACAGACATTGTCTGATCGTGCTACTTGATGAATAAAATAACAGTAAACATCACTCATTAGTGACGGATTATAAGGACACCCGTCACTAATGAGTGAGCCATTAGTGACTGGTCTCATAATAACCCGTCACTAATGAGTGACCTCGGCAGAGAACCGCTAAGGCTACATTTAGTGACGGGTTATAAAGACACCCATCACTAATAACTTAATATTAGTGATGGGTTATAAGGATATCTGTCACTAATTATTTAACATTAATGACGGGTGATAAGGATACCCATCACTAATGACACATGCAGAGATCGACTTCTACAAATAAGAGAAGTACATGCATGCAAACAGAGAATACTTCAACATCGCATTCAATAGAACTGAACTGAACTTCGATGAACGACATCCTAAAGCAATGTCAGGATTTGGCAGCTGTCTTCACATTCAAGAACACAGATATACATCCAGAAACTTGAATTTAACTCAAGTCAATCATACAATATAGTTATGTATACTACTTATGCAAATATCCATACATCATTACACTTGAGAATTTGCCGGAGCACATAACCTTTGATATTTAACATAGTTGAAATATACAATATTGTATCCTAGTACTTCATCGATATACATTAGCGCATGAATTAGTGCACTCTCTTTTGCTTGGTATGGACGACCTGATGATTTACCATAGACAGTAAACAAGGTTTTATTAGATGATTCATTTCCACTTAAATGAAACTTTATATCAGCCTGGAAGTTGCCTTCAGTAGTGAAATTCACTCTGGGGCCATAAAAGCTTAACCCAAGATGCTCCATGGCTTGATCTAAGATAGCATGAATGCTAATTGCCACAAATGTGTCACTAAAAATATCCTACAAGCAAAGAAAATAAAATTATGAAAATAATACACGCTAACAGTCATGTATATCAAAACAACCGGATTACATATTACTATACCATATCATATTCATCGAACTGAGCAAGCCTCTCACTGATCGAAGCCAAATCCTCTTTGCCCTCCTCAAGCGCTTTAGTTCGAAAATAGTTGTAATCAGGCAAAAAGAACTCATGCTCCTCAAGCACTTTCAGGCACCCTTCAAAGGCGGTTTTTTGGGAATGCAACGAAATCGGTGATGCCTTGCCACATGCTCTAATAATGATATCCCCACTACTTTCTCCCCTTGAACGTATGTCAAAAGAGATAGATAGTTTCATAAAATTCCTTCCATCTAGAGTGGATTGCACCAAAGGTACAATACCACCTATCCAGGGATTACCTCTTTAAGCCATAGGATCGGTTTCAACACCTACATGATAGGATGATATGAATTGAGCCTAATGTACTATAAAGTCAATTAAATTGTTGTGTCCTAATGAGTGTTACTATCAGCCTAACAATAAGGGAGAAAAAGAAAAGAGGTTGCTATGATCGGTCTCGCTCGTGGCCGGTGGGGGAACGCCAGTGGGGTAATGCCTGCAGGGTAGTGTATGCTGCCACTACATTGATCCATCGTCCTAACCCTAGCAAGTAGAGGGGGGCAACAGCGTACGTCAGGTTGTGGTGGAGGGGAGAGGATGGCAGCAGCGTCGGCAACGAGGTGCGAACGGCGGCGGGGGCAAGAGGAGGAGTGGACGTGAGCGAAGATGAGAGTGGTCGAGAGAGAGAAATGGACAGATAAGAGTGGTCGAGCAGGTAGGAGTGGCATAAATTAGTGACGGGTTATAAGGACATCCTTCACTAATGAGTCAGTCATTAGTGACATTAACAACTACAACCCGTCATTAATTACTTTAATATTAGTGATATGTCTCATAACGACCTGTCACTAATTAGTTGGCTACATTTAGTGACGTGTACCCCATATACCTGCCACTAATGACTGGATTATTAATGACAGACATCAATGTGATCCGTCACTAATATTTTTAGTGACGGACCGTTCGCTCGCCATCACTAATGAACCCTCATTAGTGACAAGTCGTGGCTGGGTCCCGGCCCGAGCCACGCATTAGTGACGGGTCGACACTGGACCCGTCACTAATAGTGTACTAGTGACGGCTACTGAGGAGCCATCAGTAATGACGTGTCAGTACTTCAGTTAATTGATTCTTAAGCTCATCAAAAGCAGCTTCATGTGCCGCCCCCAACTAAATGCATCATTCTTTTTAGTTAATTCATTCAATGGGGGCATCGATGGTGCTAAAATCCTTAACAAAGTGCCGATAAAAACCAGCAAATCCATGAAAGCTTCTATTTTTTCTAATGTTCACAGCTGTAGGTCAATTTTTAATAGCTTCAATTTTAGATTCATCTATCTCTACTCCCTGTGCCGAAACCACATATCCTAGAAATATCCAAAAAGTGCATTTTCTAAGTTACCAAATAACTTTGCATCACGTAAGACTTCTAGCACTTGGTGAATATGATCAATATGTTCAGATGTAATACGGCTGTAAATCAAAATATCATCAAAGTACACAACTACGAATTTACCAATAAAATGCCTTAAAACATGTTTCATTAATCACATGAAAGTACTAGATGCATTTGGTTAAATCAAACATCATTACTAACTACTCATACAAACCAAATTTTGTTTTAAAGGTTGTTTTCCGCTCATCCCTTTCTTTTATCCTAATCTGATGGTAACCACTATGCAAATTATTTTAGAGAATATAACAACACCACTCAATTCATCTAACATGTCATCTAAGCGAGGTATAGGGTGACGATATCAGATAGTGATATTATTAATTGCTCTACAATCTACGCACATGCGCCATGTACCATCTTTCTTAGGAACCAAAATAGTAGGAACATCACAAGGGCTTAAGCTTTCGCAGACGTACCCATTAGAGAGAAGCTCTTACACTTGTTTATGAATTTATTTTATTTCCTCGGTGGTCAATTAGGTAGTGTCATGCCTGGGACCAAATTTTTTGATGCTCTATCCCTTTGATTGGTGGCAAACCAGTGGGCACCTCTGCCGCAAACACATCGCTAAATTCTTGCAAAACACAAGAACACCACTAGGAAGAGAATCGTTAGTCAAAAGTAATGCATCTTTGTACAATAGTACAAAGTGCACCAAATTAGGATCTTATTGAATTCTCTCATCTCTGATTTGGTGTCTAGCATTACTAAATTCTTTTCTCCCTCACTATTCTTTTTACCACTTAAATTTGGCTTGTGGCGCTCACTCACCGAAGGTGGATTCACTCTATGTTTCTCTTGCTCTTTCTCATTCTCGATGTGCACCTCAATTTTCTGAATTGAAGAATTTACAATTTGTTGTGGTGTAAATGGCTTCAAGATGATCTCCTTATTGTTCCATCGGAATGTATAGTGATTGGTACATCCATCGTGAATAACCGAATGGTCATATTGTCATGGCCGTCCCAATAGCAAGTGACACACTGTCATAGGCACAACATCGTAATCTACAGTGTCGGTGTACTTTTCAATAGTAAATGTCACACATACCATATATGTCATCTTCACTTCCTCTTTGTCGCTCAACCATTGCACATGATACGAGCGTGAATGCGGCAAATACATCAAACCCAACTTGTTGCACAAGTCTTTGTTGGCCAAATTATAACAACTCCCACCATCTATAATAACTTTGCACACATTGTCGTTATCAAGCTTTGCCTAAGTCTAAAATAAATTGCACCATCATTCGAGTGATGACGATAGCATCACACTAAGCACTTTGGGCATGCAAACAATGGAATACTGCGCAGGGGTAGTGAAAGTGCCTAGAGGGGGGTGAATAGGCTTTTCTGAAAATTAAAACTAAAATAGTGGATTAAATCTGCCGGATACTCCGGTGAAGGTCGGATACTCCGGTATGGTCCGGAGTATCCGGTCTAGTCCGGAGTCTCCGGTCTATACAGGAATTAGAACAACTACGAATTAAAGCTAATAGCTAGAATCTAAGGGTTGAAGCTAGGTCTACTGGATATCATAGAGCTAGAATAACACTTTACACTAGCAAGATGATCACTAGAGCAATTTATATGACAAATCACAAAATTCACACAATAAAGCAAATAGCACAAATACGAACGCGAGAGATTATCCCGAAGTTTGGCCACCTCACAAAGAAGTGCCTACGTCTTCGTTGAGGAGCTCACAAAGAGCCGGGTCTTTTCCAACCCTATCCTCTTCTAGCGACCACCAAGATCAAGGTAGAAATTCTTACTCAATTCGAAGATGTTTACAAACTTCCCGTGGCACTCCATAAGTTTTGGGTGCTCTACGGGCGACGCCTTGCCGTCTAGAAGCACAAAGCTTCAAGAGAAATGATCGCAGTGAATGCTCGATGAAGAACTCAATGCTCAAGTGGCTTGAACTCTCTCTAAACACAAACTCTCTAAAAATTTGCAAACTTTGCACTAGAGGTGGTTGAAGGGTCTTTGAATGCTCTTAAAGTGCTCAAGAGGTCTAAAGTTCACTAGCAACAGCAAGCCCTAAATACCATAGGGTGTGGGAGCATTTATAGTCCTCTCTCAAAAACTAGCTGTTACTGTTTTGTCAGAACTAACCGGAGTATCCGGTGTACACCGGAGTATCCGGCCCTAAATCCAAAAACGGCGTCAGAACGGTCACAGAACGTGTCAGAACTAGCCGTTACAGTTCTGTTAAATTACCGGAGTCTCCGGTGAACACCGGAGTCTCCGGTCCTGGTATCAGAGCCTAACCTCCTACAAGGCTTCACCGCTTGGAGGAAATCATTATGTCGACATCCGGAAGTTCGAGGGGTTTTAAAGATGATCCATCAAGGAGTGACGATGGTAATGGTAAAGGAAAGGGAAGTGAAATTCCTTTCAATTATGATCGTTTGAATTCTTCAAGCAATTATATTTCCGTGCCTTCCGGGCGTGCACCATTCTTCGATGGTACACATTATGCCGCTTGGAGGCACAAAATAAAAATGCATTTAATCTCTCTTCATCCAAGTATTTGGAAGATTGTTTGTACAGGTTTTGAGTTGCCGGAGGAAGATCAAGAGCTCACCTCAAGTGAAGAACAAAATATGAATCGCAATGCTCAAGCCACAAGTGTGTTGCTTAGTGCCTTGAGTCCGGAAGAATTCAATAAAGTGGATGGACTTGAAGAAGCTAAGCAAATTTGGGATACACTTCAAGTTGCTCATGAAGGGACTACAAGTGTGAGAGAATCCAAAATAGAGTTGCTTGAGGGAAAGCTAGGAAGATTTGTGATGGAGGATCATGAAACTCCTCAAGCAATGTATGATCGGATGATGGTGCTTGTGAACAAGCTAAGAGGGCTCGGAAGCGAGGACATTGATGATCACAAAGTGATGAAGAGATTACTTAGAGCATTTGCTCCTAGAAATCCCACTTTGGTGACGCTCCTCCGAGAGAGAAGGAACTACAAGAGGCTCACACCAAGCGATGTGCTTGGAAGGATTCTTGCTCATGAGCTCATGGAGGAAGAAGCAAATGAAGTGAAGATTCATGCAAAACAAAGCTCAACCTCAAGGAACAAGGAGGTTGCTGTCACGGCCCAGAGTTTCTAAACACGTAATTAAGTGCTAATGAGCATCATTTGTTTTCGTTTTGAGCCACATAGACTTGCAGTGTGGATTAAACCGAATTTAATTGAACTGGGTTTAACTAATGCGTTGTGAAGCATCTCCTAAAAATTCTATGGAACATAGGGCCGGTGACAATTTTAGAAATTAGTAGGTGCCTGGAGGAGAATATAAATGAATTTTCCCAAATTTTTGGGGATTATTTTATAGGCATAAAAATCAACACAAGTTAGAAAAGCTTGTCTCTTTGGAGAATTTTCATTTGAATTTGGTGCAAGATTTTTGGGTCAAACAAGGTAAAATGGATTGTTCATGATTTATAGAAGCCAACAAAATTTGTTCCACAAATTTTAGACCACAGTAAGACCTCCACCTTGATAACCAAAGTGGTGAAGATATTTTTTTGCCTGCCGGTTACTGTTCATCAGCCCCGCCTGTCATCCCCTTCGCACGCACACGGCTCTGCTCCCCCTTCTCCCGCTCTCACAGAGCAAGCGGCGGCCGCCTTTGTTGACTTCGGTGGCCAGGCCACGTTGCCGGAAGCCCGGACACGGCGCCGTGTCCTTATCTTCCCCTCCCCGCCCTCTTCTCTCTCTCTCTCTCTCTCTCTCTCTGCTCCTTCTCTCGCGCGGCCGGAAAGCAAAGCGCAGAGCACGCTTACACGCACTGGCCGCCGGCCAAATCACCGCGCCGCCGGCGTTTTCCGCCGAGCCCGAGCAATGTAGAGCACAGAGGGAGGTCACCAAGGCCCTCCTTCGCCGTTTCCCCTCCTTCCCCGGTCGTTTCCCGCACGGGTTGGAGCAGCCCGCACCTTCTTCCCCAACGGCGGTAGCCGAGCTCCGCCGTCCTCCGTCGCCCCGCTATTCTACAGCCTCGCCAGCCTAAACCGCTGCACGGTGAGCTTCCCCATACTCCTGTACGCCTTATGCGCGCGCTGTCTTCTTTCTGTCCCGTTGCCGGCGCGGTGTTCCGCGGTGGTTGAGTCGCCGCCGCCTCCCCACGCACGCCGCCGGTCAGGCCGCCATCGAGCTCGTCGGTCGGGAAGCGCGCCGTTAGCTCTACGCGCTCGCGTAGAACGTATTGGTGTGCTCGGCCAGGCTTATTGCGTCGCCGTTCGCCGTCGGCGTGTCAAAGCTGTGCCGCCGCCGTGCTAGTTTTGCCCCTCGCCGCCGCTCGCCGTGCTCCGGCCGTCGCCGGCGTCGACGTGTGCCCCCACCGTGACCGCGTGCTCGCGCTAGTGCCGTTTTCGCCCTCGGCCGAGCCGTGCAGGCTGCCGCTCGCCGCCGGCAGCCACCGCAAGGGCCACCGGCCGTCCTCCATTTGCGCGCGCGCAGCTGCCATGGCCGATTTTGACTTCGGTCAAGGGATCCGGCCCCACCGGTCAGTAACTGGGGCTGGAACGGTGCCGGTAGAAAAAGGTGTGGGCCCATTTGAATATTAGAGAAAATCGGAAATTGCGAAATGAACATCTGTTGAGTTGATAAATCGGCTGAAAACTTGAAAAATGCATAGGAAATTTTGTAGAGCTCCAAAATTCATGAAACCAATTTTGTTGGTTTTGTTGTAACATGATCTATCCATTAAAAATACCAGTAGCCATGAAATGTGTGCTGTGAATTATTGAGTTAATGAAATATGTCTAGGCTTTGATAATTCATAGTTAAAGTTTGGTATTTCCAAAATTGATGAATCTAATTTTGTTGGCCTTGTATTGTCATACTCTGCACATGAAAAATACTAGGTGTTGTGAAATGTATAATTAAATTTGTTCAATTAATGAAATGTGTTTAATCTTCAATAATTCTTAAACAATTTTTGAGAAGTCCAAAATTGGTAAATCCAATTTTGTCAATCTTGTTAAATTATGCCATGTTCTTTAAAAGTGCTAGGGTTTATGAAATGCTTACTGAGGATTAATGAGTTGTCAAAATGGTTTTAATTTTTAAGCCTTTCATATTTGGTTGGTCCATAAATCGAGTTGTGTAAATCCTATTAGTGGGTTCCCTATTCACTTAGAAGAGTTACCCTCGTGTTAAGTATAGTTAGTTTTCTTTTAGACTTAAGCTTAGAGTTTAGCTTAATCCATCTAGGAAGTTGTTAAATGCTAAACAGTAGTTCAGATAAGGAAATCCTTAAGGCTTTTAACTCATGGCATAAGTGCATTGCATCTCCACTGTTGTCTTACAGTGAAGCATCTTTCATTACATGTCATTCATATTCATTACATTGCATGCGTGATTCTTTTAGGGAACTTCGACCCGGCGAACGAGGCGAACGAGGCTGTCCCCGGAGGTTCCCGCAGTGGTGATTATGACTCGGGTAGCTGTGAGCAGCAGCTAGGGCAGCAAGGCAAGCATCGTTCATATTGCACCGTGTCTACTTAAAAATTTAATATGTTATCTACGCTTATGTATACATTGCATGTGTCGGGTACCGAGTTGGGTAGAACCTATGCCGATGCATTATCCCATTTTGGTCACGTGTCATGTGTTGTTCCTAGGAGCCTAGTGGTGTCGTCGAGGTCTAATGATAATTCGCTATACTTAGTGGTACTTAGGCTTTCCGGTAGAAGTCGACGACGGCGTCCACCGTTGTCGCGAGCCTAGGGCTTATTACTTGTTCACACTTGTGGTTGTGTTGAGGATGAGTCGGTTTGGTGAGTGGTGAGTTGAGACGAGGTGTGGGCGGTGTTAGGGGTGTCATCTGCTCACGAGGAGTCCTCAAGCAGTTCGGGGAGGGAACCCGGACACCGTAGACCGCTTGCACCGGTTAAGCACCGATCATCGGTGTAGTCGGCTTTAGCACTTACCTTACTCACCACATGCTGATATAATGGTAGGCGAGCCGATTACCTTCGCAGACGTGGTCATGTGGGCCTCGTCATAGACGGTGTGAGTCTGGTTTGAGTCCGGGCTTTTAGCGGTATTAGTTTGCTCGGGGAGTAGTTCTAATACCGTCGTGCCGAGCTATGGTTGATCCACATGGTTGGGCCTGGTTGGGAAAGGTTGTCACGGGTACCCCCTTGTGTGCATCTTAGCGGGTGGCACAAGCCGTATGGTCCCTGTGTCGTGTGGGTCCAGGAGTATCCCCCTGCAGGGTGTATAATCAGTTCGAACTGCCGCGCTCTCGGTCATGAGCATCGCTATCGCTTATCTCCACCGAGCGACCATGTTTGGTCGTAGAGTTTCGATGTGGGTTGTGGCATGGTTGGATTTGGGTGGTTTGGTCGGTATGTGGTCGATGATTTGGTGGTAAGGGCTTACTTTTATACACTTGTTGTTTACATATCTGATGTGGTCAGTTGGTTGGCAGAGTTTGAGTCGGTGGTTGGTTAAGTCAGTTGCTTACACCTAGAGTCTAGGTTGCTTACCGCTTAATGAACTTAAACATGTCTTAATCCTTGCTACAGCTTTAAATGCATGATCCTTGGAGTCGAGAATATATATACTCATACTGTGTAAGACTTGCTAGTACCTTCGTACTAAGGGGTGCTACCCTTAAGTTGTTTTCAGGTTCTCAGGTTGGCGAGGAAGAGGCGGTGTTCGGCTACTTTGTGCCTGCCGATCAGGGTGGCGGGCAGGAGTAGCACCTTCTGCTCCGAACTCCGGCGCTTTTGGTATGGAGCCTAAGGGCATACGGCTCCATACTCTTTTGTTGTATAGGTTTATCTTCCGCTGCATAGTTGTTGTTGTTCCTCTTTTGTTGTAAATTGTGGAAGCAGTTGCATGTTTAATAATTGTAATTCAGTTTAATTATTTGCTCTCTATTAAACTGTGTTGTGATATTTGAGTTGGAAGGCATGTGTTCCGATCCTGGGCACAAAACACGTGCCGGGACTACCGGAATGGTATTCTGGTTAATCGTCGAGGTTGTGATCATGAATAATGATCCTCCTGATGATTAGTTAGAATACTATTTGGACGGTTCCTCACAGTTGCATTCAAGGCAAGCAAGAGCAAGCAAGTCCAAGAATCAAGTATAAGTGAAGATGAAAGCTCCGAAGATGAAGAAATGGCTTTCTTTGTGAAAAGGTTCAAAAAATTCATGAGAAAGGGAGGCTATTCAAAATACAAGAGAGACATGCCTAAGAAGAGAACATCAAGGAGGGCATGCTATGAATGTGGCGAAGTTGGTCACTTTATAGCCGATTGTCCAAACAAGAAGAAAGGAAAGGACAAAGAAGACAACAAAGTCAAGCCATACAAGAAGGACAAGAACAAGATGTACAAGAAAAAGTATTCGGGCCAAGCACACATTGGAGAAGAGTGGGATTCAAACTCCGACTCCGACTCCGATGATGAAGGAGTCGCCACCATTGCCATTCATGAGCCTACACCAAGAAAATCACTCTTAATGAGTGATGATGATGACGACTCCCCGAAGTGCTTCATGGCTAAAAGCCGCAAGGTAAAATCTCAATACAAGCTTTTAGATAGTGATAGTGAGTATGATAGTGATTGTGATAACTTGTTCAAAGGTTTGAATAAAAATGTTATGGCTAAAATAAAGGAGCTAATGGATACAATAGATAGTCATGAAGAGACCCTCGAGAGACAAGAAGACTTGCTCATCCTTGAAAAGGAGAGAAACCTTGAACTCGAGGAGCTCTTTGCTAAAAAGAAGGAAAAAGTTGAGAAATTGTCTAAAGATTATGATTTAGCCAATTCCTCAATTGCCGACCTTAAGAGTAACAATTTCTTGCTTCAAGAGAAATTATCTTGTTTAGATGAAAATTATAAAACTCTTGAAACACAAATTGATATCCTTAAGAGAGGCTCATCCAACTCTAGTGAAGCAAATTTACTATCTAGTGCATCTACTAGCAATGGATCTCTCGTTGTTCCAACTTTGATATAAATGCATGTACAACTAATGTTGAATCCTTGCAAGCGTTACAAAAGGAAAATGAGAGGCTAAATGCCTTGGTCAAATATGGGTGCATCATAACCTATAATCAAAAGATGCACTTTACAAAACCATCCAAGCCAAAGACAACAAGCAAAAGGGAGGTCTTGGATTTGACCAATACACGAGCAAGCCAAATGGTCGTGTGCTATTGAATAGAGTGGAATACCTCAAGTTTGTCAAAGGAGGCAATCAAGTTAATCACACGGCTCAAACAAGGCAACCGAAGGCTCATACTTCCCAATGTTCATTCTATGCCTCATATATGCTCAAGAGAGACCACCGTGGAAAAGTGGTTCCTCTCTATGTTGGTCCCCGCACAAGAGATAGAATTGTTAAAAGGAATGTGTGGGTGCCAAAAGTGCTTGTGACTAACGCTAAAGGACCCAAACAAATTTGGGTACCTAAAATAAAGGCATAACTTTGTTTTGTAGGTATACTCCTCCGGTGGATCAAGTTGGGTCATTGATAGTGGATGTACAAATCACATGACCGGAGAAAAAAGAGTATGTTTTACTCCTTTGAAGAAAATGGAGGACCTCATGAAAATATTATTTTTGGCGATAATGGAAAAGGAGAGGTAATAGGCCTAGGTAAAATCGCCATCTCAAATGATCATTCTATTTCAAATGTCTTGTTAGTCAAATCTCTTAATTATAATTTATTATCCGTATCCCAATTATGTGAGATAGGTTATAATTGTCTTTTTACAAATGAGGGTGTGATTGTCTCTAGAAGGGAAGACGCCTCAATAGCTTTCACCGGTAAGTTGAAGGGTAAACTTTATCTTGTTGATTTTTCAACGGATGAAGTGAAGCCTAAAACTTGCTTGATGGCTAAGTCTAGCATGGGTTGGCTTTGGCATCACCGACTTGCTCATGTTGGCATGAGGAATTTGTCTAAACTTCAAAAGGGCGAACACATCCTAGGACTAACAAATGTGTCTTTTGAGAAAAATAGAATTTGTAGTGCTTGTCAAGCGGAAAAATAAGTTGGAGCATCTCATCCCGTGAAAAATGTGATGACCACTACAAGACTATTGGAACTCCTCCACATGGACTTATTTGGGCCAATCACCTACATAAGTATTGGAGGTAACAAATATGGTTTAGTTATTGTTGATGACTTTTCACGTTTCACTTGGGTATTCTTCTTGCATGATAAAAGCGAAACACAAGCTATTTTTAAGAAGTTTGTAAGAAGACCCAAAATGAGTTCGAAGTGAAGATCAAGAGAGTGAAAAGCGACAATGAAAGCGAGTTTAAGAACACACAAGTTGAAGAGTTTCTTGATGAAGAGGGAATCAAGCATGAATTCTCGGCTCCCTACTCCCCTCAACAAAATGGAGTAGTCGAGAGAAAGAATAGGACTCTAATTGAGTCCGCAAGAACAATGCTTGATGAATACAAGGTATCGGATCAATTTTGGGCGGAAGCAATCAACACCGCATGACACGCCATCAACCGGTTGTATTTACACAAGATATTGAATAAGACAGCATATGAGCTTCTAACCGGTAACAAACCAAACGTTTCCTACTTTAAGATCTTTGGTAGCAAATGTTTTATTTTAAATAAGAAAGCTAGAAGTTCAAATTTTGCTCCAAAAGTAGATGAAGGGTTTATGCTTGGTTATGGATCAAATGCCTACGCCTACCGAATTTTTAACAAAACCACCGGGTGCGTTGAAATTGCGAGAGACGTAACATTTGATGAATCTAATGGCTCTCAAGTGGAGCAAGTTGATCCTAATGTGCTAGGTGACGAAGAAATACCAAGCGAAGCAATCAAGAAGATGGTAATTGGCGAAATCAAGCCCTTAGAGCAACAAAAGATTCAAGAGGCTCAAAATGATCAAGATCAACCATCTTCATCAATGCAAATAGAACCATCAACATCAACTCAAGATCAAGACGACAAAAGACCACAAGACCAACATCAAGACCTTGAAGACCCAAATAATTTTTTGGATGATGAAGTGGAAGACATCCAACATCAATCACAAGTGCCACACCCACGCGTTCATCAAAGCATCCAAAGAGATCACCCCCTGGACAACATATTTGGTGATATACAAAAGGGGGTAACTACTCGTTCAAGAATTGCAAATTTTGTGAATTTTACTCTTTTGTTTCCTCTTTGGAGCCTTTGAAGGTAGAAGAAGCGCTTGATGATCTGGATTGGGTGATGGCTATGCAAGAAGAATTGAACAACTTCAAAAGAAATGAAGTTTGGTCTTTGGTGGAAAGGCCAAAGCAAAATGTGATTGGGACAAAATGGGTCTTCCGCAATAAACAAGATGAAAATGGGATAGTAACAAGGAACAAAGCTCGCTTGGTTGCTCAAGGGTTCACTCAAATCGAAGGTTTGGATTTTGGTGAGACATAAGCTCCCGTAGCTAGGCTTGAGTCAATTCGTATTTTATTAGCCTATGCAGTAATCACCATGATTTCAAGCTATATCAAATGGATGTGAAGAGCGTATTTCTCAATAGACCAATCTCCGAATTGGTATATGTGGAGCAACCGCCCAGCTTTGAAGATCCCAAACATCCCAGACATGTTTTCAAACTCCATAAGGCGCTCTATGAGCTAAAGCAAGCTCCTAGAGCATAGTATGAATGCCTTAGGAATTTTCTTGTCAAAAAGGGCTTTGAAATAGGCAAAGCCGACTCTACTCTTTTTACTAAGAATGTTGATAATGATTTATTTGTTTGCCAAATATATGTCGATGACATTATATTTGGTCTACTAATCAACAATTTTGTAAAGACTTTAGTAGGATCATGACAAGGAGATTTGAGATGTCCATGATAGGAGAATTGAAGTTCTTTATCGAATTTCAAATCAAACAACTCAAGGAAGGAACCTTCATTTGCCAAACCAAGTATATCAAAGACATGCTCAAGAAGTTTGACATGGAGAATGCCAAACCAATCAAGACGTCCATGCAAACTAATGGACACTTTGATCTCAATGGAGAAGGCAAAAGCGTGGATCAAAAGGTATATCGTTCCATGATAGGCTCTTTGCTTTATTTATGTGCATCTAGGTCCGATATCATGCTTAGTGTGTGCATGTGTGCAAGATTTCAAGCCGCTCCCAAAGAATGCCATTTAATGGCCGTTAAGAGGATTCTTTGATATTTAGTTCATACTCCATACCTTGGCTTATGGTATCCTAAAGGGTCATCCTTCGACCTTATCGGCTATTCGGACTCCGATTATGCCGGTTGCAAAGTAGATAGAAAAAGCACTTCGGGAACTTGCCAATTCTTGGGTAGGTCTATCTACCGCCGAAGCCGAATATGTTGCTGCGGGAGCTTGTTGTGCTCAACTCCTATGGATGAGGCAAACTTTAAGAGACTATGGCCACAAAACATCCAAAATTCTACTTTTGTGTGATAATGAGAGTGCCATCAAAATAGCCAACAATCCCGTACAACACTCAAGAACCAAGCACATAGACATTAGACATCATTTCTTGAGAGATCATACAACAAAAGGGGATATTGATATTAGCCATGTGAGAACCGAAAGACAATTAGCCGATATCCTCACTAAGCCACTAGACGAGCAAAGGTTTTGCGAGTTGAGAAGTGAATTAAATATCCTAGATTCTCGAAACGTGGCTTGAACAGTTGCATATATTTGCTTGTTATAGATTTATAGCTTTCTTAGTTAAGAGTTTGTGAAAACTGCATTTTTGAGTGATTTTCTCAAAATTATTTGGCTCTTTGATCTCTCGATCATGATTTGCAATTTGTGATCATAGTTATGTAATGATGCTTGTTGGTGGATCACATTTAGCAAATTAGTCCTTATGTCCAACAATTCTCTCCCGAAAAACTCCTCCCCAAATCTCAGCTCTAAATCTATTTTGTCACAGTTCCAGGTTCCGGAATGTCCGGTGTTCACCGGAGTATCCGGACCTGACACTGTTCACAGCTCAAGCTGATTCCTATCCTGGTTCCAGTTACTGGATAGTCCGGTCTTCACCGGAGTCTCCGGTCTGCACCGGAGTCTCCGGTCTGCAACGGAGTCTCCGGTGTCTCCAGATTCCTACATAACTCCCCTGCCCGAACAGTTCTTCCTTTTCATCTACTCTCAACTCCTCTCTCCCAAAAGCACCCTCTCCGGCGATTTTTGAGAAACAACCAAGGAGCTTAAGATTTGCATAGTTTCTCACTTGGATTCAAGGCCAGAACCTCCGAAGATTCCTATTCATCAAGATCCCCGGAGGATTTGAGCTCAAAAGGTACTTTTTCAAAAATCTTCCCGATCTATAAATGCCCTTGTCTAGGATCATTTTCCCTTGGTAGAATAGCTCCTAATACCTCCTAGAACTCATCCCCAAACTTGTTTCAACTCTAGTCAGCCGAATCTTCCAAAACCCTAGGGTTTGGGAGATTTCTCGGGGCTGACCGGAGTATCCGGTGTTCACCGGATACTCTGGTATCAGCCTGTTTTTTCAGCAGCTCCTTTCCAATCTTTTTTTCCTCACATCCTTTGTTCATTCTATATCTCCTAGGATTTTTGCAATGGCCGGAGATCGTTTTGTGAAGGGTCATACTTTCGAAAGGAAAAAGAAACAAAAGAGTGACCCTCGCGCTCAAGAAGCAAGAGCTCCGGCACACTCGGAAGATAGTGGAAGTGGACACGCAAGCGGTGAAAGAGTCCGCAAAGTGGCCTCAGGCAGAGGCATCCACATTGAAGAAGGAGGAGCCACTGAACAATATGAAAGGGACATTGTGACCGTATGCCGGACCAAAACTCAAGCTATGAGAGGCCGAGAAAGTGGAAGGGGAAAGGGCTTAGCTAAAGTGACAGCGGGAAGAGGAAAAGGAGGAATGCCCTCTAGGGAAGAGAGAGGCAAAGGTGTTGCTCAAGAACACTCGTCTGAGTCCGAGGATAATGAAGAAGAGCAGGCTGATGAAGTTATTGGACCCTTGAAACTTCATAGACCTCGGAGAACTGCTAGCATCTTTGACACTCCAAAACAGACAATGAACTACATGAAGCATGTTTCCAGGGTTGTTAGTGAAAGGTTGAACAACCCATATGATTATGAGAAGAATGTTGCAGATCATCGGTTCTGGAATGATTTTCAGGCAGATTTCTATGAGACGGTGATTTTGGCCAAGAAGAAGTCGATTACTCCTATGCAATGGATTGACTGGAACTATATGGCTCAGAAAGATGACCCTGTGTTCAATGAGGTCATTGCAGCTTGTGAGAGCAAGAAGGTCAAAAATATTATGGCTTTCAGGTATGATTGGTGCGAGAAAGTTATCGCACAGTTCTATGCTACAGTGTGGGTTGAGGGATCTGAAAATCCCGTTATGCACTGGATGATAGAGGGAGTTAAGTACAGAATTAGCTTCAGAGGTTTCGCTCACTACTTCCATCTTGATGCCAGAGATACATCCAAAGATCAAATTCACAATGAGAATCAGCTGACTTTGGAAGAAATTGGGTTCATGTATCTAAATCATGGACGAGTTGAGTTCGGAAAGCTTACAGGGATGATGCCTTTCTATCATTGCTTAAATTCCCTGTTTCGACTCACCTTTGCGCCTAAGAGTGGGGATACAACAACAGTGCAGAGTATCTCCAGAAACCTCCTCGCCACCATGTCCAATGACCATGCTCCCTTCAGTGTGGCGCACTTTCTTTGGGAAGAAATTGTTTTTACATCCAAGTCGCCAATCAAAAGCTGTGGATATGCCCCTTACCTAATGTTTATCATTGAGAGGGTGTCCAAGAAGACCTTTGTGAAGGAAGTCAAGCATGAACCCTATTGGATGAGACCCTTGAACATCCGAGCTCCCTCTCCATCACCATCACCTCCTCGTGCTCCTCCCAGCTCAAGACAGTTTGCCTCGAGACGTGCTCCTTCTCGAGGGTCATCATTCATCAAAAGCGCTCTCAAAGCAATCTTCAGAATTTGTACTCACAATGCTACTCAAATCAAGGAGCAAGGTGTTCGCTTAAAGAAAATGGAGAAGCGTCAGAAGGAAATGTACACCTCCATGAACCTTCAGCCACCTTGTTCACCTATTGCTTCGGATGAAGCGGAGAGTGCACCGGTTGAGTTTGAAAACCCTTGGGCATGGTATGATGAAGCCCAAGCGGCTGCAGAGAGCTCTCAACAACAAGCGCAAGATGACTCCTCCGACGCCGCTCCTAGCAACGACTCCGAAGGAAGTGATGATGAAGAAGAAGATGATGATGAAGATGGCAGCAACGATTAGGCTCTCTCTTTTTGGTGCTTGATGCCAAAGGGGGAGAGAAAGTTATCCATTCCTTAGTTCCCTTTAGTTCCCTTAGCTTTGGACTCTGTTTAATTCCTATCGTTGTTGGACAATTGGACTGTTGTTGGACAATTGTTTGTGATGAATCTTGTGCTCGTTTAAATTTGTAAGACTTTTATGTTAGTGTGATGATTGTCGTACTTTCTTAAGTTAAGTGTGTTCCATGTCCTGCCATAAATCATTTTATTATCTTAAAATTGTATCCCACGGATTCTAGGATATAGGGGGAGCTCTTGTGAATTTAAATCTCAAATATGTGCATTTGTGTATAAATCGAGTTTAAACCAATGCACACATTTAGGGGGAGCTCACCATATCTTCTAGAATTCAAAATCCTATTTCATATATCTTTATGTAAGCTTTAATCGGGTTGTCATCAATCACCAAAAAGGGGGAGATTGAAAGTGCATCTAGGCCCCCTAAGTGGGTTTTCGCTTATTGATGACAAAACGATTAAGGAACTAACATACTTTTCTAAGTTATGAATACGTTTAAGCATTAGTTGTAAAGATAAGTGACGTTTGACGCCCGTCGAAACAAATGGAGAATCAACGAAGAGTACTCAATAGGATTTAAATTCTTTTATTTTTGAAATTGAGTCTAGGATAGACGCTCTTTTAAGAGGGTTGCATTTGATTGCTTGGTTAGTGTCTCAATGCTCAAGATATCCCTTAAAACCAACTAGTTGAGAGGCACAATCACTCACGGACACCGAGTTCATTCTGAAAAAAATTCACTGAGTCCAGACACTCTGGTATTCACCGGATACTCCGGTACTCAGTATTTAGCCCGGAGTCTCCGAGGTAGACTCCGGCAGAGAGTCTCGATTACGGTTTATTTTTATTTGGAAAAAGACCGGAGTCTCCGGTGTTCACCGGACACTCCGGTAATTTATGGGTCAACAGACCGGAGTCTCCGAGGGAGACTCCGCCAGAGAGTCTCGGTTAGGTATTTATTTTAATTAAAAGGGGACCAGAGTCTCCGGTGTTCACCGGATACTCCGGTAAGTGATTTAGTGTTAACACGACTCCGGCAGAGACTCTCGGTTAGCTTTTAATCTTTTTGATAAAAAGAAAAGAGAGACCGGAGTCTCTGATGTGCACCGGATACTCTGGTACCTGGAGAGGTCGGAGGGTCCGGCTAGTCTCCGGACTTAATGTTTTTGGAAGCCCTGTCAGGACCGGAGACTCCGGTGTTCACCGGAGACTCCGGTCTCTCTTTTCTTTTTATCAAAAAGATTAAAAGCTAACAGAGAGTCTCTGCCGGAGTCTCCCTCGGAGACTCCGGTTAACAATAAATCACTTACCGGAGTATCTGGTGAACACCGGAGACTCCGGTCCCCTTTTAATTAAAATAAACACCTAATCGAGACTCTTTGGCGGAGTCTCCCTCGGAGACTCCTGTCTGTTGACCCATAAATTACCGGAGTGTCCGATGAACACCGGAGACTCCGGTCTTTTTCCAAATAAAAATAAACCGTAACCAAGACTCTCTGCCAAATACTGAGTACCGGAGTATCCGGTGAATACCGGAGTATCCGGACTCAGTGAATTTTTTTCAGAATGAACTCGGTGTCCGTGAGTGATTGTGTCTCTCAACTAGTTGGTTCTAAGGGATATCTTGAGCATTGAGACACTAACCAAGCAATCAAATGCAACCCTCTTAAAAGAGCGGCTATCCTAGACTCAATTTCAAAAATAAAAGAATTTAAATCTTATTGAGTACTCTTCGTTGATTCTCCATTTGTTTCGACGGGCGTCAAACGTCACTTATCTTTACAACTAATGCTTAAATCTATTCATAACTTAGAAAAGCATGTTAGTTCCTTAATCGTTTTGTCATCAATAAGCCAAAACCCACTTAGGGGGCCTAGATGCACGTTCAGGTAGGAAACTCTAGATCACGCTCACAATTCTCTATCTTATCAGTGTGCAAAACTAGTGTTGCATCAAACAACTCGGCATCACTATCCAAAACATACCCATCATCTGTAATAAACATAACCTTTATATTTGAGCAATCTTTCTGAAAATGGCCAACTCCTTTACACTTGTGGCAAACCAAGTCACGTGAACGCTCCATGGATCCCTTAGAAGAGGTCATGCTAGCAGCGAGCATCGCTGGTCGACGTGCCAGTGGTGGAGTACTCTCAGGCTTCTTACTTGCTGAACTGTGCATTGCCAAATTGCTCTCAGACTGAGTACTCTTATTTGACTGAATTATATTGTATGGCTGCCCATGCTTCCTGAAAAATGTGAACGGATAGCAAACTTTGCATCTTCACTAACTTGGCACTCAACTTCACGCGCTTGGTGCAGCAACTCAATCATATCATTGTAAGGATGGCGATTGACGATGCGCTTGATGACATAATTCATACTAGCTAGGAATCTCGCCATTGTCTGTTCTTCATTCTCACACACATCATTATGTATCATGACGATCTTCATCTCCTTATGAAACTCATCAATTGATTTGAGACCCTGTCGTAGCCCTGTCAATTTCTCAAACAGTGAACGCTTGTAGTGACGAGGTACAAAACGTGTACGCAAGTGTTGCTTCATCTACTCCCAGGTGATAATAGGCAACTCATGGCGCTCCATCCACTTGCGAACAAACCGCTCCCACCAGTGTGTGGCATAATCATCCAATCCATTGGACGCAAATAATAGCTTCTTCTCATTAGAGTAGTTGTTCATGCGGAATAGCTTATCAATTTTCAGTTCTAATGTAAAGTATTCTTTCACATCGGTACCACCTGAAAAGACATGAATAGCAAATTTGGGCTTAGCAATAAAATACTTGTCAATGTCCTGTCTTCTTAGTCTATGTGCAAACAAATAATACAGTTCTTCTTCCTCTTGTGCATTGTATTGATTCAAATACCTAAGCACAAGTTAATTACGAGATTGAGGTAGTATAAAATTCTCCTTAAAATTCATGATATAATCATTAAGAAGTAAGTTCTCCTGATCTTGCACTTTCTTAGCACATGTCCTTATAATTAGTCTAGTTGGCAACTCGTTATGTATATTTTGATTCTTAGGTGGTGGTGAAGAATATGTCATAACGTTATCCTCATCACGTTGAGGAAGCAAAGAGTCTTCTTTGTTGAGTGCCCAGAGTAGCTCTCCGAGTAGAATCAGGGATAGCTCTACCAAATAACAATTTTCAGTTTTTAGCTTCCAAAGTAGAATCTATAAGAATGATTATTTGAAATGAATTAAGTGCTGTGAACTGAAAAAAATAGCTTCTCCTAATTTACTTTCATACATAATCACTTTCTTTATAGAATTTAACTTAGAGAATCACTTTAAGGACATAATTATTTTTATCAGAAAAAATTTCCGTCCAAAGAATTTAGATCAGAAGAGCGTAATCAAATAGACCTAAAGTTAGGGGATCTGTTTCCTAGAGGGAGAGACATGGTGAGAGGACCGGATTGAAAAATCTTATGATTACAGGTTTATGGAAGGGGCTGGACACAAATATCACATAGAGCATATTCCGATGGTTGTTTTTCCTTGGTTTGAGATGAACGGTTCACGTTTTGCTGATGACAGTGGATATCCTCTTTTGCTGAGAACGCGATGGCGTTTAAGATTTAGAAGATGCGAGACACGTTTAGGCAACCGATGGCGGATTTCGGAAAAAATTCTGCAGCAGGGCAAAACCACTGTCCTCTCGGCTAGCTCGCCGTTTCCCCCAAACCCCCCCCCCCCACCCCAAAACCCTCGAGCCGTTGCGCTCCCACCTGCAACCAACCCCAGACCCCCATCTCCGGCGGTGGCGACGGTCTGCGCGCGCGCGCGCGAGCGATCGAGATGGACCGTCCGGCGGCTGGTGCGTCGTACCAGCGCTTCCCCCGCGTGCGGATCCGCGAGCTCAAGGACGACTACGCCAAGTTCGAGCTCCGCGACACCGATGCCAGCTTGGCCAACGCCCTCCGCCGCGTCATGATTGCCGAGGTCCCCACCGTTGCCATCGACCTCGTTGAGATCGAGGTCAACTCCTCCGTCCTCAACGACGAGTTCATCGCGCACCGCCTCGGCCTCATCCCGCTCACCTCTGCCGCCGCCATGGGCATGCGCTTCTCCCGCGACTGCGACGCCTGCGACGGGGACGGCTCCTGCGAGTACTGCTCCGTCGAGTTCCACCTCGCCGCGCGTGCCACCGACTCCGACCAGACGCTCGAGGTCACATCCAACGACCTGCGGTCCACCGACCCCAAGGTCTGCCCCGTCGACCAGGCGCGTGCGTACCAGCAGGCGCTCGGCGCCACCGACCCCTACGACACCAGCTCCGCGGCCGATCAGAGGCAAGTAATCTTTTTTTTTAGATCACTAGAGCCAAGTAATCGCGCACTATGTTTTGCCCTAGTTTTATAAGTTAGTCATCCGTTTCTGGTCTTATTATGTGTTCTTCACTCCATTTTAGTGTTGATTATGTTTACATTTGGATGGTGGATCCGTCGGAATGTGAATATGATGTTGTTTGAGGCTGCTTTGTTTGAATTTGAGATGCCCCATTATGATTGTGTTATCTGCAGGGGTGTAAGCTTGAATAACCTGTCTACTTCTTTTGGCTAAATATGTAGCACTTGGTAAATTTATTTGTACTGGTGCGATGTAGATATTGTTGCTTCTTCAGTGTTTCCAGCAATTGTTGCCGAGCTTTGGGTTTCCTTTTTTCTTATGCTGACTTGATTGGAAGTCCTGTTTAAATTCCTGTTAAGTGTATCTGACCTTTTGGAGTTGGAGGATGCTGAACTTGTGTTGTGCGGTGCCTCATTGTATCAACAACATTTCCTGTGCTTCTATAGCCTATAGATGATGGATGTCAATGGCAGTAGTATTCTTAACTTCAATAGTCATAGATATCCAATGGTTGCTTCTTAAAGTTGTGATATGATTAAAAGGTCAAAATGTGTACTTTACCATATTCGCTAACTTTCTTCCTGTGTTCATTCATTTGTTTGGAGGAAGGTTCTGGTTAATTTCTGCCATTAGCGCAGCATACCTGGTGTTGCAAAGGGGCATTATGTGATACTTGTAAAGAAGCTGTGGTTAAGTCATGCTGATCCAAGCTATGTTGAAATTGCTGGGGCAAAACTAGCGCGCACTACACTGTTTATTGGAAAGCTTCTCTATTAGCTTATAAAAATGATCTCATTTCCAATTTCTAGTGGCATGAAGCATCGAAGGCATAAAAAAACATGGTTCTTTACATGGATCCTTTGTTTCACTTGCTGCACTGAACACTTGTCTTCAAACCTGTATCCAACACTGGAAAGTTTTTATCCATGTTAGGTATGCATGTTGTATGCTTGTCTGGATGTCTTGCTGGGGTATAGAGTTAGTGCTATTTGTAATGGGCAACCCTTTGCCAGTTTATTTATTTACTTAAGATTCTGGAGGGGAGAAAATGTGAACCAGAAGCAAAAATTATTTGTTCAGGAAATATAATGTGTAGCCCATCTAGCCTTGAAAGTCTTTAAAAAATGGAGGTAGAAAAGAGCAAAGTGTAAGGACCATGAACTTTCCTATTAAATTTCAGTATAAACAGAAAAGATTGATGGCTCCAAATTGGTGTATAATCATATCATGTGCTTTCTAATGCAACTGCCCTTTGCCCAATATCTTTGTTTGTTTTGTCCTTTCATTACTATGCGAGGAATTAAATGGATATCTAGCTACTTTGGCCACAGATGAGGTTGAGAACATGCTCCATTCTTATATCCAGATTCTGTTGTAGTGAGCATTAAACTGCCCTACTTTCTGTGTTCAATTTTGGCCTAATGGATTCCTGACCATATGCTAGTACAACTTGTAAATTGATCTTCATTTTTTTGGAAAACAAACCTAGAAATCTGTAAGCATGCTATCTTGCTAATTAGAAGTCAGCTTATAGTATTTTGCTGATTTCAGGGGCATACTTATCGTAAAGCTGCGCCGCGGGCAAGAACTGAGGCTTCGTGCCATTGCTAGAAAAGGAATTGGGAAGGACCATGCCAAATGGTCACCAGCTGCTACCGTGACTTTCATGTATGAGCCTGATATACGTATTAATGAAGAACTCATGGAGACATTGACGCTTGATGAGAAAACAAGCTGGGTCGAGAGCAGCCCTACAAAAGTATTTGACATTGATCCTAATACCCACCAGGTCAGCTTGTTTTCTCTAGTACTTTTAAATCATGTTGTCTTCCTGTCCTATGATCGACGGGATCCTTAAAATTCAACATGTATCATTATGTAGTAGTTTACAGTTCCACACCGCAACTATTATGCTGTATGACCATTGGTTCCTCAGATAGTGGTAACTATTTTCTGGCGCTACTGCAGTTTCCATTGTACTGTTTGGTTGTAACATGTCACATTAGTGTCGTAGGCACTTAATTGTGAGACAAAACTTGGTCTATAGTGATGGATGGTTATTTTCTGCTTAGATATATCAAGTGCTAGGATGAAATACAGTCAAATTCCATTTGTTTGAGTTTGCCTTGTTGATCAGGTTAGCATATGGATATATTCTGATGATCTGGTCTGCTATTTGGAATGAAAGCTTTTCACAGCAGCTATTCGTTATTCTTTTTCAGTGAAGAAGTCGACATTCTTGTGTGCTTGCATACATCATGTTTTATGCTAACTCTATGTGTTCTCCTTTTTCATACTGTCCTGCTTGGTTGTATATAACATGACCAGCAATGACCTAATGCATCTCCAAGTCTCTTATAATCTGTTAACATAAACTAAATGGAGCTATACTTTGTTGTTTTGACATATTTACTATTTTATGGTAACATGTTATCATGAAACCGTGTTGCCTGGCACTACATTATTTGAATATATGGTGAGATAACAGAAAATTGTGCTGCCATTGTGCAGTAACCCTGGGATTAACTACACCGTTACTAAATCATGTAACTTAGCTTAATAATCTGCGAATACGTATTGTCTTATGTACAATGTTTTTTTTTTCAATCCTGTGATCATTTGCACAATTGAAGTTATCTTACTAAATCATGTAACGCTATCATTGTTTTGTGGTCTGGAATTATTTCTCTATTGTTTTGGTCTGGAAGTGTCAGGTACTGGCCTATCTTTGTTCTGTTTCTGTTCTGGTTATGTCAGTTGTTGTACTGTGGTTTCATTTCCTGTAGCCAGAGGCTATCCCCAATAATAAAAAATGTGCGTGCAGGCCCTTCGTAATGGGGCTGTGTGATATGGATATGGTATAGCAAGTCCACATTGACATGCAATCCTATTAAACCATGGACTAGCTTCCTGAAGCAGCACAATAGTGAGGATTAACAGCTCCCAACTTACTGCGACAAATGATATTTAGAAAGACTGTCACAGAGGCCGAAAAAGATTGTATTTTTTTATAAGTGGTGTCCTCAAGAAGATTCCTTTTATCCTTTGAAAGTTCAAATTACTAAGTAACTCAATTTCAAGGAATATGTACTCTTGTGAAGCAAACTATGCTATATTTGGAGCCCAAATATCTAATTGTGTGCTTTTTTACATAATTTGGAGATCACATGTAAATATTTGTATTTTAAGATGGTTAGACTGCTTTCAAGGCTTCATACTCTAACAATGCAGTAGTGCTACAAGTTTGGTTTCTGCTATTTTGAAATTGTGCTTGATATTGTTCAAGAGACGTAGAAAGCCAAAGGTAGCAAGAGCTTAATCCAAGGCTCACAGACAAGATATGAGCTAGGACCCAGTAGAAGAAATACAGAGTACTAGCTCTATTGGTTGGGTACCGAATACATGGATAGGCTTTATGATGCCCATCAAAGCTCATACAACTGATGTGACAATTCCTATACAACAATTGGGCATCTGTACAAATACTATTAAGACCTAATTGCCAACTCATGCTACAACTAATTGATAACTATTAAGATGATGACATAAGTCATGACATCCACATCTTTCTTGACTAAATTTTGTAGGAATATAATATAGTAGCAACTAAATCAAAAGTGGCTTTATATTCTTTGTATCCTGAAGTTACCTGGTAGAAGCATAGATATGGTAATTGCAGAACTAATGTCATATACCAACATTCACTCAAATGGCCTTTCAAGCCTTTTCTTCCATTTAGTCGTTATTTTAATCATAGTCACCATAAACTTGGGTCGGCCGGGTCGATGGACACGGGTCACGGTTGATGGAAGTATGGCCCGATCTTCCGAAAGGTGTGAAGATACGTTGATTTATGGAGTTTTGATGTTGATGATCGAAAAGGCTCCGATCAGAACAGATCGAAAACCCTGACAACCACTACACCACTATTTCGTGGGTTATCAGCCGTGCCGAACGCGTTGACCTCACCAAGAAGGATTCCTTCGTGCGAATTGAGAACATAAGCAAGAACACGGTAGATGCAATCTGAACATTGCTAATTACTAATGAAGAATTCGAATTGGGGTTCCACAACTGATATTCGACGAAACTATCTAAAATAGAATAATCTAAGCAAAAACCGAATTGTTCAGGTGTCTATGGCTAACTATATATATAGGATGACACCGCGCCTCTCTCGGGTGATTGTGGCGTGTACAAAATGAATTTTGTAGTGGGGCCAGATCCGTTGGAAAGATCGTCTCGTATCCTTTCCAGGCTGTATTTAAACACCTCCGTAGGACTCCGTATGAAAGAGATGATCCGATTGCCATACGGTTGTCTGTTTGAATCCGAATTGAATTATGATGCCGAGCTGACTTCTTGCAATCTTTATTTCCACTTCCCGAGCGAGTTTTGAGGTGAGTCCAAATCCATTAGAGCGTAGATGAAGTCCTCTTTCCAGATTGTGTGCACACATCTCCATTGGATTTCGGATGAAATAATTATTAATACTTTTATGTAGGCCTATCAATAGACTCCGAATTTGATTTGAATTCCGAATTCGAGTGGGACATGGATTGCAATCCGAATTGGCTTGGCTTGGAGGTGATGTGTTGCCTTGTAAAAGGTTGGAGAAGCTTCCTTGTCTTGGAACCAAGTTTGGCGAGACGGCCCCCAGCACACAAGAGCGTACTGAGGATAATAATCTGACAACATATAATTCTCCAATATTAGGCAACAGCGTATTCTCACCCAACATAAATAAAAGCTTTATAAACGAATTCACCTGTCGTTCCTCATGAGTGGTCGTATCCGGAGGTAGCATGACTACATCAACAGTTGTCTAAAGTTATGGGTCGAATGGGGTAGTGTTCTTTGGGACACTAGTTCTTGACGCAGAACGTGACCCCAATTAATCCTGGTCGATGACCCGGGTCAAGGTATGATATGCAACACACAAGTAGATGTAGAAGATTCAGCATAAAGATTTATTTTTAGAGAAAGATCCATCATAAAGTTAGAAAAATATGAGATGGGCTGCTGTCTGCAGGGTGCATGCCCATCCAACCCACCTAATGTACTGCCCTAATACCCTAACCCACCTCTAGTCTCAGCTGACACATGCAGCTGACAAACTCTTTCCTTGCTTTCTCTCTGCTCCCATCAATCAGCGCCGCCAGCCACAGGTTCGTCACCGCCAGCAATATTGGTCGTCACCGTCCAGCAAAATCAGTTGCCCAGAGCCCTCTTCTCTATTAGTCTTGGTTTTGTTGGAGACCTTTGTATTTACTTTGGCAGCTACTGCCACCTGAGTACTGTCTACCACCGGTGGTCTTCTTCAACACCAGCTGCCTCTCACATCTTAGCACCAGCGGACTTGTACCATGAGTTAACATGATTATCAAATGGAATGAGTGACTTAAGGACGGAGACGGACTTATGTCCTTTGCAATCAAAACATCTATACTTGTAGTAGTATAGATACTGAAACCTACAACCAACAAACTTAGTCACTAGTTGCACTTTTATGCTCTGGAAATACTAGGGGACGCAGAGCAATTATCTTGACCACAATTAGCCCTTTGAACAGGGACAACAACATGATGGAGCATTAAGGTCGTGTAAAGTCCAAATGAGTGCTCCACTTGAACATGTAAGGGGCCACTTTATGGTTAATATTACAGGTAAGTTATTGAGACAGTAGCTGAATGGAACACTTGCTGTAGATTAATTGGTTGCTAGGACACCCAATGCAAGCCTTGTGCTTGTTACAATTCAGTGGTCTTCTTGCCAAGGATAGTGCACTGTCAAGCTTTGCATGGTTTTACTGGTGTCTCAGGCATGTCAGTCACCTAATTTATGCGGCTAAAAAAAAAAAAAAAGAGTCAATTTATGCTGCTGTATCATTGCATATGTGCAAATGCAAATTTGACTCATGGTATTTTTGTTGCAAATGAATGATTTATCCCTTATTATTCAACTTTAGTGGAAAAAACATATTACAGATATGTTATTGAGACCGAAGCTGACTAAAACATGTGCTGTAGATTAATTCATTGCTAGGACACCAGTTTAGGCTTGTTATGCTTCCATGGTCTTCTTGCCCAGGATAGTGCATTGTCCAGCTTTCCATGTTTTTACTGGTGTTTCAGGCATGCCAGTTTCACTTCATTTATGCAGCTGCATCATTTCATACGTGCCAATGCGAATTTGGCTCATGTAGTTTGTTGCTGCTAACGATTTATCACTTATTGTTCAACTTTAGTGCAAAAAAACATATTTGGAATTCACCACCAATGCTGGGCCGGTTGGCCCAACCTTTGACATAGCTGCATCTCTTCCACTATGTTTTTTTGTATTAAATCACTGGTGTTGAGCATCTGCATTTTTCTGTCACTTCTTCAGGTGGTGGTGGTTGATGCTGAGGCATATACATATGATGACGAGGTGATCAAGAAGGCAGATGCCCTGGGAAAGCCAGGCTTAGTAGAGATCAACGCGAAGGAGGACAGCTTTATTTTCACCGTAGAAACAACTGGTGCCATCACAGCGTACGAATTGATTATGAATGCTATCACTGTCTTGAGGCAAAAGCTGGATGCTGTTCGCCTTCAAGACGATGATGGTGATCTTGGTGAACTCGGTGCCCACCTTGTTGGAGGCTAAGAGCTTCCTGCCTTTCTCCCCTATGTAGGCTTATCTAACTCCATGATGACTTGATGCCTCTGTTGGAGCTTCAAATGGATTCCCCTAATATCTAGTACCAAACTGTAATCTCTATGTTCTCCTTGTTTATGCTGTGACCTCAGCACTGGAGCTTTTCAGCATCATTCTATGTTTAATTAGGCGCCAATCTGAGAAATCGACACATTAATTAGCTTGGCTCTGGAACAAATGGAGAGCTAGTACTGTTCCTCTTTGATGTTTTCCTGTTGGGACTTGCGATGCTCCATCCATTTGATCATTGGCCTGGGTGCTATACGGTTTTCTTACATGAATGCAGAGTTATTTGTAGTGCTGCTGTACATATGTGGGTTAATTGCAGAATAGTATGTATGTTTTGGATCGAAATATGCATTCGGTTGGCAGATGCGCGGAGTTACGTTGATCGACAGCATTTTTGTTGGCCAGGTCTACTCAAGGATTTGGTGATTTCTGGAGTTAATACTGGATAGGATCCTGTATTATATTGTCGTTACTCCTGCACCTGTAGATGCATTGAAGATCTGTTGTTTCTGCTTGTTTTGTCATCCTCTGCTAGTCTGCTGTACTGGACTGCCTGCACGGATGGTCGTTAGCATGCACTACTTACGTACGTACGTGTTCTGGCGAGATTAGGAGGTGAAAACAACAAGGGCTGTTGGCTTGTGAAACTACTCCAGTTGGTTCGTCAGCCTCGTTTTGCTGTCCATTCAGGATTACTGGCCTATTGTTGCAGGTTTAATTATTTCTGGCGTCACTCCAGGTCGGATGCCATTGTTGTGGGCTTGTGGGAGCTAGGACGAGCCGTGACAAAGATCACGAGGGTGATCGGTGATCGACTGTTTCCGAAACAAAGGACGATCTCCGCTCCAAAACCTAAATAGAGTTTTACTTTCACCGAATAGGACTACGACAAGTGATTACTATATTCGTTCTCTTTTATTTGTCATTTAGATATCAACAGTCTCTAATACATATGTTTTAATATTATTTTTTATAATTATTTCTTAGTAAAATTTGTTGAATATGTAATTATATGAAAGTATCTTTGATGGTGAATCTACTCATATAATTTGCTTGTATCGAATCCTAGCATGTATTAATAACCAAAGTTTTTGAAATTTTACTACACGCATTTTAAAACTACGTCTATTTAAGAATGGAGACTTAAACCAAGCTGCAAACTCCTCTAAATATATTTGGTGTAACAATTTGCTACAAGGAAGACACAGAAACCTTACATTACATGGTACCGATTACAGCGCGAATGGAGGTGCTGAGAACTTCTACTAGTTAGTAGTTACTAGTCTGATTAGCACGCCTACGCCGTGCCTGTTTTTTATTTTTCTGTATGGAGCATGACAAAAGAAGACTAAAAAAATTAGGTTCACAAATTTTGTATATTTCAATATTTATTTATGAAATTATTAATGTTAAACATATTTAATTAATTATAGAGAAAACAATAGTACTTTTATGCATGTATATAGTTTTAACATGTAGGTGAAAGTAATACTAACCAAAAAATTTTGTTTCATATTTTTTTTGAGTTTTAATATTTTTCTTTGCATTTTAGTTTTTTTTCAACTGATTTATTAATATAACTGTCGGTGTATCAGGAACCGGGGGTCCCTGAGGTCCGAGGCCAGGCCAGCCGTCTGCCACGTGTCACCATCCCGCAAGGTCCCTCCCGCGGGATGAGGAAAATCTAAGTTCCGGGAGAAGGTGCTCGGGGCCACAGCCTCTGGTCCCCGAGCACCCCAGTTCCTCGATGACCCGCAGAGTCTAAGTACCGGGAAGAAAGTGCTCGGGGAGGTGTCCGGTCACCCCCGAGCACCCTAGTCCCCCGACGATCAGAAGAGCTAAGTTCCGGGAGAGAGTGCTCGGGGGGCTACGTGCGGCAGCCCCCGAGCGGCCGGTTCCCCGAGGGTCAGTGTGAAAGTGCTCGGGAGAGAGTGCTCGGGGCTGCACGTGGCGGCCCCTGGGCTCTCGGTTCCCCGAAAGATCTGTGCAAAAGTGCTCGGGAGAGAGTGCTCGGGGTTGCACGTGGCAGCCCCCGAGCACTCAGTTCCCCGAAGGTTCGTACGAGAGTGTTCGGGAGAGAGTGCTCGGGGAGGTAAACAGTGCCCCCGAGCGCCCGGTACCCCGAGGGCAAGGGTAGGCATTCTCGGGAGAGGGTGCTCGGGGAGGTGAACAGTATCCCCGAGCACTCGGTGCCCCGACGACCCAGAAGGGCCCCCGAGGGGCCCGCCGTTGAGGTGTCAACCAGTCAGAGGTCCGAGGCCGCATTTAATGGGCGTGCGCGGCCTGACATCCCCAACTGTTCCCACCGCAGTGTCAGTCCCTGCCATGCTTTGGCAGAGAGGCGTGGGGCCATTAATTGCACGGGTCCCGTCCCGTATCATCCGGTGTGTCTCGGGATAACATCGCCAGGATCAAGGCGTTCCGCCTGCCGCCCTGCTGTGGCAGAGGAACAAGACAGGGCGGGCACGCCGAGTGCCTCTGTGGCTGCCCGGTGGGCCCTCTCAACGGCGCCCGTTGCCAGGGCGTCCGCAGTGACGAGTGACCAAACGCGCGCCGCGTTTTTCCACCGCCCCAGTCATTTCACCCAGAGGAAATGATGACGCCTTTTTCAGTCATGGCGTCTTGGAACTTGTACCCCTTCCTTCCCGTTCGGGGTATGTTGTGGCCGGCGAGTGCATAAAAGAGTCGGCACACCGGAGGAACAAGACACACACCAAAAAAACACGAAGAAGACGAACCCCACAACGAACCAAGCCAACAGACGAAGACATTGCAAGTAAGCCTGAGCTGAGCAGAGCTCCTGCCGAAGAACAAGGAGCCTCAAACTCTTAGTTAGACACTATATTCTTGTAACTAGATACATCCTCAGGGGGACCTCCCTCAGGACAGTTATTGCATCCATACAGGAGTAGGGTATTACGCTCCCGTGCGGCCCGAACCTGTTTAAACTCTAGTGTATTTATTTCTCTCTGCACTAGGTCAATCATCCCCCACCACCGGTCGTCGCGTTTACGTTCACTTTCACTTATTTCTCCGACGAACTTATTCAGGATCATCCTCCCGACCGAATCTCTAAAAAGGAGTCTCTCGGGATCCCTGCGACAAGAGTTAATCCTCCGACAATAACTACTATTCATTTCAACATTTTCTAGAATTTTCCGAAAAAGAAAATTACATATGTATGTATACGTATATACATACGTATACATACCCAGGGCCCGCTGCTACAGTAGCAGAGGCGTAGATAGTATTGATACGCTCCTTCGTCAATGGAACCTACAAAACAAGGTTGGAAATTGTTGGTGATGTTTTTTTTTCTTTTCCTTTCAACAACAGTTGTTTGGGATCATTCATCATTTCATATATGCCATGGGAACCAGCACCGGCCACCGTGTAATGTACAAAGCAATGCAAAGCACAGGTAGGAAGCCCATTGCGGAGGTTGGATTGATGGATCAGACAGGCGCAGATAATTCAAGGCTCATCATTCTGCTCCACCACACAACGCGTGATGAAATCGAAGTGATATGAAGCAGCAGTCTCACACGCAGAGCCTGTGACTGGGAGCCATCTCATCTCTCTATCATCTTTGCATGCAATTCAAGCACAATTTTCTCTCTCTTTTGACAAGCTTGCAGCTGCGTTGCATGCACCTGTATAGTGCTACACACTTTTCATGCTTGCCAAGAGTGGAATGTCTGTCTTGCAATGTTTTATTAGCAGCATATTTGTGGGCATACAGACATGGGCATGTGTGGCCCAGGCCAGCTAAGTTGTACTATTACCTCGTTCTTTTTTAATGATATTTTAGCCTCTAACACATTTTACATGTAGTGGCCTCGTCGGTAGCCTAAATAGTGGTACTGAAAAGCCTTATCCTTTCCCTTAGCTACAGTTCAGGCTCGGGTGAAATAGAGGCGACTGCCTTCCAGGGTTGATTTGACCGGTCCCCTCACCTCCGACGGACTCTTCGGTGTCGGAGGGGGAGGGGAGCCTGGCTAGTACCTTCCGGCAGTGTAGATTACTATATTTCCTAGGTGTAATTTGGTAGTTTGGGGGTTGTTTTTGACAGTGTCGCCTTGGAGTCCGTTGATGCTTTTGGTCCTCTACCTCAATTTCGGCGATTTCAACTTCTTCGACTTCTCCAGGGCTATTCGGTTGAGGAAGTCAGCCTGTGTCCCTGCGGTGCATCTGCGGGTGATTTTGCTTCTCAGGCCCTTCTTTGGTGACAGCGTCAGCGGCGTCGACTCCAACTAGGTGAGGGTGCTTTTGTGGTTTTCTTCTCTTCCTCATCTCGCTGACGGTGGAGATCGTGGAAGGTTTGTTTTGGTTTGCTTTGTTGTGGAAGAGATGGAGCTTGTAGGTCTTCCCATGGTGGGTTTTGGTTTCCTTGCTCGTGTGTTTATTGCCAACGGGGAAGATGTGTTCTAGGCGGTGTGTATTGGGTTCTTCATGTTGCGTTGTCACAGAGTTACTTCTAGGCTGTTGTTTTTTCTCAAAGGTGGTAGTACCAGTTCTTTTTCCGTGTGGTGTCTGGCGATTCGACAGCCGATACTTCTTCAGTGATCTAGATGTGTGAAGCCATCAGTGACGTCATAAGAGAGGGGTGAATTAGGACACTTAGAACTATTTCGGCTCTGAAAATAACACAAGATAAACATATATCAATTTCTATCTAAATGTGCTATAGGTTTATCTAGTGTGTCTACTCTATCTATCAAAATACTTGCAAGCTATCTAAGAAGGTATATTGCAAGAATGTAAATGTGAAAACATAATAAGGTAGAGAGAGCAAACTCGGCATAAGGGATTTTTTTCCGTGGTATCGACGGCATGAATGACACCCCGAGTCCACGTTGGAGCTCCACAAAGGATATGCTCCCTGTCACAGCTCTTGAGCCACCAAATCACAAAAACAAGGCCTCCACCCGGATGAGCCACTAAGGCAAGATCTCACCACTAGCCTCTCTTCCAGTTCCTTGCCACCATGATCACTACGGAGCTTGAGCCACCAAGACAAGAGTCTTTGTGTCCCTGCACAATTGCCTTGCCACCGCTCCACACAAGTCGGAGGGTCAACAAGCTTACCAGCGAGTCACTAAGACTCTAAGATGTCGGCGTATCACTTGGTACATGGTTGGATCGCTCTTTGATCCACTCTCTAGGCAGCAATCACCTAGCAACATCCTCTCTAGGCCTATAAGCACTAAACACTCTCTAATCTTGTGCTTAATCGTCTTGGATGATCACTTTAGAAACTTTGGTGGTTTGGATGTCTTCTCAGGTGTACATGAACTTCTCTGGACTCCAGTAGCACACCACAGCTTCAAATGACTGAGTGGGTGTGTATTTATAGCCTCAAACTCATGCACTAGCCGTTAATCCAACGGCTCTGAAAAACTGTTAATACCGGATGATCCAGTGAGAACAGTATTACTAATACCGGATCATCCAGTGAGTACACTCTCACAAACTAACCGTTGGAACCCCACTCAAGCCTTCTATGAACATCGGACATACTGGTGTATACATCATCTTCATCACTGGACTATCCGGTGAGTTATCCTGAGCCATTCGAGCCTTTCCTTCGTCTCTATGTAAATTACTCCGGTGTATTCATCTGGTGCATATCACTCCATCACCGGACTATCTGGTGAGTTATCTTCAGCAAACCGAGTCAATGCAACCCTCTCTGTAAATAATGCTCCAGTATTACACAACCTTCATCACTGGACCATCCGATATCTTGAACTTTGTTCTGTTCCTTTGCACTGTTCATTGTCTGGTGTTCATTCCCTTCACACCGGACCATCCAATGGGTTGAACCTTCAATCTTCAGTGGTTGTATCCTTCTCTGGTAATAATGCTCCGGTGCATTCATCCTTCTCAACATTGGATCATCCAGTGGGTTGAGTCTTCTCTTCTTTTCTCTGGAAATGCTCTGGTGCAACTTCCACTGATCACCAAACTATCCGGTGATGCATATTCTTCAGCACAACACCTTCTCTAGAAGAATTGCTCGGTGAGCACTCTGCTCAAACACCGGACCTTCCGGTGAGGTCTTCAGGCATCTCTCCCATTTGACAAATATACTCCGGTGAGTTCGAATACCCGAAGCACCGGACTATCCAGTAAGGCAAATCTTCTTGGGACTTCTCCAATTTCGTCCAACTTTATCCCGGCTGCAGTGGTTTCTTCATGTATTGCATCCATGAGACCTACTAACATATATTCTTAATAAACATGTTAGTCCCATTGACTATATTATCATTAATCACCAAAATCACAATTGTGGCCTAAAAGGGCCATTCTCGCTACAATCTTTTCCTTTTTGGTGATTGATGACAACACAGCCAAAGCAAGTGGTAAATAATAAATGATACCAAATGTAAAGATTATTAGCGAGTACAAAGTCTTACCACATTGCTTGGATGCATGTTCTTACCACTTAGTCTCCTTTTATTGTAGCTCTCCCTTTCTCCATTGCCAATATCTTCCTTGAATGACCTATGCAAGAATTTCTCTTTTGTCAGTCTAGGCGCCTAGCATCTTTTCTTCTCCCCCTTTGTCAACTTCACCATTCCTAGATGTCTTGCTTGTTGCTACAATCTCATCGCATTGTTCATCTTGCTTTGGTCATCAAACTTCTCCCCCTTTGTCAACAATCTCCAAAAAGGACTACAAACATATGTTGAACTCAAGAGAAAGACATTAGAGCACATAGAAGAGAGCTTTATAAATCATGATCTAATAAAAGTATACCAATTATATGGATATCACTACAAATGAATGATACCAATTGTAGGCTATGAAAGAACATGGATCATAATTTATGAAACTCACATAATATAGTCTAAACTCCCTGTATATGTGTGCATACATATGATGAGAAAGAAATATATGCACAACTAGAAAATATATCAAGATAGGAAGTTTAAGCTATATTATGCATGGAGGTAGCTTAGATGAATAAAATATTTGACAATAATATAAATTAAAAATATTTAAACATTGCATACCTTCGGGGACATGTTGATTGCTCCATGAGAGTACAAAAGATGTCACTAGAAATATATGTTAGTCTCAAAATTACAACATATATGTTATACTCCCCCTAGATGTGTGCATACAAGTGTTGAATACTTGTGATATATATATATATATATATATAGGAAAACTAGTATGTACTCCTGGGTGTATGTACTCCCACCTCTCATATACCACTTTTACACGTGTGTTATACTTCTTTATCATTTTAAATATACTTTATTAGTAATTATAAGATACTACAATACAAATCCCATGAAAATTTTTATGAAATTCCATGATTTTTATCATAATTTGCGTATATACTTCTTTTATGTATAAAAAAGAGTATATAGCAAAAATGAAAGGCTAACATTGAATTTTTTTTCATATAACTCATATTGGGGTATCTTAGAATTAGTATTAAAGTATACTAAAAATGATAAAAGAGTATAAAGTGTTTGTTAGGTGGTATATTGCATGTGGGAGTACATACTCCTAGGAGTATAGAATATGTATCCTATATATATATATATATATATATATATATATATATATATATATATATATATATATATATATGCGCTTGTTATTGATAATAAATGAGGATTTATTCTATAGATTGGATCATAGCACATAAAAGATACCAAACGTAAGAACTAGTGCCATGAAATGGAACTACAACTAATAAACCATATAGGTTGCTCATGTGTTAGAGATAAACACAAGCAACCTGCCATATGAAAAATCTACACTAGAAACTGCAATAAATTGAAATAAGCATATGCAATCCTAGACGAGGCAAATAAACTAGAAGCAAAAAACAAAATACATGACCATAAGTCTAGCTACCATTTACCTTTTTTTACCTTTGGATGATGATTTGGCTATATGATGATCATGATCTTCATCAATACGCCCACCTTGTATATTTGGCTTCTTTGCTTGAACCTTCACTTCATCTTGTGAGCCAAGTCTCCAAATCCCCATAGCCGCTTTGGGCTTCAAGTTTTCTTTAGAATCCAAACTGATTGGGCCCCTTCATATTTGTGATGACTTCCTTGGGCACCCAAATAAGTTGGTTCCACCTCCAATCCTTTCTCCCAACTATGTGTGTAACCACCTTGCCATTGTCTTTTTTCTTGAGCTTGTAGTGGTTGCTCTTGGTCTTGATCTTGTAGTTAGGCTTGGTGTAGAGGTTGGATATCTTGTTGGAAAGGTTCACCATCTTCTTCTCCTTGGTCTTCTTATTGGCTTGCTTGCATTGGAAGGACTTGTAGCTTTCTTGATGGTATTTGAAGCATGTCACAGTGGACCCCTCCGCAAACTTCTTCACCATGGCTGCACGGTTATTTTGAGGAGGTTGGACATGTCCTTTGCCCTTTAATCTTGCTATGTCTTTCTTGAGCTTTTCCACTTCTTGCTTAAAGTCAATTCTCTTGTGCAATAAGGTAATTAGATGGTTCTAAAAAAACGTTCTCAATGCATTTCTCATTGTAAAAGGGTGAGCATGATATGTCAATTAAATCATCGCAAGAAGTAGAAGCATCTACCTTATGATTACAATTAAATAGAGAGATAGATTGCTTCAAAGGGACCTTAGTTTGAGATTCAATACACTCAAATTTAGCTTTAAACTCTTCATGCTCCTTGTTTAGCAAATTGAATTTTCACAATAATGATTCATAATTAGAAATAAAGGTAGCATGAAATGTTATTAAGTGCATTGAATTTCTTAAGTTCTTTTGATTATTTCTTAAAGGCCCTTTGTTGCTCATTAATCAAATGAAAGAGTTCATCATAGGAAGGAGAATCCTGATCGGATTCATCATCACTTATATCGCTATCCATATCTTTGGCCATAACATACTTGCGAGATGACTTACATGATGACCACTTATGTGATGACTACCATGAGGAAGAGCTTTTCTGGATAGGGAGGATGGTAAAACTTTCATCACTTGAGCTTATCTTTTCATCGCCGCTCACCCATCTCACTATGCTTGCGAGTGCCTTGGCTCCTCCCCTTGTTTCCCTCTTTTTGATCTTGGTCTTCTTCTCCACTCACCCATCTCACTATACTTGCGAGTGCCTTGGCTCTTCCCCTTGTTTCCCTCTTTTTGATCTTGGTCTTCTTCTCCTTCTTGATATGATCAATTGTGTTGACCAAGTCTTCAATAGAGATAGAATGATCAACCTCGGCATTGATCCTCTTCATGTTCTTCTCTAACTTTTAGAAGAGCTTGGCAATCTTAAGATCAATTGCTTCATAACTTGATGTCTTTTGATCATCCTCTTCATAGCTCTCTTCATCTTGATCACCATCAACTTTGCTTGAGCTTGACTCTTACTCTTGTCTTCTCATCCTTCCCTTCATGTGTTGGTATTGAGCTTGCTTACTTATGAGATCAATGTTCTTAGTGTCAGATGAGGAAGAAGCTTTCACCCCATGTTCATTGTCATCTCATAGGCGGTGATTTTGCCGAGCACTTGACTTGGAGTCATCTTCTTGATATCATTTTTGTCATAGATGATGGAGACTATCAACTTGTACTTCGAAAGAAGTGCTTGAAATATTCTTCTCACCACTTAATCATCTTCAATTGGCATCAAACATAACACATTGATCTTATTGACAAGAATATTCAACGTGAGTACATATCATTAGCACTTTCATGGAATAGTTGCTTGATGTCATTGAGCTTAATAACAAGCACATGATATTTCTAATTGCGTACATCTTTTGTGCCTTCATGTATTTCAATGAGACTAGTCCAAATATCATATGCATTAGTGAGATAATAAACACGATTAAATACATCAACATATATAGATGATAAAAGGATACTCTTGGCCAATGCATCTAGTGGCCTATCCTTGTTGGTGATGCGAGGTCTCATTCCTTCCTCGGTGACTCTTCAAACATCCAACTCTTGGGCTTATAAATAACAAGTCATTAGAATTTTTCATCAAGGGAAGTTTGTGCCATTGAAAAGTGGAGCACTATGGGAATACATCCCAACCCTAAACGTCACAACTCACTAGGCAGTGAAGTCTAACCGGTCATAATGAGTCTAAAGCTCAAATGCCACTTGAATTAGCGAAACCTTGTAAAAGGTGTGAAGCTTTACCACAAATTATAGATCTAGATGTGAGGCCTAGCTCTGATACCAACTGAAGGGATCAGTGACGTTATAAGAGGGGGAGGGTGAATTAGAACACTTAAAACTATTTTAGCTCCAAAAACAACACAAGATAAACCTATCAATTTCCATCTAAATATGCTCTAGGTTTATCTTAGTGTGTCTACTCTACCGATCAAAATACTTGCAATTTATCTAAGAAGGTAAATTGTAAGAATATAAATGCGAAAACGTAAATAAGGTAGAGATAGCAAACTTGACACAAGGGATTTTTCCCGTGGTATCGATGGCATGAATATCACCCATAGTCCACGTTGTAGCTCCACAAAGTATATGCTCCCGATCGGTACCCGGTCACGGCTCTTGAGCCACCTAATTACAAAGACAAGGCCTCCACCTGGATAAGCCACCAAGGTAAGGTCCCACCACTATCCTCTCTTCAGATTCCTTACCGTCATGATCACGTTGGAGCTTGAGCCACCAAGGCAAGGGTCTCCGCGTCCCCGCACAATCGCCTTGTCACCGCTCCACACCAAGTCAGAGGGTTAACAAGCTTACTAGCGAGTCACCAAGACTCTAACGTGCCGACGTACCACTTGTTACACGGTTGGATCACTCCTTGATCCACTCTTAGGCAACAATCACTTAGCAACACTCTCTCTAGACCTATAAGCACTAAACATTGTCTAATCTTATGCTTAATTGCCTTGGATGATCACTTTAGGTACTTCTGTGGCTTAGATGTCTTCTCAAATGTACATGAACTTCTTTAGACTCCAGCAGCATACTACAACTTCAAATGACTGAATGAGTGAGTATTTATAACCTCAAACTCGTGCACTAGCCGTTAACCCAACGGCTTTGAAAAGCTATTAACACCGGATGATCCGGTGATAACATTAGTAATAACACCGGATCATCCGGTAAGTACACTCTCAAAAACTAGTTGTTGAAACAACACTTAAGCCTTCTGTGAACACCAGACACAGCGGTGTATATTTCATCTCCATCACCGGACTATTCGGTGAGTTATCCTGAGCCATCCGAGCATTTCCTTCTTCTCTCTATAAAGTACTCCGGTGTATTCATGCGGTGCACATCACTCCATCACCGGATTATCCGGTGAGTTATCTTCAACCAACCGAGCCAATGCAACCCTCTCTGAAAATAATGCTCCGGTGTTACACAACCTTCATCACCGGGCCATCAGATGCCTTGAACTTCGTTATGCTCATTTGCACTGTTCATTGTCCAGTGTATTGCTCGATGTTCATTCCATTCATACCAGACCATCCGATGGGTTGAACCTTCGATCTTTAGTAGCTGCATCCTTCTCTGGTAATAATACTTCAGTGCATTCATCCTTCTCAACACTGGATCATCTGGTAGGTTGAGCCTTCTCTTCGTTTCTCTGAAATACTCCGGTGCAACTCCCATTGATCACCAGACTATCCGGTGAGGCATATTCTTCAGCACAGTACCTTTTCTGGAAGAATTGCTCTGGTGAGCACTCTGCTCAAAACACCGGATCTTCCGGTGAAGGCTTCAGGCCTCTCCCATTTGACAAATATTCTCCAGTGAGTTCAAACACGCAGAGTACTGGATCATCCGGTGAGACAAATCTTCGTGGGATTTCTCCAATTCAGTCCAACTTTGTTCTGGTTATGGTGGCTTCTTCATATATTACATCTATAAGACCTACTAACATATATTCTTGACAAACATATTAGTCCTATTGACTATGTTGTTATTAATCACTAAAATCATAACTATGACCTAATGGGACCCTTCTCGCTAAAATGTGTCTTGCTTGTTTCAAGGTGTTGGATTCTGCGGTGTTTTCCAATGTTTGGAGGCCTTCACCGGTGCGGCAGTGGAGCCGGTTCCGGTTCCGGAGGACTTCTACAATGGTGGCAACCAGAGCTACTAGCGTCAGTTGATGGAGACGACCTAGAAGGGCCTTGTTGTAATTTTTGTTTTCTCATGTCTGTCCTCAAACTTGGGGATGTACGGGATACTTTTTTTAATATAATTCCATCCATTTCGAAAAAAAACACATTTTACATGTCTACTTCTGTTATGTTTCCAATTAATAGCATCCAATTTGCCTATCCAACACGCTTGTTCAATCTTACTTCAACTATCAATTACTCCCTCCGATCATAAATACTTATTATTTTTTATTTTTCACGGTCTTCAATATATAACTTTAACTATTATTTTCTATTAGAATATATCTATAATATCTACTAAAAATATAATATTATAAAAATATTTTTAAGATAAATCTATACGTATGATTTTTATATTTTTAAACTAAATATTTTAAAAGCTATAGACAGACAAAGTTCTAACCGTTTGAATGAATTTTTATCAAAGCGATAAATATTTATAACTACAGAAAGTACTAGTCATAGAATCTTTTTAAAAAATATCACATAGAAAACCTAAAAACGGATATTTGCAGTAGTGGCATTTAAGCCACATCACATTGCATCGCATTCTCATGAACAACACAAATTTCGGGAACACAACTAGGCATCCAGGTGTACAAATGCATTGAACGAATAGTACGGCCGCTTTAAATTACTGTAGCTCACTAGGGGTCACATTTCGTGAGTGACCGATCAATCCTGGATATATTCCAGGGGGAATAACCGACGTGAGATTGCGTAGTATGACGGCCTCCAATGCTTTCTGCTCGGAGATTTAAATCGGGAAAAATGCAAAAATTCCTCTAAAAATCACTTGAATTTTGATTTTCTTCCTAAAAGTTGTTTTTTCAAAAAAACCTTTAAAAATTTGATTTTGTTAAAAAAAACCCCAAAAATTTAAAAAAATAAAAAAATCATAAACAAATTTTAAAAAAAACTAGAGACAATTATAAGACCTTTGTGAAATTTGTTTTAAAAAATAATATCCTTTACATCATATTTCATGGAGAGGAAGTTTGAAAAAAAAGAAAAATATGCAGCTCATTTATTAACTCCTGTTATTTTAACTTTGTCATGTATACCATTATTTTTTCTATACAAATAATTTTTAAGTAAACTAATAAAAGTGGTTTCACTAATTTTGGAGTGTTATGGATTAGTTATGAATTAATCTGTCAGCAACATATTTACTCAATCCTGCACGTTACAATAACTATTTCAATATTTTATGTATTTTTAGAAGATAGAGGATCATGTAAGAAGAGTAAAAAAATTTGTTTCATGATTTTGGGATTAGTAAATAATTAACTATGCATTTAATTCGAATTAATAAATGAGCTGCACATTTTTCTTTTTTTTCAAACTTACTCTTCATGAAATATGATGAAAAGGATATTATTTTTGAATTTTTTTTCACAAAAGGTCTTAGAATTATCTCTAGTTTTTTTAGAATTTTTTGTGATTTTGTTTAATTTTTTTTGAATTTTTCGGAGTGTTTTTGCAATAAAACCAAACCTTAGGGGTTTTTTTTTTTTTTGCAACAAAACAATTTTTTGGGAAAAGTTAAAATCCAAGTGGTTTTTGAGGGTTTGCATTTTTCCCATTTAAATTTGATCGATTTACTGCATGCGGCTCTCTTTCCTTTCAATCTCGCTTGACTTAGATACGGTGGGCATCAATGTACTCTGGGCACAACACAAGTTTTCTACACCAAAATTTAAGTCCTAGACTTTCCTTCTCCTCCCCTCCATTCCAAATATACGTTGTTTTACAATTGTTCACAAGTACTCATAGTGAGTCAAATGATCTTATTGTCATTTATCTATGGGAGTGATATTTATTTAGCAAGAGCAAATATGGAAGAAAAGAGAAAAATTACCTAAAAGTTATAGGAGTCATACATTTAGAGAAAAATTGAGAAGGATAAATCAACATGCATTTAGAATTGGAGGGAGTAATATGTTGTGCACGCTACATCTACGCTTATCCCATCGTAGTTTCAGTTGTTTGAATTTCTAACTAAGCTGTACTTATTTGTTTTTAAGAAAAAAGAAGTAATAGAGAGAAGGGACTGATACACGGCATTAGTGCGGTGTGCACGCGGACTAGTTGGGTACCTATGCTTCGTGCCTGTGTGTCAGCTTCCAATCGGGATGGGGAGGCTGACACGATAAGGACGGGTGCATCAATGGTAAAGATGTCTAACTAGGTTATGTTTGTTAGGTCTGTTTGAGGCACGATCATCTAGTTATGACTTAAGTATGGTAGTCTAAGTTAAGATAGGCTGGATCGGTTCAACACGAGGTTACAAGTCGTGCTTGGGTCAAACGTGGTACGGTCCGGCAGGCCGGCACAGGCACGATTAGCCTGGACCGGCACGAGCACAACCTAGCTAGGCACGATCCGGTTCTGTACGTATGGGTCTGACTATTTTCTATTTTCTATATTTTTTAATTTTGTAGCTATTTTTATCTACTTTCTATATTTTTATCTACTTTTTATATATTTTTTAATTTTATAACTATTTTTCTATTTTATCAGACCGGCTGTATCGATTGGTCGCCTGTGTGCCGTTGGGCTATCCGTGCTTGTCATGACCGCCGTGCCTATCGTGTCCGGACCGGTCCGACATAGCATGGTGACCGACAGGCCGTGCCGTGGGCTGAGAGGGAGGCATGCGGGCTGGCACGGTATGGCCCGTTACAGTAGCCAGGCTGTGCCGAGCCGAGCTCATGCCGGGTCGGCCCAAGTAGCCTATTTAGTCGTCTCTGATCGATGGTATCAGTGTAGGCAGGATTGTGCCTAAAAAATTGTGCTAGGTGCGAATTCCGTAATTAGGTCATAGGTATAAGAAAAGGTAATTGAGAAATAGTTTGTTTATTAATCGTATTGGTAATAGAATTTTCTCTTAGAACTATAGCCTGTCAAAAGGAAAATCTTGAAACTCTTAATTACTAAACTATCTTTTAGCTGAAAAATCCTTCTAGCGTTACTTGATACAAAATTCTCAGTTAGATCTTCATAAGAAACCTTTGTTAGAATATTATTTTCAAATGTTATGGTGGCCAGTCCAGCAAACATTTTCTTATGTTATCGTAGAACGCAGGTGAAACTTCAACAATTTCAATCTATATTCCATATAATGTAAAAAAACACAAGTTGGGTGGTAAACTTTTGATCTTGACTGTCCATATCGGCTTTGATCGTAGGACTGAAATTCAAAATTGTTCCCTCTAAAGTTACGCTGATTGATTGTAGAATTGATGTCAATCAGACCTTAATAATGGGATTTAACGTTGAGATTCATATTTGTTCCCCCACTTGCATCATACCAATCAATTAAGTAGCGTAACTAACTTTCTATCTATTTTTTCTTCAAGGCTAATATGACCTGTCATGCTGTCCTCAAGCCCGAATGGATATCACGTGTAATTTCCCAGTAGACAATAAATGACATTCTTTATTGCTAATGCAATACGGAGTAGATTACTCATCTAATTTGATGATGAAACTACTAAGGCACTGTTTATTTTTACTGTAGTTTGTTACACTCTCGATTATATGAAATAGCTCATTCTCACTAAATTATTAATTATAAGATTTTATAGTACAATACAGATTGTAGGTTGCGAGACCCAACCTTTATATTGTGACCAATTATTTTATTTTTACTTTTACTTTTTAAAGCTAAAATCTATAATTAAAATAAAAAACAAATATGACCTAACTATACTACTACGTACTTGAAAAGAGTTGGGGACCCTAATCATTTTGGGGACGCTGCGGAAGCACACGCTGCCCATGCCGGTTCGTGTTTTGTCGTCTTGTGTGACTGACAAGTGACAAGACATCTCTCCTGTCACTGCACACAATTTTGCCCCTAGTGGCTAGCGCGCCGGAGATCCCGACCGTCTGTTGGGAGGTGAGATGCGTGAAGGGCAGAGATGGAAAGCTACATGTAGTACTGTTGGCACAAAACTGTAAATGCGGCAAGCAACCAAACGAGCCAGTAGTATCCATATTAACATGGTAAACTTTTTTTTTGACCAAATCATCCTTGAAAAGATCTTCAACGTAACATGACTAGAAAGTAGAAACAAGCCCTTGTGACGCGAGAGTACATCGCCTTAAACCGGCAGGATCGACCACCTTAGTCAATGGAAGACTTGGGTAACCTGTACCTAGTCCTTACCGCTTGTTTGGGCTACTAGTATTGTCATGTGATTTCCGCATCTTAGAAATTATGAATTAAAATAAATAAATTGTTTTATTGTTGATTTTTGAGAAGTTAAAAAACTAATTTTTGATAAAATGAACTACAAACTGATAAGCTAATTGAAAGTAATTTTTTAAAAAGCTAGTATGCTAAGAACCTAAAAATTTATCATAAAAACCAACAACTTTTATATAAACTATAAGTAGCTTTCAGCTAGACCTGCTTTTCAGTAAAATTCATAAATTTCAGTTGTATCAAAATCATAAGGATACGTGCAAGACAATGCTAGACAAAGCAATCGCATGGCATTGTGCTATTTGACTTCTCCCCAAAGCACAATGTTCTGCATGCTCCACCTAAATTTCAGTTCAAAAATTATATAAGACAAAGAAATCCAGGGTTAGCGCAATTGATTTTTCAACCGCTAACGCTAAGTTAGTTCCGAATCGCTAACGCCTATCATTGACTTAGCAGCCGCGGGACGCCGACTAGACACAACACATCTACACGTTGGTTCTCTTCTCTACAAGCTTGGAATTATTGTCCATGGCATACGCACATCAAGCTAGCTCGACCAGCACGAGGCAGTCATGCATCGCATACTTTTGTTTGGTTGTTTTTTTGGGAGGACTCATAGTTTTGTTTTGTTGTGCTGTACTACTTCCTGTCTACTGTCTACTGGTGACTGAGTGAGCTTGCCACTCCACTCGTGAAGAGCAAGAGCTGGAGCCATTCGAATCAAGTCTGGTGCATGCCAACTCGATGGCAGCGGTGAGAGTAAAGCTGTTTAAATGGATCTACCTATTAGGTCGATGCGAGGCCTATTACTTATAGTGAATATGATTTTTTTTATTATGTATATGCTTTTAGTGATTAATAATAACATAGTCAATATGATTAATATATTTGTCAAGTATATATTTTATTAGGTTTCATGAATACAATATATGAAGAAACCATCTAAACCGTGACAAAGATCGATCAAATTGGAGAACTCTCAGAGAAAGTGTACACGCCGGAAGGTTCGGCGTAGAGAAGATTATACACGTTGGAGCATTTCAGTTCATGGCAATTGTACACGTCGGAAGATCCGGCGTATGAAGCCAGTACACGCCAGAGTGTTTTTGACAATGGGGAGAAAAGCTGAAGCACGCATGTCGGAGGGTGAACTCCTAAAGCAGGGATCCGGAGGGACCCTTTTGAGATTCGGCCGGGGGATGATTCTGAATTTGTTTGCAGGTGAAATAAATGGGCGTAAATGCGATGGCAGGTGGAATGGAAGGATCGGATGCAGAATGCAGTAAATGCTCAGGAGGTTTTTTAGATAGGTTCGGGCCGCACTGAGCATAATACCCTACTCCTGTGTGTGCTATAAATGCTCTGGGAATGTCTCTCAGAGATGTTGCTGGTTACAAGAATATTTATCTATCCTAGAGCTTCGGGCTCCTTGTTCTTCGGTGATCTCCGCTTTTGTGCTTGTACTGGACCTGTCTTCTTCCTCGGCTTCCACCTTGTTCGAGAGTCCTCTATCTTCTGTTACCTCTTACTTTTTCTGCCTTCTTTCTCCTGGGAGCCCGTACCGCCTTAAATACTCGCCAGCGGTAGCGTGCCCAGAAAGGGAGGGCACGAGTTCCAAGGCACCATAAATGGAAAGCAACCATCATGGGCTGCTGCGCGAAGTGATGGGGAGGGTTGAAAACGCGCCCCCGTCCGGTCTCATTCGTCATGATGCCGTTCTGCAACGGGCGCCGCGAAGAGGGTCCACCGGGCAGCTACTGAACGGCCTGGCGTGCCCGTTCGGTCTTGTACGCCTCACACAGCAGGGTGGCAGGCGGGGCGCCTTGGGCCTCGCGATGCTATCCCGAGGCGTGTCGGATGACGCGGGATGGGACCCGTACATTAAATGTCCCCACGTCTCCCTACCAGGCTGTGGCAAGGTGTGAGGAACTGTCCAAATAGTATTCTAATTAATCATCAGGAGGATCATTGTTCATAATCACAACCTCGACGATTAACCAGAATACCATTCCGGTAGTCCCGGCACGTGTTTTGTGCCCAGGATCTGAATACATGCCTTCCAACTCAAATATCACAACACAGTTTAATAGAGAGCAAGTAATTAAGCTGTATTACAATACTTAAACATGCAACTGCTTCCACAATTTACAACAAAAGAAGAACAACAACAACTACGTAGCGGAAGGTAAACCTATACAACAAAAGAGTATGGAGCCGTATGCCCTTAGACTTCATACCAAAAGCGCCAGAGTTCAGAGTAGAATGTGCTACTCCTGCCCGCCACCCAGATCGGCAGGCAAAAAGTAGCCGAAAACTGCCTCTTCCTCGCCAACCTGTGAACCTGAAAGCAACTTAAGGGCAGCACTCCTTAGTACGAAGGTACTAGCAAGTCTTACATAGAATGAGTATATATATTCTCGACTCCAAGGATCATGCATTTAAAGCTGTAGCAAGGATTAAGACATGTTTAAGTTCATTAAGCGGTAAGCAACCTAGACTCTAGGTGTAAGCAACCAACTTAACCAACCACCGACTCAAACCCTGCCAACCAACTGATCAGAACAGATATATAAACAATAAGTGTACAAAAGTAAACCATTACCACCAAACCACCGACCACATACCGACCAAACCACCCAAACCAACCATGCCACAACCCACATCGAAACTCTACGACCAAAACATGGTCGCTCGGTGGAGATAAGCGATAGCGATGCTCATGACCGAGAGCGTGGCAGTTCGAACTGATTATACACCCTGCAGAGGGATACTCCTGGACCCACACGACACAGGGACCATATGGCTTGTGCCACCCGCTAAGATGCACACAAGGGGGTACCCGTGACAACCTTTTCCAACCAGGCCCAACCATGTGGATCAACCATAGCTCGGCACGGCGGTATTAGAACTACTCCCCGAGCAAACTAATACCGCTAAAAGCCCGGACTCACACTGTCTATGACGAGGCCCACATGACCACGTCTGCGAAGGTAATTGGCTCGCCTACCATTATATCAGCATGTGGTGAGTAAGGTAAGTGCTAAAGCCGACTACACCGACGATCGGTGCTTAACCGGTGCAAGCGGTCTACGGTGTCCGGGTTCCCTCCCCGAACTGCCTGAGGACTCCTCGTGAGCAGATGACACCCCTAACACCGCCCACACCTCGTCTCAACTCACCACTCACCAAACCGACACATCATCAACATAACCACAAATGTGAACAGGTAATAAGTCCTAGGCTCGCGACAACGGTGGACGCCGTCATCGACTTCTATCGGAAGGCCTAAGTACCACTAAGCTTAGCGAACTATAATTAGACCGCGACGACACCACTAGGCTTCAAGGAATAACACATGACACGTGACCGAAATGGGATAATGCATCGGCATAGGTTCTACCCAACTCGGTACCCGACATATGCAATGTATACATAAACGTAGATAACATATTAGATTCCGAATTGACACGGTGCAATATGATAGATGCTTGCCTTGCTGCCCTAGCTGCTGCTCACAGCTACCCGAGTCACGATCACCACTGCGGGAACCTCCGGGGACAGCCTCGTTCGCCTCGTTCGCCGGGTCGAAGTTCCCTAAAAGAATCACGCGTGCAATGTAATGAATATGAATGTTATAAAATGAAGGATGCTTCATAGAATGCGATAACAGTGCAAATCGTCAGGGCATGAGTTCTAAAGCATCGAAGATTTTTCTTAAATGGGATTACTGTTAAACGCTTGAACACTTTTAGGATTAATCAAGCTTAACCCTATATAGAATTGTAACAACATCTAACATGTGGGTGATTATTTTTGCTGAACAGGGGGTATTAAAACAAGAATAACAAAATTGGATTCATCAATTTTGGAAATACCAAACTTTAACTATGAATTATCGAAGCCTAGACATATTTCATTAATTCAATAATATACAGCACACATTTTGGAGTTCTACAAAATTTCCTATGCATTTTTCAAGATTTCAGCCGATTTATCAACTCAACAGATATTAAATTCGCAATTTATGATTTCCTCAAATATTAAAATGGGCCCACGCCTTTTTCTACCGGCACCGATCTAGCCCAAGCCACTGACCAGTGGGACAGGCTCCCTTGACCAAAGTCAAAATCAGCCACGGCCGTTGCGCGCGCGCAACTGGCGGACGGCCGGCGGGCCTTGCGGTGGCTGCCGGCGGCGAGCGGCAGCCTGAACGGCTCGGCCGAGGGCGAAAACGGCACTAGCACGAGCACACGGTCACGGTGGGGGCACACGTCGACGTCGGCGACGGCCGGAGCACGACGAGCGGCGGCGAGGGGCAAAACTAGCACGGCGGCGACACGGTTTTGACGCGCCGACGGCGAATGGCGACGCAATAAGCCCGACCGAGCACACCTACACGTTCTACGTGAGCGCGTAGACCTAACGGCGTGCTTCCCGACCGACGAGCTCGATGGCAGCACGACCGGCGGCATGCGTGGGGAGGCGGCGGCGGTTCAACCACCGCGGAACACCGCGCCGGCGACGGGACAGAGAGAAGACGGCGCGCGCATAAGGTGTACAGGAGCATGGGGAAGCTCACCGTGTAGCGGGTTAGGCCGGTGAGGCTGTAGAATAGCGGGGCGACGGAGGACGGCGGAGCTCGGTTGCCGCCGTTGGGGAAGAAGGCGCGGGCGGCTCCAATCCGTGCGGGAAACGGCCGAGGAAGGAGGGGAAACGGCGGGGAAAAGCTTCGGCGACCCTCCTCTGTGCTTCTCCTGGTTCGGGCCCGGTGGAGGCCATCGGTGGCGCGGCGATTCTTGCCGGCTGCCGGTGCTTGTGTGCGGGTGTTCTGCGCCGGCTGTGCGAGAGGAGGAGCAGAGAGAGAGAGAGAGAGAGAGAGAAAGCAGGGGGCAGGGGAGGGGATAAGGCCACGGCGCTGATCTTTTGGCCGGCAACTGCGGCTTGGCCACCGAAGTCAAGGATGGCGGCTGCCACTTGCTCGCTGAGAGAGCGGGAGAAGGGGGAGCGGAGCTGTGAGTGTGCGACGGGGATGACAGGTGGGGCCGATAAACAGTAACCGCCAGGCAAAATATCTCCACTACTTTAGCCATCCATTTGAGTGCCTTCCCAAAGTCCAAAATTTGCAAAACAAATTTTGTTTGAAACTAAAATTCATAAGGAACCCATTTGAACTTGTTTGACCCAGAATGCTTGAGCCAATTTTGAATAAAAATTGTTCAAAGATGCTATCTTTTCCAACTTGTGATAATTTTTATGCCTTCTAAACATTTACCAAAAATTTGGGAAAATTCATTTATATTCTTCTCCTGGCATCTACTAATTTCTAAAATAAGCCCCATGTCCCATAGAATTTTTAGGAGATGCTTCACAACGCATCAGTTAAACCTGGTTCAACTAATTTCGGTTTAATCCACACTGCAAGTCTATACTGCTCAAAACAAAAACAAATGATGCTCATTAGCACTTAATTACGTGTTTAGAAACTCTGGGCCGTGACACAAGGACTGACACCGAGCGTGGCAGGAGCAATTGGAAGTGACAGGCCACTCACCCTCTTAAATACGGCATCGGGCCTTTCACTGGTTGACACCTCACTGCTGGAGCTCTGTGGGGGCCACCGGTGAAGGACTTATTAGGCCGTCGGGGAACCAAGTGCTCAGGGGTCACTGTTCATAGCCCCGAGCACTCTCTCCCGGATATGCCCTTTCTTGGTCCTCGGGGAACCGAGTGCTCGGGGCCACTGTTCACAGCCCCGAGCACTCTCTCCCGGAATTGACTGTTCAGGTCCTCGGGGAACCGAGTGCTCGGGGGCCGCTGTTCACGGCCCCGAGCACTCTCTCCCGGAACTAACTTCCTTGGATCCTCGGGGTACTCGGGTTCTCGGGGGCCACTGTTTGCGGCCCCGAGCACACCCTTCCCGGTATTCGGCTTCTCTGATCGTCGGGGGACTTGAGTGCTCGGGGGCCACTGTTCACGACCCCGAGCACTCTCTTCCCGGCACTTGGTCTTCTCAGATCATCGGGAAACTCGGGTATTTGGGGACCACTGTTTATAGCCCCGAGCGCCCTCTCCCGGGACTTAGTCTTCTCGTACCTCGCGCAGATGATCCCCGCGGGAGGGCGCCACGTGGCAAACTGCTGATCTGGCCTCGGGACTCGGGGACCCCTGGTTCCTGTGTCACTGACAACGCCGGATGGTCCGACGATATGGGGTTGAATACACTGGAGTATTTTCTGCAGAGAAGGTTGCAAGTGTTGAAGAGTGAAGATTAACACGCCGGATGGTCCGATGCACTGATGATATACACGCCAGAGTATTTTGTACAGAGAAGAAGTGGCTCGGTCTAGCTCAAGTGTACACGCCGGATGATCTGACGATGGAGCTAGTGAACATCCGGTGTTCACAGAAGGTTTAAGTGGGGTTCTAATGGCTAATTTTTGGATGATGTATACGCCGGATGGTCCGGTGAGTACAATGTTGTTTACACCGGATCATCCGACGTATAAAGTAAAGTTGAACCATTGGGGCAATGGCTAGTTTGTGGGGTTGAGGCTATAAATACCCTTCCACTCGGTCATTTAAAAGTGCTGGAGTCCAAAGAAGCTCACATACACTTGAGAAGACATCAAAGCAACCAAAGTGCTTAAAGTGATCATCTAAGGCAATTAAGCATAAGATTAGAGAGTAATTAGTGCTAATAGGCCTAAAAAGAATTATTGCTAGGTGTTGCTGCCTAGAAAGTGAATCAAGAAGTGATCCTAGAGTGTACTAAGTGGAACGTTAGCACCTTGGAGTCTTGGTGACTCGCCGGCACCGTGGGCCATGGTGGCTAATATTTGTTGACCCTTCGACTTGGTGTGGAGCGGCGGCAAGACTCTTGTATGGGGATGCGGAGACTCTTACCTTGGCGGCTCAAGCTCTGAAGTGAAGACGACGGCAAGTGATCGGAAGAAAGGCTTGTGGTCAGGCCTTGCCTAGGTGGCTTGGTGGCTCAACCCACTTGAGGCTTTGGTGGCTCAAGGGTCGTGACCGGATGTCGTCCGAGAGCATATCCTTCGTAGAGCTCCAACGTGGATTAGGGGTGGTGTTTATGCCATCGATACCACGGGATAAAAATTCTTTGTGCCGAGTTTGCTCTCTCTACCTTATTTACATTCCACATTTACTTACTTGCAATTTACTTTTCTAGATATGTTGCAATATCTTTTGAATAGTAGAGTAGACACACTAGATAAACCTAGAGCATATTTAGATAGAAATTGATATAGGTTAAACTTTCTTAAGTTTTTGGAGCCTATTGAAAGGACAATGTTGTAGCCCAGAGGGGGTGAATAGGCATTTTTATAAAAATTCGTCCCCTTTTACCGTTGGTCTAAACTTACAGTGGAAAATAATCTAACGAATTTTTCACAAGTGAAAATCCTAAATATACTAGGCTCAACTAGTGCACAATCACCCTAAATAAGTGTGAAAGTTACAACCCTAGGGTGACAAAAATTATTCAATTCTAGCAAAAGATATGTAAGAAAACTCTAGTTGAAAATCCTGAAAACGCTGTTCACCGAAGTATCCGGGTTGACCCGGATACTTCGGGTTTAGAACTGACTATACAGTATTCGAAGTATCCGGGTTAAATCTGAAACCTCCGAGTTCAGCAGAAAATGAGTTCAAAACTGAAATTAAACAATGCCTAAAGGGTTCTAGCTCAAAACAAGTGAAGTCGTGTGTTCCAAGTGATGATTTTAAGTAGATCCACGGAGAACCTACAATTAATTTCACATGAGAAAGTAGATCGAGCAATATGCACAAATATTGAGCAAAAACACAAGAACAAGGAAACAAGAGAGGAGACACAATATTTGTTTCCCGAAGTTCGGACACCTCCTTTAGAGGTTCCTATGTCTCCATTGAGGGGCTCAGTCACACTTGAGCCGGATCTCTCTCAACTCTTTTCCTCTCCAAGCTCAATCACACTTGAGCTTAGCTTCCACTCTTGATTTTTTTTCCTTATGGAGGCGAAATTGAAGCCTTTACAAACTTCCCGTGGCACACCACAACGTGGGGTGCTCGTCGGCGATGCCTAGCCGCCTAGGAGCTCAAATCTCCCAGAGTAACTAACACGACGATGAACTTCTTGTTGATGAACTCAAATGCTCAAGAATAGATTTTAGCTCACTTGCACTCAATCTTTCAATCTCTCAACCCAATTCATTTTTCTTCTCAAATCTCTCACTAAAATGAAGTAGGAAGGAGTTCTTTTGGCTATAGAGGGTTTTTCTTTCATGCCCAAGCAACATCAACAAACAATGGGGGTGAGAGGGTATATATACCAAACCCCAAAAACTAGCCATTACACACCTTTTTGTACTGATCCGGAGTATCCGGGTCAACCCGGAGTCTCCAGGTTAGACTAGAACTCGTAACCGAGGGCCCTGGCCCGAGTACAACTTGGAGGGTTCGAAACCTGGAGTCTTCAGGTGAAACACTTCGACCCTAACAGACCACTCGGCTCAGAACCTCACCCGGAGACTCTGGACAACCCGGAGTATGCAGGTCAACCCGGAGTATCCGAGTTCAGCACAGCTGGTCCTCTAAAAAACGGCGATAACTTTTGATTCCAAAGTCCGATTTTGACAATTTTGGACTCTACGGAAAGCTTATTCAGAGGGCTACACATCCCAACTGAATTCATGATCTCAAACACACTAGATCAAACTAGTAACACTTCAAAATCCAATTCAAACACTTCCACACTTTCCGCTCCGGGCTCCTTAAGCTAACTCTCACTTTGGGTTAGTTAGAAAACTCTTGAGCACTGAGACACTTCAATTAGCTCTACGTAGCATCCCTCTTAATAGTGTGGCATACCTATACTCAAATTCAAAGATAAAACTCGTTCGAACCACTTTGAGCCTTTGAATACTTTCAAGTACCGCTTCTTTCATTCAAACCTTGAGGGTTGCCAACTTCCATATATTCTTCACTCCATCTCTTCTTGATTCTTAAAATGATTGGTGTAAATTACTCATAGCTTCTCATGGCCTCACACGGTCCATTGGCACAAAGCCTTCTCTCAGTTTTCACCATCGCCTTGGTCCTTTGGCGCCAAGCCATTTGCTTGCCCTTCACCACCAGATGGTCCATCACAGCCGAGTCTTGCTTGCACTTCACCGTCTTGCCATAAAAAACCACTTTGTATTTGATATCTTCAATAAATTCACTTTATCATATATGAAGTCCAATCTTGTTCTTCACCCTTGGCATATAGAATATCTCAACTCAACTCATGCCTTCTTATGGATCCTAACCCCAACTCACTCTCAAGCACAAAGCACATGGGTTAGTCTATAAAACTCAATTGACAACTTTTATACCTTAAGTTACTTGATCTCCACAAGTAACTTATTAGCCTTCATGCATATTGTCAATCTTATTGAGCTTCTCCTTCTCCTCATGAGCATCACCTAGCATCACTAAGAGCTTATTCATCTTGATGCACTTTCAATTTCCCCATTTACCTAGAGCTTATGCATATCTCTCCTCCATGCATCACCTATGGAACAACATACTAACAATTCTCAATAACGTTGTTAGTCCATAGATATTGTCATTAATTACGAAAATCACACATAAGAGTTAGATGCACTTTCACATATTAGTTTTAAGTGTCCTAATTCACCATCCTCTTAGGACGTCACCGATCCCTTCATCACTGTAGGCATGGCATGGCCCGAGCTTAGATGGGCTGGGCTGGCATGGCACGCGGCAACGGGTCGTGCCTGGGCCAAGCGCACGACGCTGCCCGACGGAGATGGCCTGGCACGGGTACGACCTGGCCTGGCACGCCATCGACTCAGTGAGGCATGGCCGGCCCAGCACGCCAGTGGCCCGACTAGGCACGCTGAGGCACGACTGGCCTGGCCCCCTAGCTGTTGGCTCATGGGGCCGGCATGGCTGGGCATGGGTGGCACGGGTGAGCACGCAGGGCCACGCCTGGGTCAATGGGTTGAATGGGCTACGTCTAGCCGATTTAACCAGTTATTTTTGAATTTTCTAGCCATTTTATGACCGTTTGGGCTAAAAAAATTCATTTTACAAAAATCACCATTTTTCACCTATAAATAGAGGATCATCCTGCCTTTCCATTCCACACTAGCAACAACATTTGCTCTCTTATTTCCTCCTCTCATTCTTGTCTTAAAGTTCTTTAGAATTTGTGATAATTTGGCAAAATTAGTTTGAATTGTTGCCAAAAATCCGAGAAATTTCAACACCGTCATCCTGCTATCTTGAAGAAATCTTGGTGATTTTTTTGCGTTGTTGTTCTTTCTTGTTTCTTCCATTATTGTTTTATTATTTGATTATTTTGAATTCCGAATATTTGAATTTTTTTTAGTGCCATTCAACATTTATCACGGACACCGGTGATCATGATCATGATAATACGTCCATCGATCATGATTTTTTTTCTTCAAGGACTCTCAGGGGACTACGAACCCTTTGATAGCAGTGTTGCAGATGAAAAAGGACCCGATGGTGAACCTCCAACTGGTGCACATGCAGCAGCACATCCATCGTCAGACTCTACAAGTGCACAAACATCATCAAGCACCAGCTCTAAAAGATCAAGAGCCACTACTTCCGAAGTTTGGCAAGACTTCGAAAGGATCTACAGAGAGAAAGACAGGGTAACTGTCAGGTATGCTAGGTGTTATATTTACAAACATGAATTATCTGCAAAGTCCTCAGGTGGAACGTGACACTTGATGAGGCATGCCAAAACTTGCAAGCGAAAGAGTGGAGCAATTGTGAAGTAGACGGTGCTGCAGTACAACCCCGACGACTCTATTCGTCAATGGGAGTTATGACACTTCATTGCAAGAGCGGATCTACTACTCAACATCGGTGAGTCTGCTGCATTTGAAGATTACATTAAGCAAGCTCATAATCCTAGGTTCACGTATGTTTCTAGACAGACAAGTACTAGGGATATGGTAAAATACTACAATGCGTGTCATAAAAAGCTTAAAGAAATGTTGGAAACATGTACATTTTTAGTTGCTTTGACATAAGACATATGGGCATGTAGGGCTAGAGAGGATTATCTTAGCATGGTTACTCGTTTTGTTAATAATGATTGGGAACTAGGAAAGAGAATAATTGATTTCTGGTTGATTGACAGTGAGCATATAGGTGAAAATATTATTGAAAAAAATATCTAAAGTAGTTGAAGACTTTGGGCTCATAAATAAAATATTTCTATCACTTTAGATAATGCCGGCGCAAACTCTAGAGCAATAGATATTCTTACTCCATTTTTTTAGTACATATGCTCAATGTTTCTTGTTACATCAACATTGTGCTTGTCATATTATCAATTTTATAGTAAATCTGGTTTAAAGAGGTTAGAGCAATACCTAGATGATTTTCGTACTGCAATAAATTTCTTGAACTGCTCTAGCCAATGAGTTGCAGCATATAAGCAGTACTATGTTGCAATGGATGTGCGTTAACGTAAGTTTGCTATGGATATGCCGGTAAGATGGAACTCTACTATCTTGACGCTAAAAAATATTATACCATATAAGAGCACATTTGGCGTGTTTATTCATACACACTATCATCAGCATGGGGGTCAAACTTTACTCACAAAAGTGCATTGGTATGTTGCCAAAAGGATACTAGAGTTTCTTCAATTTTTTTATGATTCAACCGTTAGTTTATCAGGAGTTTATTATCAAACATTTTGTTTAGTAGTGTATAATATTGTTGAAATTGCTCATTTAAATAGCTATGAAAATGACAATCTTCTAAGACAATGTGTAGTTCCTATGAAATCTAAAATTTTAAAATATTGGAAAGAAATTTCTTTGTTGTATGCCTTTGCCTTTATTTTAGATCTTAGAGCTAAAATTGCAGGTTTCTGTAGAGTTCTCACAATTCTAGGTGATGCTCTTAGCCACGATTCTTCTACTTATGATACTAATATTCGTTCTAAGTTATTCGATGTTTATAGTAAATATGAAACAAAGTATGCTAGAGTTTGTCTGCAACGACCTCCACTAGCACCCACAACAAGTAAGAAGATGACAACGTGGGGAAAAATATTTGGTGGAGGTTCTTAATCAAGAAGTACAGACTCTTCGTCATGATCATCTATGAGCGCCGGAATTCCAACATCTTGAAGGGAGCTAACAACCTTCATCGACATCGACGTTATCAGTCATGAACAAGAAAATTTCAATATACTGCAATAGTGGCATGAGCACAAGATGAATTATCCAGTAATTTCACTATTAGCATGAGAATTGTTAACGATCCCCGTACCTACAGTTTCTTTGGAGGAGGCTTCCTTCAGTCTTACTGGAAGGATAATCGAAGAGAGAAGAACAAGTCTCACAAGTGAGATGGTGGAAATACTCATCATAGTAAAAGGCAGGGAACAAGTTGAAGTGCGCATGCAACATACTGCAGAGAACATTGAGCTTAAAGTTTAATAAAAAATTTGTATCTAGATGTTGATGAGAACGTGTAATTTGTTTTATGTTTCTTTACTTTTTTCGAAAGTCATCCGCCACCTACCTCTCGTCTTGGCCTATAAATAGCCACCATCCGAAACTCCCAACGATCCCATCGGCCACCCATCTCTCTTTTTCTACTTGCTAGCTAGTAGCCACATGCCCACTTCAACAAATCAATTCCATATTTCCATTCATGGATCAAGACACCGAGAACTCACGTGTAGGGTCATTAATATTGCAACATTTTTAAAAGATCTTTAGAGAAATAAACAGGGAATATGTAAGATTTGCTAAGTGTAATATGTGCAACCATGAATTATGTACCAAGTTTACAAGTGGAATGGGGCACTTGACGAAGCAAATTACATGTTTCAAGAAAAAATCTGGAGTTTCTAATGAAACCATGTAATTTTCAGAGCATAGGTTGTACTCTTTTTTCCATCCAGTACAAAGGTTTTTAACAAAGCAACCAATCAATAAAGCTTATTTTTATCTATTTTCTATAATGTTTTTAAATTTTGTTGCTATTTATTTTTTTATTTTTCGAGTGCTGCCGGGCCGACTGTGCTGTGCTTTGCCATGCTCGTCAGGCCCCACCATGCGCCATGCTCTACCGTGCCTGTTGGGACCTGTTGTGCCACTGAGCCGATCGTGCTACCGTGCCCGACGTGCTGCAATCGTGCCCAGGACAGCACGATGGCTAACGGGCCGTGTCGTGGCCGAGGGCGTGGCATGCAGGCCGACACAGCATGGACTATTAACCTTACTGGGCGTGTCAAGCTGTGCCTAGCCGGGCAGACCCGATAGGCCCATTTGGACATGTCTGGGTGAGAGCAAGCAGGGCCTGTTCATTTGGATGGAGGGAAGTTGGCAGAAAAACGCTCGTCTCAGCACTCCAGTCTCAACCACTCCCTACAAAACAGAAGTGCTTCCTACACCAAGAGAGGGCTTGTTTGGCAAAGCTCCCACGTTATCAAAGAATCATTGAAAGTAAACGGTGTGTCACATATGGTTTTTTAGGACCTTCCACTGACAAAACATCCTTAGATGGTTGCTAAGACAGACATGTCTGTAATAAGACAGCCATCTAGATGTGACTAAACTCATAGACGGTTTTATAAATCCGTCTGTTTCTATCATACAAACACAAATGATGTTTGAAAAAACCCATCTGTGATATTGTCACAGACGGTTTCTTGGAAGATCCGTCTGTGTCTATACGATAGACATAGATGGATTTTATAAAAACATGTTTGTATTTAAAGACCCACGAACATTTTCAAATTTGACCACTCGTCTCCCCTAACTCTTTTTGCTTCCAACAAACACAACCCTCTCGTCTCCCCATGCTCTTTTGGCTTCCCACACAAACAACCTGCTCGTCTCCCCTCAATATAAAGTGACGAGGAGTGTTCTTCTTCCTCACTTGCCATATCCTAGTGTTCCACTGCACTTAGAAGCGTCATCCTCACTCGCCATCAGTGTCGGAGAAGCAAGATCTCGGCCGGGGCCGAATCTCTTTCACTGTACCGAGGTGAGTATCATATGGTTCCCATTGTGGTTTAGTTAGGGTTTGTTAGGTTTTAATTGGTTTGATCTGTGTAACTTATGGCAAAGCCTTATTTTCATCATAGATCTGCAATGACACAGTTCACGACAATCAGGAGGTGGTATGATGGTATTGTCTCTATGGCGTTTCGACGGTGCGAATGCTTGGCGTCGACTTCCGCCAGGTGGACTTCATCTTATTCACTATTGTGAAGTTACCCTCCATGGACCCTGTGTATGCTATGAATTGCGTTCTCCATTCTGTTCTTTCGGATAGAAATTTCTCCATTGTTGTTCGTCACAATGGGGACATTTTCATCAATTGCAAGAAAGGCTTGAATGCGCATTTCTTGTTGAACCATGGCTAGAAGTTTAGCAACAACACAATCTGGTTCTGACTCATGCTGTGAGCTAGTTAAGGTGCAACCAGATCCAGATGACCGCGAGCTGCTCATTGAAGATGATGCTTGGGTTGACATTATGCTGAAATGCATGAGGCTAATATGATTTCTATCATCTCTTCTTTTTGAAAGACGGCATCAATCGACCCAAATTTATCGATCATTTTTCGTCTTTATGGAAGATAGCATCGCCATGATGTCAATACTTTTATCTTTTTGGAAGACGGTGTCAACCAACCAATGATGTATAGCTAGGGATTTTTTTTGGCTAGCTAGGTTTTATGTGTTCTGAACAATGTGTGATGTGCATTTGTGTGATGTTTTTAATCTTTGTGATATGTAAATGCCTATGTTTTATATTCTGAACAATGTGTAATCGATTTTCTGAACAATGTGTGATTGATGTTCTGAACAATGTGTCAATGTGTTGTTTAATTTGTGAATCATGAAGTGTGTATATGTGTGACCCTTCCCCCTAGCCAGGAAGCAAATTTTCTTATATGGGGGAAAGGGTCACAAAGATGGTTTTTAAAAAAAAAATTATGTATGTGATAATTAACATAGACAGGTTTAAACAAAAATAGCCTATGACTCTAACTACGCACATATGGGTTTCAAAAAAACCCTTTTGTGATCGTTATTATGCACAGACGGTTTTACATAAATTTCGTCTATGTGTAACTCTATAACAGATGGTTCTGAAACCATTTGTAACAAGGTCGATATCATAGATATTTTTACAGAGATATAACCTATAACTGTTTGTGATAGGGTTTAAAATCCATCTATAATAACCTATTCTGAGGTAGTGCCAGACCAGCTCCTACAGCGGAATCAGTGGGAGCTCTGCCACACAACAGTTTGCAGTTTTCAGTTCCTGACGTCATTAAATGCCGGTAGCTGGAAAAACCAGCTTCCGGTGATTCACTTCCCTCAAAGAATCAATTCCTTAGTAGAGTTCATCTTAAAGAATCACTTTCAGCAACAAAATCACTTTCCTCAGAGAATCACTCTCCCCAAAGAGTTTGGATCATGGGGAGCTCTACCAAACAGGCCCAAAATCTACACACAATAATGTCCCAATCAATGTCATCCTAATATAATATTAGAAATTAAGCACGACAGATCGAACATGAGACACAGTTTTTCCGTGGAAAACCCTTGCGGGAAAAACCCACGGGCACCAATCGAGGATCTTCACTATATGAGGAGTTTGTATAAGGCAGGGGAATTACAATGAGTCATCTCAATTTTTCGTGCGGCTTACAAGATGTATATATAGGGGGTGGACAACAACAACTAGTCTTATGGATTATTCCAGAACATGGACCAAAGACGCTCCTTGTGTGGTCTAACTAGAATTCGGATCACAATCTAACAAACTCCACTTTGAGATGAATTCCATCTTGTACCAAATGAAGAATCATCAATGAACTTTGTTCAATAATAAATATCACCAGCGCCAAAAGTCTCTAGGACTCAAACTGTAACACCAACTAAACTTAAACATAGCTCAAATTTAGTAGCAGGAATAGCAAGAACAGACTTTGTCATCATATCAGCGGGATTATCATGAGTGCTTATCTTGCATATATTAATGTCACCTTGAGCAATGACACCTTGAATGTAATGATACCTCACATCAATGTGCTTTGTTCTTTTATAAAACATCTAATACTTTGTAAGGCAAATAGCACCCTAACTACCACAGAATATATTAATGCAAGAATTATCTCCACAAAGCTCAGTGTACAATCCTCTCAACCAAACAGTTTCATTCCATGCTTTAGAAATAGACGTATATTCAGCTTCAGCAGTTGATAAAGCAACAATAGATTGCAAACATTCCTTTTAACTAACAATAGAACCACCAGTGCGAAAACATAACATGTGAGAGATCTACTCTTTTTCAAATCACCAGTATAATCTAAGTCAACATAACCAATAAGTCCACCTCTAGATTTCTCAAACTGCAAACAAGCATTAGAAGTACCACACAAATATCTGAAAATCTATTGAACAGCTATCCAATACTCAGTGCATGAAATAAATCAGGATGAGAATAGACCATGGCATACATAAGTATACCAACTGCACTTGAATATGGAACTCTAGACATGTACTTAATATCATAATCTGATTCAGGGTATAAAACTGAAGATAATTTGAAATGTGCAGCTAATTGAGTACTCACTGGTTTTGCATCTTGCGTATTGAAATGATATAGGAACTTCTCAATATAACCTTGCTGGCTCATGTATAACTTGCCAGATTTTCCCTCTCTAATGATCTACATGACAAGAATTTTCTTTGCTGCACCTAAATCCTTCATCTCAAATTCATTACTTAACTATGATTTTAATTTGGCTATTTCTGATTTATCTTTTGCAGCAATCAATATATCATCAACATAGAGAAGTAAATATATAACTGAACCATTAACAATCTTCAAATAAACATAGTTATCATAATCAAACCGCTAAAAACCATTATAGAGCATAAAAGTGTCAAACCTCTTGTACCACTGTCTAGAGGATTGCTTCAAACCATAAAGAGATTTCTTCAACCTAGAGACAAGACTTTTTTTTTTCAGAAATAACAAAATCTTCAGATTGGTTCATATAAAAGTCTTCATCTAAGTTCCCATGTAAGAATGCAATTCTAACATCCAATTGCTCAAGTTCATAATCATAAATAGTAACAATATTGAGTAATGTGTGTATAGAACCATGCTTCATAACAGGGGAAAATATATCATTATAATCAATACCTAGAATCTAGCTGTAACCTTTAGCAACCAATGTGAGGAACCATCCAAATAATATTCTAGTTAATCGCCAAAGTCGATCATTTACATAATCACGACTTCAACGATTAACTAGAATATCATCCCGGTAGTCCCGTCACATGTTTACTTCTAGGATTGGAACACATGCCTTTCCAACATGAGTAATCACAATCAAGCTTAATAAAGAGTGAGTAATTAAATTATATTACAAGTTCTTAAGCATGCAATAAGTTATTACAATTTACAGCACATAACACGACGAAACATTTATACAAAACACCTATCCCGAGCACACACAAGGGAACTGTCGGAGGGTGAACTCCTGTCGCAGGGATCCCGAGAGACCCCTTTTTAGAGATTCGGCCGGGGGGATGATCCTGGAAAAGCTTGTTTGGGAAATAAGCGGGAACGGAAAAAAATGCGATGGCTGGTGGGAGATGATCGCCCTAATGCGAGAAAAATGGGTGCACCGGGGTTTAGACAGGTTCGGGCCGCACGGAGGCGTAACACCCTACTCCTGTGTGAGCGCTATATTTATCCTTGAAGGGAATTCTTCAAGGATGTATCTGGTTCCAAGGGGAGAGCCGTTTACAAAGAGCTTGAGGCTCTCGTGTTCTAGCTTGGCTTGAGCTGGTTCGAGCGTCTGCGTCCTCTTCTTCACACACTTCCGGTCTCTCTTTTACGTGTTCTCTATCCTTTCCTTTTATAGGCGCGCCGACCTCAACATATCCTGAATGGGAAAGAGGGGATGCGAATGCCAAGGTGCCATGGAGAAAGGCGTAATCATTTCGTCTTGGCGAAGTGACAGGGGCGGTGGAGAAAGGCGGCGCGCATTCGACCACCCGCCACTGTGGAAGCCCTCGGGCTCCATAAAGGGGGCCCGCCGGGCAGCCTCAGAGGTGTCCGGTGCGCCCACCCTGTCTTGTTCTTCTGCCATGGCAGGGTGGCAGACGGAGCGCTTCGATCTTGGCAACGTTATCCCGAGGCATCCGGATGAAACGGGACGGGACCCGTGCATTTAATGGACCCACGCCCCCCTGCCAGTGCATGGCAGGGTCTGACACTGGGGCGTGGGCAGCTGAGAATGTCAGGATGTCGGGATGTCAAGCCGCGCGTTCCTATTAAATGCGGCATTGGGCCTTTGACTGGATGACACCCTGACAATGGGACCCTTCGGGTCGTCGAATGATCTTGCGCGAACCTTCGGGGAACCGAGTCCTCGGGGGCTGCCACGTGCAGCCCCGAGCACTCTCCCCCGAGCACTTGAGTGAGACCTTTGGGGAACCGAGTCCTCGGGGGTTGCCACGTGCAGCCCCGAGCACTCTCTCCCGAGCACTTCGGTGGGACCTTCGGGGCACCGAGTCCTCGGGGGCTGCCACGTGCAGCCCCGAGCACTCTCTCCCGAGCACTTCGGTGGGACCTTCGGGGCACCGAGTCCTCGGGAGCTGCCACGTGCAGCCCCGAGCACTCTCTCCCGAGTACTTCGGTGGGACCTTCGGGGCACCGAGTCCTCGGGGGCTGCCACGTGCAGCCCCGAGCACTCTCTCCCGAGCACTTCCTTCTTGGTATTTGGGCTCTGCGGATCATCGGGGAACTTGGGTGCTCGGGAACCAGAGGCGGCGGCCCCGAGCACCTTCTCCCGGGACTTAGCTTCTTCTTACCTTGCAGGGTGGTGATATGTGGCGGATGGCCGGCCTGGTCTCGGGACTTAGGGACCCCTGGTTCTGAATACACCGACAGTAGCCCCCAGGCCCATTGGTAGCCGACGGGACGGAGACTGCGAATGGGCCCTTCGTCGCGACCGAGGCCAAGGCTGGCGCGGACGCCATGTGGCAAGCTTTCGAGAGGTGGCCCTTGCGGACCTAGACCTCAAGTACACTCCAACGGGAAAATGAGTGGACGCGTGTCCACACAACTTCCGAAGGGTATGATGACCATACGGGCGGCACGCGCGGTCGTCGCGTAGATCGAGGAAAATACGCCTGGCAGCCGCTGATATCGCGTGATCGGTGGGAGATTTGCCTGGCAGTTGCGCCGATCGAGGCGACGCTTCGCCGAGCGAACCGTTTTGGGCGGCAGTTTTTGAACTTTGAGATATAAAAAGGGGGAATGGATCGGTCCGTTCCCCTTTTTACGCTCTCTCGCACTTGCGCTCCTGCCTTCTTTGTGCTCCGAAGCCCTCAGGAAACTCCCAGGCGACCGGAGCGTTCTCCCTTCTCTCTCTCTTCACCACCAAAAACACCCTCCATCCTGACGAGATGACGAGGGTTGGAGGAGGTCGCCGGGACAAGACTTCGGACAGCATCTTGCCGGAGTCTCGTCTGAGGAACGAGGAGGCGGCGGATAAGATTAGGAAGCTGCTGGTACCGGAGGGTCAGGAAGGTGCCGTGGTGGTGAGGCCGGCGACTCTGACGCCGGCGACGACCGTCCCTGGGCGGACCGTCTTATTCACTTCCTTTGTGGCGGTGGGGTTAGTGCCGCCGTTCTCCGCCTTCTTCCTACAAGTGCTGGAGACGTACGGCATTCAAATGGTGCACCTAAGCCCCAATTCCGTCGTGGCGTTGGCGGTCTTCGCGCATCTCTGCGAAATGTTCGTGGGGGTGATGCCGTCGGCGACGCTGCTTCGCCATTTCTTCGTCCTTCGGCCGGTGGGGAAGAAGAGGGGGCACTCCACGGCGGACGTCGCGGGGTGCTGCAACCTTCGGCTCCGGGAAGGCCTGGGGGACCATTACATTCCCCAGGTGCTACGTAGCAAGTGGGAGGAATGGCGACGGGACTGGTTCTTCGTCGACATCGACCCCCACGAGCGCCTCGAATTGCCAGAGAAGGCGGCGGAACCTCGGCGATCGACGTGGGAGGCGCCGCCACCAGAAGATGCAAGACTGAAGCCGGTGCTGGAGCGCATCCTGGAACTGCGCGAGGGCGGGCTGACCTCAGTCATGGTGGTTGTGGACTTTCTGCGCCGTCGGTTGGCGCCCTTGCGAGAGCGGGCCCGGCCAAGCTGGTTCTACACCGGGCCGGAGGACATCACCAGGACCCAGATTGGCACGAGCTGGGATCTGGGGCAGGCGGAGCTGCGGGGGATGACCCGAGTGATCACCGGAATGGAGGAAATGAGCCGGACGGAGCTCCCGTGGCCGGAGATGGCGCTCTGCGCCAACCCCAGCCGGGTGGCCATTATGGCGGGGCTGCCGGAGTTCGATGCCCAGGGGCCCGTGGACCGGCCAAGAAGCCGGAGTCCTGAGGCCTCCGAACTCCCCGGGCTGGAGGAACTACTTGGCGATGAGGTTGCTGGCAGTTCGGTGCAGGCTGGCGAAGGGGTCGCCGCAGGCAGCAGCCGCCGTGCCAGAGAGGAGGGCGCCACTGAAGTTGTTGAGGAGTTGGCACCGGGAGACCGGGGAAAGCGTCCCCGGGCCTTGATCCTAGTGCCGGCATTTCCGGTGCTGGAGCCGCGCCTGGTGCGGATGGGGCCTGCATCAGCGCCCGCGACCCGCACGGCGGAGACCGAGACCCGTGCGGCGGCACCCGAGGTCCTCACGACGGCACCCATGGCCCGCGCAGTGGCTCAGCCGAGCCCCCAGCGGAAGAGGCGGCGGGAGGAGTCCGGACCGACGGCGCCGGACCCGGACATCAGGGTCCCAGCGGCCAAATGGCGGTATCGGTGAGTCTTCTTTCTTGCTTTTCCATGGGCATTTCCGGCCCGAACTAAGTTTTGACAATTTTCACTTGTCTCCCGTAGGCCGGCCGCAGGCGCTGCTGCGACGGAGAGAGAACAGGCGCCGGGGCCAGAGCCGAGCCCGCCCGCTGCGCCGACGGAGGCCGGCACAGGAACGGCGGAGGCGCCTATTGACGTGGCGGCCCCTGGGAGAGAGGCGGAGGCGGCGGCCAAGAGAAGGGCACCGGCGGAACCTACCCCGGGCGCGGAGAGCCCGGGGCGGATAACGGTGGAGGTGGATGTTCTGCCGGGGCCGGTGGACAGGGCGGCCGATGCGGGAATGCGGCCGCCGTCCGAGACCTTGGCTCCGGCGGAGCCTACCCCGGGCAGGCAGAGCCCGGGGCGGATGGCGGTGCAAGGCCCTGCAGAGAGCTCGGCCCCCCTGGAGGCACTCTGCGGAGAAGCCTGGGCCCCACCGGTGCCCGGTCAGCCCGCCGATCCTTTCCTGGCTGCCATTGAAGGCATCCAAGTAGCGGTTGGGCGGCTGGGCGCAGTGGTGAACGCCAAGGAGGGGGAGCTCGAGGCCGAGCGCGCCCGCCTGGCACTGGAGAAGGCGCAGCTGGCGAGCGCCCAGGAGGAGGCCCGTGCGGCAGCCGCGCGGGAGCAGAAGCTCCTAGAAGACATCCACGCGGAAGCCGCGCGGGAACGAGAAATTCTGAAGACCGCGCGGGCAGAAGCCGCGCGGGAACGAGAAGACGCCGCCCACTTGGCTGAGGCGTCGAGGCAGCAAGCGGCCGAGGCCCTCGCCAGGATGGGGCAGGCGCAGGAGAGGGAGGTGGCAGTCGCAGCCCGGGAGCAGGCTGCGGAGGAGCGGCAAGCCGAGCTGGCCTGCCGGGAGGGCGCGGCCGAGAAGACGCGCGCCGACCTCCAGCGCTGGGAAGACGACCTCCGGAAGATCAGAGAAGAATTCAAGCGCTGGGAGGAGGACGTCTCCATCCGGGAAGTGGACAACGAGCTATCGGCGTCGGATCTCGGTGCCCGGGAGGATTCGGTGGCCCAGCAGGAGGATGTGTTGGCCCGGCGGGAGAATGAGCTGAGTCGCCGAGAAGGCGAACTGAGTCGCCGAGAGGGCGAAGCTGCTGCTGCGGCGGCCGCCGCGGCTAACAGGGCGGAGGAGAATGCGAAGCACGAGGCGGAACTGGCCGCCCGCGAACGCGCCTTGTCCGAGATGGTGGCCAAGACGAAGCAGGCTGCCGCCCCCGCCGTGGCTGGCGGTTCTTCCGGTCCGGCCGGGGACCAGGGACTCGAGGCACAGCTGCGGGCCGCCAAGGAGAAGCTTGAGACCACCTTTGTCTCGCGGGTCAACCTCGAGCATATGCTGGAGGACATACTCCGGCGGATGCGATGGGCCGTGGAGAAGGGTGGTCTCGGACGGCTTGTCGACGATAAGAAGGGCGACGGCCCCGCACGACAAGTGTTGGGGCTGCAGCAGGTCTGCGAGCGCCTCGAGACCCTGCCTTGGGCAGTCCAGGAACTTGCCGCCCGGGAGGGACGTGGCTTGGCACGTGCCGTGGCCGAGCACGTCCTGGCCTGCTACCGAAGCAGGGAACCGAACTTCCCACTGGAGCCGGCGTGGGAGGGAGTGGTCGAGGCTGAGGGGGAGGCCGCCCGGGCAGCGGTCCAGAGTACCGCCTCCGTGGTGGCGGCCAGCTTCAGGCGAGAGGTGCCGCCGCCGCCAGCCCCCGGGGATGACTCAGAGGATTCAGCCGACGCCTCTGGCGCCGACTAGATCTTTTGTAGCCTTTGTCTTTCTTTTGCCGTCTTAATGGATGTAAATATTAGGAGTGAACCCTTAGAAAACGCCTTGTATATGTCTTGTGAATATAATGGCAGCTTCTCCTTGGGCTCGCAACTCCAATTTCTCTGTGTGTTTGATGTTTCTTCTGGTGTTCTGCCTGGAAGTCCCGGGGAGTACTCAGTCGGGCCGTTCCCGACCTTCCCATCCCCGAGAAATGAAGTTGTTCCGATCGCTGACGTTGGCGCAGCCAGCCCTCGAGCTCTCGTGAGTCCGCATTGCCTAGGTTAAGAAATGAAGACACAGACTCCCTTGTCCGGGAGATAGATCGATCCCGCCCGGAACACGCCGTGCCTAATGAACACTTTTTCACTTTCCGACCACTCAGTTAGTAGAAGGGAGACGCGTGCGGGCGAGAATGTGACCAAGAGTCCTCGCGGTCCGGTGGTGCCCGGGCTTAAAACGGGCCAGACCGAGCACTGACAGCCCGCCCCCGAGGCCTGAGCTCCGGACTACCCGAGTAGCTCGAGCGATAGGATTACCCAGGGCACCCGAGGACTCGGTAGTGCTCGGGGTCCTTAAAAGCGGACCGAACACCACGACCACCACGAAGGGCTTCGGTCAGACATTATCGCAAGCACGCTACTCTTTTCTGCAAACTGCTCTGTCGTTCTGGGAAAAAGTAGACACGCGGCAGGGTTTTTTGCGTGCGAGGAAACCACCTCACCGAACAGATTAAGGCGCGAGAGCCCCCGAGAATGACTCGGGAACATAAATTTACTGAAGGTAGATTTGTCTGAATATAACCACTCACCGGACAGCTGTCGGCCTTCCGGCCCATCGATCCAGGAGGGATGTGCTTCCGAGTTCAGGTGTCGGGAACTTAATTCTTTTAACGGGGCGCCCGAGCGCCTGGAGGTGCACGAGGCTCCCAGGGTCGGGTGATCTCGACCACCCACGCCTAAGTGGTAGGACCACCCGAGGACCCTTGGGGCCGACCAAAGACCGGGGCATTGAAGCCCTCGCGGCCGAGCTGCTTGTGATCGCCATCCTGTGACTTTAAAAGAGAAAATAGGATTTCTTTGTCTGGCGCGCTCTGCCAGGGCGGTACTTGTTATAGACTACTCTTGTTTTCGACCCGAGACCTCTCGAACACCCAAACCGGCGGACAAGAGCGGGCAGAGGCATAACCCAGAGGTCCTATGGTTTGGTGGCGCCCGGGTATGACAGACCAGACCGAGCACCGACAGCCCGCTCCGGGGGCCCGAGCTCCGGACTACTCTAGCAGCTCGAGCGATGGGATTACCCGGAGCACCCCGAAACTCGGTAGTGCCCGGGAGCCTGTCACGACACCGAACACCACAGCCTACCATGGCGGACGTAAGTCAGCGGCGACTGCTCGCATGCATACCGATCGGGATTCTTTTGTCAGCGGGGAAAGAGAGAGAGCGAACTTTTTCTCGCACAACCGAGCTCCTCACCAGACAGATTAAACATACGGAATCCAGAAAAAGTATTTTGACATAGCGATTGCTTATTGAAATACTTAATGTGCAATATTTACAAGGTTGGGCGACAGCGACTTACCCCACGGGGCGAAGCCTTCAGACTGCTCGGGCGGGGAGAAGCCCCCGGCCTTGCTGACCTGAGCCGTGAGTACGACCATCTACGGGTAGAAGCGTCGGAGATGCTCGATGTTCCACGGATTCGGGAGTGGCTGTCCTTCCTCCGTCGCCAACCTGAAAGAACCTGCCCGGGGGACCGCGATCACGGTGAAGGGACCTTCCCACACAGGGGATAGCTTATTCATTCCTTCGCGCGACTGGACGCGTCAGAGAACTAGGTCCCCCACCTCGAGAGACCGGGCCCGGAGATGGCGCAGATGATAACGCCGCAGACTCTGCTGATACCGAGGTGCCCGGACAGCGGCACGCCGTCGGCGCTCTTCCAGGTAGTCCACGTCGTCGCGTCTTTGCCGCTCCTGCTCACCCTCAGAGTATGCATGCACTCGAGGGGAGCCCAGAGTGAGCTCGGAGGGGAGGACTGCTTCGGCGCCATAGACGAGGAAGAAAGGAGTCTCCCCGGTGGCGCGGCTTGGCGTAGTCCGATTGGCCCACAGCACGGCTGGCAGCTCGTCTACCCATCCCTTCCCGTGCTTAGCGAGCACGTTATAGGTCCGGGTTTTGAGGCCCTTCAGTATCTCTGCGTTGGCGCGCTCGACCTGCCCGTTACTCCGAGGATGAGCGACGGAAGCGAAGCAAAGCTTGATGCCGAGATCTTCGCAATAGTCCCCGAACAAGGCACTAGTGAACTGGGTGCCGTTGTCGGTGATGATCCGGTTCGGGACACCGAAGCGGCTGGTGATGCTGCAGATAAACTGGAGCGCCGTGTTTTTGGTCACCTTGACGACTGGGACCGCCTCCGGCCACTTGGTGAATTTGTCGATAGTGACATATAGGTATGCATAGCCCCCGACTGCTCGGGGGAATGGACCCAGAATGTCCAAACCCCAGACCGCGAAAGGCCATGACAGGGGAATGGTATGGAGAGCCTGAGCTGGCTGGTGAATCTACTTTGCATGGAACTGGCACGCCCTGCAGCGCCGAACCAGCTCGGAAGCATCCTGGAGAGCTGTAGGCCAGTAGAAACCTTGCCGGAAGGCCTTCCCGACCAGCGTGCGGAACGATGAATGGCCACCGCACTCGCCCTCGTGGACCTCAGCGAGAAGATCGCCGCCTTCTGCCCGAGAGATGCATTTCAGGAGGACACCTCCTGCGCTACGTCGGTAGAGATCCCCATCTACTATGGCATAGCGCCTGGACTGGCGAGCAACTCTTTCGGCAGACGCCTCATCCTCGGGTAGGAACTTTTCTTTCAAGTACCCTCGGATGTCAGACATCCACGAGGCATCTTGATAACGTTCGGCGAGCACAGCGCACTCGCCGGACGGCGGCGCCCTGACGGGGCTTCCCACTGAGGGCACCGCCGGGGTCCCCTGAATTAAGTTCGAGGTTTCCCCTTCATCCTGTTCGGCAGGCAGGACGGAAGGCCGTGCGAGTCTTTCTTCAAAGACTCCGACAGGGACGCGCGCACGTGAGGAGGCCAGGCGAGAGAGCTCGTCGGCCGGAGCATTGTCGCGGCGAGGGATATGCCGCAATTCGATGCCGTCGAAGCGTCTCTCGAGCTTTCTGACTGCAGCCACGTACGCCGCCATTTGAGGATCCGTGCACTGGTACTCCTTGGATACCTGGTTGACGACCAGTTGGGAGTCCCCTTTGACCAGGAGGCGATGAATCCCGAGCCCCACCGCAGCCCGGAGGCCGGCGATGAGACCTTCATACTCCACCATGTTGTTGGATGCGCGGAACTGCAACTGTACGACGTACCGGAGCTCTTCACCCGTTGGGGAGGTGAGAACCACTCCGGCCCCTGCACCTTTCAGCGAGAGGGAGCCATCGAAGTGCATAACCCAGTACCCGGGCGCGTCGTGCCCAGGATAGGCAGAGACCTCTTCTGGGACGACGCAGGGGACGGGCGTCCACTCTGCCAAAAAGTCAGAGAGCGCCTGGCTTTTGATTGCCTGGCGACAGACGAAGTGTAGGTCGAACTCCGCCAGCTCAACCGCCCATTTGACAACGCGCCCGGTGCCTTCCCGGTTCCGGAGAATGGGTCCCAGTGGATAAGTGGTAACCACCGAGATCTTGTGCACCTGGAAGTAGTGGCGCAGCTTCCGGGAGGTGATGAGCACGGCATAGAGTAGCTTCTGTGCCTGGGGATACCTTGTCTTGGCCTCCCGGAGGACCTCGCTAACGAAGTACACCGGTCGCTGTACCCGGCGGGCCCGGATGGTGGCCCCACCCGGGGGGCTGCCACAGCCCCCAGGGTCGGCGGTATGGTCGGGGCTGGCCGGGCATTCGGGCTCGATTCCTTGGCTGGGAAGAGCAGTGTGTTTGGGCTCGACCCCTTGCCCAGGGGGAGCCGCGAGGACAAGTGAGTGGTCGGGGGCCTCTGGGAGCTGGGACCCAGCACCCGGCCCCGAACACTCGTCGCGCTCCACCACTAGTACTACGCTCACAACCTGAGGAGTGGCCAAAACGTAGAGCAGCAGGGGCTCACCTTGAGAAGGAGCCACCAACACGGGTGGCGAAGTAAGGTACTTCTTTAAGTCGCGGAAGGCCTGCTCGGCCTCCGGCGTCCAGTCAAAATGACCGGATTTCTTCAGAAGCTTGAAGAGGGGGAGCCCTCGCTCCCCGAGCTTGGAGATGAAGCGCCCGAGGGCTGCCATGCAGCCGGCGAGGCGCTGGACTTCCTTGAGTCGAACCGGGGGTCGCATCTGCTCGATGGCCCGGATCTTCTCTGGATTGACCTCGATCCCTCGGCCAGAGACCAAGAAACCAAGGAGCTTGCCCGCCGGCACCTCGAAGACACATTTCTCCTGGTTGAGCTTGAGGCGGGTAGAGCGGAGACTGTTGAAAGTCTCGGCAAGGTCCTCGAGTAGGGTGGCGCGGTCTCGGGTTTTGACCACGAGATCGTCGATGTAAGCCTCGACGTTGCGACCAACCTGCGAGTTAAGAGTGATACGAATAGCGCGCTGGAAGGAGGATCCAGCGTTGCGCAGGCCGAAAGGCATTGACATGTAGCAATAAGTCCCCACCGGGGTAGTAAAAGCAGTTTTTTCCTCGTCCCCCACGGCCATGCGAATCTGGTGATACCCAGAGTTTGCATCTAGGAAGCATAAAAGATCACATCCCGCAGTTGAATCTATAATTTGATCAATGCGAGGTAAGGGGAAGGGATCTTTAGGACAAGCCTTGTTAAGGTCGGTGTAGTCCACGCACATGCGAAGCTTGCCGTTGGCCTTCGGGACGATGACTGGGTTTGCTAGCCAGTCGGGGTGGAGGACTTCTCGGATGAATCCGGCGTCGAGGAGCTTGCTGACCTGCTCGCGGATAAACTCCTGGCGCTCTGGCGCCTGCCGCCGGACCTTCTGCTTCACTGGGCGGGCGTCCGGACGCACGGCCAAATGATGCTCGATCACCTCCCTAGGGATCCCGGGCATGTCGGACGGTTGCCAGGCAAACACGTCTACGTTAGCCCGGAGGAAGGCGACGAGCGCGCTTTCCTATTTACTGCCCAGGTCGCTGCCGATACGGACAACCTCGGTAGCGTCTTCGCCCACCTCGACCTCCTTCGTTGGAACAGAGGTGTCGGCGGCGAGTCGGGGTCTGGATGAAGAGGGTCCCGGGCCCCCTGTAGAGCCATCAACCTCGGCCTGCGCTGAGACCAGAGCCATGTATGACTGTTCAGTGCAGGAGACGGCGCCGCTGGAGTCGGCGATCACGGAGATAGAGCCTGCGGGGCCGGGCATCTTAACCGTAAGGTATGCATAATGCACGGCCATCATAAACTTGGCAAGCGCCGGACGCCCGAGGATGGCGTTGTAGGGGAGAGGGAGCTCCGCGACATCGAAGAGGACGCACTCCGTGCGGAAGTTGTCCCGGCTCCCGAACGTGACAGGCAACTCAACCTGCCCGAGGGGCAGGGAGTGCCCGGGGGTTACTCCACAGAAGGGGAGTGACGGCTTTAGGCATCGGGAAGATACTTGTAGCTTCTCAAAAGCCTCCTTAGAAAGGAGGTTGAGGCCAGCACCACCGTCGATCAGCACCCTGCCGACCTTGACATTGCAGACAGTGGGGGATACTACCAGAGGTAGCCGTCCCACGGCTGCAGTACTGGCGGGGTGATCAGCCATGCTAAAGGTGATTGAAGTATCCGACCATCTTAGGGACCTTGTGACCTCCTCGCTTGGGGTTGCCGAGCATACTTCGCATCGCATGACCTTGATGCCACGGCGTGAGCAGGGTGTGTAAGCGCCCCCGTCGATGAAGGCGACCGCATGCTCGGGCTCCTGGAAGCCGAGCTCGGCGTTGCTGGGGACGACCTCGGTATCGCCTCCTCCGCGGGACTCGTCGCGCTCCCTCTGGCGCTGCTCCACGAGTCCTTTGACCGTACGACACTCCGTGAGGTCGTGCCATCTGGTCAGGTGTATGGGACACCATTTACCTGGCTCGGGCCCCGCGGGAGCGGGGGCCCTCGCTGGAACAGGAGCTCGGCCAGGGGCCGGGGCTCTTGCTGGAGCTGGTGCCCTAGCCGGTGCCGGGGCCCTCGCGGGCACAGAGGCCCGAGGAGGAGCCCGAGCAGGGGCCCTGACGGGGCGCCGATCGACACCCGGCCGACGCTCTTGCCGGTGATCGGGCTCTTGCGGCACCCTGTGAGCGGGGACTTGGGCTGGCTCAACGGGAGCGGCCTCGCGCTTCCTTCTCTTTTTCTTTTCCCGCTTATCAGAGCGGGAAGAACTTGGCTGGTCGGAAGCGGGGCGAGGAGCATGCCACACTGGCCTCCGCAGCCTTGGCGCACTTATCGGCCAGTGCGAAGAGTTCCGCAGTGGTCTCGATCTCGTGCGTACCTAGCTTCTCGAGCATCCGCTCATCACGGACGCCCTGCCGAAAAGCAACAATAACAGCATGGGGGGCCACTCGAGGAATGGTGTTGTGAACCTGGCTGAAGCGCTGTATAAAGCGCCGTAGCGTTTCCCCCTCCTGCTGTTGGACGGCATGAAGGTCGCACTCCAAACCGGGGCGCGTAAACGTGCCCTGAAAGTTGGCCACGAACTGGTGGCACAGGTCATCCCAGGAGCCGATAGACCCAGGGGGTAAGTTCATAAGCCAAGAGCGGGCGGAGCCCCTCAGGGCAACATGAAAGTAGTTTACCATCACCTTTTCGCTGCCTCCGGCCGCTTGGACGGCCGTCGTGTAGATCTGGAGGAACTCGACGGGGTCGATGGACCCGTCGTACTTCTCCGGCAGCTCAGGGCGGAACTTGGAAGGCCACCTAACCCGGCGGAGCTTGGTGGTGAAGGCACGGCAACCGGTGCCGTACCCCGCAGCGCGAGCGGGGGTCCTCGGTGGCGAGAAGCGGTGAGCCGGGGATCCCCGGTGGCCGCGGGCCGGGAGAGAGGAAGCCTGGTCCTCTGCCCTAACCCCCTGCCGGGTCTCCCGCTGACGCTCGAGAGTAACTCGGGCATCCTCGTGGCCCCTCCGATCGTCAAGGCGCAAGCGGAGGTCCCGGGCTTCAGACACGGCCAAGGGGACGGCGCTCCGCCTGGAGACCCCTCGGCCCGTGCGGGTGTTGCCCGTTGAGGAGCCGGCTCTGGCGGCACCATGCTGAGAAGTGGCACGAGGACTCCCGGCTTGCACCTGGCGACGAGCAGTGCCGACCAAAGCGACGACATCTTGTATCCACCGGCCTTCCGGAGTGTTTGGCGTGGCCTGAACGGGCGGGTGCCTGAGGAGAGCATGTGCTGCAAGCAGCGCGCTCCCTGGGCTGGCCTCGCTGAAAGCGAGCCTGCGCCGAGGCGGCACTCGACGTGGTCCAGAGGCGGACCTAGCTGCTGGGGTTCCGACCACCTGCTGGGGGTCGGAAAGTACGTCGGCAGCGGTGGCGGCGGCCCTGATGGGCCCAGCGCCTTGATCCCCTTGAGCGGGAAAAACCGCGCACGTGGATGGCGGCTGCCGCTGGTACGCAGCAGCGATGGGGCTTTGTCGGGCGTCGGGCAGCGCTCCGTCACTGGAAGTGGAGCCGGAACGCTGGAGACGGTGCCCGCCGGCCATCTTTTCCTGGGAAAAAAAAGTGAAACAAACAATCCAGGGATATTCCCCCCTACCTGGCGCGCCAGCTGTCGGAGGGTGAACTCCTGTCGCAGGGATCCCGAGAGACCCCTTTTTAGAGATTCGGCCGGGGGGATGATCCTGGAAAAGCTTGTTTGGGAAATAAGCGGAAACGGAAACAAATGCGATGGCTGGTGGGAGATGATTGCCCTAATGCGAGAAAAATGGGTGCACCGGGGTTTAGATAGGTTCGGGCCGCACGGAGGCGTAACACCCTACTCCTGTGTGAGCGCTATATTTATCCTTGAAGGGAATTCTTCAAGGATGTATCTGGTTCCAAGGGGAGAGCCGTTTACAAAGAGCTTGAGGCTCTCGTGTTCTAGCTTGGCTTGAGCTGGTTCGAGTGTCTGCGTCCTCTTCTTCACACACTTCCGGTCTCTCTTTTACGTGTTCTCTATCCTTTCCTTTTATAGGCGCGCCGACCTCAACATATCCTGAATGGGAAAGAGGGGATGCGAATGCCAAGGTGCCACGGAGAAAGGCGTAATCATTTCGTCTTGGCGAAGTGACAGGGGCGGTGGAGAAAGGCGGCGCGCATTCGACCACCCGCCACTGTGGAAGCCCTCGGGCGCCATAAAGGGGGCCCACCGGGCAGCCTCAGAGGTGTCCGGTGCGCCCACCCTGTCTTGTTCTTCTGCCATGGCAGGGTGGCAGACGGAGCGCTTCGATCTTGGCAACGTTATCCCGAGGCACCCGGATGAAACGGGACGGGACCCGTGCATTTAATGGACCCACGCCCCCCCTGCCAGTGCATGGCAGGGTCTGACACTGGGGCATGGGCAGCTGAGAATGTCAGGATGTCGGGATGTCAAGCCGCGCGTGCCTATTAAATGCGGCATTGGGCCTTTGACTGGATGACACCCTGACGACGGGACCCTTCGGGTCGTCGAATGATCTTGCGCGAACCTTCGGGGAACCGAGTCCTCGGGGGCTGCCACGTGCAGCCCCGAGCACTCTCCCCTGAGCACTTGAGTGAGACCTTCGAGGAACCGAGTCCTCGGGGGCTGCCACGTGCAGCCCCGAGCACTCTCTCCCGAGCACTTCGGTGGGACCTTCGGGGCACCGAGTCCTTGGGGGCTGCCACGTGCAGCCCCGAGCACTCTCTCCCGAGCACTTCGGTGGGACCTTCGGGGCACCGAGTCCTCGGGGGCTGCCACGTGCAGCCCCGAGCACTCTCTCCCGAGTACTTCGGTGAGACCTTCGGGGCACCGAGTCCTCGGGGGCTGCCACGTGCAGCCCCGAGCACTCTCTCCCGAGCACTTCCTTCTTGGTATTTGGGCTCTGCGGATCATCGGGGAACTAGGGTGCTCGGGAACCAGAGGCGGCGGCCCCGAGCACCTTCTCCCAGGACTTAGCTTCTTCTTACCTTGCAGGGTGGTGATATGTGGCGGATGGCCGGCCTGGTCTCGGGACTTAGGGACCCCTGGTTCTGAATACACCGACAGGAACCATAGACATGCAAGTGAAATCCAATCCACGAAATAAATTGATCCAAAAGAGAGCTAGGAGGAGACAAAAACCTTCTCAACTCCTAACTAACAAAAGAAACTAAGCAGCGGAAGACTAAAATTATACAACAAAAGGAGGATGGAGCCATATACCCTTAAGCTCCATCACAAAAGAATGCCAACAGAGTAGGATGCACTACTCATGCCCGCTACCACCCTCGACAGGTGCGAAGTAGCCAAAGACCAACTCCTCCTCACCTGCAAAACCTGTAGAGCAGCTGAGTACGAAGGTACTTGCAAGACTTAATCCATAGTGAACAGTTATAAATAGCCCGACTCCAAGGATTATGCATTTGGATGTTAGTAAGGAAATGACCACATGGTTAAGTAAATTTACATGCGAAAGCGAAATTTGACATAAACATATGTGAGCATCTATACTAGACCAAAGTAACAACCTAGCCCATAAACATCAACTGAACATAACATAAATGGTACCATAGTAGTAACATCTATAATGAACCATCTCAACATCCCAACCATACAAATCCACATTCGTAACTCTATGACTGCTGCAAATGGACAAAAGCATGCTCATGACTGAGAGCACGGCAATTCGAAATGTTTTTACACCCTTTACCTACATGACTTAAGGACCATATGGCTTGCATGACCACATAGATCCATACAAGGGGGTAATCATGTCAACCTTTTCCAATAAGCCCCAACCGTTTGAACATGCACCGATAAGTGCGGGGGTCATCCAGAACTACTCCCGGAGCAAACTGGATACCCTAACCGGCCTCATGCCCGACACCATCGACTCGCACGCCAAAAAGCCATAGCTACAAAGATAATCGGCTTATCGTTCCCATATTTGACATGTAGTAAGTAAGAAAAGTGGTAAAACCAACTGCAACAACGATCAGTGCTTAAACGATGCAAGCGGTCTACGGTATCCGGGTTCCTCTCCCAACCTACCCAGGGGAACTCCTCATCCTGGTAGGAGAAATACCCCTAACACCGCCCACATCTCGACTCATCCTCCTCACTCATCCAACCAACACAATGAACCCATCATTGTGATCATTGTGCAAGTAGTTAAAGCCTATGCTTGCGAACGATGAAACATTTCACCGCTTGACTTCTACCAAGGACCTAAGCACTTGCTAAGCATCATGAATGATATTTTAAGTTAGATAACACCATATTAAACCTAGGCTACAAGGGTACGGATCAACAATTATTCAAGACATGAGAATTAGTGCATCAACATAGATTCTACCCATCATAAACCCGACATCGACTCGAACTCATGCATAACATACATAAAGCATATTTATCACATCATATCATACGAGATCCAAAGTATTGGGAGAAATATGCTTAGATGCTTGCCTTGTTGCTCAGGTGTTTGCCTTATGCTACCCGCTCAACACTCGCAAAACTCCGACAGACTAGCGTCATATTCAACCACGGTCGCGTCACGCTCCGGTTCTTCGCTCACTAAAGAAGAATACATGCAATGATGAGCATGAATGAGGTGCAGAGATGTATGCTACCAGATGCATAACAATATAAGAAGTAGCACGTCTACAAGTTCAAGGTACAAAACACACGAAGAAACAACAAATATGATCTGAGGAACATCGAAACTTCCGGTATAAACATCAGAAGTTCCGACTTACATCGGAACTTCTGAGCCTTTTGAAAATATTGGCGCTCGGTTAGCAAAATGTTTAATAGGAAGTTCTAGTATGGAGATCAGAACTTCCGATCATGTCGGAATATTCGATACTTCTCGAAATCGGGTACTCGGTTAGCAAAACGTTTAATCGGAAGTTCTGATTCCAACAGTCGGAACTTCTGATCTAGGCATGTATCATGACTTAAACTTGAGTTAACTCGAGGTTAAATCGGAACTTCCAATGTGAAAATCAAAACTTCCGATATCATCCAGAACTGCATTTTTTTTGCGTCAATTTCTTGATCGATTCAATTTGCAAGGCTCTCCAAGCTAAAGGGGAACACGGTTGAGATAGTTCATAGAGTCTAGAATTTACTCATCAACCTACAATTCCATAACTTAAATTCATCCAAATCCTCTAATTCACCCCAGAGCTTAGGAACACTAAAACTTCACAGCCTAAGTTCAAAACTCAAAATCAACCAACCAAATGATGCATTCTTTCCGTGCGAAGCCTAAGGGACTTACCCACAGTGCTTGTTGAGGTTGGTGACCATTCAGGGGATGGAGGAAACATTCGAGAAGAGGAAGAACGCCGGTGTTCCACGCTCTTCAACCAAAAAGACCAAAATGAGTCAAAACCAGCTCGAATCTTCCAGGAAAACAAAAATGAATTGGATAGATCGGTAGCTTACGAGCTCGTGATCTTGATGGTACCACATGCTTACCTCGATTCGGCTTCTAGAGTGTGGATTCGAGGGAGGAAGAGAGAGGGAGCTTGAGAGAGAGGGAGAGGGAGAGCTCCCTTGTGCTTGGCCGGTGGGGAACATGGGAGGGGGTGAGGGAGAGAGAGAGAGAGAGAGAGAGAGAGAGAGAGAGAGAGAGAGAGAGAGCAGGTGGTGCTACCCAATTTGAGTGGATGGAAGGTGGTGGGCCCACATGTGGGGCCCGCATGCTAAAGAAAGGGTCCGGTTTAACTGTGTGTAGGGGATCCGTGAATCCTAAGAGAGGGGGGGGGGGGTTGAATTAGGACACTTAGAACTATTTCGGCTCAAAAAACTACACAAGATAAACCTATATCAATTTCTATCTAAATGTGCTCTAGTGTGTCTACTCTACCGATCAAAAAAGCTTGCAACCTATCTAGGAAGGTAAATTGCAAGAATGTAAATGCGAAAACGTAAATAAGGTAGAGAGAGCAAACTCGGCACAAGGATTTTTTTTCCTATGGTATCGATGGAATGAATGCCACCCCTAGTCCACATTGGAGCTCCGCAAAGATATGCTCCTTGTCGTCACCCAGTCACAGCCTTTGAGCTACCAAGTCACAAAGACAAGGCCTCTACCTGGATGAGCCACCAAGCCACCAAGGCAAGGTCTCACCACTAGCCTCTCTTCTGGTTCCTCACCACCATGATCACTTTGGAGCTTGAGCCACAAAGGCAATGGTCTCCGCACAATCACCTTACCGTCGCTCCACACCAAGTCAGAGGGTTAACAAGCTTTCCAGCGAGTCACCAAGACTCCAAGGTGTCGGCATACCAAGAGGTACACTGTTGGATCACTTGTTGATCCACTCTCTTAGGTAGAATTCACCTAGGAACTCACTCTCTAGGCCTATAAGCACTAATCACTCACTAATCTTATGCTTAATCGCCTTGGATGATCACTTTAAGCACTTTGGTGGCTTGGATGTCTTCTCAGGTTACATGAACTTCTCAGGACTCCAGCATGCTCAAATGATTGAGTGGAGGGTTATTTATAGCCTCAAACCCGAGTACTAGTCGTTAATCCAACGGCTTTGAAAAGTTGTTAACATAGGATTATTCGGTGAGAACAATAGTACTAATACCAGATCATCCGGTGAGTACACTTTCACAAACTAGCCGTTGGAACCCCATTCAAGCCTTTGTGAACACCGGACATTCCGGTGTATACTCCATCTTCATCACCGGACTTTCTAGTGAGTATACCTTAGCCATCCGAGCCAACATCTTCTCTGTGTAAATTGCTCTGGTGCCTTCTTAGGTGCTTATCACATTATCACCGGACTATCTGGTGAGGTTACTGCATTCTCCCATTTTTCAACAATGCTCCGATGCTTGCCTCCGGTGTGTTCAAATCAATCACCAGACTATCTAGTGAGATCTTCTGCTTCTTTTTCATCTTTGCACTGTTCATTGTCTGGTGTATTGTCTGGTGTTGCCTACACTCGATCACCGGACTATCCGGTGAGGCTTTCATGCCTCTGTCCCTCTTTGACAGAGATGCTCCGGTGAGTGCAAATACCCGGAGCACCGGACCATCCGGTGTAGTCATTTCTCCTTGGACTTTTTCCAATTTAACCAAACTTTGTCCTGGCTTCAGTGGCTTCTTCTTGTATTGCATCTATGAGACCTACTAATATATATTCTTGACAAACATGTTAGTTCCAATGACTATGTTATCATTAATCACTAAAATCACAATCATGGCCTAATAGGACCATTTTTGCTACAATCTTGCCCTTTTTGGTGATTGATGACAACACAACCAAAGCAAGTGGCAAATAACAAATGATTTCAAATGTAAAGATCATAAATGAGCACAAAGTCTAACCACATTGCTTGGATGCATGTTGTTACCACTTAGTTCCCCTTTGTTGTGGCTCTCTCTTTCTGCAGTGCCACTATCTACCTTGATTTGACCTAAGCAAGAGCTTCTCCCCCTTTGTTAACCTTCATGTATTTTGCACTTGCTACAATCTCCCCACATTGTTCATCTTGCATTAACTATTCATGCTAAGTGAAAATGTAACTTAAGTTCTACTGTTTCTACCCAGTGGCTATTTATTGAAAAAAAGACTCCTAGCCGTAAGGTTGGAGGCCTCCAACAGACTCTAACCTTGCTGTATGAAAGACGGATCACTAGGTAAACTACTTGGTAGTTAACAGTGGGCATACCTTTGTAGGAATAAGGCCTCTATTCTGAGGCTTGGTGACCTCGAAGCCTGTGGCTAGGCTGGGAGAGGCGGTGCTTGACCCCCTCAGCCTTTAGCCGTTGCCCGGCCCTGAAGGTAATTCGTTTCGAGGTTGGCAATGGCAGGTTGGAGGTGTAGTCGAAGGCTAGTCAAGAGAGGTGGTCCTCGACCGCCTCGGTCCTTGGCCGCTGCCCAGCTCTGGAGATATTCCGTTCGGAGCCTGGCGACGGTGTGTCATCGACTCAGTTCTCGTTGCTGGATGTGGTACTGTTGATAGCAGGGTCGGTAGTGATGGTGTAGGGTTGAGGGACCGGGGATTTGCCCTAGGCTTCCGAACCCGGCGTCGTCCTTCTCCCGCTCCTTCTACGGCCAGGTAATCTGCTTGCCTTCTGAGATATTCCTTCTGGAAGGTCATGAGGGTGCAACAGTCATTGGTGTTGTGGCCACGCCCTAGTCCGTGCAAGATGCACCCGTGTGCCTCCGGGGGCATCAGATCTTGGAGTTGTCATCGGGGTCGCTGCCGAAGGCGGTGTGTCCTGGAGCTTGTGGTTTCCCTAGGGGCTCCTTCCCCTTTGGAAGACCATCGAGGCTGCCCGGTGAACTGGCTTTTGAAGCCGAAGTGGTTCTGACTATGCCTCACTGGACGAGGTGGGCTTCAGGTTCCCTACACACGGTTGGCGTTGCGAGGGCGACATCGGAGGCACTGGCGGGGTCCGCACACCCTGGAGCCCTCCGTCTCCTTGGAACCCTCTTTTGCCTGAGGGGCCCAAGGAGGGCACTGGGTGGATTGACTTCTCGAAGATGTTGGCTCGCTCGGGGTATTCCAGGTGTGGTCGAAGTGGACACCTGGGGACCAAGCCTAGGTAGGAGCACTCCTGGGTTGGACTGCCCGGAACCATTGGAAGGAAGTCTGCTTTGCTGTGGCTTCGGCCGCGTCCTCTCCTCAGGCGATGAGGTCTTTGTCATGCAACGGCTGGAAGGCCTCCGCGCCGTATGGAGTTCCTGTACTGACATAGGGTTCTGAGTTGGCCAAAGTCGGAGGAACGCCGTCCCATACGGCAGCGGGGCTGGAGGATGCATACGGTGCGTATGGCTGAGGCAGCCATGCATACTGTTGCATGCTTGCAATGGTGGGTATGGCGGTTGTAGCTAATCCTTTGGTGGTTTTCCTGGTGGATTCCTACCTCTCTTAGCACTTCTGTGTTCAGGTCCCCACGGATGGCACGCTATTGGAGCAAGAGTTCATCTTGCCCCAGTAAGTACGGCGAGAGTTTCTTCTAAGGAGGAGACTCAAGCTTGGAGACGAAGTTTGAGAGGAAGGAACACCCCAAATATATTGATGATAGGAAAATGTTTCACTCTGCGAGGAGTATCACCGCGTTTGCTGTCTTGCGTGTTCTTTTCCCCTGTGTTCTCCTTTTCCTAGAGGACCATGGCCTCCTATTTATAGGGCCATGTAGAGCTTGGCATACAAGTTATCATAATGTACAAATATCTGGGATCTGACCAAATTATTGGGTATTATCCTGGATAACTACTTTCTATCCTATCGGGGAGATAAATATCCATCATGGTAATTATCGTGGTGCCTACCCCTTGAAGGGAGTGAGCCGATTGCCAATTACGGCCCAGCACCGCACTGTCAGGGGTGTCAGGATAGCCCTCATCACGCCGGGGTGTCAGAGTAGCGTCCATTAGCCTAGGCCTTTAATGCTGGTCACTTCCTTGCAGGCAAAGCACGACCGGTGCTACCCTTTTGGCAGATCTTCCCAGGGCTTGCTGACTCACCCCGCTACCTTTAGGAAGGTGGCCCGATCAACTCGAGGCGGGGACCTCGGGAGGCATAGGATAGGGAGGTGAAGGCTTTCAGAAGCGGGACCCCGGAGGGCCGGGGCTTCGGGAGGCCAAAGCTTCAGAGGACCAAGGATTCGGGAGATCGTGTTTTGGAAGGCTTCAGGAGGTCGAGCCAGCAGAGCCAAGGGAAGGATTCGTAGGTGCGAAGGGGTACCATGAAAGGATCTAATGATATCGGAGATCGAGCTTTTAACAGGGGGTTCGGAGATCGAGGCTCCAGAGGGACCTAGATGGTGACCTTCAACTGTTATCCTCAGGCAATTTTATTTTCCCCCCAATAGCCACACAGCTTGCACCATTCATGCTGACCTTCGTCGCGCGGACGATGATAAAATCACAAGCATTAGCGGAATTTTTGGCAAATTTGACACCGCAGACCGAAGGCCCGAAAGAAATACCATTATACCCAATGTGGATCATATATTGTGACAGAGCTTGGGGGCTTCGGGTGTTAGCGCAGCTGCAGTTATATCTCGCCTTCGGGCATGAAGCTGCGATATGTAGCCAGACTTGATTTTTGGTCGACAAACAATATCATAGAATACAAAACACTTCTCATTCTTCGTAAGGCATGAGCTCTTGGAGCCCAAAGGGTGCTGGTCAAGACAGACTCTCATGTGGTAGCAAGCCAAATTGACAAAACATTTCAGGTGAAGGAGCCAGAGCTGGCTAAGTATACGGTAGTTGTGCGAAGCATGGAAAAGCATTTCTTGGGGTTCACTGTCAAGAGTATATCAAAAAATGACAACTCCGAGGCCGATGACCTCGCCAAGGCCGCGGCACAAAATCTGTCATTCCCTCCAGACATTTTTCAACAAATTTTGAGGATAACAACTGTCGAAGCACCTCAGCAGATGGCATGTAATGTCACTATCATTGAGAGAGAAGATTGGTTCTCCTCTATAATGGCCTACCTTCGGGGTTATTACGAGCCTGAAGATCAGGTGGAGGCGAAGTGCATGGTGCAAAGAGCCAAAAAACTACAAAATTGTGGGGTTGACTTGTACAAGATGGGAGTTTGTGCACCGATGCTTCGATACATATCCCAATCAGAAGGACAAAGTTTCCTCATGGAGATACACGTAGGGTTGTGTGGCTCACACATTGGCACTCGAGCGCTTGTTGGAAAAGCATTCAGGTAGGGATTTTATTGGCTGAAAGCCAACTCTAATGCAGAGGCCACAGTCTGAAGCTGTGCGAAATGCCAATACATGACTAAGGGCTCAAACAGACCTTCGTCAATGGTACAACTCATCTCACCGATTTGGACCTTGACTCGGTAGGGGATTGCAGTCCCGCTGGCGAGGATAACATCAAAAAATAGTCAAAAATTATTGTGGTAAAACATCATCTATCACTTCGGCGTTCCTCGTGAAGTAATTGTTGATAAAGGGACGTAGTTTGACAGTGAAAGCTTCAAACAATTTTGCGAAACTATGGGAATCAAGGTTCGATTCACTTTAGTGTATCATCCCCAGTCAAACGGAGCTGTGGAGAGGGCGAATGGTATTGTCTTGGCTGGTGTCTCAAGGCGCCTGCAAGTTCTCCTGAAGGGTAAGTGGGTTGAAGAGTTGCCGAAGATATTGTGGTTAATCAGGACGACAACAACAAGACCAACGGGTTTCATGCCATTTCAATTGCTCTTCGGTGAAGAAGCTATGACTCTAGAGGAATATAAAAAACAAATCATTTCAAGTCACAGCTGAGATGGCTCAGAACGAAGAGCTGATAACAAAAGATGCACCGGAAGAAATGAGAATGCAAGCCGTGCAAAGCTTGAGGAAGTACCAGGAGGAAACAAAAACATGGAGGGACAAGAATATATCTCCGAAGGAGTTCACTCCAGGGGACCTTGTGCTCTGAATAATTCCCAATGCTTTGATTGTGGAAAAGGTTCGAAGCAAGTGGGATGGACCTTTTTTGGTCAAGAGTTCGATGAGGCCTCCTTCTTACCATTTGGCTACTCTCGAAGGAGAAGAAATTCCTTGGAATGCTGACAGCCTTCATAAGTATTATGTGTAACCAAAGACAAAAGGAGGGATCTTCGTAGTAAAAGGGGAAGCCCTTTACTTTCACGCATTTTACATTTAGCATTTCAATTCATGTATAGGTGCTATACTCTTTTCCTCACAGGGGGAACCCTTTGCTAGGGTGTGAGGTTCTTAACAAGGCAGTTACCTTTGTAAACCCTTATGATTATAAAAAGTTGCCCACTAGAAAGCATATGTCTCAATAGAATTACTACATAATTCATCGTCGAAGTGGTGCAGGCCTTCGATTGAATGATGCACACCAATAGACGAAGCAAGGAGGGCCATGGCCAGCCAGAGAAAAGTCAAGGTATGGAATGTCGGTGTGCCCAACACCTTACACACTCGTAGGAAAAAGTCAAAGTGTTGCTTGACATTAAACAGAGGCAGCGTACCTCTCGCCTAAAAATAAAAGACGAAGGCTAAGATTGCCTACCCTCGCTCCGAAGTATCAATTAAAACTTTGGATTATAAGCAAGACGGGAGCTAAGAGTGCCAGCCCCGCATTGAAGTCAAAATAGACATTTAGAAAGAAAAAAGATGAAGTGTTGCTAAACCAAGTATAGGCTAAGCACATTTGCAGGAATAACCCGAAGTGTTACTAGACCTTAAACAAAGGAAACCCACCTATCGAATCAAGACAAAAGACAAGGGCTAAGAGTGCCTGCCCTCACTCCAAAGACTCAATTAAACATTCAGATCATAAGCAGGGGGGGGGGCTAAGAATGCTAGTCTCGCATCAAAATCAAAAAAGACTTTCTGAGAATTAAAAAATGAATGGAAAAGAATATTTCCTATATGCATGTGTCAAAGTTTTACTTTCCACACACGCGCATTACATCAACGCATCGAGGCATTGATTGTTATGTGTTTTCATTTTCTGAAAGGCAAAGCACCTTTTAAGTTGGTTGTCTGAGATGCTGCGCATCTCTAGAGTTAAAAAGGAAAAAGCTGAAGTGTTCCTCGGCCTCGAGACGAAGGCTAAGTAGCTATGGAACCAAGCCCAAGTGGGGGCTATGAGCTTCAATCTAAACAAAGTTAGAACTTTACTCGAGTTATTATGAGTCATACACAATGAAAGGAAAAATTCAACTTTGATTGCAATTGTGATGTTAAACGCACCCGTCGGCTAGATGGTTTCATGCCGAGGCAACGGTCCACCAGACATGACCAAAATACACCACAAATCTGTTGAAGCAACTTTTAGCTACGTGATTAATGCCGAAGGTCCCTACGGCTTAAAAAGTTGGGGGGATGACGTTTTTCAATAAACGTTTCACGCACGTTGCTGCTGAAGGTCCCAACGACTTACAAAGTTGGGGGGGTGTCGCTTTTCCATCAACGTTTCACGCACGTTGCTGTTGAAGGTCCCTATGGCTTAAAAAGTTGGGGGGACGGTATTTTTCTATCGATGCTTCGCGCACATTGCTACCGAAGGTCCCTACGGCTTAAAAAGTTGGGGGAACGTCATTTTTCTATCGATGCATCATGCATATTGCTGCCGAAGGTCCCTACGGCTTAAAAGTTGGGGGACATCATTTTTCTATCGACGCTTCATGCACATTGCTGCTGAAGCTCCATACTGCTTAAAAAGTTGGGGGACATCATTTTTCTATCAACGCTTCACGCACGTTGCTGCCGAAGCTCCATACTACTTAAAAAGTTGGGGGACATCATTTTTCTATTAACGCTTCATGCACATTGCTACCGAAGGTCCCTATGGCATAAAAAGTTGGGGGGACAACATTTTTCAATCGATGCTTCACGCATGTTGTTGCCGAAGGCCCCTACGGCTAAATATTCCGATCGGGGGCACAAAGAGAACAACAAAGAATGACAAAAGTTATTCTACAAATTCATCGATGTCAGGATCTACAATGTCATTGTACGTTTGACTACAAGCAAATTGGAAAGCAATACCCTGACTTGCAAGAAAATGCTTCGTCGGGTCCAGCGGAGACCCGACATAGTTATCCAAAGAAGTGTCGGCCGAAGATGCAGGCTGATCACTCTCACCTTCGGCAGATGTAACCACTTGTGATGGCTGAAGTCGTCACCAGTAACAAAACAGCTAGAGCGAAGTAGTGTCATACGTTTCTTCAAAAGGCTCAGACTTCGGCTTGAGAAGACCTAATGGAGGGGCAGATTCTGTGCGCTCTATCCTACAAATTTCCCTTTTGGCCCTTCAGATCTCTAGGTCTGAAGGACAAAATGACTCCCAAAACGCTTACGAATTAGCATTTCTTGCATCGTAGACCATGACCTTCGCTCGCCAATACTGCTCAAATAGAATGTCAGGATGACGATGATGGAATGATTCCTAGAAAGCCCATGACATATAAAAGTTATCCCGCATCATAGTTAAGGGAATAACATCTTCGGCTACCTGCATAGAGTCCGAAAGGAGTACCTACTCAGGAAGCGAAGATAGTCACAATGTTTAAAGGAGAAATTAAACGTAGATATATTACAAAAGTTTTGAAATGTTTCAGTTATAACTAAGTAAACCCTCACTCAAGCCTGCTCTAGACCTACATCTTGAGCTTAATTTGCCGCTTGCGGAGGGGCAGATGCTGGAGTGGGCTGCAAGAGCTTCCTGCAATGGCCGAAGCGTTCATGGCCTTCTCTTAGCCTACAGCAAAAAGAAGTTATGGTTAAATAAAAAATGTTGATGAAAAGATGCTAACACATAGCGAAGAGTAACTCACTTTCCGGCTGTTGTTCTCCGCCTCCTAAAGGGCGAGGCCATGCCCGTACTTGCACTAGTAGTTGCTGGTGAAGGCTTTGGTGGAGGCCTTAGACACTTTCGACACTATCGCGGTACTCAAATCCGATGGGTAGCAGAATGAAGAGCTTTGTAGTACCTTGTGGTGGTCACACCCAGTCAGTTCTAAAGACTGGAAAAGGCTTCGACTTGAGATCATGGCACAGAAGTCTCCATACAAGTGAGCTGCTTGCTGAATACTTCTAGAAGACACTGCAATCCACCCGAGAAGACTGTCCAATTCAACTTGGTCGAGGGTAGGAGGAATAGTCGAAGCGCCCATGTCTTCAAGAGTCTTGCAAATAGCTTCGCTAGCCATGGTTTCCTTCAGCTGCAGAACTTGTACTTTCTCCCGAATAGCACCACAAGCGAATTGCTTCATCTCGAGCAAAAAATTGTTAAGGCGTTCATCTTTAGTCTAAAGTTCTAGCACATTAGCTTCAGACACCTCAGCACATTGGCGAAGGGCGGTTACCTCCTTTTCTAGATCTTGCGTGCTTGAGCAAAAGGTTACCACCTCCTTTTCTCGATCTTGCATGCTCGAGTGAAGGGTTACCACCTCTTTTTTCAGATCTTGTGACCTCTGTTTGGCATCTCTTGCTCGCCGGAGAAATTCTCTCTTATTGGCTTTGGCCTTTTCAGCTCTTTGCTCTAGCAGGACCCGCAGCTCCTCCGCCCCTTTGCCACGAGCTTTGGATTGCTCGGCATGTTTGCACAGGGCGCGTGAGATAAGCATACCCTGAGAAATGTAAAATGTTATAAACAGAGGGCCCGAAAGATGAAGTCGAAGGGAAATATAATAACTCAAAGTACCTTTGCGGTCATCAAGTCAAAGGCATCCAAAAGGTCAGACACCGTTTTCTGAGACAGTTGTATTTCGAGCTTGGGAAGGATGAAGTAGTCAGATATGCTCTTTGCATCCTTCACCTCTCTGTAGCTCAGCTCAAACGAAGTCACCCACATTGCTTCGATATTGATAACCCTAGAATTGCTAGAGGTGCCAAGGGACATAAGTTTTTTGCCTCCGTCGTAATGCAGGTGTGGCGAGACATTTTCCTCCTCTTTGAGCAAACTTTTAGATGAGTTGGAGTCCGAGCTCGAGGTGCTAGAAGACTCGTGTCCTTGGTCTTCTGAGCAAGCCCCTTCGCCCATCTTCTTGTCCCAAACCTCGGCCTCTGGAGAATTTTCATCATTGTTAGTGTCGAAGAGAGGGGCAAGCACGACTGGCATAGTAGTTGTGGCCCGTGAGGGGGAGGAAATAGCCAGCTCCATCGCACACGTCAAAGGCGCTTGCTGAAGAGGTGTCACAACTATAGCGTCAGGGCCTCCGGGACTCTCAGCCTCCGTTGCACCGCCACGAAGGTCTTCTATTGCGCCGCAGCGAGCTAACTACTTTGGTACACCGATTTTTAGCTTTTTGGTCTGGGTCAGAGGGTTCACGCGGGCCGGAGGGCTCCCAGCTCTCCTCTTTCCCTTGCCTCGGGCATCGTCCACCCCTTCGTTAGCTTTGGTTGATTGACCAAAGGCCTTTAGTCTATCTCCATAGTTGAGGCCTGGAAACTCGAAGACCCTGTTAAGCCGGCGTTCGAGGCCTAGTTCGGTGCAGGCTTGGCCTGCGGCAACAATAACTTTTACCGAGAGGAGGCGGGCTTCGGCTTCCACCTCGGCAATGGTTATGGCTGTTGCAAAGCACAAGCAAATAAGGAATTGTAACAAAGCGAAGGCCAAGCAAAAATGGGCCAGGGTACATACCAGGCTTTCCCATGAAATCAAATTGGGACGGCAAAGTCCTTTAGGTCCTTTTGGCTTAAACGATGGGATGATGCCCCCTTCGCTGAGCCGCCAGATGCCTGTAGCAAGGAACTCCTCCACAAGATCGCGGGCGCTTAGATGCTTCAAACACCTTGTGAAGGCTTCGAAGGCCTCCCGTTGGGTGCCCTTAACCACCACGTCCGAGCGCGATTTACCTTGAGATACTGGCACTTTGACACATGGTAGTCCTTGTTGTCTACCTTGTGGTACAACCACCATTTTCCTTCGGACATTATTCTTATAAGCTACAGCAGGAGTGGCTACACCACCTCAGTAGGTAAAGTTCGTGTAGCTGTAGTGAGCTTCGGACTGCACATTGTCAACAAAGACAGGCTTCAGTTAATGGTGAACCTGGAGAGTGGCAACGAAGGCCCTTGCCGATGCCTTCACTCCTTCTGACTTCACTGCCCAGGCAAACAGGCTGAGCTGAACGATAGCATTCGACATCAGTTGATGAAGAGAAACCTCAAATTTTTTGAGGACCTTCACCACCATTTCATCGCACGGTAGGCGAAGTCCAGCTCTGAAATTATCTATGAAGACAATCGCCTCATCATGAGCTGACTCCAGAGTCTTCTGATCTTTAGGAAGCTTGACCTTCAACACATCACTTATCAGGCCTTCTCTCTTTAAACCGGCCAGAACTTCTTTGTCAACCTTCGACATCCCAATCCAGTATGTCTTCAGTTTGCCAGACTTGCTCTTTCGAGCCATCGGGATAGCTGTCTGGGTTTTGTCTCGAAGGGTCAAGACTGCGAAGGGTTATGGATGCCTTTGTGCAGAGCTGTATCTGAAGAGCGTGAAAAGTTGTGCATGCAAGCTTGAAGCAGGAGAGTTTACGGTGAAAATGACCCGCAAGGTAAAAAACCTTAAAGTTAGTTGAAGAGACGTCGGTTTGGGATCCAAACCGCCTCCTTTATGGCAGTTAAGACAAGAATCAAAACCACCTAAAAAAAACCTTGAAGTTAGTTAAAGAGACGTCGGTTTGGGATCCAAATTGTCTCCGTTATGGAAGTTAAGGCAAGAGCTGTAACCGATTCCTCAACATTTGAACCGTTACGAAAAAAGTTAGACCCTCCAGGCGAAGGGAGTCTCCTTGGTCGAGGGTAAACCGTAGGGCATGAGTCCTTTGGTGGTTCGAAGGGGACGACGTTTTGTGGTACCATCGAGTTCATGGGTTCGGCCCATCGAAGAAGAGCCTTGCCCGTGGGGGGCTGCTATTGGGGGATGGTCTCATAGGGTTGAAGGCCTCTACGACACTGTTTATTGAATAAGTGTATGACTATCATGGATTTGTAATTTTGCAAGAACCCTTCAGACATGATGAAGGTACCTTGCGAACGCTCGGTGCTGCCAGAGCATGTACGAGTGCTAGGATCGGCGAAACCTGTGTTGAGCCTTCGGAAGGTGATCGAAGGCCTTCATTGGGCTTTGCGGTGGAAACGACCAAAAGGATGTCGAAGGTGTCGTCGCAGGTGAAGCATTCAGTGGTCCTTCGGAAGCTGGTCAAGGATTATCGCAAGGTGCCATGAGGAAGTTGACCAAAGGTGTACCGAAGATGCCATCGGCTATAGATCTTCGGGAACCCAGGCGAAGGGAGGACCATTGCTGGTAACTGAAGACCGGGAAGATCATGGTTGTAAATAGGATATATGTGGTTAGGATAGTACCAAAATACCCACGAATATGCTAGCAATGTGGCAGTTAGAGGGGTATCATTGTACATTACAACAGAGAACGGTTGGGTATGGCCTATAAATAGGGAGGCACTGTAATCGAAAATAAGGGTGGCATTAATTACAGTGCACAGTTCCCCCAGCTTGAGTGTTATCCACTAAGCCTTTGATCACATCCGGGTTCCGAAGGCCCACCACTTTGTTCGGTTACACAAGTTTTCAACCCAAATCATAGAGGGTTAAATCTTTATGTTAAGCGTAATTGCATATAAGAAACAATGAATGAAGAGTAATGGTTGAGAGTCGGTATCCCATAAACCTATAGCCGAAATTATGAGTCTTAGCCAGATATTCAATAATTCTCAAACCTGGTAGTACTAGCCAAAATATAGTTTTGTCATTGCTAGGCTAAGCATATTTAAATATATTATTGTTCCCCGATTATCATATATTATACCCGCGTGGTTCATCTCCCCAGGGTTTCACGTAGGAAGGGTAACACTACAACATAACAGGTCATCAATGCCAGCTCAAAAACGCTATCAGTGGTGCTTTTTGAACCAGCACTTATTACTCAGCACTAATAGCCATGGACTATCAGTACCGATTCATAAATTGGCACTGATAATGAGTATCAGTGTTGGTTCACAAAAATAAACCGATATTAATACTCAGACTATTAGTGCCGGTTTGTGGAACAAGCCGGCATTGATACGAAGAATATCAGTTTCGGCTTTTCAAGATGAGTCGGCACTGATGGCCTTCCCCCTATACAAAACAACACACAAAGAAACCCTGTAAAAACGCAAATGGTAGTTCGATTTCATTAACCAACATCAATTATCCTCGGCATTTATCAGCACACAAAGCAAGCTTACAAAGTGTAGAGCACTTTATTCTCAACATTTTCTCAGGGAAAATAAAAGCAAATGGGAGTTCAATTTGATAGACCAACAACATTTGCTCATACAGACAGAGATCTTTTGATCATCAATCCTCATCATTTTCTCAGGGGAAATAAAAGCAAATGATCATCTATTGTCAACATTTTCTCAGGGAAAATAAAAGCAAATGGTTGAAAGCAAGCTTGTTGGATGAGAACTATTGTCTCTAAGATCTTTTGTTGTTTCTTCAAATCATAGATGGTGGCTGCTCTTGCTGATTTCTCAGAACCCAGCGGAGAAACCAAAAATTGGTTGCGGCTACAATATCTTCAATCTTCACTGGCTTCAATGCCTTCTCAAATTCTAGTGGTACGAAGTTTCTCTTCCGACAACTTATGCTCTGCACAACATACAGGACAACTATGAAATTGTTGGTAATAGTTGTAAGGCCTTGCCAAATTTGATTCTAATTATCACACATGTTCATGATGCTATCTGTGATTACGTTTGGTCCTAATTGGCCTCGGATTGAACACGGACTAGTCCTTTTACTTATATATATATATATGTGTGTGTGTGTGCGCGCGCGCGCGCTTATCAGCTCAGATTGGGGATAATATGGGCTCGGATCGGGATGAATGGGGCTCGGACAGCAAGTACAAGGAGGGGATTGAGGAATTTTCAAGAACCCTAAAGTCAAATCCTAATATTTATCCCCAAATTTGAAACCCTAGAACCTAATTTTGGGGAATTTCTAGAACCTAAAGTCAAGCCCTAGGATGCGTCCCCGATCTGAAACCCTAATATCATTTTTGCCCCCAAATCCAAAACCCTAAAGTGCAAATCCCCCAAAATCCCAAACCCTATACCTAAAGGAGGAGGCATACTTATGATTTTCGATCGCTGTTGTGGCCGCTGGAGCACCTGGACCCATCTTCTTTAGTGTGTTCATCTCCTAGGACTTGGGTCATGCGTGGATCCTTTCATCTCCTATGCCTTCACGATGTTACCGCCACCTCCTACGTGCGTGTCAGCTCCTCACTGGTGCAGTCTCCGTTTCATCGCACACATCGGGCGCCACCATAAATCCACTGACGGGTCTGCGCACGAACTTGGTCGCACACGCGCACCTGTGGGAGGAGGCCAGTGAGAGAGAGAGAGAGAGAGAGAGAGAGAGAGAGAGAGAGAGAGAGAGAGAGAGAGAGAGAGGTTGGTTAGAGGAGATCAGTGAGATAGAGAGGCCGGTGAGGGGAGAGAGAGGCTGGTGATGGAGTCCAGAGCTGCGGACATGCGGAAAGAGATAAGGGAGAGAGAATCGAGTTAGATATGAGGGCACCAGCTAAAATCACAGTACATCAAAATTGCGGGTCCGCACTCCTTATCAGTGCCAGCTCGAATTATAAACTGGCACTGATACTATCAGTGCTAATTTATAATTCGAGTCAGCACTGATTAGCACTGATACTCAGTATCAGTGCTAGTTTATAATTCGAGTCAGCACTGATACTCAGTATCAGTGCCAGTTCAACCCGGCTCGATCATTGATTGAGCACGGGAAGCTACGAACCGGCAGTGATGATCCCACTCGGATGACTTGTTCTATTGCAGTGGGTATGTACACCTTCAGCTGCTCGTTGAATATGAGCTTGCGAATGATTAGTGTTTGGTCAAAAATACCTAACTCGGCTCATACCTTAGTTATCATGATAGTTCCATTATCACCTATTATACTCTTGCTGCATAATAATAATAGTATATCAGTTCTTCTTCATGATTTATCTACGAATTATTTTAAACCTGAAAGTGCGTTTTTATCCAACAATGTTAAGGACATGTATATGTGTTTTGCAGGTGGCTGGATCCTCACATGCAGGCTCGCACTCGGAAGATTACATGCGCAACAAGAACGACTTGGATGATGACATACACAGCGATGACAACAGCTCCAGTGACCGCGATGGTGATGACAACGGCTTTAGTGACTGCAACGGTGACAACGAGTAGCCGCGACGCTGACCATGCAGGCAGCGAAGAGATGGGAATGGCTGGAAACGGAAGTGGCATAAAAGCAACTGATGTCTAACACCTGCAGTTGGTCGGCATGCTGCGAAGTGGACTCCTTTTTGGTCTATTTTTGTTGGAACTAAGTCGATGCGAGAGTAACATTTTGCTAATTGGTAGTGACCTAAGTATTTGGATGCACTGTTGTTTTATGCATGTGGTGCTGACTTAATGTAGGCATGTGGACTATTATCATATCTAGCTTCTTTGCACAAATGGACTTGTAATGGATTTGTGGATGTTTAGACTCTAATCTATGTGGGTGCTGGATGTTTATTAATGTGATTTTCATGTGCAAGTGGGTTCAATTTAATTGTGGCTGCCAATTTGGGTACATTTGACATATTACCATGAAATGCGTGACAGTCCTGCATATATCAATGGCGGTCACAGCCGTCGAAGAAAAGTTAATTAAGCGACGTCTGGCTGTCGAGAAAATACTAATTAAACCTGGCGGTGTCTGACTGTCGAAAAAATACACATTAAACTTGGCGGCGGGAAATACTTATTAAACCTGGTGGTATATAACCGACAGTCCTAAACCGACAAGAAAACACAGTAACCTGGTGGTGCCACCCGTCGGGAAATAAATTTTCCTTGGCTGTTGGTCACTGTTGGGAATATGGTTCCTAAGGGTTGATCGCCAAGAAAATATGTTTTGTTTGCCCTCTATTCGTGAGAGTATTTGCTTGACGATTGGCCAACAAAAAACATTTCCTTGGCGGTTTTCGTTATTTTGTTGGCGGTGTTTGACCCTCACGAAAATTCTGCTTCCTGGTAGTGAGGGGACCTGAGTTAAACCACTCAATTCAATTCAAATCTTTGTAGTAGAAGTAATACTAGCATTTAAGCCACGTCACATCATCGCATTCTCATGAAGAACAAAAATTTCATGAACACCCAGGCATCCTGGTGTTGCTGTATTGAATGAACAGGACGGCATGCAGCAGGCTGTCGTTTCTCTTTTTGTCGCATTTATTTTTTCTCTATGGGTTCACATTTTGTGAGTGACCGGCCAATTTCTCTTGTTGTCGATCGAGGTCACAATCAATCCAGGGTGAAATGTTACTAATAACAGGCGTGAGACTGCTATGTTGGCTTCAATGTTTCGTTCCTGTAGATTTAATTGATGAGCGAATTGATTTGTAGCAGTAAAATTCTGTGATTTATTGCCAAGGGTTTCAATTCCGTCTTCCAAACAATAAAATCGTTCCTTAGTGGAATTACCAAAATTCCGTGAAATCCGGTTATTCCGGAGGTCAACGGGAAAACCAAATTCGGTCAAAAAGATCGGATACATTTGAGTTTTTTATTTTATATTACTCTAATATTTGAATTTTCTTTCGTCAGCAGACTTACCGAAATTTCGTTGTTCTGCCTTTCAATATACGTGACTAGTAGATATTCATCTTTGTCGTCCGCTCTGCATCATGCAGTAGTTATGTTTTCATGGAACCGTTAGCCCCCAGGACGGCGTAAATCTCCTATGTGCGTAATGGATGATTAGATCAGACCTCAACTAGCAACTACTGCGTTTACCTCTCAATAACATATGTTATTCGATGGTTACAATGCCGATCAGAAGCTGATCAGAAGTTATGACACTATTACAGAAAATATCATTATTATTAGCTCTAAAACCACATTCACTGTCGGTTTTGGAGTTAACAGTGGACAACGGGCAACAATAGTCTCAAACTATCACTACCAGCTCAGGGACAGGCAGTAAAGAGGGTTATCACTACCGGCTAAAGCCTTTAACCGGCAGTGATAGTTGGTCTTCGATACATATTTTTTGGCTCGAAAAAAGCGATTTTTTGGCCCAACCAGTCACCCCCACGGGTGATTTTTTGTACAAAATACGCGCGCGAGCAGTCCGTGCTACTCGAACCTGGGACCTCTTAGCTCGCGCGATATATCTTTATCATCTCACCATATAAGTACTAGCGATAACAATAGCACATGCAATCCTTTTGATCTCTTCTGTCTAAAACTTTAAACGATTATTTGGACACCTAAATGACTTTAAATAAAAAAGTTTTAAACTACAAAGTTGTAGATCTTATCGATGGTTATAATTTTCATAAAAAGTTTATCCTCATCCAACTGCTTATAAAAAATTATGCTATTGTTGTAGCATTAAAGGCTACGGAGTGAGACTCTATAGGCCGGCACAGCGCCGCACGACAGATGGGATGTTGTCAGCCATCCGGCAGGGCAAGTAGACAAAGATGGCGCAGAGAGGCAAGTGGACGGGAACGGCGCAGAGGCAAGTGGACGGGGACAGCGCGTAGAGGCAAATGAACAGGGACGGCGCGGAGAGGCAAGCTTACGGGGATAGTGTATAAGGGCACCGTTTCGTCCCGTCACATTAAATGCAGCAGGATAAGGCTCTACGGACTAAGCAAAGACGACGCATAGCAGCATGATATATGTGAGGACCCAACCAAACGGTATTCGAACTAATCATCAGGCGGATCATTAACATAATCACAACCACGACAATTAATCAAAATACCGCTCAGGCAGTTCCAGTACGTGTTTTGTGCCCAAGGATCGGAACATATACCTTCCAACATATTCATCACAACATAGTTTAATAAAGAGCAGGTAATTAAACATTTATATTACAAGTCTTTAAACATGCAGTTGTTTCCACAATTTACATCAAAAGGAAACAACAACTACGTAGCGGAAGATAAACCTATATAACAAAAGCCGACGACGCCATATGCCCTTAGGCACCATCCCAAAAGTACCGAGTTCGGAGTAGAGTGTGCTACTCCTACCCGCCACCCTGATCGGCAGGTACAAAGTAGCCGAACACCGCCTCTTCCTAACCGACCTGTGAACCTGCAACAACTTAAGGGCAGCAACCTAAGTACGAAGGTACTCACAAGTCTTACACAGTATAGGTATATATATTCCTAACTCCAAGGATCACGCATTAAGCTGGTAGCAAGAATTAAACGGTAAGCATCCTAGACATAGATGTGAGCAATTAGCTTAACCAACTTATATGAAACTACCCTGCCATAACCAACAACTAAGCATATGTAAATGTAACAACAAGTATATCAATGTGAACAAGTGGCAACTCGAACCACCAACCACCAACCACCATACCCAGACCATAATCACATGCCCAACCATCAACCTCATGCCATCATCCACAAACCATAACGAGAACTCTACGACTGGGTGCAGATAAGCGATAGACATGCTCATATCGTCGATGTTCATGCCCACAAAGCCACAGCTGCGAAGGTATTCGGCTCGCCTTACCATTAGAACGGTATGTGGTGAGTAAGGTAAGTGCTAAAGTCGACTACCCCAACGATCGGCCTTAAACGATGCAAGCGGTCTATGGTGCTCGGGTTTCCTCTCCCGACCTGCCCCCTGGAGTTTCCACCGAGGCAGACGACACCCCTAACACCGCCCACATCTCATCTCATACTCACCACTCACTAACCATACCATCACCAACAACATGTAATTGTAAACAGTAGTAGATTCTATCCTCGTGAACAACGGAGAACACCGTCGCTCGACTTCTACCGAAATACCTAAGCATTGCTAAGCATAGCGAAGACCTTTAGACATCGACATCACCTCTAGGCTTCAAGGAACATACATGAACTAGTGACCAAGGTAGAAGAATGCAACGGCATAGGTTCTACCCAAAGGTACCAGACACATGCATACATACATAAGCATAGATAACACTTTAGACTTTCAAGTTAGCACGGTGCAATATGATAGATGCTTACCTTGCTGCCATGGATTAGAAAGATACGGCGTGACAGGATCGCCTTCGGCCTCCGGAATCGATGGATCGGCAGTCACTATAAGGCAAGCACATGTGCAATGCCATGAGTATGAACAAAGTGCAACAATGCATGCCTCAATATGCACAAGATGAAATACCATAAAAATATGCTTTACAATGGATGAAAATATTTTTCCTAGCTATAAAAAGTCATAGTTAAACTAGAAAAATTGGATTCACCCACTTTAGACTTGTGAAGAATTATCGGTGAATTAATGAAGCTTTAACCTAATTAATTAACCTCAGAAATTTAATTCAACATTTAATGGCTGCGGATATTTTTAATAGACAGAGTAGTTTATTATGAAACCAAAAAAATTGGTTTCATAATTTTTGGAGTTACAGAGAATTTATTATGAATTTTACAAGTTTCAGCCAACAGAAAACTGTGCTGAAACAGCTGATAGCGGTCAGACCGCCAAGAGTCGCAGTCAGACTGCCAAAAATGCGGTTAGACCGCCCGCCTATAGAGGGTTTTCGCCCCTGACGGTCTGAACGGCCTGAGCTGGCGGTCAGACCGCTGTATACAGATGGGGAAATTTGGCAAGCTCGCTGGCGATGATTCCGGCGAAAACTTCAAAAACGGTTTGGACTAAAATAACTCTAGGACGTATGTGAACATTTCACGCAGACGTTTGGATGACATCTATGGCCCAAACGTGTAGAACCCATAAAGTAGATCTATAACTGGAAAAGTGGGGTTTCGCGGCGAAAAACTAGATGCCGACCGATTTGACTGACGAAAATATGGAAAGAGTGTATCGGGATGTTCACCTTGTCGCTGGCGAACTTTCTAGCGGATTGCTTCTCCGTCGGAAAGCTCCAAACTTTGGATCTGGCTTCCGGAAGGTGGGCGTGCCTAGGGGGAAGAAAACAGTGAATACCGGATTGAATCTTTCGAAACGGCAAAAACCAAATGGATGGATGAGTAGCTCTCGAGCGTGTGGTCACATGGGTACCACACACGTACCTCGGCTTCGCGTGTAGTGGCGGGAACCAAGGGGGAAAGGGAGAGCTTGAGAGAGAGAGTGAGAGGGAGAGTGAGCATGTGTGGGGAGAGAGAGAGGGGCTGCTGCCCATTTGAGAAAGAGAGTGAGGGCCCCACAAGTTAGAGAAAAAGTCCGATTTTGCTTCTAATTCAATTCTCTCTCCAATTTTCTTTTCTCCCACCTCATTAATCCAAAGTGAGGTGCGCTAGAGTTCCAAAAACTTAGGAAATTTTTATGTCGCAATTAAAATCCCTAGGGGCATCTAATCACATAACTGCAGCTCAAAACCCAATCAGGCGATCGAAAACGATCCAAATTCAAATATAACACAAATGACACATGTTTAGGATTAAACAAGCAGTTACGGATTTCGGGACGTGACAATATGCAATGCTGTCAGAGCAAGTTGCATGCCTGGTACTCCGTAATGATGATTTGAGTTAGATATTAGAATAAGCAAAGGCCATCTGTGTAGAGCCCGCATGCTAGTTCTCCATCTCCCTACACTATATAAAGGGATGAGGACCCTGTTGTAACCAAGATAGATCAATTCCGGCAAACTGCTAGAACACCGTTGTAACCAAGTGAGATCTACTATAACACAAAACACAGGACGTAGGGTTGTTATCCACCGGAAGACCCGAACCTGTATAACCCCTGGTGTCCCCGAATCCTTCATCTACACACATAGACACACTCACTCCCTAAAACGCTATTCACACACCCACCGTCCGACATACCTTGGAATCACTGTCAGGGATTTACCCCTGAGATTTGGCGCGTCAGGTAGGGGGGCGCGCTTTCGTTGTTTTAGCAAGTTTGAAAAACCTTGATTAGGCTACCCATGGCCGAATCCACGGCAACCACTGAGTCCTGTTCTGAGGACCCCGGCCACCATGACGTATTCGTCATGGGGTACCATCTGGACGAACTAGGTGTACTCTAGGCATGGGACACCGAGCCGGAATCAGGGAGCTCCGAGACCCAATGACAGGTCTGTATGGTGGCCCATTCTGCAGAGGGCGTTGGAGGACCCCACACCTCAAACGCTGGCAGTGAACCCCTGGCTTTTTGCCTAGAGGGAAGCCAGCCTGGAGCTGGACATGCAGGAGCTTCAAGAAAGCCCCAGCATTCCCAGCATCGTCCCGAGGAGTCCCTGCACAAGGCATTTTCTACGGTGGCATCTTCACCTAGGCCATCATGCCACCCCAACCCTAGGGGCTCCCCACCTCGCGACCTATCACCACTCCATGCCCAGCGTCTCGACTACGAGACCATGACTCCAGCACAGAATATCCAAACCCTACGGGTTCTCCTCAGCCACCCGCCAGTACCTGTATCGGAAGGCTTGCCGGCGGCACCTTGGTTGCGTGATCTCGCCCTCCTGGCAGAAACCTCTGGGCGCCACACCACGTTGGCATGCACCACGCATGTCATGAGGTTCAGTGATGGTTGCAGTCGCCATGGGTCACAGTTGGGCCTGCGACGGAATAGGTCCGTTCTCCCCCAACAACGGGAAGTACCTGTGGGTCACCACTAAGTTGGGGTGGCCAACCCTCCGACCTACGCGACTCCCTCCGCCAGTGTGACCTTCGTGGCGTAATCCAGAGCCAGGTGGCCACTAGAGAGGAGGAGAATAGGGCCCGACGGGTGTTAGAAAAGGGCAAACAACCCTACCGTATGCATTCCCCCTGCAGGGAAGGATTGGACGGCTCCACCCTGTCGCCAGGGCCCAGAGACCGCCGTCTCTCCCCAGAACATGCGCTACCGCCCAGCAACGAGCAGCGATCAATTACGGGATTGGGTGTAACGCCCTGTCTGCCAGGCTACGAGAGGTGCGCTAGGTGAACAAATTCTGGCTGGTCCTAGCCGAAAAGTATGATGGCTCGATCAACCCGAAAGAGTTCCTACAGATCTACACCACCATGGTGCAGGCTGCCGGAGGACATGGGAAGGTTGTGGCCAACTACTTCCCTACTGCCCTGACCGGTTCCGCTCGGTCTTGGTTTATGAATCTCCCCCACGGGTCGGTTCACTCCTAGGAAGACCTGTGCGACCAGTTCGTCGCCAATTTCCAGGGAACCTACTCCCGACCAGGGGTCAAGAATGACCTGTATTAGGTTCAACAGCAACAAGGTGAGTCACTGAGCGCCGGAACACCATTCCAAGGATCACGGGAGAATCCATAGTCATAACATTCAAGAGGGGGGTCAAGGACCAGAAAATGGTCGAGAAGCTGGCCACTCGGGTGATTCAAAACACCACCAAGCTCTTCAAGCTCTCAAACAAATGTGCACAGGCCGCTGAGGCTCGAGAGCAGCAGATCGACTCTAGGTCGCGCCCGGCGACCAACCGACCTGCCTCTTCCAAAGGAGCGGACTGGAAAGACAAGAAGCGCAAGCGAAAGGCCGGATCCCCCGAGGTCTTGGCAGTCGAACAAGCCAACCTTACACACTGACGCTTCGAAAAGAAGGACGGGAAAAAGGTCGGGGCTACTACCCGATCCATTGCACAGATGCCCACGACCTAGTCGAATGCAAGGTCATACGAGGCATCATCGAATAGGAGCTCGGAGAGTGCAAGTACAAACGCGGCGACAACGATGAAGACTAGGCTGGCCCCGACCAGTCGGCACTGGGGTACCAATAGGCCGACCACACTGTCCATTACATCTTCAGAGGGGCCGCGACATATTCCTCTAATAGGGAATACAAGTCAGTGGTTCGGGAAGTGTGGGCAATCGCATCAGACCCCAGCCGATGCCTCAAGTGGTTGGAGGTCCCGCTCACCTTCAGCCAGCCCGGCCATCTGACATGCGCCAAGCGCCCTGGTCTCTACCACATCGTGGTTAAACCCACAGTATAGAACATCCGGCTCGGTCGTGTGCTCATTGACGGTGGGAGCTCAATCAACCTTCTCTTCACTGATGCACTAGATGCCCTGCAAATTCCGAGAAGCTCATTAAAGCCATCCCCACCTTTCTTCGAAATCACCCCAGGCTCCTCGGCCAAACCGCTAGGATGAATTGAGCTACCGGTCACCATTGGCTCGCCAGACAACTTCAGGACAGAAAGGATCCTCTTTGATGTGGCCAACTTTGGGACTACGTATAACATGATCCTTGGGCGACCGGCAATGGCCCAGTTCATGGCCATCGCTCAATAAGCGTACCAGGCAATCAAGATCCCTGGGCCAACAAGGGCCATCACCCATTGCCGGCAACGACAAGACGGCCCTGCACTGCGATAAGAGGAGCCTCGACATGGTCGAGCTAACTCTCACGTCACAGCCCAAGACCACCGAACCCAGCGGGCGACCAGTAAAAGTCCAGGTCATCACCAGCCCAGACGATCAACTCAAAGAAGTAAGCCTAGACGACACCAACCCGACCAAGACAGTCCAGATTAGGGCCTCACTGGACCCCAAATAGGAACTCGCGCTCATCACCTTCCTACAGGCGGACATGGACGTCTTTTCATGGGATCTGGCTGATATGCCCAGAGTCCCCAGGGATGTGATCGAGCACAAGCTGTCTGTACAGCTAGACGCAAGACCCGTCCGGCAGAAGGTGCGTCGGTTCGCGACCGATAGGAAGGAAGCACTTCGACAGGAGATCGACAAGCTCCTAGAGGCAGGCTTCATCTAGTAGGTACAATACCCAGAATGGCTGGCTAACCCAGTCATGATCCGAAAGCACAATGGTAAGTGGAGGATGTGCATCGACTTCACCGCCTGAACAAGGCATGCCCGAAAGATCTTTTTCCCCTTCCCCGAATCGACCAGCTGGTTGACTCAACTACCGGTAGCGACCTGTTATGCTTTTTAGATGCCCGGTCGGGGTACCATCAGATTAGCATGTGTAGAGGGGATGAAGAAAAAATGGCTTTTGTTACACCCCTCGGGGTCTTTTGTTATGTAAAAATGCCTTTTGGCCTGAAAAATGTCGGCGCCACTTACCAACGGTGCATTCAACTCATTCTCCGCCCACAGATCGGGAGAAACATCGAGGCATACATGGACGATGTGGTCGTGAAGAGTCAGATCAAGGCGGTCCTGGTCGCCGATCTCTAAGAAACATTTGATAATCTTCGAAAGTACCGTATGAAGCTGAACCCGGAGAAGTGTACGTTCGGGGTTCCGTCCGAAAAGCTGCTGGGGTTTCTCGTATCTCATCGGGGGATTGAGGCAAACTCCGAAAAGATCGGAGCCATCGACCAGATGCGGCCGCCGACCAGGTTAAAGGAAGTTCACGCATGTTAGTTCTCCATCTCCCTACTATATAAAGGGATGAGGACCCCATTGTATCCAAGATAGATCATTCTGGCAAACTTCTAGAACACTGTTGTAACCAAGTGAGATCTACTATAACACAAAACACAGGACGTATGGTTGTTATCCTCCGAGAGAACCGAACCTGTATAACTCCCTGAAATGCAGTTCACGCACCCACTGTCTAACATACTCCAGAATCACTATCAAGGATTTACCCCCGACACGCTCAAATTCAACCGAAAAACTGATCGAATTACACCGAAAACCGACGTATCTTCCAAATTTTCCGTATTGAACGTATTTCGAACGAATTCTTTGAAAGCAGCTTTCCCGATTTACCTAGTGCATTTCACGAATTGCAGTGAACTTCAACAAAATAAAAAAAAATAGTTTAACCTTGTAAAATCAATAACTAATTTATCCAAGCTTCAAATCAAGTGCAACAAATTTTGTTGGTTTCTTTGTAATATGATCTACATGATAGAAGTATTTATACTCATACAAAACTTGAATATTTTCTGTGTGAAAATGTATTTGCTAAACCTAGTTAAATGCATAGTTAATTCTTTGCTAATCCAAAAATCATGAAACAAATTTTGTCTTCTTATATGATCCTATGTCCTTTAAAAATACATGAACTCATGAAATAATTATTGTAAAATGTGTTATTGTGTAAATGTGTTGCAACTAAATTAATTCATAACTCACCCATCACACCTCTAAAATTAGTGAACCACTTTTATTAGTTTATTTATATTATTCTTTATATAGAAAAAAATGATGGTAGGCATGAAAAAGTTAATTACAGTGTTGTTTCTTAGCATGTTCATTTTATGCTTGCGAACTTTGTAAAAATTAGTGAGAAATTAATAAAACTCTAAATGAAATGAAACTAATTTTAAAGATCCATTTAAGATATGCTCTACATAAAAAAATTTGTGTTTGCATGTTAAGCTTTTTCTTAACGTGATAGGCTAAATCATCCTGTTCACACGGTCCATTTCAGCGTTTTTTTTAAACTTTCTCTCCATGAAATATGATGCAAACGACATTATTTTTTAATTTTTTTTTCATAGAAGGCCTTAGAATTGTCTCTAGTATTTTTAGAATTTTGTGTTTTTTATTTTTCTGAATTTATTTTTAAAATTTTTAAAATTCAAATTTAAAATCGGTCGAATTCAAAATGCGGTACGAACCGAATTCACCAAATATTACGAATACGGAGTAGTTTTCAACGAATTTTGAAACCCTGCTTCGACCTGAACGAATGTATGTCCATGCCGTGCATGCAACGCCTCCTGACCTGCACCGCACGACGGACGGCTAGCTACGACGAGCAAGCAAAGCCACTGCTTGCGGCCGCTGCAACGCACACCTGGTCATTTCTGTCCCAATGTGATGCATTCTTGCTCCGTTCCTGCACTCCTGCAGTCATGCAATGCACTGTCTTGTCATGACTTCATGAGATGACGCCTGTGACCACTGTGCATTTCTTCCTTTTTTTTAACCGAACTTCTTCGGTTACCTTTTTTTTTTCCAAACGGCACAAGACAGCGTCAATTTTATTAAATAAAGCAGAGTAAACACAAGTAAATAGTCCTATGAGGTTATGTATAGGAGAAAAAAAAGAAAAGACTAGCTACATCGACAACGCTGATAACACTACAAACTATAGCCAAAGCAACTACAAAATCCAACAGAAGAACCACAACAGCACCACTCCCGAGCGGCTTGCAAGATCAACGATTCATTGTTCCAGGTAAGCTTGAAGGCCAATCACCGAAATGATCCGAGAGAGCACCTCCAGTGGTGGGAGTGGTGATTAGGGATGCAAGTGGGTACCCGGTGAATAGTTCTGAGTCACTACTTAGTTCATTTTTTAACTTAATTCGGTGAGAGTGAAACTCTAGTTTATTTTTTTAGTTTTGGGTCGACCCAATAACCTAAAAAATACAAAACTTGCATCCTTAGAGGTGGTCCATCAAACTTGACTAGGTACTTCAAGCCAAGGCGAGCACTTTGGCAGATCATTGACCTATCATAAGTCCTTTGCCTATATCTTATCGGTGTCACCATCGGTGGTGTAGGTCGTGATGGAGTACAAGGGGATCCTCGACCCCGAAAAATGGTGAATGTTCAGCCACTTTAGTTGAGTCTAAAATAGGCGCAACAGGAAAGTCCAAATAGTATTCCAGAGTCTCTGGCTCGAACACGGTAAGGGCGGTTGCCAGTGAGAGAAGGTAAGATTTAGACGGCTGCTCATAAATCAGGGACACCGCCTCCAACTATTGAAAGTCAATCCCTTAGTAGTCACAATAGTACTCCGGGGTATCTGGCTCAAGTGCACGGAGGAAAAAAGTCATTATGTGATGTTCACAATCTGAACAGGTTGTGGCCACATGTGTTGTGGTTAATCCATCTTCCGCCTTGGTGGCATTAGTTTGGGGCAGCAACCTAGGGTCACCCATGGGCCCCAACTGCTCCTCAGTAGTTGATTGGGCAAAACCATCTGGAATGGTGACCACAAGGTTGACATGGGTGACAACTTGGAGCAACGTTCGCTCCGTGGGTGGATCTTAGTGCTTTTGCGACTGATTCATGAGCGGCTCTTGGTGATCCTGTGCAGCGGAGGTGATTGACACCTTATCCACCTTATTGACAATGGGAAGCTCTCAGTCATCTAGTGTTGCAATGGCCACAGGAAAGGAGTCTTTGGGAGGCATGCAAACAACCGCAAGTGAAGAAAAGAATGATGGGTCAAAGAGCGCTGAACTAGAGAGCAAGGACCATAGAGGTCAATCATGTCGCATCGGAGGGGGTCCTCATTAGGCTGCTCCACGTGCTCTAGTTGGTTGGCCATACGTGCTACCCACAACTTGATGGTAGACGCCTCAGCCTTGAGAGGGTGCATCCTTTCCTCCAATTAGCTTAGAGTGTAGCGACTGCACCCCACATATCACCCCCTGTTCACAGTAGACAGAGTTGGCATCCTTTCCACACCTAGCAAAGGGTCGAGGTGGAACTAGTGACACAGGGCAACGCGCACATTGCGGTGTTGTAGCTATGATCTATGCCCAGCTCCGAACTGGCTACAAACAATGAGGTTGGGAGGATAGGGAGGAGGTGTGCGGGCCAGGAGGAGTAATGGATTGAAAGCAGCATTGGCACTCCCGATGCCTAAAGCACTAACAACGGATGCAATGGAAGTCATCCCTGAAGAAGCTGACTTGGTGGTCATGTGCAAGGCAGTGGTAACATCTGCCTCGAGCCCACCTTTTGAAGTGAGGCTACACTTCGATTGTGCTATGAACGATATTGTGATACGGCCCTAAATTCCTTAGCTGTTTCTAATTGCATTTCATATAAGGCTTGCCAAACATTTAAGAGTGTTGTGCTGGCTGCAAAGGAGGAACCGTGCCAAGTCAAAATATCCAAGCTGAAAGGAAGAACAAGGTGAAAAATCAAAAGGGCAGACTATTTGGATTAGCTCTATTCCAATTCCAATATGGGTTCAGGTAGGCTATATAAGTATTTAATAAGGAGATACATCATAGAAGTTGCCGCAATTTAGAATTTAGGTTTCCTTTTTGTTTGAGTCCGAATAGGAAGGTTTGAAATCAAGTCGGATTCAGCTAGACATATCCTAAATAAAAGTTCCATCCTACTTGCATACAGAGTCCGTTTAGAGTGTATGAGTACTGGTTGGAAAGCTTACTATGTGTACTTTCCAATGAGTCTAGTCCCACATTTAGGTCCATCATGTGCAAGTTACAATGCGTGTCACAAAACAAAGTCCGAACCAGTTAAGTTTAGAAGTCCTAGTTTGAGTCGTATTGGAGTCAAAGTTGTAAAGTGCATGCACGCACTATAAAACAAAGGGGCCACACCCATGTAAGGGTTAGACTATTATTATTTTTGTGATTTATGGATCGCTATGATGGTTCGGGTTTTGTAGAAGTTGCTGAGTTTTTGAAAGAAGCTGAAAACTGATATCGAGTTTTCTAGTTTTGCCAGGCGAATTGTTCTCCGTGTTGTGCTTCAATTATTGGTGGATCGAACCGATTCAACTCTTCAATTCATGATCCTCTGCTGGTACACACTTTGGAGAAACTATATATTCATAGTTTGCATCTATTCTATAGAATTCTTGCTATTTAGATTGTAAACGTGAATCCTATCAACTATCTATTGCTCTTGCTGGTTTATGCCGTGAAAGATTGGGACAACATTGCATCAACTTGGAGTTTGCTGAGTGGATTCCACATCATCTGGTATTAGATATTTACGTTGCTCATGGCACTTTGCAGTCTAATTTGCTTGTTTGGATTGCTTCTGGATACAAATTGCAATAGTGGGCAGTGAAGGTAGCAAACATGGTTCTCACCACGGTGTTGGTTCTGATTCAGAGCTAGAAGAGGTGCCTGTGTATGGTGCTGCATTTTTGAAGGATGTGCGCTATCACTTTGAGGCTACCACTCATTATTTTCAGTGTCGTCTCACAAAGGTGGAGGACAACATCATTGGCCTCAAGGATCAAATACCGGATGTGCAAAACACTCTGAATGAGCGTATCATAGCGAGTGAACAACAGTCAGCCGAAGGTTTGCACAAACTAACTGTGGCCATATGTTGTTTGGAAGAGTGGTTACCACCATTGCCGAGAGGACCAGTGGCACGGGTGCAGCAATAATGTATTCATGCTCGACACGATGAAGATGATTATAATGCTGATTTGGAGGATGATATGTCTGACGATCATGCAATTCATCGTTATGGGTTGAGGCATGTTGGTAATGATTTGTCGCTAAGGACACACCAGGGAAGAGATGTTGATCATCAGAATAATGGTATTGGTAAACTTAAAATAACGATACCGACATTCACTGGTAGGATGGATCTTGATGCATATTTGGAGTGGGAGATGTGTATTAATTAGATTTTTGACAACCATAATTGTGCTGAAGAGAAGTAGGTTTGTGCTGCTTCTATGGAGTTTACTGAATATACTCAGATTTGGTTGGATCAATTGAATCATGTTGGAGACGTTGATGGGACCATGTTCATCATGGATGCAACCACAGTTGGGCAATCCAAACAACCAATGTAGCTAATATATTTTTGTGTGCATGATTTTTCAGGTTTCCATGATGATAAGCTTGTTGCAAGGATGAACAATAGCACTCCACTACTTCCCCTACTTCATGATGATCATGATATTGTGCTACATGGCCACGATTATGACTACTCCAACATGTACAACTACTTCCACTATGTCATACCTAGTTTTAAGACCAAACCGAATGTAAACTACATGTATGACAGGATCAAGTTACATACACGTAGTGACGTCATAAGTGAGTAGCAAACACAATATCTTTTATTACCATGTTACTTTATTACATCAACGACCCAAGGGTCTAAAAGAAAAGATTACAATGCAGCGGAAATAAACTCAGCACAACGCCCAACTCCATAGGCAATCGACCAAAAAGTCGCTCGCCTAGAATTCAGCTCTATCTTCTGGGAAGTCCTTGTAGTCTTTTCCTTTTGAGAAGCAACAAGATTATGTGGGATAGAGCAAGCGTGAGTATATGGAATACTCAACAAGTGTGAGAAAAAAATATGACATGTGGCCCAAAAGTCAAGATAGGCTTAAATCAAGGGTTTGTTTGCATAAATGTCATTTTAGTAATAAAATAGTTATAAAGGCAACCTATTTCTATGTGAATGATTCTCTAAGACATGAGCCACGGTTCCAACCACCTTGTTCCACAACCGAGGTTCCAACCACCTCTAAACAAAGCTAACTTGAATCACAGTTCCCACCACTATGATCCACCAGATCCATCTCAAAACTAACCCGAGAAACACCCGACTAATCATGTGAGGAGCCATGCTGCTCATGACTGTGAGCACGGCTGATATATCAGTTTTTACTCTGTAGATGTTGTACACTTTACCCATAAGATGTGTCCTCCTTCTTGCCTGTGTCGATCAAACACTTACACAGTTCCAAGGTGTATGGCCAGGATTCCACTACAAAGCCTTTCCAACGCCTCTCTCAGCACGTGTCAACTCACTGAGGTTTCACCTCCATACATAACTGGAGTACACCCTCCACCCCAGAAGCCCCCTCTTGCGCCTTACGGTTCCAGGAAGTACACCCTTCCATTCCCGTACCACCAAATGACCTTCACAATGCTAAGAGGATAGCGAATTACTCGGCTAGGCCTATCCCATACCAGGCTTGTGGTTGTACTATTTTTACGGGTGGTCGCTCCACGAACCGGTCCTTAATATGGTCTGGGCAAGACCGCCACCATCCAACATAGGGAGATAACCGATACGCAATAATGCCAACATTCTTGCCTGGAACACATCTAGGGGCCAACAAACATGCCAACTTGCCCAAACCCTACTTTCCAAGTCTAAGCATTTTATCCAAGTTCAACATTATTAACCAAAACCCATTTTTCCTATGCTACCCATGAGTAAGAACAACTAAGCATTTTCTACAGAGAACATGACCACTAGACTACGGCTACAAGGAAAATGGGGGAAAACTAGTAAACCCTAACCATGGGATATCATATTTGACGAGCATACAATTTGTAAAACAAAACTTTGTAAAAATAGGTGCAATATGTTCAAGGACACTTGCCTTCTCCATTGAGTTGCTCGAAATCCCCGAAGTCTTGGTCCAGAATGTTCTCGAATGCCTCCGGGACAAACTCCTCTACAAGCAAGCAAACAAGCACCACTAGGTAAAAACACTAAACAAGGCAAACACATAAAACAAACACTTGAACAAGCTAGAGCACGATTTCAGGAAGATTTGGGCGCAAGAACCGCCCAAATTGGAGCAGCAATGCGAAAACTATGGCTAAACGAATTTTCAAACGGCTAAAAATGACGAAAACTATTTTTCTGCAACTAAAACTTATGTTGAAAATGCCTAAAACATGTATTCAAAATTTTCTAGAGTTATTTATACCATAAAACTGATTAAAACTATTTTATAGAATTTATTTACATTTTCTAGAAATAAAACTAATTTTATATGCAACAAAATATATTAAAAGCATTTATTTTATCAAATAAAAACATTTTTAAGCATTATCAAAATTAATCTAGATTTTCTAAACCATTTTCCAAATTAAAAACATTTATTCTAACATTTTTGCAATGATTTTTACACTAGAAGAATATTAAATAACATTTACATAAGTAAAAACAGAGCTAAAAAATTTACGTAAACCATTTTCTATTTTTGGGAATTTTTCTAAACATAAAAACTTATTTTCGGAATATTTGGATTAACGCGAATTTTTTTGTAAAGGAAACTCAAATATACTGCGCAACGTTGAAGTGGCTCTGATCTGCTGACTGGACCGCCACGTAGGACAAAGACGCCTACGTGGCCACACATGTGGCACGCTGACTGGGCCGAAGGCTATTCAAATCACGTGCGTCGATCTGAGAACGAACTGCTGAGATCCAACTACCGTGAAGGGGTAAGTTACTTCTAATCTACACCGATCACACGAGATCTAACGGCAGAGGGGTGAGCTACCTCAGCTACAGCTCGGGAAGATGTCGGCGGTGGCTCGGGACGGTGGAGGACGACCGAAGAAGGGCAGCGACAGCGCTACGATGCTCGAGAGTCGACGGAGAATGGTGGAGCTTGATCGGAAGGTGATGGCGAGCTCGTTTGATGGGTCGCGGTACGTCGGGGAAGATTGGAGTGGCTCAGCGATGGCAGGCTTCAACGATGGAGGTTCGGCAATGATGGAAGCTCGGTGCAGAGGCCGGGAGTCGATGGCGAAGGGTCGTGGACGATGAGATGCAGACGAAGGGAATGGGCGCGCACTAGGACACCTTCGGGGAGGCTTGGAACGTCATGACGATGGTGAGGTGGCTGGGCGGAGGTTCAGCGATGGTGCTAGAGTTCACGGGTGGGGGAAACTTGATAAGACCTAGGGCTTTGGGTGCGGTGGAGTGCAAAGAAGCTCGGTCGTGAGGTGAATCGAGGTTTTATAGAGGGAGGAGGGTGAATCGACGAGGCTGGCGGGGTCTTAACTTGGCGGCGAGAAAATAGGGCGCGGTTTCCATCTTCCCCGCGTGATTTCCTTCACGATTACGCTCGGCCTGATTTCCTTCTTCACTGCGGCATCAGTTACCAAAGAAATCGTGGCCTCCTTCCATTACTCAGGTGCGGGTATGACAAGAACCCAACGAGCGGGTGCTCACAGAGATGGAAAGAGAGGATTCGAGGGAGAGGAGAGGGATGACAAGCAGGGCCCACAAAGCAAAGAGAGAACATAGAGAGAGATCAGAGGGAAGGGAGAAAACAGATGTGACAAACGTACCCCCCTTAGGATGAATGTCGTCCTCAAGATTCGGAATGATCTCCAAACAACTCTTTCCCATGTAGCTTCGTCTTCAGAATGGTGACTTCACTGTACCTTGCACATGTGAATCACTTCTCTTATAGTAATCCTCTCAGCTGTTTTGAGAATCTTGACTAAGTGCTCTGAGTATGTGAGATCTTCTCGAACATCCAATTCCTCCATAGGCAATTGTTCTTCGGGAACTCATAGGCATTTCTTCAACAGAGAGATATGAAAGACATCATGTACATCAGAGAGTTGAGGTGGTAACTCCTGTTGATATGCCACTTCTCCTCTTCTATCTGACATCTCGAATGGTCCAATATATCTAGGTGCTAATTTTCCCTTGACTTTGAACCTTCGAAGTCCTCTGATAGGTGAGGCTTTGAGAAACACGAGATCTCCAATTTCAAAAGTCAGTTCTCTGCATTTGTTGTTAGCGTAGCTCTTCTGCCTTGATTGAGCAGTTATTAGATTCTCCCGAATCATTTGGACTTGCTTTTTTGTGTTCTGCAATACTTCGGGCCCAAACACTTGACATTCTCCCGTTTCATTCCAATATAACGAAGTTATGCACTTTCTGCCATACTGGACTTCAAATGGAGACATCTTGAGACTGGCTTGATAGCTATTATTATAAGAAAATTCTGCATATGAAAGACTCTTATCCCAACTGTGTCTATATTTCAGAGCACATGCCCTCAACATATCCTCTAGAATCTGATTTGTCCTTTCCGTCTGTCCATCGGTTTGGAGGTGATATGTTGAGCTAATGTTTAACTTCATATCCATGGACTCATGAATTTTCTGAAGAATCACGAAAGTGAACTGAGTGCCTCGATCTGACACAATCTTCTTGGGTACGCCATGAAGACAAACAATCTGTGACATATACAGTTCTACAAGTTGTGCACTTGTATACGTTGTCTTGATTGGATGAAGTGAGCAACCTTTGTCAAATGATCTACTACAACCCATATTGAATCATAGCCAAACTGGGCAAGGGGTAACCCAACAATGAAATCCATACCAATCTCTTCCCATTTCCATTCGGGAACTTTCAAGGGTTGAAGTAATCTAGCAGGTCTCTGATGTTCTGCCTTTTCTCTCTGATAGGTGTCACATAGAGCTACATATCCTGCGACATCACGCTTCATGCCATTCCACCAATAGCGTGCTTTCAAATCTTGGTACATCTTGGTATTTCCTGAATAGATGGAGTAGGCTGACTCGTGGGCCTCCTTCAGAATTATATCCTTAAGCTCTTTTTGATCCGGTACGCAAATGCATTTTCCAAACCATATGATACCTTGATCATCTTTAGAAAATCAAGGGGCTTTGCCTTCCTTTATATTCTGCTTGAACTCTTTGATCTTCTCATCTTCCAGTTGTCCCTTACGGATATCTTCATTTAAGGTAGGCTCAAGTTCCATGGCTACAGGTCCTTTATCCGTGACAAATCCCAAGTTGAGTCGCTAGAACTCTTCATACATGGCTGGTTGAGATTCTTGTACCATGACAGCGTTGCAATACACCTTCCGACTTAAAGCATCTGCGACTAAGTTGGCTTTCCTAGGGTGGTAGTGGATCCCTACATCGTAGTCCTTAATCAATTCTAGCCATCTGCGCTGCCTTAGATTTAGGTCTACTTAGTTGAAGATATATTTGAGGCTCTTGTGATCCGTATAGATTTCACATCGATTGCCGACAAGATAATGCCTCCAAATCCTCAAAGCATGAACGACTGCGGCTAGCTCTAAATCATGAGTTGGATAAATATTCTCACGAGTCCTCAATTTCCCTGATGCATAAGCCACGACTTCTCCTTCTTGCATAAGAACACATCCAATATCTTGTCGAGAAGCATCACAATAGATATAAAAATTCTTACGAACATCCAGTAGAATGACCACTAGGGTTGTAGTTGATTTGTTCTTCAACTCTTCAAAACTGGCTTGACAAGCTTCGGACCATTGAAACTTCTTGTCCTTCTGTAACAACTCCGTGAGTGGCTTGGCTATCTTGAAAAAACTTCTATGAATTGGCAATAGTACCCTGCCAATCCAAGAAAACTCCAAATCTTTGACATAGACTGACGTGGCTTCCAATTCAAAACATCTCTAACTTAGGATCTACAGCTACTCCACCTTCTGAGATGATATGGCCAAGGAAAGAGACTTGCTTTAGAACTCACATTTACTGAACTTGGCATATAACTGGTTATCTCTAAGGTTCTGCAGCACGAGCCTTAGGTGTTCTTCATATTCCTGTTCATCCTTTGAGAATATGAGGATATCATCGATGAAAACTACCACGAACTTATCCAAGTACTCCATAAATACTTTGTTCATGAGATATATGAAGTAAGCTGGAGCAATTGTTAACCCAAAGAACATAACTGTGAACTCATAAAGACCATATCGGGTACTGAAAGCTATCTTGGGTATATCCGACTCTCAGATCTTCATTTGGTGATAACTTGAGCGAATATCGATCTTGGAGAAGACACATGATCCTTTTAACTGATCGAACAGATCTTTAATCCTAGGTAGCGGGTACTTGTTCTTGATGGTCACTTCATTGAGAGCTCTATAATCCACACAAATTCTTTGACTACCATCTTTCTTCTTGATGAGGAGAACTGGGGTTCCCTGTAACACCCTAATTTTCAATTTTTTGGAAATAGTAATAAAATATTCTTTTTCTTAGAATAGGGTGTTAGTATTTGTCTCAAATAGTCTTTGTCTCAAAACCCTATGAGGAAGAAATTATTTTCTAAACTAAGAAATTAACCAAGGTTATATTAAAGTTTGTTGCATTCATGCCGGAATAGCTCACGTGTTCGTAGTGACATGTACTATCTTTTAGTACCTTTTTCATAGATGTTAGCTATTATTTGGTGTACTTTTCTTAGTTAGTTTTGTTGTGTGTTTTTCCGATGTGTTTCGAGAGCAGACGAGGAGCAGTTCGAGAATCTCCAGGACCAAGTATTTGAAGAGTTTGAGTAGCAAGTTGGAAAAGGCAAGTGTCCTTGAACATTTTGATACCAGTTTTTTAAATGCGTTCTTTACTTCAAACATGCATGCTGTTAATTCTGAATCCTATGCACTTATAATATCCTGTTCCATATAATTCCTTGTCGCCTAGTTGTTAGCAATGGATATGATGGGTAGTTATGCTTAGCTTTGCACAAGGGGATGGAAGGGTTAATGGTTATACATGACTAATGAACTATGCAACTACGAGTTGGGAATACTAATGATGGTATAGCAACATGGAACCTTAGGCCTTGAGCAAAGTAGTGTTGTTGATGTTGATGGCTATGTTGTGGGTTTAGTGTTTGCTCAAGTAACCTAAGTAAGGATCAGTTCGTGGAGCGACAACCCAAGATAATACGTACCAACCACGAGATCTGGTATGGGATAGGCCTGGCCTATTAATTAGTAGATTCCAGTTTTGTGCGTGTCAAATGGAAGAGTGGTTGTGTGAGGACGGCAAAGGTCAGAACTATTTGGTTAGTGGTATGTGATAGGTAGTGGAAGGGAAGGATGAACACTTCCTGGAGACTACAAGGCACAAAAGGGGGCTTCTAGGTGGTGTGAATGCCACTTTGACGGTGGTGAAACCTAGCGGGCATGCACATACTGGATGAAACTTTGTAATAGCTTTGTAGTGACTTTCCGGGCAACACATCGCTGGCTTATGTAAGTGTTTCACGGATACGGCAACAAGGAAATTCACGACTTTTGGGGAAAGCTGGACAACCTCTGCAGAGTATAAAAACTGATATATCGGCCGTGCTCACGGATATGAGAGACTTGGATCCTCACATGATTAGTTGGATGTGTTTGGTTTGGTTTGGTTGGTTTGGGAGCTTGATGTGGGATTCAGGTGGTTTGGAAACATGTGGAAATGTTTCTAGGAGTTGTAAGTCTACAGATGATTCACCTAGTCAAGTAGGATGCTTTTATAATTCTTCGTTAGCATAGTTAGTTTTTATGCAAATTAAACTGTTACAGCTTGTTCCTTTGTTTAAGCTTGCATTGCATTTTATTTTTCCACGCTTGCGGAGTACGAGTTGTACTCATACTTGATGTTTCCTTCCAAATGTCCTCCAAGTGCTGCTTAGACATTGAAGGAGAACCAGACTTCTTCATTAATGAAGATGAAGATTGCTAGGCTGGCGTTTTCCCCGGTCAATTGCTTGTGGAAGTTGGAGCTTCGCAGTGTTTAGTTTGTGTGCTTTTGTTTAAGACTTTGAGGTCTTTCTATTTCTATTCAAGTTAAACGTTGTAATAATGACATTGCGTGTGATACACTGATGAAGTTGCTGCATGTATGAAACTTGATCCTGACACACATGTGGTTTACACCTGGTTTTGTCCCTTTCTAAAACCGGGTATGACACTCCCCATGGTGACGAACTAGGGTACACAAAACCCTTATCCTCTAACTCTTGGATTTGTTTCTTAAGTTCCGCTAATTCATTTGCTGGCATCCTATATGGCCGTTTAGATATCGGGGTTGTTCCTGGTACAAGCTCAATGATAAACTCAACATCTCGATCTAGTGGCATACCTAGCAAGTCATCAGGGAAGACATCCGGATATGGGTTGTTCCTGGTACAAACTCAATGATAAACTCTACATCTTGATCTGGTGGCATACCTAGCAAGTCATCAGGGAAGATGTCCGAATACTCACACACGACATCGATTGCTTCCATAGGAACACCCTTCAAATTACTGAGTGCACATTCTCTAGTTGATGGGATATTTGCTACAAACTCGATACTGGTACCTTCTCCATTGGTCAACTAAATTGCTCTTCGAGCATAGTCTATCATCCCATTAAACTTCGCTAGCCAATCCATTCCGAGAATAACGTCTATGTCGTTGTATTCCAAAACTATAAGGTTTGCTGGAAAGTCTACCCCCCTTATTTTCAGACATACCTTGGGGCATATATACTTTGCCCTCATTTCTCCTCCTGGAGAGCTAATAAGCATCGGTTGCTTCATGGATGTAATGGGTATATTATACTTCACAAATATTGTGTAGTAATGAAAGAATGCGATGCTCCAGAATCAAATAATACTGAGGTTGGGCTTGAGTTGACAAGAAACATACCAAGAACAACATCCTGAGCATCATGGGCTTCTTCAGAGGTGACGTGGTTGAATTTTCCATGCACACAATTCTGTTGTGCCCGATTGCCTTGGACTGGAGTTTGATTTCCATTACGTCCCTAGTTCTGAGCTCAACCTTGCTTGAAACCATTATTGTTGTTCTGCCCTTGGGTGGTAACTGGGCACTTCTTCAGACACTTGTTGGCAAAGTACCCTTCTTCACCACAATTGAAACATACGTTTCTGGTGATGGGAGCTTGGTTTCCATTCTTCTACTAAGGTGCTGGTGGTGGTGCCTCATGAGGGGCCTGGTAGCTCGAACGCGGGGCTTGCATCTGAGGCCCACTCTAGTTCTGTTGGCAGAAGATGGGTCCTTGCTGAGGCGGGTTGTAACTGGGACGAGAGTGACTGCTCGAACCCTAGTCTTGAGAAGACATCTTCCTCTTGTGCTCCATCTAGCGGCGTTTTGTGTTCCACCACCAATGCTTTGTTTACCATAGCTTGGAAATTGGCAAAGTTCTGAGGAAGCAATGCATACTGAATCCCATCATTGAGTCCCTCCAGGAAGTGCTCCTGCTTCTTTTCATCTGTATCCACATCTTTTGGGGCATACCTTGACATTTGCGTAAATTTGGCCACATATTCACTCACAGACATTGATCCTTGCTTTAGCTCATGGAATTCCTTCATCTTGATCTTCATAGCTCCAGCAAGTATATGATGAGTACAAAAGCTGTTTCTAAACTTTGCCCGTGTAATGGCTTGAGGATGTTCATGTGCATTAGTATAAGCATCCCACCAATCTACTGCTGGTCTAGAGAGTTGATGTGAGGCAAATAAGATATTTTCTCTGTCATTGCATTGAGCTATCCAAAGTTTCTTTTCTATAGCCTTTAACCAATCATCTGCATCCATTGGTTCCACGGCCTGAGAGAACATAGGTGGCTTGGTCCTCATGAATTCCCCCAACCTATTCTGTGGTGGAGGAGGAGCTTACATCTATAGAGGGCCTGTTGCATATTTGCCATAGTTTGAGCCATGCCCTACAGAATCTATGTTTGCATAATCAACATCTGCTCCACGTTGACCTGTGGAGGTGGGTTCGGCAACTACTGGTTGGTGTTGTTATTGTTGTTATTGCTGTTGTTGGCATTGGCGTTACCAGCGTTCCACCTGGCGTAGGTGTTCACCATCTGATGGAGATTAGAAAGAGAGGATGTAAACAAGAGTGACAAAGCTGAATAGGGATACAAGATATAATTGAAAGAGAAAGATTCAACTGAATTAAACTCAAAGTATGATAAAGGGGATATGGCTATGGACAAGGTGCCAAGGGTGACCCACATCTCGCATTGAGCACACACAACTAAGCAAACTTAACACTCAAACAATTCATCGCTTATCACAGCAAGCAAAACAATTCTATATAATTTATTAAAACTATCTCATGGTGGTACCCTAAGCACGAGATCTAGTGGTTGGTCCATCAACTGACTGGTTGGCATCCCCTGAAGACTCCGAGCTAGAAGGGTCACTATGGCACAGCCTCTTGTGTGAGGGCGAGTGAACAGACTGGTCCTCAAAGTCTGAAGAGCTGGATGTCCCATTAAGGCTCTTCTGCTACTCCCTGATCAGTGCTTCTACATCCATAAAGCGCTCACATATGTCCTGAAGTTCATCCAGAGCCTCACCCAAGTCCTCATGCAGTGTCGTAGCCAGCAGTACCTGCTCACGAACCACACCACTCTCCTCATGCGTGGTTGACGTCACCTTGATGTTTGTGCTTCCACACTCCCGATGAGAAAAAGAAGTTGTAGGAAGTCCCCCTCAAGGTGCTCCTATGGTGCTCATAGACACGAACCATTGCTTGCCTCACTGCGTCTCGGATCCCTGCTCTGAAGCTTGCCTGGACTGCAATTGCCTTGTGTATTCCTTCAATGTCATAGCTGTCGTTGCCTTCTAGGGAACCGTAGATGCACACCTGAACAATCCACTCCTCACTTCCTAGATGAGGCCAACAAAGGCTATGGTAGAGCGGCACCTTGGTGTACCCCAGACGCCGTAGCATCTCAACCAGCATCGTCGGTGCCTTTCCTGCATCCAATCCCTCAGAGTGGTACAGCTTCTTCTCATCATGCTGGGGAACAGTGGCCACATGACTGGGTCCACCAAAAGTGGTAGGCGCGAAGATGGCAGGGGCACGACGAGGAACAGAGCCACTGGTGACCTTACGGGCAGTCTGCCTGGTGCGGACCATCTACAAGTTGAAAACAGGAGAGTATCCATAAAATATTTTTTCTATTAAAATAAAACAACAGAAATAAAGCACAAGGATAAACAAAACTTTTACTAATATAGTTTTTATATATAAAAAATTGAATCCTTAATACGCGACCATTCTATCTAGGCTTGCGTCCTATGGTCGATATGGCTCTGATAACGCTTCTATCACACCTAGTTTTAAGACCAAACCGAATGCAAACTACATGTATGCCAGGATCAAGTTACATACATGTAGTGACGTCATAAGTGAGTAGCAGACACAATATCTTTTATTACAATGTTACTTTGTTACATCAATGACCCAAGGGTCTAAAAGAAGATTACAATGCAGTAGAAATAAACTCAGCACAACGCCCAACTCCATAGGCAATCGACCAAAAAGTCGCTCGCTTAGAATTCAGCTCTATCTTCTGGGAAGTCCTTGTAGTCTTTGCCTTCTGAGAAGCAATAAGATTATGTGGGAGAGAGTAAGAGTGAGTATATGGAATACTCAAGAAGTGTGAGAAAAAAGTATGACATGTGGCCCAAAAGTCAAGATAGGCTTAACTCAAGGTTTTGTTTGCACAAATATCATTTTAGTAAAAAAACAGTTCTAAAAGCAATCTATTCTATGTCAATCATTCTTTAAGACATGAGCCAAGGTTCCGACCACCTTGGTCCACAACCGAGGTTCCAACCACCTCTAAATAAAGCTAACTTGAATCACAGTTCCCACCATCGTGATCCACCAGATCTAACTCAAAACTAACCCACGAAACACCCGACTAATCATGTGAGGAGTCCATGCTGCCCATGACCGTGAGCACGGCTGATATATCAGTTTTCACTCTGCAGAGGTCATACACTTTACCCACAAGACATGTCCTCCTTCTTGCCCATGTCGATCAAACACTTACACACATCCGAGGTGTGCGGCCAGGATTCCACTACAAAGCCTTTCCAACACCTCTCTCAACACGTGTCAACCCACTGAGGTTTCACCTCCGTACATAAGTGGAGTACACCCTCCACCCCAGAAGCCCCCTCTTGCGCCTTACGGTTATAGGAAGTACACCCTTCCATTCCCTTACCACCAAATGACCTTCACAATGCTGAGAGGATAGTGAATTACTCAGCTAGGCCCATCCCATACCTGGCTTGTGGTTGTACTATTTTCACGGGTGGTCACTCCATGAACCGGTCTTTAATATGGTCTGGGCAAGACCGGCACCATCCAACATAGGGAGATAACCGATATCCAATAATGCCAACATTCTTACCTGGAACACATCTAGAGGCCAACCAACATGCCAGCATGCCCAGACCCTACTTTCCAAGTCTAAGCATTTTACCCAAGTTCAACATTATTAACCAAAACCCATTTTTCCTATGCTACCCATGAGTAAGAACAGCTAAGCATTTTCTACATAGAACATGACGACCACTACGACTACAAGGAAAATGGGGGAAAACTAGTAAACCCTAAGCATGGGATATCATATTTGACGAGCATGCAATTTGTCAAACAAAACTTTGTAAAATTGGGCGCAAGATGTTTCATGACACTTGTCTTCTTCGTTGAGTTGCTTGAAATCCCCGAAGTCTTGGTTCTAGATGTTCTTGAACGCATCCAGGACAAACTCCTCTACAAGCGAGTAAACAAGCACCGCTAACAACAAACACTAAACAAGGAAAACACACAAAACAAACACTAGAACAAGCTAGAGCACGATTTTAGCAAGATTTGGGTGCAAGAACCACCAAATCAAAGCAACGATGCAAAACGTACGACTAAACAAATTTTCTAATGGCAAAAAATGACGAAAACTATTTTTCTCCAACTAAACATAATTTTCAAAAGTCCTAAAACACTTGTTCAAAATTTTCTAGAGTTATTTTATAGCATAAAATTGATTACAACAATTTTATAGAATTTATTTACATTTTTCTAGAAACAAAAATAATTTGATATGCAACAAAATATATTAAAAGCATTTATTTTATCAAAGAAGACATTTTTAAAAATTATCAGAATTAATTTAGGTTTTCTAAGCCATTCCAAATTAAAAACATTTATTCTCACATTTATGCAATGATTTTTACACTAGAAGAACATTAAATAACATTTACATAAGTAAAAATAGAGCAAAAACATTTATATAAACTATTTTCTATTTTCTGGAATTTTTCTAAACATGAAAACCTATTTTCGGAATATTCAGATTAATGCGAATTACTTTCCTAAAGGAAACTCGGATATACTGCGCAACGCTGACGCGGCTCTGATCTGCTGATTGGACCGCCACGTAGGACAAAGACGCCTATGTGGTCACACATGTGGCACACTGACTAAGCCAAAGGCTATTTAAATGCGTGTCGATCTGAGAACGAACGACTGAGATCCAACTACCGCGAAGGGGTAAGTTACTTCTAATCTACACCGATCACACGAGATCTAACGGCAGAGGGGTAAGTTACTTCTAATCTACTGCGACGCTTGGGAGTTGACGGAGAATGGCGGAGCACGACCGGAAGGTGATTGCAAGCTCGTTTGATGGGTCATGGCACGTCGGGGAAGACTTGAGCGCCTCGGCGACGGTGGGCTTCAATAGCGGACATTCGGCGACGATGGAAGCTCGGTGCGGAGGTTGGAAGTCGACGGCGAAGGGTCATGGATGATGAGATGTGGATGAAGGGAATGGGCCCGCACTCGGACACCTTCAGGAGGCTTGGAACATCACGGTGACAGTGAGGTAGCTGGGCGGAGGTTCGTCAATGACGCTGGAGTTCATGGGTGGAGGAAACTCGACAAGACTTGGGGCTTTGGGTGCGGTGGAGTGCAAAGAAGCTCGTTCGAGGGGTGAATCTAGGTTTTATAGAGGGAGGAGGGTGAATCGACGAGGCTTGCAGGGTCCTAACTTGGCGGTGAGAAAATAGGGTGTGGTTTCCATCTTCCCCACGCAATTTCCTTCACGATTGCGCCCGGCTTGATTTCCTTCTTCACTGAGGCGTTAGTTACCAAAGAAATCATGGCCTCCTTCCATTACTCGGGTGTGGGGATGACAGGAACCCAACGGGCGGTTGCTCACAGATATGGAAAGAGAGGATTCGAGGGGGGGGTGAGAAGAGGGATGACAGGTGGGGCCCACAAAGCAAAGAGAGAACATAGAGAGAGATCAAAGGGAAGGGAGAAAACGGGCGTGACACACTACATGATCGAGCCTACATGTACTTCCCCTACATCGATACGACTGCAACCTTGTGATTGAATATTGCCTGTCCGTGCCTGTTCGAGCTTCACATACTTCTGATCAGTTCAGGTTCCACCTTGCGATCGCCTTGCTCGCGATCATCACGAAATCACAAACTAGCCACTAGTTGTACACCTGCTGATTGGTAAGAACACTTGTAAGAGCGTGGTAAGACGCTTGAGAGTGCGTGACTTTATTCCTCAACCACATCCTAGTAGATGATAGGAAAATATACAGTTGTGGGTTTTCTTGTTTGCTACTAACAATGGTAGGTTACACCACTCATGGTCATGAGACTAAGAAGTTGCATGAGAGCCACACCACCACTGTTGCATCTCCTCCCACATGTTGTAATATCCTTTCATCCCCTCCTTATGCTGGATTTGGTGCTGATGAGTACATTGATTGGGAAATTGCGATAGATAACATTTTTGCACAGTGTCGTATGTGTGAAAACCGGAAAATTAGGAATGTCGCTAGTGTCTTAAGTAATTGTGCATCAGTTTGGTGGAAGAATTTATGTGCATCTGATGAGGTTCCTCAAACATGGAAATACATGAAAATACTTATGAGAGAAAGATTTGTTCCTCACTCTCATACATCTATGTGTAAAGATGAAGTGCATCCTTTGGAGGAGAAACCCATAGTTGTACCTCCATCTATGCCTAACGTTTTGCAGGAAAATGCGAACAAAGAAGAGAAGGAAGAGCAAGGAGAAATAGGAGAAAGTGATGCCCCATGCATGCTCCAAGAATGTACAGATGATAATGCACAAATATCAAATGAGCAAAAGAACAATGGTAATGAAAAATGTGCTACACTCACACAAGGTGAGAATTATTTTGATGTGCTGAAATTGGCCACTGCTAATTCTACTGTAGAGCAACTATTAGTGGAACATATTGTTGATTTACCTTTGTCACAAAATGATTTCCTCGTTGTTCCTTGTGATAAAGAAGAGTTGTGTGATAATGCTTCACTTATATCTATACCACAACTAGTGAATGAACATGAACATGTTACTTTTATTTTTGAACCATATACTTGTGCTGAAAATAGACATGTTCTTCGAATTGCTAGTGAAAAAGGAGAGCTAAATTTATTGTCTTCTTTAAATACTTTGGGTTATATTGAATTTGATGTTTAGTGTGATCTCACTAGTTTCGAGGTGACAATTTTTGCCCATTCTAACTTGCCATGGTTAACTAGAAATACATTACATGTTATAGGCAAATATAATGATAAAGGAGAGTATATGGTGCATCGAGTATATATTTGTTTCAATTTGAAACCTCCTTTTATTGTGCAACAATGGGATCAACTAGAGGATGCAATAGAACTAATTATCTCGTGCCAAGTCCCCTAGTTTTGTTTTAAAGCAACATGATCAGTCGCAGAAAGCATTCAGGGTTATCGCCGTACACTAAAACTGCTCCATGTGTCTTGAAAAAGAAGATCAAATTGTCATCTTATAAACAACGGTTCAAACTGTGGATGGTTTGCTATAAAGAAGGGGAGGATGATGAGACCATGTTCATCATGGATACAACCACAGCTGTGCAATCCAAACAACCCATGCAGCAGGTATATTTTTGTGTGCATTATTTTTCAGGTTTCCATGATGACAAGCTTGTTTCAAGGATGAACAATAGCACACCAATACTCCCCCTACTTCATGGCGATCATGATATGGTGCTACATGGCTATGGCTATGACTATGACTAGTCCAATATGTATAACTAATTCCACTACATGGCCGGGCCTATCTCTACTTCCCCTATATCGATACGACTGCAACCAGTTCAGGACAGACTAATAGCACCACCTTCCGAAGGCCAAAATTGTTTCATACGGAGTCAGATGGAGGCGTATGAGTACTTGATGGAAATATTATTTCCTCACCTTTCCAATGGATCTAGTCACACATCCAAATTCGTCCAAGAAGGTCTTCAAAATTTCATGACAAATTGTTGTTGTTTCTGCTAGGTGTTGCATCACCTTTCATCGGGCCTTGGGTCTTGTAATTTCGTTTGGGACCTAGATCCAAGTTGGTTTGCACCTCCCACCACCAGGAGCACGCCCAAGGGGTGCCCTAGGACGTCCACCCCCTTGGCCGCCTCCTCCTCCATGGTCGCCGCACCCATTCTCTTATATAGTTTGCTGCCACCACTTTTAGTCTCGGGTTTTGCTTAGATTGCATCTACACACATTGCTTGTGAGATATTTGCTTCTGTACCAGACCAACTAGGCCGCTACTTTGGTTTGTGGAACCCCACTTTATTGTGTGCTTAATATTATTCGCAATTTCATATTGCATCTTCTACGTTCTTGCTTGTTTTTTCGATTCGCATACAGGGATCAACCTTATTGGCAAGGTCAGCCATGTTTCTGCTTGGTTGATAACCAACGGAGCCATGGTGTAGTGATTGCGAGGGTTGCATTTAGTTACGATCAGAAGCCTTGGATCGCCAACGTTGAGTCTCCACAAATCAACTTATCATTACCTGTCAGAAGATCGGGCCAAATTCTTTCATCAAACATCCTTGCACTTGGAGGGTGGTGAAGCAAGTCATGAGGAGGAGATTTTTTCTAGCCTACTATATAAGGACTTTGCACACTAAATTGTAGCAACTTCGTAAGGGATCTTTGTCAGTGGATGAGTACTACAAGGAGATGCAATTACTCATGATCCGTACGGATGTGCAGGAGTATGAGGAAGCAACCATGACATCTTTTTTGAGGGTCTGAATGAAGATGTGCAAGATAGAGTTAACATGATGCAGTACGGTAATTTACAAAAATCAATTTTCAGGTAGAATGCGCTAAAGAACGGGTGAAAGTGAAGCAAGATAAGAGTGGTCATATCTCATCTAGTGGGTGGTGGCGTTCCTCTACACATGAGGAGAATGTGGGATCAAGCTCCAAATCTGTTGCATCTACTAAGCTGAATGTTTAAGCTCCTAAAGAAGTTTTGCATGTAGCAAGTGCAGCAGGTCTAAGGCCTTCTCTATTGCTCATACCAGCAACATTGAGTGATTTACGTATAATGGAATAGGACATGTAACGCCTGACTGTCCAAATAAAATGATGGTGTTGCTTATGGAGAAAGGAGGATATGTCACAGCCAGTTCAAGTAGTGAATCTAAAGATAATAACGATTCAGAAGAGGACCATAAAACAAAGTTGGTGTTTTGTAATCCTGGATTAGGAGTGGTTAATCTGCTGATCTGCAAAGTTAAGCATGACAACACTACTATTATGGAGAAAGGGTAGCGTCATAATGTGTTCAAAATAGGCTCCAAGATTAAGGGCAAAATCTGCAAGCTGATAATTGATGGAGGAGGTTTCAACAATGTCATGAGCAAGGATTTGGTGCAATCTTTGGGACTATCAACATGGAAGCATTCAGCACATTACTATATGCAATGGTTAAACAATGTCGGTAAGCAAAAAAATACCCATCATGTTAAAGTACCTTTTTTTGTGGGTAGTTGTACGGAACCATACAAAGAGTATTCTAATTAATTATTAAGTTGATCATTTATTAATCACGACTTCAACGATTAACCAAAATACTAACCCGGTAGTCCCAACACGTGTTTTGTGCCCAAGATCGGAACACATGCCTTTCCAACATAAGCAATCACAACCAAGCTTAATAAAGAGCGAGTAATTAAAATATATTACAAGTTCTTAAGCAATTACATGTTTAACAATTTACAGCAAAAGAGATCTAGAAGGATACTAAAACTGATGAACTCCTAGTCAAAAGAGAAACTATGCAGCGTAAACAAAAGATATAGAACACAAAAGGTGGGTGAAGCCATATGCCCTTAGGCTTCACCCCAAAAGCGCGACCACCGAGTACTTGCCTACTCATGCCCGCCACCACCCTCGGCAAATGTGAAGTAGCCAAACACTGCCTCTTCCTCACCTACAAAATCGGTAGAGCAGCTGAGTATAAAGGTACTCGCAAGACTTAATCCATATAGGGTACATATAAATAATCCGACTCCAAGGATCATGCACTGAGCCATTAGCAAGAAAAAGGCCGCAAGGTTAAGTACGTTAATATGCTTAAGCAACCTAAACACATATGTGTGAGCACCTATGCTTAACCAACATACACTGTAACCAACAACTAGCACATAAATGTAAATGGAAACATAGTAATACACCAATAGCCAACATCAACATATCCCAACAGACCATCCATACCCTCATCCCATACTCATAACTCTATGACCGATGTGGATGGACAGAAGCATGCTCATGACCGAGAGCGTGGTAATTCAAATTATTTTTACATCCTGCAGGGGGTACTTCTTTACCCACACGACATGAGGAGCATTTGGCTTGTGCAACCCACTAAAGTTCACATAAGGGGTACTCGTGATAACCTTCCCAATAAGTCCCAACCATTTGATAGAAGCATCGCTCGGCGCGGAGGTATCTAGAGCTGCTCCCGGAGCAAACTAGATACCTCTACAATCCCGCCCACTCACACCGCTGACGTTCATGCCCAAATGATCACTGCTATAGAGGTATTTGGCTTACCTTACCATTAGATCAACATATGGTGAGTATAGTAAGTGCTAAAGTCAACAGCACCGACGAACGGTGCTTAACCGATGCAAAGCGGTCTATGGTGTCCGGGCTCCTCTCTTGAACTACGCCAAGGAACCCCTTCTGGGCAGAAGACACCCCTAACACCGCCCACATCTCGTCTCATCCTCAAAACTAACCCAACCATCATCATCACTCCATCATTTATATCATTGTACATGTAATGGAAGCCTATGCTCGTGAACAATGAAAAATTTCATCACTCGACTTCTACCGTGGACCTATGCAATGCTAAGCATCTCGTATCACAATTAAATTAGACATCATTATATTTATACCCATGCTACAAGGATATGGATCGTTAAATAACCAAGGTAGGAGAAAATGCATCATAATATGGGCTACCCGATTTCCTGACATTGAGATGCTTGCCTTGCTTTTCTGGCGGTTGCCCGATACTCCCTGCACAACACTCACAGAACTCCAGGAGGTTGGCGTCACCTTCAACCATGGTCGAATCACATTCCGATTCTTCGCTCACTAAAGAAGAATGCATGCAACGATGAGCATGAATAAAGTGCAACAATGCATGCTACAATATATACATGATGAAATAGCATAAAATATGCTATATAATGCATGAAAACATTTTTCCTAGCTATAACAAAGTCATAAGGAGACTAGAAAAATTGGTTTCACCCATTTTGTACTTGTAAAGAATTAATAGTGAATTAATGAAACCTTAACCTAATTAATTTATCTTGGAAAGTTAATTAATTATTTCATGTCTGGGGATATTTTTAATAGGTATATGAGGTTATTATGAAACCAACAAAATTGGTTTCATAATTTTTTGAGCTAAAGAGAATTTATTATGAATTTTACAAATTATTAGCAAAGGTAGATAAAAAGGAAAAACCCCTGATGAACAGTAAAATCCGGATTATCCGGGTTGGACCGGACACTCCGGTTTCGGACCCTCCGAGTGAGGGTTCTCTGGTTTTTTTTTTTTGGCTAGGTTCACCCGGAATCTCTAGGTTGTGACCCGGATACTCCGGGTGAGGTTAGAAAATATGGATTTTTGCCTGGGATCTCTTTGGCGACGGTTCCGTCGACTTTTGGGCTGGGGATTTTGGACCTAGAGCATCATATTGACCTCCTCTACCACGTAGATAACAAGCACACACCAAAAATGACCGAAACTCGATTATTGCTTCTAATGGTGGTGGAAGCCATTGTTGAGCTGGGTGAGATCAAATCCGGTCGATCTAGCCATGGGAAAGGAATGGGAGGGGGTCTAGGGTGCTCACCACGTCCTAGCAAACCTGTGGTCTAGTCGTGGGCATTGGGAAAGAACCGGAGCTCAAGATGGCCGTCGGGGAGGCGGTTGGCCAGCTCGTGGGGGAAGAAGACGTGGCCGATGGCTTGGGCTCGACGGGGAGATGACCTCTGGTGCGGGAGCTCGCAGGGATCTCCTCCCTAGCCTCCCTTGCTTCTCCTCCTCTCCTCCTTTCTCTTGTTCGGTTGGGGAAGAAATGAGGGAGAGTGAGAGAGAGTGAGCTGAGGGGTGAGGGAGAGGGGTTGCACGGGTAGGTGAGAAAGGGAGCAGGTGAGGGCGTGAGAGAGGGAGGGTAGGTGTGGGGCTGGCTGGTGGGTCCCACATGTTATGAAAACTAGTCCGTTTAAACTATGAATTCCATTTTTTCTCTCCTGAAAACCTTTCTCTCTTTTTATTAATCCAAAACGAGTTACTCTAGTGCTCCACAATAAAATTGCCCAAAGATAAACACGATGTTTATGATGCATTGCTATGCTTAAATACGTTATTACGGGTTTCGGGCCGTGACAAACCCCCCTCCCCCCTCTTTAAAAGAATCTCGTCTCAAAATTTGGTACGAGTCGAGGAATAGTGCGAAGAGTTTAGGAACCATGCTGTGAGAAGATACCATTCTTGTGAGAAATGGAATCTAATGCAATATTCATAGGTCGGTGAAAAACTCAGGATAATCGGCACGAAACCGATCTTCTCGTTCCCATGCCACTTCATCTTCAGAGTGATTACTCCATTGAACCTTGAGAAATTTAGTTGAGCGACGTCGAGTCTTACGTTCCGCTTCATCCAAAATTCGGATGGGTCCTTGCAATATGTCAGATCAGGTTGCAAGTCCTTATATGCCATTTCAGTGACCTCGGTGGGGACTCAAAGGCACTTCTTCAATTTTGAGATGTGGAACACATTATTTACAGAGGAGAGGGATGGAGGTAAGTCCAATTGGTAGGCCACCTCTTCATGCCAAGCAATGATCTGGAAAGGTCCCACATATCGAGGTGCTATCTTTCCCCTGACTTGAAAGCATCGGACCCCTTTAAGAGGTGAAACTTTGAGATACACGAAATCCCCAATAGAAAACTCGAGTTCTCTTTGACGACGATCCGCATAGCTCTTCTGTCGCGATTGAGCCATGAGAAAACACTTTCGAATAGTCAGAACATGCTCTTCTGCCTCTTTGACCAAATCCGTGCCAGAAAAGCCCTTTCGACGGATTTCGACCAATTCAACGGTGTTCTGCATCTTCGGACATAGAGAGATTCAAACAGTGACATTTCAATGCTCGACTGATAACTGTTGTTATAGGAGAACTCGATGAATGGCAAGCAAATTTCCCACTTCTTTCCATATGTGAGAACACAAGCTCAGAGCATGTCTTCCAAGATTTGATTCACCCTCTCAGATTGACCATCGGTCTAAGGATGATATGCTTTTATGGAAGAGCTTAGTCCCCATAGCCTCACGAAGGCTCTTCCAGAAATGAGAAGTGAACTGAGTGCCTCGATTGGAGATGATCTTCTTCAGGGTCCCATAAAGGCAAACAATTCTGGTGAGGTACAACTCTGCATAGTCCTTAGCACAGTATCAAGTCTTCACAGGGAGGAAATGCGCTGACTTTGTGAGTCGGTCAACGATGACCCGGATCGTGTCATACCCCTAAGATGTCCTAGGCAACCCGATAATCAAATCCATGTCGACCTCCTCCTATTTCCAGGATGGGATGGGCAAAGGTTGGAGCGTACCGATCAGTTTAAGGTGCTTGGCCTTCACTCTTCAACAAATATCACACTCAGCATCATATCGAGCGATTTCTCGCTTCATGTGAGTCAACCAAAATCTGGGCTTGAGGTCTTGGTACATCTTGGTACTCCCCTAGTGAACAGATAACAATGAATCATGAACCTCATCCAGAATTTTCTTTCTCAATGCCTCAACTTACAGAACCACTAACCATGTCCCAAACCACAGTACACCTTGATCATCCTTAGCAAAATAGATAGCCTTGCCTTCCTTCATTTTTCCTCAGATTCGGGCCATGCCCTTCTCATCCTTTTGAGCTGCTTTGATTTCATCCAGGAGGGTGTATTTGATCTTCAAGTTTGCAAGAAATCCCTTCGGAACCATCTCGAGTCCAAGCCATCGGAAATCATCACAAAGTGTGGCATTCCCGGGCTTGACCATAATGCAATTGCATCGAGCCTTTCGACTCAGTGCATTAGCAACCATATTTGCCTTGCCAGGATAATAATGCACTTCCAGTTCATAACCTTTGATCAGCTCAAGCCATCTTCTCTATCTCATGTTCAGATTGGCTTGAGTGAAAATGTACTTAAGACTTCTGTGATCTGTATAAATATGGCACAAATTTCCTAGCAGATAGTGGCATCAGATCTTCAGAGCGTGCACAACTGTCGTAAGCTCTAAGTCATGAGTTGGATGGTTCTCTTCATGGCGCTTCCACTGACATGAGGCGTAAGCCACAACTCTGCCCTCTTACATAAGGACACATCCGAGGCCGATACGGGAAGCATCGCAATAGACGTCGAAACCCTTGTCCACTTCAGGCTGAGCAAGAATCGTGAGCAGTTTCTTCAAAGTCTAAAAAGTTGACTCGCATTCACTCAAGCACTCAAAGACACTTCCTTGATTCAATAGCTCAGTCATTGGCTTGGCAATCTTTGATAAATTCTTGATGAATTGGCGGTTATAGCCTGCAAGTCCGAGAAACTCCGGATATCAGTGACATTCTTTGGTTGCACCCAATTTAGCACATTGTGTACCTTGCTCGGGTCAACGGTGACACCATTTTTAGACAATAAATGTCCTAGAAAAGTGACTTCCTTGAGTAAAAACTCATATTTGTTGAACTTGCCATAGAGTTGGTGATATCGAAGGCGGCCGAGAACAACATGGAGGTGTTTTGCAAGCTCTTCCTCAGTCTTGGAGTATATAAGAATGTCGCCGATGAAAACCACGACAAACTTGTCAAGTTCCTCCATGAACACGGTGTTCATCAAATACATGAAAAATGTTAGTGCATTTGTCGGTGTATCAGGAACCGGGGGTCCCTGAGTCCTGAGACCAGGCCAGCCGTCCACCACGTGTCACCATCCCACGAGGTCCCCCCTGCAGGATGAGGAAAATCTAAGTTCCGGGAGAAGGTGCTCGGGGCCACAGCCTCTGGTCCCCGAGCACCCCCAGTTCCCCGATGACCCGCAGAGTCCAAGTACCAGGAAGAAAGTGCTCAGGGAGGTGCCCGCTCGCCCCCGAGTACCCTAGTCCCCCGATGGGCAGAAGAGCTAAGTGCTCGGGAGAGAGTGCTCGGGGCTGCACGTGGTGGCCCCTGAGCGCTCGGTTCCCCGAAGGTTCTACAAAAGTGTTCGGGAGAGAGTGCTCGGGGCTGCACGTGGCAGCCCCCGAGCACTCGGTTCCCCGAAGGTGCGTGCAAAGGCGCTCGGGAGAGGGTACTCGGGGTTGCACGTAGCAGCCCCCGATTACTCGGTTCCCCGAAGGTTCGCGCGAGGGCACCCGAAGCCCCGACGACCCAGAGGGGCCCACCGACGAGGCGTCAACCAGTTAGAGGTCCAGGGCCGCATTTAATGGGCATGCGCGGCCTGACATCCTGACATCCCCAACTGCTCCCGCCGCAGTGTCAGTCCCTGCCATGCTTTGGCAGGGGGGCGTGGGTCCATTAATTGCACGGGTCCCGTCCCGTATCATCCGGGGTATCTCGGGATAACGTTGCCAGGATCAAAGCGTTCCACCTGCCACCCTGCCCTGGCAGAGGAACAAGACAGGGTGGGCGTGCCGGGTGCCTCTGTGGCTGCCCAGTGGGCCCTCTCAATGGCGCCAGAGTGTCCACAGTGACGGGTGGTCGGACGCGCGCCGCGTTTTTCCACCGCCCCTGTCACTTCGCCCAGAGGAAATGATGACGCCTTTCCCAGTCGTGGCATCTTGGAACATGTGCCCCTTCTTTCCCGTTTGGGGTATGTCATGGCCGGCGAGTGCATAAAAGGATGGAGATACAGAAAGAAGAAGAGAGATCAGAAGACATCGAAAGAGACCGGATTGACTCGAGGCAATCGACCGTGCCACACTTAGACGAAGAACACCGCAAGCAAGCTTGAGCAGAGCTAGAACAAGGGAGCCTCAAGCTCTCAGTTAGACAATACATTCTTGTAACCAGACATATCCCTGAGGGATCCCCTTCGGGGAAGGATATTGCATCCACACAGGAGTAGGGTATTACGCCCCCGTGCGGACCGAACCTGTCTAAACTCCGGTGCATTTATTTCTCTTTGCACTAGGTCGACCATCCCCCACCACCGGCCGTTACATTTATTTCCAGTTCCATTTATTCCTCCGACGAACTCATTCAGGATCATCCCCCCGGCCAAATCTCTAAAAAGGGATCTTTCGGGATCCCTGCGATAGGAGTTCACCCTCTGACAGCTGGCGCGCCAAGTAGGGGGGAACATCCCTCAATCTGTTCGTTTGTTTTCTTCCACAGTAAAAGATGGCCGGTGGGCACCGTCTCCAGCATTCCGGCTCCACTTCCAGTGACGGAGTGCTGCCCGACGTCCAGGAGGCCCCAGTCGCTGCTGCGTTCCAGCAGCAGCCACTATTTGCGCGCGCGGTTGTTCCCTCCCAAGGGGACCAAGGCGCTGGGCCCAGTAGGGCCGCCGCCGCCGTTGTGCCCTCCGACCCCCAGCAGGTGGTCGAAACACCGGCCGCCAGGTCTGCCTCTGGACAGCGCCGGGTGCCACTTCGGCGTAGACTCGCCTTTAGCGAGGCCAGCCCAGGAAGCGCGCTGCTTGCGGCGCATGCTCTCCTTAGGCACCCGCCAGTCCAGGCAACGCCGAATACTCCGGAAGGCCGGTGGATCCAAGATGTCGTTGCCCTGGTCGGTGCTGCTTGCCGCCAGGTGCTGGCCGGGAGTTCTCGCACCACCACCCAGCGTGGCGCTGCCAGAACTGGCTCATCAGCGGGCAACGTCCGCACGGGCCGGGGGGCCTCCAGGCGGAGCGCCGCCCCCCTGGCCGTGTCCGAAGCTCAGGACCTCCGCTTGCGTCTCAACGAGCGGAGGGGCCATGAGGATGCCCGCGTCACTCTCGAGCGCCAGCGGGAAACCCGGCAGGAGGCCGAGGCAGAGGATCAGGCTTCCTCTTTCCCGGCCCACGATCGCCGGGAGTCCCCGGTTCGCCGGCATTCACCACCAAGGACTCCTGCCCGCGCCGCGGGGTAAGGCACCGGCTGCCGTGCCTTTACCACCGAGCTCCGTCGGGTCAAATGGCCCTCCAAGTTCCGCCCCGAGCTGCCGGAGAAGTACGACGGGTCCATCGACCCCGTCGAGTTCCTCCAGATCTACACTACGGCCGTTCAAGCGGCCGGAGGCAGCGAAAAGGTGATGGCAAATTATTTTCATGTTGCCTTGAGGGGCTCTGCCCGTTCTTGGCTCATGAACTTACCCCCGGGATGCGATCAAATTGTAGATGCAACTGCGGGATGCGATCTTTTATGCTTTTTAGATGCAAACTCTGGGTATCACCAGATCCGCATGGCCGTAGGGGATGAGAAAAAAACTGCTTTTACCACTCTGGTGGGGACTTACTGTTATATGTCAATGCCTTTTGGTTTGCGCAACGCTGGATCCTCTTTCCAGCGCGCCATTCGCATTACCCTTGATTCACAGGTTGGCCGCAACGTCGAGGCTTACATCGACGATCTCGTGGTCAAAACCCAAGACCGCGCCACCCTGCTCGAGGACCTTGCCGAGACTTTCGACAGTCTCCGCACCACCCGCCTCAAGCTCAACCCCGAGAAGTGCGTCTTTGGGGTACCGGCAGGCAAGCTCCTCGGTTTCTTGGTTTCCGGCCGAGGAATCAAGGCCAATCCAGAGAAGATCCGGGCCATCGAGCAGATGCGACCCCCGGCTCGACTCAAAGAGGTCCAGCGTCTCGCCGGCTGCATGGCGGCCCTCGGGCGCTTCATCTCCAAGCTCGGGGAGCGAGGGCTCCCCCTCTTCAAACTTCTGAAGAAGACCGGTCGTTTCGACTGGACGCCGGAGGCCGAGCAGGCCTTCCGCGATCTGAAGAAATACCTCACCTCGCCACCCGTGCTGGTGGCTCCCTCTGAAGGTGAGCCCCTACTGCTCTACGTTTCGGCCACTCCTCAGGTCATGAGCATGGTGCTGGTGGTGGAGCGTGATGAGTGCGTGGGGCCAGGTGCTGGGTCCCAGCTCCCAGTGGCCCCCGAGCACTCACCCGTCCTCGCGGCTCCCCCTGAGCAAGGGGTCGAGCCCGAGCACTCTGCTCCTCCCGACCAGGGAGTCAAGCCCGAGCACCCGGCCAGCCCCGACCATGCCGCCGAGCTGGGGGGCTGCAGCAGCCCCCCGGGTAAGGCAGCCGTCCGGGCCCGCCGGGTGCAGCGACCGGTGTACTTTGTCAGTGAAGTCCTCCGGGAGGCCAAAACAAGGTATCCCCAGGCTCAGAAGCTGCTCTACGCCATGTCATCGCTTCCTGAAAGCTGCGCCACTACTTCTAGCGCACAAGGTCTCGGTGGTGACCACGTATCCACTGCGACCCATTCTCCGGAACCGGGAAGGCACCGGGCGTGTTGTCAAGTGGGCAGTGGAGCTGGCGGAATTCGACCTGCACTTTGTCAGTCACCAGGCGATCAAAAGCCAGGTGCTCTCCGACTTCGTGGCAGAGTGGACACCCGTCCCCGAGATAGTCCCAGAAGAGATCTCTGCCTATCCCGGGCACGACGCGCCCGGGTACTGGGTCATGCACTTCGACGGCTCCCTCTCGCTAAAAGGCGCAGGGGCCGGAGTGGTTCTCACCTCCCCAACGGGTGAAGAGCTCCGGTACGTCGTGCAGTTGCAGTTCCGCGCGTCTAACAACATGGCGGAATATGAAGGTCTCATCGCCGGCCTCCGGGCTGCGGTGGGGCTCGGGATTCGTCGCCTCCTGGTCAAAGGGGACTCCCAACTGGTGGTCAACTAGGTATCCAAGGAGTACCAGTGCACAGATCCTCAAATGGCGGCGTACATGGCAGCGGTCAGGAAGCTGGAGAGGCGTTTTGATGGCCTGGAGTTGCGGCACATCCCTCGCCACGACAACACTCTGGCCAACGAGCTCTCCCGCCTGGCCTCCTCCCGTGCGCGCGTCCCTGCCAGAGTCTTTGAAGAAAGACTCGCACGGCCTTCCGTTCTGCCTGCCGAACAGGACGAAGGGGAAACCTCGAACTCAATTCAGGGGACCCCAGCGGTGCCCTCAGTGGGAAGCCCCGTCAGGGTGCCGCCGTCCGGCGAATGCGCTGCACTCACTGAATGTTCTCAAGATGCCTCGTGGATGTCTGACATCCGAGGGTACTTGAAGGAAAAGTTCCTTCCCGGGGATGAGGCGTCTGCCGAAAGAGTTGCTCGGCAGTCCAGACGCTATGCCATAGTAGATGGGGATCTCTACCGGCGTAGCGCAGGAGGTGTCCTCCTCAAATGCATCTCCCAGGCAGAAGGCGGCGATCTTCTTGCTGAGATCCACGAGGGCGAGTGCGGTGGCCATTCATCATTCCGCACGCTGGTCGGGAAGGCCTTCCGGCAAGGTTTCTACTGGCCTACAGCTCTCCAGGATGCTTCCGAGCTGGTTCGGCGCTGCAGGGCGTGCCAGTTCCACGCAAAGCAGATTCACCAGCCAGCTCAGGCTCTTCACAGCATCCCCCTGTCATGGCCTTTCGCGGTCTAGGGGTTGGACATTCTGGGTCCATTCCCCCGAGCAATCGGGGGCTATGCGTACCTATACGTCGACATCGACAAGTTCACCAAGTGGCTGGAGGCGGTCCCAGTCCTCAAGGTGACCAAAAACACGGCGCTCCAGTTTTTTCGCGGCATCACCAGTCGCTTTGGCGTCCCGAACCGGATCATTACCGACAACGGCACCCAGTTCACGAGTGCCCTGTTCTGGGACTACTGCGAAGACCTCGGCATCAAGCTCTGCTTCACCTCTGTCACTCATCCTCGGAGTAACAGGCAAGTCGAGCGCGCCAACGCGGAGATACTGAAGGGCCTCAAAACCCGGACCTATAACGTGCTCACCAAGCACGAGAAGAGATGGGTGGACAAGCTGCCCGCCGTGCTATGGGCTAATCGGACCACGCCAAGCCGTGCCACCGGGGAGACTCCATTCTTCCTCGTCAACGGCGCTGAGGCGGTCCTTCCCTCCGAGCTCACTTTTGGCTCCCCTCGGGTGCATGCATATTCTGAGGGTGAGCAGGAGAAGCAAAGGCGCGACGATGTTGACTACCTGAAAGAGCACCGGTGGCGTGCCGCCGTCCAGGCGGCTCGGTACCAGTAGAATCTGCGGCGATACCATCTGCGCCATGTCCGGGCCCGGTCTCTCGAGGTGGGGGACCTAGTTCTCCGACGCGTCCAGTCGCGCAAAGGAAAGAATAAGCTGTCCCCCATGTCGGAAGGTCCCTTCACCGTGATCGGGGTCCCGCGAGAAGGTTCTTTCAGGTTGGCGGCAGAGGATGGGCAACCGCTCCCGAACCCGTGGAACATCGAGCACCTGCGCAGGTTCTATCCGTAGCTGGCCGTACTCGTGCCTCAGGTCAACCAGGCCGGGGGCTTCCCCCCGCCCAAGTTGACCACCCATTGGGTAAGTCACCCAAACTATAAAATTTGTAAATCCAATATCTCAATATTCAGTCGTATGTCAATTTCTTTTTCCTGGATTCCGTATGTTTAACCTGTCTGGTGAGATGCTCGATTGTGCGGGAAAAAGTTCGCTCCCTCATTTTCCCCGTTGATAAAAGAATCCCAATCGGTATGCATGTGGGCAGTTGCCGCGGACTTACGTCTGGCATGGTAGGCTGTGGTGTTCGGTGTTGTGGCAGGCTCCCGGGTACTACCGAGTTCCGGGGCGCTCTCGGTAATCTTATCGCTCGAGCTGCTCGAGTAGTCTGGAGCCCAGGCCCCCGGGACGGGCTGTCGGTGCTCGGTCTGGTCTGTCATACCCAGGCGCCACCGAACCATAGGACCTCTGGGTTATGCCTCTGTCTGCTCTCGTCCGCTGGTTTGGGTATTCGAGAGGTCTCGGGTCGAAAACGAGAGCAGTCTATAACAAGTACCGCATTGACAGAGCGCACCAAGCAAAGAAATTCCCCACTCTCTCTTAAGTCATAGACCGATAATCAAGAGCAGCTCGACCACGAGGGCCTCGATGCCCAGGTCGCTGACCGGCCCCAAGGGTCCTCGGGTGGTCCTACCGCTTAGGCATAAGTGGTCGAGATCACCCGACCCTGGGATCCTCATGTGCCCCTTGACGCTCGGGCACTCCGGCTGAAGGAACCAAGTCCCCGGGCACCCCGAGCTCGAAAGCACATGCTCCTCCTGGATCGGTTGGCCGAAAGGCCGACAGCTGTCCGGTGAGTGGTTAAATTCAAACAAATTTGCGTTCAATAATGTTATGTTCCCGAATCGTCCTCGGGGGCCCTCGCATTTTAATCTGCTCCGCGAAATGATCTCCTCGCGCACAAAACCCGACCGTGCGTCTACTTTTTCCTGGAACGACAGAGCGGTTCGTAGAAAGGTGTACCGCGCGTACGGTAATATCCGTCCGAAGCCCTTCGTGGTGGTTGTGGTGTTCGGCCCGCTTTTAAGGACCCCGAGCACTACCGGGTCCCTGGGTGTCCTGGGTAATCCTATCACTCGAGCCACTCGAGTAGTCCGGAGCCTAGGCCTCAGGGGCGGGCTGTCAGTGCTCGGTTCGGTCCATCTTAAGCCCGGGCACCACCGAACCACAGGGACTCTTGGTCAGATTTTCGCTCTTGCGCGTCTCCGGTCTACTGACTGAGTGGTCGCGAGGTGAAAAAGTATTCACCGGTCATGGCGTGTTCCGTGCTGGATCGATCCATCTCCCGAGCAAGAAAGTTCGTGTCTTTGTCTTTTGACTTAGACGATGCGGACTCGCGAGGGCTCGGGGGCTAAACGCGCCAAGAACGACGATCGGGACGACTTCGTTCTCGGGGATGGAAAGGTCGGGAACTGTCCGACTGAGTACTCCCCGGGGCTTCAAGGCAAAACATCGGAAGGAACACTAAGTACTCAAGAACACTGGAGTTGCGAGCCCAAAGAAAAGCTGCCATTATATTCACAAGGAAAATACAAGCATTTCTGAGGGATCACTCCCATATTTACATCCGTCCAGGACAACAACAACAGAAAAAGAAACTACTACAAAAAGCCTAGTCGGCGGCAGCGGCGATGTCCGAGTCATCTGGGTCATCCCCGGGGGCTGGCGGCGGCGGCACTTCCCGCCTAAAGCTGGCCGCCACTTCGGCAGCGGTACTCCGAACCGCTTCCCGGGCGGCCTCTCCCTCGACTTCAACCACTCCTTCCCGCGCCGGCTCCAGCGGGAAGTTCGGGTCTCTGTTTCGGTAGTAGGCCAGGAGGTGCTCGGCCACCGCGTGGGCCAAGCCGCATCCTTCCCGGGCGGCGAGTTCCTGGACAGCCCAGGGCAGCGCCTCGAGGCACTCACAGACCTGCTGAAGCCCTAGGACTTGTCGTGCGGGGCTGTCATTCTTCTTGTCCTCGACTAGTCGCCCGAGACCGGCCTTCTCCACGGCCCGCCGCATCCGCCGGAGTATGTCCTCCAACATTTGCTGCAGGTTGACCCGCGAGACGAAGGCAGTCTCGAGCTTCTCCTTCGCAGCCCGCAGCTGCGCCTCGAGTCCCTGGCCCCCGGCCAGGCCAGAAGAACCGCCGTCGGTTGCGGAGCCGGTGGCTTGCTTTGTCTGCGCCACCAGTTCGGACAAGGCGCGCTCACGGGCGGTTAGCTCCGCCTCGTGTTTCGCGTTCTCCTCCTCCCTGGTGGTGGCAGCCGCTACCACCGCGGCAGCCTCCCCCTCTCGGCGGGTTAGCTCCCCCTCCCGACGGGCCAGCACGTCCTCTTGGTGGGCCAGCGAGTCCTCCCGGGCACCCAGATCCGCCGTCGTGATCTCATTGTCCACCTCCCGAAGGGAGATGTCCTCCTCCCATCGGCGGATATCTTCTCTGATCTTCCGGAGGTCGTCTTCCCAACGTTGGAGGTCAGCGCGCGTCTGTTCGGCCTCGCCCTCCTGGCGGGTCAGCTCAGCTCGGAGCTCCTCCGCTGCCTACTCGCGGACTGCGACCGCTGCCTCCCTCTCCTGCGCCTGCCCTGCCCTGGCAAAGGCCTTGGCAGCCTGCTGCTGCGACGCCTCAACCAGGAGGGCGGCGTCTTCTCGCTCCCGCACGGCTTCGGCGTGGGCGACCTTCAAAATCTCCCGTTCCCGCGTGACCTCCGCGCGGGTATCTTCCAGGAGTTTCTGCTCCCGCACGGCCGCCGCGTGGGCCTCTTCCTGGGCACTCGCAAGCTGCGCCCTCTCTAGGATCAGCCGGACGCGCTCTGCTTCGAGCTGCCCCTCCTTCGCGTCCACCGCCGTGCCCAGCCGCCCGACCGCCACCTGGACGCCCTCGATCGCGGCCAGGAGGGGGTCGGCAGGCCGGCCGGGCACCGGTGGAACGCCGGCCTCCCCGCGGTTCACCTCCGGGGGGTCCGAGGTCCCCATGGGACGCCACACAACCATCCGCCCCGGGCTCTGCCTGCCCGGGGTAGGTTCCACCGGTGCCAAAGACTCGGGCGGCGGCCGTATTCCCGCCTCGGTCCCCGCATCCGCCAGCCCCGGCAAGGCCGCTGTCTCCGCCACCATCCGCCCCGGGCTCTGCATGCCCGGGGTAGGTTCCACCGGCGCCGAGGGCTCGGGCGACTGCTCCGTCCTCCCCTCGGCCGCCGCTTCCGCCGTCATCCCCTTGGCCGCCGCGTCCGCTGGCGCCCCCAACGTCGCTACGTCCGACTGCCTCCCCCTGGCCGGCGGGCTTGGCTCTGGCCCCGGCGCTCGAGCTCCTTCAGTTGCGGTGGCGCCTGCGGGCGGCCTGCGGGAGATAGGCGAAGATTAAAATCAAAGCTCAGTTCGGGCAAAGACCGCCCAAGAAAGAGCGAAGAATGAAACTTACCCGGTCGTCGTCCCCCGGTACTGCCATTTGGCCGCCGGGAGCCTGAAGTCCGGATCCGGCGGCGCCGGCCCGGAATCCTCCCGTCTCCTCTTCCGCTGGGGGCTCGGCGGGGCCGCTGCGCGGCTCTCAGGCACCGGGCCAGGCCCCATCCGCACAAGTCGCGATTCCAGGACCGGGAACGCCGCCGCTGCCGACGGCGACGGCAGGGATTCTGGCACTGGGATATAGACTCGGGGGCGCTTCCCCCGATCCCCCGGCGCCACCACCACTGCAATGTCAGCAGTGCCCTCTTCTCTGGTGCGGTGGCTGCTGCCCGCAGCGGCCCTGCCACCAGCCCGCGCCGGGCTGTTCGTGGCCTCCTCGCTGATCAGCTCGTCCAACCCAGGGAGCTCGGAGGCCTCGGGCTCCGGCTCCTCGGCCGGTCCATGAGCCCCTGGGCATCGAACTTCGGCAGCTGCGCCATGATCGCCACACGGTCGGGATTGGCGCAGAGCGCCATCTCCGGCCACGGGAGTTCCGCCCGGCTCATGTCTTCCACTCCGGTTATCACTCGGGTCATACCTCTCAGCTCCGCTGGGCCCAGGTCCCAGCTTGCGCCGATTTGGGTCCGAGTGATGTCCTCAGGCCCGGTGTAGTACCAGCACAGCCGGGCCCGCTCCCGCAGGGGCGCCAGGCGACGGCGCAAGAAGTCCGCCACCACCATGACCAAGGTCAGCCCGGAGTCGCGCAGGAATCTGATGCACTCGAACACCAGCTCCAACCTCGCGTCCTCCGATGGTGGCACCTCCCACGTCGACCTCCGAGGTTCCGCCGCCGCTTCCGGTAGCACGAGACGATCGAGGGGGTCGACGTCGATGAAGAACCAGTCCCGTCGCCATTCCTCCCACTTGTTGCGTAGTACCTGGGGGATGTAGTGCTCCCCCAAGCCGTCTCGTAGCCAAAGGTTGCAGCACCCCGCGACATCTGCCGTGGAGTACCCCCTCTTCTTTTCGGCCGGCCGCAAGATGAAGAAGTGTCGGAGAAGCGTCGCCGAAGGCACCACCCCCACGAACATCTCGCAGAGGTGCGCGAAGACCGCCAGCACCACGACGGAGTTGGGGCTCAAGTGCACCAGCTGGATGCCGTAGGTCTCAAGAACTTCGAGGAAGAAGGTAGAGAACGGCGGCACCAACCCCGCCGCCCGGGAACGGTTGTCGCCGGCAGAAAGTTCGCCAGCGTCACCACCACGGCTCCCTCCTGCCCCTCGGGCACCAGCAGCTTCCTAATTTTGGCCGCCGCTTCTTCATTCCTCAGACGAGACTCTGGCAGAATGCCGTCTGGAGTCTTGTCGCGATGGCCTCCTCCGACTCTCGGCATCTCGGCAGGAGCGGAGGTTTTCTGGTGGTGGAGAGGAAGGAGGAGAAGCGCTTCGGTCGCCTGAAAGGTTTCTAAGGGCTTCGGAGCACGGAGGAGGCAAGAGCAAGATTGCAGGAAGGTGTAAAGAGAGGGACGGATCGATCCCCTCCCCCTTTTATATCTCAAAGTTCAAATGTTGCCGGCCAACGGTTCACTCGGCGAGACGGCCCCCTCGATCGGCGCAACTACCAGGCGAATCCCCACCGATCGTGCGGCGTCAGCGGCTGCCAGGTGTATTTTCCTCGATCTGCGTGGCGGCCACGCGTGCTGCCCGTACGGTTGTCATGCCCTTCGGGAGTTGTGTGGACACGCGTCTACTCGTCTCCCCGCTGGGCCGTACCCGAGGCCCGGATCCAAAAAGTCCACCTCTCGAGAACCTGCAATGTGGCGTCCACGCCAGCCTCAGCCTCGTCCGCGACGAAGGGCCCATCCGCAGTCTCCGTGCCATCACCTACCAATGGGCCCGGGGGCTACTGTCGGTGTATCAGGAACCGGGGGGTCCCTGAGTCCTGAGACCAGGCTAGCTGTCCGCCACGTGTCACCATCTCGCAAGGTCCCCCCTGCAGGATGAGGAAAATCTAAATTCCGGGAGAAGGTGCTCGGGGCCACAGCCTCTGGTCCTCGAGCACCCCAGTTCCCCGATGACCCGCAGAGTCCAAGTACCGGGAAGAAACTGCTCAGGGAGGTGCCCGCTCGCCCCCGAGTACCCTAGTCCCCCGATGGGCAGAAGAGCTAAGTGCTCGGGAGAGAGTGCTCGGGGCTGCACGTGGCGGCCCCTGAGCGCTCGGTTCCCCGAAGGCTCTACAAAAGTGTTCAGGAGAGAGTGCTCGGGGCTGCACGTGGCAGCCCCCGAGCACTCGGTTCCCCAAAGGTGCGTGCAAAGGCGCTCGGGAGAGGGTACTCGGGGTTGCACGTAGCAGCCCCCGAGCACTCGGTTCCCCGAAGGTTCGCGCGAGGGCACCCGAAGCCCCGACGACCCAGAGGGGCCCACCGACGAGGCGTCAACCAGTCAGAGGTCCAGGGCCGCATTTAATGGGCATGCGCGGCCTGACATCCTGACATCCCCAACTACTCCCGCCGCAGTGTCAGTCCCTGCCATGCTTTGGCAGGGGCGCGTGGGTCCATTAATTGCACGGGTCCCGTCCCGTATCATCCGGGGTATCTCGGGATAACGTTGCCAGGATCAAGGCGTTCCGCCTACCACCCTGCCCTGGCAGAGGAACAAGACAGGGTGGGCACGCCGGGTGCCTCTGTGGCTGCCCGGTGGGCCCTCTCAATGGCGCCAGGGCGTCCACAGTGACGGGTGGTCGGACGCGCGCCGCGTTTTTCCACCGCTCCTGTCACTTCGCCCAGAGGAAATGATGATGCCTTTCCCAGTCGTGGAGTCTTGGAACATGTGCTTCTTCTTTCCCGTTTGGGGTATGTCGTGGCCGGCGAGTGCATAAAAGGATGGAGATACAGAAAGAAGAAGACAGATCAGAAGACATCGAAAGAGACCGGATTGACTCGAGGCAATCGACCGTGCCACACTTAGACGAAGAACACCGCAAGCAAGCTTGAGCAGAGCTAGAACAAGGGAGCCTCAAGCTCTCAGTTAGACAATACATTCTTGTAACCAGACATATCCCTGAGGGATCCCCTTCGGGGAAGGATATTGCATCCACACAGGAGTAGGGTATTACGCCCCCGTGCGGCCCGAACCTGTCTAAACTCCGGTGCATTTATTTCTCTTTGCACTAGGTCGACCATCCCCCACCACCGGCCGTTACATTTATTTTCAGTTCCATTTATTCCTCCGACGAACTCATTCAGGATCATCCCCCCGGCCGAATCTCTAAAAAGGGGTCTCTCAGGATCCCTGCGATAGGAGTTCACCCTCCGACAGCATTAGTCAAGCCAAAGGATATGACGGTAAACTCATAGAGCTCGTAACGAGTCTACAAAGCCGTCTTTGGAATATCCTCCAGTCAGACCTTGATTTGATGATAGCACAGTCTCAAGTCAATCTTTGAGAAAACTCGGGCACCGGTTAACTAATCAAATAGAATATCGATCCTAGGAAGCAAATACTTATTCTTGACAGTGACCTCATTCAGCGAATGGTTATCACACACATTCGCAGAGTACCATCCTTTTTCTTCACAAAGAGTGCCAGGCATCCCCAAGGTGAGGAGCTCGGATGAATGAAATCCTTCGATAGCAACTCCTGAATCTACTTCTTCAACTTGGCTAACTCATTTGGTGGCATCTTATAGGACTTCTTCAAAATCAGGGTCGTTCTAGGCAAAAGATGAATTGATAATTCCACTGCTCGGTCAAGTGGCACTCCTAGGAATTCTTCTTGGAAGACATCAGGGAATTCACACACCACAGGGATATTCATGAGATCCGTGGTGGTGACGATTTTCAGGGTATAAAGACAAGGATCAACATCCTCAAGCTTCAAATGAATTCGGGTGCCAGATAGAATAGTAAGGGTGACGATCCGTTGAGCACAATCGATGACAGCCTTATTCTTGGTGAGCCAATTCATTCCCAAAATGACGTCCATCCTTTTGGAGTCCATTACCAACAAATTTACACCAAAGCATGTATCATTGATAACAACTGATGATTTGGGAACACATTGACTAATCAAAATGTTGGCTCTGGGTACATCTATGAGATAAGGTGTAGGGGTGGCGCTAACTTTCAACCCGTGCCTTTGTGTATAACTCATCGCTATGAAACAGTGTGAAGCCCCATAATCAAAAAGAAAGACCGCAGGAATGATGATAGAATTAAAACTCATAAACAACATACCCATCAGTATGTTGTCACCCTCGTGAACTCCATTGGTGGTGGTGTGGCATGCTCGGCCATGGTTGGGGACATGCAAAGCCTTGGAGGCTTATGGAGTGGGTTGAGCAGACGCTGGAGGCCTTGGAGCAGCCACCACGACTCTCGACTACGGGTAAGGGCAATCCCACGCATAATGCCTGACACGCCCATAGTTGTAGCACGACCTGCTGGGGCTACCAGTCACACTCGCCTGAGAACCGGCTGGTCTTGGAGATTGTCCTTGCAGAGCGGAGAAGGATGGACATCACACCATCCACATCGGTCGTGGAGCAATCGAGGCCGAAATGTGAGATGGAGGAGGCTGACTCTCCGTACGTGCACGTTGAGAGCCCCCGCCTATGAAAGGTGATGGAACCCTCTTGCGCTTCTTCTCCTCCTGGTGGTTCTTTAGCTTGAACTCCACCGTGAGAGAGGTGCTCACTAGCTTGTTGAAGTCAGTGAACTCATGTGCCAATAGCCAGTCTTGCGTCTTCGAGTTGAGGCCATTCACAAAGTGGTATTGCTTCCACTCGTCAGTGTTGACCTCATCCTGAGCATATTGTGCAAGGTGGTTGAACACTTGCACATACTCCATCACCGATCTACCTCCTTGCTTGAGGTCCATAAACTCCCGCCTCTTGATCTCCATAAGGCCCTTAGGAATATGGAAGTCACGAAATGTCCAAGACATCCGGTGATTGGCGAGGTGCATGGCTAGAAAGTTGGACCACCATGCGCCCGCCACACCCTGAAGCTGGTGGACGGTGAAGAGCGCCTTCTCGTGGTCCTCGCATCGAAGGTGAGTGAGCTTCTGCTCGATAGTCTAGAGCCAGTGGTCAGCATCCAGAGGATCCTTAGCCTGCATGAAAGTGGGCGGCTCAGTCCGTAGAAAATTAGTGAAGTCATCACGGCGCCCGGCCCCACCTCCTCCATGAGGGGCGGTGTTGCGCACAAGAGCCTCGAGGAGCGCCGTCTGGGCCTGAAGGTTCTGCTCAATTTGCATGAGCACCTCCATCATGCTCGGCGGTGGAGGCGGCACTAGATTATTCTCATTCGAGGCCTTAGGAAGGTCTTTGAGATCTCAACAAGTTGTCATCCTACTACAATGATAAGATGAACGAGGGAAAGTCTTAGTATAATAGTATTAGTCAGACATCATTTACTTGGAAAAAAATGCATGCATAAGAGTTATAGAAAATGAATGCATGCTTGATTCCTATCTACACATTTCTTTCTCAAATGCGTCTCTCCGCAACAAACATCAAGATCACATGCATTAATATATACAATCATTACCAATCATCACCCTTCGCGCAAAGAAAAGAATAGGTACCGCGAGCGCAAAGAAAAGAATAGGTACCGCGAACGGTGCTTGTGCATCTTGCTGCACAAGCGACATTTTCATACGTTGTTGCCAACGTATTCACTTCCCGTACCGTCACCTTACGGGACACCCCATGTAAACGCCACATGGGTACGATCATAACTACCATCGTACGGTGGATGTTCAGACGTTATTGCTAACATATTCACTTCTCGTACCATCTTCGAACAGGGCACACCAGGCCCCTACCTCACACTAGTTGAGCCACCGATATTTACTGCCATTGGGATGCGTTCCTTACCTTCTTACCTTTTTTGTCGATTACATCGATCCAAAATAAGTCATAAATGCATCATGCTATGAAACAACATGATGCGGAAACAAGCAATATAAGTACAACAAACATCAATGCATTATACTTAAGGCATAATATAGCAGTTTCATACATATTAATCAAGGGGAGGCATAAAAGAAACTTTAGTGGGTTGCTTAGTGGATTTGACACTTTACTAACCCACATCCTAAGCATTGCTTAGGCTACTTCATTAAACCAAGCTCCGATATCACGCTATCAGGAACAGTCCAAACAGTATTCTAATTAATCATTAAGTCGATCATTTACTTAATCATGACTTCAATGATTAACAAGAATACTATCCCAGTAGTTCTAGTACGTGATATGTGTCCAAGATCGGAACATATGCCTTTCCAACGTAAGCAATCACAACCAAGCATAATAAAGAGCGAGTAATTAAATTATATTACAAGTTCTTAAGCATTTATAGGTTTAACAATTTACAGCAAAATAGATCTAGAAGGATACTAAAGCTGATCAACTGACCACAAAAGGTGAGTGAAGCCATATGCCCTTAGCCTTCACCCCAAAAGCGCGACCACTGAGTAGTTGCCTACTCGGCAGGCATGAAGTAGCCAAACAACGCCTCTTCCTCACCTGCAAAACCTGTAGAGTAGCTGACTATGAAGGTACTCGTAAGACTTAATCCTTATAGGGTATATATAAATAACCCGATTCCAAGGATCATGCATTGAGCCATTAACAAGAAAAAAGCCACAAGGTTAAGTACATTAATATGCTTAAGCAACCTAGACCAATATGTGTGAGCACCTATGCATAACTAACATACCCTGTAACCAACAACTTGCACATAAATATAAATGGAAAGATAATAATACATCAATAGACAACATCAACATATCCCAACAGACCATCCATACCATCGTCCCATGCACGTAACTCTACGACCGATGCGGATGAACAGAAGCATGCTCATGACCGAGAGCGCGGCAATTCGAATTATTTTTACACCCTATAGGGGGGTACTTCTTTACCCACATGACATGAGGACCATTCTACTTGTGCAACCTGTTAAAGTTCACACAAGGGGGTACTCGTGATAACCTTTCCCAATAAGCCCCAACCATTTGATACATGCATCGCTTGGCGTGGAGGTATCTAGAACTACTCCAGAAGCAAACTAGATACCTCTACAAGTCCGCCCGCTCACACGTCGATGTTCAGGCCCAAATGATGACAGCTAAAGAGGTATTCGACTTACCTTACCATTACATCAGCATGTGGTGAGTACAGTAAGTGCTAAAGCCAACGACATCGATGGATAGTGATTAACCGATGCAAAGCGGTTTATGTTGTCCGGGCTCCTCTCCCGAACTACCCCGAGGAACTCCCCTAGGGTAGAAAACACACCTAACACCACCCACATCTCGTCTCATCCTCACAACTCATCCAACCATCATCATCACTCCATCATTGATATCATTGTACATTTAATTGAAGCCTATGGTTGCGAACGATGAAATATTTCACCGCTCGACTTCTACCGTAAACCTATGCAATGCTAAGCATCTCGTATCACAATTAAATAAGACATCATTATATTTATACCCAGACTACAAGGATATGGATCATTAAATAACCAAGGTAGGAGGAAATGCATCATAATAGGGGCTACCCAATTTCCCGACATCGACTTGCTTCACATGCAAACATACATATGCATAATTTATCAATTTTAGACACCACAATTCAAATCAAGGGTGCAATATGCTTATATGCTTGCCTTGCTGCTCTGGCGGTTGCCCGATACTCCCTGCACAACACTCACAGAACTCCAGGAGGTTGACGTCGCCTTCAACCATGGTCGCGTCACATTCCGATTCTTCGCTCACTAAAGAAGAACGCATGCAATGATGAGCATGAATTAAGTGTAACAATGCATGCTACAATATGCACATGATGAAATGGCATAAAATATGCTATATAATTCATGAAAACATGTTTTCTAGCTAAAACAAGTCATAAGGAGACTAGAAAAATTAGTTTCACCCATTTTGGACTTGTAAATAATTAATGGTGAATTAATGAAACCTTAACCTAATTAATTTATATGAGAAAGTTAATGAATTATTTCATAGCTGGGGATATTTTTAATATGTGTATGAGGTTATTCTGAAACCAAAAAAATTGGTTTCATAATTTTTTGAGCTACAGAGAATTTATTATGAATTTTAAAAATTATTAGCAAAGGTAGACAAAAAGGAAAAACCCCGGATGAACAGTAAAATCCGGATTATCCGGGTTAGGCCGGACACTTTGGGTTCCGAACCCTCCGAGTGAGGCTCCTCTGGTTGTTTTTTGGCTAGGATCACCCGGAACCTCCAGGTTGTGACCCGAATACTCTGGGTGAGATTAGAAAATACGGATTTTCGCCTGGAATCTATTTGGCGACGGTTCCGATGACTTTTGGGTTGGGAATTTTGGACCTAAAGCATCATATTGACCTCCTCTACCTTGTAGGATAACGAGCACATGCCAAAAATGACCGAAACTCGATTATTGCTTCTAATGGTGGTGGAAGCCATTGTTGAGCTCGGTGAGCTCAAATCCGGTTGATCTAGCCATGGGAAAGGAATGGGGGGGGGGGGGTCTAGGGTGCTCACCACATCGTAGCAAGCCCATGGTCCGGTCGTGGGAGTTGGGGAAGAGCCAGAGATCAAGATGGCCATCAGGGAGGTGGTTGGCCGGCTTGTATGGGAAGAAGACGTGGCCGACGGCTTGAGCTCAATGGGGACATGACCTCGAGTGGGGGAGCTCGACGGGATCTCCTCCCTGGCCTCCCTTGCTTCTCCTCCTTTCTCTTGTTCGGTTGGGGAAGAAATGAGGGAGAGTGAGAGAGAGTGGGAGGAGAGAGTGAGCTAAGGGGTGAGGGAGAGCGGCTGCACGGGTGGGTGAGAGAGGGAGCAGGTAAGGGAGTGATAGAGGGAGGGTGAGTTGTGGGGCCAGCCGGTGGGTTCCACATGTTAGGGAAACTAGTCCGTTTAAACTACGAATTTCATTCTTTTCTCTCCTGAAATCCTTTCTCTCTTTTTATCAATCCAAAATGTATTACTCTAGTGCTCCAAAATAAAATTGCCCAAAGATAAACATGATGTTTATGATTCATAGCTATGTTTAAATACGTTATTATGGGTTTCGGGCCATGATAGTAGTTATGTGGATTAGGTGGAATGTGATGTAATACCTATGAAAGTTTGTCATCTGTTGTTGGGATGCCCTTCGCAGTTTGATCGCAATGCTACACACCAAGGTCAGTCCAACTAGTATTCTTTCATGCACCATGGAAAGCATCATGTGCTACTACCCATGCAAGAGAATTCAATCAAAACTGCTGTATTGGCTCCACCCAAGAAGGCTTTGAAGAGTACCCAAAAGCTGAGGATGGTTTTCCCTAAAGGATGGAAGGATGATATGGACCTAAATTCCTTAGTTGCTTCTAATTGCATTTCAGATAAGGCTTGCCAAACATTTAAGGGTGTTATGCTGGTTGCAAAGGAGGAACCATGCCAAGTCAAAACATCCAAGCTGAAGGAAGAACAAGCTGAAAAATCAATAGGGAGGACTATTTGGATTGGCTCTATTCTAATTCCAATTCCAATATGAGTTCAAGTAGGCTATATAAGTAATTTAGTAAGGAGATACTCCATAGAAGTTTCCACAATTCAGAATTTAGGTTTCCTTTTTGTTTGAGTCCGAATAGGAAGGTTTGAAGTCAAGTCGGATTCAGCTAGACATACCCTTAATAAAAGTTCCATCCTACTTGCATACGGAGTTTGTTTGGAGTGTATGAGTACTCATTGGAAAGCTTACTCTGAGTACTTTCCAATGGGTCTAGTCACATGTTTAGGTTCATCTTGTGCAAGTCACAATGTGTGTAACAAAATAGAGTCCAATCCTAGTTTGAGTCGTACTGGATTTGGAGTTGTAAAGTGTCTGCGTGCACTATAAAACAAAGGGGCCAAGCCCATGTAAGGGTCAGACCATTGTTATTTTCATGATTTATGGATTGCCATGACAGCTAAGGTTTTGGAGAAGTTGTTGAGTTCTTAAAAGTAGCTGAAAACTGATCTGAAGCTTTCTAGTATTGCCATGCGAATTTTTCTCCTTGCTGTGTTTAAATTTGTGGTGAATCAAACATATTCAACTCTTCAATTCCTGATCCTCTATTGGTACACAATTTGGAGAAACTCTATATTCACGGTTTGCATGTATTGCAGAATTCTTGCTATTTATATTGTAAATGTGAAACCTATCAATTATATATTGTTCTTGCTGGTATGTGCTGTGAAAGATCGGGACAACATTGCATCAACTTGTAGTTTGCCGAGTGGATTCTGCATCATAGTGGCGACAGTTGCTTGGCATGTCATTGAGATGGCTCCAGTTTAGGGCAACCCTTCAAGCCCACCAACACCCACGATGCCTTGACGGAGTTCTTGGGTATTGCCGATGAAGGTGGAGGTGATGGCATTGGTGGATATGATGGGGGAGACAAAGATGGAGACTAAGGCACCGGCCACAGCTCGAGGGACACTGAGGATCCCATGACGCCAGAGCCGCAGCGACGGTGAGCTTGCCTAGTTGCAGGGCAACGGAGATAGGAAGGACCAGCACTAAGACAGAGTAAGCCAATGGATAGGACGGCCACAACCAGCTAGAGCCTCCTCCTCTTTAGGTCATCTCGCTATACTCCAATCACCAGGCAGTGTTGGTCCTTAGGTGGCTATGTGAAGAGAGCTAGATGGATCAGCAACCGACTGTGGGGTGTGGCGAGCCATGGACACGCAGAACGATGGGAATGGAGCAACTTCTCGCACACAGATATGACGTGTACAACATTGAACCTCCTCGGATCCAGCACCTCGATGGCATCTCTGATGGTTAGCTTCCATAGATCTGGCGTCTCTGGTGGCAAGGACTCGTGCGACACCATGTGGAGGTGCTTAACAACGGAGCCAGAGTGATGCGAGCAGTGTGGGTGACAAGCTCGAGGCAACAAGGGCACTCACAGCGATGCCGAGGTCTCACTCCTGTGTTGCTAAAGTTGTAGCGCGATGACAGCGGTGCCTGCGAGTGTCTCAGTGGGCCTTTAGACAGAGATGGATGTAGTGGGGCTGTAGTGGGGAAAGGGGTGTTGAGGTGTTGTTGGTTGTGAGGGGCTGGAGAGCAAGGTACAACAAAATAATATTTGTCAAAATAGTGATTATATTAAAAAAGAAGTTAATTCATTGTATAAAAAATCAGACATAGATTCTAGTAAAAATAGGAATTATAAAGTCATCTGAGGAATTAAAATATTTAGATTAGGAGATAAATAAGGTTATAAATTTGATAAAAGAAGTTAAATCCTTAGTACTCTCTTAATTTATATGTTAGAATATAATCAAGCTCTAAAGGAAACAAAAAGGTATTTAACTCATCCCATGGGGTTTTGTTATTACAACTCACCTAAAGGAGACTCTAGAATCATAATAAGGAAGAATAATACTATTCTTCAGTTGTTGGTCCAGATCTTAAATAAAGTTAATAGTGGGGAACTAATAAAGAGCTTGTATTGGCCTCATAACGAATAATTGCCTCTACAAGGGCCGTAAATTTTGAAAGACGGATATATCTAAAAGCTTCATCAGAAGAGACTGAACACTCCAACTAGTAAATAAAGATGTCAAACCTTTAACTTTTTTTGATACGTTAAAAGGTAAGTATGATGACATTAATAATTTAGAGGAAGTAGTAGATTTAGTAAGACATCAAAGGATACCTTAAGAAGATTGAGACCTCAGCAAATATATCAAATGGGGCTATTTGAAAGTAAGACTGGATTATACAGAATATTCAGAGAAGTAGAATTAAGTGTTCTAACACAACCAGTAGAATTAAGTGTTCTAACACAACCAGTAGAATTAAGAGTGGAGTAAGCAATTTGAAAATGAGTTGATATATGCAGGGTACAAATGCATTCACCAAGGTATGTATATTATAGGAGTTAAAGGTATGACTCGAAAGAAGTTAGGAACAAAGGTATTGATAACCTTATTAGATAAAAGATGTGAAACAATAAATAAGGCTACATTAGGATTCCATAGAAGATGGCATGAATGAAAATAGTTAATAACCTATATAGCTCCAGACTTAATCATGCCGATAAAGGAGTTCACATAAAAAATGAGTTTTGGTTTTCAGACTAAAGGATATGAAGAATTTAAAGGAACGAATTTTTTAGTAAGCATAGAATTCATAGGTAGACTGACTAATAAGAGTAGAACTAGATATAAGGTAAACGTGAATGACGTAATTGAAAATATGCAATCAAAAGGAATAAAGTTTATGAGTCCTTTAAAAATAGAATCTGAAGAAAGAGTAGGAGAAGAATGGAATATAAGAGAGCTAATAAAAAATAAGACATTGAAGCAACCTAAAAATTATATAAGATACCAAAATAGTAAAGGAAATACTAGTATTAGATTCCTATACTATAAATCAAGAGCTATGGATGACTCAGACTCGGCTATATCATAACAAGATATTGAACTTAATAGAAGACACAGTGTATCTAAATTCTTGGAAAAATTAGATTTAGAAAATGAGATAGAATATTATGAAAAGAAATTAAAGAGTATAACTGAGTATGGTAAAACTATGACAAGTGAATGGCCTAAGTTGTGAGAAAAAAGAACTCTAGTTTTATATAGAGGTATTGAGGCTATGAAAACAAAAAAAAAAATAGATAAAGAACTAGCTATAAAAATTCATAAATGCAAAAGGCTAAGATTAATACTGCAAAAGAAGTAGATGAGGTAAATACTAAAGGGAAGGAAGTAATAAGTGAAGAAGAACAGTGGGATGAAAATAGAAGGATATTGTCGAAGGGTTAACTCCTATCGCAGGGATCCGGAGGGACCCCTTTTTGAGATTCGATCGTGGGGATGATTCTGAATATGTTTGCTGGAGAAATAAAAGGATATGAATGCAATGGCAGGTGGTGTGGGATGATCTAATGCAGAACGTAGTAAATGCACTGGAGGGATTTTTAGACAGGTTTGGGCTACTATAAATGTCCTGCGAATGTCTCTCAGGAATGTTACAAGAATGTCTGTCTATCCTAGAGCTTTGGGATCCTTGTTCTTCGGTGGTCTCAGCTTCTCTGCTAGTACGAAGATGTTCTTCGGTCTCTGAGCAGGTGCCTGAGAGTTCGAGCGCCCTCTGTTCGCTTGGATTCACCTTGGACTGCTTCCGCTCGTCTTTGTCCGTGCCTGCCGGCTGCCTTAAATACCCGCCGGCGGTAGCATACCCCGAAAGGGAGGGCACGAGTTCCAAGGTGCCATAAATGGAAAGGGAGCCATCATGGCCTCTGTGCGAGGTGACGGGGGGTTGAAAATGCGCCCCCAGCCCGGTCTTCGGTCGCCATAATGGCGCTGGCAACGGGCGCCGTGGAGAGGGCCCACCGGGCAGCCGCAAAGCGACCCGGCGTGCACACTCGGTCTTGTACGCCTGCCACAACAGGGCGACAGACGGGGTGCCTCGGGCCTTGCGAAGCTATCCCGAGGTGAGCCGGATGACGCGGGATGGGACCCGTGCATTAAATATCCCCATGCCCTTTTGCCAGAATACGGCAAGGACTGACACCGAGCGTGGTAGGAGCAGTTGGAGGTGATAGGCCACGCGCGCTCTTAAATGCGGCATCGGGCCTTTCACAGGCTGACACCTCATCGCTGAACCCCTGTGGGGGCCACCGACGGGAAACTCCTTGGGCCGTCGGGGAACCGAGTGCTCGGGGGTCACTATTCACCTCCCCGAGCACTCTCTCCCGGAAACGTCCTCTCTTGGTCCTTGGGGAATCGAGTGCTCGGGGGCCACTGTTCACGGCCTCGAGCACTCTCTCCCGGAATTGACTGTTCGGATCCTCGGGGAACCGAGTGCTCGGCGGCCACTGTTCGCAGCCCCAAGCACTCTCTCCCGGAACTACCTTCCTTGGGTCCTCGGGGTACTCGGGTGCCCGGGGGGCCACTGTTTGCAGCCCTGGGCACACCCTTCCTAGTACTCGGCTCTCTTGGTCGTCGGGGGACTTGGGTGCTCGAGGGTAACTGTTCACCTCCCCGAGCATTCTCTTCTCGGTCACTTAGTCTTCGCAGATCATCGGGGAACCCGGGTACTCGGGGACCACTGTTTGTGGCCCCGAGCGCCCTCTCCCGGGACTTGGTCTTTTCGTACCTCGCGGAGGTGAACCCCGCGGGAAGGTGCCACGTGGCTGATTGCTGGTCTGGCCTCGGGATTCGGGGACCCTTGGTTCCTGATTCACTGACAGATATGGAAAGAAAGTTATGAAGAAGAAGAACAATTGGCAAGAGATATACAAAGAAGAAAGGATTGTAGATCTCAAGAAAACTATAATGATTTTTTAGACTCTTTAAATGACGTTGGTTTACATAATTTAGACAATGCAATGGAAGCAATAGAAATGGAGATAGGAAGGAAAAGATGTAGATATGGTAAAACTTCAGTGCAAAGTGAAGGTGAAATAGAAAGACCATCTAGAGTAGCAGGATAATGGCCTCCCAAGAAAGAAGAAGATTCATATCGTTACATTCCGGTACAATATAGATATATGAGTTCTAACATAAGAGAATTTGAAAGGTCAATAAAGTTCCAAAATCATAAAAGTGATGGAGCAATATTAAATCTGACAGCTCATGATCCAATTGATTGGCTGAATATCATAAGTATATGGAAAGGTTGAAGATATGATAACATATTTAGAAACATTTTTAGAAGAATCTTTGAAAGTCCTATGGGAGAAATGGGTAGAAACAAATCCTAACCTTTACGAATATTATTATAGCAGAAAATCCTGAGTTTGGATATACTATATTACATAATGAAAGATTAAGAGAAATAGAAAATTTAACACTCACTAGTTGGAAAGGCGTAAAGGAATTTTCACAACATTATCTATACAATGCAACTACCACGAAACAATGTTATAATAAAGGAGTAGTAGAAAGGTATTTTAATAAGCTACATGATCCTCTAGGAACTATTATACTTGAAGAATATAAAAAGGAAACTGAAGGCAATGAAGTAAATATATCGCAAGCTATAACATTTGTATTTAAGCAATTAGGAAAAATATGTACAAAAATACAAGCCGAGAGGTTCATGAAGTATTCATTCTATAATTTATATAATAAAATAGTTCAAATACCATTATCTTATGGAGAAGATAGACCTAGAGCTAAGAGACACTATAAAGCTCAAAACAGATGTAGAAACAATTTGAAGATGAGAAGAAGATATTTTCTAAGAAGATTAGATAATAAAGCACCATATTTTCATACAAGGAATGTAAGACGTTATAATCCTAAGACAAATTATTATAGAACAAGTAGATGCTTTATATGTAATTCTCCAGATCATTTAAGTAAAACCTACCCGAATAAAGACTAAAAAAGATATTCAAGCAAATATGAAGAACAAGAAAGAGTGCTAATAATAGGTATCATGAATGAAAATATGTCGGTATGTGATGATGAGATAAAATATTATGAGTCTATATATTCAATTATAGAAACATATGGGATTGAAAATAATGAAGAAGAATACATATCAAGTAATGATGAATTAGACTTAATAGATGAATTAGCTAGGTTAAAGGTTGAGATGATGAACGAATTATAATGTGAACATGATTGGATTAGAGGAAAAGGAGATTATAATATAAAATGTGTATTTTGTATTGACTACCCAAGCTAAGAAAACAAAGTGACTTGTAGCTTATGTTTAAAGCAATCATGCTCCGAATGCTTAAAAGCAAAGAAGCAAAGGTGGACAAAAGAGATAAAATTAGAATCAAATGAAAGAATATTAGCTAATAGTGTTAGAATTTTGGAAAATAGATTAAATAAATTAGAGGTAGAAATCTAAAATTTGAAGTATAAGGGTGAAATAAAAGTTCGACAGAAGATAGGGTTATAGAAAATACAGAATGTAAAGAGCAAACAATAATAGCAAAAGTAATAGAGAAACTAGGATGATTCAATTAAAAGAAGTATTAGGAATAAGAATACTAGTAAAGGTAAAGCAAAGAAAGAATATCACATACAAAATTTTAGCGCTTGTAGACACAGGATGTGCAAAATTTCAGTTGCGTCCGTGATACCTGTTAAATCCACACAGCATCTACAAAAAGTAGGGCATATGTGCTGACAGAACTGAATAGAAGATTTAAACTAGTCAACAATATATGTATCACAAATCAGAAATTACATTTTGAGCCCACCTTATAAATCAATGAAACCTTACACATAAACACATAAAACATCTGTTTGTCCAAACAAGAACACATCATACAAAACAGAAATGATTGCAACTAGATAAAAATAGTAACAAACATCTCTAACCCACGATCCACTAGAACAAAATTTAGCAGTTTACAGGTTAAACTTCAGCATACATACTGTCTGACATGATATCAAACCATAGAAACCACCTCGCCCTCTTTCTCAAATATCAGAACTATTTAAATCCACTTCCTATGTGCACACCAGAGCATCTTCTAGTAACTCAAAATGACAAGGGATACAAAAATCAAATAACACACTCCAGATTTGTATTGAGCAATTTTTTGGTTCCTACTTGTGAGCACTGCCTCTTTCCATGAATTAAGTCACCCCAAAAAACCTACCACCATCTCTCTCGGTAACCTATCTAAATCCTTAATTAATTGTGTGCATATCAATGCTCACCGGTGACGTGGAGGTGACAGATCAAGGAGGAGGTGGCAGCATTAGGCGATGGGCGCCAATGAGGAGGGCGCGGCAGGTGTTGAGGAAGAAGTGGTGGCGGCGTCAGGTGGTGGGCGTTGAGGAGATGAATGGAGTTGGGGGCGGCGGGCAACAGGAGATGAATGGATGTGAATTGTATCAGTGTTGAGACATATAGGGTCATCAGCATCAGTGTTGGATCAAGATTACCAGCCGGCACTGAAGTATCAGTGCTGGTTCAACCCGGCTCGATGGTTGATCGAGCGCGGAATGTTACGAACCAGCACTGATAACTCAGCGCAGATGACCAGTTCTATTGTAGTGCATGGGACATAACATACCTAATTTGGGGGATAAAAATCCGTAGGACTCTTGTGGGATTTGTATTGAGTCCTGTAAATTCCTTCCAAATTTCTACGTTACAACGGGCCTCACGACAAATGGAACTACCCTATGATTTACATATATCCCCCAGTTTTCTTTTTTTCTAAATTTTTGGAGTGTAGGGGTTTTATTGATCCTTGGTTTGTACAAAAGCAAGGTTATGGTCAAATTGTTGGTGACTATCATATGTCACTTGAGGGGACAGTCAGTTTGACGACGCAGCCCAACCCGCGGCTACCGTTGCCACCGCCTCCCTATTGCCCACCCAGCACCGACGAGCCACCACCCCATTGCTCCTTCTTCCTCATCTCCGGTAACCTCTCATCGCCACCCTCGCCCCTGCCCTACTCTCCTCCTCCATCACCTGCGGCTCCCGTAGCCGGATCCAATGTCGTCAGCCACCGACATGTTAACCCGGTCCTCTGCTATGCCTCGCCAACTTCGGGAGCCCACCGTCCGTCCTTCACCACCAAGGCTGCCAGTGTCCCGCCACCTCGCCGCTCCATTCACCTCCCACTGCCATCGCCAAGACAACTTCCCATCCAAGGACCTCCCTCTAAGCTCGGCGGCCACCCAATCCCCAACCCGACAACCCCGGACTCCAACACTAACTGTAACCCAAGTCGTCGGCAAGCACACGAAGGATATTGATGCGAGGTTGAAGAAACGTCTGTGAGCGGAGTCCTCTTAACAATGAGGATGCGGGGGTGGGTGAACTCGGGGTTGAAGAAACGTCTGTGAGCGGAGTCCTCTTAACAATGAGGATGCGGGGGTGGGTGAACTCGGGCTAACGTTCGTGTACCCGATGTGTAACATTCCAGCAAATTATCACCACAACTTGTTTTTAGTTGATATGTATCTACAAATAAGTCCTTTCAGTACAATTGGGGTCACACGGCGCCAGCATACGGTCTGAAGAAAGTAGGAGTACCTACAGATGGAGGGATTCTCTCCTCAAACGAGCGGGCAAAGTCAACAAAGGGTGGATTGCCATCATATTATTCCCCAGTTATTTTGTTGGCCCACATCAACGCCCAATCCCCTTGCTTTGCTTTGCTTTTGCTTGCTCTCCTCCCCAGTACATCAATTGCTTGCTTCCACTGCCTCGATCTCCTCGCGAAATGGACTAGTCCAAACCAAGAAAAGAAAAATAATGTCAAAGCAAAAGCATCATGCTCCTGCTTAAAAGAAAACCATGTGCAAAATTACATACAGAAAACTATATACACTACCCCTCCCTCCAAGGCCTCCATCTCCGGAGGACATTGATGACCATAAAGATGATGGCCTTGACTGGCACAACTTTCAACCACCATCTCGTAGACGATAACCATCTTACCCTGATAGCCTTGACTGATACAACTGACACTCTTTCACTAATTTACGTCGTCACTTTCCACCACCATCTTGAGATGATCAATGTTACATGGGTGAATGTTGTCACTACTACATTTTAAATTGTACATGTTCAAACATATCTAAGTGTTAAGGCTACCCTCCGCTTTAGAGACTATATGCATGGTAAATTACGAAATTTGAAAAATACAGTTAAATTAGCAAATAATTTCAGTTTTTTTTGAAAGTTTGCAATTACATGAAATGACAACACATCGGTATCAAATGAATGTAAAATTAGCAAATAATTTTAAATTTTGTTGAAAGTTACCAATTACATGAAATGACAACACACCGGCATCAAATGATAGTTAAATTAGCAAATAATTTCAAATTTGGTTGAAAGTTACCAATTACATGAAATGACAATATGCCAGTATCAAATGACAGAACCAAACCGCAGCCGGGCCTAGCCATATTTGACAATTACATGAAATAACAACACGTGCAAAAGAAAGCAACATGCGGTTCATATTTCGGTAGGAAAAAGACATATTGGGTGCACCGTGTGCCGAATACGGCACTGTAGTGTGCCGAATACGATTCATATTCGGCACACAGTGTGCCGAATATATGCTACAGTTCCATATTCGACACATCGTGTGCCGAATATGGTTTTTTGGTACACGGTGTACTGAAAATCTATTTTCGATACACGATGAGCCGAATACGGATACTAAATTTCAATAACTACGCTCATATATATTATCTAACTTTGGATACGTTGTGCAAGTCGGTATAGCCAAAAGTTTCTTGTGGTTGACCATAGCCTTACTTCCCGGCCACAGACTAAAAAAGTAATTTATCTATCCCTCTTATCTCTCTCTCCTTTCTCACTCCATATCGTTGTTGGTGCCGCCAACCATGAGAGCTCGTGCCTCGCGGGACACACAAAGAGATATAGCTTGTGGGAGACTCCGAAGAAAGTAGGAGTACCTACAGATAGAGGGATTCTCTCCTCAAACGAGCGGGCAAAGTCAACAAAGGGTGGATTGCCATCATATTATTCCCCAGTTATTTTGTTGGCCCACATCAACGCCCAATCCCCTTGCTTTGCTTTGCTTTTGCTTGCTCTCCTCCCCAGTACATCAATTGCTTGCTTCCACTGCCTCGATCTCCTCGCGAAATGGACTAGTCCAAACCAAGAAAAGAAAAATAATGTCAAAGCAAAAGCATCATGCTCCTGCTTAAAAGAAAACCATGTGCAAAATTACATACAGAAAACTATATATACTACCCTATTGTAGTAGTGTGTGTGTATGTTATGGTACCGAGAAGTGTGTGTGTGTTTTGTTACGGATGAATAGTCAAGTCATCGTGACATTAGGTCATTTCTTTTTCTTTTTTCCATCTAGCTTCTTTGTTTCCTGAGTTTTAACAAAACCTTTAGGATTGAACAGTCACGCTGGAGAGCTACCCGTGTAATCGGATGTCTGCATTATCCGGTACATCCTGCTGATTCGTGTGTTTGTCTTCTTCCGCCTCTGCACACAATCTTTTCCCTCTGCGATGACTCCGGTGTAGGTATGATATTGTTCCTTCCTTCCGGTGGCCTTTTGCATTTGCAAAAGCTTATGCAACTCCATGTCTGCCGCCTCCTACCAAGCTCGTGTCTTTTTACATGCTTACATTTTCCTCAGATCTCCTTTCTTGAGAGAAGTCAAAGCATTTTCTTGCTCTCGTCTTGGTTCATTGTCGATTCATTTTCTTGCTAAATATTGCAACAATTCTTTTACCAATGCGTAAGAAAACTATATATCTTTGTATTAACAAGAATTTAAATATTATAAGGACCGATACAACACGATGCGCTTTAATGCTATCGCCAGAGTGACCGCATTATAGACTCAAACTTATACGGGAAACTAGCATAGCCTAGACTACTAGTCAAAATGCTAAATCCTTAAGGAGCAAGGTGTACATACCGCCTATATAGCCAACAGGAAAGAAATTATATGAGATCGGTTTTCACAGAAAGACTTTGTCTCTATATAACATGTGTCCTCTATTACTCCCATATATATTCAATCAGACCGTTGGATAAAAAAAACAATGTAAATCAGAATCTCACGAAAACCTTTCTATAAAAAATCTCATATAATTTTCTTCCTAGCCAACGATAGGCTTGTTGAATATAGTGCGAACAAATGAGCATATAAATCAATATTCCATAGAGGAAAGAGCTAGAGTACAGTAACAAGACTCCAATACACATGATATCACAAAATAGTAACTGCAATATAACAGATACGCAAGCGCTATTCATGTGTACTTAAGCAATTGAAAATGAACAGGGAGGACAGGAATGAAATAAAACAGTGTTCTCAGATTGCTTTTGCAACAATTGGCTCCAGGTCTTATAGAACCTGCTCCCTAAACATTGCAAAATTGCATATCACCAATTGAGTTAAGTCTAAGTCTCAGCTAGCTTCAAAACCTATATAAAAGTCTGGATAGAAAACAGAAATAGACAGTGCTGCTGTTCTTTTCAAAATCAGACCCTCAGAAGTGAAACAATCAGATCATACCATCTACAGAACAGTACCACCTTCATCAGTATACTGAACAAACATATCAGAGGGACCATGAACCAGCTATAGCAATGAGAATGATCTGAAACTAAACTAGGAATTCATATACAGGTCCGAAGCTACTTTACTTAGACTACACCACAATTTCAATGCATATAATCATCACTGAACTGGAATTCCAAGCCTCTGATCAGATCAAAGAAGAAGTAAAGATACTTACAGAGAGATGCAATCAAAAGCCTGAATGACAGAGGCTAGGCACGGCGCAACGGCCGCTGTCCCAGAAAACCTATCACCCTCCGTTGCCGAAAGTGAGAGGAGATCGGAGATACAAAGCCCTATCACACTGCGACGGCACGTGTGGGTGAACCTCGGCTCTGCAACTCAGAATACCACCAGTTTTCACTTCCCAGCTCCAACCGCACCGGCCACAGCCCGACAACAGCTCGAGCCCCAATCCACCAGTGCACAGCCAAGAAGTAAACAAGAAAGATGGAAGGGAAAACAAAAGATGTGAGTTAATCTCCTGATCTGCTTGCCCATTAGAGAGAGGAGGAGATAGATATAGGGGTTCAGAGGAACATGAACATCCCAGGGACGAATCCCCTTCCGATCCATCCGCCCTCACCTCCAGCCGAGTGATATCCTTCAGATCCGGTGGCCAACGGCAGCCAGCCCACGCCCCTGGACCCACAATGCCCACAGGACTCGGAGAGGTGGTTGCTGCCGCCGCCGCCCATCGCCAGCAGCTGCCCCTTATCTCTTCTCATTTTTCTCTTCTTTTTCTTTTTCTTTTTCCCCTACGCACACAACCCTAGCAGCCAACACTTATACAGAGAGCTGGCGGGCCTGGGCCGAGAGTGAAAGAGGGTTGGGCCAAGCAGCAAAAATTGAGGCCCAAAAAAGAGAGATTTCTCACACATTAAAATTTCCATAAAATACAACATTCCCCACCAAATTTTAATGTTGGAAGTATCCGGTTTTATATACAGGATTTTAGAAAAGTGTACCTTTCGGGTTTGAACACAATCCCTAGTCACATAGATTTTGACTCGAACAGACAAAGGAGGATTACACCTTGATCCTCTATCTTGGAGTAAGAGCTTCCATCCATATAACACCCTGTACTAGGCTGCTAAGCCTTTAGTTCTCGGGTTGGACGTTATGGTCATGTCCGAGTACCTTTATTCATAAGTGCCATTTAGAGAAGTACCCGTCTTCTCTATTGTTGCGACCACACAACCACACTCACATAGGTGAATTCTCCTAGATGTCCTGTAGGACGACATCTGTTGCTATTAGGCATTGAATTCATTAAGAGCCAGCGGCTCACCCTCTCCTACAGAAGAGCAAAGCAGCAAATGGGATCAATTTGCTCTCATATTCACACAGCTTGTTATCCTAGAGCCTAGTTCACGGGATCTCCGATCTCCTAGGATAGGTTACTGCTGGCGTGAATATTATCGGTGGGTAATAATCCCATTCCTCTTGATGCTGCCTGAATGACTGTTCTAGCCATTCCTTTTGTGAAAGGATCAGCAAGATTCCTTTCAGACTGAATATAATCCACAACGATTATACCCGTCTCTAGTGCATGCCTTAGCGACTTGAGTCGCCATTTTATATGCTTCGAAGACTTCATATTATCTTTCCTACTTTTGACCTTAACCAGAACGGTTTGGTTATCGCAGTAGGTGAGAACAGCCGGAATTGGCTTGTCCAATATCGGTAGGTCAGAAAGGAGTTCTCTAATCCATTCTGCCTCTACGGCTGCTGAGTCTAGCACCACTAGCTCGACCTCCATCGTGGAGCGAGTAAGGATGGTCTGCTTGGATGACCTCCAAGATATAACTCCGCCTGCTAGAGTGAAAACATATTCACTCGTAGCCTTCATATCATCCAAGTCACTGATCCAGTTGGAATCATTGAATCCTTCTATGACTGCAGGATGACCAGAATAGTGGATCACAAGGTTCTTTGTTCCCTTTAGAAACTTGAGTATCCTCTCCAGTGCTATCCAATGATCATCTCCTGGGTTGGACATATAACGACTCAACCTGCATACTGCATAAGAGATGCCTGGCCTGGTTGCACTGGCCAAGTACATGAGGGAACCTATCACCTGTGAATACTTTAACTGGTCTTTTCCACGGCCTACATTTTTCTTCAGCTTGGCATTTGGATCATAGGGCGTGGCTACAGGCTTACAGTTTGTCATACCGAAACGTATAAGCACTTTGTCCACATAATGAGATTGACTAAGAGTTATCCCATTCTCGCCCTTTAGGAGCTCGATGTTTAGAATTACATCAGCTTCTCCCAGATCCTTCATATCGAAGTTCTGAGATAGGAAGAACTTGGTTTGGTTAATCATTTCCAGGAATGTCCCAAACAGCAATATGTCATCCACATATAAACACAGAATAACACCTCGACCCCCACCATAGTGATAGTACACGCACTTATCGGCTTCATTAACACAGAAGCCGACTGAAGTTAGTGTAGCATCAAACTTTTCATGCCATTGCTTAGGGGCCTGTTTGAGACCATACAGGGATTTGATTAGCCTGCATACTTTACGCTCATGTCCTGCTACCACAAAACCCTCTGGCTGATGCATATAAATCTCATCATCCAGCTCTCCATTAAGGAAAGCGGTCTTGACATCCATCTGATGCACAAGGAGATTATGCGAGGCTGCCAGTGCTAAGAGCACACGGATAGTGGGTAACCTAACCACAGGAGAATAAGTATCAAAATAGTCTTCTCCTTCCTTTTGCGTGTAACCCTTAGCCACTAATCGGGCCTTGTACTTTTCTATAGTACCATTGGGTCTGCACTTTCTTTTGAAGATCCATTTGCAACCGACCAGCTTGCAGCCAATTGGGAGGTCTGCTAACTCCCAAGTCCCGTTAGTGATAATCGAATCCATCTCACTACGGACTGCTTCCTTCCAGTACTCTGCTTCTGAAGAAGCGTATGCCTCTGAAAGGTTTCGTGGTTCATCATCCACGACATAGGTGACAAAATCATCTCCCAATGATTTTCCAGTTCTTTGCCTCTTGCTCCTCCTAAGTTCCAGATCAGGAATCGTGTTATCAGCACTCTGAGGAACATGGTCATCAACTAAAAGATCATGTGAACTAATCTCCTTCGCTCGCATAGGAAAGATGTGCTCAAAGAATGTCACGTCCCGAGACTCCATTATCGAGTTAACGGCAATGTCTAAGACCTCAGAATGGACCACTAGGAATCTATAGGCTGTGCTCTGATGTGCATACCCTAGGAAGACACAGTCGACAGTCTTTGGTCCTAATTTTCTTTTCTTCGGTAGGGGAACATGAACTTTAGCTAAACAGCCCCATGTGCGAAGATAGGACAAATTCGGTTTCCTCCCCTTCCATCCTTCATAAGGAGTTACCTCGCGATTCCGAGGAGCTACCCTGTTCAGGACATAGTTAACTGTGAGAACAGCCTCACCCCACCATGAGTTAGCCATACCAGAACTTTGTAACAAGGTGTTAACCAAGTCACAAATTGTTCAGTTCTTTCTTTCGGCTACTCCGTTGGCCTGTGGTGAGTATGGTGGCATAAATTCATGGATTATGTCACTTTCTTCACAGAATTCGGAGAAATCCTTGGGAATATATTCCCCACCTCTGTCAGACCTCAGTCTCTTTATTGTCTTCCCCAGCTGGTTTTCCACCTCGGCCTTATAGATTTTAAAGTATTCTAATGCTTCATCCTTTGTTCTTAGCAAATAGATATAGCAGAACCTAGTGGCATCATCTATGAGAGTAAAGAAGTATCTCTTGCCACCCTTGGTTAATATTCCATTCATCTCACAAAGATCAGAATGGATTAGCTCAAGTGGCGAGGTGCTTCTCCCCTCGACCGTATGAAACGGTTTACGGGGCTGCTTAGCTTGCACACACACCTTGCACTTATGGCTCTTATCATATTTATATGAAGGAATAAGATCCATCTTGCTCAAACGCACAATTGCTTCATTATTAACATGACATAAGCGAGAATGCCAAATATCAATGTTCTTATTAGAATATGAAGAATAGAAAATGTTTGCAGAGCTATCAAGAATAGAAATGCGGAACATGCCTCCGCAATCATAGCCTTTCCCTACAAACGACCCACACTTGGTCATCACTACTTTATTCGACTCGAAGACTAACTTTCCTCCTTGCCGGCACAGCATCGATCCACTGAGTAGATTGCGGGTCATGGTAGGCACAAATAGTACGTCCTTCAGGACAAGAGTTTTGCCAGAAGTCAGCTTCAGGCTCACTTGTCCTACTCCGCGCACTGCTACCGAGACCCCGTTCTCCATCAGTACGGATCCACCGTCTGCGCCCTGGAGAGAAGTAAAACATGTCTGGTCAGCACAAATATGCCTTGTAGCACCTGTATCAACCCACCAACTTACTAGTGAATTTGCCATAAAGGCCTCAGGTACATACCCACTAGTGGAGTCGCCTTTGCCGGAAACATCGGCTGTTGCAACTGCCACATGCACTTGGGCTTTAGCAACCTTTTGCTGGTCAGGTGTCGGCCCCTTGCCTTTACGGTCGCGGCATCTGTTGGCTTTGTGATCCAACCCACCGCAGACGTAGCAGACAATCTCAGGCTTCTTCTTCTTTTTCATAACATTAGCCTTCGGTCCAGAATAACCAGGCTTGGCCTTCTCTTTCTTCACATTCTTCCCAGGATGGTTCTTGTGCTCGACAAGGTTAGCTTGAGCGAGCGCCTTTACCCCACCATAGCCTGCCTTTGACTTCTCTTCGACATTTATAGCGGCAATGAGCTCATTAAGAGTCAACCGCTGCTTTAAGTGTCGACGTGCAGTGACAAAGTCACGTCAAGAAGTAGGCAGCTTGGCCAATATGGTATTAACCTGAAAGTTCTCAGGGAGGACACAGCCATACTGGCCTAAGTCCCGCACGATCAGCTGTAACTCAAGGATTTGTTCCATGACTGATCTGTCATCTCCCATGCGAAAGTTCATATAGCTTACCACCATAAAGGACTCGTTGCCGTTGTCACTTTCAGCATACTTGTCATTCAGCTCCGTCCACACCTTCCACGCTTCCCCGAAGCCCACATAGATATCAAATAGCCTGTTCGACAGGACGGCCAAGAGACGTGCCAGGGCTGAGGCATTTGCCTTCTCCCAACGGGCCCTTAACGTGTCGAGACGCGTTCTTTCGACCTCGTCTACCACGGCTTCCCCTTGAGGGGCGGGCGACTCTTCAGTGAGGACCCAGAACAATCCGAGCTCCATTAACCACAGCCTCGTCTGGGCTTGCCAGCGCTAAAGCCGGTCCCATCAAAGCTCTCGGGCTTGATCGCATCCGAGGACGACAGAGGAAGACCAGAGGAGGAGGAACTAGCCATTACTGAAGCACTAGTAGGTTTTCTGGATTGTTGAATATAGTGCGAACAAATGAGCATATAAATCAATATTCCATAGAGGAAAGAGCTAGAGTACAGTAACAAGACTCCAATACACATGATATCACAAAATAGTGACTGCAATATAACAGATAAGCAAGCGCTATTCATGTGTACTTAAGCAATTGAAACTGAACAGGGAGGACAGGAATGAAATAAAATAGTGTTCTCAGATTGCTTTTGCAACAATTGGCTCCAGGTCTTATAGAACCTGCTCCCTAAACATTGCAAAATTGCATATCACCAATTGAGTTAAGTCTAAGTCTCAACTAGCTTCAGACCTATATAAAAGTCTGGACAGAAAACAGAAATAGACAGTGCTGCTGTTCTTTTCAAAATCAGACCCTCAGAAGTGAAACAATCAGATCATACCATCTACAGAACAGTACCACCTTCATCAGTATACTGAACAAACATATCAGAGGGACCATGGACCAGCTATAGCAATGAGAATGATCTGAACAAACATATCAGAGACCATGGACCAGCTATAGCAATGAGAATGATCTGAACAAACAGCAGCACTGAACTAGGAATTCATATACAGGTCCGAAGCTACTTTACTTAGACTACACCATAATTTCAATGCATATAATCATCTATTGAAGGGCAGGCGTGCCGATCACCTATTGAAGAGAGCTTCCGCGTGGAGGCCAAGCGAGGGGCGGGCAGCGATCCTCTGTACTGTAGCATCGGAACAGTAAAAGGTGAGTGCGTGAACAGTGATCTGATCCGTTGATTTTTATTCTGATAGCTGATAAGAGATCCTAATGTAATTTACTGTAGCTCTCTGCAGTTGCTAGTAGCAACTGCAGAGGATTCCGATCGCGGGCAGCGGCATCGATGGGAAAACGGAACGAGAGAAAGGGGCGTCAGTGTTAGGGAGCGAAATTCCTGATACGCCGTCGCTCCCGCACCCCGCGTGGGCCCGCGGCAAACACATGAGAGATCGTGACGGCTCACAACAGTCCGCTCGCGTACGATGGGTGGGCCTGCAGCAAATGACAAGAGCGTGCGTGACGGCCCACGAGCCCAAATCGTGTGTAATTTCTTTTCTCAAAAGTTTTGAACTAAAATTTTTTTCAAAAGTTTTTAGCTAAACTTTTTCTAAAACAAATTTCTCAAAAGATTGAGCTAAACTTTCTTTCAAAAGTTTTGACAGAAAATTTTGTTTACAAAAATTTCTGAAAATGGAAAGTCACGAAGGAAATTTTTTTCAAAACAAAAAGTGCAGAGGACACGAGTATGTCGCTTGTTGTCCGATTTCGTGCGCGAGCGGCTCTGCTAACACACGTGCGCTTACTAGCAGGGTCGGAGAGGGAGAAACGGTTGGATGGTTGAGATTTTTTATTTCGTTGTGGGACCCAGATTATGGCTGGAATTTGCAACAACTAAAATCAACTTTTTCTAAACACACCTAACTACGAAGTTGAACCATATACATTGCATTTGCCCTGACATGCCATACCGTTGCCACCTAATCGTAGCAAAGCATGGCAATATCAACCTAACAGTCCTGCAATATTCTAAATAAGCTTAATCTAATTAGGCATCTTTCGAAACATCTTGGTAACATGGCTAAACGGAGAAGTTTGCCAAGCTTAAATCACCAATTTTTTATTTTTTTCCAAAAACCTTAGTGCTGGTAGATCTCTATAAGATTGAGTCACTGCTACAGAAATAGACTTATATGCTGGCACATCACTGCTTAAGCTACGCGGGAAGAATCTAACATCGTGACTTATACCTCATCACTGCCGGTTTAAGCCACTAACCAGCAATGATAGCTGGACATCATTGCCGGCTGGTGGTATGAACCGGCAGTGATGTCTCAGCTATATAAAAATCGTCCTCTCCTTCCTCAAGCCCGAGCACAACAGAGAGGAGCTCTGTTCTTGCTCGGTGGAGGGCATTTTTGTCACCAAGTTCTTTAGGGCTTCAAAATTTTGAAGAATCCTCATGCCCTAGTCGCTCCAAGGTATGTAACTTCATCTTCAATCCATTTCTAGTTGAATTTTATTTCTGATTTGGAGAGTATCCCGAATTCTTGGAGAGTTTGTAAAAGTCGTTGTAATATTACATGTTTGGAACCTCCCGCATGTCTATGTTCATCACCATGTTGAACGGAAGTTAAGTCTCAAAAGAGTTGTGTTTGAAGTTAACCCAACCCAAGGCAAGATGAGCTTGTTCTTGCTCTCTGCTGGCTCACGGTCTGACCAGTACCTATGCTGGTCTGACCATCAGTCGGCGGTCTGACAGCAAAGAGACTTGCGGCCTGACCGCCAAGAGACTTACGATCTGACTGTCAGAGCGCAAAACTCTCTGTATAGATTTTGGTCTAAGCACCATTTTCACGGTCTAACCAAGCCGCGGTCTGACTGAGCATAGCTGCGGTTTGACTGCTAGTTCACATAAAGGCCCAATGGCTATCTTTTTATTCCATCGATGAAAATTGATGTGATTCTTTCCCAATAGCGAAGGACTCTTTTCTATTTCATCGCTAGCACCTTCTCCCCAAGTCTACCGAATCTCAGGATGAGATTCTCCTTAAGGGGGGAGGTCTATCATGTCCCAAAATGCTAATTGCATAATTAAGCGTGCATAATCATCATCGTTGGTGCTTACACGTGTTTACCTATCAAAAACTAGTTAAACATGTTCCAAAGACCTTAGAGATGGTTTAGAGCACTATGAAAAATCCCTACATACCTTGGAGAAGGAGAAGAATAGATGGAGAATGTAGAGGGGAGACTTAAGAAAATTTCAGCAAAAGAACCCCCTTGCGGTTGACCGGGGTCACCCACGGTCTGACCGCCAGTTGGGCTGCCACGGGGGTTTCCCCGCGGTCTGACTGGAGCTATCTGCGGTCTGACTGCCAGCACAAAGAGTCTCTGATTAAGTGGTCAATCGCCTCTCTCTGACACACACTCTTGCATTTGCTCTCACTCTCTCTCTCTCTCTCTCTCTCTCTCTCTCTCTCTCTCTCTCTCTCCACCAAACCTTAGAAAGAGAGAGAGATCCGTTTGTTGCATTCAAAGGTCAGAGATCAAAGGTGGGAACTCCCACAAACTTCCCGGAGGACTTCCCCAAATCTTCCCCCTCTTCTCCCTCGCTAGAGACCCATTCATCGACCTCAAGCTTCACCACTACTTCGGGAACCAATCCGCTGATCAGAGCTTCCCCGAAGAAAACCTATTTGCTAGAAAGCTTCAATACAATAAGGTGAGGCTTCCACTACTGTTTTTCCGTTGCTTCCAAGCTCGATTTGACTCTCCTGTCGTATAGGCCCAAGTTCAACCTAGCCTAGATCCAATCCATGAGGTATTTTGAGTTTTGCTCGGTGAATGATGTCCAAATCACTTTAGGAACACTCCACTAGTCTCATAGGAGATGGATAAGTAGGTGATCATCGAACTCCGTTGGTGTGGGGGCGAGCCGAAGAGGAAGCGGTGGTGGCGTCGCAGTGGAGGTCGATGGCCGCATTGTGGGGTGGGGACAGTAGGGCTGGGTGGCGCTCTGGGGAGGGGTCGGCCCTCCAAGTTGCAGGGATAGTGGGGCTAGGTGGCGAGGGTTCAACTTCCCATGAGCGCGAGTCTCGGCTGTGGCGGAAGAGTCGGAGTGGCGTCAAGGAGGCGGTGGTGGCGTCGAGGCGGAGGTCAACGACAAGACAAAGGTGATGCGAGCGACAGGACAAAGGCAGCACGGGGCGATGAGGCGGCGCGGGCTCTAGCGTCGATGTCGGGAGGCAATTTGGCAGAGGGCGCAAGCAGAAGAGGGGAATTCTAAGTGTCAGAGGGCGCATGCAGCAATTCTTTTTTATAGGGAACGTCCTTCACTGTCATCTCAAGAGGACGATCGGTAGTGAATTGGGACCTTCACTGCCAACTCATAACTTAAACCAGTAGTGAAACTCTTTTCACTATAGGCATCAGGTGGGGGGAGCATAAAATTTATTTGCGCAATGTGCGCGCGCCGAGACTCGAATCCACAACCTGCCCCAGGTAAGACCGAACAAATAGCTGTGCTACTCAAGTGTTTTCGTTGTACTTGGTACTGAGATTTTTTATTAACATTCAGCTAATCTCTAGTAAGGCAATAGTCATATTAATTTTAATTTCAAAACATATTTATTTTAATTTCAACTTACTATATACCTAAATTTCAAACCTGTAGTTTGCTATATACCTAAATTTCATAAAAAAAATTATAATTCATTAAAACTAGAAAATAAATATGCTCATACCTAAATTTCTATATTGGAGCTTGCTAATTAATTAAAAAATATAATTGGAGCTTGCTATATACCTAAATTTCATCGCTAAATTTTCTAGTTCCTTAAAAATAAAAAATAAATATGTTCATACCTAAATTTCTATATTGGAATTTGCTAATTAATTAAAAAATTAATTGGAGCTTGCTATATACCTAAATTTCATGGTCCGGCACGTGTTTTCTGGCATCACATTCCACTTTGGAAGTAATTTCTGCAAAACAGTAATAACTTTGTAAAGCTCGTATCAGACCACTTATTATTTGTCTTAATTGTAGCAGTGAAAGCACGGTATGCAACTTTGTATGCTCCTTCTCGCAGTCCAGGAAGATTTTACATCACCAACAAATAAATTACCTCGACATCTCCTACCGGCAATTGGCCAGGGGTTGGAGGAGCGGCCTTTTGTATGCTTTCACGCCCGCTTTCGATGAGTGTTTGTTGGTATCATACCTAGATATTTTCATTATTATTCAACCCTTATGATGACTAATTAAGTAAAAAATGAAAAATAAATATGCTTATACATAAAGTTTCTATATTAGAGCTTGCTAATTAAATAAAATATAAAAAATATAGTTGGATCTTGCTACATACCTAAATATCATGGCTAAATTTTCTAGTTCATTAAAAATAAAAAATAAATACATCATAACTAAAGTGTCCATATTGGATCTTGCTACATACCTAAATATCATAGCTAATTTTTCTAATTCATTAAAAATCAAAAATAAATATGCTCATATACCTAAAGTTTCTATATTGTAGCTTGCTAATTAATTAAAATATAAAAATATATAATTGGAGCTTGCTATATACCTTAATTTTGTGACTATTTTTTCTAATTCATTAAAACTCAAAGAAAAATATTATCATACATACAAATAATGAAAAATCAATAATAAAGACACTTTCCATCGTAAGCTACTAATTGAATCTTCCATATTATAAATAAAGTATAATTGCATTTACATTGCCTTAAAATATCATGGCCGGCTCATACAACCAACTGGCAGTAATATACTGCTATTACTACCGGTCGGTGACTTTGGACGGCAGTGATGATAAAGCTGGACATCATTACCGGCTCAAGCCATCGGTCAGCAGTGATTCCTATTATCAATGCAGGTTTGTAAACTATGATAACATATTCTTCCCATGTGGTTTACCAACGGTAGTGATGTCCTATCACTACCGGTTCATTAGGAACTAGCGTTGATAGGTCGACATATAAGACCAATTTTGTAGTAGTGATCGAGTTTTGAACAGCTAATTCTAAGTTATTTCTTAATTGTTAACACATAGGTCCCACGTGTAATTGACTCATGGACTCGCTAGATACGAATCATAAACATAACGGCACACTAGTTCTCCATAGAGAGACAACAAAAGATATTGCCTATGGCATTGGCACATCAAGCTAGCTCGACTAGTACGAGGCATGCATGGCATAGTTTTGTTTTGTTGTGCTGTACTGCTTCCTGTCACGTAGTTCGTGAGTGAGTGAGGTTGCGACCCGTGAAGAGCTGGAGCTGGAGCCGGAGGCATCCGAATGGAGGGACGCTGGTGCATGCCAGCTCGATGCCGATGGCAGTGGCAGTGAGAGCGAGCAGACCCATTCATTCGGATGAAGGTCTCTTCTTCTCACTAGTCTTTCTCGCTGGTGACCAAAAAATGTGGCTTCTACTTCTCACTAGTCTTTCTCTTTCACTCGAAAATATATATATACTGGTCTGAACAAAGTCCAGTCTCAACTGCCCCATGCCCCCACTCGGCCACTCCATACAAAAATGCTTCGCCCACAAAGAGTACCTACACACAACTCGGTCCCCATCAGTTCCACCCTAAATTGATAACAAAAAGAGAAAATATGTCTCTAGCCATGAGTAACCATGAGAAAAGTACCAGTTACGTTTAGCTCACAAGAATAAAATGGAACGCATGCCCATGTAGGAGAAATACGTACATCACCGTGATCTATAAAAATTAATACATGTTTAGTGAAAAAGTCAAAGAAATAAAATGGCAAAAGTATAGCTGCTATGAACAATTCATTTTCATTCTTAAGAACAATATATTCTAAAAATACTGTGCTATACAACTGTGGGAACCATTTAGCTTAATAATATATATTATGCAAATACTCGTACCTGGATGTCATTTCTACTCATTTAGTTTGATAGTACATATAGTATATGTTTTGTAGTTTGATAGTACATATAGCATCTTTTTTTATAATTGTCACTTCGTCCGTCTGTATGGTTCATAGGTCAGGTGGTCTCAAACCTTTACCTATCATGATGTGCACCGAATATGTTTAGGAATTGGTTTTGGGATATTAGTAAAAATTTGAAAGCTAATATATTGGCGGCAGCTGCCACTTTTTGTTGGTCCAGATGGCTATGCAGAAATAACATTGTCTTTAACACGAAGAAATCTATTTCTCTATTGCAGGTTATTTTTATATATACACACTGGGTCCGCTCATGGTTTGTGTTGCACCGACAGGAGCATCGCGCACTGGTTACTATAGCGGCGGCATGTTTGGATTGTAGTTTAGGATACGCATTGAAGCCAATCTTAATAATAGTGTCTAAGAGTTTTCATTCTAGCTTTTTGGCTCCCTTTTTGGCATTGTCACTTGGTTTCTTGTTTTAGCTGTGTGTATCTTAGCTATACAAAGGTCGGGAGTGAAGGTCATATGCCCTAGACGTAATCATAGAGATGATTGTATCACATGCCTATGTTCATGTACTTTTGAATAATGTGTTATTCCAAGAATGACTATCATTAACATTAATTAGCAAGTATGTGACTTGTTCGTGGAGCTCTTTATTTATATCATGATGTTATTCTAATTTGATCTCTGGTCACATATCATTGAGATGATTCTTAAGATCAGCACGTGTATTGATTGATGATCACGTTTCACGGATCATAGGTATAGAGATACTGAATCAATAATATGGACATTTATGTTCGAGAACATGATCTTGGATAGACCCAATTTGAGATACTGCTGGGATTGTTATTTATGATATGCCATCAGTTGTTATTTCAGATGGTGTACCTGCAGGATCCTTAGACCTGAGATTGTCACTGATTTGTATAATGTGTAGTAACATATTTTGGGGTTGCCAAACGTTATTCCGTAACTGGGTAATCATAAAGGTAGTTTTTGGGTTTGTCATGAAACATGTCGTGGGGTGTGAATGATCAAGATGGAATTTGCCCCTCCTTGATAACAGGAGAGATATCTCTGGACCCCTTGAGGTAGTTGGATTAAGAAAGTGCACGGCCATGCCAATATGATTAAAGAGTGAATGGTCAAGCTATTATTAGGGTGGCACGTATCTCGCCTTGAGCTTAATTGGTATCGTGAGGCGAAGGAATCGGTGCATGTATATATCATCGTTCAGCCAATATGATCTTTGTGTATACTCGGGAATCAACAGTCCTGCTAGGGACCACTATTGACTTCGGTTTGGAAAGGGTTTCCTAGTCGTAGCTATTTGTACATGAACCTAACGGGTCACACACTTAATGGGTTAGAACAAAACATGCGAATTGGATTCGTATATGGGTTTGGTTGGATTGTGATTCATGAGGTGTTAGAGTCCTAAAGAGCTTCCGACGTTGGAGCCCATTAGTGAGCTCTATTTAAGGAGAGGTGGGGGGTGGGACATGTGGGGAACAGAGAGCCACTATGAAATCCTAGCCGCAACCCTCCACACGATCTCCTCAAACCCTAGTCGCGCGTGCGGTGCTAGCACATCAACGCTCGGCGATTCCGCCCGGTACATGTGGATACAGTAGAAGTGCTGCTGCTATTGCGGCGCTGATCTTCTCAGTGTATAGATCTTAACGCTGCTGCTCGGCTGGTGAAGGACCTACTCGGTTGGTTGATATACTTGCTTGGCGCTGGTCATAGAGCGTGACGCGACCACTCAGAGTTGGTCGAGGATGTGATAGATCTGGTGAAGGAACTGTTCGAGTAGCACGACCACTTGCTCAGGACTGGTTGAGGAGCACGACCACCTACTCGGAGTTGGTCAATGAGCACGACCACCTGCTTGGAGTTGGTCAATGAGCATGACCACCTGTGCGAAGCTGGTCATGGATCTGTTCGAGAAGCTGCTAGAGGAGTTTGACGCGCATGGCGTTGGACTGGTCTACTCCAACTCTTCTTCTATTGCATTGCGCGTCAAATGGTAACGATCTATGATCTCCTACTTGCATGGTTTTTGGGTGAATGCGGTAGAAATTTTTTGTTTTAGGCTAGCGTAGCCAACCCATTCCCCAACGGTGCTATCCGAGCCAGGTTCATAGTTTTTTATCTAAATTGGTCACATATATGTGATATATGGTAGTAATAGATTGGATCAATTATTATGATGGACCGGTCGATGCACGGTTTGGTGAAATAGGTGTCAGATGTGATGTGAGTCAATGAAACCATATGGCCAAAAGATTAGCCCGATCTCCCACCTGGCCACGCGTGCGACTTGCCCCTACAGGCTAGAATCACCATCGGGGCTAATAGCACGCGCTGCAGCATAGTTGGATAAGCAGTAGATCAAGGTTGTATGTGTTGTCGTCGATTCTGGAAAACCTCGCGCGATGATCAGTATGATTGATCTAGTGAAAATTGAGACATTGTGAATGACTCAGAATCAGCTTGATATGATCAAACCGATGAGATTTTCATAGCGATTTCATAGATACGATCTATGTATTTCTGAGAGGTTTTTAGTGCTGCCCTGAAACCCACGGGGGATGGCTTTCCCCTCAAGCCCTCGTCCGCTAACCGGGTAGCGGGACCGCCGTGCTATCCGGGCCTAGGGCTTTTAAGGATAACATGTTTACATCACCCCATTAGAATTTGATTCTGCGCTTAACTTATTTTGGTAGGGAATGATGTGAATAGTATGGCCTTTATGTGTATATGATGCATCGTGTAATTTTCATGGCCTGCGTGTCATGGTTAATTGCAGCCAAAGGCTGTCATATTATTGTATAACGGCCTGCATGCCGACCTGTGATGCTTCCTTTTCTCATGTAATTTGACTATTGTTATTAGGTGTAATAGACTAGTATGTGATCATGGAGACTTGAAACGTGATGACCCGGAGGACAGGGACCATGGCGATAGAGATCACCATGTGAAGGGGTCATACTATGTCACAGTAAATATGATTGCATGTGATGTTTATCTATGTTCCTGTCATACTATTTATTCATATTTTCTATGAGATGGATATGTTTACATGATAGAATAGTTTCACTCAGACAAAATTAAGAGTAATTGATGTCCTTCCAATAGCTACACCTACATAGGTTTTGATCATTGTTTGGTAGGTCTGCCAAAGCAGGGTGCCATCATTTATCTTAACCAGTTAAGGTGGATATCGGACATCTACACGTATAGTGTTGGTTTACTTAACAAGCTAGCAAAACGGTTTTGGGCTTGGGGCATGGTGTCAAGACCCTGAACCCGGGTTCCCCTGTGCCACCTGTATCAGTCTCTGGATCAAGTAGCTGATACGCACAGAATTCAACAGAATGATATCAAATACATACTTCAAATACAAATAAGTAAAATAAATACCTGAAAGGCGAACAGATGGTCTGGTGGACAAGAATCCACAACAGACCAACCAGGTAGAAGAGCCTATAGCATAGTGGAGCGAAACGACGATGCAACCCAATGCCACAGGCAACTTGGGTGCGGACGCGACCTTAGACTTCTTCTCTTTGACTTCATCTGGGTTGAGGTTGATCTCCAACTCAACAATCTGAAAGCAACAAAACTAAGTACGAAAGGTACTCAACAAGTCCTATAATACTTCAAGGGGTTGATAGATGCATATTGGATATTTCAAGGATAAGGCTTTATGGCATAGTTTTAACCGTAAAGCAGGTTTTATGTAGGTATCCAGTTATATTCTCCACTGTTAACCTTTTGAAATAAATGTAACAAAGCTTTTGAAAACAACTGCAGGATCTTCTATTGGTACTGAGTATCACCTCAAGTCCCCAACGTATTAGAAAGTGACTTGGTAACAAAGCTTTCGAAACAGTTTAAAACCAGAATCAGGGTAACAAGTTATATCTGAGGGTTTTCGGTTATGGGAGGGGCTATACCTCACTCTGTAGTCTCTTTTATCACATCTGGTGTACCTCTGGAGGGAGGGAGGGGAAGCGCCGAAGATTTGATTGAAACTGGATTTCAATTATTTGGGATTAAATTCAATTAAGAGTGTTTGAATTTGGATCTGAATTAGAGATTGAATTTGACATTAATTCAAATAAGGGTGTTTGAATTAGGAAAAAGGTTTGAATTGGAAACCTCGGTATTTTAGAGAGGTTTGAATTCAAAGGAATTGAATTCAAATTGAATTTTAGTTGAAAAGAATCTAAGAAATAGATTTGAATTTGAGAGACATTCAAATTCGTGTCGATCAAAATTAATTAGGGATTATTCAATTGAGTAATTGAATTATAGATTTGGGTTGGATTGGAAGGTCGATTTTCACGGATTGATTTGGAAAAGGAAGTTACCGAAGTAACTTAAACGGATTCGAATTTGAGAGATGTTCAGATTTGAATCACCACTCAAAGAACCATAAGAATCACTAAACCAAATATGCATATGCTCAATTTAATGCAACTATTTATTTAGAAATTAATTTAGTGCTCGTTGGAATACTTGGCCCAAATAATATATTTGAATATATACATACAAGTATATACACATTCAAATATATATTTTCTTGATTTTATACTGGTTTAATAATTAGAAAAAGTTTTAATTTAGAGCAAATTTTGCTATTTTCTAAAATGCTAAAACTCAGGGTGTTACAAATCTATCCCACTTAAAGTGAATCTCGACCCTGAGATTCAGATGGTTTTAAGAAGGGATCAGAGAAATACTATCTTCCATCGGATCTTCTTCTTGATCAACTGTTACTTTATCCTTCATGTGGAAATTTCGTGATGCTTGTCGAACATAACTGTTATCCCTTTTGGCTAGACGATCTGTCATATCCAAAATATTTTCCAATATAACGCTAACCTAGGTTATCTTCTGTTTCTGAACCACTCTGTCATTAGTAAACTTATCTTGTCATGTCATACAATTTCTAATGGGTTTCCACTAAATATCGTCATGACTCAAGGATATTCTAATATTTTCAAGTCATGTGGGGCTACCCCACTTAAATGGTTTTGATTACGGATGCCTCATAGAGTATGCGACACTATAGTCATTTGACCATTCATGAATTGTCACTTTGTCCTCTATTGAGATTTGGCTGCAGTTCTCGCTAAACTGATGTTGCTTTAAACATGTTTAACCCTTTGAAATTTCTCAGTCCAAGAATGTTGATTGTCTTCTTAGTTCCTTTATGATACAACACAGGTAGATTCCTTTATGGTTATCCAATAGGGTCTTCAGGCCATCAGTTATTCATCCAGGAGTACTCCTGGTTACGGTTATTCCATACTATAAGTATTTTCTTTTAGGAGAAAACTTGCAAACTTCTATGAGTGTGGATGTTAGGCTATTGACGTCAAGATTTTTCTTCAATCTTTCTTGGGGTTACCAAAGTAAACTTCTAATTTTCATAGGCTACATGCCTCGTTGATGGTCAAACACTTAATTCCGAGATTATAGCTTGTCATTTCTGTTCAGGGTCGTAGAGTTTGCTAAAAACACTGCCCCACTTAAAGGAGTTCTGACATAAGGGTGTCCAAAAGATATCTGATACTTATTGCGAATACACGGATATCAAAATACTTTCACAGCTATCGGAGTTTCCATGACCGAAGATACTCTCCGAAGGGTGAACAAAAGAATAGCTCCAAGGTAAAGCTAAACAACATATTAAGTTGAACTAGTTGGAGTATCCATGGTGATTGATATCCATTGATTTCTGGGTTTCTGATTATGGGTCTTTTCTAAAGGTCTACATTATCTTCCACTGTAATTCTGGTTGTTGATATGGTACTTCGATGATATAGACTAGTGCAATAGCCAGCTACTTCTAGGGACAATTTCTTGCAAAGTTGCATGAATCCTTGCAATTAAAGCAGAGGTTTTGTGTGCCTTTGGGTGTTGCATTGAGTCGCTACTGGACAACTTGCTATGAAATTGCTCGAGCTATTTACACTTGTAGCAGATCTTGGGGTCTGGCGTCTTCAAAGTTCCTTTCTGTCGTAGGTTTTCACTATCTTGGTTGCAGAAAATTAGATTTGCTTGATTAGAAGTGGATCATGGGGCTTCATTCAGCATAGATTGTTGGTCTTCTAGCTTACATCTCTTGTAACTAGCCCTATGGCATTAACCGAGTCTAGATTTCGTCTTCTTGGTGTTTCAGGTCATTGTCATCAACATTTCCTATGCCCAGAGGTTGACGGATGTTACTAAGTCCTTCAGCAATAATTTGCTTTAGTTGGGTTTGGTTAGCCATTATTGCGAGAAGATCTCCAGCAATAGGTGCCAGTGTCATATGATGTTCGATCTTGTTATCCGGATTTTCTTGTTCCTTACTCAATTTCTGACCGTGAGGGACTTCTTGTATTTCTGGATTGCTTTCAGTGCCTTGAGTGTCTTCTTCAGTTGGTTTGACATTATGGTCTGTCTGATTGTTTTTGTCTTGTACAGACTTTGTGGATGGGCTGCCTATAGCTTTCCGTCTTGCGGCTTGGGTTTTAAGCTTTAGGTGTTGATCATCTTCGCTTGATTTCCTTAACGACATATCCGGTAGCTTCTTGTTTTCAGGGATAGAGTAGAAAGCATAAGATGAGTTAAGATTCAATTTTTTTTTAAGACGTGTAATAAGAGCACACAACCAAGAAAACATGCAATGAACAACCAACAAGAACCAGCACTACAATATGCACAACCACAATTAGTTTTTTTTTTGTTACTACTATGTGATAGAGAATAGGGGTTAATGTTAATACTTGACACAACTCCTTGTGTAAGCCCTAATCTTGTCAGGGTTCTCCAAGTTAAGTTTTGAGAAGAGGTGGGTAAAGAGGAATCAACAAGTTTTGCAACAGAATGCCAAGGTAAGGTAAGATCAATAAGATGTAGATAGGATAAGTAAGAGTTTTCCTTTAAAGAGTTTATAATAAAACAGAAGTAACTTTCATTCTAAGGTCACGACCTACAGCCAGGTACGGCTCTGATACCACGCTATCAGGACCTCGAACCCAGGTTCCCCTGTGCCTCCTGTATCAGTTACTGGATCAAGTAGCTGATACGCACAAAATTTAATAGAATGATATCAAATACATACTTCGAATACAAATAAGTAAAATAAATACCTGAAAAGCGAAAAGATGGTCTGGTGGATAAGAATCCACAGCAGACTAGCCACACAGAAGAGCAGTGATAGATAGGAAAAGATCTGAGAAGAGAGTGAGAGAACAGAGAGAGATCTTTTAGAGAAGATCTGATATAGGGAATGAATGACAGTTCAAATGAATGGAGTGAATTTGATCTGGATTTGTAAATGCATTTGTAAAGAATTAATTTGAATAAACTGAATTGATCGGATTGGTGTAATTCAAAATGAGTTTGAATTAGAAAAGGATTCATGATAATTCAAATAATGGTATTCGAATTTGAATTTGGATTGCATGATGATTCAAATGAATAACTTGAGATTGAATCGATGGGTAGGAAATTCAATTTGGATTTGAATTGAAAGTTGTCATGACATTTGGATTGAAGATTCGAATATGAAATTAAAACTTGAACTTGATTGGAATCGAATGAATTTGCGAAGTGGTTGATCTGGAGATCATTCGAGTATGGAATCAACGAGGATTTGATTGAAATAGGATTTCAATTATTTGGGATTAAATTCAATTAAGAGTGTTTGAATTTGGATCTGAATTAGAGATTGAATTTGACATTAATTCAAATAAGGGTGTTTGAATTAGGAAAAAGGTTTGAACTGGAAACATCTGTATTTGAGAGAGGTTTGAATTCAAAGGAACTGAATTCAAATTGAATTTCAGTTGAAAAGAATCTAAGAAATATATTTGAATTTGAGAGACAATCAAATTCGTGTCGATCAAAATTAATTAGGGATTATTCAATTGAGTAATTGAATTATAGATTTGGGTTGGATTGGAAGATTGATTTTCACGGATTGATTTGGAAAAGGAAGTTACCGAAGTAACTTAAACAGATTCAAAATTGAGAGACGTTCAAATTCGAATCGCGACTCAAAGAACCATAAGAATCACTAAACCAAAAATGCATATGCTCAATTTAATGCAACGATTTATTTAGAAATTAGTTTAGTGCTCATTGGAATACTTATCCCAAATAATATATTTGAATATATACATACAAGTATATACACATTCAAATATATATTTCCTTGATTTTATACTGGTTTAATAATTAGAAAAAGTTTTAATTTAGAGCTAATTTTGCTATTTTATAAAATACTAAAACTCAGGGTGTTACACATGGTGTTGGGCGCCGAGGCATTCGATGCCACCCAACAAACAAGAGTCATATAGAGATGTGATTAGCAATGTGGTGCTTATCTATGTCACCTAAGTTTCTAGCAGTGATGCCAAAGCTCACTAGAATTTAGTCAAATTTGGATCTTGTCCCTCTATATGTCGTTAAAGGGAAACAGTTTCAAAACATATAGTGGGAGTATTTTTTGTTAAATTGTTTAATGAAAGATTTACATAAACATAATGCTGAACTTTGCATATTTATTTCTGTTGTAGATCATGGCACCTACTGTTAACGCTAATTTCAGTTTTAATTTGCATTCGATTCTTGAAAAAGGAAAGCTATCAAGAACAAACTTTATTGCTTGGTATAGAAATCTGAGAATTGTTCTCAAACAAGAGAAAAAAAGAGTATCTTCTAGAGGTTCCCTGTCCTGATGAATCAGCCGATAATGCATCTGTTGCTGATCGGAGGGCTTACGAGAAGCACACCAACGATTCACTCGATGTTAGTTGTCTCATGCTTGCCACTATGTCCTCTGAGCTTTAGAAGCAATATGAGAACGCAGATGCTCACGATATGATTATGGGACTCTCAGGCATGTTTGAGAACCAAGCTAGAGCCGAGAGGTTTGACACCTCCAAGTCCTTGTTTGCGTGCAGGCTGATAGAAGGCAGTCCAGTTAGTCCTCATATGATCAAGATAATTGGTTACATTGAGAGCCTGGAAAAACTTGGTTTTCCCTTTAGCCCTAAGTTGGCTACAGATATGATTTTCCAGTCACACCCTACGAGCTTCGAGCTGTTTATTTGGAATTTTCATATGATTAGCATGAAGAAGAGCATGGATGAATTACATGGGATGCTTAAGACTGCTGAGGAAAGTATTAAGAAAAGCTCTAGTCATGTGAAGATGGTTCAGAAGGATAGCAAGAAGAGAAAGCGCAAGGCCAAGGCTAAAGCGTCAGATGAGATCTTGAGCTCAAAACCTAAACCTATTGAAAAGTCCAAGGTTGGCCCTGCTGCTTCTGATGCTTGCCACCACTGCCATAAGCTTAGCAATTGGCGGAGGAACTACAAGCTATACTTGGAAGAACTCAAGAAGAAGGAAAGTAAGACTTCCACTTCAAGTATAAATATTATTCAAATTAATCTTGCTACTCGTCCTAATGATTCATGGGTATTTGATACCAGAACGATGATTCATACTTGCAAATCATTGCATGGACTGAAAAAGACTAGGAAGTGTGTGAGAGACAAGATGGATGCTCGTGTTGGCAATGGTGCAAAAGTTGATGCGTTAGCCGTTGGTGTTTATTCCTTATCGCTACCCTCAGGATTAGTGTTGAAATTAAATAATTGTTATTACATTCCTGCCTTGGGCAAAACGTTATATCCTTTCATGTTTAGAAAAAGATGGATATGAACTCATAATAAAGAACAAGTGTTGTTCAATTTATTTGAATGGTATGCTATGTGGTAATTGTTCATTGGTGAATGTATTATATATTCTAGATCTTGAGGATGTCCCTATTTATAACATTAATACAAAGAAGCCGCAGCTTAATAATTTGAATCCCACTTTTATTTGGCATTATCGGTTGGGTCATATAAGTGTGACCGCATGCAGAGGCTCCATAAAGATGGTCTTCTTGAATCATTTGATTTTGAATCATTTGATACATGCGAATCTTGTTTACTTGACAAGATGACTAAGGCGTCTTTCACCCGCTAAGGAGAGAGGTCGAGTGAGTAGTTGGCCCTTGTACATACGGATGTATGTGGACCAATGAGCTCTATCGCTAAAGGTGATTTTTAGTACTTCATTAGTTTTACCTATGACTTTAGTAGATATGGTTACATCTATCTAATGAGGCACAAGTCTGAGTCCTTCGAAAAGTTCATAGAGTTTCAGAATGAAGTACAAAATCAACTTGGCAAGACAAGTAAATTTCTGTGATCTGATCGTGGAGGTGAGTATTTGAGCCATGAGTTTGGTAATCATCTAAAGCAATGTGAAATTGTTCCACAGTTGACTCCACCGGGGACGCATCAATGGAATGGAGTGTCCGAAAGGAGGAATTAGACTTTGTTGGACCTGGTCCAGTCCATGATGAGCTATCTAATCTTCCATTATCCTTTTGGGGATACGCTCTAGAAACTGCTGCATTCACTTTAAATACGGTTCCATCTAAAGCTGTAAAGAAGACACCATGTGAGATATGCATTGGGAAGCGTCCTGAGTTGTCTTTCCTTAAGATCTGGGATTGTGAGGCATATGTAAAGCGTTTGACGTCTAATAAGCTTGCTCCCAAATCTGATAAGTGCTTCTTTGTAGGGTATCCTAGGGAAACCAAAACCAAATGATATTATTTCTATAAACGGGAAGAAGATAAAGTGTTTATCGCCTGGAATGGTGTCTTTATGGAGAAAGAGTTTCTCTCAAGGAACGTTAGTGGGAGCACGATGCAACTCAAAGAGATTCGGGAACCATCCAAAAATGTTTTAGCTCCTTCTGAACCACAACTGGATGTTGGAGAACATGTTGTGGAGACATCAGCCCCACGTCGGTCGAAAAAAGGGTCAGTCGCGCACCTGAGAGGTTTATGTTCCTAACCACAGAACAACATGATATATTATTATTGGATAATGATGAACCTAAGACCTACTCAAAAGCGGTGGTGGGACCAAACTTTGAGAGGTGGCTTGGAGCTATGAGATCCGAGATAGGATCCATGGACGATAATCAAGTTTGGAACTTAGTTGATCCACTCAATGGTGTTAAAGGAGTTGAGTGCAAATGGATTTTTAAGAAAAAAGATAGATGTTGATGGAAATGTTCATATCTATAAGGCACGATCAGCGGCGAAAGGTTTTAGGCAAATTCATGGTGTTGATTATGATGAAACATTTTCGCCCGTCACAATGCTAAAGTCTATCCAGATCATTCTAGCAATTACCGCATATTATGACTATGAGATATGGCAGATGGATGTCAAAACGGCTTTCCTTAATGGAAACCTAGTTGAGGATGTGTACATGACACAGCCTGAAGGTTTTGTTGATCCAAAAAATGCTTGGAAGATATGCAAGCTGCAAAAGTCCATCTATAGGCTGAAGCAAGCTTCTCGAAGTTGGAATCTTCATTTTGATGAAGTGGTCAAAGGGTTTGTTTTCATCAAGAATGAAGAAGAGCCTTGTGTTTACAAAAAGGCTAATGGGAGCACACTTGTGTTTCTGGTCTTATATGTAGATGACATATTGTTGATTGGGAATGATATTCTAATGCTTGATGCTGTCAAATCTTCGTTGCAAAAGAGTTTCTTAATAAAAGATCTAGGAGAGGCAGCATACATATTGGGCATGAAGATCTATAGAGATAGGTCGAAAAGGCTGATCGAATTAAGCCAGAGTACATACATCGACAAGGTATTGAAAAGGTTCAATATGCAGGATTCCAAGAAAGGTTTCTTGCTAATGTCACATGGCATCACTCTCAACAAGAGTCAGTATCCTTCGACCACTGATGAACTCGAGAGGATGAGTGTGATCATGTATGCTTCCACTATCGGGTCCATCATGTATGTCATGCTTTGTACACGTTCAGATGTTTCCTATGCTTTAAGTGTTACAAGTAGATACCAATCAAATCCAGGTGAAGGTCATTGGGTAAATGTAAATAATATACTCAAGTACTTAAGAAGAACTATGGATATGTTCCTAGTCTATGGAGGTGAGGAGGAGTTCATTGTAAATGTTTACACCAATGCTAACTTCCAAACTGATAATGATGATTCGAGATCGCAATCTAGTTTTGTGTTCTGCCTCAATGGAGGAGCAATGAGTTGTAAGAGTTCGAAGCAAGAAACGGTGGCTGATTCCACGATGGAGGTCGAGTATATCGCAATTTCTGAAGCTGCAAAGAAGGTTGTTTGGATTAGAAAGTTTGTTTCTGTGTTAGGTTTGGTGCCTAGTGCTTCTAGTCCAATGGATCTCTATTGTGATAATAGTAGAGCCATTGTGAAAGCCAAAGAACCTAGGTCACATCAGAAGTCCAAGCACATACGACGGTGCGATCACCTCATTCGAGAGATTTTAGATCGAGGTGACGTAAAGATATGCAAGGTGCACACAGATTTGAATATTTCTGATCTGCTAACAAAGCCACTCCCACGGCCCAAGCATGAGGCGCACAAGAGAGCTATGGGTATTAGATACTTATATGATTGTCTCTAGTGCAAGTGGGAGATTGGAGGTGATATGCCCTAGAGACAATCATAGAGATGATTGTATCACACATCTATGTTCATGTACTTCTGAATAATGTGTTATTCCAAGAATGACTATCATTTACATTGATTAGTAAGTATGTGACTTGTTCGTGGAGCTCCTTTTTTATATCATGATGTTATTCTAATTTGATCCCTAGTCACATATCATTGGGATTATTCATAAGACCAGCACATGTATTGATTGATAGTTACGTTTCACGGATCGTAAGTATAGAGATACCGAATCAATAATGTGGACATTTATGTTAGAGAATATGATATTGTATAGACCTATTTTGAGATATTGTTGAGATTGTTATTTATGATGTGCCATCAGTTGTTATTTTAGATGGTGTACCTGCAGGATTCTTAGACCTGAGATCATCATTGATTCCCCGAATATGTAGTGACATACTTTGGGACTACCAAATGCTGTTCCGTAACCGGGTAGTCATAAAAGTAATTTTCAGGTTTGTCATAAAATATGTCGTGGGGTGTGAGCAATCAAGATGGAATTTGCCCCTCCTTGGTAACAGAAGAGATATCTCTGGGCCCCTCGAGGTAGCTGGATTGAGAAAGTGCATGGCCATACCAATATGATTAAAGAGTTAATCATGATGAATCTACTATTTGATCGAGTGAATGGTCAGACTATCATAAGGGTGGCACGTATCTCGCCTTGACCTTGACTGGTATCGTGAGGCGAAGGGATTGGTGCATGTGTATATCAAGGTTCAGCTGATATGATTTTTCTGTATACTCGGGAGTCAACAGTCCTACTAGGGACCGCTATTAACTTCGGTTTGGAAAGGGTTTCGGAGTCGTAGCTGTTTGTACATGAACCTAATGGGTAACACACTTAATGTGTTGGAACAAAACATGCAAATTGGATTCATTTATGGGTTTGATTGGATTGTGACCCAGGAGGTGTTAGAGTCCTAAAGGGCTTCCAACGTGGATGCCCATTAGCGAGCTCTATATAAGGAGTGGCGTGGGGTGGGACATGTGGGGAAAAAGAGCCACTCTGAAACCCTAGTTGCAACCCTCCACATGATCTCCTAAAACTCTCAGTCCGACTAAAAGAGTAGTCGATAAAACTTTTAAGCATGCATTCAAAATTGTATCAATGTGTGTTTTTTTTGCAGGGGATAAATGAGCTTTATTACACTGAAACAAGGTTACAATCTGCAGTAATTACATAAGAGATACACGATGGTGATCGATTCAACATAACATCTGATCCTCGATTCACCCGGGAGAAGTTTGCTAACACATCTGCAGCCTTGTTTTGTGAACGACTAATCTTCTTGAGTAAAAGCTCACGATCTCCATTGGTCATCCTGTGTAGATCTTGTAGAAGGTAACCAACGCTCCATTTGCTATCGTAGTGCTTGACAGTGCCTGGAGCATCACCTCTCAGTCTGACTAAAAGACGATCGGCTGTTTAGTATGCTGGAGTGCCAAAGTCAACCCTTCCGTAGCAGCTAGGACCTCTGCCTCAAGCACATCGTTGCAGTGGGGAAGGAAGCGCCATGCTGATAGCAGAACAACGCTCTCTGAATTCTTGATGACCACTCCCAACCCAGCCGAACCATTAAGATAGGAGCCATGTGTTGAAACTGCAACCCAGCCAGCATCAGGTGGTGGCCAAGGCTGCAATGGAACCAACAAAGGTTGTTTAGGTTGCTTCATCTTTCTTCCATCGGCATTCACAATCTGCTTACCCTTCTGTATATCACTCCCATCATTTTGTCGGATGATGAACAATGTATCTGCATAGCTACACAGGTAACGTTTTGTCACTCCAATTGGAGGATCCACCTTTCCATGAGTTGTATCATTTCAAAGCTACCAAGTTCTCCATATTAACAGCAACACTTTAGCTCTCTCCTCTGGATCAATTCCACACAACACATCAAAGAGCCACTCCGGGTTTGTATACAATATGTCATAAATTGCGGGCAAAGGCTAGACATCACTCATGGCCTGCCATAATGTATACGCGTTTGGGCATATGATGGCCATATGAAAGGAGTCCTCATCACACATCCCACATCTGGGGCAAGTACCAACAGATTCAATATGATGTTTCATCTTATTCTCCATTGTCGGCAAGCCATTTATAATCAGACGCCAAGCACATATCTTCATTTTCTGAGGTACAGGGGTCTACCGGATAAACTTCCAATCCAGTCTGTGTCCAACTGGCCTTGAACTAGATGCACCAACAGACCGACTTCGAATTAATTCATCCACATCCAAATGGTACGCACTTCTAACCGTGAACATACTAGTTTTTTCAGGGTGCCACGCGAAAAAGTCATCCTTCTATCTTCGGGACAGTTTGATTTTCAAGATAAGCTACACATCTTCAGGTATAAAAAAAATCCCTAAGTGTATCTTCCTTCCAACACCCATTCTCATCAATGAAACAGGCCACTCTTGTGTATCTACACCGACCCTGATCAGATATAGGTCAGCAAGAGGCACCTCTAGGAATCCATGGATCTCTCCATGTCCTCACTGTTCTTCCATTGCCAATCCTCCAAATTATCCCCTTTTCAGTAGCTCCAGTCCATTCGTATCAATGTGTTAACCAACAAGTATACTTGACCTGAGGCAATAATTTTATTTCTGATACAGAAAGAAACAGTACTCACATGACACTTCTCACACGATTTTGTCTGTATTTTGCACTAGGAGCTATAGGGGCCTGGCTTGACCCGGCGCAACGTGTACTTGACATGTAGGTACACCATACTGGTAGGCCTAGAGTTTTATTCGTATCTATTTGGCAGAAAGCAAGCAAAGCAATGCCGGCAGGCAGGCACAGGCCCCTGTGCCCACTAGTTCCTGCAAGCACGCCCTGCTGCCTTTCTGGTTTTTCCCCTTCGGCCTTCTTCCTGACCTGTCTGTCTGGTCTGCTTCACCACAGGACAAAAACAAAGCTGGATCTTCATTATCAGTTGTAATAGGAGTATTTTTAATTGATCATGTCAGGGCATCGTACTGCTGAGCGCTTAGTTCAAAGCACCCAGCTGTGACCTCGATTACTCATGGACAAATGGTGATTGGACTTATAATAATGCCTTGGAAGCAAGTAAAGACAAACAGATGATTCGTGAGGGAAAAGGTAGGGCGAAGCAGCACATGCACATGGGAGGCTTGTGTGTGTCCTCTCTGGTCCTCACTTTAGAGTTTAGACTAGGGACAAGCCTTGGTTTCTGATCCCAATTACACAAGTAGTAGTATTTTGATCAATCTGACGAATGCTCGAGAACAATTTTTGTTTTCCCTGCAAAGCCTCTGTGAACTACTTATCCACGGTTAGGTCTAGGTGAATTGTAGTTGTAGGTACAAACAAAACAAAATAGTTTTGTAATGTGTACAAGTGCTTCTGTGGTTGTTATTTGTAGGTGGGTGCAGTGCCCTTAAGTAGGGCTTTGAAACTGCTGGGAACTTTGTGTGCTTGTTGACACAAGGAATAGGATGGACAGACAAAGCACTGATACAAATACAGTCCCAATCGACACGCATCATGGAGAAATTGGTCAAGGGGTGGTCCTGTGGTCAATAACATGACATATTTATCAATCATGTCTTGCTTCATTTGGGGAAGGAAAAATGATGCATGGTGGAATGGTCTCCAACTTTTGACTGGCCTTACATAATCTGCCAGACAGCATTTTGATGGAATTAACAGTTGTAGTGGTGACCTTTATTTTAATTTTTTTTCCCATCAAGAACATGCAAATGCACCTGATTAGCGAAATTTGGATAAGTAAAACCCTAGTTGAAGCAACTGGGAAATTAGCAAGTCACTAGAGATAACATATTTGTCATCTTTGGTGAGGGTGAATGGCAAAGTTGTTTAAGACATGCATGCAATTTGCCTTGATATCCACACTCTTCTTTTTAACCTTGTCATGTCATATATGTAGTGCTCGAAAGAAACAAAAAAAAAAGATGCTAGTAGTTCAATAGCAAGTTGCTCATGGATACTCCAAAAGAAGCTTGGTACGGTGTTCAGCTATAATCCGGCCAGCGTCGTCTACTACATGGTACTCCATTTAGTTTTAAATACTTAACGTTTTCATAAGAATCCGATTAAATTTTTAAATATAGTTATAATATTTAATAAAAATATAATACTATGAAAATATTTTTCAAGACAAATCTATACGTATAATTTTTATGTTTTCAAACTAAATATTTTAGAAGTTATTAGTGGTTAAAATTTTAAAAGTTTAATTAAATCTTGGTCAAAAGGTCAAGTATTTAAAATTAAAGGAAGTAGTATGTGTTCTACGTGGATTGCAAGGGACGTCGTCGTCTCTCTACTTTCACATGCATTCCCGATGCCCAAGTCAATCTCAAAGCTCAATCTGCAGCTCATCTTTTCCTTTTTCTTTTGTGGGCTTTGCTGGCCTAGATCTTAACGGCTGCTTATGCTGCATAATATTGCCATGCCACCAAATGGTTCCAACTAATCGTGTACGTACAATCCATGGATCTAGATGTAAGGCATTGTTGTACATTATCAAAATACTAGCTAGCTCCAAATTGAGCAACGGAGTTGGCCTAGTCTTTTGACGATTAAACGAGACCATCTAGGAGGAACTAGGTGATTTCGTATGAAAAGAAAAGTAGGTCCACACATTCGAGACGAGAGCATGTTTATATTGGATTTACAACAAGCTTGCATGCTTATCTACTACAAGTAGAGGATTGCTAGCTATCCTAGTATAAGCATGCAATTGCAAAATTGCAGACTGCTACCAATAGTAAAAGGAATCACTACTAGCTCTATAACGCTCTACAATTTGCTATTGCAATCTCAAGATTATGCTGCAAAATAATTAAAAAAAGGAATTATTAGATTATTCCATTACGATTCACTACTAGGAAAAGGAATATCAGTGCCAGTTGAAAAATAGCTTCAGTGCTAATTTTTCAACTAACATTCTTTACTCGGCACTGATAGTCGGAGACTATCAGTGCCGGTTGCCCACCCGTTGCTATTGCCATTTTCAGGGAATAAAAAAAAAGAGAATTGGCGGCGATGGGAGCGGCATCCGAGCTCGCTCAAACCTGCTGCTCCCCCGCTGCCACCGCCACTCCCCCGCCGCCACCACCGCCACCCCATACACCGAGCTCAAACCCACCACATACACCGAGCTCCACATAAACATTGCATTCCAAAAAAAAAACAAGCCAATATGGTGCCCATAGCAAGTGTAGCAAAAGCCAATCGTGCTGCCCGCACACATCGACACCGGCGTCTCCACGCTTTGCCGGCTCCGCTCCATCGCGCTATCAAACGGCAGTGCCGTCGATGACCCAGCTCGGGTACCAACCTCGTCTACCTCGGATTAGCCTCTTGCTCCCTGCCGCTATTGATGCGTGGATCTCTGACCCTAGCGAGATCCATGGCCGGATTTGTCGGATCCTGCCGTGGATCTCGCAAGGGGCGGAGTTGCGCTGGTGGGGGAGGCTGGGAGGAGGAGGCCGGTGAGGGGATGAGGGATAGGGAAGCTGGTGGGGGAGGAGGTGGAGGATGGCAGCGGGGAAACATATAAGGTGGAGAGAGAGAGGAGGTGAGGGAGAGATGGAGGGGATTGAACGTGGTGTGAGACATCAGGTGAAGAGATAAGCGTGAGTAGACCTGAGCGGTGTGAGCCCGAAGCCGATTCTATAAAAATTTTGGGTTCGATTCACAAATTAGTGCCTGTTCAAATTAAAAACCGGCACTGATAAGAACTTATCTATGCCGGTTGTTTTTTTTAAACTGGGACTGATACTACTTTCCTTACGAACTGGCACTGGTAATCGCATCAGTACTAGTTTGTGCTGAACCAGCACAAATGAGGAGGCACTTATGACTAGTTCTGTAGTAGTGATTGTTAAACCTTGTGCCACCCATGGGGCTGCGACAATTTGAGATAGCACATGACCATGATCCAAAAACGTACCGGAAGGCGAAAGATGATGGTTGTAGCATTGAAGAACTGGGAGAGGAGGCGGGAGTTGAGGTCGTCCCACTAGTCCATCTCCTCTTGCGCTTTCCTCAGCCGTTGTTGCACCTTCTGCACCACCGCCTCCATCCAGTTGCTCGCTCGTCCAACTTCCTCTCCTCTGCCCTCGCCTTCTTAGGTCTATGGGATCGACAACTATGAGTAAGATTGGGAGGAGTAGTGATGGGAGCTTATCGACAGTGGGGAGAAGGGAAGAACCGGAGCCAGTGAGGGTGTCGACCGTGTGGAAGCAGTGAAGGATGCGGTGGAGCGCAAGGTGGTGGCCCTTGCGCCCGACACACCGCCGACACTCCCCATCCCATGCTCCATTCAGATGAGTTGGGCATCCTTCCTGCGATAGGTCGAGCCTTCAAGATGAGTGGTGGAGAGTGGAGAGACGAGTCCAACGTTGTGGACTTTACTACTAGCTGGGCCATTGTGGTCTACTGCTGGAGCCTAGAGCTTGGGCTGATTATAAGGGGCTACATGCCGACTACATATATAAAAAAAATTGCACAAAATTTTAGATGTACATATGTACCCCATGACCCTTAATGGGCCCACCACTGAGTAGATGTTCTATTCGCTAGATGCCCCCACAAACACGTTTGCAGCTGGTAGCACCCTACTACGTTTAGACCAATATTTTAGGGACATTGAATTCCAAAATACTTACAACTTGAAAGCTTCATCGATAAAAAGTTCCTTAAATTTGAATTCAGAAGGCATGAATTGAATTCAACTTAGAAGACAAAAATGCACCTAGTTTCGTAGATCACGAATTATTGTTTGGGACAATATCCGTTCATCATTCATTCCAGGTACTCAGATAGAGTTGGCGTAATGATGCCATGAAGATATCCGCAAATGCGATAAGCAGCATGCGGCTCCAGATGTGGTAATAATAGCAGGACTAATATAATCCACCGCCGTGATGCACCAAATCATTGCGGTTTCCCACCAAATGAATTCCGAACCATCATTTCCCCTCCGTCCATGCAAGGTGCCTCCTGTCCTTTGCCTTTTGCAGAGCGCTCTCTCTCTCTCTCTACTTAGAGCTACACAGTGCACATGACTTATTTGTCTTTACTCTTTACGTGGCGAGAAGGGAAGAGAGAGCCCGAGAGTTTCCCATTCTCTGCCCCCTCCTTTTTGTTTTATGAGCATTGCCCACTTTCTTTTGGACGTACTCCATGTTTTATTTTCATGGCGAGGGGAGAAAAGTCAGCTCCACATTGGCATTGCAAGCCACGTCACATGCCCCTGCTATACGATATGTGCCAACAAGACTGATGATGACTCGTCAATATATATTAACCTTTCCCTTTCTACTTCTGTCACTGGCAGCCTCTTTGATAATTCATCATTATGTAATCTTATTGAAACAAATTAAATTGATAGTGGATCAGCACATGCCCTCATCAGAGACATATATTCCCAGCAATATTAATGCCAACACAATCAAGAATTTTGATAAAGAGAGAGAATGTGGATCAACATTAAGTACCCTACGGTATCAGTATTTATTCTAAGAACAGTATAAATTATATATCAAGCATTGAAAGAGATGAGAGAGAAGCAACCATAGCACTAGTACTGCAGACGCACTGTACTGGTTGCAACAGTAGCGGAAAGGACGAGAGCGCCCCTCCCGCTGCCGTTGCTGCGTTTTGCTGGCGGCAGGCTATGCAGCAAGCTTGGCTTGTCTTCTCCATCTCCTTGTTATCTCGGCGGCTAATTATCTTCACCATCCCCATACCCTAACAAGAAGAACCATCATTACAAAATGTGCTGCGATAAGCAAACCAGGATTACGTCTTTTCCTCTCGCCTCTACTTGACAATGGCTTTGGTCCCTTATCTCCGCTCTTATGAGCCGATCTGGCCATACGCATCACCGCCGCTCCACACCGTGCGAATGTCTTCCTAAAACCTTACTTGGGATCCATCCCTTATCTGGAATGTTCCCCATTTTAGAAATTCATCTTCAACCTTCATAAGGTGCGACCAGAATTGCGAATATTTTGGTTTCCCTTCCGTTTGTGTGAGAGTTTTGCTTCCTAGATATTTGTTTCTAAGTAATTCTTACCATACGCCATCCTCATTCAATGGTCGGTAAAACCATGTACTGAGTAAACATGTATTTTGGACCGTGAGGTTAGTAATTTCTAAACCTCCTTGATCCTTTATTGGCACGATACATTCCATCTAGCAAGCCTATATTTCCTTTTATAATTGTCATCTTGCAAAAAAATCAAGATCTTAAATAATTCAGTCTTTTTTAAGCGCATCGTAATTGGTATTTCAAAGAATAACATCGTAAACATCGGAAGGCTACTTAGGATTGAATTAATGAGAACCATCCCCCAGCAGAAAGATGTTTGCCTTTCCAAGTACTCAATTTATTTTCGGAACGCTCTTCAACACCTTTCTGGTCAATATTCCTTAATTTTCTGTGATTCATAGGGATACCAAGGTATCTAAATAGATATGAACCAGGAAATATTGAAAGTTCAACACTCTCTCACATGAAATTTAGAAAATACTATTCTAATGGCTATATTGTCATGTGGCAAAGAGCCACAAATTTGTAGTCTCATGTGGCTTAATACCGAAAATTCGGAGTGAAATTGCAAATGCCAACAAAGTTTAGTGTCATGTGGCAAATTACGCCAAATTAGAAATACCCTCCTTGTGACTTTAAGGGCGTATTCGAAGTGGCCGCTGAACAGCAGCTTTTTTACATCGATCTAGTTACGTCTAAGGCTACTCCTAATAGGTAGTATCATGCACAATAATTGATCTGTAACGTAGGATTTTTGCTGACTTGGTAAGGATAGAGAGGAAAGTTGTATCGTGTACAAGATATTGCTTGGGCATGAAATCCAATACGAGGATACCGTGCAGAGGTACATTGGGTTGTATTATACGATATAATTGCTCACAATATATGAAACAATTAATTATTTTGTGAGGTCTAGGGAACAACAATATGAAACAACGTATTGGAGGGGTTGTTTCTACGCACCAATTTATTGCCCTCCATCTGATATGGCAGTCTTGGAAACATCAATACAATACTTCCTTCGGTACAAAATAAGTGTCATTTTGGATATCAACACGGTTCCTAAAATACAATTTTCACTACTACTTTTTACTGTAATATATTAATAAAAAATAGCAAAATTGTAATATTATGAAAGTACTTCTCGAGACAAATATACATGTGTCATTTTCAAGTATCCAAACTCAAGACGTAAAATGTAATTTGTAACCAAAGTTTGAAACAGTTGATTGCACGCAACTCAAAACAACACTTATTTCAGATCGGAGGGAGTACTTTGCATTGGGAGTAGTCTAATTATGCGCCATCTGATAAATCGACACATTGATTACCCCTGCTATTGAACGAATGGAGAGTCGCTAACCTCTAGTGGTGTAAAATGAATAACAGGTATTCGAATTATCCAATATTCGTATCCGTCAAAACACGAATATGTATTTCTGAAATGGATACTAAAATGGATGTATCCGAATTCGTTTTTGAGATTCGAATTCAAATGTGGATATCCGAATTGCTTTTCACATCCGAATTCAGGTAACCAAATTTCGCTAAAGTTAAGAGGTGAATGAAATTTATATATTTCGGTCCAATCAAATTGGAACAAATTTAAGTCAAATTTGAGCAAAGGTTTAAATTTTCCAACATGAATTTTGAATGAAATTTCTAAAATTTTGATAGTTCCTGTAATTCCAAATGTGAACAATTTTTTTGCATACCAAAATAAAATTTCTTATCATTAAAGCTGTATAATATTTGCATACAACCTGATCGAGTGGATATCTGAATGCGGATTCGGATAATCCGATTCGTATTCGCATTCGAGAATATTTGGATTTATATTCGTATTCATATTAAAATATGATAGCAATGTAAAAAATAGACTATTCGATCAGTATCTGATCCGTTTTCACCGCTACTAATCTCGTGTGCTACCGTATCCTGTGAAGTTTCGCTGTTGGGACTTGCGAATGCTCCATTTGATGACTTGCAGGCTTGAATGCAGAGTTATTTGCAGGTTCCCCCGATTCATATGTGCTGCATGCAATGCGACCTTTAATGCCGGTGTAATTGCTGAACAGTAGTATATACGTATGCTTTGGATACAAGTATGCATTGGATTGGCAGACGCGCTGAATACCATGCGCGGACTTTAGTGCGTCGTCCCCTGTTTTATTAGCTGCTAGTATCTGTGTACTGAATGATTTGATGATTTCTGGAGTTCATGTTGGATCGGATCATGTATTGTTGCAATGAATCTTTGTTGTTTCTGCATGTTTTTCATCACCTGCTGTACTCAAATGTTTGCACGGATGGTCGTTAGCAAGTAGTATTACGTACGTGATGATGCCAGGATGTACCAACCAGAGGTAGAGGGTCCTCTACGGCAATGGTTCGAATGCAAGTGTCTCCACGCATTTTTCTTGCTCTCATAGCTGTGAAAATGTTCATCATTGGATCGCATTGCATAAGCTGCCTAGCTTCCAGTTTCTGGCGAGACCGGGACGTGAAAACAAAAACAGCTGTTTGCTCCACAAACTACTCCGGTTGGTTCTTCAGCCTCGTTTTACTGTCGATTCAGAAGGACTACCTATTTTCCCAGGTCTAGTAGGTTTCCTATGTAATCTCTGTGTTGAGATTTAAGAGCCATGCCAAAGATCACGAGTTACGCTCCAAAATCTAAAAGGATGGTAGCTCCTAGCTTTGGATTTTTGCCCTGAATGGAGCCTTTTTAATTCCCGACAAATATGGAGCCAATTTTTAATAGTAGTACTGTGAGTACAAGCTAGTGGCAGGCCATGTAAATGTGAATCCCATAGCATTACAAGGTGAGATTCTCATTGATACAGATGTTGGCGACTAGTCAGTAGTGCCTCTTTTTGTGCACACTGTAGGATCAAGAGAGGGTGAACTAGGTTTTTGTGGTAGTCCTTCTTCACTCCAGATTACAAGGTGAGATTCTTAATTATTGATACGGATGCTTGGCGATTAGTAAATACTACCTCTTTTTGTGCACACTATAGGATCAAGATGGGTGAATTAGGTTCTAGTTATAGTCCTTCTCCACTTCATATTACAATGTGAGATTCCCACTAATACGGATGCTTGGCGACTAGTCAATACCGCCTCTTTTTGTGCACACTATAGGATAAAGAGGGGGTGAATTAGGTTCCTGTGGTAGTCCTTCTCCACTCCGGATCGATGTACTTTAAACCAGTATATGATCATCTTAGGACTTCAACAATCACTTCACCATAAAGCTCCTTAAGACCAAGCGCCACCAAGCCATCTATGTGATGCCAGTCACTAAGAGTAACAAGCTAAGAATCTCACTGGACCTAATCTAAACCAAAGATATGATTAGATGTACATTAGCTACTCTCGTGGCACTAATCATATCCTTAACTTGCAATTAAGAAGCTTGAAAAATACTTAAGTGCCTCTTATTCCTCTTGACTCTCCAAGAATGTCACTGAGCAAAACCACCATCCAAGAGAATCAAATGAATCAAGTGGGGTGTATTTATAGCATAAGGACAAAAACTAGTCGTTGTCCAAACATCTAGAAAAGTTGCATTCACCAGAAGTTCCGGTGAGGCTAACTTCTCATCATCAAAATATCTGGTGAGGTCAACTTCAGTTTTCTCCATTAACTTTCATTCTAATCACCGGAAGTTCTGATGGGAATTTCAAATTCCCCGCCAGAACATCCGGTGAGCAGAAGACCAACCTTCCATGACTACTACACACACTGTCACATTCCTCCTATGAGAAGCTTCTGGTGCACTCACCGGAATTTTCGATGAGTAGACCGACTTGAATTTCACAAAATTGACCCTACTAGAAACATACTCTGAAGCAGGCTTTTGGTGCTCACTGGAGCTTCTGGTGAGTAGATGACCTCGGCCTTCACCAAATCTGACCCTATTGTAACCCTTCTCCGATGCAAGCTTCTAGTGACACATAGACTTCCGGTGAGTATAGCCTCTCTGCTATCCTTCCGATGAGAAGTTTTCGATGAACACACCTTAGTTTCCGGTGAGTACTATCTTTCTACATCCTCTAGAAAACCATCCGGTGCTAGCTTCTAGTGAGTAGAAATGCTATGTAACTTATTCAATTCAATCAATCTTTGTTTCAACTTTGACTTTTCAACATGTTAGACTTCCTATAAGCCGCATAGTATTATACTTGACTAGTGTGTATCACAATTATCTCTCTAGCTCAAACTAAGTCAATCTACTATCCTCAATCCCCTTAATAGTACGACCAAACGAAAAACAAAGTCCTATGCTACTCTAAGTGTCACCCAACAACAAATGACACTTAGAACGTAGATAGACCTTAATCTTTGCGCATATCCTTTGAGCCATTAACATGAATACCAATAGGAGACGAGAATACCTACAAATTATCACCGTGACCTAACTTTCAATAGTTCCTACAAAATACACATTAGTCATGATGATCACGTTGTCATTAATCACCAAAACTCGAATTAGAGGTCTAGATGCTTACACACATGCTTTCTGGAACTGTTTTATTGACCCGTCGGTCCGTCACATTGTTGTTCTATAATCCATGTAATTCTACCGAATTAGGGATCTAGCTCTTACACATATGATTTCCAGAGCATGATTAGCATCATAACTAGAAATGGCCTCTCTATTCGGCCCACGTCGGAGAGAACGTAGGGAATTTAACATGCAGAGAGGAAGCTAAGAATATAATGTTTTTTTTTATCACAGTTGCTTTTACAAACGTAAAAAAGACTAGCAACTGAAAATTAAAGAAGATAGATTACCCACGTCGCCCTGACTAGGCGCTAGAGGCATGGCGAGGGGAAGGGATGTGGGGCGGAGGACGGTGGCAAAAGCGGAAGAAAGGGTGAGTGAGAGGTGGGTTAGTGGCAGCGGCGGATGTGGCCATCACGCACGAAGAAAAGATTATAGTGGTTGGTGCATGGGAGAGGAGGGTGCCGCCATGCGCGGGAGAGGACTCATGCGGTGGAAGCGGCACTGGGGGAGGGGGAGGCGGAGGCCGTGGGAGGTGGAGCGCAGCAGTGGGATGGGACTGGTTTTTTTCTTTTTCTTTCTTTCTTTCTTTTTGTTGGGGCGGAACAGCATTATTGGAGGATTGAAGGAAGGATCTGGTGAGCTGCGCAACCCAAATCTCTTTACTGTGTGAGGACCCCTGGTTATTCAATCTTTACCTTTTCTTTTTAATATTATGAGCAATTCTTTTTGCTGACGTGGGGAGGCAAACACCATGGCTGTTAATGATGACATGGTTAGGATATTAAGTTTCATCTTTTGAGCCCTACGGAACCAACTAGGAATTTTTCGAGGATTTGTTTTTTGGATTCAAAGAACAGTTGTTTTACATCATTGCATATTTGCATTTTGCATGGGCACCACCATGTATAGCGCAATTTTTTCTCATACGAGATGTCATGTAGCTGCACGCATGGAAGGAAAGCACAGAAAGTGAAGCCAATGTCGTAGCTTGGATTGATGGATCAGGTGCGCCCAATTCAAGGCTCATCATATCATGCTGCTCCTCCACACCACACTACACTTGCATGCATGATGAAATCAAAGTGAAGCAGGCACATTGAAGCTACTCTCACACGCAAAGCCTGTGAGGCACCATTTTTTTCCTCTTTGACAATCATGCACCTGTATTAGTGCTACACATTTTTCATGGCTGCCAAGAGAGGAATGTCTGTTTTGCAAGGCTTTAGCAGCTATGCGTATATGAACATGTGTGGACCAGGCCAGCTAAGTTGTGTACCTTCCAAGTGGTTTTGTAATTCAATGCAATCTGGGCCCCACTAGTGGGCTGCAAGTTTCTAGCAGGTGGGCCTTCCAAGATCAGCATGGAGTGAGTGTTGGGCCCACAAACTGCCAATCTCCATGCATTTGGTTAACTACATTGAGATCAACCAATCAATTCACTTGCTCCGCATGAAAACTACATTGATTATTAAACCACCAGGGGACCTGACCTCAACCAATCGATTCAAATCAAATACTGCATCACATCGCATTCTCATGAACAACACAAATTTCATGAGCACCACCAGGCGTTCAGCTGTTTCTGCAATGAAGAGAATAGAACGGCAGCAAGCTCGCTTCTCTTGTGGTCGCCTTAAATTTTTCTCTAGCTCCCTAGGGTTTCACATTTTGTGAGTGACAGGCCAATCGAGATCGATCTATCGTCGATTTATTGCATGGTCTTCTGCCTTTCAATCTGCGTGACCAGATATGCTGGACATTAATAATCTTGTCATCCTCCCTTCCTCGTAGCTATGGTTTCATGGAACTAACTCCCACACACTCGCGTCTGGTCGTTCAAAAAAAGAAAAAGTTTCGTCGAATCGTGCTGCAATTGAACTGTTTTTTGCCGAACTTTTGCATTCTAAAGCATAAATTTTATTTTTGTTGATTTCAAGACATAAAAGTGGCAAGGGAACATGTCACTGGATTTTATTTACACTTGATTTCGTACCTTGGGACCTCCGTTGGTTGGGTCTTTGTGATACGTGCTTGTGTGCCAGCCTTGCTACAGTGGAGAGGCTGAGATAAGAAAGATTACGTCGTGGAGCAAGTAGGCTGCCTGCGTAGCTGCACGAATGCATGTCCATGGCGTGCATGCAGACGCAACGCCTCGATCCCTGCACGAGAACGACGGCTACACCAGCAAGCAAAGCCACTGCAAACGCACGCACGGCCATGTCGGTCCAGTTAGACGATCGATCGATCAATCTGTCTGTCTGTCTGTCGTGCAATGCCATTGGACGGTTATGCCTTGAGATGCATGTGAGATGACTGAGGAGGCAGGCAGCTACTGTTCGCTTCTTGCGTTCTCTCGTCATGCAGCATACATACATACATGCACGCTACTCCTTATTAATTTGATCGACATGCCTGCACTGAACAAGTGCTGCGTGTAACGCTAGATGTTGGTTCCTTCTTCCGGCCCTGCCACTCCTGTAGCTTCAGATGCATCAGCAGCTTTCCTTCCCTGCTGAAGCAAACCATGAAGCCCATCGATTTTTCGTGTCTCAGCTACCTGCTGCCCAGGCCGGCTTGTATACCGACACGCGTGCTCAATTTCTCTGGCTTTCTACAGCTACCGCGCGCAGCGTGAAGATGTTGCCATTCAATTCCGTCATGCACAAAACTGATCCAATCGGGACTGCTCCTGTTCCAGCTACCTTCCATTTTTCTCCTCCCCATCGTTTTTATCCAACCATCCAACAATTTTCAACATCCATTAGTCGTCACATTAGCATGTAGATCAGAGAACACAAAATCTCAATGATGACATTTTCTCACTCTACAAGGTCATACCGTCGGTATTTCCAATTCCCAACGGCTACCGGTGGGAATCATAAACATGGTTGAGCGGCTATGTACATGGGGCAAAACATACATAATTCCGAATGTCGAATATCTAACTACAATATATATACATATAAGGAGTACACCGTATACAGATAAGGTATATCGTACGTCTGCTTAACAACTCCAAATATTGCGGATCCAAATCTACGGGATCCAATACTCCCAGGGATCACGAAGACATATACTAGAAAGGTCTCGATCGGGTTAACCGATTTGGGTATAACTAGTATCTGGGTTGGATTCGGCTATTTTGTCTTGGCCGACAAGATGAATGACTCCCTGTCGACTACGATCGGGACTAAAGCAGCGCCAAGAACCCTTTGTAAGGTGGGAACCTTGACCCCAGAGGGAGAGAGGAAGACACATCTTGACTCAAGCGATTTCAAGACCCTAGCAATCGGAGATACTTGGAGACTTCAACCCTAAATTAGTCTAGATCAAATCCCCTCTATTATAATGTCTAGCCATATTGCTTGTACTTGAGATAATCCATATACAGCAACATCTACACAGGACATATGCTATTACTCCAACCGGGGCCTGAACCTGTCTATATCACGTGTCTTGTTTCATGCTGGATCCCTAATCTCGAAGGTACCTCTATTTAATTATGGATATATTATTGGGCATAAATCTTCGATAGTTGACGTGCCAGGTAGGGGTCTTCATCTATTTTCAGGATCGATCATGTCTCAAGTGCGCATCCACGTCAGATTCTCCGACACCGGCTTCTATGATCACTTCGAGTCAGCGGCAGTCATCTTCGCATCGCCTCCTGCCGGCTCTGAGATCACCTTCGAAACTATGGCATACCACTGGGATGATCAAGGTGGACTGATCCACACCGGTATCCTCTAGTCTAGCCCATTGGACACATATTGCGAGGTGGGACACCTCTACTAGGATCCCAAGGAGCCTAACGTTCTTCAGTTCATGGACACCAACAACGACGGTGAAAGTCACAAGAGTGGCAATGACAGCTCCATTGACGACCAGAGCAACCGAATAGATCAATTAGTGTTCATGGCTAGAGCCAATGGCACACTCGCTGAGCAGAATTTGGAAGATCCAGATGTTGTGGTAAACATTGGTGTAGGAATCCCTGAGGATCTAGCAGCAGCAGCTATTACCCAAGGTACCGGCGTTGCTAGAGGGTTACCACTAGGGATGTCCGTGATTGGAATCTTACATGCCCCTGATACCACTCATCATCGATAGAATACGGATAATCAGGTAAACCCTGATATTCTGTGATGACTTATCGTGGGGGCACCTCTCGATTAGGTGATGCCTCCACTAACAACAGCTCCAAGATCGAGAAACGAACTCCCTTAGAACAATGGTCATGGGGTGACATCGGCTCGACCGTAGGTGAGTGTTGGCAGCGGTGTCTTCAATACTTTGGAAGTCAACGTCCAGGGAGCTCATCTGATTCTAAGATCCTTTCCTGAATTGGATCCGGTGAATCATTTAACCCCAATGGTCAATTAGTTGAAGGCTTTTCTCGATGCGGCTCAGATCTAGACTGCTCAAGCAAATAACCCTAATGAACATAGGCACCCCAGCCGGTAAGATGCAGGTTCAAGGAGCCACAAACGCAAACATTCCCGGGTCGAGGGATCGCAAACGGGAAGCTCGGGTGGTCGAGCTCAAGCACAACCATGTAGGTCGAACTGTAATTACCCCATCCACGGGCGTAGGAACCAGGAAGACTTGAGGAATCGCAACCGTCACGATAGGCGTGACCTATGGGAAGTAATTGACAACCGTCGTGAGGAACACCGTGAAGACGATCGTCGTTATAACTATTGTAGATATCCAGGGCAGAACGATCGACGTGACTCTCATGTTCGAAGGAACAGGCGTAATAGTCCTCCCCCATCTCCTCCTGAAGACTTCGATTGAGGCGGCTGTCACACCCTGATTTTCAGATTTCTAAAATTTTCCAAGATTTTCATATTTATCAAATTTCTTAAATTCAAACTCAGAATGAACTTAGGTTATCTTTGGTTATGATGCATTCATGCAGGAGTTAAGCATTTAGGGTTTTATTGTTTGGCTTTGTTTGTTTTGATGTTTGCTTTAGATATAAATTTAGCTTGGAATTAAAAAAAGGATATAATAAAAAAAGAAAAGGAGAAGGAAAATAGAATTGGAAAATCCTAAACCCTAAGCCAGTCGTGCCCTTCCTTTTCACCCGGCCCAACCTTTCTCTCCCTCCTAGCCCGGTTCCTTCTCTCTCCCCTCGGCCTGCTCAGCCTAACCTGCAGCTGGCCTACTGCTCCCACTGGCTTTCCTGGGCCCGCACCCATCGGCCCAGCCTGCGCCGCGCTCTCGACTGCCTCCGCACCAACCCAGCCACTCAAAGGTACCCGCACCTAGTCCGCCTCTGTCGAGCCATCGTCTCCCTCCTGACTCCAAACTGCCACCGCCGTCGTGTTCAAATAGGAGTCCGTCTCCTCCAAGAAGTCTCTGTCCGCCCTGATTCATCTCCTAGTCGCCTACATATGCGCCGAGACCTCCTCTGGGTTTTCCCATCGATCAAAGCCACCGAAACTGAGTAACTCGCCAAAAACTATCTTGCCAAGCCGTCATTGCCGCCGCCTTGGCTGAGCTCACCGCCGCGCCACTATGGAGCTGCTTTGCGCTGTCCGAGCCCACCAATAGAAGCACCTATTCTCGCCGAAGCTCAAGCCGCCACCACCTTTGTCTCAAAGTCGCCGGAGCCGCCTTGCCGACGAGTTCCCGAGACTTTCACCGTCTCCGTCGTCGCCGTGTGTACTCCCGAGCCAAGCTACCCGAGGTAAGCCCTAAAACGGATTTGTTGTGTTCTTCTTGCCAAATCCGTCGCTCACCATTGCTGCCGGCGAGCCGGAACGCCATCCCGATGTGTTCTCTGGCCGTGCGCCACCGAGGCTGTCCCGGCGCCGCCGTCCCGCTCCCCTCCGGCTGCCAGATGTATATTTTGTTTTAATGCTTTTCAAATTTTGTTTTACTTAAATGATGTTTATGCAATAGAGCCATATTGCTATATTGTTGTCAAGTCTTCATATGCATATTATTTTCTCATAACTTACTGAGTATGACATGTACTCACTCTTACTATCACCAAACACTCAGTTGGAGAAGGAATTGAAGAGTTCGCTAAGGATGGATCATTCTAAGATGCATTCTATATCGATCGTGCATGTGGAGATATCATGAAGGATTAGAGAATACATAGCTACGCTGCAGTTTTATTTGGATCTTGGTCCTCGAAGGTTACTTTTGTAAGATGTTTAATGACTATTAGGTGTCATATTATAATAATATTTGTTGGAGCAAGAGTTCGTCTTGCTCCAGCAAGTACGGCGAGAGTTTCTTCTAAGGAGGAGACTTAAGCTTGGAGACGAAGTTTAAGAGGAAGGAACACCATGAATGTATTGATGGTAGAGAAAATGGGTCGATCTGGGGGGAGTATCACAGCGTGACTTGGTGTTTTTTCATCTCTGTGTCTTTCTACCGTCTTGCCCCCTCTAACCCAGGCGACCATAACCCTATTTATAAGGTCGTGTGTAGCTTAACGTACAAGTTATCATAATGTACAAATATCTAAGATCTGATCGAATTACTAGGTCTTATCCTGCATAACTACTTTCTACCCTATCTAGGAGATAAATATCCACCGTAGTAACTATCGTTGTGCTTGCCCCTAATTACAGCCCGACACCATACTGTCAGGGGTGTCAGGATAGCATCCATTACGTTGGGGTGTCAGAGCGGCGCCGACCAGCCTAGGCGTTTAATGCCGGTCACTTCCTTGCAGGCAAAGTATGACCGGTGCTCCCCTTCCGATAGATCTTTCCTGAGCCCTGATGACTCACCCTGTAGCCTCCAGGAAGCCGACCCAAGTAGCTGGAGACGGGGGCCTCGGGAGGCATGGCTCCGGGAGGTGAAGGTTTCGAGAGGCAGGACTCCGGAAGGCTGAGCCTTCAGGAGGCTGAGGCTTTGGAAAGCCGACCGGGTGCCAGTGGGGTGGCCCGAAGGGGTCCACAACCTCCGGGGGTCAAGCCTGCTGCTGAGAGTTTGGAGGCCGAAGGCCTCGGAGGGGCTAGGCGTGGTTCTGAGTCATGGGAAGGCTTCATAGGTACGAAGGGGTGGCATGAAGGAGCCTGATACCTTTGGAGGTTGAGCCTTTAGTTGAGGGTTCGGAGATCGAGGCTCCGGAGGGATCTAAATAGTAATCTTCAACCATTATCCTCAGGCTGGTTTATTTTCCCCCAACAATATTTATCTATGAAGTCACTATGTGTGTTGATTAATTCCTGAGCTCAGAGCATAGATGAGATTGGTTAGTTCTTCTGACCGGTCTCAACATCAACAAGGAGCGTCGCCACACTCCAACTTCATCGTCGAGTAGCTCCCCAACTTCGCAAGTCACTAGGAGTTCCCCAGTATGTCATCATCAAGCTTACGCCACCAGAAGCACCTCCCCGTTGATCACCAAGCTCGCCACTGTTTCCCACCATTGCCACACATCTTCGAGTTGTCTTCGACTATTGCAAGACCCTCGGTGAGTTCACCATGAGTCCCTATCCTTTTTCGCCACTTGCCATCATCTCTCGAGCCACGTAGCGCCATTCAGCCAAGCTTCGATGAGTCATCGTTGCATTCCGCGCTGCCACCAATGACCCAAAACCAAGTCAATGCATCGCAGCCATCTGATTTGATGCCTACGGCTCAGATTAGATTAAACAGCCCCCTTCGTTCATAGCTCAATCAGCTCCACATGGTAGCCACATCAAGAGTTCTACCACATCTTCAATTCCTTTTATTTATTTTATTTTTCTTCTCTGCTAACATCGTATTTATATCATGCTTACATAATAAATTAGGATTTCCTTTAGAGAAATAATTCTAGAAATATGATAAGAATATTCCTATAATATTATGTCCCCTTTTCTTTTAATTTTGATTTAATCTTCTGGAAGCCTGTTCTCCTTCATTTTAACTCCAAATTGAGTCGTTCTTTCATCATAATTCATTCAAAACCATAATCTATCCAATTCTATCGAGTTTGAGAATGTTTTTATTTTATTTGTAATTTATTTGAATTTTGATGTTTATTCGAATTCATTTTATTTGCATAATCTTGTGAGTGCATGCCAATGTTCCGGAGGAGTTTAGTGATTTGAGGACTAGAACTTTGGAGAAGCAACTGAGCAGCAAGAAAGCAAAGTGTCCTTGAACTTATTGTACTCAGTTTTTAAATGCTTTTATTTACAAGTATGCATTGCTACTTTATTTCAATTGCTGGGAATTGGTAGTTAACCCTAAATTAATGTCTACCCAAGATTTTCTGGATTATCCTTGTTGTCATAGATTTGTTGGGTTTATTGGATTGGTTGGGTAGGTTATGCTTATTAATTATGCTGGTAAATATGAGAAAATACTCTTAAATTTGGCATATGGATGGATGAGATCAGTGCAGGTTACACGAGAGCCAGGTTTGTGGTAATCTTGCTTACATTAGTTAATGAACGGTTTGTAGTGTAATCAGACCATGCTTTATAGTACAACCATGAGCCAAGTTATGAGCGTGACCCGGCTTATTAATTAGCAGTGTTTCCAATATAGTGTAGGTCAGATGGGAGTAAGGGACGACAAGGTGATTGCTTCCCAGAACTATATGGTGCAAAAGGGGGCTTTTGTAGTGGAGGGCTTACTCCCACGGTGGTGAAATCTTAGGGCCCAAACCCATGTTGGAAGATGCTTTCTAATGGCTTTGCAGTGATTTCTTAACACACACTATAGGAAGTGTGTAAAGTACTCATGAGTACCGTAGACGAATTGATCATGTTGTGTGGGTAAAGTGTCAACTTCTGCATAGTATAAAACTGATGAATCAGTCGTGCTCACGATCAGGAGCAATATGAAATGCGGCACATGATTAGCTATTTGGGAATGTGAATCTATTTTGGGAAATCTTGATACTTGGACCATGGTTGGGTGGTTGGAACCTTTGGATATGGTTTAGGTGTTTGGAACCCCGGATAATGCAGGTGGTGGGAATCTTGGTCTGTTGATGTGACTTTATTATTTATGTCTTTAACCTATTACTTTCAAAGTTATTTCTAAGTTAAATGTCACATTTGTGCAAGCATGTCTATATTATTCCTTTCTTGAATTAAGATTTCATATGCATTTCTATCCCAACTTGTGAAATACGATATGTATTCACACTTGCTATTTTTCCACAATAAATACTACTACGTTGGAAGATTGTAGAGTACATTAAAGATAATGTTGTGTTGTAGAATCATGTGTTTCCAGTTGATTACCTATGGGATCGCCCAAGGAGCAATTGAAGATTTATCTTAATTTCCGTTGCAATTTTCTATTTTGATCCTTAAGATCCTATTTGTAAGACTCGGATATTTCATTATAATTAATGGATATTACTATGTTATTCCTCTATAATGTCACCGTGTGCACAAGTTTGATTTTGGCTATACACATGGTAGAATCTGGACTATTTTCTTGGGCCGGGTTTGACAACTTCCCTTACCATTCACATATATAGCTAGAAACCTCCCAAGTGATAAAAGCACCGATACAACCGAAATTGCCCATGAGTATCGATCTTGCATGGCGAACACACCCACCCCCACCCCCACAGTGCTTTTCTCTACATTAATGCGATAGTTGTCGCCATAGTGATGGCGTTAGAACTGGGATGACTCCTCTCCCGATGATAGCGGCGGGACTCTTTTATTTTAAAATAAGTGTCGTTTTGTATTGCGTGTAGTTAACTATTTTAACCTTTAGCTATAAATTACTTTTTATGTATTGAGCTTGAATATTTAAAAATTATACGGATAGATTTTATCTTGAAAAATACTTTCATAATAATATACTTTTGTTATGCTTTACTAATATATTACAATAAAAGATAGTATTTAAAGTTGTATTTTAAGAACTGTGTCAGGATTGGAGGGAGTAGTAACTATGGCGGGATCTAAGGCTAAGGCACAAACAATATTGTTATGGCCACTACAAGCAAATGTACATCGATCGACAGTGTTAAGCTTTTGGTGTTGACCTTGAAGTGGGGTTGATTATTTGACGCGATTCAAGGATCTTTTTCTTAACAACTTACGCTTCAACATTTTGACTTGGCTCTAAAAGCACAAAATGCTCTTAGCCCCTACTTTCGGGGCACAATGAAGATGCCATTGCGCATAGTCAGTAATATTCATGTCTTGTTCGTAGTAAGGCGCATGTATATAATGGGATAATTTGTAGAAGAATCTCTATGTTCAAAGAATACATTTAGGATGGTAAGGGGAAACGGAAGCATTAACTAAAAAGGAAACTTCCAAGAACGACAAACATCAAATGCAACAAAAAATTGCATGAACTACACATACTTTTTTTAAAAAGAAAAAAGATACATAGGAATATATAGTTATGAGAATTATTACAAAGGTGAAGTCCAAATTAATATATTTTTCCCTTTTCTTCTTGCATTTTCTTTGTTTCCTGACTTTTAACAGAACCTTAGGATTGAACTGTGACGATTGAGAACTACTCATCCAATCGGATGGCTGCATTATCCGCTACATCCTGGTAATTCGTGTGGTTGTCTTCTTCCGCCTCTGCACACAATCTTTTTCCCTCTGCGATGACTCCGGTATAGCTATGATATTGTTTCTTCCTCCCGGTCACCTTTTGCAAAAGCTCTGCAATTGCATGCCTGCCGCCTCCTGCCAAGGTAGGTGCTCCTTTGTACAAGCCATAGATTTCCCTCTAAGATATATTTCTTTAGCAAAGTCACAGAAATTTTCTTGCTCCCGTCTTGGTTCCTTGTACATTCATTTTCTTTCTAAATATTGCCATAATTATTTTTCTATAATAAGAAACTATAAATCTTAATATTAAGAAGAATTTAAATGGTACAAGGACCGATACAACACAATGTGCTTTAAGGCTATCGCCAGAGTAACCATGCTACAAACTCAGACTTATACGGTAAACTAGCTAAGTGTCTATGCGTTGCAACGGAAACATAAATATTAAACACGGTAATATTAAGCATAAACTTAAAGTATGAAGATGTAGATGTACCATAAGAGCGTCACCGAATTAATATATCGGAAGCGATATTGTAGTTTGATTTTAGATGGGATCTGAAAAAGAAAGAGGATATTATCTGCTAATTTCTCTCCTAATTTCTTTATTTATTTTCATTTGTAAAATGATTTTTATATCCATAACTGGTAACGAGGCGAGAAATCAGGTGTATATGTTGCCTGCATGGCGAACGATTTGCTCACTAATGACATTCCATACCGTTGCACATAATCATGCTATATCGATATCATCATGTCAACAACACGCCCCAATTAAATTTCCCCCCACAGTTCCATGAGACACGTGCTTTTGGGATTATTCGAAGTCGAATAGGCATATATGGAAGCCAATCTCTATCCCCGATTATATGCTTGATCATCCAAAGCCTAAGGTGTGCCGACAGTTTCTTTCTATACTGCATATCCCTAAGTCAATGTAAGACTTAAGTAACCTAGCTATAAACTGTCCACATGTGTCCTCTTTGGTACCAACCCTTGTCCTTACCTCTTGTTTGGACTTGTAGATTTGCACATTTGAGCAATAAGCATGCGTGCAACGCAATGCAGGACAAATTGAAACCCAAGATTCTAACCCACCTGCATTTCAGTTTAATTACGAGAAACGAAACCCAAAATTAGCACCATTGAATTTCGAATGCAAAGTTAGCTATAAACTCAGTAGCGGCGGAACGTCCGCTAGATACAAATGGTACAACACAAACACACCGGACACCGGTTAATTCTCCATAGAAAGACACAAGTTGTGCCCACAAGCTTGGGGCCTTGGATTTAGAGTTGTCCATGGCATCGACTGGCTAGTACAATATGGACGCATGAACTGCATAGTTTTGTTTTATTTTCCTGTGCAACAGTCTACTCTACTGGCGACTGAGTGAGCTTGCCACTCCACTCGTGAAGAGCGAGAGCTGGAGCCATCCGAATGGAGTCTGGTGCATGCCAACTCGATGGCAGTGAGAGCGAGCAGACCAGTTCATTTGGATGGAGGGAAATTGGCGTGCTCTTTTCAAGTGCTTTTGGGCACTGTTTCCCAGTCCCTAACCAGTGTGGTCCTTGCAACGTGTTGGCCTCTTGTTCTCACAAGTCTTTCTCTTTCGTTCGGGGAAAAAAATATACTAGTCTGAACAAAGTTCAGTCTCAACTGCCCCATGCCCCCCACTCCCTACAAAAGTGCTTCCTCCACCAAGAGAACCTACACACCATCAAGCTCACAAGAAGAAAATGTGACACATGCCCATATAGCTAGGAGATATACGTCCATCGCCATGATGGCACCGTCTACAAAAATCAAAATATGTTTACCGACAGAGCCAAAGTAACAAAATGGCCAAAAGATAGCTGCGATGGACAACTATTTCATTCTTAAAAGTTGTATATTATAAAAATGTTGTAGAGTTAAATATTGTTGCATCCATACTCTGCGCATCGTATCTGCAAACACTTGTCTCAAAATACCATTTCTACTCATTTAGTTTGACAATATCTTGTATTTGCTTTGTAAACTTATACAAACAATCAACAAGATTGTAAAATCAAAGAAATAACAACGTTTATCCATGCTATCCTTCACATAGGAATAATCTTAAGATAGGACATCCCGTTCAAAATAATTTTCGTGTAGAGCGTGCCGTTAAATTCATATGTAGATTATTTAGATATTTTCATATGGAAAGATAGTAAAAGGTACATAGTAAAAAGAATACTTCAACGCCATGGTAAGTATATATCATTTTTCAGCGATATATATTTAGAAAAAAGTAATACCATATCATCGTGCCCAACAACATATATACTTGACCCAATGCAATAGTTTTGTTTCTGATACTTAAAGAAACTACTTTTTTAAACAATAGGAAACAGTAATCTCATAGACACTTTTAACAAGATTTTGTCTGTATTTTACAGCAGGAGCTGTGGGGGCTTGGCTTGACCCGGGGCAATGTGTACTTAACATGTAGGTACACCATGCTTGTAGGACTAGAGTTTTACTCCTATGCTATGTCATATGCGGCAGAAAGCAAGCAAAGACGTGCAGGCAGGCAGGAACAAGACTCTGTGCCCACTAGTTCCTGCATGCATGGTCTGCTCCCTGCCGTCTTTGCCCTACCTTGCCATTGCCTTCCTAGTTTTTCCTCTTCCCCTTCTTCCTTACCTGTCTCTCTGGTTTGCTTTGATCCACCACAGGACAAAACAAAGCTGCTGCATCTTTTATTATCAGTACTAGTATTTCTTTGGTCCTTGTTTTTAATCATGTGGGAGCATAGGCAATTAGGCATGGTGCTCAAATACTGCTGTGTGCTTAGTCCAAAGCAAAGCAAGCCCCAGCTGTGTGACTTGGATTGCAAATGGCCAAATGGGGATTAGACTTATAATAATACTAAAGGCATTGGAAGCAATTGAAGACAAACAAACGATTTGTGAGAGAAAAAGGTAGAGGGAAGCACAACATGGCAAGAGCACTTGTGTAGCTGTGTGTCCTCTAGAAGTCTTCACTTTAGACTAGGGAGATGCTTTGGTTAATTTCTGATGCCAATTATATTGAGAAAATAGGAAAACTTTAATGTTTTCGTGGGCCTTTGGCCTGTCTCCTCTTTGTGGCCCGGGCCCATTCACGGTGAGCTCTTAAGCTCGGCTGGCGCTAGGGTTCGACGAAGGGCTCAGTGGGGGCTGGCGGAGATGCTGAGAGAGGGAGGCTCGGCGGCGGCACAACCATCTCTGGGTCCGTCGGGCTTGGGAGTTTGGATGGCGTCGCCCTCGCGCCTACTTGAAGGTCAGCATCCTCTCGGAAACGGCAGACGAGACTGGAGTATTCCTCTCGGTTTTTCCTCTCTAACCTCTCTAATCCCTTTGATTTGGCTTGATTTCTGATCTGGGACCGGAGCTTCTATCTCTCTGGAGTTGGTGCTTCGGCATTGGGAGATCGAGTGAAGGAGCAGCTGCTCCTGGTGTTGTTCGGTGCTGCACCGCTGAGGCTCGCCCGCACTGCAGTGGTAGTGTGGTAGAGGCACTGTATCTCCGTCTTCCTCACTCCGGCGGCAACGACGGGTTGTTGGATTTCTGGGACAGCGGCATAAGCCGTGCCTTGCCTCTCTGATTAATTTGTTTGAGTGTGTAGCACTGTGAGTATATCAACCTTCCTCTCTCTTTCTCGGTTAAATTGGACAGCTTAGATGTGCATGCTTAGTTGCTCGATGATGATGAGATATGTAGATATATAGAGCAAATTTCTTGAGTTCTATAATTGTGATATGAGATGAGTTTGGCTCTGTGATTCACTGCCTTCCCCTGGAGGTTATTTGAGTGATGTACACTCTGTTCCTACACCTTAGGTCATCTGTGTGATCCCTGTATGTGTGCTCTTATGTTCTCGGGGGTGTTAGTTTCCTCTGGTATTGAGTTTTGATATGCTGGCAGTGTAGAACTGTCTTTGGTAGCAGGTTGCTCCTTTCCTGTTATAAGGCAGTAGACTGCTAGCACTGAGAAACACTGAGAATTACTGAGAAACACTGAAAACTCTTTTTGATCTGTCTAATTCTTTTCAGTATGATGAACTGGAAATTCTGAGAGCTAGATTAGACTCTATCTGTTATTGTGGCACTCTGAAATTTTGCTCTATTCATGATGCTTATTGTGGAACAATTTGGGAGCAGAACATTTACAGTTCTGGAGCCAATTGTTATTTCATTTCTGAGAGCACTAATAATTCTTTGTCACATCTGCTGTCCAATTTATACATTACTCATGATATGTGTTATTTCAGTTCTTCTATCTCTTTTCATTCAGATCATGTGTATTGTTGATATACTATCTATATCTTATATTCTTATGTATGGAATTAAGGAATCCATGCTCTTATTTTCACAATTTATACAACAAATTACAGGTAATATTTTCAATGTGACAGATGCTTTGAGCACAAACCTTTTTTTTTTCTTGCAAAACCTCTATGAGCTAGCTTCTTGTCCACAGTTATTAGGTCTAGGTGAATTGTAGTAGTAGATAAACAATTCCAAAATGTTTCGAAGTGCTTTTGCGAACTTTTAAGGAGTAGGTGCTCTCAAACTGTTGGGGACTTTTGTATGCTTGTGACGAAGCACTGATATGGAAATTGCACAATGCCAATCAAGGCACATCGTGGAGAAATTGGTCAAGGGATGATCCTCCGGTCTAAGGGTGACATATTAGTCAATTATGTCTACCTTTATTTATTTTTTTTGAAAAATAAAGCTCTATAAACTCTCATAGTCCATCAAGATGATACAACGCATAAGAATTCGTCTCCTGCCTCTTAATAAGAATGCACACAACCAAACGAAAGGAACAAAACAAACAAGAAGAAAACTAAAACAAAAGAGAACATGCAAATATTATAGTACCACCCAAACCAGGTATAGAGCACCCTAGCCGCTCGCTCCAAGTGTGCACATCTAGATGTAATGATTTGGCGATGTTCCTATCATTGCATCACCGACCACGTATGGAGCAAAAGTGTACAAGAAAAACAAGTTTTCTTTTGTTAAAGACAATATTGTTCATATATAATCATAGAGACCAACAAAAGTAAGCTACCACCACTAGAATATTAGATTTCAAATTTTTACTAAGACCACGTAGGCAATTTTCAAACATGTTTGGTACATTTCATGGTTGGTATAGATTTGATACCACCTAGACTATAAACCATACCAAACGAGCGAAGCGACATTCAAAGAAGAGATGCTTAATCATCCCCAGTTTATGACAAAAGCAGCACTTCTGATTGCCTTGCCATTGTCTTTTAATTAGGTTATCCTTTGTTAATACCACTACTTTGAGTAAGTACCAAATGAAGATCTTAATTTTTAATGAAAATTTTAGTTTCCATATTTGTTTGTACTAGATAGGCTGATCACTATAAACGAGGGCTCTATAGAGTGAGTTGATAAAGAAACTTCCCAATTGGATTAAGTTCTATCGAAACTCATCTTGTTCTTCATTCAAGTTGATGTTTCTAAGGCAAGAAAGGAGATCATTCCATAATATTTGTTTTGAGCCAATTAGTTCCCTTCTGAAGGTGATTTTTGGTGGGAAAGCCTACAAAATGGTAGCCACCATGTCTTGTTTGTTTCGTCCTATGTCATATAGTTCTAGATATTAGTTTCTTAATAGCGAATTACCCAATCAACTATCTTCCAAAAATATGATTTTTGACCCATATTTAACATTAAATGAGCCATACCAGAAAAGGGTGTGCTTTACTTTCATTAAGCCAGACCAAAAGTGGGAATCACCTGGTTTCCCTTCCACTTGAATAAGTGGTTTAGATCCCAGATATTTGTTTCAAAGGAGGTCTTGTTGCATCCCCTCGTCACTGAGTAGTTTGTACAAACCATTTGCAGAGGAGAGCAATATTCACTACTACATAACACCCCTGTAATGCCGGTACTAAATTAGCTTTCACTGCCGGTTTTGGAACCAGCAGTACGTAAGGGGCAGTGAAAGTCACACCCCTTTCACTGCCAGTTGTATAACCGGTAGTGAAAGTGGTTCCAAGAGCCAAAAAAAAAGAAATGAGCCGGCTAACCGCCACCGTCGATGCGCTCCGCCATGCCAGCTCGGCGTTGCTCCTCCCTACTTGGCCATGCGCACGATCCTCTCCGTCGCCGCTGCCACGCCAGCTTGGCGTTGCCCTGCCCTGCACAAGAAACACGATGGCACGATGGCTGCCACCACAGAACATGCTGACGAGGCCACATCCACCGAACCAATACACATATGCTTGAGACCAACAAGGTCCCACAAATTATGCTTTAGACATACGCCAAGGAATCAAACCAGTACACATATGCTTCAGACCAACAAGTTAGCAGCAACGCATACGCCGAGGAATCAAACCAAAACACACTGATGGGGACGCCGACGCTGATGCCGCACTTGTTGGGGATGTTGGCGTTGCCCATGGTGGCACCCCTGAGCCTGCTCGCCATGCTCTTCAAGCAGCTGCACGCCACCTGCCGGTCGGCCATTGAGGATGCCTTGCTGTTCAGGGACCTCACCTCGATACAGATGCCCTGCCCATTGCGTACTGCAGGCACGGTGCGATAGCGGACATCACGTACATGCTCCAGTCGCCGTCGTTGCTCGGCAAGACTTGGCCGTCAGCCAAATCCACTACCGGCCACCTCCACCGGGCCTCCTCCTCTCGGGATCTGCCAGTGGGGGGGGGGGGAGAGAGAGAGAGAGAGAGAGAGGTGAGGATGGGAGGGGCTCCTCCTCCTCTCTGGCTACCTCCACCGGGCCTCCTCCTCTCTGGCCACCTCCACAAGCCTCCTCCTCTCCAGCCACCTCCACCGGGCCTCCTCCTCTCAGGATCTGTCGGTGGGGAGAGAGAGAGAGAGAGAGAGAGAGAGAGAGGTGAGGATCGGAGGGGCTCCTCCTCTCCGGCCACCTCACCCACCGAGCCTCCTCCTCTCGGTATCTGCCGGTGGGGAGAGAGAGAGAGAGAGAGAGAGAGAGAGAGAGAGAGGGAGAGAGGTGAGGATGGAACTTAGAAAAATGAGGGATGGGGGTGCGGCCAGTGTGAAAAGATCACGAGCCAGGCGCGATGAGGCGAGCCGAAACGGAAGTTCATTGAATTTTCGGGTCTGATCCCACATTTACTGCCGGCTCGTATTAAGAACCGGCAATGATAAGTATCACTGCTAGTTCTTAATATGAGCCGGCAGTGATGACCTTGGTTTGTAAGTTACGATGCATAATTTTTTTTCACAGCTTATGAACCGGCAGTAATGCTCCATAACTTCCGGTCCATTAGGAACCGACAGTGATGCGGTGGCATATAAGCTTATTTCTGTAGTAGTGATTTTGTATATCCAGGTCCAGAATTCCTAAATCCCCTTATTCTTTGGGTTGGCATAGGACATTCCATTTATCCAAGGAGTATTTCTTTTTGTGTCTATCACTTTGCCAGTAAAACCTAGATCGAAAGTAGTTAAGTCATTTTAGAACCTCTCTTGGAATTAGGAAAAATGACAACATGTATGCAGGAAGACTGCTCAAAACTGAGTTAGAGGTACGAGTCTGCCTCCTGTTGTCAAGTATTGGCCCTTCCAGCTGCTTAGTATTTTTTAAAATGTTCCTCCACTTCTTTCCAGTATGAGTTTCTTAGCTTACGATATTGTATTGGGATCCCTAGATAGCACAAAGGTAGCTCACCTTTAGCGCAACCAAAGATATTTTTATACTGATCAGCATGATCCTTTGCCGCTCCAAAGAAGAACAATGTGCTTTTTTGAATGTTTATTTTTAGGCCAGAGAGTTGTTCAAAGGTGCATAACAAAAGCTTTAATTTTTTTGCTTTTTGGAGAAAATTATGCACGGTCAAATGTCTACCTTCATTTGGAGAAAGAAAATTATCCATGGTGGAATAGTCTCCAATAGTTGACTGGCCTTACTCTCCCCCCCCCCCCCTCCAATTGCCCTGCAAGAACATGCAATTTTTTTAGGAGATGGTTAATTATAATCCGAATGAACTTTATGGGAAAAACCATGCAAATTTCATACCTTCCAATTGATGATGAGATCCATGCGTTGGATACCTCCTTTTTCATCTCCAGTGAGCTCTTCAACTCTAGCTTGCCCTCCAATTCCAACGAGCTCCGTTCGGGTTAGGGTCAAGGGGATTAGGGGTTAGGATTTTGGGCTCCCCATGCCCCCAGGTTAGAGCGATGTCCAGGGAGGTCCGATAGCCTGACAGTGGTGGTGGGTAGCGGGCAAGGTAGGTTTTTGTAGAGCTTGTATGGTGGGCTATGATGGTAGGTGGGGTGTTGCTATTTTGCAGTGATTAAGCGAAAAGGCGATCGAGGGTGACGGATCTAGAGGAACTGATCAGGGTGGGGATGGAGGTAGGGGAGCAAAGGGAAGAAGAGATGTGTGATGTTGGAGGGAGGGATAAGGTTCGGTGATGGAGGTGATCACCGAATTGCCTTCGGGCCGTGGTGGCACAGGCAAGGTGGTAGGGATTTAGAGCGTGGGGTGGGAGCAAAGTCGTGAGATGGGGTGGGGATTAGGGTTAGGAGGGCTTTATGTGAGCTGAGGCCCATCTACAGTGTTGGGTTAAGACTGGACGGCCCAAAATTTGGATGACTTTATGACAAACAATGATGCGAATGATAATTACACAAACCTTTTTCAAGACACAGAAGTGATAATTAAAACCTCAGTTGAGAAATTAGCAAGGCGCCAAATGTCACATTGGTTATCTTTTGGTAAGGTTGGATGGCAAAATTGTTTAAGGCATGCATGCACTTTGTCTTGTCACTACGTGAAAAACAGATAAAAGAGACATGAAATGAGTGGAAGGTCATAATATGACCCATCACTGGTGATAAAAGTGACGGGTCATCCTAGATCAGTCATAGGTATGGGTCATTGTGATCCGTCATCAAGTATGAATCATAAGTGACGGATTATCCTAGCCAGTCTTTGGTGACAGGTCAAAATTTGATCCGTCACCAATAACTAACTCATCAGTAACGGGTCATCCTAGCCAGTCATTAGTGACAGGTCAAGTTGTGACCCATCACCAATGACTTGATCAATACATAGAGCTACCATTTCATGTATTATGTGTATATATATACCCCTAGGTATTCATATACTTAGGTTTATGTAGATATATATACACTACACAATATTTATGGTTATTTTTATAGATGTACATGATCGATATATATATATATATATATATATATATATATATATATATATAGAGAGAGAGAGAGAGAGAGAGAGAGAGAGAGAGAGAGAGAGAGAGCGCTATCATTTTATATGGTGCAAAAGTACATGTACTCCTAGTTTATACCATGTGTGTGTGTATATATGTATAGTAGGACAAACATATACTCATATATGTGTATTCTATGTCATTTTTCTCTATTCATCAGGGGTGTATATATATAATATACAGCCTTGGGAATATATATATGTATATGATGCTAAAAAAATTTATTTTTCTCTTTTTTCTCACCTTAGCAACACTAGAATAGGAATTATTGTACAATTTTGCTCAAGTTTTATGTAAGGGGTGGTGGCTATGGACATAAACGTACGTTCCGAAAACGGTGCAGAAACTTTCGGAGGTGAGAACTCAATCTTCCATGCCCTTTTTGGCCTTGAAAAATTCTCCGAACATGACAAAGTAGGAGAGAAACAGATGTAACTTTTTGTAGATATCTGTAGAGTCAAAAAAACGTCAAAATCGGAGTCCGTATACAAGAGTTATACCCTTTTTACTAAAAGCAGTCTTGGTCACGTATTTTATTTTTCAAAATGAAAATCAGTCATTGGCGACAGATCACTGTTACTACCCATCACTAATGAAATCATTGGTTTCCTTCGGCAAAAAAGTTAAAAGGATAGCATCTCTGGTTTCCTTCAAAAAAACGCACTCGAGGGTGAGGTGGTAAGAGCGCTACGCGTGCGAGGCTAGGTCACGGGTTCGATTCTGTTGGAACGCAAAGTATTAAAACAGTGTGAAAAATTACCTGTGACACATGACGAGTGGTGATAACATGTGTTGGGATGACTCGGGTGAAAAAATATTTTTTTATTTTTCGTGTAAAAAAAAGGAAAAATATTCGTTAGTCATAAGTGATGGGTCACATTGTAATAAGTGATGGGTTATAGTGACGGTTCATAATTATGACCTGTCATTTATGATCTTAATAAGTGACAGGTTCACTTTTGATCCATCACTAATAATCTCATTGGTAATAGTATTTACCTGTCACTTATAACTAGTTATCAGTGAAATGTTCAGGGTGACGAGTGCGGTACCTGTCACCTATTATGATATCCACACACTTCTTTTTAACATTGTCATGTCATATATGTAGTGCTCCAAGGACAAAAAAAAAAAAAAGATGCTGGTAGTACTCCAATCTCCAAGTGCAAGCTGTTCATGTATACTCCAAAAGAAGCTTGGTTATGTGGGGTTATCATCAGAAAGAAGAGTAATGCCATGGAGAAGGGGACAGGGTGACACTCACTCCTTTGAGACGTGTAGTCTTTGGAGGAAAGCAAAGCAATGGCACTAGTCTCTTGTCTCGAGGTCAAAGCCTACGAGAGTCCATGTCTCACCTGCTTGCAAACCGCTTTGCGATTCCGAAGGTTTCGGTTTGGACGCTGATCCGGCTGAAACGTTCAAGCTCCATGTCTCACCTGCTTGTAATTTGTTTACAGATGGATGCTTTAGCTTTAATCCAGCGTCGTCTACCTCATGGTAGTATATATCTACTGTGTTCGTCGTGGATTGCAAGCGACGTCGTCTCTGCCGTAATTTCACATGCAAAATTATCCGTTCTCAATGCCCAAGTCAATCTCAAACCTCAATTTGTAGCTCATGTTTTCATTTTCAGTTTTTCACCATTTTGCAGGTTTTGCTTGCCTGGATCTCAACGGTCACTACTACATAAACTATTTTTCAAGACACTTAAAATAATTTTCTACAGGCGATTTATTTAAAAAACCGTCTGAACAATTGGCGAGGGTCTCCTGCAGTTACGGACCACCTGTAAAAATATATTTTTACAGACGGTTCCTTATGTGAACCGTCTGTAAAAATAGTCATTTCCACAGACAGTTCCTTACGTGAACCGCCTCTGAAAATGTCCATCCATTAAAAAATTTATAACTTTTGTATATGAAGTCGGATGAGGAAAAAATCTATATGAAAATTATGGCTCTCGATAAGATCTACAACTTTGTAGTTGAAAGCTTTTTATTTAAAGTCATTTAGATATCTAAATAATCGTTTTAAGTTCCAAATAATTATTTGGGCATCTAAATGACTTCAAATGAAAAACTTTTCAACTATAAAGTTGTAGATCTCATCAAGGGCTACAATTTTCATATAAACTTTATCCACATCTGACCTCATATAAAAAAGTTATGAATATTTGAAGATAAGCTGTCATATATTTTTACAGGCAGTTCCTTATGTGAACCGCGTGTAAAAATGACCACATTTTTACAGACGGTCCGCTTAAGAAACCGCTCGTGAAAATGAGTGACAGCTTATCTTCAAAAATTCATAACTTTTTCATACGAAGTCGGATGAGGATAAAGTTTATATGAAAATTGTAGCCCTCGACGAGATCTACAACTTTGTAGTTGAAAAGTTTTTCATTTGAGGTCATTTAGATGCCCAAATAATCATTTAAAGTTTCGGATTGCAGATATCAAAAGAATTACATATGCTCAATGTTTAGTTGTCGTTCTCTGGTGTGATGGTGGGGAGGGATCGCGCGACCCGACAAGTTTCGAGTTCGAGTGCCAAAAACCGCGTAGCGCGCGTATTTCGCTCGAAAAAACGCATGACTTGTGACTCGCGACGTCGCGACCGCGTGGGGTTCCTGGTCGGTATAAATTTTTTTTTTTTTGCTTTTTTCGGTTCAAAAAATATCGATTGAGTAACCGATTATCACAGGCGGTCCGCTTAAGGAACCGCCTGTGGAAATCAATTTTCACAGGCGGTCCGTTTAAGGAACCGTCTATGGACCGACTGTGATAATAGATTTCCACAGGCGGTCACTTTTGCGCCTGTGAAATTATTTATTTCTACAGGCCTTCGATCACAGGCGGATGCACTAAACGCCTGTAAAAACGAGTTATCACCTGCCTCTAAAAATAATTTTTGTAGTAGTGGGTTACTTACACCGTATTGGCGTGCACGAATGGTTGTTGCAATATTTAATCATCTATCTCGTTGTAAGCATTACTGTTGAAAAATTACAAAAAAGACGATCGTACTAGACTTGTATTTACATCCTATTTAGTTTTTAATAAGGGTCGCGTGCAACCAACACTTTAAAAAATTAACAATAATACACATAGAAGCATGTCACCAACATATATATATATATATATATATATATATATATATATATATATATATAGACACACACCCCCCACATAGAGTACAAGGTTTTATCACATGCAAATTTTAGTTGGTTTTCATAAATGGTTCCTCCGTATAGTTAGATTTGTAATTATTTTGTTTACATATCACTAAAAGGTGGTCAAAGGTGAGTATAAGAAGATGATAGTTTAAATGCATTACGTAGGTTTTCAAAATTGTCTCATAGTATTTAATTGCTACAGAAACATTTTTTTCGCTCTTCCTAGTGCTCAGGCGCAACTGTAACTGAGTTCCATTTCAGTTGACGAATTACGCCAACGCGGCTCTTGCTCGGGAGGGGGGGGGGGTGTCAGGATGTTTCCTCAGCCTTATAGGGACGACAGCCTTGGGAGGTGGCTAATCAGTGAAGATGACGAATAGTAGTATAGAAAAAATGCTTCTATTAGTTTATGATTATAATTTTGATGATGAATGATAATATAGTTAATATGATTAATATGTTTGTTAAGAATATATGTTAGTATGTCTCATGGCTACAATATGTGAAGAAAGTCACCGCAGTCGGGATAAAGTTAGACAGAATTAGAGAAGTCTCAGGAAAATTTGCCTCATCGGATGGTTTAGTACTCTGAGTGTTGAACTCACCGAAGCATATTTGACAAAGGAGAGAGAGGTCTGAAGACATCATCGGAAGGTCCGGTGATCAGAGAAGATACACACCGAAGTATTTTATCCAGAGAAGGTTGCAGCCATTGAACTTGAAAATCAAAACATTGGATGGTCCGGTGATCAATATGTTGTACACACCGGACAATAAATAGTGCAAAGAGACAAAACAAAATTCAACTCATCGGATGGTCCGGTGACGAAGGTTGTGCACACCATAGCATTATTTACAGAGAGGGTTACATTGGTTCGATTGGCTGAAGTCAACTCGCCGGATAGTCCGATGATAAAGTGATATGCACCGGATGCTTTCACTGGAGCAATTTACACAGAGAAAAAGAAAAGGCTCGGATGGTTCAGGATAACTCACAGGATAGTCCGGTGATGGAGATGAAGTATTCACCAGAGTATCCGGTGTTCACAGAGGCTTGAGTGGGGTTCCAACGGCTAGTTTGTAAGATTGTACTAACTAGATGATCCAATGTTATTACTATTATTCTCACCGGATCATTCGGTGTTAACAATTTTTCTAAGCCGTTAGGTTAACGGCTAGTGCGCGCGTATGAGGCTATATATATTCCTCCACTTAGTCATTTGAATGTGTGGCATGCTGCTGAAGTCCAGAGAAGTTCATGTACACCTGAGAAGACATCCAAGCCACCAAAGTGGTTAAATTATTATCCAAGATGATTAAGCATAAGATTAAAGAGTATTTAGTGCTTATAGGCCTAAAGAGAGTGTTTCTAGATGACTGTTGTCTAGAGAGTGGATCAAGGAGTAATCCAACATTGTACCAAATGGTACACCGATATCTTAGAGTCTTGGTGACTCGTCGGAAAGCTTGTTGACCCTCTGACTTAGTGTGGAGTGGCGGCAAAGCGATTGTGCGGGGACGCGAAGACCCTTGATTTGGTGGCTCAAGCTCTGAAATGATCACGGTGGCAAGGAACCAGAACAGAGGCTAATGGTGAGACTTTTCCTTAGTGGCTTGGTGGCTCATCTGGGTGAAGGCCTTCTCTTTGTGGCTTGGTGGCTCAAGAGCGATGACCAGGTGTCGACTGGGAGCATATCCTTTGTAGAGCTCTAACATGAACTAGAGGTGACATTCATGTCATCGGTACCACAAAAAAAAATCCTTGTGCTAAGTTTGTTCTCTCTACCTTATTTACGTTTCCGTATTTACATTCTTACAATTTACCTTCTTAGATAGGTTGCAAGCGTTTTGATCGGTAGAGTAGACACACTAGATAAACCTAGAGCACATCTAGATATAATTTGATATATGTTTATCTTGTGTTATTTTTGGAGCCGAAATAGTTCTAAGTGTCCTAATTCTCTCCCCTCTTAGGACGTCACTGATCCCTTCAAGCGGTTAGAGTGATGAGCCCGTGGGTGGTGAAGGACGGCTGGTGGGAGGCGTCGGTAGTAGGGTAGGCACAGAAATGGTCCAACGCTGCCAGATTAGCATGACGAGAGTGGTGGCCATGGATTCAACGGCGGGAGAATCGTTGGGGACCGGAAGAGGCGGGCTAGGCAGGCGGCGAATAGGTAAGAGAAAATCGTAATAAGAGGAAAAAGAGAATCATTGAAGATGATGTTTCGGAAGTTGGATCGTGATTCCGTCGCTGATATTCGTGACCGAAAGGAAGGTAGTTTCAGTCGCCTATAAAATAGCAACTCCCATATTTTTTTTATCTGAAATAAACCTAGTGTTATTAGCTATGCTGCAACTCTTTTAAGAAGCAAGTACTAGAAGAGAATATTTATCTAGTTTCAGAATTGTTCACGTTTAATTAGGATAACGGTATCAACTCATCATCATTCTGCTTACTCATAATGTGTTCATGTCACGCAGATGCAAATCTGATACGTATAGCATGTGATCATAATAGAGTAATCCACCGAGATGCACCTAATCATTGTGATCTCTGGAACACAAGGATTCCCCTTCTCCATGCATGGGAATGGGAATGGGATCTTCTCCATTATTTTCCCTCCATGCAACTGCAAGTGCCTCTTTTTTTGCTTTTGCCAAAAGCTAACAAAATCCACCCCCCTCGCATAGTACTAGAGACCACTCCATTTGCCTTTTACTGTTACGTGGCTGACATGGGAGTTTGCCATTCTCTCTGCGCCGTGTTTGTAGATTTAATTACAAAGAATAAAGTATACAATGATATGTAAACGAATCACAATTTGATAACCGTTTAGAAAATATACTGATTTAAAATATGTTGACTCTGTAAAATCGAGTTGCATGCAGCTAATGGGGTGCTGCCACCTAGGCATCAGTACTATAAAATTTCACTGGCAAAGCCAAATTTTGGAAGCCAACCAAACACCAGCCAAATGTTGTTGGTAGTACCAAAATTCGGTAAGGTTTTTGATGGCTAAACCAACCCAACCCGCCAAGTGCTAATGAGTAACGTGGTTTTCAGGGAACCAGCTCCTCTAACATAAAGAAGGTAAGTCACCCGTGAACAGTGACATATGTCTTAGAGAACTGTTCCCTACTGTTTATGGGAATTCTGTTCATTGAATCACTATTCACCGGTGACTTTGCTCCCCTATGTATGAGGAGTCGGTTCCGGTTCAACGGGTTTACGTCTTAAACCAACCCAACCCGTCAAGTGCTGATTTACACAGTTTGGTTTTGACAGGTTCGGCATCGTCTTCCTGCATCGAAAGATAGCTCCATCTGATCTGATGGCAGGGGCAAGAGACAAGGGGTGGCCAGAGGGTCAGGCCCTCTATGCTTATGTTATATTGTACACATAGGTTGTAGAATAATATTCTACACCTAACTCAGCCTAACCTAACTTCACGGCCGCATGCAACCCTCTTTGCCTCGCGCACGCGCCCGTCTTCCAATGGCCCACAGCCGCGCGCCGTATGCAGCCAGCCCCACCTTGCGTGCAGCCGTGCGCGCCCCTTCCCATGACCCACAGCTACACGCCACATGCATCCAGTCGCGCCCGCGTGGGGTTGATCGCGGCCAAGCGACGCACTGCATGCCGCTAGCGTGAGCGTGCCCCTGGACGTGTATGTCTCACTGTAGCAACTCGCCCAACCTACTCTCCCGCCAGTTACTGTAGCATCTGAATTGATCTTTGGTAACTGGGTGTTAGGATTCGATAGTGATTTGGTAATCTTTACTTGTCCTTGAGTAGTTCTTTTTTTATTCGGTAGTTTTTTTCTATTCTTTGGTAGTTTTTTCTTATCTTCGGTTGTTTTTTCTTGTCTTCGGTAGTTCATCATTTAATAGCTCGGTAGTTATTCAGTAGTGTCAGTAGTTTTTTCAGTAGTTTTTTAGTAAGTGTTAGTAGTTATTCAGTAGTTCAGTAGTTTGTTTAGTAGCATGAAAGAGTGTACTATTGAACCATTGAAATTTGAATCATAAAAAATCAATCATTAATCATTTTCAAGTTTGTCGGTAGTGTAAGTTTTATTCAGTAGATTGGTAGGTGATCCATGCTTCTTTCTTGTTTTGGTCTCAGTAGCAACATCCAGGGATCACTAAGCAATTGCTACTGTAATCCAAGCTAGCTCCTACACGCATAGATCAGCAGCGAGAAGCCCTTGCCACGCTTCATCTTGGCATCCTCAGGTCTAGCCCAGTCCATCACCATCGAGTCGTTGGTCCACAACGCTGTCAACGACGCCACAGACTCCAACGAGGAAGAGCTCCCCTTCGCCAGTAAGCGCCCTCTACCCTTCTTATTATCGTCGTTCCTGCCCATCTCGCTCCATTCTTGCTACCCCCACCACGCGAGGTAGCCTCCCTAGATGTTTGTCCACCTGCCCTCTCCCAATTGCAGCCACAGGCCTCAAGATCCACGAAGATCTCCTGCTCGTTGCCCTGGACGGTCACTCAGGTCATGTGGCTGCAGCCGGGTCCGGTTCCTGTGTCACGCTGGGAGACGTGCTCCGGTTGGGAGAGCAGCACGGAGTGCGGGCCGTAGGGCGGGTGCTAGGTGCGGTGGAGATGTGTCGAATTTGTATGGTGGTGTTGTGGGAGGGGGTTGAGGCGCGCCGGCGGGAAGGGGAGGCACGCCGACGTGGAGGGGGAGGCGCTCTGTTCGGGGTGGGGAAGCGCTTTGGCTGGGAGGAATGGTCGGGTGCTAATTAATTAGCGCGGGGTTCGGTCAGGCCAAAATAAAGTCGGTTAGTTCAGTGTACTCGGTTGGCTTTAGGTGTAGAATAGGGTTCCCCCATATATATACACACATATATGTACATATACAGATATATTCATATATGTATATATATATATATATGTATATACATACACATATAGAAATTGCTAAAAATCAATATATATATATATTACTACACATGGTTATTGTGAATGCATCTAAACGAAATGGTTTTTCTTGTCAAACTTTATCAATTTAAAAATATTTGTCCTTAATAGCCATAATTTATGTTATATTACTCTACTCTTTATTGACATGAGCTCTAGTTATTTTTAGTTATCGATGTTTTTTAGCAATTTCTATAGTAAGCCAATATCGAACTAGAAAAAAATAATATCGAGACGTTGAATAGATAGCTATTATTATCTATAGGAAAGATTGTACATTTTGTTATTGTGAGCGAGTTTGTGTATGAATAAGAAAAAAAGATGTTTTAAACTGATCATGGAATATGGATTCATCGCAACACCTGTATTTTTATTTTTTAAAAAATAGAAAATATATTAACCAATATTAAGAGAAAATTGTGCTTTTACACACACACACACACACACACATATATATATATATGTGTGTGTAATTAGTATCATATAAAAACCAAATAACTTAAGATCTAATTGGTATATAAGTTAATTTTATCTACTATATATGTTTCAAGTATTATGTTTTTTTAACATATTTCAGGTATTAGATGCCATCAAGTATAATTTACTACACATAGTTATTGTGAATGTATCTAAATAAAATGTTTTTTCTTGTCAAACTTTATCAATTTTAAAGTGTTTATGCTTAATGGTCATGATTTATGTTACATTACTCTTTATCGATCTGAGCTCTAGTTATTTTCAGTTGTAGATTTTTTTTAGCAATTTCTATAGTAAGTCAATATCAAACTAGAAAAAGCAATACCGAGACGTTGAATTGATAGCTATCATTATCTATTATAGGAAAGATTATACATTTGTTACTCTGAATGAATTTGTGTATAAATAAGAATAAAATATTTTAAACTGATCATGGAACACATGTATTTTATTTAAAAAAAATAGACAATATATTAACCAATATTAAAAGAAAATTATATTTTTTACCAAAATCAATTTAATAGCTTTTAGAACTGATTTATATTTATCTCTCATCGACCCCTATGGTCCAATCCTGCTCCGTCCCTACCTGAGGCTGTCGCTCATAGCGGACTAAAAATTGAATTGTACAATTTGATTTTTAGATTACAATAATTCAGCAATATACATTTTACCAACTTCTACAGATTATACTAACTTTTACAATCCACGAGCTAACAACCGCTGGAATAAAAGTTTTCAGCAACTTGGAGTCTTAGAAGCCTTTCATGATTTACCACAACGGACGGAGCATGTGCTGGAATCAAAGTTTTCAGCAACTTGGAGGAGTATTTTGTTAGTGTTTTTAATTCCTCCCTCCCTGCTCATGAATTAATAATTAAAAATTAATTCAGCACACGCACACATCAAAGACATATATTCCCAGCATTATTAATGCCAACGCAATCAAGAATTTATCGTGGGGGGATTGAGAGAGAGTGGGGCATCAACATTTACATCAAATAAGAAGCAAATACTCCTTTTTAGTTATTCAAAGGAGGACATTAATGGAGGCTCATCCTTCAAGCATTGTTCATGGGGAGTAGGCCACATTGATGAAAGGCCAAGGCCAAATGTGTCACTGTCTAGAGAGAGAGAGCGGGACGGAGGAGAGAAGCAACCATAGCAGCACTGTACGCAACCATAGCAGCACTGTACTGGTACCGGCAGCAGCAGACAGGACAAGACACCCCCCCCCCCCCCCTGCCGTTGCTCTGCGTTTGGCTGGCAAGGCAAGGCGCAAGCAAGCTAGCCTCCATCTCCCTCCTTCCCTGAATCGCTGATGCTTCAGCTTCAACTTAACCCAATCCCAACAAGAACAAGACAAGAACCATCTTTGCAATTAACCTTAACCCTACCGTTGATTCCAACGGCTAATTATCTCCTACAGTAGTAATTATCTTCCTCCATCTCCAGTTCAAGGTAGTTTCTCCATCCCCTCCCTAACGAGAACCATCATTGCAAAATGTGCTGCCATAAGCAACCAAACATTACATCTTTGCTTGTTTCCTCTTCATGGCAATGGCTTTCTTGGTCTTTATCTCCGCTCGCTCTACCGAGCGGCCGCGCCGTGCGGTGGCGGTGGCGATGGAGCTGCGTCACGCGGCGCAGGTGGACGGCCAGGCGTCGCGGCTCTCCTCGTCAGGTGGAAGCGGGAGCGCAGCAGTGGACGCCGCGCGCTTAGGCGGCCGGCCAGGAGGCTCCAGGGTGGACGACACGGACACAGGCGCCGCGAGCGGCCACGCGGCGACCGTCGCCGGGGACCGGGAGTCCGCGCTGGCGGACGACGAGCTCTCGCAGCTGAAGCAGGACAGCGCGCCTATCACGCCGCTCGGGCTAAGCGGGGGCGAGTACATCCGCGCCGCCGCGTGCTTCCGCTTATTGCCAATGCTGCCGTCGCCGTTGACGGCCAGGAAGTTCATGTCCATCGACTCGGAGATGATCTTGGCACATTCGTCGACCTCGTCCTGCGCCACGCCGAACAGTTAGCACCGGCTCACAACAACGATGAGAATCGAGCAAGTCATGCAATGGCATTGTGCTGCGCTGACCTCCGGGGCATTGATGAGCGCCAGGAGCTCGACGTCGTTGTCGCTGCTGCCGGCGGTAGCAAGCAACGCGGCGGCGGCCCATGCTGACGGCCGGTGACGAGACCATCTACAATCTGCAACATAGGCAGCATAAAGGTCAAGTCTTTGCCACGGAAATGCAAGCACGTTACCTAGGGGAGTCGGATGAGCAAGAAACACCCACCGGCCATGACCGCGAGCAGGACGCTCTCGCAGTGGTGCAGGCGCACGGCGGCGTCGGCGAGGAGGGGCTGGAGGTAGGAGAAGGGCGTGACGGGGTGCATCCGCCATCCGAGCGCGGAGAGCACGAGGAGCTCCATCCGGCGCACCGTCTTGGCCTCGAACACGTACGCCTCGCCGGCGTCGGCATCGGCGGCGGCGCAGAGCTGGAGGTCGAGGAGCAGTGGCACGCGCGTCTCCTCGACCTTGGCGGCGAGAGCGACGCACGCGACGGCGGCGAGCCGCGACATCCACGGCCGGCCGCCCAGCCGGAGCGCGCCGCCGAGGAAGCACCGGTCGAGGTAGGCCGCGGCGAGCGCGGCAGTGAGCGCGGAGAAGCCGAGCCTCGCCGCGGCGCGGCACGCCCACCCGACCGCAGCCTCCCGCCCCGCCGCGCCTCCGTACCCGTCCTCCTCGCCCTCGGCCACCAGCATTACACCCTCCTTCCCCCTGAGCACCTCGAGCAGCGCCGGCAGCTCGTCGTCAAGAGCCGCCGCGCGCTGCCGTTGCTGCTGCTCCTCGTCCTCGCCGGGTTCTTGGTACAGATCGAGGTGCTCCTCGGGGCAGTAGAGGGGGTCGAACAGGGTGGCGAAAGCCATGGCACCAAGAACGTTCTTGGCAGCAGCAACACTGGGCCTCACTACTAATGGAGTGAACAAAGCGAGCTCAGGCGGTGGCGAAGGTGGAAGAGGAGAGCAGCGGCATCTCCTCCTCCATGGCGAGTGAGTGAGTGAGGTTGCAGCTAGGAGAAGTCCTTTTTCTTGGTCTTTGAGTGGCGTGGGGAGTGACGAGGGGAAGACAGATGAGCATCCGAGGGGAAGAGGGAAAGGGGAGGTTTTATTGGGGGTATGCGAAGAAGACGAAGAGGGGGGAGGACCGGAGTGAGAGAGCGCAGTGCAGCGCCGCACGGCACAGCGGGCTCTTTTCTTTATTGCTGTCCTTCATTTTTTGGGCTTTCCCTCCAACATCTTTTTGGGTTCCCCAGGCAGCCAAGCAGGAGGAGCAACGCCAACGCGCGCCGCTGCAGCGCACACTCTCCTCTCCGTGTGGCTAGGGTCGTTTCGTTTAGTGCCTTGGTACCGTACAACAACCTAGCTTGGCTCCCCACTTCCAAACGTTGCGCTTCCCATGGCACCAAAAGATGGCTCGTGGCTGTTGGAGTGAGGAGTTATGCTATTTAGCATATGACTATTTCTTTTCTTCATGCGATCAATCTTAGGCATCTAATTAAGATCCGACGGTTATCCTTCTTTCTTCCTCCTCCTAACAACTTCATCCCCTCCCATCGCCTATCATGCAACAGCTCCTGCTCCCACAGCGCTACCTAGCTCTGCCCGCCTCCAGTCGTCTCTGGTGCTGGATCTGTTGCTACCGCCCCTCCCTCGATAACAAATCCATTTTCGAGCTCTCTCGCTGCCAACCTCGCCCACAGCCCGCCTACCACCCGCGGCTCTGACGGTGCCACCACCGCCTCGCCGTACCACACCGCCACGTCACAATCCACCGCTGGTCCAGCTGTCACCCCAGCCTCCCTATAATCCCTGGAGTCACTAATGAACCCCGAACCCTAACCCCTCCCTAATACTCACCGATGTTCACACGGTCACCTGAAATCGAGCGTGCGATTTCATGCGCCTGAAGATTAGGAAGTGTGTTGAGTTATAGATATAAGATTGTGTTATCGATACTAAGAGTTTGTATAGATATAAATAGGATCGGATTGTATCTCGGTAGTTTAAACTGATGATCAAGTAGAGATAGGTTTCTATCTGTAACTCAATTAATCACAATCACAATCTGTAACGACCATGCTGGGGGTTTTTCTAGCTCTATAAATTGATGAGATGCGGTCCGAGAGGGTTATACGCTTCCATAATTTTATATGGTGCTAGAGCCATCCTTCTCCACAATACAACTATGTTGAGTTCTCCCTCCTCTTTTGTGTCGCCAATCATCATGACAAGTTCTCTCGGCCTTCCAATGACCGAGAAGCTAACAAGGGATAATTTTATCCTTTGGAAAGCCCGGGTTATGCTGCCCATCCGAGGAGCACAGTTGGTTGGTTATCTTGATGGCACATCAACCATGCCCTTAAAGATGATTAAAGTCACCAAGGCTGATAAGGCCACCGAGATGGTGGCAAACCCTACGTATGCAACATGGCTAGCGTAGGATTGACAAGTATTGAGCTATCTCCTCGCATCTCTGTCGAGGGAGGTACTAGCTCAGGTGGCTACATTGACGAATGTTGCTGAAGTTTGCAAGGCAATTCAGGATATGTTGTCCTCCCAATCGCGCTCGAGGATTATTCATCTTCGGTCCAAGTTGATGAGTCCACGGCGGCATACTTCTCAAAGATGAAAGGCTTTGCAGATGAGATGGTTGTTGTTGGATAGCAGCTTGATGATGATGATATCGTGTCCTACATCCTCACAGGAATTGATACTGAGTACAATCCACTTATTGAAGCGATGAGTGTTAGAATAGATCCTATTAGTCTAAGTGATCTTTATGCACAACTTTTGTCCACCGAAGCACGCTTGGAGGTGTAGGATTATCAGTACCAAATAACACCAAATATTGCATCTCATGGAGGATGTGGTTCTTACAGTGGCCACGATGGATGAGGCCGTGGTGACGGGGGATGTGATGAAGGCAGAGGAGGTGGTCATGGTGGCCGAAGCTACAATAACAACAACAATTCTTTGGGTTCTAAACTGGTTTGCCAGCTCTGCTCCAAGTTTAGACATATTGTCCAACATTGTTGGAAGAGATTTGATGCAACCTTTGATGGTGAAAAAAAAGTGGCAAATGTTGCAGTTGCCTCCTATAGAGTCGACACTAATTGGTATACCGATATTGGTGCTACCGATCACGTCACTGGTGAACTCGACAAGTTAACCACACGAGAGAAGTACAATGGACAAGACCAGGTTCACACGGCCACTGGTGCAGGTATAATTATTAATCATATTGGTCATTATACTGTCCATACCCCAGTTCACGATCTTCATCTTAATAATATCCTTCATGTTCCTAATGCTACTAAGAACTTAGTTTCTATTCATCGTCTCACATATAATAATAATACTTATCTTGAATTTCATCCAAATTTCTATCTGGTTAAGGACCAAGCAACAAAGAAAGTCCTTCTGTAAGGGCGGGTGTAGGCATGTTGTTTACCCCCTTCCATCTTTGGAGCAGCCACCTTCATCAACACGAGTCCTCAATGCCATCAAACCATCCCCAGAATGATGGCACAATCATTTAGGTCACCCATCATCAGTTATAGTTCAAAAAGTTTTGAGTGGCAATCATTTGCCATGTTCTCCATAGTCCAATAAAGAGTCAATTTGTGATGCTTGTTAGCAAGCTAAGAATCATCAACTTCTCTACCCTAAGTCTTCTAGTGTGTAAAAAATTTCCTTTAGAGCTTGTGTTCTTAGATATATTGTAACACCCTAAATTTTCAATTTTTGATCAAATAGAAGGAAATTATTTTCTAAATTTAAATTTGTCATAGGTTATAGTTAAGTTTGTTGTATTCATATTGTAGTAGTTGCAATAGGATTTTATGCGTGAAAAATGTTTGCAAAAGTTCGCTAGAAGGCGCTCGTTTAAACCTCTTTTGAAAATGGTTTGAAATATAAATAGAAGAGCCATTTTAGTTTTGCAAAACCGACCCGAGCCGACTTCTCTCTCTCTCTAATCCGGCCTAAATCCCTTTTTCCCTCCCCATCTTTCTTTCTGGGCTGCCTTCTCTCACACCCACTTGGGCCACAGCCCATTCTCCTTCCCCAACATTCTCTCGGGCCGAGCCCGCCTGGCCAAGCCGGCTCCCCTACGCTCGAGCCACTCCCTTCCGCCCCTCTCTGCCAGTGGGCCCAGCTAGAGTCGCCCGAGCTGCCCGACCGGCTCTCCTTCTTCCTCCTCTCTCCCCATCAATCTGGCCCCCAATTCCCACCGGCCATCCAAATCTGGCGGCTCCCCAAGTCATTTCTCACTAATTCAATGCCGTGCCCATGATCCCCTCCCTTCCTTTATGCACCGCATGGAAACCGCCTAGGCCCTTTCCCCTTCTTTCCCCTCTCTTTGCTCCGATTTATGGAAGGTGGCCGCCGGTTTGGAAATGGCTTTGACCGTGTCGATCTCCCTCCCCGAGCCCCCTCCTCCCTATTTAAGCCCCTCCCGAGCATCATGAGCCCATTATCCACCCCGTCTAGCTGCTATTGCCCTCTCTCCCTCGCTCTTGCGTCGCTGCCATGCCTTTCTTCCCCGACACCGGTAAAGAGCTCTGGCGTCGCTCATTTTTGCATGGTCAAGCCCTCTAACCTCATTTCTCCCCTCTATGGCATCACAGGATCGCCGGAGAGACTCCCGGCCGCTTCTCAGTGTCGCCAACCCCAAGAGCATCGCCCGCACCAAGCTTGAGCTCCACTCGACCACCCCTCTCCGTCGCTGGCCTCCCACAGTCCCTCTCCGCTATCGAGAAGCCTGTGGTGAGACTCTTCATGCCCTCCTCTTCATTTTGTGCTTTTCCCCCATCGAACTGTGGCCAGATGCGCATTTTCACGCTTCTCCGGCGAGGTTCCGGCCATGCGCCGCCGTCGACCAGCTGTCGACCGTGTCCAGCGCCGCCCGGTCCCCCCTTCGCCTCTGAGCCATCGAATCTTAATCTAACGACCGAGATCGCATACCCCTTCGTTTTGTGTAATCGGTCCACCATGGACTATAGACCGGCCTCCAAACAGTGGTCCATGGGTCCATGGACCTATTCCATGCATTTTCCAATTGAAAAATAATTTCATTTTGATTTATGACATCATAAATAAGATTTTCAGTATAAAAACAAATCGGTTATTCTCGGAATTCAAGTAAAATTTGGAGAATAGCCCTTGGAACTTCAAAAGCTTATAACCGTTTGCTCGTAGCTCCGATTTGGGGAAATTTTACGCTCAAACGTTTGTAGCAACGTGTAGAATCTTTTTATAGTGTTTTTAACCTAGTTTTAGTACTGTTTGGTGTACTTTTCTTAGTAGTTTCCTTGTATGCTTTTCTGGTGTGTCATTAGGAGGTGATCAATTTGGGAACCTGCAAGATCAAACCTTTGAAGACTTTGAGGAACCCTCAGCTGAAGGAAAGTGTCCTTGAACATCTTACTCCTATTTTAGGATATTTATGTAGTTGTTTATCCTTCATTGCATGCTTGTTTAAATTGGAATCTCATGTTAGGGTTTACTAGATTTTGTATGATTATCCTTTGTCGCCGTTAATGAATCATGGGTAATGATGAGTAGTTATGCTAGTGCTATCATAGTTGGATAAATGTTAATCTTGATTGAGTCTATGCAACAAGAACTGAGTAAGGTAATTTTGTAGCAATATGGTATATGGATCCTAACATGATGTTTGTGTTTTAATGGTGTGAGAATGCACGTGTGCGAGTAATGCACAGTTGGTTTGTGGTTGTTCCTGTGTGGGATCCTAAGGACCGGTTCTTGAAGCATGTAACTCGGCTAAATTGCACAACCACGAAGCTTATATGGGTATGGCCTGACCAATTAATTAGCCACCCCTCCAATTCTATGGGCACCAGTGGACGGTTTTGTGGCGCAAGAGGGGGCTTCTGCAGTGATGGAATCACTGTTAGTAGTGAAACCTCAGTGGGTGCCTGCAAGTTGGTGGGAGCTTTATAAAGGCCTTATAGTGAGACCCTAACTCCACACCCTGGAAGTGTGAAACAACACAGGAATCACAACTCGTGGAGAAAGCTATGCAAACTCTGTAGAGTGTCAAACTGATTGATCAACCGTGCTCATAGTCAAGAGTGGGTTTAGACTTCTTCTTTATTAGTTGGGATAAGGGTTTTGGTATGATTAGTTGGGTAGCCGGGTAAACGAATTACCTAGTGAGTCTTGGTATGAAATTCGATGAGTTGTCCTTGTTATAGTTGTGTTTTCACACTTAGTAAATAGGATGCCTGTTGTTGAAGTCATAAGATTGCTTAGTGCCGTTAACCAGTGTCTAACCTTTCCTTGGCTTAAGCCTCATATCATGCTTTCCTACACTTGCAGAGTATATTATTGTAGGCACAACCGTTGTCCCCTTTCTTGCATCCATTTGTTGTTCAAAAGTCGTCAATGAAACTGCATCCTTTGATGAGGATGACTTTGACCCGGAGCTCCTGTTTTAGGCTGGTGTGCCCCCGGTTGACGCTTGTGAAAGATGGAAGACCCTCTGGTCCTAAAGCTCTCTCTTTTTGCTTTATTTTCTTTTAGACCCTCGAGTCCTTTTGTAATAAGTTAATAACGTTATTATATAATGGCACTGTGATGATACCCTGATGATGTAACGCATGTATGAAAACTTGATCCTGGCATACATGTGTTGTACCTGTTTTTGTTCCTTTAAAATTGGGTGTTACATATACACATGCTCCTAGTTCAGTTGGAAGAAATAAGTATTATGTAAGCTTTATTGATGGTTATAGAAAATTCACTTAGGTATATCTTTTGAAGAATAAGTCTGATGTCTTATGCAAATTCCATGAATTTCAACAACATGTTGAGCTCCTCTTTAGCAGAAAGATAATCACCATGCAAACTTACTGGGGAGGTGTCAAGACCGGTCCAAGAAATTGACCAATATCATCTATGTGTTGAGCCCAGGAATTAATCCTAACACATAGTGACTTCATAGATGATAATCATTATAATATCCAACATAATCATTTTTAATCATCTTATAAAAGTGACTTTCGAAGGTCAAGATCTAAATAAAATTGTTGTGGAACCACGCGGGCTTTATCCTTCATAATCACTCCATAGGAAGATCAATGTAGAAAATATCTTAAAACGATCCATCTTCTGTGAACTCTCCAACGTCTTCTTCAACTAACGAGTTTGTTTGGTGATAGCAGGTGTGAGCACATGTCGTACTCATCAAGTAGTGAGGAAAATAATATGCATATGAAGGCTTGAATTATAATATGGTGTAGGGATCAATGATGTCCTAAGAAAGGAGAGGGGTGAATTAGGACACCTAAAACTAATCGACTCCAAAAACTTCACAAGATAAACCTATATCAATTTCTATCTAAATGTACTCTAGGTTTATCTAGTGTGCCTACTCTATCATTCAAAAAGATTTGCAACCTATAGCAAATCCTAGCAAACTACTCTAGGAAGGTAAACATGCAAAGGTAGATTGAAAAGTATGTAAATATGGAAACGTAAATAACGTAGAGAGAGCAAACTCAGCACAAGGGATTTTTATCACGTGGTATCGATAGCACAAATGCCACCTCTAGTCTACGTTGAAGTAGCCACCTAGGCTATAGCTCTCGGACGGCACCCGGATATGACCCTTGAGCCACCTAGGCCTCAAGTAGGTTGAGCCACAAGCTACCAAGATAAGGCCTCACCACAAGTCTCTCTTCTGGTCACTTGCTGCCGTCTTCACTTTGGAGCTTGAGCCACCAAAGCAAGGGTCTCCGGGTCCCTGTACAAGCGTCTTCCTGCCGCCCCACACCAAGTTGGAGGGTCAAGAAGCATGAGCCATCAAGGCTCAAGGTGTCGGCGAGCAACTAAGACTCCAAGGTGTCGACGTACCACTTGGTACAAATATAGGATCACTCATTGATCCCCTGTCTCGGCAGTAACACCTAGACACAACTTGTCGGTGTATGGAGTATAGGGGTACCCTGGCAAGAGGGTCCCCTAAGGAATATAAGAACTAAGGATGCGTATTTCCAAAAAACTAGTCGATCGCACGACCAGGATAGGAAGTCCTACAACAAGTACGAGGCTTACGCGACCAGCCTCATTGGGACCTCGCCTGAACCCAAGACCAGCCCCACTGGTCGCAGGGCTGGACCTGATACAAACTGTCCAATCACATTTATTGATATCTACTCAAGTGATTTTTCCTTCCCTAGGTGCCTTCCCCTACAAATAAAGTCATGGACGGTGCAGAAGAGCAGTGTCCCATCCCATGGCATTAAATGCTACAGGGTGGGGCAGTGCAGACCAACACGACAATGTACAACGGATGGGACTGTGTCAGCAGGCCGGTCAGGCAAGTTGATAACTCCACATACAAGTGGCGGGCAAAGCACCCAGATGAGACGACATGAAAGCCAAAGATCTACAGCGCATTACGAGGGGATGTATCAAACCCTCAGGGCAAGTGGGCATGCTTTGTCCTCTGTAATGATGGCTTGTGTTAGATATTAGGATGAGCAGGAGTCCTCTATTTGGACCCATGTGTAAGTTCTCCTCCTCCCTCCTATATAAAGGGATGAGGACCCCATTTGTAGGAGGAGGAAAAAAGCCTAGCAACCAGCTAGAACACCCTATGTAACCCACTCAGATCCTCCAAAAACACAACACACATGACATAGGGTTATTATCCTCCGAGAGGCCTGAACCTGTATAACTCCTCACATCTTAGAGTTCGTCACACGCACAATTCATCCTACGCTTCACTGAATGCCGGCTCATCAACTCCTTGTGTTCCCAAAACGTGGTTCACATACCCACTGTCCAACATACTCTGGAATCACTGTCAGGAACTAACCCTCGACATTTGGCCATTCACGTACCCACAGTCCAACATACTCTGGAATCACTGTCAAGAACTAACCCTCGACATGAATCGTTTACACTAAAGGGAGTCGGGGCTAGAGTGGTTCTGACCTTGTATACCGGTGACATCCTCAGGAATGTAGTTGAATTACATTTTGCAGCCACTAATAACACTACTGAGTATGAGGGCCTCTTATCCGGAATGCGAGCAGCCTCCACACTTGGGATTAAACGACTACTGGTGATAAGAGACTTGTTACTAGTCATGAACCAGGTGCAAAAGGAGTTTTAATGCTCTGACCTGACAATGGCAGCATTCCTCACTAAAGTGAGAAGACTAGAGCGACGCTTCATCGGTTTTGAGGTCAAATACGTCCCTCGCAAGGATAACTTCCTAGCCGATGAGCTGACCCATCTAGCTTTTTTCTTATTCATAAAAGTCAGTACAAAGTTGATGGAAAGAATCCACTGGACTCATGAAATAAGGGAGGATCCATCACCTTCATAAACTCAAAAGTGTGGGATCCCTATTTATCCTTGAAAGAGTCAAGAAACTTCTTGTACTCATCCCGGGAGCGGCAGCTTACTGCTCCAGGGATCGGGCGACAGTCGGCGTAAGGACCAGGGAAGGCCACCGATGCAAAGACCCTGCTGGAGCTATTGACCAGGACCAATGCACCTAGCAGACCCTCCTTTTGCTTCATCTCCAATTTCTCCTCTTCGTCGACCTCTTCCTCCAGAAGGTCCCAATCGATCTCACCCTTATCATTGGAGACTTCAATGACCTCGGCCAGGGGATCCGTCCGGGATGGAGACCGAAACGAACCAGCAGAAGACGGTCCACGATGAAAGAGTGGAAGTATGATGGTCGCCGGCTCCATCTTGGGAACCACCGGCTTTGACCTTGCAAGCATACCCGCGATGTCGATTGACTTTGGAGGCACCACAGCGAACGAGACCGGTGCCAGAGGTGACTCAGCCCTCACCAAGCCTTCTGAAGTCGTCAAGCTCTCTGGTGAGGAAGGAAAGGAGCATGCCATGACCCTGGGGCTTGCCAACACTACTAAGCAGAATGCGAGATAGGAACGAAGATGTGAGGGCGATCCGAAAGATCGTCAAACACTCCTCTTTTTAAAAAGATCCCAGCGGCACCCCAACAGGCACAGCGGTCATGCCGCTCAAAATCCGAGGGGGCACACTAAAGGAACCAAAGAGTCCTTCAGGGTCAGTAGAAATCAATGTCTATCTCTTAGGACGATTAAAAGCTCCCCCTGCCGTGACACGAAAACTCAAACTTAAACTTGGATGACAGACGATGTCAAAACGACCGCTCCCTGGATAGATTACGTTTGCAAGGGGCCCAAGAGGTACGACCACGGTCACAAGGAAGCTTGGAGGCTACTATCAGTGTATGGAGTATAGGGGTACCTTAGCAAAAGGGTCCCCCAAGGAATATAAGAACCAGGGATGTGTATTTCCTAAAAACTAGTTGGTTGCACGACCAGGGTAGGAAGTCCCACGACTAGTACGAGGCTTATACAACCAGCCTCATTGGGACCTCGCCTGAACCTGCGACCAGCCCCACTGGTCGCAGGGCCAGACCTGACACAAACTTTCCAATCACATTTATTGATATCTACTTAAGTGATTTTTCCTTCCCTAGGTGCCTTCCCCTACGAACAAAGTCTTGGACGGTGCAGGAGGGCAGTGTCCCGTCCCGTGGTATTAAATGCTATGGGGTGGGGCAGTGCAGACTAGCGTGGCATCATACAACAGATGGGACGGTGTCAGTAGGCCGATTAGGCAAGTTGATAACTCCACATACAGGCGGCAGGCAGAGCAACCAGATGAGAAGGCGTGACAGCCAAAGATCTACGGCGCATGACGAGGGGATGTATCAATCCCTTAGGGCAAGTGGGCACGCTTTGTCCTCTGTAATGATGGCTTGGATTAGATATTAGGATGAGCAGGAGTTCTCTGTTTGGACCCACGTGTAAGTTCTCCTCCTCCCTCCTGTATAAAGGGATGAGGACCCCGTTTGTAAGAGAAGAGGAAAAAAGCCTGGCAACCAGCTAGAACACCCTCTGTAACCCACTCAGATTTTCCAAAAACACAACACATAGGATGTAGGGTTATTATCCTCCAAGAGGCCTGAACCTGTATAAGTCCTCACGTCTCAGAGTTTGTCACACACACAATTTATCCTGTGCTTCACCGAACGTTGGCTCATCAACTCCCTGTGTTCCCAAAACGCCGTTCACACATCCACTGTCCAACATACTCCAGAATCACTGTCAGGGATTAACCCTTGACACAACTCTCTCTAGGCCTATTAGCACTTATCACTCCCTAATCTTGCGCTTAATTGCTTTGGATGATCACTTTTAGCACTTTGGTTGCTTGGATGTCTTCTCAAGTGTATATGAGCTTCTCTGGACTCTGGTACTCTCAAATGGCTAAGTGGGGGTATTTATAGCCTCAAACACACACACTAGCCATTGCTCCAACGGTCACAAAAGATTGTGAACACCGGATGATCTGGCATCAATAGCAGTATAAACATCAGGCCGTCCGACGTGTACAGCAACAAAAACTAGCCGTTGGAACTCCACTCAAACTCATTTGTGAACATCGGATGTTTTGGTGTAACTTTTAACTCCATCACTGGACTATCTGGTGTGTAGACTTGAGCCAACCAAGCCTTTCTCACTATATATTTGTCCGGTGTATATAGTCCTCTGATTGTGCCATCTCCTAGAAAATGCTCCGGTGAAGCCTCCAGTGTGTACTCCTTTTTATTATCAGACCATCTGATGTGTACAACATTTTCACCTTCAACTGAGAATGCTCCGATGAAGTATCCTGACCAAACACCAGACCATCCGGTGAGTAGAAATCCTCAATGCACTGAGCCAATAGACAAATATCTGGATAATACTCCGGTGTGCACATAACCATAACACCAGACCATCCAATGTGTGCACCTTGCTGAGCATCAGACCATCCAGTGTATTGTTCCAAAAAAAACCTCTTTTGAGTTAAAATACTCTGGTTAATTCTTTACTGAGCACCAGACCATCCAGTAAGTACAATTTTCTCTGAACTCGTCCAATTCAAAATTTCTTGAGTTCAACTTCAGTGGCTTCTTCATGTATTGCATCCATGAAACTTACTAAAGCATATACTTGACAAACATGTTAGTCCCATTGAGTATGTTATCATTAATCACCAAAATCACATACATACCCTAAAAGGGTCATAATTGCTACAATCTCCCCCTTTTTGGTAATTGAGGAGAACACACCCACAACAAGTGGCAAAATATAAATAATAATAAATATAAAGTGCACAAATAATGAATGATAACAATTATAAAGTGCACAAGGCTTTACCACTTTGCTTGTATGCATGGTAAAAACAACCAATGCCACCAGTTGTAAGAAAATCAATGATAATACCGATTGAAAATGAACCATTGATACCAACTGAAGATGGATCAATTGTAAAGGAAAGATACCATCTTTGTCATACCTTATTCTTACATTCACTTTATCCCCCTTTTGTTGTGACTGTCTTAGAGACAATTCTCCCCCTTTCTCTATCGGCACCATCTCCCTTGATCGACCCATGTAAGAACCCTTTGCTTTGCATGTTTGTTGCCTTGATATCACTTGTACTCCTTACATGCGCGCTTCTTGCATCATGCTTCTTCCTTAGTCAACAATTTTGCATCATGCAACTTGAACTTGACACTTGAACTTGCTTTGATCATCAAAATTCTCCCCATTTGTCAACAATCTCAAAAAGGCTACAAATACATGTTGAACTCAAGGGAAACGTTAGAGTATATGAAAGAGATCTTCATGAACCATAAGCCAATAACATGATACCAATTGTAGGAATCCAATTGAAAGGAATGATACCAATCATAGGTATGCATACCAACTATAGGAATGCAACTGAAATGAGTAATGTTGATATTATTTGAAATGAAAACACATGGATCACAATTCAATAAAATCACATAATATGGTTTACACTCCCCCAATGTGTGTGCATACATATGATGAGACACAGTTGTGATGAACCATTTATAGGTATGTAACAATTTATGCACAATTAAGCAATATGTAGAGATGGGAAGTTTAAGCCATATTATGTATGGAGGTAGCTTAAATGTATGAATGAATTAACAATAATACCAATTAATGAATAAACATTGCATATCTTCGGGGACTTGTAGATTTCCATGAGACTACAAAAATACAATTTGCAACGCATGTTAGTCTCAAAATTACAACGTATAGGATATGCTCCCCCTAAACATGTGCATACAAGTGTCGAATACTTGTGAGAGACATGCACTTGTCATTGATAATAATGGAGAATTTATCCTATAGATTGGACTCATGTCACATAAAAGATATCATTTGTAGAAATATACCGTGTAAAGAACCTACAACTAATAACCTATGTAGGTTGCTCATGGGTTAAAGAGAAACACAAGCAACTTACCATATGAAAAACCTACACTAGTCATTACAAGGAAATGAAATATGCACATACAATCCTAGACAATGCAAAGGTACTAGATACAAAACAACAAGCATGAAAAAAAAATCTTGCTACCATTACCTCTTTTACTTTTGGATGGGAGATTTGAGTTTATGATGATAAACGTCTTCATCAATGCACCCAATCTTGTACAGTTGACTTCTTTGCTTGAATCTTCACTTCATCTTGTGAGTCAAGTCTCCAAATCCACTGAGCCGACCTATGGACTTCAAGTCTTCTTTGGAACCCAAACCGATTAGGATCCCTTCATGTTGGTGATATCTTCCTTGGGCACCCAAATAGATTGGTTACACCTCCAATCATTTCTCCCAACCATGTGTGCAACCACTTTACCATTTTTATTCTTCTTGAGCTTGTAGTTGTTACTCTTAGTCTTGGTATTGTAGTTGGACTTAGTGTAGATGTTAGAGGTCTTATTTGAGCGGTTTATTGTCTTCTTTTTCTCCTTAGTCTCCTTCTTGACTTGCTTACACTAGAAGGACTCATGAGCTTCTTTATGACACTTGAAGCATGTCACGGTGGACCCCTCCGTAAGTTTGTTCATCATGTTGTCATGGTTATCTTGAGGAGGTTGGACATGATTCTTGCCCTTTAATATTGCTAAGTTCTTCTTGAGCTTCTGCACTTCTTGCATGAGCTCATCATTCTCTTGTATAATTAGATCATTATCTGATTCTACAACATCAACACATATCTCATTGCAAAGGGATGAGCTAGATAGATTATTCAAATTATCACAAGAAGTGAAAGCATCTACCTTATGATTGAAATTAAAGAGAGAGGTAGATTGCTTCAAATGGACCTTAGATTGAGATTCAATACCATCAAGTTTTGCCTTAAGCTATTCATGCTCCTTGTGTAGCAATTCAAATTTACTCACTAAATGTTTATAATTAGAAACAATGGTAGCATGAATATCATTAAGGGTATTGAATTTCTTAAGTTCTTTAGCTTTTTTTAAGGCCCATTGTTACTCATTTATCAATTGAAGAAGTTCTTCTTGAGAGGGTGAACCCTCATCAGATTTATCATCACTTACATCGCTTTCTATACCTATAGACATAAGGCACTTGCATGATGACAACCTTGAAGAAGAGCTTCTCTTGGAAGAGTGGATGGTGAAGCTCTCATTACTTGAGCTTGAATCTTCATCTTCATCCATCCATCTTCCTATGCTTGCAAATGCTTTCTCTCTTCTCCTTGTCTCCTTCTTGTTCTTGGTCTTATTCTCCTTCTTGATATGATCAATTGTGTTGACCAAGTTCATGGTCATCTTATGGGCAGTGATCTTGCCAAGTACTTGGCTTTGAGTCATCTTGCTAATATTGTTGTTTCTGTAGATGATGAAGATAATTAACTTGTACTTTAGAAGAAGAGCTTGAACTATCCTTATCATCACTTGATCATGTCCAATTAGTGTCAAACTTAGCCCATTACTTAGGCGCTAAAAATCCCAGAGAAAGTAAGTAGAGAAGGGAAGAGAAGATCAAGAGCACCCAAAGCTAACAGATACACGCAGACCGAAGAACAAAAAGCCCTAGGCTCTAGGATAGAAAAACATCCTTGTAACCAGCAACATCCTTGAGGGACATTCTCAGGGCATTTATAGTATCCATACAGGAGTAGGGTGTTACGCCTTCGTGCGGCTCGAACCTGTCTAAACACCAGTGCATTTACTTTGTTCCGCACTAGATCATTCCACCCCGCCGGCCATCGCATTTATACCTATTTATTTCTCCAGCGAACGTATTCAGGATCATCCCCCGGCCGAATCTCTAAAAAGAGGTCCCTCAGGATCCCTACGATAGGAGTTAACCCTCCAACATATACCAATTGTATGGATATCACTACAAATGAATGATACCAATTATAGACTATGAAAGCACATGGATCATAATTTATAAAACTCACATAATATAGTCTAACTCCCCCTATATGTATGCATACATATGATGAGAAAGAAACATATGCACAACAAGATAATATGTCAAGATAGGAAGTTTAAGCTACAATGATACCAATTGAAGCATTTAAGTATTGCATACCTCCGAGGACATGTTGATTTCTCCATGAGACTACAAAAGATATCACTAGAAACACATGTTAGTCTCAAAATTACAACTTATAGGATATACTCCCCCTAAATATGTGCATACAAGTGTTGAATACTTGTGAGATAAATATACACTTGTTATTGATAACAATAGGGATTTATCCTATAGATTGGATCATGGGACATGAAATATACCAATTGTAAAAACTAGTGCTAATAAATGAACCTACAACCAATAAACCATGTACGTTGCTCATGGGTTAGAGATAAACACAAGTAACCTACCATATGAAAACCTACACTAGCCATTGCAATAAATTAAAATAAGCATATGCAATCCTAGACGAGGCAAATGAGCTAGACGCAAAACAAAATGCATGAACAAGAATCTAGCTACACTTACCTTTTTTACCTTCGGATGGAGATTTGGGTATGTGATGATCATGGTCTTTATCAATATGCCCATCTTGTATACTTGGCTTCTTTGCTTGAATCTTTTCTTTATTTTGTAAGCTAAACCTCCAAATCGCCGAGCCGACTTGTGCTTCAAGTCTTCTTTGGAACCCAAACTGATTGGGGCCGCTTCATGCTGGTGATGATTTCTTTGGCACCCAATTGGGTTGGTTCTACCTCTAATACTTTTTCCTAACCATGTGTGCAACCACATTTCCATTATCCTTCTTCTTAATCTTGTAGTTGTTGCTTTTGATCTTGATCTTGTAGTTGGGCTTGGTGTAGAGGTTGGAGGTCTTGTTGGAGCGGTTCGCCATCTTCTTCCTATCCTTGGTCTCCTTCTTCACTTATTTGCATTAGAAGGACTTATGGTCTTCTTGATGCCATTTAAAGCATGTCACGGTGGACCTCTTTGCAAGTTTCTTCACCATGAAAGCACGGTTATCTTGAGGAGGTTGAAAATATCATTTGTCCTTTAAACTCGTCAAGTCTTTCTTGAACTTCTCCACTTATTGGTTAAGCTCATCGTTCTCTTGTGCAATGAGGTTGTTAGATGATTCTACAACAACATTCTCAACACAAATCTCATTCCAATAGGGTGAGCTAGATAAAGCAATTAAATCATCACAAGATGTAGAAGTATCTACCTTAAGATTGAAATTAAATAGAGAGGTAAATTGCTTCAAAAGGACCTTAGTTTGATATTCAATGCACTCAAATTTAGCCTTAAGCTCATCATGCTCCTTGTTTAGCAAATTGAATTTGCTCAATAATTGTTCATAATTAGAAATAAAGGTAGCATAAATATCATTAAGTGCACTGAATTTCTTAAGCTCTTTTGACTATTTCTTAAGTGTCTTTTGTTGCTCATTGATCAAAGGAAGGAGTTCATCATAGAGGGAGAATCCTCATCGGATTCATCATCACTTACATTGCTATCCATACCTTTGGCCATGAGGCACTTGTATGATGACTTACATGATGATGATCTTGATGAAGAGCTTCTCTTGGAGGAATGGATTGTGATCCTCTCATCACATAAGCTTGAATTTTCATCATCACTCACCCATCTTCCTATGCTAGCAAGTGCCTTGGATCTCCCCTTTTTCTTCGTCTTCTTTATCTTGGTCTTCTTCTCCTTCTTGATGTGATCAATTGTTTTGACCATATCTTCAATGGAGATAGATTGATCAACCTTGGAATTTATCTTCTTCATGTTTTTCTCTAACTTTGAGAAGAGCTTGGTCATCTAAGGATCAATTTCTTCATCACTTGATGTGCTTTGATCATCCTCTTCATAGCTCTCTTCATCTTGATCATCATCATCTTCGCTTGAGCTTGACTCTTGCTCCTATCTCCTCATCCTTACCTTCATGTGTTGGTATTGAGCTTGCTTGCTTGTGAGAGCAAGGTTCTTAGTGTCAGATGAGGAAGAAGCTTCCACCCCCATGTTCATTGTCATCTCATGGGCGGTGATCTTACCGAGCACTTGACTTGGAGTTATCTTCGTGATGTCATTGTTGTCGTAAATAATGGAGACTATCAACTTGTACTTTTGAAGAAGATTTTGAAATATTTTTCTCACCAATTGATCATGTTCAATTGGCGTCAAACCTAACCCATTGATCTTATTGACAAAAAAATTCAAATGTGAGTACATGTCATTAGCACATTCATAGGGTAATTGCTTGATGTCATTGAGCTTAGTAAAAAGCACATGATATTTCTCATTACACACATACTTTGTGCCTTCATGTATTTCAATGAGACTATTCCAAATATCATGTGCATTGGTGAGAGAATAAACACGATTAAATGCATCAACACATATAGATGACAAAAGGATACTCTTGGCCAATACATCTATTTGTCTCTCCTTGTTGGTGATACGAGATCTCATCACTTTCTCAGTGGCTCTCCAAACATCCAACCATCGAGCTTGTAAATAACAAGTCATTAGAATTTTCCATCAGGGGAAGTTTGTGCCATTGAAAAGTGGAGCACTATAGGAATCCATTCTAATCCTGAACATCACAACTCACTAGGTGGTGAGTCTAATCGATCATAATGAGACTAAGACTCAAATGCCACTTGAATTGGCAAAACCTTGTGAAAGGTGTGAAGCTCTAACACAAACTGTAGAGCTAGATGTGAGCCCTAGCTCTGATATCAATTGAAGGGATCGGTGATGTCCTAAGAGGAGAGTGAATTAGGACACTTAGAACTATTTTGGATCAAAAAATAACACAAACTAAACCTATATCAAATTCTATCTAGATGTGCTCTAGGTTTATCTATTGTGTCTACTCTACTGATCAAAGCATTTGCAACCTATCTAAAAAGGTAAATTGCAAAAATGTAAATGCGAAAACGTAAATATGCTAGAGAGAGCAAACTCGGCACAAGGATTTTTTCCCACGGTATCGATGCCATGAATGCCATCTCTAGTCCATATTGGAGCTCCACCAAGGATATGCTCCTGATCAGCACCCGGCCACAGCTATTAAGCTACCAAGTCACAAAGACAAGGTCTCAACCCGGATGAGCCACTAAGCCACCAAGGCAAGATCTCACCAAAAACCTCTCTTCCGGTCCCTTGCCGCCATGATCACTTCGGAGCATGAGCCACCAAGGCAAGGGTCTTCGTATCCCTGCACAATCACCTAGCCACCGCTCCACACCAAGTCGGAGGGTCAACAAGCTTGCCGGTGAGTTACCCAAACTCCAAGGTACCAGCGTATCACTTGGTACAAGGTTGGATCACTCCTTGATTCACTCTCTAGGCAGCAATCACCTAGCAACACTCTCTCTAGGCCTATAAGCATTAAACAGTCTCTAATCTTGTGGTTAATCGCCTTGGATAATCATTTTAAACACTTTGGTGGCTTGGATGTCTTCTTAGGTGTACATGGACTTCTCTGGACTCCAGCAGCATGCCACCCCTTCAAATGACTGAGCGGAGGGGTATTTATAGCATCAAACTCGCGCACTAGCCGTTAACCCAACTGCTCAGAAAAGTTGTTAACACTAGATGATCTGGTGAGAATAATAGTACTAACACCGGATCATCCGGTGAGTATACTCTCACAAACTAGCTATTGGAACTGCACTCAAGACTCTGTGAACACTAGACACTATGGTGTATACTTCATCTCTATCACCGTACTATCCGGTGAGTTATCCTGAGCCATTTGAGCTTTTCCTTCTTTGTGTAAATTGCTCCGGTAAAATCATCCGATGCACATCACTTCATCACCGGACTATCCGGTGAGTTGACTTCAGCAGACTGAGCCAATGCAACCCTCTCTAGAAATAATGCTCCGGTTGATGAGGACATCACTCTTTCGGATACACACACACCGAGTATTCCTCCAACAATAGGCCCATTGACACGAGCTCGTGCACATCAACTAAATCATGAGGTGAGCTCGTTCCTTAGTGTTCCTTTATATTTTGATGAGGATGGGATGCTACTAAATAATTGTGATGTATTGTTACTTAGGAACACGGGAGAAGAACAGCAAGGGCGCCCAAGCCAAGGTGGAGGTCCAATCCAGTTCGAGTCCGTTTCGGAGTCCAGGACCAGTCTGCACTAAAATCGTCGCCCAGGATGCATACGGACTCCGTTTTTGACGTTCTACACATGGTTGGAAATCTAAGGAGATAAGATTTCCAATGGGACTTGTCCCATATCCAAATTCTTTCTGAATCAACAGGAATCGTCGAAACAAGTGGACGTCCAGAATCTGTCAGGGTGCTGCGCCACCATCTTTTGGGCCGTTGGGCCGTGTAACGTGTTGGAGTCCATTAGGGACGCGTCCAGGGGTCCTTGGCCGACCCTAGTCTTTTATATTCAGTAGCCGCCACCCTAATTAGGGTTGGGTTTTGCTTAGATATTGATCTACACACGAATTGTGAGATTTTCGCTCTTGTTCCGGACCGACTAGGCCGCCGCAAGTGTTTGTGGAACCCCAACTTCGAGTGCTTGAATTCTATTCGCAATATTTCAGATTGCATCTTCTACGTTCTTCCTTGTGTTCTCGGTACGCTTGCAGGGATTGAGCCTTATTAGCGAGGTCAACCGCGCGACACGGTTGATAACCAACGGAGCTGTGGTGTAGTGATTGCAAGGGAGACGATCTGTTCGGGTCGAAGCCTTTGGATCATCAACGTCGAGTTCTCCATCCACCGACTTATCGCTACCTATCGGAAGATCAGGCCAACATTACTCATCAACTGGTATCAGATTTTCAGGTTGCCCGTTAGGTAATTTCGTTTTCCCCTTTAGATTAGTCTGTTTTTCATTACCTAGAGTCCAGAAAAAGCCAAAAAAAATTCTGTCAATTTCCGCTGCCCTAGAACCCTTTGTGCCTTTGCAATTTTTGTTTTTAGTTGCGCGTTGTTGAGTTTGTGTCCGTGGTCGAGTCTTGTTGCTGGTTTTAGAGTCGTGTTCTTGGTCTTTAGTCAACGCTCCGTGCTGTTTTTGATCACGCCGCTATCCCATCGCCACCATCCTCCCCACCAACAAGTCGAGCCACCACATTACTCGATTTGCCACCACGAGCCGCCTTGTGTTACTTTCCGCCACGCCAACCCTAGATAGGTCGCAAGCCGCCTTGTATCAATTGCCCTGCCACCGCTGTCCTCCTTGTTCATCTCGCGATCCTATTGCTTGCAAGCTTAAAGAGGTCAATTTCTGCAAGAGGTGCTTTGGAAAAAACCCTAACTCGACAGGGGCTCAGTAAAACGGCCATAACTTTCTCATACGGACTTGGAATCAGGCAAAAAAATTTTTTACGGACATCTACAGAAAAAGTTACATCCGTTGCTCCCCCGCTTTGCCGGGTTCCACCGAATTTTTTTCCCAAATTCGGCTTGGAAGATTGAGTATTCGAGCTGCGAAGTTTCCGCACGCTTTTCAGAGAACGTGCTTGATTTTCTATAGGCCACATCTTGCATCCGTTTGAGCTGAAAATTTCTGTGGTTGTTGCTTGTGTGCTCCTAGTTCAGAAAAAAATATCAGAAAAATACAAAAAAAACAAATTTCGTGATTCCTACTAGTGCTAAAAGACAAAAAAGAGGAGCACATAGAGAACACCCAGATCTTTGTGCTATTTGCTGTGTCTTTCTCTGATCATCCTTTTTAGCTTTGTTTTAGCTGTTGTGCTAGGACTAGGGACACGAGATAGACCAGCAACTGTGATTCATACTTTGGACACTTATTTAGCTTTGCTCTTCTGATTACAGTTATTGCTAATCCTTACTACCATATTGTGCCTTCCAAGCTCCACCTCCTTTGATCCGAACAGGTTCACTCCTGCAATCATCCCACGCTTCCAGACTCGTCACCGGTTGTTCCTCCTTGCTGCGTTGGTAAGAACATTTGTAAAAGCGTGGTAAGACGCTTGAGTGTGTGTGATTCCACCTTCCACAACCTAGTAGTTGATAGGGATAATATTTGTTGTCTTTTGTTTTCTACTAACCATGTCAGGTGATGGCTCTCCGTCGGATTTTAAGGATTGTGTGTCCAAGGAAGAACTCAACAAAGCCTTGCAGGATCATACTAGGCTATTGACAGACATTAGAACAAGCATTGCTAACCTCGTCACGTGAGTCAACGACCTTGAGTTGCGACAGCCACCACAGGATGATGACCATTCACATGATGATGATGATGATACTAATAATGGTGACCAAGAAGATGGTGAGGTTTTTGTTGGGCAAGATGCGCGTGCTGAGCAACGTCCTCATGCTGAACAATTACGTCGTGGCCAACAACAACGTCGTCAAGGTAATGGAGGTAATAATGTTAATCGCAACGGTCGCGATGATCCTTATTCTAAGATTAAGTTTTCAATGCCTCCTTTTGATGGTGCATATGATGCTGATGCTTATTTGAATTGGGAAATGACGGTTGATCAAAAGTATAGTTCTCATATGGTTCCTGAAATGCATAGAGTTAGACTAGCCACGTGTGAGTTCATGAATTATGCTATTATTTGGTGGAATGGTCTAGTTTCTAGTGGCTTAGAACTTGAATCATGGCCTAGATTAAAGCGTGCCATGCGCAATAGATTTATTCCTCCTGATTATACACGTGAATTGAAAAAGAAATTGCAGCGCTTAAATCAAGGTTCTAAATCTGTGCATGATTACTATCAAGAGCTTCAAATTGCTATGCTTCGTTGTAGTATACAAGAGGATGATGAGGATACCATGATTCATTTTTACTCCGGGTTGAGACGTGAAATTCAGGACCTTGTTGATTATAAATATTACAATACTACCAATAGGTTGTTCCATTTTGCTATCTTGGCAGAAAAAGAACTGCAGGGTCGACAACAGGTGCAGAAATTGCGGAACAATTTTGGGAGTACATCTACTTCACGAGTACCACCGGGACAAGCAACAACATTCTCTTCTACATCTACACGATCTGCTGCCCCCTCCTCCAACACTCGGGCGCGTTCAGCAGGAGCACCACAACCATCACGTGAGGTGAGTAAACCTACTGTTTCGCAGGATCCAATGCCACACTCTTCTTCAGGTGCAGCTACCACGGGTCGTACAACGGGCATTGTGTGCCATCGCTGCTAAGGTATTGGCCATGTCATGAAGGATTGCCCAAGCCAGCGAGCATACTCCGTAACAGCAGATGGTGGATATGTTAGTCATAGTGATGTCGAGGAAGAATATGCATTTGAAGCTAATCTTGCAGCCGATCATGACATGGATAGTGAGGGGGAGGAGATTAGTGGTACCACTGCCACGGAGAGTTATGCAGCACGCACCTTCATTGTGAAGCGAGTTTTGAGTTCTCAAATGGGGCAAGCAGAGCAGCTACAATGCCATAATCTATTCCAGACATTCCTCATTGTCAAAGATGCACGTGTTCGTACCATAATTGATGGCGGGAGTTGCAACAACCTCTTGAGCTCCGATCTTGTGAAGAATCTTTCCTTGCCAACACGTGCACATCCTCATCCATACTACATTCAGTGGTTCAATAACAGCGGTAAGGTTAAGGTAACACAATCTGCGAGAGTACATTTTTCTATTGGTTCCTACCATGACTATGCTGATTTTGATGTAGTGTCTATGCAAGCATGTTCACTTTTGTTAGGCCGTCCTTGGGAATTTGATACCGATGCTACACACCATGGTAGAAGTAATAAATACTCTCTCATGCACAAAGGAAAGAAAATCTCTTTGCTTCCTTTGACACCTGCTGAAATTGTGCAATGTGATAAAGCTTTAGCTGAAAAGGAAAAGAAAGAACGTGTTTTGGAATCTGAAAATCAGCAAGTAGCTCAATCTATTTTTCCACCTAAGAAAGAGAAGAACACACCTAGGTCCGAAGGCATTAAGTTAAAGGGTGGTGTTATGCTTGCTACTAAATCTGACCTTGCTGAAATTCAAGATAATGATACTTTGTGCTATGCTTTCGTATGCAAAGAGGTTTTATTTTCAATTGATGATATTCCTAGCTCTTTGCCTGCTGCTATCACTAACCTTTTGCAGGAGTATAATGATGTCTTTCCAGCTGAGATACCCCCGGGGCTGCCACCATTGAGAGGGATAGAGCACCAAATAGATTTGATCCCGGGAGCGACATTGCCAAACCGCGCTGCATATAGGACCAATCCGGAGGAGACTAAGGAAATTCAGCGACAAGTCCAAGACCTTTTGGACCGTGGGTACGTACGAGAGAGCCTTAGTCCTTGTGCTGTTCCTGTTCTTTTGGTTCCTAAGAAAGATGGTACATGGCGCATGTGTGTTGATTGTAGAGCCATTAATAATATCACAATAAGGTATCGTCACCCTATTCCTAGGCTAGACGACATGCTTGATGAGTTGAGTGGTTCTATTATTTTCACAAAGATTGACTTGCGTAGTGGTTACCACCAAATAAGAATGAAATTAGGAGATGAATGGAAAACTGCTTTCAAAACTAAGTTCGGTCTATATGAGTGGTTAGTGATGCCTTTTGGTTTAACTAATGCACCTAGCACTTTCATGAGATTGATGAATGAGGTTTTACGTGCTTTCATAGGAAGATTTGTGGTGGTGTACTTTGATGATATTTTGATCTATAGCAAGTCACATGAAGAACACATTGATCATCTACGTGCTGTTTTTACTGCTTTGAAAGAGGCACGTTTGTTTGCTAACCTTGACAAGTGCACCTTTTGCACGAATAGAATTGCTTTTCTTGGCTATGTTGTTACTCCACAGAGAATTGAAGTGGACGAAGCTAAAATTGAAGCCATCAAGAGCTGGCCGACCCCTGGGACTATCACACAGGTGAGAAGCTTTCATGGCCTTGCAGGGTTCTATCGGCGTTTTGTGAGAGATTTCAGCACCATTGCTGCCCCACTCAATGAGTTGACAAAGAAGGGTGTTCCGTTCCAATGGGGGCCAGCACAAGAACAAGCTTTTAATACGCTGAAAGATAAGCTTACGCATGCACCTCTACTCCAACTTCCGGACTTTGGTAAGACTTTTGAGTTAGAATGTGATGCTAGCGGCATTAGAATTGGAGGAGTGCTACTACAAGGAGGTAAACCCGTTGCTTATTTTAGTGAGAAATTGAATGGGCTATCTCTTAATTATTCGACTTATGATAAGGAGTTGTGTGCTTTAGTGTGAGTTTTAGAAACATGGCAACATTATCTTTGGCCCAAGGAGTTTATTATTCATTCTGATCATGAAGCTTTGAAACATATTAGAAGCCAAGCCAAACTGAACAAACGTCATGCTAAATGGGTTGCACTACTTACAATAAAGCTAAGTTTCGCTTGAACCCATATGGACTTTATATGCCTCTTCCTGTTCCTAGTGTGCCTTGAGAGGATATTTCTATGGATTTTGTTTTAGGATTGCCTAGGACCAAGAGGGGGAGGGATAGTATATTTGTTGTTGTGGATCGTTTTTCAAAAATGGCACATTTTATACCTTGTCACAAGAGCGATGATGCTACAAACATAGCTGATTTGTTTTTCAGAGAAATCATTCGCTTGCATGGAGTGCCTAACACCATTGTTTCGGATCGTGATGCAAAAAATTTAAGCCACTTTTGGAGGACACTTTGGAATAAACTTGGGACAAAGCTGCTGTTTTCGACGACATGTCACCCTCAAACCGATGGACAAACGGAGGTTGTGAACCGCACATTATCCACCATGTTGCGGGCTGTTTTGAAGAAAAATTTGAGGATGTGGGAAGAGTGTCTACCCCATATTGAGTTCGCTTACAACAGATCAGTTCACTCCACCATCAAGGTAAGTCCGTTTCAGGTAGTGTATGGTTTTAACCCCCGTGCCCCTATTGATTTACTTCCTTTACCAACGTCCGAGAAATTGAATTTTGATGCTAAGACACGTGCTGATTTGATTCTGAAAATGCATGAGTTGACTAAGCAAAATATTGAAAAGATGAATGAGAAGTATAGAACTTATGGTAGCCAAGGTCGGAAACATATTACTTTTGAAATTGGTGATCTTGTGTGGTTACATTTGCGCAAAGATAGGTTTCCTGATTTGAGAAAGTCTAAATTGCTGCCTCGAGCTGATGGTCCTTTTAAAATTGTGGAAAAGATCAATGATAATGCATATAAGCTTGAGTTGCCTGCAGATTATGGGGTTAGTCCCACATTTAACATTTTAGATTTAAAGCCTTACTTGGGAGAAGAAGATGACATTGCATCGAGGACGACTCCAATTCAAGAGGGGGAGGATGATGAGGACATCACTCTTTCAGATACACACACACACTGAGTATTCCTCCAACAATAGGCCCATTGACACGAGCTCGTGCACGTCAACTAAATCATGAGGTGAGCTCGTTCCTTAGTGTTCCTTTATATTTTGATGAGGATGGGATGCTACTGAATAATTGTGATGTATTGTTACTTAGGAACACGGGAGAAGAACAGCAAGGGCTCCCAAGCCAAGGTGGAGGTCCAATCCAGTTCGAGTCCGTTTCAGAGTCCAGGACCAGTCTGCACTAAAATCGTCGCCCAGGATGCATACGGACTTCGTTTTTGACGTTCTACACATGGTTAGAAATCTAAGGAGATAAGCTTTCCAACGGGACTGGTCCCATATCCAAATTCTTTCTGAATCAACAGGAATCATCGAAACAAGTGGACGTCCAGAATCTGTCAGGGTGCTGCGCTACCATCTTTTGGGCCGTGTAACGTGTTGGAGTCCATTAGGGACACGTCCAGGGGTCCTTGGCCGACCCTAGTCTTTTATATTCAGTAGCCGCCGCCCTAATTAGGGTTGGGTTTTGCTTAGATATTGATCTACACGCGAATTATGAGATTTTCGCTCTTGTTCCGGACCGACTAGGCCGCCGCAAGTGTTTGTGAAATCCCAACTTCGAGTGCTTGAATTCTATTCGTAATATTTCAGATTGCATCTTCTACGTTCTTGCTTGTGTTCTCGGTACGCTTGCAGGGATTGAGCCTTCTTGGCGAGGTCAACCGCGCGACACGGTTGATAACCAATGGAGCTGTGGTGTAGTGATTGCAAGGGAGACAATCTGTTCGGGTCGAAGCCTTTGGATCATCAACGTCGAGTTCTCCATCCACCGACTTATCGCTACCTATCGGAAGATCAGGCCAACATTACTCATCACCGGTGTGCACAGCCTTCATAACCGGACCATCCGATGTGTTGAACTTCATTCTACCTCTTTGCACTATTCAATGTCCAGTGTGTGCAACACATTGATCACCGGACCATCTGGTGCTTTGATCTTCAACTTCAATGGCTGCAACCTCCTCTGGACAAAATTGTTCGGTGTGTATCTTCTTTAATCACCAAACCTTCTGGTGAGGTCTTCAGACCTCTATCCCCGTTGTCAAATATGCTCCGGTGAGTTCAACACCCAAAGCACCGGACCATCCGGTGAGAAAAATCTTCCTGGTATTTCTCCAATCCAGTCCAACTTTATCCTAGTTACGGTAGCTTCTTCATATATTACATCCATGAGACCTACTAACATATATTCTTGACAAACATGTTAGTCTCATTTACTATATTTTCATTAATAAAAAAATTCACAATCATAGCCTAATAGTGTCATTTTCACTACACCGGCGCACCGGATCGCACCCGCTGTGCCGGCCGCCCTGTGGCTAGCGCGTGCAAGGCCGTGACTTGGGTCGATTTTGACCCGGGTCAACCAGCTGACCCCATTGGTCACCTCTGTGGCTAGCTAAGGCTCGATGCAAAAGGGATTTAAGACCTTTTAATATTCAGAAAATCCTGGAAAATGCGAAATAGATTTATTATTGCACTATTAAATTGGTTGAAACTTGTAAAATGTACAGAAAAATGAATATTGCTCCAATCATTGTGAAACCAATTTTTTTTAGCTTTGTATAATCTTGCTCTGCATATTAAAAATGCTAGCAAACATGAATTGTTTCAGGAAATCCATATAATTAATGAAATGGATTTAAGCATTAATAATTCCAAAACTGGTGAAACTAATTTTGTTAATCTTTTTATATCATGTTCTATTTAATAAAAATACTGACCTCATGTCAAATATAATTAATTTTCTAATTAGGTTTAAGCTTTGAGCTAAGCTTAATTAATCCAAGTAAAATATTAAGTGATTAACAATAATCAAAATTAAAAAAACTTTGAAGCTAGACTCATGAAATAATGCATTGCATCTCCACTGTCATCTTGCACTGTGAAGCATCTTTCATCGTATGTCATCCATACTCATTACAACGCACCGTTCTTTTAATTAGAAGCTGACGTTTCAGAGAGTCGTGTGCTTGAACCCGAAGGCGAACCAGAGGATTTTGTTAGTGAAGAATGGGAAACACCAGGTAAGCATCTATCATATCTCTCCTATATTTTGGTGAATCGTTGGTCAATTCGCTAGATATTGCTATGAGTTGTATATGCATATTTTAGCAAGTCGATATCGGGAATGGGGTAGATCCTATTTGTTGCATAGTACCTACCTTGATAAAATTGTTAATCCTGATCCTTGTAGCATGGGTATAATGTGTCATGGTCTAACTTAAAAGTGATGTGGTAATTCCTTAGCCTTTGCATAGGTCTTCGGTAGAAGTCGAGCGGTGAATGTCACCGTCGTTCGCGAGTTCTAGGGCTTTCAATTACTGTTTTAAAGGAATGACAAGTTGAGATGATGAGTTGGTGAGTTTGAAAAGAGATGTGGGCGGTGCTAGGGGCAGTTTATGAGAGGAGACTTGGATGCCATAGACCGCTTGTGAGTTGGTAAAATTGAGACAAGATGTGGGCGGTGTTAGGGGCAGTTGGGAGAGGAGACCTGGGTGTCATAGACTGTTTTCATCGATTAAGCACTGTTCGTTGGTGCCGTTGGTTTAAGCACTTTTTCGTACTAACCACATATCTGAATATGGTACAGATGAGCTAAATACCTTATAGCTATGACTCTTTGGTGTGCTAGTCTATGGTGTTGCGGGCTGCGGGCTTGTAGAGGTATCTAGTTTGCTTGGGGAGTAGTTCTAGCTACCTCCTCACCTATAGGCGTATATTCAAACAGTTAGGGCTTATTTGGGAAAGGTTGTCATGGGTATCCGCTTGTGTAGCTATGGTCAATTGCACAAGTCGAATGGTCTTGTGTCGTGTGGGTAAAGAAGTACTCCCCTGCAGGGTGTAAGATCAATTTGAATTGTCGCGCTCTCGGTCATGAAGAACACTTAAGTTTCATTCGCATTAGTCGTAGAGTTCTGTTCATTTTGGGATATGGAAAGCATGTGGGCTTCTGGGAGAAGCATGTGTTGATGCTTAATTAAGTAGAGAAAGATTATAGTCTTTTAGGTTTTGATTTTATCAATCAACATTAGCTGTGCAGGTCATCATGTTGCTTAAAGTGTTTTTCGCTAAATCAACTTAACTTTGTGGCTATTCCTTACTATTCAACCAAATGCATTATCCTTGCAGTCGGGAATATATATACACATTGTGTAAGTCTTGCGAGTACCTTCGTACTCAGGGTGCTGCCCTTAAGTTGATGCAGGTAGCGATGAACTAGTGTATGGATATTTCTATCATGCTAAGGCCAGGGATGGTCAGGAGTAGAGAAGGTCTGTCTGAGCTAATCCCAGTGGTGCCTTATGGGCAATGGCACTACTAGGCTTTTGTTTTATTAATATCCTTCCCCTGCGTATGAAAACTCTAATATAAATAGAAAGTGGAACTTGTGAACATGGTCTGTAATAAAAGTTAAAATATTATCACTATGTTCATATCTTGTGATAAAACTATGTTATAAACGGTATATGCTGTGATCTTGAGCTTTGTTGAGCATATATCAGGACTGTAACAATTACTCCCATGTTAATCAACTTAATTGTTGATTAAACCGGGTGTAATTTGGATGGGTCTGACAGGCGACAAGGATGATAAAGAAAAACTGGAGTAAAGCCTAACTTGGGATTCCCAGCAATATTATTAGCATGCATATTTCTTAAACAAAATATTTGAAAAAGTGGATCAATATGGTTAAGGACACAACTTGCCTATACAATACTCAGTTGGATCTTTGAAGTATTGATTCTGAAGTCCTTCTAGCTCCTCTGAAATGTTAGTGTCTACTTGCAAATATAAGCAAAAAGGAAACACATAAACACCAAGATAAAAAAAAAGAACTAAGTATCACACAACATATTAATTTTTTCTAGAAATTTCGGCGAAAGAACAAATCAAATTGGAGCTACAGTTGATAAGTTATGGTTTCTGAAAAATTAAAATAGAACAAAAAGATTAACTACATGTCAAACTATATAATTAGGACTTTTTAGAATTTTTCAAAGTAATCTACGATTTTCTGTGATTTTCTAGAAGTTTTCTGGAATTTATTAGTATTTATTTAAATTATTAAACCATGTAAAAACATTAAACATGATTATTAAACATTATTAAAACTATTTTCAAATTTATCCTATTTTTAGAATTATTTTTGCACTGAAAACATAATTATTATGCAATATATACATATATGACATCAGCACAGAAAACAAATAAAATTAAAAATGGTAGGACCTTTTGCTTATATTATTTTCTATTTGTTTACGAAATGATTTATCTAATTATCTAATGTTAACGACTACTTCAAGCTAGCACCTGCTAAAAATTTTGTTTTCGATTTGGTGATGCCCTAATTAAGCACATCGGCCTTAAGTGACACTCTTTTTAAAAGCACTAAACCTATTAGCTGTTACCATTAGCTTGAATACAACTATAGTTGTAAAAAAAACACATGAATAAGATATGAGTCCAATTCAAACGTGTACAAAATATTAAAACGAACCATCAGAAGAGCTGCTAATTATATTAATAAAAAGAGAGCTCGGCATTCTAACAACGCTCAGTTAATTTAGAAAAACTTAATAAAAATCACAACACAATGCGTAAGTACCAAGCTAAACTAGACTACTTGAGGTGCTTGTATTTGGAATTTGGATAGATCATATAAATATTGTCTTGATCCTACGTGGTTAAGATACACAATGAAAATCCTCCGCTGTCAAAAGGAAGATGAATCCTACCATGCGGAATTATTTTGACCATTATCATGCTCATGACGCTCGAACAGTCATGAGTCTGAGAATCATGTATTTTTGCAGTAAAATATATTCTACGTTATGAGTCCAGTTGAATCGAGAAAACAAAAGGAGTTGAGAGTGCGTGCATTTTGATAGGTCGTATAAAATGTTGCCTTGATCCTACATGATTTAGAGTTTAGATTCACAGTGGAATTCAAATCAACGGGAAATGATTCCTATCACGTGGAATTCCTTTGACCATTGCCATGTTCGTGACGCTCAATCACTCGTATGAATCCGTGAATCATGTACTTTTGCAGTAGAATATAGCTTGGAAAATATTCAGTACAAACCACCCATTCGGTGGAATCGTGAAACGCTCCCAAAAAAACCATATCTAGAAGTTTCGAAAATTTCCAAAAAAAAAAAATCGCACAAGCAGAGGAGGGGGTGCAATACATGCAAATAAATTTTACAGATCAAACTCAACTTAGTTTAATCGATATGAAATCGACAAACCGAGAAGAATTAGACAAAAACACAACACATACATTGTTTTTGCCTTTTCTTCACTCTTTCTTCGCGGCCTAAGGTCTGATGTTTGAGCCTACGCCGAACATAGAGATGGTTTAAGTTCATTTTGAGGGTCACATTAACTTCATTTGACATCGCAAGAAGAGATGGTTTGGGTTCATTCTGATCAGCTGAGCTGAGCAGGACAGCAGCGGATTTCACCGTTAAAATGAGGAACGAGGTGACGCCACGAGCATGGCGCAACTCATCAGTGAAGGGGTAACCGTTGAATTTTGATGCATCTACTGCTAAAAAAACTTCATCATTGTTGATTTAAAATTGGTATCACTGAGATTATCACTATCGTCTTATGAGCCGACAATGATAACCTAACTATTATTACCGGTTCATGTTTTGGACTGGCATTGATAATCCTTCCACATGTATAAAAATATTCTACCGTAAACTCTTCAACATAAGGATCTGTCTTAAATTTTATCTCAAACTTAAGATAGAAGCCCTTATACTAAAATATTCGTGATAGAGTATTTTATATCTAAATCTACAAATAGGAACGGATGTTATGAAGCTACTATACCAGGAGCTCTTCTAACGTTCCAAATTAAAAAGTGCCTGACACAACAACCCTATGCCATCGGTTGTATATCTTACGCTAGCCGAGTGACAATAGTAAATCTAAACTAATGGTAAAAGCACAATCTTTAACACATCAAACTTAACTTGAAGTGAATATGCTTTTCGTCATTCGTTTAGATCTACATATTGCCATAATCATCACACAACATTTGCGTGTGCAGTAGAGATGAGGAGACAAGGAAGGCAGGCAATCACGCATTGGCTCGAGAGACGACATGCTCAGTGAATGCGAGGTGGCTATGGCTCGGAGCTCAGCGGCCGATGGGCTCGACGAACGCAAAGTGGCTACTATCTCGGAGGACGATGGGCTCGAAGGACGATAGGCTTGGCATACGTAAGGTGGCTACAACTCGGAGGACGCGTTAAAGCTGGGCACTAGAGGTAAAGGCGGCCGCAGTAGAGACTAAGACCACTGCTCCATTTCGACCACTACTACACTTCGGGAGCGGCTTCAGGAGAGCGAAATGAGATGGGGGTGGCTGAGGGAGACAAGCTCTATTTATAGAAGAATTATCGCCACCGGTTTGAAATACATACTGGCAATGATAATAATTAGCACTGTCGGTTCGTCTTCGTTAATTATTGTTCCATCGGTTTGAATTATAAACCGTCAATGATAAATAATATCACTGTCGGTTATTAAATTCACATCTTTTTATACACACATTTTTAAGAACCGTTAGCGGTAGTGATAACTACTATCACTGCCGGTTCTTGTTGGCTTGTTTTTTATGTGTGTTTGGAGCTTATGAACCTATAGTGAAAAGGGGGCAGGGATAACCCTTTCTGTAATAATGATGTTCTATCCTTGGCGTCAAAACAACCAAAAACTATAGGTAGCAGCGTGCTAGCTGCTGCCTGTATCGATCTTTGCTGTCGTAATCCCAATATTTTTGAAATGCTCTTGGTACGGTGGTGGAGACGTGAGGTACAACTTCACCTAACAGGATTCAAATTCTATTGTCCATAATTTACGTACACACGAGTGTTTTCAGCGGTATTATTTATAGACGTGTGATAGGGACACACTCGTGTGTGTGAGTGTGATGTGTGTAGTGGTGTATGGGTGTGCATCATCTTGTAATGAAAAAAAAAATCAAAGCCCTGTTTTCCCGGAGTAATTGGTAAGTTGGACGAATATAATGCAGTGGAAATGTGTTTGGGGGACTAACAAGTCCATGTAATTCAACTAAAAATTACCACCCTAGCTAGTAATTGTTTGGTATGGTTCAGAATTAAAATACCTAAATTCTTGTGCCAATAGCTAGGACTTTCTGGTTGAAGCATGTACAGATTGGTACGGTCGAGTACCGTGGATTACGACCCAGGCTAGCTTTTCGCTTGGGCTGGGGAGGGGAGGCTCCACATAATCTAGCCGTGATCGCGGCAGGTGGTGGAATGAATCATTTCTTCTTGTCTCCTAAAAAAGCGCAAAATTAACAAGACTAAAGCAGTTAATTAAAGCTGCTGCGATTCACCAGATACATATATTCATCACGTGGAGCCAATAAGTAAATGATTGGATGGATGGATGCATCTAATTAGGCCCAATCCTTACAAATCAATTCCCTACCTACACACGCACACCCTTACTCTTTACGATCTCCATAAAATGATTAGCCAATACACTATGGTGTTCTGATATGATACTGATAGGAGAGTTGAATTCGTCCCTCACCAACCTTAATATAATCATCACCAGGTCCATAAATTCTACCCCTCCGTCCATTTTTATAGGGAAAAAATGTAAAAATCTCCCAAAAGTTATTTGGATTTTAACTTCCTCTAGAAGTTATTTTGTTGCAAAAAAACCTTCAAAAGTTTGACTTTGTTGCGAAAAACCCTAAAAAATTCAAAAAAAAAATAAAATAAAAAATAAATTCTAAAAAACCTAGAGACAATTTTAAGACCTTCTGTGATTTTTTTTTCAAAAATAATATCCTTTGTATCATATTTCATGGAGAGGAAGTTTGAAAAAAAAAGAAAAATGTGTAGCTCATTTATTAACTCATGTTATTTTAACTTTGTCATGTCTACCATTATTTTTCCTATACAAATAATTATTTAACTAAACTAATAAAAGTGGTTTCACTAATTTTGGGGTGTTATGAATTAGTTATGAATTAATCTATCTGCAATACATTTACTCAATCCTGCACGTTACAATAACTATTTCAAGATTTTATGTATTTTTAGAAGATAGAGGATCGTGTAAGAAGACTAAAACAAATTGGTTTCATGATTTTTGGATTAGTAAATAATTAACTATGCGTTTAACTCGAATTAATAAATGAGTTGCACGTTTGTCTTTTTTTTCAAACTTCCTCTCCATGAAATATGGTGCAAAGGATATTATTTTAAAAAAAAATTCACAAAAGGTCTTAGAATTGTCTTTAGTTTTTTTAAGAATTTTTTGTGATTTTTTTAAAAAAATTAAAATTTTGGGTGTGTTTTTGCAACAAAATCAAACCTTTTGGGTTTTTTTTAACAAAATAACTTTTTGGGGGAAGTCAAAATCCAAATGAATTTTGGGGGTTTGGATTTTTCCCATTTTTATAAGATGTGATTTGACTCGGTACCTACAGTCTTCCAGATTGAAGTTTGGTCGCAAATTCTTTTTGAAATATTATGTTATTAACTGGACCGCGGGAATGCATATGGAAATACAATTCTAGTGGTACCATTTGTTGTCTTGCTAAACACTTGCATATTAGTTAACCTAATTTCCTTCAATACATTTGTTTATTGTAGTTTTGGGAGTAAATTTCACAAAACTACAACTATTTTAATCAAACACCCACACAACTACATGTATTTTTACATACATCATAGAACTACAACTATTTTGACACTAGGGTACCCCATAACTACAACTTTCGAAGTAGTTGTGTGGTACCCTTGTTAAAATAGTTGTTTTGTAATACAAGCTAAAATAGTTATAGTTTTATGAGTATTATGTCAAAATAGTTATGGTTCTATGAAATTTACTCAAGTTTTGGACAGAGCGAGTAGCTAAGGATAGATCCTACTCCTCTAATGTATATGGCTTTTACATGTGCAGTTTTCTGACGGTAAAAAAGCAAACATGGGTGTTATATGGCTTTTACATGTGCAGTTTTCTGACGGTAAAAAAGTAAACATTGGTGTTAAGGGAACCATTAGCTTTGTGTGAAGACACAATGTTCACTTTATGCACCAACATATATAGCTTTAGCAAAAAGTCAATGCATGCTACATGTGGCCATGCTTGGCGGGAACTAGAGAGAAGCGGTCCCCATCCCAGATGCTTGTTGCGCTGCCTCGCCTCTACATTTATCCGATGAAAGTGAAATTTTCAGGTAGCAGGTGAACCGGTGAAGTGATGGATTATTCGGTCAGTCAAAAAAGAAGGTAAGCTGCACTACGGCATGAAAATGAGGCATGCTAGTTGACTTTGTTTTCATTTTTAACTAAAAAGTTAAAGGCTAACCTCACCTCACTATCGGGTGCTGATGGACACACTGGACCATGCTGATGGATCCATCTGTGCAATGCTACCACGTCTCCGACCGAAGAAGGATATAACACGGCTCAATACGCATGCAGAGTTTGAAGATGGATGCATGCATGCAGACAATGGCCGATCGTGCTCACGAATTTAGGTAGGACGAACTTCATCTCGGTCTTGCTTTACTGGAAAGTCCGCCGCTGCATGCAGATCCATGGATGCAGTGCACTAGATTTAACATAACGTATCGTATAGCAAATGAATACCAAGATCGACCAGTCCTGTTGGCAGCATCATGCATGGGCTCTCAAAAGTCCATCCATGCTGCCACGAGGGATCATGAGGTGTTGAGATTGCATGCATGCACCTGCAGCGCACCAGGCCCGTCGCTACCCCTCCGCTCAGCCAGAGCAGCTGCTTCAGTTTGTGTGTGGCGATCCAATCAATTAGTTTGGAATAAATTTCGCAAAACTACCACATGTAACTTGTTAAAACTATTGCAAACTACAGAATTAAGAACATGTATATCAAAACTACATATTTAGCGTGTCCTTTATCACAAAACTACAAATTTAGCGTGTTGTTTGCAAAAGTACGGACTTAGTGTATCAATCTGTCACTACACTACAGATTTCAGAAGGATAGTGAGCTTTTTTTTCGAAAAACTCTTTATATGAATTAGTCGGCCACAGAAAAACAAATATTAACCGAAATGAACCATCATCAACACTAATATGATCCTTAATAATTGCACGTACACTAAATCACTAACACTGGAACAGACATGCCATGAACAAGAGATACCTAGTTCAATACTGGAATTCACTCGCTCTATCAAATATGTATAGAACCAACAGATGACGCGAGACACAATCAGGAACTGCTTCAGAAGTGAATTCTAATGGAGTAGTAATCTGATTAAAACATCAACAGAAAGCAGAACATGACCAGATTGAAAAGGGAGAAACAAAGCAATATGTTTTGTTGCTTCATGAAAAACATAAAGGAGTCAAAACTGTCAGTCAGGCACTGCCTGGAGCTGCACAGGAATGACAGAGAGACAATAAATGAGACGGGTGATATCAACAGAAAGTTTGGTAAATCATGACGATGGGCATGATCCCATGTACTGTATCTGGGAGATCCTCACTGTTAAACATAGTGATATTAAATCACCAAAATTCAAATGCCATGCAACTTCATGTAATCCCAAATACCCACAGTCGTATTCAGCTATGCTACTGCTACAACGTACTACTACTTGTTGCTGCAAAAGCATATTAACTTTCTGAGAGCACATATATGAACTTCGTTGTCCAAATAGCCCCAAAAGCTGACAATAAATGATAAACTGATGAAGAAGAGCTCATAACGGTTGCTGCGTTCTAGGTACTGAATGAATACCATAACAAATAGCCCCAAATTGCCCCTAACTATAATGATACATCTAGCTCATACAAAGAGTCAAACAGACTATTAGGATGGACCAATAAAATCTCCTTCAAGGAAGACAGTTGCATACATCACCTGTAAAACACGGACATGGGCTAGGGTATGCATCGAAAACCTCCAGTGTAAGAGATGCAGAGGTTGGTCCAAGCTCATCACCAAAGCCTGGATAGTAACATCATTCACTTGATGTACCAACTATAGGGTAAACCGCTAAAGTTGATGGTCAAGCCAGTGCTACAATCGGAGCATGATAAGTAGGCAAACACAAGATTTTGGTGTTGCCTGGCTGGCAAAAGAACCATCACGTAAAAAGATTTTCTACTTCGGAAGACGGAAAGGTTGTGAGCGCCTCTGAACAAGATGTTTCTGCATAAACCTGTCTGCATGGGATGGATACTTCTCTTCAATGTATGCCCGGATACACTTGCGGTATGAGAAATCTTCCCAATCGCCATTTGTTCTAACAACAAAGAGGCATCTGGACTTCTTGAACTCAGGGTGCCTGTCAACCTTCAAATATTATTCAAGTTAAGACATAGTAACATTGTAAGTGCATACAAGCAAAAATGTTGTTATCGTGTATGCACTATGCAGTATACACCATGTCCGAAGCAGACAATCCAAAGTTACATTACCATAGTTTCCATCCTAACTTTTGGTATCCAAAATGCAAGAAACTTCTGTTTCACTCATCTCAAATCAACTCCATGAGGTCAGAATGAAATCATAAAAATTGGTATGAAGCAAGAATAATAAATCATGTAAAAATTTGTTTCTACTTGCAGGATCCTAATGAAGGGCATAACAGAGAAGTACCACATAGGATTGTTAAAAAAATTAATTTGTTTGGATTGTTAAAAGGAAATCGGAATTCCATATGAATGGCACAGAAAAAGAAAATGAAACATGCATGTTCAGCACAAGATATGGCCAATCCAGAGCATGGTCTTAAACACCAGTGTAGCAGCCATTTCTTACGCATAAGCACTCCAGTTGCAGGTAGGACAAAAAGATTGAAGGTAGCTGGCAATTCAGATGAGTAGAACTAGTCTTGAGTGTCAGTGGAAACCAGTTAAACCGAAGTTGATTAAACCAGGTTTAACTGATGCGTTGTGAAGCATCTCCCAAAACTTCTATGGAACATAGGGCTGGTGATAATTTTAGAAATTAGTCCATGGCATGCGAAGAATACAAGTGAATTTTTCCAAATTTTTAGGAAATATTTTGAAGGCATAAAATTTACCACAAGTTAGAAAAGCTAGTATGTTTGGGGAATTTTAGTTTGAAATTGGCTCAGGCATTATAGGTCAAATAAGTTAAAATAGGTTGCACATGAATTATAGAATCCAGCAAAATTGATCCTCAAATTTTGTGATGACTTTTCAACCACTAGAGAAATTCGAGAAAACAAATGAGAAACTGAAGACACTAGTACAAACTAACACCAAAAGTTATCTAGCTTCTTCTCTGTTGCTGTTCTTCTCTCTCTCTCTCATATTTCCTTCACAGCAGAGCAGGCCGGCGCAGCCATTCTTGACCTTGAGCAAAGCTGCCACCTCTTGCTCTCTCTCACTCACTCATCTGGACAGCACACAGATCAGAGCCAGTGCTGTTTTTCTTGACTAAGTGAGGCAATCATCCATCCTATCCTGCCACCTCAAGCTCTCCCAGTCCTTCCTCACAGGAGTAGCAAAAAAAAAAAAAAAATGCAGCACGCCATCTCTATCTCCCCACACAGATCAGAGCCGGTGCCGTTTTTCTTGACTAAGTGAGGCAATCATCCATCCTATCCTGCCACCTCAAGCTCTCCCAGTCCTTCCTCACAGGAGTAGCAAAAAAAAAAAAAAAATGCAGCACGCCATCTCTATCTCCCCTTCTCCACTGAATCCAGCAGAGGAGCAACCGAGCAGGCAAAAGCCATTTGCTCTCCTCCTCTCTTTCCTTCTCCTGCAAGCCATCACCCATGCCACACACACACACCGGCATACTTGCAGCAGCAGCTCACTACATTAGCTCAGCCAAGCAGCTACCACCTCACCAGCTCGCGCATGGTCAGTGCCTCAGCTGGCCACGCTCGCATGCGTTCGCCAGTGTTGCTGACTCTCTGCACCACGGCGCAGCACACCCACGAGACTGCGAGCTCATCCGTGAGGACCTCACCACACGAGCGCCGCCGTGAGAAGCTGTTGCCTAGACGAGTCGTCGCCCCGTTGAGCCGGTGACCACAGCTGCCGAACAGCCCCGATCTATCCCTCACTGTGAAGCTCGTGGTCGTCATCCTCTCCACGCACAGCCACCCTCCACCAATCGTTTGGCGCCGTCGTTCACCGGCGGCAACGTCACACCGTCCCTTCTTCTTTAGCTCCGGTGCAGAGCTCCGAGATTCCACCGTCGACCCTCTGCTCTGAGCCACCTCCGTCCAAGCCGAACCACTGGTGAGCTTCCCCTGTCCCTCTTCCGTCTGTGGCCCGCGCCTTTTTTTGCTGAGCCCGTCGCCGGAGCGTGCCTTGCCACCGGCCATGGATGCTCTGTGCTGAGCATGGCCTCACAGCTTTTGGGACTGAATTCACAAGCCGGCCCCATTGCTCAGTGGTTGTAGCTAGTTAGCGGTGGGTGAAAAAGAGTGCAGACCTTTTTAATTCGGAATAAGGTAGGAAAAGAAGAAATCCGTTTGTTGTGCAACCAGTATTTCGGCTGAATATTAGAAAGTGCATAGAAAATCGTATATAGCTCCAAAATTCATGAAACCAATTTTTTTAGGTTTATATGATCATTATCTACATGTTAAAAATACTGGGAGCTATGAAATATGTATTTAAATTGCATGGGTTAATAAAATAGGTTTGAGCTTTATTAATCCATAATTTAATATTGGTAACTCTAAAATTGATGAGATCAATTTTGTAAATCTTGTTAATTGATTCCCTGCTCAGCAAAAATAATCACCCACATGTTAGATGTTGTTACAATTCTATATAAGGTTAAGCTTAGTTAGTCCTAAAAGTGTTCAAACGTTTAACAGTAATCCCATTTAAGAAAAATCTTCGGTGCTTTAGAACTCGTGCCCTGACGATTTGCACTGTTATCGCATTCTATGGAGCATCCTTCATTTCATAACATTCATATTCGTTACATTGCACGCGTTATTCTTTTAGGGAACTTCGACCCGACGAACGAGGCTGTCCCTGGAGGTTCCCGCAATGGTGATCGTGATTCGAGTAGCTGTGAGCAGCAGCTAGGGCAGCAAGGCAAGCATCTATCATATTGCATCGTGTCTACTTGAAAATCTAATATGTTATCTACGCTTATGTATACATTGCATGTGTCGGGTACCGAGTTGGGTAGAACCTATGCCTATGCATTCTCCCATTTCGGTCACGTGTCATGTGTTATTCCTTGGAGCCTAGTGGTGTCGTCGAGGTCTAATTATAGTTTCGCTATGCTTAATGGTACTTAGGCTTTCCGGTAGAAGTCGACGACGGCGTCCACCGTTGTCGCGAGCCTAGGGCTTATTACTTGTTCACACTTGTGTTTGTGTTGATGATGAGTCAGTTTGGTGAGTGGTGAGTTGAGACGAGGTGTGGGCGGTGTTAGGGGTGTCATCTGCTCACGAGGAGTCCTCAGGCAGTTCGGGGAGGGAACCCGGACACCGTAGACCGCTTGCACCGGTTAAGCACCGACCGTCGGTGTAGTCGGCTTTAGCACTTACCTTACTCACCACATGCTGATATAATGGTAGGCGAGCTGATTACCTTCGCAGACGTGGTCATGTGGGCCTCGTCATAGACGGTGTGAGTCCGGTTTGAGTCCGGGCTTTTAGCGGTATTGGTTTGCTCGTGGAGTAGTTCTAATACCGCCGCGTCGAGCTATAGTTGGGCCTGGTTGGAAAAGGTTGTCACGGGTACCCCTTGTGTGCATCTTAGCGGATGGCACAAGCCGTATGGTCCCTGTGTCGTATGGGTCTAGGAGTATCCCCTGCAGGGTGTATAATCAGTTCGAACTGCCGCGCTCTCGATCATGAGCATTGCTATCGCTTATCTCCACCGAGCGACCATGTTTTGGTCGTAGAGTTTCGATGTGGGTTGTGGCATGGTTGGTTTGGGTGGTTTGGTCGGTATGTGGTCGGTGGTTTGGTGGTAATGGTTTACTTTTATACACTTGTTGTTTATATATCTATTCTGATCAGTTGGTTGGCAGGGTTTGAGTCGGTGGTTGGTTAAATCAGTTGCTTACACCTAGAGTCTAGGTTGCTTACCGCTTAATGAACTTAAACATGTCTTAATCCTTGCTACAGCTTTAAATGCATGATCCTTGGAGTCGAGAATATATATACTCATACTGTGTGAGACTTGTTAGTACCTTCGTACTAAGGGTACTGCCCTTAAGTTTCAGGTTCACAGGTTGGCGAGGAAGAGGCAGTGTTCGGCTACTTTGTGCCTACCGATCAGGGTGGCGGGCAGGAGTAGCACCTTCTACTCCGAACTCCGGCGCTTTTGGTATGAAGCCTAAGGGCATACGGCTCCATACTCTTTTGTTGCATAGGTTTATCTTCCGCTGCGTAGTTGTTGTTGTTCCTCTTTTGTTGTAAATTGTGGAAGCAGTTGCATGTTTAAGTATTGTAATACAACTTAATTACTTGCTCTCTATTAAACTGTGTTATGATATTTGAGTTGGAAGGCATGTGTTCCGATCCTGGGCACAAAACACGTGCCGGGACTACCGAAATGGTATTCTGATTAATCGTCGAGATTGTGATTATGAATAATGATCCTCCTAATGATTAATTAGAATACTATTTGGACGGTTCCTCACATCTTTCAAAGTTCCCCTCCCTAAAATACGCCTTGTGTAGATAGTTTGCCATCAATGACATTTCGAAAATACCTAAAATCCCACTGAACTCACTTCCCTCACTGCATCTTTTTTAATTCTCTTAACATCAATACTCATACCCACATGTTATACAATAAAACCAAGTAACTAACATCAAGATTGAATTTACGCTATGTGATTTGGTCCTACATTAGTGGAACTAATGTATAATTCTCTCGGAGTTCATGTGCAAGAAAAAAAAATATTGTTCTACATTTTTTAGCGACATTGGATTCACATGCACGCTGACTAGTATAATCTAAAATACCTTCTAGACATGTCATTGTTTAACACAGTATCTGGCACAAGGGTATGCTAGACTTGAGAAGTGTTGGCTGTTATGTTGTAGAGTCAAATGTAATATCCATACATAGTCATCATAGAAAAGGTAGCAATAAAGTCAAAGGACAAGCAAATTCAAGGCACCATGGCCTTCAATAACTAAGTTAATCTAAAATACCTTCTAGACATGTCATTGTTTAACACAGTATCTGGCACAAGGGTATGCTAGACTTGAGAAGTGTTGGCTGTTATGTTGTAGAGTCAAATGTAATATCCATACATAGTCATCATAGAAAAGGTAGCAATAAAGTCAAAGGACAAGCAAATTCAAGGCACCATGGCCTTCAATAACTAAGTTGCAGCACAAAAGAAGGCCATGCATCTGAAGAGCGCTGAACACAAATACGTATAATGTTAATATAATAATCCTTCCAGTCACGAAAACACGTCGTTCTGGACATAGGCGTGGTCTCCAAACACAACTTTGACCACTAATTTCTATTACGATATACCTACAAAAAAGCTACTAACAATATAATACTGTAAAAGCACTTTTCGAGATAAATCTGCATGTATAGTTTTCATATGTTCATTATAAATAATTCATGGAGATATCGATAGCCAAATCATAAAAGTTTGATTGCAGGAATCCTGAAACAACTTTTCGTGATAAATCTGCATGTATAGTTTTCATATGTTCATTATCAATAATTCATGGAGATATCGATAGCCAAATCATAAAAGTTTGATTGCAGGAATCCTGAAACAACTTTTCATGACTACAGGGAGTACTGCGAAGAGACACTTTTACCTTTGCGCAATTTCATAAGACATGGAATGCTAAATTGCTACTTGGGCAGGTGAAACCGATTTTTTACTAGGTGTACTATGGTCCAGCACATTCACCCTGATGGCAACCCCTTAGATAAAGCCCATAAGCAAGGGTGGGATATGAGCACCTCGTGCATCGCCTTCCACGCTTCCCCTTCGCCTGCATTTCACGTGAAAACGGTCCAACGGGGACCTTGTGGAGCATGGCCTCCTTATCACGGGCCACTTAGTGTGCAGGCATCTAGGAATTTTTCAGGTGAGCACCTTGATGAGGCCGATGGCGATGGCAGTGTGTGGCCTTTGCCGATAACAACATGGTGTACAGGCATGGGAACAAATGGAGGACAACATAGAGTTGGGAGAGCAATATGATGTATGTGGAGTGAAAAGCCTACAGCCTCACAGGTAGCCCAGGAACTCACCCTAGCCACCAGTTATCGCAACATGAGGCATGTGGAGTGAAAAGCCTACAGCCTCACAGGTAGCCCAAGAACTCACCCAAGACACACGTACACTAGCAGTAGTATTTTTGATGCTGCAATTGCTTGATGCCTTCTCTGTTTTCTTCTCTATTTATACACTGCTGACCACTACGATATAGTCTGGTTTAAACAGCTAATAACTACAGCAATTACTGCTTTAATTGGCTATTATTCTCACTAATTTGCTAGCTGAAAATCCTTAGTTCAAACAGCTAATAACTAAAGCAATTACTGCTTTAATTGGCTATTATTCTCCCTAATCTGCTAGCTGAAAATCTGCACACATCAAGGCTTATTGCTAACAATCTCCCCCTAATCCTTAAGTGTGGACTTGGAATTGATGTTAACCATTCCAATCCTAGCACGAAGCTCATGGAATCTAACTCGCCCAAGTGCCTTCGTTTGAATGTCAGCGAGCTGGTCCTTAGTGCCGACGAAATCAGCACTAATCCTCCCATCTTTCCAGCACTCCCTGATGAAGTGATAGCGCACATCGATGCGTTTGTTACATTCATGGAAGACAGGATTTTGTATCACCGCTAAGTCTAATTTGTTGTCAATCTTCAGCTCGACAGTGTCGGCGTCCCTCCCCTTGAAGTCGCCGAGCAGCCGAGCCAACCACACTGCCTGTGTGGCTGCAGTAGTGGCAGCAACATACTCTGTCTTACAGGACGAGAGTGCCACCACCTTTTGCTTGAGAGCGTGCCAACTCACCAAGCTACTGCCGTAGAAGAACAAACCGCCAGATGTACTCCTCCTTGTGTCAACATCGCCGGCAAGGTCGCTGTCGGTGTACCCGACAAGCCGTGCCTCCGCTGTCCTCCCGTAGTGGCAACCGAGAATTAAAGTCCCAGCCACATAGCGCAATATCCTCTTCACTGCCGCTATGTGTTCCTACGTAGGCCGCTCCACGAGGTCTGGCCGCGTGTGGACAAGATAGCGGAGGCTTCCAATGATCCTCCGGTACTGAGTGATGTCCACCTCTGCCGGGCTCAGCTTGAGCCGCTCCTCCATGGGGGTGCGCGCAGGGTTGCAATCTTGCATCCCCGCCATCTCTACGATGCGCTTGGCGTAATGTGCCTAGCACAGCGTGATCCCGCTGCTACTCTGCTGCACCTCGATGCCAAGGTAGAAGGAGAGCAATCCAAGGTCGTTCATCCTGAACCTCGCCTTCATCTCCTCCTTGAAGCGGTTGATCTCCGCCTCGGTTGATCCAGTGATGATCAAGTCATCCACATAGACCTCGAGGAGCAACAGTGAGTCTCCATGGCCACGCCTGTACATCGCCGCCTCATGCGGGCTCTTACTTCCTTTCCAATTTAATATTTCTCAACAACTTCTCTCATCCCCACGGATCTATTCCAAATTCTTGAATCGTCCCTCGAACAAGGGAGCTCGTAATATCGTGTGCAGCTTCTCGTTCCAAGCCCGCGGCGCTTGCCGCAGCCCGTAGAGCACCTTCCTCAAGCGCAGCACCTTCTGTTCTGCTCTGGCGACGACAAAGCCCGGCGGCTGCGTGACGTACACCTCCTCCCCCAAATCGCCGTTGAGGAAAACCGACTTCACATCCATGTGATGCACCGGCCAGCCATCTTACGTAGCAACAGCTAGCAGCAACCGAACAGACTCAAGACGAGCAACGGGTGCGAATACTTCATCGAAATCAATGCCCGGTTGCTGCACATAGCCCTTGGCGACGAGACGAGCCTTGTGCTTGATCACTTCTTCTGCCTCGTTCTTCTTGAGCTTGAAGACCCACTTCAGCCCAATAGATCGATGCCCATGAGGAAGCTCCACCAGTGACCATGTCCCGTTCTGCTCGATGGAGTCCATCTCGCGCATGGCCGCCTGCCATGCTGGATCGTGCTCTGCTTCAGCGAAGGAGCGTTGTTCTCCATCCTCGCTGACCAGCAGCAACCCCTTGCCATCGACGATGCGATTAGCAAGGCCTGGTGCCTCTCCCCCTCCAAGCACGTCGTCGATGCGACGATAACAAAGAGGGGAGAAGTCGTGGTACACATCCAGCCTGTCGGAGTCGTTTGGCGGAGGAGAGACGAACTCCAAGAGCGAGGCCGCAGCGGGAGAAGCCCATGTGGGCGTGGACGACACGCCAGCAGGCGAGGCTGGCGCTGGATCCGTCCCCGCGGATGTGGGGGCTGCCTCTGCGGGGAAGACAGGCGTGGGCGACGAGATCGCCCCTGTGGGCGCCGGCGCAGCAGGATAAGTGCCTTCTGCGCTGCTTGCGGACGGAGCCAACACGCCTGGGTGGATGTAGTTGACCACTGCCTCCACATGGAAGTCAGGCACGGCTGTTCCACCGTCTTGCAGCACCGCCTCCCAGTCCCAACCGGCGTCCTCGTCAAAAACGATGTCGCGGGAGATGTGGACGTGCCGGGACCGGGGCTCAAGCATGCGGTACGCCTTGGAGCCATCCTCATAGCTGATGAAGACCATTGGGGTGTTGCGGTCGTCGAGCTTCCGCAGGCCTGGTCGTGTATCATTTACATAACCAAGACACCCGAATGTACGCAAGTAGCTTACTGCTGGCTTGCGCCCGTGCCACGCCTCAAATGGCGTCTCGCCGTCAAGACTCTTCGTCAGCGCCCGGTTGAGGAGGTAGACAGCCGTGGTCACAGGATCTTCCGCGGTTTCAGGAGGGCGCGTGCGGTGGCGAGGATGGTCTGGTTCCTCCTCTCCACCACGCCATTTTGCTGCGGCGTGTACGACGCGGAGAAGTTCCGCTGCACGCTGTGGTCCTCGCAGTGGCGCGCAAATTCAACGGAGGTGAACTCGCCGTCATTGTCCGTGCGTAGAACGCGGAGCTTGTGCCCGCTCTCCACCTCCGCAGCAGCCTGGAACTTCGTGATGGCCGCTGCAGCATCACTTTTTGCTGTGAGAAGCGCCAGCCACATGTAGCGGTTTGCGTCATCTACCAACAACAAAAAATAGCGACGTCCGCCTGGCGTCGCCGGCGTAATGGGGCCGGCGTGATGCAGGCTAGAGACATCATGGATATCTAAATACAAGCACCAATGTATTTATTTAATGCAAGAAACTTTTACCGATGAGCATCTTCATGCTGATTATCTATTTGGCTATGCAGGGGCAGCACACTTATCTACAGCTTCGTGAACCCCCGTGGTCCGAGGTTGGCCTAAGCTTGAACGCGAACCTTGTGAGCGCCACACGGGCCATGCAACAGCGGTCTAGGCGCGGAACCAGAATCCGTACGCGCAGATGAGCAAAAACACCTCAACTCTCTGTCTACATCCAATTCAATAAGAGTGCTGTCCAAGAAAGAGAAGATGAGCAAAAAGAACTATGAAGTCCTCCTAAGTTCTGATGCTGCTGAAGCTCAAGGATTTTTCTTTGAGGGAGGGGATGCTCATGCATTGGTTCTCTTTAGGGATGAGGATGAGGGAGAAGTGCCGGGTATGGGGATACCATGGAGTGTCCTTGGAGAAGCAATGGGAGCTAATGATCAACTTTAGCCTTGTAGGAGTGCACGAATGCCTAGAGAGGTAGATGAAGAGTGGGAATCTAAAGCTGAAGACGATGACTATGAGGATGAGGAGATTGATTATGAGGATACGGATGAGGATGATGAAGATGAAATTCTGAACTCCAATACCTGTGTGGAGTGAGGAGGTTGCATGATGGCATCATGTGCCAAGTTATCTTTAATTTCTAAGTATGCAAGTTTGATGAACTATTATGTGATTATGCCTATTGTGTCTTTTGTGACTCATTGACTCTTGTGAGCTGTTTTATTTGTGAACTATTGTGACTATTATGAATTGTGAGTGTCTATATTTTATTTGTGATTTGTGAGCTTTTTGCTTTGTTGTGTTGCTATTTGGAGCTGATGTGCATGTGCAGCACTGCAGCTGTCACTATGAGATGAGTTTCTACCCTTTTCCCTTCTCTTATTGTTGATTTGTTGTTTAAATACTGGATTTCTCATCTCTTATCTCTCTAATTGTTAGCTGCTGTTGTACGCAAGAAGCCAAGAATAAGAAGGCAAGAACAAGAAGTCAAGAACAAGTGTGCAAGAGCAGGTATGAATCTCAACTGAATCTGTTTTTCATTTCTCTATAAATATATAATCATATTCATACAAATTTGTTACAAAATGTTGTTACATTAGTGTATATGACTATATGTTACATAACAGATTCATACAAATATCAATATATAACGCTTAGGCACCCTAGTCGCTAGGCAGTGGACTAGCGCCTGCCTAGCGCCTAACACCCTTTGGAACCTTGGTTATGAATGACATAAAGAGGGGGATGTCACGGTATTGTGGCATTGTGCCTGTGAGATCATTTAGTAAAGCCAAAGGAAGGTATGATATAAATAACGCAAGACAATTAGGAACAGAGGGAGTACATGAAGTCTCAGCATTGTATATTCAGAATCCCAGTTTGCATCTTATTAGTTGGTGGCCAAATACTCATGATGAGTAGCGTTTGTGTTAGCTTCTTGATGCTAAGCAACTTACTTCAGAGAATCATCATGGCTTTTGAGAAATCTCAACTTAACTAATAACAGATGCACTTTTATTTTTGGAGCCAGGACCAATATAAGATCCTATAAAAGCGTGTTGCACACTGTCAGCAGCAGTTAGTCTTACTATAGCTTCTTAAAGCATGCAAATGCCGACATACCAGAAGATAATTACAAGTGCAATAAATAAGATTGAGCTCATTGGGAGATTCATGTCCAAGCAGGGTGGTCAAAACTGTGGGTTCGTCTGTGGAGATCCTCTTAACTAAAAGTAGTGCAAAGAGCCAAATGTCTAGCTTTTGTAGTAGTTTTAACAACAAACAAATAACAAATTACTGAATAGAACATATTTAATCATGAAGGCTTTGGCACAAAGGAAAAAAAGATCTGGAGAATAACAGAACATGATGAAAAAACTTGTCTGAGGAGACCATGCCTAATTTGGTAAACAGATTAAGCAATCATACTTACCATTATAGCATCAAGACCACAACCAATCTTGTCTTCTGAACGAGGATGATGAGAAAGAAGCTTTTCTACTACAACTTTTTCATCATTTGGGCTTAGAAATCCACCGTCTCCATACCTGTTATAAGACAACACTGTCAGAAAGGCAGGAACAATTGACGTAAAGCATGAAACAGTACATCCTCAAAAATTGGGAGAATTATAGCATAACTTAGGGCAGTTCGTCATTGAGTTACTTTGCAGCACTGCGGAGTATAGTTAATCAAGAGCATATAGCAAATTCTAGCAAAGTTTCTTATTTAGCTCAGGATGTTAATCCGCTAGCACATACACAACAGAAATATTAGAACTGCACCTGATAAGCAACCACAATGCCAAACTAGGCCTTAACATCACATAGGTGTCAATTTGTTAGCTATACCATCTAACCAGATTTGTCTCCTGCAGAATTCTTTTCAATTCCCTTATGATGCCAGGCTAGAGCATGAATTCGGGTCATTCAGAAGTTAGGACACAGCTTGTGTGCACAGGGAAAAAAAAGATTTTTTCTATGAATAATGAATTCTCCCATTTCTTTTCATTTTTATGTTGAGTTTACACATGAAACTTTATATGATTGTATATGACTTCATTGGCTATCTCTAAAACTTTTTGAGAATTTTGCAAGTTCACAAATGCCTTAACTGAAGGGGGTTAGCACTGGATACATTCACATTAACTAATTGAGAATCACTTTGTTAGGGCTTTAATATGATTACTTTCATTGAATTAGTGAATATTCTCTTAACTTCAATGTGCATAGGTACTACCACATAGTATTGTAGCACTGACTAGCACATAGTTACCAAATATAGGCTTTCAGTACGTGATATGACACTTACAAAAAACAAAGGCTCCCTCCAGGCTATACTTCTTTGAAACAGATTCGAAGACGTGTTTCATGAACCCAACATTTTCAAGATGCCGACCCAGGTTTCAGACAGTTACAGTTTTTGAACCCAACAATTGCGATACAATGACTCCACATCGAAATAACGATTCGTAGTTCATATGCATCTAAAATAAGTGCTGCGTGCAAACTACAAGGCATGCTAGATTTCTATATTCACATAAAAACACATGGCAAAAATCCATTTTGAACATGAAAGAAACATGATTACATGAAATATCAAGATTCCAAACTTTAAGCAGTTAGCAGTCATTTATCCATTGATTTAACCAAACTACCAAAAAACCAAAGCGCAAGCTCCTCTTCTATTCATAGAAGCACAAAGGCACAAACAAAACAAGCTGATTTATCAGAGTTGTGAACTACAATAGAAGAATGACACTATAAAAGGTAACAACACTGAAAAAGTCAAAGATTGCCATTTATTTTTTGCATTTACTCATCCTTTGAATTTTTCCTTTCTTTATGAAGATGCTATGAACTCACTGTTTCTTGCAGCTCTCTGAGAACCAATAGATGAGCATTATCAGGGGTGGAGCCTAGTGGAGGCTAAAGTGGGCTCTGCTATCATGGATTTTGGATTTGCCCTGAATATGTGCAATATTTAGTGACGTGTTGATCGACTAAATGGCACGATCGAAAGGGGCATGTGAGTGACATGTTGATCGACTGAAAAGAAGAGAAAAAGAAAACAACTGGTAGATGATTGTGGGCTTTAACTCAGCTAGTGCAGCTTCATGATTCCCCAAGTTAGAGAGGAAAATCGCCTCAACTGGTAGAAAATTACATAAAAATGTGCATGCAGGAACCATCACATGCATACATGCATCCACTTTGAGGTAAGTTGGTGCACATGTGCAAACAAGTGCGCGGTCCTGCATTTTATGACTCCTTGATCTTGTTCAGTGCATAGAGTTGGTTGAATGCATAGAGTTCCTTGATTTTGCAATTATTTAGCCCCTTTTTAGTATTAACTAGGTCATATGATATTTAAGCATGACAATCTGATCACACCCAAGTTGAAGTATGGCATGCGACCAAAGAGGTTGAGAAACTCGGCGGATACGTATCCGAGCCGTATCCGTATCGGATACAGATACGGTCGCAACTAGGAGTATCCGTGTTTCATAGGAGAAACATGCAACTGGTTGTTGTAAAACTAACAACGGCGGCCCGCCACCACACCGACGCTACTACTAACTAGTAAGTTGACTTCCGAAAGTGCAAGTCATCTTTTATTTCTTGTGATGCTTATCACTAATCAGATTCGATAAATCTTTCAAGAAACAAGGTCTAAATGTCACAGAAAATCTAGAGCCCGTAAAAAGCAGCTCTCCTCATCAACATCCAAAAAGAGGACAATGCACCTTGTGGATCAATGTTAATCTCTTTAACCTACCAAATATCCACTAGATATGAAGGGAAGCCCGTAACTAATGAGTAATGAAAGGGAAGTTGGCTTTGATATCATAGCCCTCCAATAGCAAGCAAGCCAGCCAATAATGAAGTGCACAGGCAAACATAATCCGCAATCCCTTGCAGAGCCATGACTCCGCTAATGTACTCACGGATGGCATCCAAACTTCCATATAAGCGTTGATCATCTTGACGAATACATTCCAGCATGGGATGGTTTACTTGCTATTGGAAGGCTATACAGTCAGAGCAACACCCCTTTCATCAAATACAAGCTTCCCTCCATTTATAAAGGACATTTGGAAGGATTTAGATATTAACATTGATCCATGCGGATCACATCACCTCTTTCTAGATGTTGATGAGAAGAGGAGTTGCTCTTTACCGACTCTAGATTTTCTTGGGAGGTTGAGATCTCGTTTGTCGAAAGATTTACCGAATCTGATTGTTGAAGAAGCCATAAGAAATAAAACGTGACTTAGAATTTCAGAAGTCGACTCTAGCAGCAACATAGGTTGGTCTCATACTACCATTATCAGATTTTTCTACAAACAAGTGTACGCTCCTCACCGCTTTGGTTGTATGCATAACTACCACCAAGTGGTGCCAAATTTCAGCATGAGTGCTATGAAATTTTGTCGTGCCTAAACTAAAATGACCTAGTTAATCTAAAAAGGGGGCTTTTGTTTCAAAGGGGGGGGGGGCTAAATAAATTTTGCTGAAATCTTATAAGGTTCAGTGCGCGCTACATTGATGTCATGATTAAGCACGAAAATACTTCTGTCATCCATATACAACTATAACTAAGCCCACATGGCGACCGGTGAGAAACAGGGCAAGCCCATTCCATAGCTTGTATTGAAATCCCTGATTCTGTTGATCTTTCAAGCAACATTAGATTTAATCCCCTAACGAGTATTTAAAAAACGCAATACACTTTGTGCTGCTTCAGGTATTTCTAGTCTCACAAGTCAGAACATTTCGATAGCTCACCCACCCATATTAGTCACCAGGTACCACTAGTCCACAAATAACATACTCCTTTCATTTAAAAATATAGGGCGTGGTTTGAACCGTTGCGCTCTTCAAAATCAAAATTTGACCATAAATTTCTCTTGTGTTATATTGTTTGTAGCAACAAAGTTATAGTCATAGGAAAGTACTTTTAAATTCGAATTTAATGGTACCGTTTTTGTATCACAAAATTTTTGTATTGCTAGACTAATTGTTAGTAAAAAATTACAAAATTTGAATCCCGAATTGTGTGTGCACCTTATAAAAATAAATGGAGGGAGTAAAACATAACACCCAGGGACCCACCTATGTCCAACTCCACTTGTGAGTTTTTGTATACGTATTTTTAACACGCACAAACAAACTAGAGCTGAATCCCCTAATTTTGTAGAAAGGCCATAGTAGGTTTGATAGCGTGTAGGTATTGGAAGTGAAGCTGACCTGTCGGAGTGGAGGATGTCCTTGACCAGCTCCACGACGGGTTCGACGTCGCGGAGGATCTTCGCCTCGGTCTCCTCCCACGGCTCGGCTTCCCCCGCAGCGGAGGGCTCCTCGTCGGAGGAGGGGAGGCCGCAGAGTTGGCGGTGGCTGCGGTGCGAAAGCACCGGCACAGAGGCAGCGGGGGCGCACGGCGGGCGGCCGCCGCGGAGGAGGCGCGTGGCGGCTCGGGCGAGGGCGGCGGCCAAGGCCATGGTTGCTTGGGTGCGCCGGCGGCGGCGGCGGCGATGCGACGGAGAGGGTTTGTTTGGGGTTTAAGTTAACCGATTTGGAGGTTGAGGATGGGCCTTAGATTATGGCTGGGCCGGGAAGAGCGAAGATGGGCCCATATTTGGACATTCCCCCTCCGATTGTCTTTTTGAGCGAAGATTTACTTTTTTCTATTTGTGAGGATGATATCTGATAATGAATCGAGCGTATGCCCGATGGTAGATGTATTGATCTATATTTCTATTAGGTTTATATTAAACTGGTCTTAGAAATATAAGAATTTATCTAAATTTAGATTTTTCGTGAGATAATAGTCCTATATTCTGTGTATCATCTTATGAGTTGGGTGAACTTATTACAAAATATGTTATCCTCATTTTACAAGCAGAGTCTTCACCTTTTATATACTATAGGAAAAGATATTCATATAAACAGACCATACCAAAATAGATGATAGACCTATGTTTAATGAAGCTTAGCTATTCCTAACTCATCATGATTGTGGATACGCACACTCACCCCGCTCGAATCGTCCTATACCATCACCAAACGCCGTCACGCTCATCCGTCAATCCATTCCGTGATATTAAATTCTAAGGGATGGGTCACTGCAACACCACTCCACCCCATGACCATGTCTCGCCGAAAGCGAGCGCTTGGGAAGAACAATATTCAAGTGCATAGCATTAAATGAGACTTGACTGATTAGGTGAGTACCTACTCTACGACTAGTAAGACTTTGTTGCAGGATCTTGCTTTGCGACTAATGGGTTGGTCGCACGAGCCTCGATCGGGTCGCATAATAAGATTGTGGTCTTGATAATACCTATTATTGGCTAACACTTGACGACATAGGACCTGTCTCATAGGGCATCACCTTACCTATTACATCGATACTACTCCAACTTAGAAGAAAAGGGTTTATTTGGCTAACATAATTATCTTTACATCATGAAAGACTCACAAATCAAAAACCTTAATTTTTAGTTAGCAAGTGGAACTTAAACAATGGTATTCACCTATGTTTTGACTGTATTTTGTGTTTTCATATCTCTAGATGTAACTGATGTACGACTATCTAACCATCCCTTACAAGTTTGTTTTTAGCCCCAATTACTTGGACTGACCACCAAATGTCAATTGAACCTCCAATTTTTTTCCCGTGAATTAAAACTAGTACTAATAATGTCTTGGTCTAATATACAAACTAATATCTATCTCTTCTCTACTACTTAATAAGAACATATTAATGGTTGGTGGTTCATTCATCGGATGACTCACATTGGTGATATCATCTTACGGCTCCGTCCTTCCCACCGTCGCTGGATCCGCACCTCGCCCACTCTAAATTCATAAACGTGCTCCTCTAATCACGACTGTCGTAGCAACGTCCCCCTCCCCAATTAAGGAATGCATCATGACCTTCTTCCTTCTGCCATGTTCCCCTCAACACTACGCCTGCCTGCCACTGTGCTCACGAGGCATCCCCGAGATCCCTTCCAAGTCTTGCGCCCATTGCCTCCATTCCCTCTATAGCCGATGGCGCGCCCGCCGTCACGTGGCAGCCAATGCCTCCACTGTACTCAGGCTCCATCTCCCATCCAAAACCGAAGCCTTGCGTGCCCACATGGCGCCGAAGGAGGTGGGCAGGAGATGGAATGTGTGGAGCGTCAGGGTGTTGCTCGACATGATGTTGTCTGAGATGTTGCCTTTCTACGGTGCTAGCGCAGGGGAGATCTTATAGTTTGTGTTCCGCATCAACATGCTATTCCCACTGCGCGCCTTTGCATCTGTCTCGACGGAGGCCAAGGACCTCATCCGCCGCATGCTTTGCAAGGACATCTCACAAAGGTTCCCCGCTGTAGGATCAAAATGCCCAGATAGAGTGGATGAATTGGGCTCTAAAACTTATCTATCCATAAAAAACTATTGCAATTGAAAGTAACAACCTTAATCTAAATGTGTACTAGTTTCTAGGTGAAAAACATGCAAGCTCAATTAAGCATTATCCCTATACTAACAAAGCAACCGTAGTACAGAAAATTACAAGAATGTAAATTAAAAAATAAAATACTAAGAGTAAATTGCTCAAAGTATTGCACCTCGGCCGCCTCAACACACTCATGCTCATCAAGTAAGCATTAGTCCGAAACTGTGTCTGTAGTTCCTTTGTTATGTTTTTGATTCACCGTGTTGCATTACTGGACAATTGGGTGGCAGCAGCAGCAAGGTTAGTAGTAGTAGTATTTTCATTAGAACGACCACTTTCGATCCGTTGGTGATGTGCATAATTTCGTCATTAACCACAAGATGGACATTGAAATTATCTACTTTTGATTTGAAATCTTCCTTGCAGTAGTTTGTTTAAACAACCAAGCAATGGAATAAAGCGTGGTTAATCTCATGAATCATCAGGCAACAGGCATTAGGAAATCGAATTCTTTAAAGCTATAATTTTCTGTGTGCAAGTATCTCTACCTTGTAGTGCTCCTCAGGTGCAGTGCCTATCATTTTATTATTTGTCACAACATTGACAGTGACTAAAAGATGATCGCAATGTCTTTTAAATTCTTGAACTAAAGAATTTCAATATAGTGTAATTAAAATGTGTACGCTATGCTTAAGTTAGAAGGTTGATGCAAATCAATCAATCAGTTTTGTTTGTCCAGCACGAAAGCACCAAATTTTTTTGTCTACATAACCCTATCTTTGACCTGTGGTTTAGTTCAATTACATGCAGCTGTTTGTTTGTCAAGGACTACTTTTCTTGGATACCTGAAACAAAATTTTATCCTTTGAAATTAGATGACTGTAGATCGATTGATCCATTTGTCGGATGTCGAAGTCAGCATTGCAAATGATAGAGCTGCTTGTTATCCTTTGAAATTTGCATGCATCCACTGCCAATAGTAACTCACTTGTATGAAGCTCATTCATACTGCCCTTAGTTTTTCTTTCTGATGATCTTGGTTTGGTCGAACATTCTAATATCTAACGTTAAGCCCAAGATGGACAGTCTAATGCGTGCCGTGTAGTTGCTTGTACGATGACGATCGGCAGCTGCGCTACGTTTTTATATTTAGATGACACCACAGTTTGGTGATAAGTTGTTGGCCAGCTCTACACACCTAAGTCATTCGTATAATAAATTAACAATGCAGCCATATTATGTCATTTAAATTTTTTGGTTTCCGTTGCAACGTATAAGAATTTAACAAGTAAAAAAAATCACAAGGAAATTTTGTCGAAGAAAGAATCCACTGGACAACCAACTTCATCTAGCCACGGTCCCCACCACGACTGGGAGGTAAGGGGGCACGAACTGGCAGCGTTTCAATTTGGCATGTGCACCCCTCATCTTCCGTCAAATTCACCCTGCAATTTCATTTGCATTTAGATTCCCACCTCGACTCCACGTCTCCACCCTAACCCCAACCGCCTCTCTCCCCACCCGTGGTGTCCCCCTCCCTTGCCGCCACGACTACTAGCCCCGCCTCCTCCCTGTTTCCCTGGACCCCCTCCCCCTCCCCTCCTGCTCCGCCTCCTCCCCACTAACCCTAAGCCCCATCCCCCACGCCTCCAATCCCGCCCCCGCCCTGCACAAGCGGCTGATCCTCTTCCTCGATAATTGGTCGCACCCTGCCTCCCCGACACCCCCAATTGGCTTCTCCTTCGTGCCCCTAAGTGCGGAGGAAGAAGCCCACTCCTCGTCATCCTCCGCACGGCCGAGGTGGTAAACTACACTCAGCGTCGCCGCCAAGAACATAGCCCTTCTCCTCGTGCTCCTTTACCTCACCGACCTTGTCTGGTCATGTTTCCACCCACCATGGCCCGACCACATCGTTCTCTACACAACCCGCGTCACCGAGGTGGAGGCCTACCTGATGAGACCGTATTCATCATGGATGTAACCATAGCTGGGCAATCTAAACAATGTATGTAGCAGGTAAATTTTTGTGTGCATGATTTTTTAGGTTTTCATGACGGCAAGCTTGATGCAAGGATGAACAATAGCACACCACTACTTCTTCTACTTTATGGTGATCATGATGTGGTGCTACATGGCCATGATTATGACTACTCCAACATGTACAACTACTTCCACTACATGACCGAGCCTACCTCTACTTCTCCTACATGGACATGACTGCAACCAGTTCGAGACATACTGGCAACACCACCTTCCGAAGGCTTTAATTATTTCATACGAAGTCCGATGGAGGCGTATGAGTACTTGATGATGGAAAGTGTAACACCCTAAATTTTCAATTTTCTCAATAGTTTAAAATTTTGCTAGAATTAAATAGGAGTTGTAGATTTAGTTTAAATTTATAAGAAAATTAACTTCTAAATTTAATTTTACGTAGGTTATATTTATGTTTGATGCATTCATGCTAGAGTAGTTGCATCAGGTTTTTATGTGCGGAAGATGTTTACAGCTCACTAGAAGGCGTTCGTTTAAAAGCTCTTTGCAAAAAAAATTTGAAAATAAAAAGAAAAGCCTTTTCCTATTTTTCCTAAACCCAACTGGACCTAATCCTACCCAAAACCCGCCCAAACTCACCTACCTCCCTCCCCTTCCCCCTCACAGGCCGCATATCCCTCCCTCTCCTGGTTGTTCCCTTCGCTCCTGCCTGGGTCGAGCAACGTGAGGACCCCTCTTTCTCCTTACTTACCCCTGTTTACTATCATACTAAGTCCCTAGCCAAGCTCTAGCCCTAGCCAAAGCCCGATCTACGCTGCCACGATCGTTATCGTCGCGGGTAGCCACGCCATCACCGATTGGCATCGATGTTCTCGGCTGACCAAAGGTCAAATTGCCATGCCCTTTCACTAGTGCATAACCCATGAAGTTGCCCATGCCCTCACCAACCAGGTCGTCCAGTAGATCAGCCAAACCACCAGGTCATCCAGTAGATCAGCCAAACCACCAGGATCAAGGTTGACATACTCGCTGTCTGGTTTCCGGACGTGTTCTGCGCGCACCGAGTTTGCTATCGCATTACCAGTCAATCCGAAAGTCATATGGATGTGCCATCCACGTCACAACATGTCCCATGAAGTCTTCTACATGACCCCAGGAGGTTTTCACCTGTTGTGCAGTGACTCCACCAGAACATGTTTGCCAATCGTAGTATATCGCAATCACCACCCATCTCATCTCTGCTGCTAGTTCTTCCTCTTAGGGGATCATTTACCCAAACCCGTGCTATAACATTGTGTTCCCGAGATATATGAACGTCTCTATTCAAACGGTTTTTCAAATTTCATAGACAATCTCCTGGAACATGAGCGTTTTCGTTGCTGCATCTGTTCGCGGTCACCACAAAACCTAGTAGCAGTCATAGTTGTTTTGCTGCTACCTCGGATGACCTCTTCCAAAACGACCATACCTTTGAGTTAGTCTTTCTGCGTTCTACACTATGCTTCCCTAGTTTTGCTGAAACACCACTGGAGCCCAACATCAATGTTAGTGGCCACGCGCTCGATCGCTGTCTTCGACGAAACCCGAGCTGCCACCGCTATGCAGACTTACCGGTAGTATCCTTAACCTAAAAGCATAACCTCAACCATTTGATCATGGGTGATCGAGACTGGACCTCAGCGTACCTTTTCTTTAATCTAAGTTGATGATTGCATAGCATGCCAAGTTAGCACCACATCATCATCCTTAGTCTAGTCAGCCCTTTACTTCTTGAATCTTGCACAAGGACGTTGTCAAGCCTAACACAATGATTGCATGATGATGTCTATTCCCATAGGAAGATAATTCCAGTAAACCAGTATTTCCTTTTTAACCTAATTCATCTCCCGAAAGTTTGTTTGTCACGTCCCAAATTCCATAATCACATAAAGTGCATCCTACTCTGGGTGGTCGTGCTTTTGTGATGGAGCCTAAGGGAATATGACTCCATCCCCCTTTTGCTGTATAGCTTTTAGTCTTCCGCTGCTTAGTTCTTTTGCTGGTTAGGAGTTGAGCAGGTTTTAGTCTCATCCTAGCTCTCTTTTGTTGTAAATTGTGATAACTTGTTGCATGCTTAAGAACTTATAATATAATATTAATTACTCGCTCTTTCTTAAGCTTTGTTGTGATATACATGTTGGAAAGGCATGTGTTCTGATCTTGAGCACAAAACACATGTCGGGACTACCGGGATGATATTCTGCTTAATCATCGAGCTTGTAATGATGGGTAATGATCCTCCTGGTGATTAATTAGAATATTATTTGGACGGTTCCTTACAGCGTGGTATCAGAGCTTGGTTTAATTTAATAGCTTAAACACAATTAGAACGTTGTTTAGTAAGTGTGTCAAACCCACTAAGCAACCAACTAAAGTTTACTTATGCATTTTCCTGTCAATATGTATGAATCTGCTATATTATGCCCCTAAGTTTAACGTATGTAGTTGTGATGCTTGATGGGGTGAGATGCATTCGAGAAAGATACGTGTAGTTCGGAAACGAGCATACTTTCATGTTTTATTGCTCATTTTGCATCATGCCTTTGAGCATGCATTTTTATCAATATATAGTGTGTGGATCCAAGTAAGTGAGATCCGACATAGCAAAATAGCAATTGTTGGAGTTTGATTGTTCACCTATGTCAGAAATTAACCTTCGCCTCTCTTTCTTCTCGTCGTCACAATAGGATGAGAACCTGTGGTAGTTTGGGAAATCTTCCCGAGCGTTCTAATGAGAACAACCCTCCGTCACCTCCACCGCTGAGCATGGCGGATGTCCTAATGCAAATCGAGCAAAACCGTCAAGCTCAGACGGCGCTCCTTGAAGCCCTCATGCGCAACACGGCCCCTCGTGGAGGAGGTGGGGCCGGGCGCCGAGATGACTTGTCGGATTTCCTTAGAACTCAGCCGCCTACCTTCACTCGTGCTGAGGATCCACTCGACTCCGACCATTGGCTTCGCACCATTGAGCAGAAGCTCGCCCTCCTTAGATGCGAAGACCACGAGAGGGCACTCTTTGCCGCTCATCAGCTTCAAGGTCCGGCAGGCGCGTGGTGGCCCAACTACTTGGCCATGCACCCCGCCAATCATCAGGTGTCTTGGGCGGAGTTTCGCCAGGCATTCTGTGATTTTCACATTCCTAAAGGCCTTATGGAGATCAAGAGGTGAGAGTTCATGGACCTCAAGCAGGGAGGCCGATCGGTGATAGAATATGTGTAGGTGTTCAACCACCTTGCACAATATACTCGGATGGTTTGGGAATCTAAAATGGTTTTCAGGAAGTTGAGAAACATACAGAGATGTTTCTAAGAGTTGAAAGTTTATTAATGAATCATATAGTTAAATAGGACGCTTTTATAACTCTTCGTTAGCATAGTTGGCATTTATACAAATTTAACCTATTATAGCTTGTTCCTTTATTTACGCTTGCATATCATTCATTTGAGAATTATCTTAAAACCTATTTTGAAAAGCTATCTCCATGCTTTTCTAGTCTCTCTTCTCTACTTACCTACTTCAAACTATTGAGTAAAATGAATTTCCATCACCTCCCCTTTCAAAACTTTCAGTTGTTGAACCAATTCCAATTACTCCGATTGAGAAGGATGCTTTTGAAGATCTCACTTGACGTGTCTACCTCGAATGAAGATTCCGACGATGAAGTGAAGACCCTTTGCTACAAGGAAGAAATCATCTACTACAACACTGAAGACAAAAAGATCTACCTTTGCGCTGCCCCTGGTTCTAGTTTTTCGAGTTGTAGGAGATTTTTTTCTCTATTCCTTCATAAATGTTAGAACAATGTTAATAGTGTGCTTTTGTGTGGTATGCCTTGAGTGATTTGGATTTTTTGTTTGAGTGTTGGAATGCATTGTGGGATGCTCTAGCATCTGGTAACAGCAACATTCCTTATATATATCTATAGTTAATAGTATAGCTGGGTTTTCTTCTTCTAGTTCTTTCTCTTCTTGCCCCAATATTTCTCTTCAATTTTGACTAGATGGTGAAGACAAAGAAAGACTAGTATGGTGAGGACACTAACCCCAACAACAATGGCCACAACCAGCATATGCCACCATAGTTTAACAAAGAGCAACTTCTAGCAAAACAGGCTCAAGTCCTCCAAAGCATGGCTCAGAACATGGAAAAATTGCTATGGATCACTAAAGCTTTGAGTGTAGAAGACGGACATAGTCAGCAGGATAACAGGAAGAAGATGAAGATGTCATGTCATTCCAAGGACAGGGAATCAATGCATGTCCCCTTATGACAACTCAAGCACCTCTATAAGGATATATGCTACGTCCCAACAATTTGTATAGGCCATAAACTCAAGCACCTATTCATTGTTCTGATCATCAAACACCATGTTCTATTTCGCCTGTCACTCCTCAAGCCAAGAATAGCTTATCTATTCCCGCCTCAGGAAAAAGGATGTTACCGTTATAGGGAAGAAGGACACTTCGTGAGATGTTGTCCTAAGAGATATCCAATATGGGCCAACCTCAACGCTATGAAGCCTACCCAGTCTCAACCCCAAGCATGTAACAGAAGTCAGATGCCCTCTCAGAACAACTGTGGACAGCAGGATACCAAGACACAAAGCGGTCCTCAGGATCTCAATATAAGTGATTGGGTGATCACCTATAACAAATTTCAACTGAACAAGGCCAAACGTTTCAAGACATGCAAAAACCAAGCTGGGTCAGTGCAACAAGGCAATCCTATCAGTCAAGAAATGGATGATACGGCAAAAAAAAGCTCCTCTCCCATGCCCCAACATTTAGTCCCCCATTCTACAAATCTGGATGGAAACAAACCCTAGGATGCACCTATAAGGAAGATGTGTTTTTGTTGTGGGGTAGAAAGTCATTATGCCAACCGATGTCCCTTGAGGATTCTTGTTTCTAATGCTAAGAAAATGTTTACACTATGGAGATGAAGGACACTTCATCAATGAGTGCTCCAAGAGGTACCGTGCTCCGCCCAACAAGAAGGTAGTGTGTTCCCACTGTGGAGGAGAAGGGCATTATGCCTACAGATGCCCTAAGAAGCTTTCAGCCTTGAACCGGATCAACCCTCAGCCCCAGATGAATATCCTAGTTCAGCATTCAGGTCATCACAATGTTCAAGCAACAACTCAAGATAGTCAAGCTCAACAGGATGTTATCAAGCACAAAGAAGCTCGGTAGGCACCAACAAGTTGAGAGTGATATACCAAATGTCAAGTGCAACCTTGTAATAATGAGAATCCGGTATTATCTCTTCATATCATCAAACCATGTAGCTTAAGAACAATCTGTGTTAAGACTTGAAAGAAAGTTTTGTTTCCCCTCGTCCTACCCAAGAGATGTTAATGTTTCTCCATTCTATCTCTAGGTTGACTACTTCTCAAGAACTAGAAATGCATATTAATGAAGTCCGCTCTTTTTAAGGGGGTAGACCCTCTAATCAATATGTTGGTTCTGGAATCCAAAGACGCAGATGTTGTTGTTAGAAGAGGCTAGTCTACAAGAGTAATGGAGTAATTAAGATGTGTCAAAGGAAGGATAATACTCAGAAGACACACTCAGATCACAAAAGTAACTGACAAGAGCAAGTACCATTCCCTTAAAATTAGAATAGACCTCAGTAAATCTCTAGGAATAAGAAGGTCCACCAAGGTCGATTAACATATGAGAAGATTGAAAAAAAATGAAGGAAACTTACCCGAAGTGCTAAAGCTACAGATACTTAGGAAATAGTTTAAAAATCACTAAGATGTATCAAGATCTCAAGGATCGCTATTTGTGGTATGGAAAGATGCAAAGTATGTGGCCCTATGTGATACATGTCAGAGAGTTAAAACAGTACATCAGAAAACAACTACAACAGTTGAAGATACTGCAAATAGAATATTCAGATTTTTTTTACATATTTAGGGTAATAAATCAAATTTCTTGAGACAAGTTGAGAAGGCCCTCAAAAGCGAAGTGATCAAAGAACGTCAGTGCAATGAGGTCACCATGCAAAAGAAGAAAAAATGATTTGGAAAGGGAGAAGAAAATTTAAAGATCAAGTTCCCTTATCTCTTCTCCGATCTTTCCGAATCTCGAGGGCGAGATTCCTTTAAGGGAGGTAGATTTGTAACACCCTGATTTTCAGAATTTGTAACTTTTTTTTAAATTTTTCCAACATTAGTAAGTAGCTTCACCAGTAGAATAGGTTTAGAACCTATTTTCATAAACAATCAATCAATATAGGTTATTATTTTATATGCATTGCATGCTGAGTATTGCTAGGAGCCAGGTAAATGCATTAGAGTTCATTTTTTTTCTTTGTCTATGGTGTTTTGAGTGAAAAATATTTTGAAAAGGTTTTTACAAAACTCTGTAGTAAATTAGTTAAGGATCTTAATGGTTGGAATTCAAAATCTTTGAATTCATCATCTATTCAATCCTTGATCATACCTGATCCTTCTCTTGTTCAATTCAAATCTTATCTAAATCCTTGTTTAAAGCCAATCTCTCCTCTTTCTTAAATTGTACCAAAATCCAAATTCAAATTTCTTATCTACTCCCATTCTTGTTCAACCTCATCGTTTGGTTTCTCTTAAATTCACTCTAAGCTCAATTCAAATTCAAACCCTATTCAAATTTCTCCGCAAAAGTTTATTTTCTAAAATCCTAGATATGCCTAAGGTGTCATTAGACCTAGTTCTATCCTAGACTAAGCTCTTGATCGGCACACAAGTCATCTAGAAGGCCCAACACAAAGGATCCACAAAATCTATGGATATTCATGGAGTCCTGGAGAGCCTCATCTTCTCATGCAGTTTCGGAGTTCAAGATGGCCTCAAATGCAAATCTTGACAATACCAAAGTTGTAGGTCTCATCGAGAGCTTCGATGTGAAACTATGAAAGTCCACTTTTGGATAATGCAGCTAGGAGTTATGACCTCCAGAAATCAGTGCTGCGCAGATAAGTCTTAGTTCAAATAGTTTATCTTGTGACGCATTTTTGGAAATAAAATGGTGTTTTCAGAAGTTCCAATGAATACCAAAGTTGTAGATCTTTTTGAGTACTATAATTTAGAGTCCAGAAACGTCTAATTTGGAGAGTTGTAGATCTTTTTAAGTAATGTAATTTAGAGTCTAGAAACGTCCAATTTGGAGTCCTAACGGTGGAGATATCGTCCTCAGAATAGAGAGCTATAAAAAAAGAAATCCTAACCGACTCGAACTCGAATCCGAATCGTGTCTGGCCTGGACTCCACCTCAACAAGCCTCCCCTAGCCCTATAAATAGGTGTTGAACGTCCTCCCCTACCCTCTTTACATTCCTCCATGCCCTAGCCACCACAGCAGCCCTGCCCATGTGCCACTATTCACTGGTGTCGCTGCCGTCACCACCTGTGATGCGATATGTCATCGTCTCCGCGAATCCTCCTTCTCCGATGTTCAAACCAAGGTGAGGACCCCTCTTTCTCCTTACTTACCCCTGTTTTACCATCATACTAAGTCTCTAGCCTAGCCCTAGCCCCGGCCAAAGCTCGATCTATGCCGCCACACTCTTTGCCATCACGGACAGCCACGCCGTCACCGATTGGCATCGACGTTCCTGGCTGACCAAAGGTCAAATCGCCATGCCTTTCACCAGTGCATGACCCATGATGTTGCCCATGCTCTCACCAACTGAGTCATCCAATAGATCAGCCAAACCACCGAGATCAAGGTCGACATGCCCGATGTCCAGTTTCTAGACACGTTCTGCCCACGCACCGAGTTTTCTGTCGCGTTCCCAGTCAATTCAGAAGACGTATGGATGTGCCATCTGTGTCACAACTTGTCCCATGAAGTCTTCAACATGACCTTAGGAGGTTTTCACTTGTTGTGCAGTGACTCCACTGGAACATGTTTGCCAACCGCAGCATCTCGCAACCGCCTTCCATCTCATCTCTGATGTTCGTTCTTCCTCTCAGGGGATCATCTACCCAAACCAGTGCTATAGCATTGTGTTCCCGGGATATATGAACGTCTATATTCAAACGGTTTCTCAAATTTCTTAGCCAATCTCCTAGAACGCTAGCGTCCTCGTTGCAGCATCTGTTAGCAATCACCACCAAACCTAGCAGTAGTCATTGCTGTTTTGCCGCTACCTCGGATAACCCCTTCCAAAACTGACCATACCTTTGAGTTAGCCTTTCCGTGTTCTACGCTATGCTTCCCTAGTTTTGCTGAAACAACACTGAAGCCCAACATCAATGTTAGTGGCCACGCGCCCAATCGTTGTCTTCGATGAAACCTGAGCTACCGCCGCTATGCAGACTTACCGGTAGTATCCTTAACCTAGAAGCATAACCCCAGCCATTTGATCATGGGTGATCAAGACTAGACCTCAGCGTACCTTGTCTTTAGTCCATGTCGATGATTGCATAGCATGCCAAGTTAGCACCACGTCTGTCGGAGGGTGAACTCCTAAAGCAGGGATCCGGAGGGACCCCCTTTGAGATTCGGCGGGGGGGATGATTCTGAATCTGTTTGCGGGTGAAGTAAATGGGCGTAAATGTGATGGCAGGTGGGATGGAATGATCGAATGCAGAATGCAGTAAATGCACTGGAGGGATTTTTAGATAGGTTCGGGCCGCACTGAGCGTAACACCGGCGAAGGACTTCTTAGGCCGTCGGGGAACCGAGTGCTCGGGGGTCACTGTTCACAGCCCCGAGCACTCTCTCCCGGAACTACCTTCCTTGGGTCCTCGGGGTACTCGGGTGCTTAGGGGCCACTGTTCGCAGCCCCGAGCACACCCTTCCCGGTACTCGGCTTTTTGGGTCGTCAGGGGACTTGGGTGCTCAGGGGCCACTGTTCATGACCCCGAGCACTCTCTTCCCAGCACTTGGTCTTCGCGGATCATCGGGGAACTCGGGTACTCGGGGACCACTGTTCATGGCCCCGAGCACCCCCTCCCGGGACTTAGTCTTTTCGTACTTCGCGGAGATGATCTCCGCGGGAGGGCGCCACATGGCAAATTACTGACTTGGCCTCAGGATTCGGGGACCCCTAGTTCCTGATTCACCGACAACATCATTCTCCTTAGCCTAGTCAGACCTATACTTCTTGAACCTTGCACAAGGACGTTGTCAAGACTAACACAATGATTGCATGATGATGCCTATTCCCATAGGAAGATAACTCCAGTAAACCAGCATTTCCTTTTCAACCTAATCCATCTCCCGAAAGTTCGTTCTCTTTTATTCTAACTCTGATTTAGGCGATTCTTGCATCTAAATTCTTCTAAAATCATACTTACCCAACCATAGTATTGTTAAAGTGTTTTAATTATGTTTGGTGTATTGTTCTTAACTAGTTTTGTTGTGTGCTTTTCCAATGTGTTTCAAGAGTAGATGAAGAGCAGTTCGAGAACCTCCAGGACCAAGTCTTTGAAGAGTCTTAGCAGCAAGTTGGAAGAGGCAAGTGTCCTTGAACATTTTGATCCTAGTTTTTCAAATGCGTTCTTTATTTCAAACATGCATATTGTTAATTCTACATCCTATTTACATATAATACCCTTTTCCATATATTCCTTACTGCCTAGTTGTCAGTAGTGGTTATGTGGGGTAGCTTATGCTTAGCTTTGCACAAGGGTATGGATGGGTTGCCAATTAAACATGACTAATGAACTATGCAACTATGAGTTGAGAATACTGGTAATGGTATAGCATTATGGAACCTTAGACCTTGAGCAAAGAGGTGTTGGTGATGGTGGTCATAGTTATGTTGCTGGTTCATTGTTTGCTCAAGTGATTTAAGTAAGGACCGGTTTGTGGAGCGACAACCCAAGAAATATCGTACCAACCACGAGACCTGGTATGGGATAGGCTTCGCCTATTGATTAGTGGATTCCAGTTTTTGTGCGTGCCAAACGAAAGAGTGGATGTGTGGGGATGGCCATCCGCAGAACCATTTGGTTAGTGGTATGAGATGTGGAGTGGAAGGAAAGGGTGAAAACTTGCTGAAAACTACAAGGCACAAAAGGGGGCTTCTAGGTGGCATGAAATCTACTTTGACGGCGGTGAAACCTAGTGGGTGTGCACTTACTGGATGAAACTTTGTAATAGCTTTGTAGTGATTTCCGGATGACACATCATAGGCGTGTGTTAAGTGCTTGGCCGGCACGACAACAAGGAATTCACGACTCGGGGGGAAGCTGGACAACCTCTGCAGAATGTAAAATCTAATATATCAACCGTGCTCATGGTCATGAGAGACTTGGATCCTCACATGATTAGTTGGTTTGGTTTAGTTGGTTTGGTTGGATAGTTCTTGGTTACATGCGGAGGGTATCAAGTAGGATGGTATGGGAATCTGAAGTGGTTTTCAGGAAGTTGAGAAACATACGAAGATTTTTCTAAGAGGTGGAGGTTTAGTTGTGAATCACATAGTTAAATAGGACACTTTTATAAATCTTCGTTAGCATAGTTGGCATTTATGCAAATTTAACCTATTATAGCTTGTTCCTTTATTTACGCTTGCATGTCATTCATTTCCCACACTTGCGGAGTACGATATCTACTCACACTTGCTATTTCTATTCAAATGTACATCAAACACTGCTCAGACAACGAAAACAAACTAGACTACCTCGTCGATGAAGATGAAGATTGCTAGGTTGGTGGACCCCCGGTTGATTGCCTGTAGAAGATGGGAGCTTCACTATGTTTTGCTAGTGTGTGTGAGGAACCGTCCAAATAATATTCTAATTAATCACCAGGAGGATCATTATTCATAATCACAACCTCGATGATTAACCAGAATATCATCCTGGTAGTCCCGGCACGCCGTGAAGCAGCAGGAGGGGGAGACGCTGCAGTGCTTCATACAGCGCTTCAGCCAGGTCCGCAACACCATCCCGCGGATAACCCCCCACATCATCATCGTCGCATTCCAGCAGGGCGTCCGTGACGAGCGGATGCTCGAGAAGCTAGGGACGCACGAGGTCGAAACCATCGCAAAGCTATTCGCGTTGGCCGACAAGTCCTCAACGGCGACGGAGGCTCGGGCGTGGCATGTCCCGTGCCCTGAGCAACCCGCTGCCGACCAACCAGGTTCTTCCCACTTTGATAGGGCCCTGCTCGTAGGCCGGTAGAGGGCCCTGACCGCAGGCCGGTACGTCGGGCGGCTGCCGACAGAAGACCCGCTCCCGCGGGGGCTCCGGTTCCCGTGAGGGCTCCTGTTCCCCCAAGGGCTCCCGCTCCCGCGAAGCCTGAACCGGGAAAGTGGTGTGCGATCCACCAGACTGAGTGGCATGACCTCACAGAATGCCGCTCGGTCAAAGGCCTCATCGAGCGGCGCCAGAAGGAGCACGAAGAATGCTGCAGGGGCGGCGACGACAGAGCCACCCCCGAGAATCAAGAGCTCGGGTTCCAGGAGCCCAAGCACACCATCGCCTTCACTGATGGGGGCGTGTACACGCCCTCCTCCAACCGCTGCATCAAAACCATGCGGCGCGAGGTGTGCTCGGCTACCCCGATCACGTTCAGCCTGGTGGACCACCCCGCGAGTACTGCAGGCGTGGGGCGACTACCCCTGGTAGTGTCCCCCACCATCTGCAATGTAAAGGTCAGCAGAGTGCTGATCGACGGGGGTGCAGGCCTAAACCTCCTCTCCCGGGAGGCCTTCGAGAAGCTGCAGGTGCCTTCCAGGCGCCTAAAGCCGTCGCTCCCCTTCTACGGGGTGACACCGGGGCACACCCTGCCCCTCGGGCAGGTCGAGCTGCCCATAACATTCGGGAGTCAGGACAATTTTTAGACGAAGAACGTCATCTTCAATGTCGCGGAAGTCCCCCTCCCGTATAATGCCATCCTCGGGCGCCCGGCGCTCGCTCGATTCATGGTGGTCACGCACTATGCCTACCTCACGGTTAAGATGCCGGGCCCCGCACGCCCCATCTCCGTGCTTGCCGAGACCGGAAGCACCGTCTCCTACACAGAGCAGCTCTACTCGGCCTTGGTCTCTGTTTGGGCCGAGGTCAAAGGACACCCAGGGGGCCCGGGACCCTCTTCATCCAAACCTTTACTAGCCGCCGACGCCTCCGTTCCTATGAAGGAGGTCGTGGTGGGCGAAGACGCTTCCCAGGTCGTCCGAATTGACGGTGACCTGGATGGCAAATAGGAAAGCGCGCTCGTCGCCTTCCTCCGGGCTAACGTCGAAGTGTTTGCATGGCGTCCGTCCGATATGCCCGGGATCCCTAGGGAGGTGATCGAGCACCACCTTGTTGTGCGCCCCGACGCACGGCCGGTGAGGCAGAAGGTTCGGCGGCAGGTGCCTGAGTGCCAGGAATTCATCTGGGAGCAAGTCAGCAAGCTCCTTAACGCCGGCTTCTTCCGAGAGGTCCTCCACCCAGAGTGGCTGGCAAACCCAGTCATCGTCCTGAAGGCCAACGGCAAGCTCCGCATGTGTGTCGACTACACCGATTTAAACAAGGCTTGTCCAAAAGATCCTTTTCCATTACCCCACATAGATCAAATTGTAGATGCCACTGCGAGGTGCGATCTTTTATGTTTTTTAGATGCAAATTTGGGTTACCACCAAATCTGCATGGCTAGACAGGACGAGGAAAAAACTTCTTTTACCACTCCGGTGGGGACTTATTGTTATGTGTCAATGCCATTTGGTTTGCGCAATGCTGGGTCATCTTTCCAGTGTGCCATGCGTATTACCCTTGATTCGCAGGTTGGCCGCAATGTCGAGGCTTACATCGATGATCTTGTGGTCAAGTCCCGAGACCGCGCCACCTTGCTGGAAGATTTGGCCGAGACTTTCAACAGTCTTCACGCTACCCGCTTGAAGCTCAACCACAAGAAGTGCATCTTCGGGGTGCCCGCGGGCAAGCTCCTTGTTTTCTTGGTCTCTAGCCGAGGAATCGAGGCCAACCCAGAGAAGATCCGAGCCATCGAGCAGATGTGACCCCCGGCTCGACTCAAGGAAGTCCAGCATCTCGCTGGCTGCATGGCGGCCCTGGTGCGCTTTATCTCCAAGCTCGGGGAGCGAGGGCTCCCTCTCTTAAAACTCCTAAAGAAGACCGGTCACTTTGACTGGACGCCAAAGGCCGAGCAGGCCTTCCAAGACTTGAAGACGTACCTTACCTCACCACCTGTACTTGTGGCCCCCTCCGAGGGCGAACCTTTATTGCTCTACGTCTCGGCCACTCCTCAGGTCGTGAGCATGGTGCTGGTGGTGGAGCGTGACGAGTTCTCAGGGCAAGGTGCTGGGTCCCAGCTCCCGGCCGCCCCCGAGTAGCCTTCAGTTCTCGGGGCTCCTCCAGGGAGTCGAGCCTGAGACCATAGTTCGTCCCGACCAGGGAGTCGAGCCCGAGCACTCGGTTCCTCCCGACCAGGGGGTCGAGCACGAGCACTCGGCCGGCCTCGACCACTGCGCCGAGCTCGGGGGCTGTGACAAGCCCTCGGGCGAAGCCTCAGTCCGGGCCTGCCGCGTACAGTGACCGGTGTACTTCGTCTGTGAAGCTGCTCTATGCCATGCTCGTCACTTCCAGGAAGCTGCGCCACTACTTCCAGGCGCACAAGGTCTCGGTGGTAACAACATATCCACTAGGGCCGATCCTTCAGAACTGAGAAGGCACTGGGCGCATCATCAAGTGGGAAGTGGAGCTGGCGGAGTTCGATCTGCACTTCGTCAGCCGCCAGGCAATCAAAAGCCAAGCCCTGTCAGACTTTGTGGCAGAGTGGACGCCCGTCCCCAAGATCGACCATGAAGAAATTTCCGCATATCCCGGGCACGATGCGCCCGGGTACTGGGTTATGCACTTCGACGGCTCCCTTATGCTGAAAGGCGCGGGGGCTGGAGTGGTTCTCACCTTCCCAACGGGTGAAGTACTCCGATACATTGTGCAGCTGTATTTCCGAGCAACCAACAACATGGCGGAGTATGAGGGCCTCATCGCTGGCCTCCGGGCGGCGGCGGGCCTTGGGATTCGTCGCATGCTGGTCAAGGGAGACTCCCAGCTGGTGGTCAAGCAAGTGTCCAAAGAATACCAGTGCACGGATCCTCAGATGGCGGCATACGTGGCGGAAGTCAGGAGGCTGGAGAGGCACTTTGATGGCCTGGAGCTACGGTACATATCTTGCCGCGACAACACTCTAGCCGATGACCTCTCTCGCCCGGCCTCTTCCTGGGCGCTCATCCCTGCCAGAGCCTTTGAAGAAAGGCTCACACAGCCTTCCGTCCTGCCTGCCGACTAGGATGAAGGGGAACCCTCGAGCCTAGTTGAGGGAACCCTCGAGCCTAGTTGAGGGAACCTAGGCGGTGCCCTCAGTGGGAAGTCCCGTCAGGGTGCCGCCGCCCGGTGAGTGCGCTGCGCTTGCAGGCGGTTCTCAAGATGCCTCGTGGATCGACGAGATCCGAGGGTATTTGAAAGAAAATATCCTTTCCGAGGATAATGCCTCTGCCGAGAGGATTGCACGACAATCCAAACGCTGTGCCATAGTAGATAGGGATCTCTATCGGCGTGGCACGGATGGTGTCCAAATGAAATGCATCACCCGGGCAGAAGGCGGTGAGCTTCTCACTGAGATCCACGAGGGCGAGTGTGGTGGCCATGCATCATTCCGCACGCTGGTCGGGAAGGCCTTTCGGCAAGGTTTCTACTGGCCTATAGCTCTCCAGGACGCTTCCGAGTTGGTTCGGCACTGCAGGGCGTACCAGTTTCACGCAAAGCAGATTCACCAGCCAGCTCAGGCTCTCCATACCATCCCCCTGTCATGGCCCTTCGCGGTCTGGGGGCTTGATATCCTGGGTCCGTTCCCCCGAGCAATCGGGGGCTATGAGTACCTTTACGTCGCCATCGACAAGTTCACCAAGTAGCCAGAGGCGGTCCAGTTATCAAGGTTACCAAGAACACTGCGCTTCAATTCATCCACAGTATCACAAGTCGCTTCGGTGTCCCGAACAGAATTATCACCGATAATGGCACTCAGTTCACAAGTGCCCTGTTCGGGGACTACTGCGAGGACCTCGACATCAAGCTCTGCTTAACCTCTGTCGCTCATCCTCGGAGCAATGGGCAGGTCGAGCGTGCAAATGCTGAGATACTGAAGAGGCCCAAAACCCAGACCTACGACGTGCTCGCAAAGCACGAGAAAGGGTGGATCGACAAGCTGCCTGCTATGTTATGGGCCAACCGGACCACGCAAAGCCGCGCCACCGAGGAGACTTCATTCTTCCTCGTCTACGGCGCCGAGGTGGTCCTCCCCTCCGAGCTCACTCTTGGCTCCCCTCGGGTGAATGCCTACTCCGAAGGCGAACAGGAACGGCGAAGACACGATGACGTCGACTACTTGGAGGAGCGCCGGTGCCGAGCCGCCGTATGAGCAGCCTGATACCAGCAGAGCCTGCGGCGTTATCATCAGCGTCACATCCGGGCCCTGTCACTCGAGGTTGGGGATCTAGTTTTCCGACACGTTCAATCACGCGAAGGAAGGAATAAACTGTCCCCTATGTGGGAAGGCCCCTTTACCGTGATCGGTGTCCCGCGACAAGGCTCGTTTCGGCTGGCTGCAGAGGATGGGCAGCCACTCCCAAACGTGTGGAACATCGAGCATCTGCGCAAGTTCTATCCCTAGGCAGACTTGTTTATGCTAAGGCCAACCAGGCTGGGGGTCCCCCCCCCCCCGCCCAAGTTGGCAGGGGCTGCCACCAATCATGTAAGTTACCACTTCTGTACAAAATTGTCAATATACACTCTCATTTCGAGTTCTTTTCTCTGAAAATCCATATGTTTAATCCATTTGGTGAGATGCTCGATTATGCAAGAAAAACACGCTCTCTCATTTTTCCCGTTGATAAAAACGAATCCCGATCGGTATGCACGCAGGCAGCTGCTGCTAACTTAAGTCTGTTGTGGTAGGCTGTGGTGTCTGGTTGCATGGCAGTGCCCCGAGCATCACCGAGCCTCTGGGTTCTCGGGTAATCCTACCGCTTGAGCAAAGAGTGGTCGGGACCTCCTAGACCCCAGGGGCGGGCTGTCGATGCTCGGTCTGGCCAGTCCTACCCTAGGCGCTACCGGACCTTTGGACCTCTTGGTTATGCCTCTGTCTGTATACTTCGCTAGTCCGGGTATTCGAGAGGTCTCGGGTCAAAAATGAGAGCAGTCTATAATGAGTACCGTACTAACAGAGCGCGCCAAACAAAGAGTCTTTTCCTATTTTCTTAAGCTTACAGATCAACAATCAAGAATAAAGCAGCCCGATCGCAATGGCCTCGTTGCCCAGGGCGCTGCTCGAGCCTACGGGGTCCTCAGGTAATCCTACCACACGGGCATGAGTGGTCGGGACCGCCTATTCCCTAGCTCTCTCACCTGCTTCCCGGTGCCCGGGCACTCCGTACAAGGGAACCAAGTTCCCGGGTACCCCAAGCTCGGGGCGCGTACACCTCCTGGATCCGTCGACCGAAAGGCTGACAGCTGTCCGGTGAGTTACTAAAGTCATATGAATTTCCATTCTTACTTACGCAGTAAACCATTGTTCCTGAATTATCCTCGGGACCCTCGCATTCTAATCTGTTCGGCGAGATGGTCTCCTCGTGCACAAAACCCTGCCCACGTGCTCGCTTTTTCCGAAACAACAGAAACAGACAGTAGTCAGGTGTACCGTACAGACGGCGATGGCTGACCGAAGTCCTTTATGGTGGCTGTGGTGTTCGACCGGCTTGGCAGTACCCCGGGCACTACCGAGTCCCTAGGGTTCTCGGGTAATCCTACCACTTGAGCAAAGAGTGGTCAGGACCGCCTAGACCCCAGGGGCGGGCTGTCAGTGCTCGGTCTGGTCAGTCCTACCCCGGACACCACCAAACCGTGGGGACTCTTGGTCGCATTTCCCCCCGCACGTGTCTTCGACCTGCTTTTTTGCGAGGTCACAGAGTGGAAAAGTGTTCACTGGTCATGGCGTGCTCTGTGCTGGATTGACTCATCTCCCGAGCAAGGAAGTTCGTGCCTTTGTCTCTTGACTTAGCAGCTGCAAACTCGTGAGGGCTCGGGGGCTGAACGCTCGGTTGGTCCCACTACTCGTGCGATGAGTGGTCAGGGTGATTTCACACTCGGGGAAGGAAGGTCGGGCTCAGTCTGGCTAAGTACTTCTCCGGACATCAAGCGAAAAGCAAAAAATATCAAGACAAGCACAGTGGAGTTTCGATACCGAAGAAAGGCTTTTAATATATTTCAAAAAGAACCATTCTGGAGGGGATCACTCCCATATTTACAACATTCAAAAAACAAAAAATGTAATCTAATCAGCCGGCTCTGAAGGGGGCGAGGATGCTTCGCTGCTGCCGCTGCTCGGTTCCGGCGGCGGCTCCCGAGTAAAGCATGCCGCCACCTCGACGGCGACATCCCGAACAGCTTCCCAGGTGGCCGCTTCCTCGGCCTCGACCACTCCCTGCCGGACCGGCTCCAGCGAGAACGAAGGGTCTCGGCTGCGGTAGCAGGCGAGGACGTGCTCGGCCACTGCCTGGGCCAAAGCACGCCCCTCCCGGGATGCCAACTCCTGCACAGCCCTCGGAGAGCCTTGAGGCACCGGGCGATCTCTTCGAAGCCAAGGGGTAGGTGGCCAATTGTCTCTTTGTCCAGCCCTTGCTCGCCCACGTGGACGCGCTCGAGCCCTACCAGCCTCATGGACTTCCGTGCCTGACAAAGGATGTCTCGCATCATCAGCTTAAATTTCGTCCGCTCGGCCACAAAGGTTTCGAGCTCGTCCTTTGCGATCTACAGCCGCTCCTCAAGGCTGGTATCCTCGGCTGCGCTGGTCGGGACACCCTTGGTGGCTGGGGCCTCGGCTTGTGCCCGCTTCACCTGCTCGGCCAAGGCTGCGACGGCCTGTTCCTGGGCGGCTAGCTTGGCCTCCCACTTAGCGGCCTGCTCCTCCCGGGTAGTGAGGGCCGACGAGGCCGAGGCGGCCTCCACTTCACGCCGTGCAATCTGCTCCTCCCGGGCATCCTGAGCCGTCGCGTGATCTCGACGTCGGTCTCGCGGATCGCGACCTCCTCCTCCCGATGAAGGACTTCGGCGTGACCACGCTCGAACTCGCCGTTCCAGCGGGCTAAGTCTGCCTGGGTGGACTGCACAGACTTCTCGCCTCTTCCCGAGCAAAGAGCAGCCACTCCCGAGCGAGCAGCTCCGCGGCCTGCCTCCGTGAAGCCTGGTCGTGCTCGATCGCCTACCGCTCCATGCGGCTGGCCTTCTCCTACGCGGCGACAGCCTCGTCGTGCGCCCCCTCCAACGCCTACCGCTCCTCGACCACCGCACGCATCGACCTCTCGTGGGTTTCACGGGTCGAGGCGATACGGGCCTCCAGGAGCCTGCCGACCTCTTCCAGCCGCCCCTCTCTTCAACAAGGGTGGCGCGGTCCCTATCGAGCTCGGCTTGCTCCGCCACCACAGCCACTTCAAGCCGCTCGATGACCTCCCGGGAGCTCCCGAGCACATCCGGGAGGGGTTCCGGGGCCTGGCTTGACGGCGGCCAGGTGCTGGGTCCCGTGCGAGCCCTCTCTGCAGAGACTCTCGGGGTCCCCGACAACTGCCACGCCAGCGCCACCCTCACCGCGACCACCTCCACAGCAGCCGCTTGCTCCACCCTCGGAATGCTTGGGGCGGGCTCGGACGGCGCTGGTTGCTCGGGAGCGGCCGTTGCCCTCGGCTCAGGGCAGGTCATCGCCCGCGGCTCTAGGTCCGCCGTCGCGCTCGGCTCTAGGGCGAGCGTGCTTGGCCCGGGAGCGGGAGCCGGCCTCAGCTCCTCTAGCTGCCTTTGGCCTCTAGCGGGGTCCTTGGGCGGCCTAAAAACTAAAAAGGTTAGAACCCCAAACTAGCATCCGGGCAAACATGCTCGGGACAAAGTAAGAACTTACGTGGACTTCGGTCCGCGGTACTGCCACTGGGACACGGGGATTCTGAAGTCCGGGCCCTGCAGCTTCGGCCCGGGATCCGCCTTTCTCCTCTTCGGCGGAGGGCTCTGGCCCCTGGGCCTTTGAGGGGCCGTCGTGGAGCCTACCTCTGGCGGCGGGTCGGCTCGGGTGCCCGCTGTTGCTCCGCTGGCCCAGCCCTGGTCCTCAGGCGCTCGCGCCCTGGACCTGGCCTCCGTCCCGGACTCTGCGCCCAATGATTGGCCGCCCCGGCCTCCCTCCTTCATGCCGCCCGCCGCCGGCTGTTGTCGTGGAGGCGACGGTGACGACGGGGATGTCGGTTGGAGCATGTACGACCGAGGGTGTTTTCCCTTGTCCCCCGGGGCCTCCGCTCCGCTGCCTGTGGCGTCCTTGCCGCCGGCCAGACGGCTGCTACCTGCAGCATCCCTACGGCTGGCCTGGTGCATGCCGCCCGCAGCGTCCCTACCGCCGGCAAGCGGTCTACCTCCCATGGCGTCCCCACCGTCGGTCTGCGGCCTGCCGCCCGCGGCGTCCCTGCCGCCGGTTTGCTGCGCGCTGCCTGCCTCTTCGTCCACCCCGGGGATTTGAATAGTCCCGGGGTTCCGGCGCCCCGAACGGTCCACTAAACCCTGGGCGTCGAACTCCGGTAGTGTCGCTTGCAATGCCACCCGGCCTGGGTCCGCGCTGAGCGCCAGGTGCTCTCGGGGCAGAACCGCCCGGGTGAGGTCATCGACGCCGGTCACCACCCTTCGCAGGGTCGCCAGTGCTCCCTCCTCCAGGTCCCCCTCGGCGCCGATGTGGGTCCTCGTGATGTCGTTCGGGCCCGTGTACATTCAGGCGAACTGGGCCCGTTCCCGCAGGGGCGCCAGACGGCGGCGCAGGTAGTCGGCCACCACCATCACCGAGGTCAGCCTCGCCCGGCGCAAATCGTCGATGCGGTTCAGCACCGGGTGCATGCGCTCATCCTCCGCAGGGCCACCTCCCAGGTCGGCCTGTGGGGCTCCGCCGCCGTCTCCGGCAGCATGAGGCAATCATGAGGGCTGACGTCGAAGTAGACCGAGTCACGGCGCCAGTCCTCCGACTTGCTCCGCAGCACTTGCGGAATGTACAGCTCGGCGAGCCCGTCCCGCAGCCGGAAGTTGCAGCAGCCGGCGACGTCCATGCCGGAGGATCCTCTCTTCTTCCCGGCTGCTCACAGGACGAAGAAATGCCGAAACAAGGCCACCGACGGCTGCACTCCCACGAACATTTCGCAAAAGTGTGCGAAGATGCCGAAGGTGTCCAGCACCTGGAGGAAGAAGGTGGAGAACGGTGGCACTAGCTCGGCGGCAACGAAGGAGACGAAGATGACGATGCGCTCCGGCCGGTCCGTGGTGGGCGAAAAGCTCGCCGGTGACACCATCGACCCCTCTCGCTGGCCGTCAGGAACCATGAGCTTGCAGACTTTCTCCGCTCCCTCCTCATTGAAGATGCGCGACTCTGGCAGCACGCTGTCGGAGCCCTTGTCTCAGCGGCTGCTTCTTGCCCTCGGCATTTTTCGGGGGTGGGGAGTGTGCTGGAAAGGGTGGGGGAGAGAATGCGCTGTGGGCCGAAGGAAGAGCGAGAGCTCTCAAGCGCAAGGGAGAAGAAGGCAGAAGCAATGATCGCAAGAATGGCATAAGGGGGCAACGGTTCGCCCCCCCTCTCCTTTTTATGTCCTGGGGATTTCAAACGGAGCTTTCCAGGACGCATTCGGCGAGGCGCATTTCCTCGTTCGCCGCGGGTGCCAGGCGAATCTCCCTCGATCCGTGCAGTTGCCAAGCGCACTATCCTCGATCTGCGCGGTTGCCACGCGCGCCGCCCGCCTCGTTATCACGCTCCTCGGGAGTCGGATGGACATGCGTCCATTCGGTTCCCCACTGGGCCGTACCAAAAGCCTGGGCCAGAAAGACCAGCGCCTGTAACACCCTGATTTTCAAATTTTACAATTCTTTAAAATTTTCCTAGATTTAATTTGAGTTTAAACAAATAGCATAGGATAAAACCTAATTTCTAAATGTTAAATTCAAATTTGAATTAGGATTATTATTTGTTTGAATGCATTCATGATGGAGTTAGGCATTTAGGTTTTTGTTTGTCTTATTTGAATTGTTTGCTTGAGAATAGATTTAGCAATGTTTAGAAAAGAATAGAAAATAGAATTGGAATAAAGAAATAAAAAAGAAAAGATTAAAACTCCCTCCTGGGCCGCCCTTCCTCCTTCGGCCCACTCTTCCATGCCGGTCCATTCCTTTCCCCGCCTCACGCCGCTCCTCCTGGGCCGCGTCGCGCGCCCGAGCCGGCCCAGCCAGCTGCACGCGCCCGCGCTCGCCCGCGAACACGCCTTCTGCCGTGCCGCCTTCGCCCGAGTAACTACCATGTGGGTCCCGCAGGTCAGGACCATCTCCTATCTCCGGACGGAGTCCGAACTAAGCACGAGACCGCAGCACCGTCGCCTTCTTCCTTGTCGTTCGCGCCCCGGACTCCTTGGATCTCCGCCTATAAATAGCACCTGATGCCCCTCTGTCCCATCTCGCCAAAAGTCGTTGCCTCCCGTGCTCTTTTTCACCGAATCACCGAGAGCCTACTGCCATTAGAGCCGATCGAGCTCGCCAACTCGCTGATTTTGTCACGCTTTGCCGCCGACTAGCCGCCCAGAAGCTCCTCCATCGACCTCTGAACCCGTCGGTACCTTTTTCTTCGCTTCCCGACCGCCGGAGACCCCTTCCCGACGAGCTTCCGTGCGTTGCCGCCTTCCTCACTGCCACTGGACCTCTCCCGTACCGCGCCACCCGAGGTAAGACCTCAATCGGAATCCCCTTACCCTCCTGAAGCTTATCTGCCACTCGCTGTCGAGGACCGACGCTGGCGACGAGGTCTGCGCCGATCTCCGGTGAGATCGGCGCCGTGATCCCCTCGGCTCAGCCGTGTTCATCCTCTCAGCAGCCCCTCCCTCTCTGAGCCGTCCGATCTAGTCCGAACGGCCGAGATTAGATTGCACCTATACCTCTTCAGTAGCCAGTAGCGAGTTGCCACGTGTCGCCTCTTTAATCTAGTCAGCGCATGTGCCACATCGGCTGCCACCTCGCTTTGCCATATCAGCCTATCTGCATGTGTGTCATCCTTGTCACCATGCCACATCAGCCATATGCCCAGTCATCTACCCAGTCAGCAATTCAAGCTTTTCCAGTACAAAGATAATTCCAAAGAATTCCAGAAAATAGCTCTTTTGCAATTAGACCCTTGAACTGTTTTGTAATTACCTAAAAGCCCCTATCTTTTTACAGTTTAGTCCCTGAACTTTTCCATAATTACAAATAGGTCCCTCTATTTTTACAAAAAAGTCCCTATACTTTTCCATAATTAGAATTAAGTCCTTTTCTTAATTAAAATAAACCCTAATCTTGTTTTTTAGCATATCTTTTCTGTCATAGCTCCGATTTAAGCGATTCTTGCGCTGATAGATTCGTTTCTCCGAGCTCTATCTTTCTAGATAGGTTTTGTCTTGTTGTTTATCTAGTTTGTGCTCTGTTCTTAGTATGCTTTATTTGTGTGCTTTGCCGGTTATTGTGCGATTAGTTGTCAACACCCCGGATCAGTTTGAAGAACATCAAGACCAGAAACAAGAATACACTGAGCAGCAGCAAGGAGAAGGCAAGTGTCCTTGATCATATTGAACTTATGTTTTAAATGTTTTGCTTTACAAAATTGCATGTAGAGTCAATATGATGGGTAGTCACCTATGTTAGGGTTTTCCCTAGATTTTCCCTTATCATCCCTTAGAACCTAGATGGTTTATGGTTAGATGTCTTTGTTGACTAGATTGCTTAGCCATGCTTTTGGGATATTGGGAAGTGTCATATACTTGACTAACGAACATATGCAATAATAGTGGTTAACTGGTTAATGGTCTAGCAACATGGAACCTTAGGCCTTGAGCAAAGTGGTTTCGATGGTCGTCATGGTTATGATGTTGGTTTAGTGTTTGCTCAAGTAACCTAAGTAAGGACCGGTTCATGGAGCGACAACCCGAGAAGCTCCGTACAAACATGAGACTGATATGGGAAGGCTTAGCTGATTAATTAGGGTTCTTCCAGTGTTGTGTGGGTTAGAGGGGAGGCATGGATGAGAGAAGGTAATTCTCAGAAACCACATGGCACAAGAGGGGGCTTCTAGGTGGTAGCACCTAGCGGTGAAACCTGGAGTGTTGGTGACACATACTGGGAGGATTCTTTGCAAAGGCTTCGTAGTGATCTCCTGGCAACACACTACTGGCGTGTGTATAGTGCTTGGCCGGCATTGCAACATGGAGACTTTAGTCATCTGCTTACAGGTGATGAAATCACGACTCGTGAGAAAGTTGTACAACCTCTGCAGAGTGTAAAACTGTTATAACAGCCGTGCTCACGGATATGAGAGACTTGGATCCTCACATGATTAGTTGGTGGTGGAATGGTTGTGAGTTTGGTTATGGTTCTGGTATAGGGAGTACTAGATGGTTATAGTTTTGGTTATAGTACAGGGAGTACTAGACGGTTATGGTGTGCAAGGTGGGAAGCCTTGTATGCTGGATATTGGACTGTATGGGTTACATTCACTTAATAATTGTCTAATGCTTTTGAGTCCAAATATGTTTTCTTTACTTGCATTTACGCAAAAATACCATGTGATAGCCTATTCTTGTTGAAAGCCTGCATATCATTATTTTCCCACACTTGCTGAGTACTCCATGTGCTCACCCTTGCTATCTCCCACAATACATATGCTACTCAGTGGAAAACTTTCAAGACTTTCAAGATGACGACCTGGTGTTCTAGGAGCGTGTCTTCCAATCGGTGCCTGTGGAGTGCTTGGTCGCCGATGCTTTCATTCCGCTATCGTCGTTTAATAGTATTAGATTGGTTAGTAGAGTTGTTTAGGTGAAGACTTTGTGTAAGAGTTTGATGATTGTAAGTAAAAGTATTGCTTTTGTTATTTCACCTATGATGTCCTTATGTGTGTTAAACTTCCTGAGTACACATAAGCCGCACTTGGTTTTGGCAGCTAAAACCGGGTGTGACAGCGCCTTAGAATAGGCCACGTGGCATCGGTGCTGGGATCAGCCTTGATGAAGACGAGGGCCCCATTCACAGTCTCTGGGCCATCCCTACCAATGGGCCCGGGGGCTGCTGTCGGTGACATGGGAACCGAGGGTCCCCGAGTCCCGAGGCCAGAACAGCAGAGTGCCACATGGCACCCTCCCTCGGGGGTTATCTCCCCGAGGTCCGAGAAGACCAAGTTTCAGGAGAGGGTGCTCTAGGCCATGAACAGTGGTCTCTGAGCACCCGAGTCCCCCGAAGACCCAAGAAAAGCCAAGTTCCAGGAGAGAGTGCTCGGGGCCGTGAACAGTGGCCCCTGAGCACTCGGTTCCCCGAGGACCCGAACAGGCAGTTCCGGGAGAGAGTGCTCGGGGCCGTAAATAGTGGCCCCCGTGCACTCGGTTTCCCGAGGACCAAGAGAGGGCATATCCGGGAGAGAGTGCTCGGGGCTGCGAACAGTAGCCCCCGAGCACTCACAGTTCCCCGAGGGCCTAAGAAGTCCTTCACCGGTGGTCCCCATAGAGGCTCAGCGGTGAGGTGTCAACTGGTGAGAGGCCCAATGCTGCATTTAAAGTGGGTGCATGGCCTGTCACTTACAACCACTCCCCCACGCCTGCTGTCAGTCCCTGCCATGGCCTGGTAGGGAGGCGTGGGGACATTTAATGCACGGGTCCCATCGCGCGTCATCCGGCGCGCTTTGGGATAACATCGCAGAGCTCGAGGCACACCACCTGGCACCCTGCTGTGTTAGGCCTGCTCTGACCGGGCGGGCACGCGGGGCTGCTCGGTGACTGCCCGGTGGGCCCTCCCCGCAGCACCCATTGAAAAGCAGAATGATGACGAACAAGACCGGACGGGGGAGCATTTTCAACCCTCCTCGTCAACTCGCGCAGCAGCCCATGATGGTTGCTTTCCATTTATGGCGCCTTGGAACTCACGCCATCCTTTCTGTGCACGCTACCGCCCCAACGGGTATATAAGCAAGGCGGGCTCCCCGGAGAGAAGAGAGGACCAACTAGGGATCGAATTCTTGAGAACCAACGACAAACACCGAAGCACGGAACACATCGACGAGTCTCGAAGAACAAGGAGCACGAAGCTCTAGACTTAGACAAATATTCTAGTAACCCAGCAGATCCTCAGAGAGACATTCTCAGAGCATTTATAGCATACACACAGGAGTAGGGTGTTACGCTCAGTGCGGCCCGAACCTGTCTAAAAATCCCCTGAGCATTTAGTTCCTTCTGCATCCGATCATTCCACCTCCACCTGCATCTCATTTACTCCCATTTATTTCACTTACGAAGCGGATTCAGAATCATCCCCCCGGCCGAATCTCAAAGGGGGTCCCTCCGGATCCCCGCTTGAGGAGTTCACCCTCCGACATACACTGTGTGTGATACACTAATGAAGTCGCTGCATGTATGAAACTTGATCCTGGCATACATGTGGTTTACATTTGGCTTTGTCCCTTTATAAAATTAGGTGTGACAATGGCCATACCAATATGATTAAAGAGTTAATCCTGATGAATCCACTATTTGATCAAGTGAATGGTGAGCTATCATAAGGGTGGCACATATCTCGCCTTGAGCTCGACTGGTATCATGAGGCAAAGGGATGAATGCATATGTATATCAAGGTTCAGCCGATATGATCTTTGTATATACTCGGAAGTCAACATCTCTTGCTAGGGACCGCTATTGATTTTGGTTTGGAAAGGGTTTCTAAGTAATAGCCATTTGTACATTAACCTAATGGGTCACACACTTAATAGGTTAGAACAAACCATACAAATTGGATTCGTATATGGGTTTGATTGGATTGTGATCCATGAGGTGTTTGAGTCCTAATGGGCTTCCAACATAGGAGCCCATTAGCGAGCTCTTTATAAGGAGAGGCATGGGGTGGGGTGTGAAGGGGAGAGCCACTCCAAAACCCTAGCCACAACCCTCCACATGATCTCCTAAAACCCTAGCCACGTGTGCGGTTGTATCATATTGGCGCTCGGTGATTCCGCCCAGTACGTGTGGATACAGTAGAGGCACTGCTGCTATTGAGGCACTGATCTCCTCGGCATGTGGATCTTAACATTGCTTCTTAGCTGGTTGAGGATCTACTTGGTTGGTCGATATACTTGCTTGGCGTTGGTCGTGGATCGTGATGCAATTACTCGGAGCTAGTCGAGGACATGACATATATGCTCGGTGGGTGGTTAAGGAGCACGACCACCTACTCGGAAGTAGTCGAGGAGCACGACCACCTGCTCAGAGTTAGTCGAGGAGCGTGACCACCTGCGCGAGGCTGGTCGTGAACCTGATCGAGAAGTTGTTTGAGGAGTTTGACACGCACGACGTCGGATCAGTCTACTCAACTCTTCTTCTGCTGCACTGCGTGTCAAGTGGTAACGATCTATGATCTCATAGTTGCATGGTTTCCTGGGTGAATGCGGTAAAAAAATTTGGTTTAGGCTAGCGTAGCCTACCCGTTCCCCAATATGAACGTGTGCGAGGAATGCACAGTTGATTTGTGGTTGTTCCTGTGTGGGATCCTAAGGGCCGGTTCTTGAAGCCTGTAACCCGGCTAAACAGCACAACTACGAGGCCTATATGGGTATGGCCTAGCCAATTAATTAGCCACCCCTCCGATTCTATAGGCAACAGTGGACGGTTGAGTGGCACAAGAGGGGGCCTCTACAGTGATGGAATCTCTGTTAGCGATGAAACATTATTGGGTGCTTATGGGTCGATGGGAGGTTTGTAAAGGTCTTGTAGTAATCTTCTGGTGGCACACTACAGGAAGTGTGCAAGTGCTTGATCAGCACAACAACATGAAAACTATCACTTGGTAATGCGGGTGATGAAATCATGACTTGTTGAAGTGTGTAAACTCTACAGAGTATAAAACTGATCGATCAGCCGTGCTCATGGTCAAGAACGGCTTGGATTTCTTCTTGATTAGTTGGGATCAAGGATTTGGTATGGTTGGTCGGGTAGCCAGGTAATGGGTTTCCCTGGTGAGTTTTGGTAGTCGGATGGAATCCGATGAGTTATTCATCTTGGTCAAGTTTTATCTTCACACTTAGTAATTAGGATGCATGTTGTTGGAGTTATAGGTTAAGGATGCTTAATGTAGTGAACCAATGTCTAATCTATTCTTGATTTAAGCCCCATTTTATGCTTTCTTATACTTGCGGAGTACATTATGTACTCACATCTGTTGCTTCCTTCTTGCTCTCTACTTCTGTTTAGAAGCCAATAATGAAGCTGCATTCTATGATGGAGACAACTTCAACCCAGAGCTCCTTTTCTAGGCTGGTGTTCCCCCTGGTTGACACCTGTGGAAGATGGAAGTCCCTCTGGTGTTGGAGTTTACCTTTTTGCTATGCTTTTCTTCTAGACCCTTGGGTTCTTTTGTAATAAGTTATGACGATAATGTAATAATGGCACTGTGATGATACACTGATGATGTAACACATGTATGAAACTTGATCCTGGCATACATGTGGTTGTACCTAGTTTTGTTCCTTTAAAGCTGGGTATTACAAATTGGTATCAGAGCCATGTTGACCGTAGGACGCAACATAAATAGAAAAGGATGTGTTAAGGGCTGATGTTTGTACAAACTACTTTTATAAAATTATTTTCCTTTCAGTTTTGCTTACTCTACCTATTGCTCTTTATAAAATTATTACTAAGTCCCTTTCTTCTTAAAAATTTTTAGATGGTTCGCACGAAGATCACCCCACGCAAGCATGTTCTAGTCCCCGCTCAGAAGGTTCCCACTGGTGTTGTGTGGGCGCTCCAGCCCATGCTGAGTTTTACTCTGAGGGATAGCACGCTGACTACTTCCCTTGCATGCTGTGGTACCTGCTCTATGGTCTGGGCTTTCACGAGGCCCCAGTCTACAAGGAGGTCAGGATTCTCCTTGGTGACCGGGGCTACTCCTGGACAGTGGAGGTCACCATGTTCGAGAAGGCGATTGATGATGGCACTCATCGGGTTCGCCATGTTCACTCCACCATCACTCCCATAGCTACCTTCGAGGCTGGGATCGAGGAAGCCATCCGCCAGGCTCTGGCTATTCTTTACAGGGAGAACAGACATGTCCTTCTCCTCACTCAGTTCAGCAAGTTCCCGTAGCGTACGACTGGCACCTTAGAGGTCATCTTCACTCCTGTCAACAATGAGCCAGATGGATGTCTAAGAGAGCAGGTCCGCCTCATCGCCTCACCGCCGCTCTCTACTTAGAGCTTGATAGAGCCCTCAACGAGCTTGAGGATATGCACATGCATCATGCAGAGCAAGAGTAGCGCATCCGTGACCTTCCAGAGGAGGAACCCGAGAGACCCGTTGTTGCACCACCCCATTCCCCTTGCCGCAAGAGGCTTCGTTTGGAGGCTGTAGCAGGTTCAGCAGGCGAGGAGTAGTATCGAGTTGGGAAGAAGTCCATCGCAGAATAAATCATTTAGACCCTTATGTTTCAGTTGTCTTGTGTTGTCTGTGTCAGTGTGTGTTTGATGCTTGTTCTCGTGGTGTGAACCTTATTATGAGTTGGATCTTTGTATGAGTGTTGATGTAATGGAGGAGTTTTTCCTTTACATTGCATTAGTTAATAATATAATTTTAGTTGGGAGTCCTTTTATTCTTGCTAACTATTATTTTCATATCTTTTCTTGTTGTATTAACCCTTGCTATACCCTTATATCCCCCGCTCGTATCATGGTTACCAACAGATGGTGAACACCAGGCATGGCAACAACATCAATAACAACAGTAACAACAACACCAACACCAACCAGCACGATCATCCTCCCCACCTCCTTTGATGAATGCCAACCAAGTGATGATGATACTCCAAGGTCTGGTGCAAGCTATGGCCAATAATCAGCAACCTCATGTCAATGAAGCACTGCCACAACAGCCACAGTCCAAGCGCAAAACTTTCTTGAGTCCTCAGCCACCCACCTTCTCCCAAGCAATTGAACCCATGGAGGTAGATGACTGGCTAAAGACTATTGAGAGCAAGCTATAGATAGCCTAGTGTATTGGAAGGGAAAGAGTTCTCTTCGCCTCCCACCAGCTTATTGGGCCAGCACAGGAATGGTGGACAACATACACTGCCATACATGAGGATCCCCAGGAGATCACATGGGTAGAGTTCAGGAACAGTTTCCATGCACATCACATTCTTGCAAGAGAAGTGAAGCTAAAGAGGGAGGAGTTCCTCAGTCTGAAGCAAGGATCCATGACAGTGAGAGAATACGTCGCCAACTTCACACAGCTCTCTCGCTACGCCTCCAGTGATGTCAACACAGATGAGAAGAAGCGGGACTATTTCCTGAAAGAGCTTAACACGGGACTTCAATATGCTCTCTCGGCCAATGAGTACCCCAGTTTCCAGAAACTGGTAGACAGTGCTTTCATCATGGAAAAGAAGAGGCAGAATCTGGGAGAAGAACGCAAGCGTAGCCTGCAAGGTTAGTCTTTAGGCAGTAGCACCCATCCCCGCTACAACCTCCCTACTCTAGGTCCTATGTTTCGCCAAGGAGGACAAAATTAGCAGCAGAGGCCACCGCAAAAGATGCCTAACCAGGTTGCAGGTGCATACAAGCAGCCAGTGTAGCCAGTGCAATAGTAACAACAACAGCAGTCGCGTCCTAACTACCAGTAGCAGCAACCAACAACAACAACCAGCCCGAGCAGTAGAATCATACCGGTCAAGGATTAGGCAACATCGGGTCGTGCTTCAGTTGTGGTAACTTCGAACACCTCGCTAACAAGTGTGCCAAGAAGTAGCAAGGTCGGGCACAAGCTCAGGGCAACAACCAATAGCAACCCCAACAGAATGCTATGCATGGTCGCGTCAATCATATTACAGTGGAAGAAGCCTAGGATGCTCCTGATGTGGTACTAAGCATTTTTTTCTGCCAAATCTCACCCCTCTACAGTTTTATTCGATTCTGGTGCTACACAGTCATTAATTTGTCCCAGTTTGTAACTACATATAAATTACCAAGAGCATTAATGAAAAATCGAGTGTTAGTTAGTTCTCCTGCAGGAGAAATGGAGTCAAGACATGTATGCCCTAAGATAAGTATAAACATAAGGGGTAGATTTTCTTGCAAATCTTATCATTCTTGGATCCAAGGGGATAGATATCATACTGGGAATGGACTGGTTAACCAAGTATAATAAAATCATTGGATGTGCCATGAAGACAGTATAGTTGACACATACAGATGGTACCAAAGTGGAGTTCCAAGCTACGACGGAGTCAGCTATCAACGCCAGTCTCAACCAGGCTAATGCAGTGGAAGATAGCAGAGTGGTCAGTGAATTTCTTGATGTCTTTCCCAAATATTTGTCAGGTATGTCGCCAGACCGAGAAATTGAGTTCATTATTGAGTTAGTACCTAGAAATGCTCCTGTATATAAAAGGCCATATCGAATGGATGCTAAGCAGCCGGCTGATCTCAAGGAGCAAATCCAAGAGCTATTAAACAAATGGTTTATCTGCCCCAGTTCTTCACCCCGAGGAGCCCCAGTCATCTTTGTACCGAAGAAGGATGGAACACAAGGGATGTATATAGACTATTGAGCCCTTTACGAAGTAACCATCAAGAACAAGTATCTCCTGCCCCGCATTGAAGATTTGTTTGACCAGCTAAAAGGAGCATGCGTGTTCTCCAAGATTGACATTCGGTCTGGGTATCATCAGTTGAATATTTGCGCCTCCGGTATTTCTAAGACCGAGTTTGTCACTCTGTATGAGTACACGGTGATGTCATTCGGATTGACAAATGCCCCAGCCTACTTCATGTATATGATGAATACGGTCTTCATGGAGTATCTGGACAAATTCATCGTGGTATTTATTAATGATACCTTGGTTTTCTCTAAGAGCGAGGACGAGCACGAGGAACACCTAAGGTTGGTATTGCAAGAACTCAGGGAGAACCAGTTGTATGCCAAGTTGAGCAAGTGTGAGTTTTGGTTGAAGGAAGTTTCCTTCCTAGGTCACATTATATCAGAAGGAGGTGTATCCGTGGATCCATCCAAAGCAATATATGTTCTAAACTAAAAACCACCATAAAATGTTTTAGAGATCCGTAGTTTCTTGGGTCTAGCAGGTTATTACTGTCGGTTCACCAAGATAGCGAAGCCAATGATGGAATTGCTGAAGAAAGGAGCAGAGTTCAAGTGGACAGATGCTCGTGAAGCTAGCTTCAATGAGTTGAAGCAAAGATTAACCTCAGCTCCGATACTGATCATGCTAGATACCCAGAAGCCATTCTCAATGTATTGTGATGCGTCGCATCAAGGGTTGGGTTGTGTGCTCATTCAAGAGGGTCATGTGGTAGTGTATGCCTCCAGACAGTTAAGGAAACATGAGGAGAACTACCTGACGCATGACCTAGAATTATCCGTTGTAGTGCATGTGCTCAAGATCTGGAGACACTACCTGATAGGACAAAGGTGTGAGATCTACTCAGACCACAAGATCTTGAAGTACATCTTCACTCAACCAGATCTTAATCTCAGACAATGCAAATGGTTATAACTCATCAAGGATTACAATTTGGGAATCAACTACCATGTAGGAAAGGAAAATGTAGTGGCTGAGGTTAAGTTTACAATACCATGTTTTGTGGGTGCTTATGATGCTAAAAAGTATTTATATTGGGAGATGACGGTCGAATAGAAGTTTAATGCTCGTTTGGTTACTGAAGTGCATAGAGTTAGGCAAGCCACTAGTGAATTTAAAGATTTTGCAATCATCTGGTGGAATAGAGTTTGCATCAATGGGTTAGCGCCTACAACATGGAATGCTTTGAAGGTTGCTATGCGTAACAGATTTGTTCCACCCTCTTTTAAATGTGATTTGCGTAAGAAATTGCAACTCTTAAACCAAGGTGATAGATTCATAGAAGAATACTATCAGAAGCTACAAATTAGTATGTTGCATTGTGATATTATTGAGGATGAAGAGGCTGCAATGGCACGCTTTTATGGAGAGTTAAGGCGTGAAATTCAAGACATAGTTGATTACAAAGAATATGATAGTGTTCCTAGATTGTTTCAACTTGCGTGTTTGATAGAAAAAGAATTACAGGGACAAAAATAGAGGCTAAGGAGCAATTTTGGAAGTACGACTACTTCAAAATCAACACCAAGACAAGTCAAAAATAGCTCCACGTTCAGCTACATGATCTGCTGCCCCCTTCTCGAGTAGGGCGTGTTCAGCAGTACCTTTTACACCGTCACACGCTCCTGAGGTAAGCAAATTCATAAGTGTGCAGGGTCCAGCCAAGAGCTCTTCTTTGGTTGCTCCTACAGGTCGATCGACTGGGATTGTATGCCACCGATGCAAGGGAATGGGCCATGTCATGAAGAATTTCCCAAGTTAGCGAGCATACATTGTAACAGAAGATGATGGATATGTAAGTGCTAGTGATGTTGAGGATGAATATGCTCTTGCAGCTAACCATTCAGGTGACGAGGATGGACGTGAGATGGATATCGACCATGAGGAACTGTTCGATGCCACTACCCCGGAGGATTATCGGACTCTCATTGTGCGGCGAGTGTTAAGCACTCAAATGGAGCAAGCGGAATAGTTACAATACCATAATTTATTTCAGATGTTCTTCATAGTCATTATTGATGGAGGAAGTTGCAACAACTTGGTAAGTTCAGATATGATCAAGAAGCTTGCCTTGCTGACAAGAAACCATCCTCACCCATATCATATTCAATGGTTCAATAACAGTGGTAAGGTAAAGGTAATGTAAACAGCTAGGGTGCATTTTTCTATTAGTTCATACCATGATTGTGCTGATTTCGATGTAGTTCCCATGCAAGCATGCTCTCTTTTGCTAGGACGACCATGGGAATTTGGTACTGATGTAACACATTATGGTAGAAGTAATAAGTACACTCTTATGCATAAAGGAAAGAAAATAACTTTTCTACCTTTAACCCCTGCAGAAATTGTGAAATGTGAACAAGATATAGCTGAAAATAAGAGAAAAGAGTTCAAGAATGAATCTGAAAATCAGCAAGTAGGGGAAAACATTTTTTCACCCAAAAAGGAGAAAGCAACAACAACTTCTAAGTTCGATGGAATTAAATTGAAAGGGTGTGTTATGCTTGCCACTAAATCTGAACTTGCTCAAATTTGCGATAATGAGCTACCATGCTATGCTTTGAAATGCAAAGAGGCCTTAGTTTCACTTGAGAATATATCTAGCTCTTTGCCTCCTATTGTTGCTAATATTTTGAAGGAGTTTGTGGATGTATTTTCAGCTGAGGTACCCCCGAGATTACCACCTCTTCAAGGGATTGAGCATCAAATTGATTTGATTTTAAGAGCAACTTTGCCAAACCATGCTACATATAGGACCAACACGGAAGAGACTAAGGAAATTCAAGATCAATTGAATCGTAGGTACGTACAAGAAAGCCTTAGTCCTTGTGTTGTTCCTGTTCTTTTGGTTTCTAAGAAAGACGGTAGTTGGCGTATGTGTGTTGATTGTAGAGCCATCAATAATATTACTATAAGATATCATCACTCTATTCCTAGCTTAGATGATATGTTTGATGAGTTGAAGGGTTCTATAATTTTCACTAAAATTGAATTATGAAGTGGATACCACTAAATTAGGATGAAACATGGAGATGAATGGAAAACTGCTTTTAAAACTAAGTTTGGCTTGTATGAGTGGTTAGTAATGCCTTCTCGGTTAACTAATACACCTATTACTTTCATGCGATTGATGAACAAAGTTTTACGTGTTTCATTGGAAGATTTGTGGTGGTATACTTTGAAGATATCTTGATTTATAGCAAGTCACAAGAACAACACTTTGATCATTTACATACTGTTTTTAATGCTTTGAGAAATGCACGTTTGTTCGGTAACCTTGAAAAGTGCATATTTTGTATGGATCGAGTCTCTTTTCTTGGCTACATTGTTACTCCATAGGGAATAGAGGTGGATGAAGAAAAAATCAAAGCCATAAAGAGCTGGCCAACTCCTGAGACAGTTACACAAGTGAGAAACTTTCATGGTCTTGCGGGTTTCTATCAACGATTTGTGCGGGATTTCAGCACCATTGCTGCTCTATTAAATGAGTTGACAAAGAAAGGAGTAATTTTCAAATGGGGACCTGCACAAGAACAAGCATTCAACTTGTTGAAAGAAAAGCTCACCCATGCTCCATTGCTCCAACACCCTGATTTTGGTAAGACCTTTGAACTAGAATGTGATGCTAGTGGGACTGGAATTGAAGGTGTGCTAATTCAAGAAGGCAAACATGTTGCTTATTTTATCATGAAATTAAGTAGGCCAAGTCTGAATTATTCTACCTATGATTATGATAAGGAATTGTATGTTTTAGTTCAAGTGCTTGAAACTTGGCAACATTATCTTTGGCCCAAAGAATTTGTTATACATTCTGATCATGAATAGTTGAAACATATTAGGAGTCAAGCTAAACTGAATAAATGGCATTCTAAATTGGTAGAATTTATTGAGTCATTTCCATATGTCATAAAAGATAAGAAAGGAAAGGACAATGTGATAGCTGATGCGCTTTCTAGGTATTATACCATGTTATCTCAACTAGATCATAAGATTTTTGGTTTAGAGACCATTAAATAATTATATACTGCTGATTTGGATTTTAAAGAAGTTCTTGAACATTGTAAAGAAGGGAAAATATGGAATAAACATGTGCTGAATGACGGATTGCTCTATCGTGCTAACAAGCTATGCATTCCAGCTAGCTCCGTTCGTCTTTTGTTGTTGCAGGGGGCGTATAGAGTATGATTGATGGCACATTTTGGAGCAAAGAAGACTAAAAATGTGCTGGCCTCTCATTTCTTTTGGCCAAAGATGAGACGTGACGTCGAGCGCTATGTGTCACATTGCACCATTTGCAATAAAGCTAAGTCTCGCTTAAATCCACATAGTCTTTACATGCCTCTTCCTATTTGTCGGTGTATTAGGAACCAGGGGTCCCTGAGTCCCGAAGACCGGGCCGGCCATCCGCCACATATCACCATCCCGCGAGGTCCACCCTGCAGGATAAGAAGAAACTAAGTCCTGGGGGAAGGTGCTCGGGGCCGTAGCCTCTAGGTTCCCGAGCACCCCGGTTCCCCGATGATCCACAGAGTCCAAATACCGGGAAGGAAGTGCTCGGGAGAGAGTGCCCGGGGCTGCACGTGGCAACCCCCGAGGACTCGGTTCCCCGAAGGTCTCACCGAAGTGCTCGGGAGAGAGTGCTCGGGGCTGCACGTGGCAACCCCCGAGGACTCGGTTCCCCGAAGGTCTCACCGAAGTGCTCGGGAGAGAGTGCTCGGGGCTGCACGTGGCAGCCCCCGAGGACTCGGTTCCCCGAAGGTCTCACCCAAGTGCTCGGGAGAGAGTGCTCGGGGCTGCACGTGGCAGCCCCCGAGGACTCGGTTCCCCGAAGGTCTCACCAAAGTGCTCGGGAGAGAGTGCTCGGGGCTGACGTGGCAGCCCCCGAGGACTCGGTTCCCCGAAGGTCCCACCGAAGTGCTCGGGAGAGAGTGCTCGGGGCTGCACGTGACAGCCCCCGAGGACTCGGTTCCCCGAAGGTCTCACCGAAGTGCTCGGGAGAGAGTGCTCAGGGCTGCGCGTGGCGGCCCCCGAGGACTCGGTTCCCCGAAGGTTCGCGCAAGATCATTTGACGACCCGAAGGGTCCCATCGTCGGGGTGTCAGCCAGTCAAAGGCCCAATGCCGCATTTAATAGGCACGCGCGGCCTGACATCCTGACATTCTCAGCTGCCCACGCCCCAGTGTCAGACCCTGCCATGCCCTGGCAGGGGGGCGTGGGTCCATTAAATGCACGGGTCCCGTCCCGTTTCATCCGAGTGCCTCGGGATAACGTTGTCAGAATCGAAGCGCTCCGCCCGCCACCCTGCCCTGGCAGAAAGACAAGACAGGGTGGGCGCACCGGGCACCTCTGAGGCTGCCCGGTGGGCCCCCTTTATGGCGCCCGAGGGCTTCCACAGTGGCGGGTGGTCGGATGCGCGCCGCATTTCTCCACCACCCCTGTCACTTCGCCAAGACGAAATGATGACGCCTTTCTCCGTGGCACCTTGGCACTCGCACCCCCTCTTTCCCATTCAGGATATGTCGAGGTCGGCACGCCTATAAAAGGAAAGGATGGAGAACACGTAAAAGTGTGTGTGGAAAAAGAAAGAGGACGCAGACGCTTGAACCCATTCAAGCCAAGCTAGAACACGAGAGCCTCAAGCTCTCTGTAAGCTGCTCTCTCTTGTAACCAGATACATCCTTGAAGAATTCCCTTCGAGGATAGATATAGCACTCACACAGGAGTAGGGTGTTACGCCCCCGTGCGGCCCGAACCTGTCTAAACCCCGGTGCATCCATCTTTCTCGCACTAGGACGATCATCTCCCACCGGCCACCGCATTTATTTCCGTTTCCCGCTTATTTCCCAAACAAGCTCGTTCAGGATCATCCCCCCGGCCGAATCTCTAAAAAGGGGGTCTCTCGGGATCCCTGCGACAGGAGTTCATCCTCCGACACTATTCCTAGTGCACCTTAGGAGGATATTTTGATGAATTTTGTTTTAGGATTGCCTAGGACAAAGAGGGGGAGGGATAGCATATTTGTAGTTGTGGATAGATTTTCTAAAATAACACATTTTATACCTTGTCATAAGAGCAATGATGCTACAAACATAGCTGATTTGTTTTTAAGAGAAATAGTTCGACTGCATGGAGTGCCTAATACTATCATCTCGTATTGTGACACAAAGTTAATGAGTCACTTTTGGAGATCACTTCGGAATAAACTGGGGATGAAGCTACTATTTTCTACTACGTGTCATTCCCAGACCGACGGTCAAATAGAGGTTGTCAACCGTACATTATCGACCATGTTATGGGTTGTTCTAAAGAAAAAATTGAGGATGTGAGAAGAGTGTTTACCGCATATTGAATTTGCTTACAATAGGTCGGTACACTTCACCACCAAGGTAAGTCTGTTCCAGGTAGTGTACGGATTTAATCCCCATGCTCCTATTGATTTACTACCTTTGCCTACTTTTGAAAGACTTAATTCAGATGCTAAGAAACATGCTAAATTTGTTCTAAAGTTGCATGAAACAACTAAGAAGAATATAGAGAGCATGACTGAAAAGTCTAGGATTGGTGGAAGTAAAGGTAGGAAGGAACCGGGTGATTTAGTTTGGTTGCATTTGAGGAAGGATAGGTTTCCAAAACTAAGAAAATCAAAGTTGATGTCTAGAGCTGATGGATCATTTAAGATAATTGAGAAAATCAATGACAATGCATACATTTCAGATTTTGGGGTTAGTCCCACATTTAACATTTCAGATTTGAAGCCCTACTTGGGAGAATAAGAGCTTGAGTCGTGGACGACTCCAATTCAAGAGGGGGACGATGATGTGCCTATGGCTCTTTCAGATACGATCAATACTATTAATATTCCTCAAATCATACAAGGTCCAATTACAAGAGTATGTGCACGATAATTAGACCATCAGGTGAACTCGTTTCTCGTTGTTCATGCTTCCTTGGATGGATTACTACTAAATTCTTGTGATATTTTATTGCTTAGGAACGTGAGAGAAGCACCATAACCTTACCTAGACGTCAACCCTCGAAGGAAAAGTCTACTTGGACTCGAGGCTAAGCTCTAGTCGTGGTCGTGGTCGTGGTCCAAGTGGTGGTCGTGGTCGTTGTCGAGTCTCAGGACAGCACGTCAACAAAACAGGCATAACTCTCGCATACGGAGTCCAATTGATGTGTTTTTTAACTTGCTGTAAAGCTTATGACGAACCCTTTTCAATGAATCTATGCTAGACCAAATATTCCTTATAATGTAATCAGATTTGAAGGAATAAGGTATTGTATCACCGTTTTGGACCCTATCGGGTCTTGTAATCGTGTCGGGGTTGGAGTCCAAGTTGTGCACGCCTCTTTCCACAGCTGCACAACCCTAGATCCACCCCCTCACGTCCCCCTATATACACAGTAGCCATTATAGTTTAGGCTCAGATTTAGCTTAGATTATTCTATTTTAGATAGTTTCGTTGTTTATCAGTTTGTTGAACCCCAACTCGAGTGCATCATTGGTAATTAGCAATATTCAGATTGCATCTACCTATTCTTGCTTGTGCTCTCGATTCGCTAGCATGAAAAGTCTTCTTGGTGAGGTCAACCGTGTCTTGGTATGATTGATAACCACGGAGTAGTGGTGTAGTGGTTGAGAGGGTTCTCGATCTGTCCTGGTCAGAGCCTTTGGATCATCAACGTCAAAACTCCACCAATACTTATCATATTACCTTCAGAAGATCGGGCAAGCGCGCATCACTCCTAGGTTGCATCTAGCGAGATCCTGTGCCTCTTCTTTGGAGGGATTACGGTGACCTTAGGGCTGACTACCTCCAATTTCTAACTAGTAGCCACCGATGTCGGGGGCTCGCCCGACTTGTTTCATCTCCTTTAGAGGAGGTATGGGTTGGAGGTTGGGGAGGTTGGGGCTCAAGTACTGTCGGCGGTATTCCAATTAGCTTGTGGGAAATATGAATTCAAACCATGCATTCCAATAAGCCTAGGAAATTATTCTCAGCATACCTGAGTCATTTCTTGGTCAGTGAAGGCTTCACCGAGATCAGGAGGGGCGCTATTCTCTTGCTTCCTGATGCTAGCAGGGCTAAGGGAGCATCACCTGACGAACTAACTGGAACTACCGCCTACACATGTTCCTGGGCCGAAGGCTACAGCATACCCAAAAAATTAAGAACAGGCATGACCACAAAAGATCTAGGTAAAAGTTCAACTTACCGGATTCAGGGCCGCTGTTGAAGTCGGCACTGGGTTATCGTAAGTGAAGGATGCAAGAGGAGTTGGTGTCAGCAGCCTAACGCCACCTGCCACCAAATCAACTCCCGTGAAGTCGTTACCCTCCAGCACCATGCCGCTGATGAGAACATCATCCAAGTCTGTAGCTAGGCCCCCCACGTTCTCAGCCTCCGAATTAGACCCTCCACATTTGGGAAGCTGTCCAAACCCATGATAGCTGTCACCACAGCTATAACTACTCGAAAGAAAACAAGAATCAAGAAGGTCTAAGGCACTTACTGACATGATTCTCGCCTAAGCTTCAGAGTCCATCTCCACGGTGAGAATCTGGACATTCTTGTGACCAGGAGAGGGGATGGCCTTGCAAAGAACCCTGACCCACTTGTCGGCAACCTCCAGTGGAAACACTGCGAGAAGAAGCAACAAACCATGATAATTGATCTTGCTGATCCCTTAAATATGGCTACTCAGGATCCGGAGGTACCTATCTCTCCTTCTCGGGCCAGATCCAATCCGGCTGGAAATTCCCAAGCGTCGGTAATCCTTGACTTTAGATAACTAAGGTGGTGCCTTATGAAGTCCCTGGCAACTTCATACACCATCATATTCCTCTCCTTCAGGTGTTGCATCTCTCCGATAAGGTTCTGACAAAGGGCGGTCATTACCGAATCTTCCATCCAAGCGAGCCTTAATAATGGCAAGAAGCCCCGGTAAGGAAACCCCTTTGGGCTGGGTTGGTAGTAAAACCATTTCTTGTGCCAACCAGACTAGGTGGACTTGGTGGCAAAGTTGATGTACTCTGCCAACTTGCTTTTTTGGAGCCAAAATCCGGCGTCATAGCAACCTTGTTCTGAAGCCTCTTCAAGACATAGAAGTATCGGAAGAGGTCGACAGATGGGCAAAAACCAAGAAAGGCCTTGCACAAAAGTGTGAATATACTCAGCATGATGATGGAGTTGGGATTAAGGTCGATGAGTTCCAGGCCATAGAAAGCAAGCACCTCGAGGAAGAAACTGGAAAAAGGGAAGCCGAAGCCGCAACGGAAGAAGTCAAGGAAGACCACCATGTTGTGAGTGTCTGGGCTTAGGATCGTCTTCCCCGCCGCCAGCATGCAGGGGATCAGGACTCGAGGAGGAATCACCTCTTTGATCTCGGTCTTCTCCAAAGCCTCCTCCATGTTCTCAAATTCTTTCCACTCTAAGATCGTGCTCGCCATCTCTTTCTCAATCTTCTTCTTGCCCAAGGCAGCAAAGATATTGAGGGAAGAGGATTTTTGGGAGTTTTTGGGGGCAAGGGCTCAAGGAGAACGACAAGTGTGATAGAAAGCAATCGATGACAAAAGAAAGGACATTAAGGCATGCTCTCCCTTTGCCTTTATGCAAAGAGGAGGCTCCTGGAAATGGCGTTTGGGCTAACGACGTGACATGACTCGAGGCCACAATCTCCAGTTTTATCGTCACATCGCATTTAATGCCCAGCGCATGCGGGGCAATTTGGCTCCTTTATGCTGCTACCATAATCTGACAGGAAAAGATTCTTATCACTACCCGAAATCTCCGCTGCGACGTTTCAACTTTCAAAATCAACCAGTAACAAACTTTTTTCCTTCCAAAAGACAAAGCTAACAAAAAACCTACTCGGATGGAACACCTTCTCGAGGACCCTCTTGGGGACTCAGAGGCATTCTAAATCTCGAGTAGAAGATTAGAAAACTTGGTTAAAAGCTTCACCCTAATCGAGGACCCAAGTCCTACCCGATGACATGGTCGGACAAGAAGCTTATCTTTGCTAGCCATATACTTGATCCATCGAAGCCTCATTTCACATACTGATGGGGGGCTTGACGATGAATAATGGATAGTTACCATATCTGAGCACCCAAGGGTTTCTCGTAATTCTCATAGCATATCTTTATCTCCAAGAAGGGGATCCTTAGATGAAAGAAAACTACCCGTAGGTACCTAAGGCGTGTCTCGTAACGAGGAAGGTTTATCTCCAATAATAGGAAGGAGAATTTCAGTGGACATACGACACCTCCAAATAAATATGGAGCCAGGGGGCCTGCAGAGGACAAGTGAACACAAGTCATTACAAGCCCAAACAAGTCACTCAAGACTTTTGACAAGCTAAACATGACTAGGTCTAGATTTATTTAGGCTAGTCACATACCCCCTTGTTATAGGCTCAGTTCAATACAAGATAAACATGATGTAGGGTTACTATCCTCTGGGAGGCCCGAACTTGTATAAAAACCCTTATGTGTTCTCCTGCAATTAGTCTACTCAAAACATCCCATATTTCTTCAATAAGTTCATTAGATTAGCGGTTCACAAATCGTCGACATCCCCTGAAGCACTTGTCCTCACAGGAACCTGGGGAACCACTTTCTCCTCCACAACAACATTTCACCAACCGCCTCAAAGCTACTAGGAATGGCTTTTGTGGAACCAACATCACTTGCTTCTACAAGGATGACATGGGAAAACCTCGTGTCAACCCTATTGTCACAAATTGCTGCCATTATTTTGAACTTTTCACCTCCCAAAACTCCCACTACCACTCGGTTTAGCAATGCCTAGAAATCAAAACATTGACCATAAACCGCTGATGTGATGGACTAACTTGCAAGAGATTATGTAGCCACCCAAACATTTTGGCCCACTTCATTTCTCCCAGACTACTCAGATTTGTGTCCACATACTGAAAATTACTCAAGTCTACTCCGTTGTCACAATGCATGATATAGCCATGACCGTAGAATACTCTGAAATTCACTATGGTCGACATCCCTGATGCAACAACCATACTAATTTCCATCAGCTAAAATAAAACTAATGTGCATACAAAATCTAATGCAAAACATTCTTTTTGACCTGAAAATATCTAATCTAAATATACCTCAAATGTAAGCACTAATATACATCAAATCTAACTCTAAATATACACAGCAATGCACATTGACGTCGCATTTTATCCCTATTTTACTTCAAATTACCTACTATAACTATTCCTAAAATCTAATCACTAATATAATTAAAATCAATGCTACCTAAAATTACCTAATGTACACAAACCTGAAAAATAATAATATGCCTAATATAATCAATAATATGCCTCAACAATATTTTATTTTATATTACCTAATCTAAAAGTACAAATTTTCTTCCAAATAAATGTACCTAAATTTTATTCTACCGAATCTTTCCTATCCGAAATATACCAAATATTTCTACTATAAATATGCTTAAAATCTGATCAATAACATACCTAAGTTATTTCCTATTCTAAATATACCGAATATTCTACCTAAATTTCCTATTCTAAATATACTAAAAATTTCCTACTCTAAATAGTCTATCTAATATTACCTAATTTAAAACTACAAAATTTCTAACCGCTAAATATACTTACATTTTATTCTACCAAATATTTCCTATTTGAAATATACCTAATATATTGTTTCTACTCTACCTAACGCTAAATAAACCTACATTAATTCTATTCTACCTAATATTGTTCCTAATCTACTCTAAATAAAAATAGTAAATAAAAAATTTGCATACTGACAGTTGAATGGTCACCGACCGGTCGGAGCTCCCCCACACACCCTCTCTCCCTCCTCCAGCCTTATTCTCTCTCTCTCCCCCGCCACCTCTCCCTCTCCCCGCCACCCCTCTCTCTCTCCTTCACTCTTGCATGCTGGTGACCGCCTCCTACTTGCTCTCTCTGTCTCTCTCTCGGCTTGCAAAAAAGGAAGAAGACAAGAGACAAACGGCCGACTGCGGCCGTTTAATTGTTATAGGTATGTCAGCAATTGGAGTATCAACAAGCATTACTTGGCCACCCGTCGGCAGGTTCTATGCGTTCACATGTCGGCACTTCCATGGTCAAGTGACAGCTGATGTGGCGTCGCTCTAACCTGTCTGCAAACGGAGTGCCAACAGGCCCTAGTCGGCACTTTGAATGCCGACAAGCACCTAGACATGCAATTCTATGAAACTGAATAATATTTTTTGCAATTTTCTATTAAAGTAATATTATTTTAAAAAAAATCGTATCTCAATGGGTTGATGATGTCTCTCGTATCTTAATTTCAACCCGACTTTAACCACCTCGTCATATCATTTCGCCAAATGAAAAAAAAAATTCATGGACCTATAAAAAAACTAGGTATATATGCTCACCTGCAGGCTAAGGTAGCAAATGGGCGGAAATTTTATAGATGTCGCTAGCCGTTCACTTGTTGGTACGTTATCCATGCAGTTAGCAAGGACTAGTCAGTGATCAGTTAGTGGAAGGTAGGACTTAGCTTGGAATGGTCGTTAGGCAGGAATGCATGCACGCATGGTAGACCAGCTCGATCAGCTGTGACCAAACACGACTATTTCTCCCTACACCGGCTTCTCCTTTAGCTAGTCTCGCTCTTCACTTTTCGGTGTTGAGTTTTGACACGGGCAACGCCAGCCCTCACACGCGCTACGACTGCGCGGCTATCACACACAGCTATGTGGGGACACGCGGGGAGGAGCATTAATGTTACTGTTTCTACTCATTGTTGCCCAGCTCAAAGGGAATCGAGAACGCGTCGGAGCCCATCCCAAGCTGCACGCTGAAAATTAAGGTGCCGGCATGTGCTCTTTTAGCCGTAAGAAGAAGATTCAACACGGTTGACTTCCCATTTTTTGCAGGGGTTATACTCTTTTCTGGGAGATGGAGATGGAGAGTTACGTTGGAAGATGCATAGATATCACCATATTTATGCTATTTAACACACTGCACGTTAAATATTATTCCACACGTTAGTGCTTGGACCAATTCGACCCCGCCAAAGCGACCCAATAGGTCCGCAGGCAGGGAAAGCAGGAAATTTCATGTGAAAATCCTTATTATAAAACATACACTACTACAAAACTAGTCATAGATAGCGACTTATCACTGTCGATTATGCAAGAACTGGCAATGCAAATATATCACTACATGTTCTTAATCTCCCCTACCTGAATCATGATAGAGCCACTAAGAAACAGCACTAATACCGGTTACGAACCGGCACTGATAGTCGGTATTAGTGTCGGTTCTACTCACGAACCACCACTAATGATTGCTATAGTAGATTGGACCTGAAATTTTCATTTAATGGGATTTTGGCTTATCCTCGTGCCCGCCCGGTTTGGTCGGCTGATACATTTTCTAACTGGAAAATGTATGTTGTGTGACCAGAAAACATGGTTTGACTTGACTGTGAAAACATATAGGTTATACTGTAATCTGCACAACACAATTGGATAGTCATACAATGAAATGTTTGATTGTAAACCAAGGTGTTTATATGGTTACAAGTGCATGAACGTGAGCTATACATGGGAATAAAATACGTAGTTTACACCTAACTAACGTTGGTTAATATGGCAATGGATGGGACGATGCTATATTAGGAGATTTAGGCAATTAAGCAGGTGCCATATCAGGAGATTGTTGCCAAACTAGGAATAGTCACTACTACAGAACCCATCATAAATGTCGGGTCATCAGTATCAGTTCGGCTAAAACCACCACTAATGCATCATCACTGCCGGTTCGTACCAAACTAACATCATCAATGCATCATTGCAGGTTTTTAATAATCATCACTTCTAGTTTTTAACAAAAATATGTAGTAATACTAACAATGTCGGTTTTTAATACAAACCGGCAGTAAATCGGTGGACGGATCAGAATTTTTGATGCATTGTAGTTTTGGTTCAGTGGACTCACGTGTGGCTCGTCTTATCTCTTCACGTCTGGCCTGATTTTTCTCTCTGTCTGTTTTTTCTCTCATCGATGCCCAAGTCTCTCTCTCTCGTCTCTGTGTAGCACAGGAAGGGAAGGAAAGGGTGAGTGTGTTGTGGTGGTCGGAGCACGCGTGGCAGCGGCCAAGCACGAGAGGGGGCAGTGGCCAAGCACGCGCATTGGCAAAGCACGTGTGGTGGTGGCAGCCAAGTGGGTGCGATGGCGGAGCACGCACGGCGGCGGCAGGATCCAGGCAGCCTCCACGTGGTGGCGGCAAGATCCACGCGGTGACGTGTGGATCCACAACAGTGGGTTCCTCCATGGCAGTGCACAACGGATCCCAGCGAGGGGCATGGCGGAGGGTCCACGGCTCCGGTGGAAGAGAGGTATGGTGGGGAGATGACTATGTGTGCTGTGGTGGCGACCTTCATGCCACCGTGTTTCTTGTGCAAGGCGAAGCAAGTAGAGCTGACATAGTAGCAAAGCGCACCGGTGGTGGACGGCGAGCTCGTCGACTGCGGTGACAGTGGAGTTGGCTCTGGCTTGATCAGCTCGACATCGAGCCAGTTGTTTCATTTTTTTCTCGCCAGAATACCTATCACTGTCAGTTCTAGACCATGCAATGATAAGTACCGATTTTCACTACCGAGTAAGGACTGCCAGTTCTAAAACTAGCAGTGATAGGGTTTTAGAACCGATATTGATCACCCTTTTTATGGTAGTGAGTGCAAGTGTGGCATATCAGGAGATAATATTTCAACATGAACACATACCCAAAATAATCATTTCATTTGGTTTGCACAACAAAAAATTATTCTTAAGTCTATAGAAAGATAAAAAATACAGGGAGAACATAAACTGAATGACGTACCGTACCTACAAGAGTCAAGAGTTGTTGGATTATTGTGGATACATATAATATAGAGATTAAACTACTCTAGCTAGTAGCACGAGCAACAATCAATCCCGATCAGTTGTTTAATTATCTCGACTAGTGCTAGCTAATGGCGACTCCATCGTCTTCCTTCTTCCTGCCGCCATCCAAATGGTGGAGGGAGCCACTGATCCCAAGTTTGTGGCTGCATGTAGTGTCCAACGCCACACTCGTCGTGTCAAACAGTGCGTCGCCCGTCCCCGCCACTGCTTTGCGTGCTCGCTAGCGACATCACAAGGCTCAGCTCCAATGACAGGTCCATACCGCTGATCGGGTTGAACCCGCAAGCCAATTCTTGAAGAATGCGCTAAAGGTGATATGTCCTAAGGTGATCCTAGAAATGATTGTATCGCACGTCTATGTTCACATACTTCTAAATAATGTGTTATTCCAAAATTGACTATCATTTATTGATTAGCAAGTATGTGACTTGTTCATGGAACTCTTTGTTTATATCATGATGTTATTCTAATTTAATCTCTAGTCACATATCATTGTGATGATTAATAAGACCAGCACATATATTGATTAATGATCACGTTTCACATATCATAGGTATAGAGATAATGAATCAATAATGTGGACATTCATGTTAGAAAGCATGATGTTGGAAAGACCCACTTTGAGATACTACTGGTATTATTATTTTTATGTGTCATCAGTTGTTATCTCAAATGTTGTACCTACAGGATCCTTAGAACTGAGATCATCATTGATTCCCAAAATGTGTAGTGACATACTTTGGAGCTACCAAATGTTACTCCGTAACTGAGTAATCATAAAGGTAGCTTTTCAGGTTTGTCATGAAACATGTCGTGGGGTATGAGCGATCAAGATGGAATTTGTCCGTCCTTGATAACGGGAGAGATATCTCTGAGCCCCTCGAGGTAGTTGGATTGAAAAAGTGCATGGCCATGCCAATATGATTAAAGAGTTAATCATGATGAATCTACTACTTGATCAAGTGAATGTTCGAGCTATCACAAAGGTGGCACACATCTCACCTTGAGCTCGACTAGTATCGTGAGGCAAAGGGTTCAATGCATGTGTATATCAATGTTGAGCCGATATGATCTTTGTGTATACTCGGACATCAACATATCTTGCTAGGGACCGCTATTGATTTCGGTTTGGAAAGGTTTTCTGAGTAAATAGCCGTTTGTACATGAAACTAACGAGTCACACACTTAATGGGTTGGAACAAACCATATGAATTGGATTCGTATATGGGTTTGATTGGATTGTGACCCATGAGGTGTTTGAGTCCTAAAGGGCTTCCAACATGGGAGCCCATTAGCGAGTTCTTTATAAGGAGAAGTCTAGGAGGAGCGTGAGGGGTAAGAGCCACTCTGAAACCCCAGCCGTAACTCTCCACACGATCTTCTAAAACCTTAGCCGCGCATGTGGTGCTAGTACATCGGCGCTCGGTGATTCCGCCCAGTACGTGTGGATACCGTAGAGGCGCTGCTGCTATTACGACGCTGATCTTCTCGGCTTGTAGATCTTAATGCTGCTGCTCGGCTGGTCAAGGACCTACTCGGCTAGTCAACATACTTGCTCGGCGCTAGTCGTAGAGCATGATGTGACCACTCAAAGCTGGTCGAGGACGCGATAGATCTACTACGTGGCTGGTCAAGGAACTGGTCAAGGAGCACGACCACCTGCTCGGAGTTGGTCGAGGTGCATGACCACCTGCGTAGAGCTGATTACAGACCTGATCGAGAAGTTGTTCGAGGAGTTTGACGCGCACGATGTTGCATCGGTCTACTCCAACTCTTCTTCCACTGCACTGTACGTCAAGTAGTAACGATCTCTGATCTACTACTTGCATAGTTTCCTTGGTGAATGCGGTAGAAAATTTTTATTTTAGGCTAGCGAAGCCTACCCATTCCCTAACAGTGGTATCAGAGCCTATAGTGGTATCAAAGATGTGAGTCGATGAAACCATATGGACATAAGATTAGCTCGATCTCCAACCTGGCCGCGTGTGCGACTTGCCCATACTGGCTGGAATCAACATCGGGGCTAACAGCGTGTGCCGCTACATGGTTGGAAGAATAGCATATCGAGGTTGTGTGTGCTATCGTCGTTTCCAGAAAATCACACGCGATGATCAAAATGATTGATCCAATGGAAATTGAGGCATTGTGAATAACTTAGAATCGGCTTGATGTGATTGATCCAATGAGATTTTCATAGCGATTTCATCGCGCCATTAGAATTTGATTATGCGCCTAGGGCTTTTAAGGATAATGCATTCACATCGCGCCATTAGAATTCAATTCTGCGCTTAACTTCTTTTTTTTGCAGGGAATGATGTGAATAGTATGACATTTATGTGTATATGATGCATGCATGTAATTTTCATAGCCTACGTGTCATGGTTAATTGCAACCAAAGGCTGTCATATTATTGTATAACGGCCTGCGTGCCGACCTATGATGCTTCTTTTTCACATGTAATTTGACTAGTGCTATAAGGTGTACTAGACTAGTACATGATCATGGAGACTTGAAGTATGATGACCCGGAGGACAAGGACCATGGCGATGGAGATCACCATATAAAGGGGTCATACTATATCACAGTAAATATGATTACCTGTGATGTTTATCTATGTTCCTGTCGTGCTATTTTATTCATTTCTATAAGATAGATATGTTTACATGATAGAATAGTTTTCCTTAAAAAAAATTAACATTAATTGATACCCTTTCAATAGCTGCACCTACATAGGTTTTGATCATTGTTTGGTAGGACTGCCAAACCATGCTAACATCTTTTATCTTAACCAGTTAGAGTGGATGTCGGACATCCATACGCATAGTGTTGATTTACTTAACAAAGCTATAAAAATGGTTTTGGGCTTTGGGGCATAGAGTTGGGCCCCGGGGCATTCGATGTCACCCAAAAAACAAGAATCACATATGGATGTGATTAGCAAGGTGTTGCTTACCTATGCCACTAGGTTTTTAGCTGTGATGCCAAAGCTCACTAGAACTTAGTCGAATACTGATCTTGTCCCACTATATGTCGTTAGAGGGAAACGGTATATGTCGTTAGAGGGAAACGGTTTCAAAACATATATTGGGAGTATCTTTTCTTAAATTATTTAATGAAAGGTTTACATCAATATAGTGCTGAACTTTGCATATTTATTTCTGTTGTAGATCATGGCACCTACTGTTAACGCCAATTCCAGTTTTAATTTATGTTCAATTCTTGAAAAAGAAAAGCTATTTGGAACAAACTTTATTGATTGGTATAGAAATATGAGAATTGTTCTCAAACAAGAGAAAAAGGAGTATATTCTAGAGGTTCCATATCCTGATGATCTAGCTGATAATGCATCTGCCGCTAATCGGAAGGCTTACAAGAAGCACACCAATGATTCACTCGAGTCCATCTGTTTCTGTGACAAGAGAGGGAGTAAAAGCTGAGAGACAGCTATAAGGCAGGGGCAAGTAAGGTAGAAGCAAGGACATCCTTGCTAATCACACAATCAAAGATACAACAAGAAGCAACACCATATATCATATACAAGCAACATGTTCTAAACAAACCTAGGACTATCTCAACTAGGTCACTAGTACAAAAGCTCTCGACCTACAACGGCAAAAGCGTGCTTCGCAGAGCATCTGACTACATGGTTATCTACAGCAAAAGCTATATCAGGGCCTATTCCTACTGCTAACTACACATTATGTGACATCCTCAAGTGTCGCTTGGGGACCTGTCAGCGGTACTGCCGACGGCTGACTCAGTAGGCGAGTAAGTCCTGGCTGGTGTCGAGGCCGGTGCCCCCGTCTATGTTGAAGTCGTTGTCGTCGTCAACGAGCTCACGCTCGTTGGGGTCCTCCTCCTCGGAGCCGTCGACTGGTAACTCTATGTCACCGTCCTGGATCGGTTCCGCAGGCGCTAAACCTCCAGTGGCTGCTGGGACTGGGAAGGGTCCGACCCGGCCATCTGCTATGGCCTCTGCTATGCGAGCCGGTAAGAGGGGAACACCTGCGATGAAGACGTCCTGAGTCTGACTCACCGGTAGACGGTAGGTACTCTTCCTCGCGGTAGTCCTGGTCCGGGAGCCACTCATGGCGTGCCCTCTATTGAGGTCCCAGGTGTGGGCCCTCACTGCTCTCTGCCAACCCTCGCGGTACCTCACCACGGTGTCCTCTGCGGCGGCTGCCTGGACTCTAGCCTTGTCTAGCAAGATACGGAGAGCTCGCTCACGTATCTCCGACTCCACTGCCCTCTGACGGGCACCCTCAAACAGCTGGTAGTAGTCGTCGTACAGGTGCTCCTGAGCGTGGACGTACTGGGCTGTAACTACTGCAGTGGTGTCGTCCTCAACGTCTCCACGTCCGGAGTCCTCCATCGCTGACATACGCGTGCACCAGGCGGCGTACTGACCAGCACTCGCTGGAAGGTGCCTCATAGGTCCGCGAGTCACCTCCCGCACGTGAATCCCACAAAGGTGCTGAAGGGCCTGTCTGGCCGCCAACTAGTAGGTGTCAGTGAACCGGACGCCTACGGTGTGGATGCGCCACGGCTGCAAACTAACGTCTCTCGAGCAGTCGAACACCTGTAGGTACACCTCACACATCTGGGAGCCACACTCCTCGTACTCGCGCCCAGCGTACTCGGGGCGTTTGGTGTACCCCAAGCGCATGCAGGCTTCCCACAACATCTTGGGGAAGTACGGCACCTGCTCACAACGGACTGTCGTCCAGTCCTCGTCCTCCATCTGCCAGGAAAAAGGGCAGATCAGAACCAGAACAACAACTCCAACTAAACAGCCAGAAAGTATCGGAGAAGGAAGTTTTATAACATAGTTTTTGACAAGCACACCGACACGACAAGACTATCCTAAGGTCACGTCCTACAGCCAAGCGTGGCTCTGATACCACTCCTGTAAGACCCGCGTTGCTGGGATCTCCTGTGCCTCCTGTATCAGTCCCTGGATTACGTAGCTGATACGCACAGTACAACAGTTGTAGTATCATAGTCAAACTTCGTACAATACATTAGCGTACAGTGTACTTTAAGTTACAAACCATATTATCCCTTACAAATATGGCCTAGCGGCCTTCATGAAAAGCACAGCGGAAAAGGGCCCAAGCCACAAGCAGCGAGGGTGCGAACACGATACTTAGACTAATCTTCGTCTCTGGCTTCGCCCCCGTCAAAGTCAGCATTATCTTCTTCATCTGAATGACAACAAGAGTGAGTACAAAAGGTACTCAGCAAGCCCTATACTGCTTTCAAGGGTTTGATAGATGCATAATGAAGTATTTCAAGGATAAGGCTTTACGGAATAGTTTTAGCGTAAAGCAATTTATGCAGGTATTCAGTTGTATCATCAATGATTAACTTTAAAACCGTTTTAATAGTTCAAAATCAGTAACAAGTTTTATCTGGGGGTTTTTGGTCCTGGGAGGGGCTATACCTCACTCCTCAGTCCCTTTTTATCACATCTGGTGCACACCTAGTACCACACAGCCTCTGACGATATCGAGCCAGGAAACATCACCATACGGACATCTAGTCCACCCACTCACTCATCAAGACACACGCACCCTGAGTCTAGTCAACGCGATTGCTGCTTTCGCATGTCCATGACCGTGGACACGGCTATTCGAATAGTTTTACACTCTGCAGAGATTGTACAACTTTACCCACACGATATGCTCAGCCTCCCACTGTTGCATGCAGGGGAGCGAATCATACCGAGACCCTCCATAACACCTTTCCTGCCGGGCTTTTCCACGAGACATGCCCAAGTACCAGAGCTGCATGCTTCCGAAGGCCAGCATCCCTTTTTAAGCCTTGGCCGGTACTAGAAACCTCCAAGCATGCGGGACAGGATAGTACTTGCCTGCTCGTTGCTCTCAGCCTCCTGGTATGATGTCTGACCCAGTCCAGTGAAAGGAAAGTCAAGTCCTGCCCATACAGGACGCATGGTTGTATGTAGTGGCCAGGTTAGATGGGCCGCAATGACTCGGTCCTTAAGCGGCCGGGGTAGGCATCTCCCAGCACGAGTATTCCCACAATACCACATGCCCCCAAGAGCATCCCTTCCCACAGAGGACTACTCTACCTGCCCCCGCCCAAAACAGTTTTCACTAATTTTTACACACCACCCACCATATCCCACACACCGACAAGGATCTCACATCCATTACGAAATTCATATCCATCAAGGATTCATGGTATATGACTTGTCATTGGATAATGATAATTTATCATCTCCGAGGAGATGCAGTTTAAAAGCGACGCCTCTGAGGAGACGTATTCAATCCTAAGCATGCTAGATATCAAGACGTCTTCCATCATTAATATAGATAACAATAGGTAATCGTAGGGTGATATGTATTCTGGGTGAAGTTAGTTATGGCATAGCAAGTGTTGATAGGATTAACTACTACAAACAATTGCAAAAGCGTAATACCTAGCACATGCAGTAGTATTCTCAGTTTTAGTTGAGCATGTAGATTATCGGAAAACATAGGTTCAATATGATCAAGGAAAATAGGACTTGCCTTCTCCGGAGTTCTCCTCTTGATTTTGGTCAAAGTCAGGATCCTCCTCAGCCCAAATAATCCCAGCACAGATCTCGCAAAACAAATGTTCTTGTTCCCGCTCTTGCTCCTCTGTAATTCACAACTACGATCAACACGGCTAAACTAAAGAAGAACCGATTAATACCAATTGAAAAGCCAAACAAGTCCTAACGAACACCACGAGGTGATCAATGAGTAGATCTTGATTTTCGATGAGTTTCGGCGAAAGAATCGCCGAAATCGGAGCCAGAACGGAGAAGTTACGGTTCTGAGAATATTTAAATCTAGAAAACATGGAAAGACACTATTCATGGGTGGGGCCCACTGAACAGTGAAAGGGGCCCATATGAATAGTGACCAGGTGGGGCCCACTTGGGCTCCATCCGGGCCTGGATGGGCCGGGCCTGGGCCTAGGCCGGGCTCAGATCTACAGTAGTGGGCCCGCACAGTGCGGCCTACAGAGTCATCGGGCCGGCGGCCTATGGCCTCTAGAACCTAGGTCGGCCAAGGGGGCATGGTCCATTTGTGGTACAGGCCGGTCTGGCCGGCCGGTGGGTCAAGCGGGGGTGCGCGGCAGGGCAGCCCACGGCGCACGCGCGCAGCGTGCGACGGAGGGGAGGGGATTTGGCGTCGGCGGCGAGGGCTACGACGGCGTGGCACGGAGAAGCTCGCCGGTGACGAGTCTCCGCTAGGGTTTCACCGCGAGAGCTAGACGCCGGGGCACTACGCGGCACGACGAACTCGACTGACAGCACGGCGACGACGGTGAGCGGCGGCGGCGGTGTCAGATCAGTGCCGGAGGGGGAAGCGGTGGCGCGGCAAAATTTGGCAGCACCTCCCCTGCATGGGGAGGCGTTCTTCCTGCAAGAAAATGGGGCTCTGGGTCCCGAAGACCTTGGCACGATGGCCGGAGAACACACATATGACGCAGGCACGCGCCGGCGACGACCAGACGCTGCGGTGGGAGAAAAAATGCTCGGCGGCGCGCGACTAATAGCCTCTAAAGGGCTCGGAAACTCCCACTAACTAGCCTAGGGGGATCCTAGGGGGCAAGGGGCTCACCGGAACGGCAGGGACGAGACGACGGCCGGCGGCGAGTTGCGAAGAGCGGTGGCAACGCTTGCGGACTCCTCTTCGCGGACAGCTTGCGTCGGTTTCTGACGAACGGGAGGCGGCATGGGAACGGCGTCCAACCTCCGATACTCCTTGACAGCCCGTCGGCGGTGTCGACTAATCGGCGAACGACGGTGGCGTAGATTGAGACGGAGGTGGCGGTGATTTGGGCGGCGGTGTGGATGAGGTACGGTGGGGGGGGTGAAAAAGGGGAGCCAGAGGCTCATATTTATAGCCGGAGGGGAGCGGGGTAGCGGCAATGGCGCGAGCACGCGACGCATTGTGCTGGCCCGGTGAGTACGGCGGTGAGCGGCGTGGAGGGCAGCGAGGCGCGCGGCGTGGCAGCTTCGCGCTGCTTCGGTATGGGCGCGGGCGCAGAAGTCTCCGCGGCAGGGCATGGGCGAGTGGCGCTGTGAGAGGGAGGGGGAGAGAGAAGAGAGAGCGGTAGCTCAGGGAAGTGAAGGACGACGATGAGCGGCGTCCTCACTGGCAGCGGGAGAAAGGAGAGAGGAGAGAGGAGGCGCTTGGTCGGGCGGCTGGATGACGCGCGTCGTGGCGAACGGCTGAGAGGAAAGCGTACATGGGCGCGGACGCCTTCGTGCGCAGGCGTGCCAGCGGTCGAGACGCGCAGCGGGCTGGGCTGAAAGACGGCCCAGGCGTGGGGATAGAAAGGGCGGGGCGGTCGAATGGGTTGGGAGACGGTATGGGCCGCGCCAAGGAAAAGAAGAGAGGCCAATGCGGGCTAAGGGAGAAGAAAGGAAAAGAAACCGGCCCATGGGGAAAATTAGAGAAGTAAAGAGAGAAGAGAAAAAGAAAGAGAGAAACAAACATGAAGTTTGAAAGAATTCAATTTGGCAATTTTTGAATTTGGAATCCTGACTTTGGATTAAGATCAACTTCAATTAAATTGAAGTTGATTCATTTTGGATATCTGGTTTAAAGGGGATTTGAATCTGAAATTGATTTTTGAGCTGACCAGAATCTAAGAGTAGGTTTGAGTTGAGAGACATTCACTTCAAACCTCCACACAAAGAATCATAAAATCCAATAATACATGACAGTCAACCTAATGCAGTGATCTTGCTAGAATTTGCACTGGTAAACTTTGGAACAACTAGTCAACTCCATACCTCCAACATGTGTGAAGGTGTATGTACTGGCATATATACACATCCCTGTACATGTACTAGCTTACTTAATTATCCTCAAAAAGTTTTAATTTGGAGCTAATTCTGTAATTATACAATATGCTAAACACAGGGTGTTACAAGAGGAGAGTAGGAGAAGAGGTGATGCAGGAACCAACTCGTGTTTTATATAGTATAGTAGATTAGTAATGCACATGGTGGCAGCATAATTAATTCACCAAGTATTAGGGAAAATTAGCAAAGAAGGATTCCTCAATTATGAACATTTCATCCTTACCCTTCTTAGCAAGTCATTCCTTAAAGCCTGCACAATCATTATCGACGATTAGTAAACCGCCGATCTTACGAATCAGTGAATAAGGTAGGGGATACTCCTTCCAGTCGAATCATACGTCGGAAAACAAAGATTTATACAGGTTCAAGCCTCCCGAAGGATAATAACTCTATGTTATGTGTTCTTATATTGATCTTTATGACAGATTACAGGGGGGGTCTTGGCTAGTTTAGATGGGATCTAAACCTAGTTGAGGGCTCCTTGCACATAGTCTCTGCGAGATGTTGATGTAGATTGCAATTACATAAGACTTGGGGCTCATGGAGTGCTTGAAGCTTCTGCCTAGCTTATGGCTTGAATTGACTTGTTGCTTCTTGTCCTCCACATAGTCCCCTGGCTTTATATATATGGGGGTTGCTGTGTAGTCTTTGAACTCTTTTTCGAGTACGATTATGTTAACCTTAGAGATAGACTTTGTTTTTATGAGATACCCTAATACCTGCAGGCAATTTTCATACGTTTAAAGATTTCTTTCCCAGGTACGAACGTATGCTCCAAGAACATAGAAAATCTTAGGGGATCTTTTTACGTATAGAATAATCATATATGGTAGTTTTATACTACTCAACGTCACTTCTGAATATGCCCCTTTCCCATACAGAAGCGACATATGATAGCATTAGTTGATGCAGGTGGTTTGGACTCCTTATCAAGCTTTGGTGTATAGTGCAACATTTTCTTAGCCTTAAATTCTCCCAAAAAATTTCTTTTCTCTAGGTTTGAGCTAACGTGGTGTGTGTAATCGATCCTTTCAGCTTTAAACATTTCCTCCTCTTGAACACACATGGCAATGAGATCACTCATAGTCTACTTCTCTTTTTGAGTGTTATAGTTAATCTTGAAAGGTCCAAACTTAGAAGGACGTGAGATCATTATAAAGTGGACTAGAAAACCCTTAGAGATCTCCATCTTCATGCCCTTAAGCTTAGCAGCCAGGTTGTAAATCATCATGACATGTTCTCTCACACCACTAGTCCCATCATACTTGGTTGTCAGCATTTTTATGATAAGTTTGTTGCCATAAACTTTTTGAGAAGCCTTTGAACTACTCCTCTACTAAGTCTAAATATATCTTAATACACTCAGAGTCAGAAATTGCTCCACTGATCCCACTTTTTTTAATCATAAGGGATATGCAATTAGAGCAAGCCCACTTTTCTTTAGTTGCTCATAGATCTTCTTTTCTCAGCGAGATCCGAGGCATCAAGAGCAGGCTCAATAGAAGTTGTGTCTCGTAAAGCATAATCAAGATCCATCACTCCAAAGACAATCAGAATTTGCTCTTTTCATGAGGGAGAGTTAATCCCGGTCAGCTGTTCAATACCATTCAAATACCTAGAGACACCTGAAAAGTTCATCGCTGAATTAAAATAATGAAATAGAATTAGTAATGATATATATATATATAAATGATGTCTAATAACATGCTAATGATAATTTAAATTTGCATCATGCAGAAATGAAAAAGAACCAAATTATTTAATTAGGTGGGTCGACTGCGTGTGTTAGCTAGGTTACACATAGTAATAATTCCTTGACATATTATACCACTAAGTTTTCATCGCTGAAGATTTGAGATGGGCAACATGCACCCGTAATTGATCTAGATTTGTACCTATGTAATAGAGGTGAAAATGTGTCAACTTTTCGGCCTGCTCGATCCCCCAAACTATTTTAGATGCTAATTGTATCTCAGATATCAGATCAGATCTCAGATAGTTGTATCTGATATCGGATTCAGATATAGAGGGGTAGGTATCTATCGGATATCGGATATCCGAGAATAAAATCGGATATATCCGAAGACTATCCGTCAAGATATCGGATATCCGAGAATAAAATCGGATATATCCGAAGACTATCCGTTAACTATCTGAGACTACCTTCTAGAGCTTATAACTTTTTCATACAAAGTGTGATGGAGATAATATTTATATGAAAAATTATAGATCTACAGTTTATAGTTGATACTTTTTCATTTGAAGTTAGTAATATATTCAAATAATTAATAAAAGCTTCATTCCGCATATTGGACACTCGTAAATTCTCCGATTTCGCACTAACATAACTCTTTTTATGGAGTACTTGTTGGACCTCTATTGTAGTTAAGTTTTGGATACATGATAAAAAATAATATCTATCCGTATCCGATTCGATTACACCCTTATTATATTAGGCTGCATTATATTATGAGGAAAGAGTCATAAACAAAGTAAGAATAAGATTGTGATTTTATTCTTTTCAGTAAAAACCATGCATCAACCCAAGGAATAATAATTAATTATTAATTACAGAAAGAAAGCTTGTTCAAGTATAATAACTATGAAACCCTAATGTCATTGTACACCCAAATTGCACGCCACCACCAACACAAACCACGGAATAAAAATAATCAGAAGAATAAGAGGAAGAAAAATCGCCTACGGACGGCAGCATTTAACCGGATTGAATCCGCTGCCTCGCGTCCGCTGCGCAGCCTCCTCCTCCAACCCCCGTTCCTCGGCAGATCCGCCCCCGCCGCCCCCCGTCATGGGCCAGTGCCCCTCCGTCCCCCGCCGCCGCAAGCCTCCGCCACCGCCTCCCATCCTCGTTTCGCCGCCGCATCTCCTTACTTCAATCGCCGACGTGGGGGAGGCTGCGGAGGACCACACCGAAGACCTCCCCGAGGAGCTCCTCGCCCTCATCTTCGGCTTCCTCGGCTCTGGCGACCGCAAGCGCTCCTCCCTCGTCTGCCGCCGCTGGCTCGCCGTCGAGGCCGCCTCCCGCCTCCGCCTCGCGCTCGACGCGCGGGCGCCGCTCCTCGCCGCCGCGCCCCGCCTACTCGAGCGCTTCCCCGCCGTATCCAAGCTCGCGCTCAAGTGCGACCGCCGCGCCGAGAGCGTTGGGGACCCGGCCCTCGCTCTCGTCGCCGACCGCCTCGGCCCGGGACTCCGACGCCTCAAGCTCCGCTCACTGCGCGCCGTCACTGACAACGGGGTCGCCGCGCTAGCCGCCGCAGCCATAAACCTCCGCAAGCTCTCCGTCGGCTCTTGCGCCTTCGGGGCCAAGGGCATCGAGGCCGTCCTGCGGTCCTGCCTCCAACTTGAGGAGCTCTCCATCAAGCGCCTCCGCGGCCTCGCCGACTCGGAGCCCATCGCCGTCTCCGGACCTCGCCTCCAGTCTCTATCGCTCAAGGAGCTCTACAACGGGCAGTGCTTCTCCTGTTTGATTACCCAGTCTCCCAACCTCAAAACCCTCAAGATTATCCGATGCTCCGGCGACTGGGACCCGGTGCTCCAGGCTGTCCCAAGGGAGGCCCTGCTGGCCGAACTCCACCTCGAGAAGCTGCAGGTCAGCGACCGTGGTGTAGCTGCTTTATTTGGGCTCGAGATATTGTACCTTGCCAAGGTGCCGGAGGTCACAGATGTTGGGTTAGCTGCGCAAGCTGCCAAATCGCCGCGCCTTCGTAAGCTGCATGTAGATGGATCAAAGGCGAACAGGATTGGTGACCGTGGGCTCGCGGCAGTGGCACAGAAATGTGCCAGCTTGCAGGAATTGGTCCTCATTGGTGTGAATTTAACAAAATCCAGTCTCGAATTGATTGCAGCCAACTGTCCCACCCTTGAGAGGCTTGCACTGTGCGGGGCGGATACATTTGGAGACGCTGAGATCTCATGTGTTGCAGCCAAATGTGCTGCTTTGCGTAAGCTGTGCATCAAGGCTTGTCCTGTGTCTGACGTGGGGATGGATAAGCTTGCCGGAGGCTGTCCACGCCTTGTCAAGGTTAAGGTGAAGAAATGTCGTGGGGTGACGTCCGAGTGTGCTGAGCGGCTCCGGGCTAGCAGACATGGAGCCCTTGCTGTGAATTTTGACACGCCAGGTGGTGCTGGCGAGTTGCAGGATGCTAGGAGTGTGGATGAGAGTGGTGCGCTGGACAATGCTGGGAGTGATGTGCTGCCAGAGGATTTGGACGATCGGATTGGAGGACCAGACCTTTCGAGCGGGAGCAGTGGCAGGTCATCAAGATGGAAAGCACGGATGGGTGCTTTGATGACGAGGAGCTTGTCTGTTTCCATGTTCCGGAGGCGGACACAGGGAGCCTGCTATACAGCTCGCGAGTCATGAGCATTGGGTGCCATGGTTGCTCTTTCAGCACTTTGATTCTTTTACGTTTGTATGTTCGATTACTTGGTGATGTTGATTGTTGTATCGGTGTTTGTCTTTCTGGTTGGTACCATGCTGTTTTTCCTGATTTCTGTTAGGAATTTTAGTTCATATTGCCAGGCAGTTCGGTTGGAGGATACTTATCATTTGATTCTCGTCCTAGTAGCAATGATTCATGCAATTGCATGCTGTAATCTCCTTGGAAACAATTGTTTGAACTGAAAAATATGATGTGGAAACAATATCATATGGTCAAAGGCTCCAAGTTCTGATTTTGTTTGGCTATTAGTATCCGTATCTGCAAGTGAGAAAATATTTGTGATATAAAATACATGGACAGAAAAACTATTATACTTTATACTTAGATATCAAGTACACATACATAGCAAATAAATTGAGATCAAGAAATACATTTGGGTGAATATACTTTTGTGTTGCTTGTCTTTTGTTTTTGTTTGAAAGTCACATAGATGCCTCTTTTCTATCCATTTGCGAACTTATTATGGAAAAACTAAGCTCGGATAAAGTGGTATGATTGACTCTTGTTATTCTTTATACAGTATTATAGGCTTGTAGTCTCTGTGGAGAGGATGTGGTGCATCCATTCTTGTTTGGGATGTTAACAGAGTAGGGTGGACATTAATTCTTCTATCTTCAATCTAAAAGGGATGATAAAATGTTCATGTGATCATGATATATGATATGGAGCTGGATGCTAGGAGAATGTCTATTTTTAGTATTATTTGATCAGTGGCATAAAATTGAAGTATGTAAGTTACGAACATGGACAAATTAGAGTAATATGTACAAACTTAATGTGCAAATACTCAAGCGGGCATGTATGTGCATGCATTTGTTATAGATTTTGGTAGCATCCTCTTCTCTAAGAAGTATTCCTTAATGATGTGGAATATCAACATCTCTTACCTCTCTGTTACGTGCTAACTAAATTTATTGGATTCTTTTTTCAATACAAACTACAAAGACATCACTGGTGGATTAAACTGATTATATTTTATTCTTCTGTTTGTTTTGTTGCATGCTGTTTTGGTAGTGAGCAACATTTAACAGATTATCTTGTCTGTCGAATATATATGTTTTATTCTTGGATGGGATCTGAGTTGAGTCATTAGGCGATGCTAGTTATCCGGCATATGACATGCTATGTTGTTTGATATCATTCTCCTTAAGTAACATTGCCTGTTATGCACAACCAAAATTGGAAATTAACCAAGTGGTGTCGTAGTCTATTTCCAGGAACTCTTAAGAAAGATCGTCTAGTTATTTCAAAACTACCATCGACCTTATTTTCCCCCTATTTTATTTCTTCTTGAGGTTTGATTGCGTTTTCCCTTGATACCGTGTTCTTGTGACTGGAAACATGACATAGTACATGCCTATTGTCAATTGTGTTTATATGTAGGACTATTCTGCTCCACTGAGTTGTTGACATGGACTTGAATGGTTTCTGAAGTTCCTGCCATTTGTGCTTCTCGTCCTTTTGGTCATGGCGTTTTAAGCACGGTGTCTGAACACAGGATCTTCTCAATCTTTCATGTAGAATCTTCAATGAAAGTTTTCTGAAAGTTTGGCCATTTCCCAGGCCACTCACGGGCAGTTGACTTTGAAGCTGACCAGTAGGAGACACCGATTCCCTGCTGGTTCAACTACATTCTTCCTTCTTGAAGATGTATAGCTGTTGGCTGTTGCCTTCCCTGATCAAGGAATTTGGTAAGTACTGTACTAGTGGTGCTTAATTACTTCCAAGTTGTGGAAATGGGAGGTTTTGAGAATATGGTTACGGTTGTTGCTGAGTATCCTATGTTTATATCTATGCAGTAGAATTATTTGGACGGCGCTGAGCATCCAATTTTCATGTTTTGATGGTGTTCCATCGTTCAGTATCGCTGGAAATTTTGGAACTTTTTCTCAGTTTCACAACGTTGTCTTCGGTTCTGTTCTTTCAAGTCAGATGTGTGAATTGTTTCCTTGAAATGCATTCTTAATTTTTCTGTTCTTTACTTGGCGTGCTGAAAAGATAGCCCTTTTCCATGTTAAGTTTTTTTTTCGTCATAGGCGTAAAGTTCAATTGACTTTGATGCAAGTAGGCATTATGCGTGAGGTAGTGCTGGCCATGATGAATGAAATTGGGAAAAAATAATTACACATGGCTGGGCGTGGCCAGGCATCCATTTTTCATGAAAGCACATGTGTTGCACATGCTGTTGGCGGATCCAGCACCACCAAGTAGGGAGCTCTTCTCCCTCCTCTTTCATACTAAAAATTTGAAAGAGGCTTGGAGGCTCTCAAGTGTGCGTCCGCGGCTGATCCGCCTCTTAGTATAGCTATAAATTTTGTTTGTAGTTATAGAACTTCAAGGAGAGACATAACTACATGTTCCTATTCATTTAATGTATAACACAATTTACTAGGCTAAACTCTTTTGTCTAATGGTCACAATAGGTGGTTGAGATGATAAACTAACTGAATGAGGTAGGGAAAGACATAACTCTAGTAGAGGGATACAAAAGGAGTATATCTTTTCTTAATATTTGTGCCCATGTCTAAACTACAAACATAAAATTTTGCTCTAGGACACTCTGACCTAGAGGTTTTAATTATAGGACATTGGAATTTTTCATCTTTGTTGTGGATATTTACGTGTGGACACCACGCCTGTTAAAATAATAATTTTAAGCGGAAGAGGAGAGAAAGATGTGATGAATAGACCTTTTTGCCCTTCACCTTTCTTCTTCCATTTGTCAGACTTGGACTTGGATTGATTTCTTCCCTTGGCCTTGTGCACAGGCGGCGATGCCCTGCTAGTACATGGGAGTTGGAAGTGTTGAAGCAACAAATCGAATACTAATTATGTAACAAATTGATTGCTCCTCTCACGCTAGGGACTCCCCCATGTTGAATTTTGTCGGCTGCCGCTACCTCAACCATCCCCTTCCTGCTTCATCCCGGTCCAAGGCGCCGCCACTACAAACGGAATAGCAAGGCATGGGGCCATGTTGTACTCTTGATGGGTACAGATTATGTCAAGTGCGTGTGAACATAACTTTTTTGAGCGGATGGTCGGTACATAGCTAGGCAGTCCCTTAACTCGTATAGATTAGTATTATCTAGATACGGATATGGGTGTTAGAATTCGTCGTAGACTCGGTGTTTGGTTTGGCAAAGAAAATTTGAACACGTGAAATACAACTCGGAATCTGATATGGGTGTTAGAATCCTACTTAAATTCGGGGTGTCCGATTCGGTAAATATATTTGGACATAGATGTTCAAGTAATACTGGTACAGATTATATGCCGTACATGTGATCTATGTTGTGTTAAAGTATATTTTAGCAACTTTCCGATTAAATTGATTTTGAATTTACAAGAATATATAAAAGCATAACTGCCAACATATATCATATAGTTAAACATGAGTATTTCAAAAGCATATATGAAAGCACATAAGCTACTCATGAATAAAAATAAATCAAGACTGATAATTGACAAAGAGAGGCAATATAACACATAAACAATTGTTAAAACAAACTTATGACTCTCAGAGCGAGTTACCGAATTAACGGCCATCCAACACATACTAAGATGTTACCGATCAGTGTATCAAGTCACCTCTAGAGCTAGGCCGAGCTACCCTAGTTTATGATCAAGAGAACAACTTTGAAAATATAAAGCACAGTATCAGTCGGCCTCTAAAGAATACAGAGAGAGAGCCGAGCACAGAGGACAGCAGGGCGCCTGTCGGAGGATAAACTCCTGTCGCAGGGATCCCGAGAGACCCCTTTTTAAAGATTCGGCCGGGAGATGATCCTGAACGAGCTCGTCGGGGAAATAAATGGAAACGGAAATAAATGCAACGGTTGGTGGTGGGGGATGATCGACCTAGTGCAAAAAGGAGATAGATGCACCGAGGTTTTGACAGGTTCGGGCCGCACGGGGGCGTAACACCCTACTCCTGTGTGAGTGCGATATCTTTCCTTGAAGGGAATTCTTCAAGGATATGTCTGGTTACAAGTGTGTGTTGCCTACAGAGAGCTTGAGGCTCCCGTGTTCTAGCTCTGCTCGAGCTTGTTTGTGATGTTCTTCGTTTCTTGATCTAGGCTTGGCTCAGTTGAACTGGATTTCTGCTAGACTTCGCCTTTCTTTGCCTGAACTTTGCATATTTTTTTTTTTGCGTCTCCTCCTTGTGTTCTCCATCCTTTCCTTTTATACACGCGCCGACCTCGACTTATCCTAAATGGGAAAGAGGGGGCGCGAGTGTCAAGGCGCCACGGAGAAAGGCGTCATCATTCCGTCTTGGCGAAGTGACAGGGGCGGTGGAAAAATGCGGCGCGCATCCGACCACCCGCCACTGTGGACGTCCTCCGGCGCCATTGAGAGGGCCCACCGGGCGGCCACAGAGGCGCCCGGTGCGCCCATCCTGTCTTGTTCTTCTGTCAGGGCAGGGTGGCAGGCGGAACGCTTCGATCCTGGCAACGTTATCCCGAGGCACCCGGATGATACGGGACGGGACCCGTGCAATTAATGGACCCACGCCCCCCTGCCAAAGCATGGCAGGGACTGACACTAGGGCGTGGCAGCTGAGAATATCGGGATGTCAGGATGTCAGGCCGCGCATGCCCATTAAATGCGGCATTGGACCTTTGACTGGCTGACACCCCGCCGACGGGACCCTTCGGGTCGTCGGGCGATCTTGCGCGAACCTTCGGGGAACCAAGTCCTCGGGGGCTGCCACGTGCAGCCCCGAGCACTCTCTCCCGAGCACTTCAGTGAGACCTTCGTGGAACCGAGTCCTCGGGGGCTGCCACGTGCAGCCCCGAGCACTCTCTCCCGAGCACTTCGGTAGGACCTTCGGGGAACCGAGTCCTCGGGGGCTGCCACGTGCAGCCCCGAGCACTCTCTCCCGAGCACTTCGGTAGGACCTTCGGGGAACCGAGTCCTCAGGGGCTGCCACGTGCAGCCCCGAGCACTCTCTCCCGAGCACTTCGGTAGGACCTTCTGGGAACCGAGTCCTCGGGGGCTGCCACGTGTAGCCCCGAGCACTCTCTCCCGAGCACTTCGGTAGGACCTTCGGGGAACCGAGTCCTCGAGGGCTGCCACGTGCAGCCCCGAGCACTCTCTCCCGAGCACTTCGGTGAGACCTTCGGGGAACCGAGTCCTCGGGGGCTGCCACGTGCAGCCCCGAGCACTCTCTCCCGAGCACTTCGGTGAGACCTTCGGGGAACCAAGTCCTCGGGGGCTGCCACGTGCAGCCCCGAGCACTCTCTCCCGAGCACTTGGCTGTTCAAATCATCGGGGGACTATGGTACTCGGGGGTGAGTGGGAACCCTTCTGAGCACTTTCTTCCCGGTACTTGGACTCTGCGGATCATCGGGGAACTGGGGTGCTCGGGGACCAGAGGCTGTGGCCCCGAGCACCTTCTCCCGGACTTAGATTCTCCTCATCCTGCAGGGGGGATCTCGCGGGATGGTGACACGTGGCGGATGACCGGCCTGGTCTCGGGACTCAGGGACCCCTGGTTCCCGATACACCGACAGTAGACCCCGGGCCCATTGGTAGGCGATGGCACGGAGACTACGGATGGGCCCTTCGTCGCGGCCGAGGCCGAGGCTGGTGTGGACGCCACATGGCAGGCTTTCGAGAGGTGGCCCTTGCGGACCCAGACCTCGGGTACGACCCCGCGGGGAAACGAGTGGACGCGTGTCCACACAACTTCTGAAGGGTATGACGACCGTACGGGCGGCACGCACGGCCGCCGCGCAGATCGAGGAAAATACGCCTGGCAGCCGCTGACGCCGCACGATCGGCGGGAGATTCGCCTGGCGGTTGCGTCGATCGAGGCGACGCTTCGCCGAGCGAACCGTTGGGCGGCAATTTTTGAACTTTGAGATATAAAAGGGGGAGGGGATCGGTCCGTCCCCCTCTTTACGCCTTCTTGCACCCCTGCTCTTGCCTTCTTCGTGCTCCGAAGCCCTTAGGAAATTCTCAGGCGACCGGAGCACTTTTCCTTCCTTTCCTCCACCACCAAAAACACCTCCACTCTTGCCGAGATGACGAGGGTCGGAGGAGGCCGCCGGGACAAGGCTCCGGACAGCATTCTGCCGGAGTCTCGTCTGAGGAACGAAGAGGCGGCGGACAAGATCAGAAAGTTGCTGGTGCCCGAGGGGCAAGAGGGAGCTATGGTGGTGAGGCCGGCGAGTCTGACGCCGGTGACGACTGTCCCCGGGCGGATCGTTCTCTTCACATCTTTCGTGGCGGCGGGGTTGGTGCCGCCGTTCTCCACCTTCTTCCTGCAAGTGCTCGAGACCTACGGCATCCAATTGGTGCACCTGAGTCCCAACTCCGTCGTGGTGTTGGCGATCTTCGCGTACCTCTGCGAGATGTTCGTGGGGGTGGCGCCTTCGGCGACGCTGCTTCGACATTTCTTCATCCTTCGGCCGGTGAGGAAGAAGAGGGGGCACTCCACGGCGGATGTCGTGGGGTGCTGCAACCTTTGGCTTCGGGACGGCCTGGGGGATCACTACATCCCCCAGGTACTGCGTAGCAAGTGGGAGGAGTGGCGACGGGACTGGTTCTTCGTCGACGTCGACCCCCACGAGCGCCTCGAACTGCCAGAGGCGGCGGCGGAACCTCAGAGGTCGACGTGGGAGGCGCCGCTGCCAGAAGACGCGAGGCTGAAGCCGGTGCTGGAGCGCATCCGGGATCTGCGCGAGTCCGGGCTGACTTCTGTCATGGTGGTGGTGGATTTTCTGCGCCATCGGCTGGCGCCTCTGCGAGAGCGGGCCCGGCCGAGTTGGTTCTACACCGGGCCGGAGGACATTACCCGGACCCAGATCGGCGCAAGCTGGGATCTGGGCCCGGCGGAGTTGAGGGGCATGACGCGGGTGATCACCAGAGTAGAAGACATGGGCCGGGCGGAACTCCCGTGGCCGGAGATGGCGCTCTGCGCCAATCCCGACCGGGTGGCAATCATGGCGCGGCTGCCGGAGTTCGACGCCCAGGGGCCCGTGGACCGGCCGAGGAGCCGGAGCCCCGAGGCCTCCAAGCTCCCCGGTTTGGACGAGCTGCTCGGCGAGGAGGCCACAAACAGCTCGGCGCGGGCTGGCGATGGGGCCGCTGCAGGCAGCAGCCGCCGTGCCAGAGAGGAGGGCGTCTCTGATACCGCCGTGGAGGTGGCGCCGGGGGACCGGGGAAAGCGTCCCCGAGCCCTCATCTTGGTGCCGGATTCTCCGCCGTCGCCGCCGGCAGCGGCAGCATTCCCGGTGCTGGAGCCGCGGCTTGTGCGGATGGGGCCTGCGCCGGCGCCTGAGACTCGCGCAGCGGCCCCGCCAAGCCCCCAGCGGAAGAGGCGACGGGAGGACTCCGGGCCGGTGCCGCCGGACCCGGACTTCAGGCTTCCAGCGGCCAAATGGCAGTACCGGTAAGTTTCTTTCCTTGCTCTTTCTTGGGCGTTTCTTGCCCGAACTGAGCCTTGACCTTGATCTTCACCTATCTCCCGCAGGCCGGCCACGGGCGCCACCGCGACTGAAGGGGTGCGGGCGCCGAGGCCAGAGCCGCGCCCACCGACCGCGCCGACGCAGGCGGACTCAGGGACGGCGGAGGCGCCAATAGTCGTGGCGGCCACTGGGAGAGAGGCGGAGGCGGCGGCCGAGAGGAGGACAGAGTAGCCGTCCGAGTCCTCGGCGCCGGCAGAACCTACCCCGGGCGTGCAAAGCCCGGGGCAGATGACGGTGGAGGTAGAATAATATGAACAAGGGTTCCCGATCTTCCGAAAGGTTCTGGTAACTCTCGATTTGGTGGAAACGAGACACAAGTCGATCCGGCTTCCGAACAACACGATCCGAAACCCCGCAATCGCAGCACCACGTCTCCTCTGGTTATCAACCGGCGTTGCACGGTTGACCTCGCCAAGAAGGCTAAAATCCTTGCCTGCGAATCGAAGAACACAAGCAAGAACAAGGAAGAATGCAACCAAATTGCAGATAAATGATTAATCTCACGAGTTGGGGTCTCACAAACCGACGAAACGGCGAAACTGTTCTTGACAGAATAATCTAAGCAAAACCCAACCCTAATTAGGGTGGCGGCTACTGTATATAAAGGATTAGGGTCGGCCAAGGACCCCTAGACGCGTCCCTAATGGACTCCAACACGATACATGGCCCAACGGACCAAAAACGGTGACGCAGCACCGGGACAGATTCTGGACGCTGACTTGTTTTGACGTTTCCCGTTGACTCAGAAGGAATTTGGACCTCAAACCAACGCCATTGGTTTCCTTATGAAATTATCTTTCCAACCATATGTGAATCGTCGAAAACGGAGTCCGGATGCGTCCTGGGCGTCCGTTTTATTGCTCGCTGGTCCTGGAGGCCGAGGCTGATTCGGACTCGAGTTGGACTGGACCTCCTGCTGTTGTTGGACGTCCTAGCTGCTCCTCCACGCCTCCAAGCCTTCCTCTATGTGTTTCCTTGTCCTCTCCATGATTCCTAAACAACACATAATCATTAGGTAGTAATCTATTCTCAAAATTATATAAAGAGTTGCTTAGGAACGAGCTCACCTCTAAATTTAATTGTCGTGCGCGAGCTCTTGTGATTGGACCTTGAAAGTTCAATGGAGGATCATTGTATGTATCCGAGGGAGTGATGTCCTCATCATCCTCCCCCTCTTGAATTGGAGTCGTCCTCGACTCAAGCTCATCATCGGCTCCCAAGTAAGGTTTCAAATCTGCAATGTTAAAAGAAGGACTAACCCCGAACTCGGGTGGCAACTCAAGTTTATATGCATTATCATTTATTTTCTCAATTATCTTATAAGGACCAGCAGCTCTTGGCATTAATTTAGACTTACGCAGCTCTGGAAACCTATCTTTTCTTAAATGTAACCACACTAAATCACCCGGTTCAAGTTTGACTTCTTTCCTACCTTCACTACCAGCAATTCTATACTTTTCATTCATCTTTTCGATATTTATTTTAGTTGTTTCATGCAACTTACGAATAAAATCAGCACGTGCACTAGCATCACTATGTGTTCTTTCAGTGGTAGGTAAAGGCAAAAGATCAATAGGAGCGCGAGGGGTAAAACCATACACTACCTGAAAAGGACTTACCTTGGTGGTAGAATGTGTTGCCCGATTATAAGCAAACTCCACGTGGGGCAAACATTCTTCCCACATCTTCAAATTTTTCTTCAAAATAGCTCTCAACATGGTACCCAAAGTGCGGTTCACTACCTCCGTTTGGCCATCAGTTTGTGGGTGGCAAGTAGTAGAAAACAATAGTTTTGTACCCAACTTATTCCATAGAGTGCGCCAAAAGTGACTCAAAAATTTAGCGTCGCGATCTGAAACAATAGTAGAAGGCATACCATGCAAGCGAACAATCTCTTTGAAAAAGAGGTCAGCAATATAAACGGCATCATCACTTTTATAACAAGGTATAAAATGTGCCATCTTAAAAAAACGATCCACAACAACAAAAATGCTATCCCTCCCTCTCTTAGTCCTAGGCAATCCCAAAACAAAGTCCATCGAAATATCTGCCCAAGGAATAGAAGGAACAGGAAGAGGCATATACAAACCATGTGGATTCAAGCGAGACTTAGCCTTTTGACATGTGGTACAGCGTGCCACGAACCGCTCAACATCTCTCCTCATCTTTGGCCAAAAGAAATGTGTGGCCAACATATCCTCCGTCTTCTTAGCACCAAAATGTCCCATCAATCCTCCTCCATGTGCTTCCTGCAACAACAAAAGACGAACGGAACCAACTGGAATGCATAAACGGTTAGCTCTAAACACAAATCCATCATTGATCACAAACTTGTTCCATGTACGTCCCTCTTTACAGTTCAGCAATACATCTTTAAAATCAGGATCAAGCACATATTGTTCTTTTATTGAGTCAAGTCCAAAAATTCTATAATCAAGTTGGGACAACAAAGCATATCGTCTAGACAAAGCATCAGCAATTATATTATCCTTCCCTTTCTTGTGTTTGATAACATAAGGAAAAGATTCAATAAATTCAACCCACTTAGCATGTCTACGATTCAGATTATTTTGAGAACGAAGATACTTAAGCGATTCATGATCTGAATGTATAACAAATTCTTTAGGCCACAAATAATGACGCCACGTCTCTAAAGAACGTACAAGTGCATACAATTCCTTATCATACGTAGAGTAATTAAGAACAGGGCCATGCAATTTTTCGCTAAAGTATGCAATGGGCTTACCTTCTTGCATCAAAACACCTCCAATGCCAACTCCACTAGCATCATATTCTAGCTCAAAGGTCTTACCAAAATTTGGAAGTTGCAGCAATGGCGCGTGCGTAAGCTTGTCCTTCAAAGTGTCAAAGGACTCCTCTTGTGCCTTACCCCAATGGAACACCACACCTTTCTTTGTCAACTCGTGTAAGGGGGCAGCAATGGCGCTGAAATCCTTCACGAAACGACGATAAAAACCTGCAAGTCCAAGAAAACTTCTCACCTGTTTGATGTTTTGGGGCACCGGCCAACTCTTTATGGCTTCAATTTTCATCTCATCCACCTCAATTCCCTGTGGAGTAATAACATAGCCAAGAAAAGAGACTCGATCCGTGCAAAAGATGCACTTCTCAAGGTTACCAAATAAACGTGCATCACGTAAAGCATTAAAAACAGCACGTAAGTGATCCATATGTTCATCCAAAGACTTGCTATAAATCAATATATCATCAAAGTAAACCACCACAAATCGTCCAATAAAAGCTCTTAAAACCTCATTCATCAAACGCATGAAAGTGCTAGGTGCATTAGTTAAACCAAAAGGCATTACTAACCACTCATATAATCCGAATTTAGTTTTGAAAGCTGTTTTCCATTCATCTCCAAGTTTCATTCTAATTTGGTGGTAACCACTACGCAAGTCGATCTTTGTAAAAATTACAGAGCCACACAACTCATCAAGCATATCATCAAGTCTAGGAATAGGATGGCGATATCGAATAGTAATGTTATTAATGGCTCTACAATCAACACACATACGCCAAGTACCATCTTTCTTAGGAACCAAAATCACAGGAACAGCACAAGGACTAAGGCTCTCACGTACATACCCGCGGTCCAAAAGCTCTTGGACTTGCTGCTGAATTTCCTTAGTCTCCTCGGGATTGGTTCGATACGCAGCACGATTTGGCAATGTTGCTCCCGGGATCAAATCGATTTGATGCTCTATCCCTCTCATAGGTGGCAGTCCCGGGGGTATCTCAGCTGGAAAAACATCCTCATACTCCTGCAAAAGGTTAGTGGCAGCAGGAGGTATCGAACTAATAACATCATCAAGCGAATACAAAACTCGTTTGCAAACCAAGGTGTAGCAAATATCATTATTAGAAATTTCAGCAAGGTCACTTTTTAGTGCAAGCATAACACCACCCTTCAATTTTATGCCCTCTACCTTAGAACTAGGTGTAGACTTATCCTTTTTAGGTGGGTAAAGAGAATTAGCAACTTGCTGATTTTCTGATTTAGTATCACGCAAATTAGCAGCTCGTTCTTTATCAGCTTGTACAATTTCAGCAGGGGTCATAGGAACCAAAGTAATTTTCTTTCCTTTATGCATAAAAGTATATGTATTACTTCTACCATGGTGTATAGCATCATTATCAAATTCCCAAGGTCGACCCAATAAAAGTGAGCAAGCTTCCATAGGTACCACATCACAGTCAACATAATCAGCATAGGAACCAATGGAAAAAGAAACTCTGCAAGTTTGTGTTACCTTAGCTTTTCCAGCATCATTAAACCACTGAAGATTATATGGATGGGGGTGTTGGCGTGTGGTCAAGCCAAGCTTCTTGACCAAATCTGAACTCACCAAATTATTACAACTACCTCCATCGATGATGACACGTGCTCGCCGATTTTGGATGACGAAGAAAATCTGGAACAAGTTATGGCGTTGCAGCTTCTCTGGTTGTTGTACCTTTGTGCTGAGCGCCCGCTGCACAATGATGCTCCTATAGGTCGCTGTGTCATCACTGCCCAAGATTTCGTTGCTCTCCTCAACAACTGGTTCTTCTTCTTCTTCAATGTCAGAGGCGCTGATGTACCCATCTTCCGTTGCAATGTATGCCCGCTGACTTGGGCAATCCTTCTGCACATGACCGAATCCATGGCAGCGACGGCATTGAATGCCAGAGGTGCGTCCCGTTGATGCAACAGAGGAAGCACTCTTGGAAGGTCCCTGCAAAACAGAATTTTTACCTGAGCCCGAAGGTCGTGTAGTGACCGGATTTGGTGCCGTAGCTGCTTGTTGCTTGCTCGCTGGTGAGGGAGCCCTGTAAGTGGATGGTTTGGACAGCCCAAAGGATGGTCCTGTGCGCGGCGTGTATGTGGTGCTGGCCTTGTACTTGCCCTGCTGCTCACGCCCCTGCAACTCCTTCTCTGCAAGCATAGCAAACTGAAACAACTGGTTGACATTGTTAAATTCTTTATAATCAATAATATCCTGGATTTCACGTCTCAAACCCGAATAAAATCGACAAATAGAATCTTCGTTTCCCTCTACTATGCCACAACGCATCAAGCCCTTTTGAAGCTCACCATAATAATCCTGCACAGATTTATCTCCCTGTTCTAAGCGCATCAATTTCTTACGCAAGTCTCTATGATAAGATGGGGGAACAAATCTATCACGCATAGCAACCTTAAGCTCTTCCCATGTACGAGGTGTGGCACCATCTGCAGCTAAACCAGTCCACCAAATAATAGCAAAATCTTTAAACTCACTAGTGGCTTGTCTAACTCTATGTTGTTCAGGTACTTGATGGGCACTAAATTTTTGCTCTACTGTCATCTCCCAATCAAGATATCCCTCAGCATCATAATGTCCCGAAAAAGAAGGTATAGTAAATTTAACCTTAGCATAAGGATCTTCAGGAGCTCGATTATACATACCTCGATGGTGGTGGTGATGTGGAACGCCACCCATACCTGTGGTGTTAGTGCGAAGACGACGCCGTAATCTGTTTTGCAATGTCGCCGCTGGATCAACATTAACATCGTCATCATACAACTCATCACCGGTGTTGCTTCCATTCACATCTTCGTTGTGCACAGGACGGTTTTCCAAAGCATTTACTCTGTCGGTGAGCTCGGATAACCGTTTGTCCACCCGCTCAACCGCGTTTGCGAGTTTCATCTCAATTATCGCTTCAGTGACAGCCTTGATGACTGTCTCCCTCATCTCCTTCTGAGCATTGTCTACAACAGCTTGTAGCTGCTCTTGGCTGACACACTCCTTGAAGTCCTTTGGCGTTTTATCTCCTTCAACTGACATTGTGGAAACAAACACAACAACAAACAGTGAAGGTTATCCCTAATAATCGTACTACAAAGGTGGAGTGGTGCCTCTTAATCAAGATCAGCAAAGGTAGACACCTTACCAAGCTCTTACCAGGGTTCTTACCAGCAAAGCAAAGGATACCTGGAAGGCGTGCGAGCGATTGCAGGGATGCAAACCAGTGCTGTCCAGAAGAATCTGTGGGGCTTGGAAGGCACACAAAGAGAACAAATATGTATATGTGGAACACAAATCAGAAACAGATAGTAATGCTGAATTATAGTCCCAAGTACTTGTTCTCGTTGCTGGCCTAAAGTGTTGCAAGTACCAAGTATGTGTGTGAAACAAGGTGGAGAAACAAGTATGATGGATAGCAAGAGCAACAGAAACAAAGAACTAAACAGCACACGCTAACACAGCTCACTTTGCCCTTCTCTATGTGCTCCTATAGATATTGTTCCTCTTTTGCCCCTCTCTTTTTTTCTATTTTTTGGGCTGTCGTTGTTTTTTTGGGAAAATTCGACTTTTTCTTTTTATTTTTTTGATATTTTTTTTATACTTAGGAGCACACAAGAGGGAACCACAGAAAATTTGTGCTTAAACAAGTGAAAGACGTGGCTTGTAGAATTTTCTGAAGTTCAGCCGTAAAATGAGAAAAATATTTGGAAATTGAAAACTCAAACTTCGTAGGCGAATTTGGGAATTCTGATTTCGCCGAACCCGGCAAAGCCGGGGACAAACGGATCCGAAACGCTGTTTCGATGCGAAAAACTCTATGACTTTTCTGAAAACGGAGTTCGTATGCGAAAGTTATGCCCGATTTGAGAAACGACTCCGAATTAGAGGACAAAACGGGAAGAAAGTGGGGAAAATATGCGACGGAGGCTAGGGTTTGATGGAAACGGTGGGGGAAAACACACGAACTGGACTCTAACACGACCTAACCAGCAACAAGACCTTGACCAGGACACAAACTCAACACGACGAACTCTGAAACTGAAATATGCAAAAGCTAAAGGCGCGGAAGGGTTGTAGGACAGGAAAAAAAAACGATATGGCAGTGGACTATGGAACGAAGGCGAAAACACTCGAAACTAAGGGTAGATATGAACCTGACGGTATACCTGAAGCTCTGATACCACTTAATATGAACAAGGGTTCCCGATCTTCCGAAAGGTTCTGGTAACTCTCGATTTGGTGGAAACGAGACACAAGTCGATCCGGCTTCCGAACAACACGATCCGAAACCCCGCAATCGCAGCACCACGTCTCCTCTGGTTATCAACCGGCGTTGCACGGTTGACCTCGCCAAGAAGGCTAAAATTCTTGCCTGCGAATCGAAGAACACAAGCAAGAACAAGGAAGAATGCAACCAAATTGCAGATGAATGATTAATCTCACGAGTTGGGGTCTCACAAACCGACGAAACGGCGAAACTGTTCTTGACAGAATAATCTAAGCAAAACCCAACCCTAATTAGGGCGGCGGCTACTGTATATAAAGGATTAGGGTCGGCCAAGGACCCCTAGACGCGTCCCTAATGGACTCCAACACGATACATGGCCCAACGGACCAAAAACGGTGACGCAGCACCGGGACAGATTCTGGACGCTGACTTGTTTCGACGTTTCCCGTTGACTCAGAAGGAATTTGGACCTCAAACCAACGCCATTGGTTTCCTTATGAAATTATCTTTCCAACCATATGTGAATCGTCGAAAACGGAGTCCGGATGCGTCCTGGGCGTCCGTTTTATTGCTCGCTGGTCCTGGAGGCCGAGGCTGATTCGGACTCGAGTTGGACTGGACCTCCTGCTGTTGTTGGACGTCCTAGCTGCTCCTCCACGCCTCCAAGCCTTCCTCTATGTGTTTCCTTGTCCTCTCCATGATTCCTAAACAACACATAATCATTAGGTAGTAATCTATTCTCAAAATTATATAAAGAGTTGCTTAGGAACGAGCTCACCTCTAAATTTAATTGTCGTGCGCGAGCTCTTGTGATTGGACCTTGAAAGTTCAATGGAGGATCATTGTATGTATCCGAGGGAGTGATGTCCTCATCATCCTCCCCCTCTTGAATTGGAGTCGTCCTCGACTCAAGCTCATCATCGGCTCCCAAGTAAGGTTTCAAATCTGCAATGTTAAAAGAAGGACTAACCCCGAACTCGGGTGGCAACTCAAGTTTATATGCATTATCATTTATTTTCTCAATTATCTTATAAGGACCAGCAGCTCTTGGCATTAATTTAGACTTACGCAGCTCTGGAAACCTATCTTTTCTTAAATGTAACCACACTAAATCACCCGGTTCAAGTTTGACTTCTTTCCTACCTTCACTACCAGCAATTCTATACTTTTCATTCATCTTTTCGATATTTATTTTAGTTGTTTCATGCAACTTACGAATAAAATCAGCACGTGCACTAGCATCACTATGTGTTCTTTCAGTGGTAGGTAAAGGCAAAAGATCAATAGGAGCGCGAGGGGTAAAACCATACACTACCTGAAAAGGACTTACCTTGGTGGTAGAATGTGTTGCCCGATTATAAGCAAACTCCACGTGGGGCAAACATTCTTCCCACATTCAAACCAACGCCATTGGTTTCCTTATGAAATTATCTTTCCAACCATATGTGAATCGTCGAAAACGGAGTCCGGATGCGTCCTGGGCGTCCGTTTTATTGCTCGCTGGTCCTGGAGGCCGAGGCTGATTCGGACTCGAGTTGGACTGGACCTCCTGCTGTTGTTGGACGTCCTAGCTGCTCCTCCACGCCTCCAAGCCTTCCTCTATGTGTTTCCTTGTCCTCTCCATGATTCCTAAACAACACATAATCATTAGGTAGTAATCTATTCTCAAAATTATATAAAGAGTTGCTTAGGAACGAGCTCACCTCTAAATTTAATTGTCGTGCGCGAGCTCTTGTGATTGGACCTTGAAAGTTTAATGGAGGATCATTGTATGTATCCGAGGGAGTGATGTCCTCATCATAGAAGTCTTGCCGGGGCCGGCGGACGTGGCGGCCGACGCGGGAACGCGGCCGCCGTCCGAGTCTTCGGCGCCGGCGGAGCCTACCCCGGGCAGGCAGAGCCCGGGGCGGATAGTGGTGTGTGGTCCTACGGAGACCTCGGACCCCCCGGAGGCAATCTGCGGGGAGGCCGATGCCCCACCGACGCCCGGCCAGCCCACCGACCCCTTCCTGGCCGCGATCGAAGGCGTCCAGGTGGCGGTCGGGCGGCTGGGCGCGGCAGTGGGCGCTAAGGAGGAGGAGCTTGAAGCCGAGCGCGCCCGCCTGGCTTCGGAGAGGGCGCAGCTGGCGGGCGCCCAGGAGGAGGCCCGCGCGGTGGCCGCGCTGGAACAGAAGCTCCTAGAAGACACTCGCGCGGAGGTCGCGCGGGAGCAAGAAATTTTGAAGGCCGCACGGGAACGAGAAGACGCCGCCCGCCTGGCTGAGGCGTCGAGGCAGCAGGCTGCCGAGGCCCTTGCCAGGATGGGGCAAGGGCAGGAGAGGGAGGCGTCGGTCGCAGCTCGCGAGAAGGCGGCGGAGGAGCTGCGGGCCGAGCTGACCCGCCGGGAGGGTGCGGTCGAGAAGACGCGCGCCGACCTCCAACATTGGGAAGACGACCTCCAGAAAATCAGAGAAGACATCCGCCGCTGGGAGGAGGACATCTCGCTTCGGGAGGTGGACAATGAAATGTCAGCGGCGGAACTTGGTGCCCGGGAGGATTCGGTGACCCAACAGGAGGACGCGCTGGCCCGTCCGGAGGGCGAGCTGAGTCGTCGAGAAGGTGAGGCTGCTACGGCGGCAGCGGCCGCTGCTACCAGGGCGGAGGAGAACGCGAAGCACGAGGCGGAATTAACCGCCCGTGAACGCGCCTTGTCCGAGATGGTGGCCAAGACGAAGCAGGCTGCCAGCCCCGCAGCCGTTGGCGGTTCTTCTGGCCCGGCCGGGGACCAGGGACTCGAGGCGCAACTGCGAGCTGCCAAGGAGAAGCTTGAGACCGCGTTCGTCTCGCGGGTCAATCTGCAGCACATGCTGGAGGATATACTCCGGCGGATGCGGCGGGCCGTGGAGAAGGGCGGTCTCGGGCGGCTCGTTGAAGACCAGAAGAGCGACAGCCCGGCACGACAAGTGTTAGGGCTTCAGCAGGTTTGCGAGCGCCTTGAGGCCCTGCCTTGGGCTGTCCAAGAACTTGCCGCCCGGGAGGGATGTGGCTTGGCACATGCAGTGGCCGAGCACGTCCTGGCCTGCTACCGAAGCAGAGACCCGAACTTCCCGCTGGAGCCGGCGCGGGAAGGAGTGGTTGAAGCTGAGGGAGAGGCTGCCCGGGAAGCGGTTCGGAGTACCGCTGCCGAAGTGGCGGCCGGCTTCAGGCGGGAAGTGCCGCCGCCGCCAGCCCCCGGGGATGACTCAGAAGACTCAGCTGCCGCCTCCGCTGCCGACTAGACCTTTTGTAGTTGTTTCTTTCTTTTGTTGTCTTGATGGATGTAAATATGGGAGTGATCCCTCAGAAACGCTTGTATGTGCCTTGTGAATATAATGGCAGCTTTTCTTTGGGCTTGCAACTCCAGTTTTCTTGAGTGCTTGATGTTCCTTCTGATATTCTGCCTTGAAGCCCCTGGGAGTACTCAGTCGGACCGTTCCCGACCTTCCCATCCCCGAGAACGAAGTTGTCCCGATTGCTGTTTGTTAGCGCAGTCAGCCCTCGAGCTCTCGCGAGTCCGCATCGTCTAAGTTTGAAAGACAAAGACACGAACTTCCTTGCTCGGGAGATAGATCGATCCAGCACGGAACACGCCGTGACCGATGAACACTTTTTCACCTCGCGACCACTCAGTTAGTAGACGGGAGACGCGTGCGGGTGGAAAAGTGACCAAGAGTCCTCGTGGTCCGGTGGTGCCCGGGCTTAAGACGGACCAGACCGAGCACTGACAGCCCGCCCCCAAGGCCTGAGCTCCGGACTACTCGAGCAGCTCGAGCGATAGGATTACCCAGGGCACCCAAGGACTCGCTAGTGCTCGGGGTCCTTAAAAGCGGACCGAACACCACGACCACCACGAAGGGCTTCGGTCAGACATTACCGTACGCGCGGTACTCCTTTCTACGAACCGCTCTGTCGTTCCAGGAAAAAGTAGACACACGGTAGGGTTTTGTGCGCAAGGAGATCATCTCGCCGAACAGATTAAAATGCGAGAGCCCCCGAGGATGACTCGGGAACATAAAATTATTGAACGCAGACTTGTCTGAATATAACCACTCACTGGACAGCTGTCGGCCTCCCGGCCAACCGATCCAGGAGGGGTGTGCTTCCGAGCTCGGGGTGCCCGGGGACTTGGTTCCTTCAGCGGAGTGCTCGAGCGCCCAGAGGCACACGAGGATCCCGGGGTCGGGTGATCTCGACCACTCATGCCTAAGTGGCAGGACCACCCGAAGACCCTTGGGGCCGACCAGAGACCGGGGCATTGAAGCCCTCGCGGTCGAGCTGTTCTTGATTGTCGGCCTGTGACTTAAAAGGGAATAGAGAATTTCTTTGCCTGGTGCGCTCTGTTAGTGCGGTACTTGTTATAGACTGCTCTCATTTTCGACCCGAGATCTCTTGAATACCCAAACCGATGGACAAGAGCGGACAGAGGCATAACCCAGAGGTCCTATGGTTCGGTGGCGCCCGGGTATGACAGACCAGACCGAGCACCGACAGCCCGCTCCGGGGGCCTGAGCTCCGGACTATTCGAGCAGCTCGAGCGATAGGATTACCCAGAGCGCCCCGGAACTCGGTAGTGCCCGGGAGCCTGCCACGACACCGAACACCACAGCCTACCATGCCGGACGTAAGTCAGTGGCAACTGCCCGCATGCATACCGATTGGGATTCTTTTATCAGCGGGGAAAATGAGAGAGCGAACTTTTTCTCGCACAACCGAGCACCTCACCAAACAGATTAAACATACGGAATCCAGAAAAATGAATTTGACATAGCGATTGCCTATTGAGATATTGAATTTACAATGTTTACAAGGTTGGGCGACGGTGACTTACCCAATGGGTGGAGCCCTCGGTCTGCTTGGGCGGGGGGAAGCCCCCGGCCTGGTTGACCTGAGCCGCGAGCACGGCCATCTACGGGTAGAACCTGCGGAGGTGCTCGATGTTCCACGGGTTCGGGAGTGGCTGCCCTTCCTCTGTCGCCAACCTGAAAGAACCTTCTCGCGGGACCGCAATCACGGTGAAGGGACCTTCCCACATAGGGGACAGCTTATTCATTCCTTCGCGTGACTGGACGCGTCGGAGAACTAGGTCCCCCACCTCGAGAGATCGGGCCCAGACATGGCGCAGATGATATCGCCGCAGACTCTGCTAGTACCGAGCCGCACGGACGGCGGCATGCCGTCGGCGCTCTTCCAGGTAGTCAACGTCGTCGCGCCTTTGCTGCTCCTGCTCACCCTCAGAATATGCATGCACCCGAGGGGAGCCCAGAGTGAGCTCGGAGGGGAGGACCGCCTTGGCGCCGTAGACGAGGAAGAACGGAGTCTCCCCGGTGGCGCGGCTTGGCGTAGTCCGATTAGCCCATAGCACGGCGGGCAGCTCGTCCACCCATCCCTTTCCGTGCTTGGCGAGCACGTTATAGGTCCGGGTTTTGAGGCCCTTTAGTATCTCCGTGTTGGCGCGCTCGACCTGCCCGTTACTCCGAGGATGAGCGATGGAGGTGAAGCAGAGCTTGATGCCGAGATCTTCGCAATAGTCCCCGAACAGGGCACTCGTGAACTGGGTGCCGTTGTCGGTGATGATCCGGTTCGGGACACCAAAGAGACTGGTGATGCCGCGGATAAACTGGAGCGCTGTGTTTTTGGTCACCTTGATGACTGGGACCGCCTCCGGCCACTTGGTGAATTTGTCGATGGCGACATATAGGTATGCATAGCCCCCGATTGCTCGGGGGAATGGACCCAGAATGTCCAACCCCCAGACCGCGAAAGGCCATGACAGGGGGATGGTATGAAGAGCCTGAGCTGGCTGGTGAATCTGCTTTGCATGGAACTGGCACGCCCTGCAGCGCCGAACCAGCTCGGAAGCATCCTTGAGAGCTGTAGGCCAGTAGAAACCTTATCGGAAGGCCTTCTCGACCAGCGTGCGGAACGATGAATGGCCACCGCACTCGCCCTCGTGGACCTCAGCGAGAAGATCGCCGCCTTCTGCCCGGGAGATGCATTTCAGGAGGACACCTCCTGCGCTACGCCATAGAGATCCCCATCTACTATGGCATAGCGTCTGGACTGCCGAGCAACTCTTTCGGCAGACGCCTCATCCCCGGGTAGGAACTTTTCCTTCAAGTACCCTCGGATGTCAGACATCCACGAGGCATCTTGAGAACTTTCGGCGAGCACAGCACACTCGCCGGACGGCGGCGCCCTGACGGGGCTTCCCACTGAGGGCACCGCCGGGGTCCCCTGAATTGAGTTCGAGGTTTCCCCTTCATCCTGTTCGGCAGGCAGGACGGAAGGCCGTGCGAGTCTTTCTTCAAAGACTCCGGCAGGGACGCGCGCACGGGAGGAGGACAGGCGGGAGAGCTCGTCGGCCAGAGTGTTGTCGCGGCGAGGGATGTGCCGCAACTCCAGGCCATCGAAGCGCCTCTCCAGCTTCCTGATCGCAGCCACGTACGCCGCCATTTGAGGATCCGTGCACTGGTACTCCTTGGATACCTGGTTGACGACCAGTTGGGAGTCCCCTTTGACCAGGAGGCAACGAATCCCGAGCCCCACCGCAGCCCGGAGGCCGGCGATGAGACCTTCATATTCCGCCATGTTGTTGGATGCGCGGAACTGCAACTGCACGACGTACCAGAGCTCTTCACCCGTTGGGGAGGTGAGAACCACTCCGGCCCCTGCGCCTTTCAGCGAGAGGGAGCCGTCGAAGTGCATGACCCAGTACCCGAGCGCGTCGTGCCCGGGATAGGCAGAGACCTCTTCTGGGATGATGTAGGGGACGGGTGTCCACTCTGCCATGAAGTCGGAGAGCGCCTGGCTTTTGATCGCCTGGCGACTGACGAAGTGCAGGTCGAATTCCGCCAGCTCCACTGCCCACTTGACAACGCGCCCGGTGCCTTCCCGGTTTCGGAGAATGGGTCCTAGTGGATACGTGGTAACCACCGAGACCTTGTGCGCCTGGAAGTAGTGGCGCAGCTTCCGGGAAGCGACGAGCACAGCATAGAGCAGCTTCTGAGCCTGGGGATATCTTGTCTTGCTTCCCGGAGGACTTCACTGACGAAGTACACCAGTCTCTGTACCCGACGGGCCCGGACGGCGGCTCTACCCGGGGGGCTGCTGCAGCCCCCAGGCTTGGCGGCATGGTCGAGGCTGGCCGGGCATTCGGGCTCGACTCCCTGGTTCGGAGGAGCAGCGTGCTCGGGCTCGACCCCTTGCCCAGGGGGAGCTGCGAGGACAGGTGAGTGCTCGGGGGCCTCTGGGAGCTGGGACCCAGCACCTGGCCCTGAACACTCGCCGCGCTCCACCACCAGTACCATACTCACGACCTGAGGAGTGGCCGAAACGTAGAGCAGCACGAGCTCACCTTTGGAGGGAGCCACCAGCACGGGTGGCGAAGTGAGGTACTTCTTTAGATCGCGGAAGGCCTGCTCGGCCTCCGGCGTCCAGTCAAAATGATCAGACTTCTTCAGAAGCTTGAAGAGGGGGAGCCCTCGCTCCCCGAGCTTGGAGATGAAGCGCCCGAGGGCTCCCATGCAGCCGGCGAGACGTTGAACCTCCTTGAGTCGAGCCGGGGGTCGCATCTGTTCGATGGCCCGAATCTTCTCTGGATTGACCTCGATTCCTCGGCCAGAAACCAAGAAACCAAGGAGCTTGCCCGCCGGCACCCCGAAGACACACTTCTCCGGGTTGAGCTTGAGGCGAGTAGTGCGGAGACTGTTGAAAGTCTCGGCAAGGTCCTCGAGCAGGGTGGCGCGGTCTCGGGTTTTGACCACGAGATCGTCGATGTAAGCTTCGACGTTGCGGCCAACCTGCGAGTCAAGGGTAATACGAATAGCGCGCTGGAAGGAGGATCCAGCGTTGCGCAGGCCAAAAGGCATTGACATGTAGCAATAAGTCCCCACCGAAGTGGTAAAAGCAGTTTTTTCCTCGTCCCCTACGACCATGCGAATCTGGTGATAACCAGAGTTTGCATCTAAAAAGCATAAAAGATCGCATCCCGCAGTTGCATCTACAATTTGATCAATGCGAGGTAAGGGGAAGGGATCTTTAGGGCATGCCTTATTCAGGTCGGTGTAGTCCACGCACATGCGGAGCTTGCCGTTGGCCTTCGGGACGATGACTGGGTTTGCCAGCCAGTCGGGGTGGAGGACTTCTCGGATAAATCCGGCGTCGAGGAGCTTGCTGACCTGCTCGCGGATAAACTCCTTGCGCTCAGGCGCCTGACGCCGGACCTTCTGCTTCACCGGGCGGGCGTCCGGACGCACCGCCAAGTGATGCTCGATCACCTCCCTAGGGATCCCGGGCATGTCGGACGGTTGCCAGGCAAACACGTCTGCGTTAGCCCGGAGGAAGGCGACGAGCGCGCTTTCCTATTTGCTGCCCAGGTCACCGCCGATCCGGACGACCTGGGTAGCGCCTTCGCCCACCACGACCTCCTTCGTCAGAACAGAGGCGTCAGCGGCGAGTCGGGGTTTGGATGAAAAGGGTCCCGGGCCCCCTGTAGAGCCATCGACCTCGGCCTGCGCTGAAACCAGAGCCATGTATGACTGCTCAGCGCAGGAGACGGCGCCGCCGGAGTCGGCGATCACGAAGATGGGGCCCGCGGGGCCCGGCATCTTAACCGTGAGGTATGCATAGTGCACGGCCATCATGAACTTGGCGAGCGCCGGACGCCCGAGGATGGCGTTGTAGGGGAGAGGGAGCTCCGCGACGTCGAAGAGGACGCACTCCGTGCGGAAGTTGTCCCGGCTCCCGAATGTCACGGGCAACTCGACCTGCCCGAGGGGCAGGGAGTGCCCGGGGGTCACTCCGCAGAAGGGGAGCGACGGCTTTAGGCGCCTAGATGACACCTGCAGCTTCTCAAAAGCCTCCTTGGAGAGGAGGTTGAGGCCGGCACCACCGTCGATCAGCACTCTGCCGACCTTAACATTGCAGACAGTGGGGGACACCACCAGGGGTAGTCGCCCCATGGCTGCAGTACTTGCGGGGTGATCAGCCATGCTGAACGTGATCAGAGCGTCCGACCACCTCAGGGGCCTAGCGGCCTCTTCGCTCGGGGTTGCCGAGCACACCTCGCGTCGCATGACCTTAATGCCACGGCGCGAGGAAGGCATATACGCGCCTCCGTCGATGAAGGCGACGGCGTGCTCGGGCTCCTGGAAACCGAGCTCGGCGTTGTCGGGGGCGACCTCAGCATCGCCTCCTCCGCGGGACTCGTCGCGCTCCCTCTGGCGCTGCTCCACGAGTCCTTTGACCGTACGACACTCCGTGAGGTCGTGCCATCTGGTCTGGTGTATGGGACACCATTTGCCTGGCTCGGGCCCCGCGGGAGCGGGGGCCCTCGCTGGAGCAGGAGCCCGGCCGGGGGCCGGGGCTCTTGCGGGAGCCGGTGCCCTAGCTGGTGCCGGGGCCCTCGTGGGCACGGGGGCCCGAGGAGGGGCCCTAGCAGGGGCCCTTGCGGGACGTCGGTCGACGCCCGGCCGGCGCTCTTGCCGGCGGTCGGGCTCTTGCGCCGCCCTATGGGTGGGGCCTTGGGTCGGCTCGACGGGAGCGACCTCGCGCTTCCTTCTCTTCTTCTTTTCCCGCTTGTCAGAGCGGGAAGAACTTGGCTGGTCGGTGGCGGGGCGGGAAGCATGCCACGCCCTGGCCTCCGCAGCCTTGGCGCACTTATCGGCCAGTGCGAAGAGCTCCGCAGTGGTCTCGATCTCGTGCGTACCTAGCTTTTCGAGCATCCGCTCGTCGCGGACGCCCTGCCGGAAAGCAACAATAACAGCATGGGGGGCCACTCGCGGGATAGTGTTGCGAACCTGGCTGAAACACTGTATAAAGCGCCGCAGCGTCTCCCCTTCCTGCTCTTGGACGGCGTGGAGGTCGCACTCCAAGCCGGGGCGCGTGAATGTGCCCTGAAAGTTGGCCACAAACTGGTGGCAAACGTCATCCCAGGAGCTAATAGACCCTGGGGGTAAGTTCATAAGCCAAGAGCGGGCAGAGCCCCTCAAGGCAACATGAAAATAATTTGCCATCACCTTTTCGCTGCCTCCGGCCGCTTGAACGGCCGTTGTGTAGATCTAGAGGAACTCGACGGGGTCGATGGACCCGTCGTACTTCTCCGGCAGCTCGGGGCGGAACTTGAAAGGCCACCTGACCCGGCGGAGCTCGGTGGTGAAGGCACGACAACCGGTGCCGTACCCCGCAGCGCGAGCGGGGGTCCTCGGCGGCGAGTGGCGGCGAGCCGGGGATTCCCGGTGATCGTGGGCCGGGAAAGAGGAAGCCTGGTCCTCTACCCCGACCACCTGCCAGGTTTCCTGCTGGCGCTCGAGAGTAACCCGGGCGTCCTCGTGGCCCCTCCGCTCGTCAAGACGCAAGCGGAGGTCCCGGGCTTCGGACACGGCCAAGGGGACGGCACTCCGCCTGGAGACCCCTGCAGCGCGCTCCCTGGGCCGGCCTCGCTAAACGCGAGCCTGCGCCGAAGTGGCACCCGACGCTGTCCAGATGCGGACCTAGCGACCGTGATCCCGACCTTCTGCTGGGGGTCGGAAAGTGCATCAGCAGCGGCGGCGGCGGCCCTACTGGGCCCAGCGCCTTGATCCCCTTGGGAGGGAAAAACCGCGCACGTGGATAGCGGCTGCTGCTGGAACGCAGCAGCGACTGGGCTCTCTCGGGCGTCGGGCAGCACTCCGTCACTGGAAGTGGAGCCGGAACGCTGGAGTCGGTGCCCACCAGCCATCTTTTCCTGTGAAAAAAGGCAAACGAACAAATCCAGGGATATTCCCCCCTACCTGGCGCGCCAGCTGTCGGAGGATGAACTCCTGTCGCAGGGATCCCGAGAGACCCCTTTTTAAAGATTCGGCCGGGGGGATGATCCTGAACGAGCTCGTCGGGGAAATAAATGGAAACGGAAATAAATGCAACGTCTGGTGGTGGGGGATGATCGACCTAGTGCAAAAAGGAGATAGATGCACCGGGGTTTTGACAGGTTCGGGCTGCACGGGGGCGTAACACCCTACTCCTGTGTGAGTGCGATATCTTTCCTTGAAGGGAATTCTTCAAGGATGTGTCTGGTTACAAGGGTGTGTTGCCTACAGAGAGCTTGAGGCTCCCGTGTTCTAGCTTTGCTCGAGCTTGTTTGTGATGTTCTTCGTTTCTTGATCTGGGCTTGGCTCAGTTGAACTGGATTTCTGCTAGACTTCGCCTTTCTTTGCCTGAACTTTGCCTTTTTTTTTTTGCGTCTCCTCCTTGTGTTCTCCATCCTTTCCTTTTATACACGCGCCGACCTCGACTTATCCTAAATGGGAAAGAGAGGGCGCGAGTGTCCAGGCGCCACGGAGAAAGGCGTCATCATTCCGTCTTGGCGAAGTGACAGGGGCGGTGAAAAAATGCGGCGGGCATCCGACCACCCGCCACTGTGGACGTCCTCCGGCACCATTGAGAGGGCCCACCGGGTGGTCACAGAGGCGCCCGGTGCGCCCATCCTGTCTTGTTCTTCTGTCAGGGCAGGGTGGTAGGCGGAACGCTTCGATCCTAGCAACGTTATCCCGAGGCACCCGGATGATACGGGACGGTACCCGTGCAATTAATGGACCCACGCCCCCCTGCCAAAGCATGGCAGGGACTGACACTAGGGCGTGGCAGCTGAGAATATCGGGATGTCAGGATGTCAGGCCGCGCATGCCCATTAAATGCGGCATTGGACCTTTGACTGGCTGACACCCCGCCGACGGGACCCTTCGGGTCGTCGGGCGATCTTGCGCGAACCTTCGGGGAACCAAGTCCTCGGGGGCTGCCACGTGCAGCCCCGAGCACTCTCTCCCGAGCACTTCGGTGAGACCTTCGTGGAACCGAGTCCTCGGGGGCTGCCACGTGCAGCCCCGAGCACTCTCTCCCGAGCACTTCGGTAGGACCTTCGGGGAACCGAGTCCTCGGGGGCTGCCACGTGCAGCCCCGAGCACTCTCTCCCGAGCACTTCGGTAGGACCTTCTTGGAACCGAGTCCTCGGGGGCTGCCACGTGCAGCCCCGAGCACTCTCTCCCGAGCACTTCGGTAGGACCTTCTTGGAACCGAGTCCTCGGGGGCTGCCACGTGCAGCCCCGAGCACTCTCTCCCGAGCACTTCGGTAGGACCTTCGGGGAACCGAGTCCTCAGGGGCTGCCACGTGCAGCCCCGAGCACTCTCTCCCGAGCACTTCGGTGAGACCTTCAGGGAACCGAGTCCTCGGGGGCTGCCACGTGCAGCCCCGAGCACTCTCTCCCGAGCACTTCGGTGAGACCTTCGGGGAACCAAGTCCTCGGGGGCTGCCACGTGCAGCCCCGAGCACTCTCTCCCGAGCACTTGGCTGTTCAAATCATCGGGGGACTATGGTACTCGGGGGTGAGTGGGAACCCTTCCGAGCACTTTCTTCCTGGTACTTGGACTCTGCGGATCATCGGGGAACTGGGGTGCTCAGGGACCAGAGGCTGTGGCCCCGAGCACCTTCTCTCGGACTTAGATTCTCCTCATCCTGCAGGGGGGATCTCGCGGGATGGTGACACGTGGCGGATGACCGGCCTAGTCTCGGGACTCAGGGACCCCTGGTTCCCGATACACCGACAGTAGCCCCCGGGCCCATTGGTAGGCGATGGCACGGAGACTGCGGATGGGCCCTTCGTCGCGGCCGAGGCCGAGGCTGGTGTGGACGCCACATGGCAGGCTTTCGAGAGGTGGCCCTTGCGGACCCAGACCTCGGGTACGACCCCGCGGGGAAACGAGTGGACGCGTGTCCACACAACTTCTGAAGGGTATGACGACCGTACGGGCGGCACGCACAGCCGCCGCGCAGATCGAGGAAAATACGCCTGGCAGCCGCTGACGCCGCACGATCGGCGGGAGATTCGCCTGGTGGTTGCGTCGATCGAGGCAACGCTTCGCCGAGCGAACCGTTGGGCGGCAATTTTTGAACTTTGAGATATAAAAGGGGGAGGGGATCGGTCCGTCCCCCTCTTTACGCCTTCTTGTACCCCTGCTCTTGCCTTCTTCGTGCTCCGAAGCCCTTAGGAAATTCTCAGGCGACCGGAGCACTTTTCCTTCCTTTCCTCCACCACCAAAAACACCTCCACTCTTGCCGAGATGACGAGGGTCGGAGGAGGCCGCCGGGACAAGGCTCCGGACAGCATTCTGCCGGAGTCTCGTCTGAGGAACGAAGAGGCGGCGGACAAGATCAGGAAGTTGCTGGTGCCCGAGGGGCAAGAGGGAGCTGTGGTGGTGAGGCCGGCGTGTCTAACGCCGGTGACGACTGTCCCCGGGCGGATCGTTCTCTTCACGTCTTTCGTGGTGGCGGGGTTGGTGCCGCCGTTCGGTGAGACCTTCGGGGAACCGAGTCCTCGGGGGCTGCCACGTGCAGCCCCGAGCACTCTCTCCCGAGCACTTCGGTGAGACCTTCGAGGAACCGAGTCCTCGGGGGCTGCCACGTGCAGCCCCGAGCACTCTCTCCCGAGCACTTGGCTGTTCAAATCATCGGGGGACTATGGTACTCGGGGGTGAGTGGGAACCCTTCCGAGCTCTTTCTTCCCGGTACTTGGACTCTGCGGATCATCGGGGAACTGGGGTGCTCGGGGACCAGAGGCTGTGGCCCCGAGCACCTTCTCCCGGACTTAGATTCTACCCCGACCTCCAAGGGGGACCTCGCGGGATGGTGACACGTGGCGGACGGCCGACTTGGTCTCGGGACTCAGGGACCCCTGGTTCCCGATACACCGACAGCGCCCAAGTCACCAGGATCAGGTAGCCACAAAGGCAGCCGAATGCAACAGATCATAACAAGGTACCACAAGGTGGCACCAGATCAAGAGAAATATTCAAGGGCGCCCAAGCCAACAGAATCAGAGAACTCCAAGAGCTCTCCAGAGTTACTGAGCCAACACAGAACCACTGAAAAGAGGGCGTCAAAAGACACACCACAGTGGACACACAGCTGATCAACAGAGATTCCACTAGATCAATAACCGGCTACTACAGCCTAGCTTAAGAGCTCAATTGATACACTAAACGCACTTAGCTCGCATTCACCACAGAGTAGAATATTGCCAATTCTAGCATGCATATACAAAGAACTTAAATGAGAATCAAAATTGCACGCTAGAATGTAAAGGAGGGATTGGAACGAGCTTACTGTCCAGTAGGATGAAGATGGCAAGGCACGCAAATGCGCTGTCCCAGAAAACTGAGATTCCCCCTCTATGCCGAGGACAACTGGGAATAGCTTTCGGAGATACAATGCCACAGAGCCGGCTGCGAGGCACACCACAGCCGACACCCGAGAAGCAGAGAAAACCACAACAGCAAGAGTCCAACACTGGGCCAAGGTGAAGAAGCCGAACACTGCAGGCTATGGCGTGCACGAAGGCACAGTCCAGAAACCACCAAGCCGACAACACCACAGATCTCCTCGCGCACATGCGCAGCCGGCAACCGAACAGCCGAGCACCGAACAGGCGGAAGGCGCAGCACCAAATCCCGCACGAGGCCGACGAGAGAGAGCTGACGGGAACTCGACCAAAGGCGAGCTCAACCGCGTCGGTCGATGCCCCACCGGAGGAAGCCGGCACAGCCTCGCGCGAGAGAGAGACAGAGAGAGAACCGTGGCCGAGAGCAAGTGGAGAGCAGCTCGCAGAATGGACCGGGGGGGGGGGAGATCATGTGAGATCACCAGCATTTGAAGGGAGAGGATGAGGCCCGGCATCCACCCCACGACGCATCAACGGCGCACCGAATCCGCCGGGCGACGAACAGGCGACCGAAAAGAGCGGAGCCCCCCAACGCGCCTCTGTGACGGCCGCCGCCAGACCCCAGGGCACGGGCACCCTTTTAGGTTAGGCAGCCGACCGGGTGGGCTGCTCGGCTTTTGGGCCTAGAAGCGGCCCACTCGGTCAGGCCTTATCCCTTTTTTTTTCTTTAAGGAATTTGCTCAATTTAAATTTGACTCCAACTCAAATTCGAATTTTAAAGGAAAAAACCCCTTCACATTCCAACAATCTAACGTTGGCTTCAAGAATCACATCATACTGTATCATTCAAGAGTCAGACCACTAATCTGGAGTTCACTTATGAATGAGATAGGGCATCCTGGGCCGATTCCGGGCGGGCATGTTGCTCGATGGCAACGTCCACTGACGAAGTCCCTACAGGGAACATGGTCAAAGTGTTGATGACAACCTTTGGTCGTAACCTTTGGCTTGTTTGCTGCTTCAATTTCTATTTGGTTAGATGAGCTGTTTTGGATTTGTTGTGAAGTTGCTTCTGTTTGTTGGATGTTTCAATACTATCTTTGCACAATAGGCGTCCCATTTACTTGCCCAGCCCACTACTCGACCCACTAATAAATAAAGGCATGTGCTTGGTACGTGATGATTTATGGAGGGAAACAGAGCACATGAGGCCAGTTTTAGCGCCAGATAAAAACTACTAGACTCAACTTTTTTGCATTCCTTTACACTTCCCTAAAGATAAGAAAAGTCAGCACAGAACATCACGAAGAGGAAATGTGCTGATATCCTACCAAGAGCTGGACGCCCAAATGGCCCAAGAGATAGGAGTTGTTATGGATGGATCCAACAAGCCTTTCATGCTTGCATGTTTCTTGTCCTTTTTTAATGATATTTATCTTCTTTTGCATTTAAATTGCGCTTCTATTTTTTCCAGTGTAGGAGTAGAACCTAACTGGGTACCTCAAATTGGCATGAAATTTAAAATTTTGGAAGCTGGTACCTCAAATTAGCATGAAATTTAAAATTTTGGATTAGGCTTGGAAGTTCTGAGTGAACAAATTTTATTATGACAATGTTGGTGAGATGTCTAACTTGTGCTTTTAACTTTGCAGGGACCAATTACCGACAAGCTTTATATTGAAGATTTGTTTTAGCAATGAAACGTGTATTTTGGAGCACTACTGTTGTTTCAGACAATGTGACTTGAAAACACATTTCAGCAAAGCCCTGGATTATTGTACAAGAACTGTGGTACTTTCATTGCTGTAATATTACAAGTATTTGGAGTATTTTGAGGATATTCTACTTTTATTACAAGTATTTGGAGTATTTTGGGGATGATCAATAGTCTCCCGTGCTAGATTTCTATCCATACAGGTTTTATTGATGCATAGTTTATACAGTAAGTTAGCAACCCAAAATGCATGTTCTATTTTCAGTCCTGCAAACATGGCGTAGAAAAGTGAAGGCAAAGAGGGCGTCAGCATTCATTGTAGCCAAACAAGAACCCTTGGATGAGTTGAACGGTGGATGGGAGGGCTAAAGTCAAGCCGTGACTTTAGTGAGTAAAGTCAGAGGAACCCATGTGTTGACGTGGCAAGGATTTAACCACTTGACGCATTGTGGTGTGGGATGATGGGATGCAAATGTTGTAACACCATTATTATTGGCGTGACAAACATAATAGCCATGCTGCAGCGCGTGGTCTGGCAGCAATGCAGTCAAAAGATTCAATTTTAGAAAAAAAAAATCTAGTTGGGTTTTTTAAAATATTGTGAAGAAAAACTTCAAATATTGTTAGGAAATACGCGCGCAGACTATAAGACGGCACTATTATCTTATAGGATAGCCTCAAAGCTACCTTAACTTGCTCATGTGTATAGCTTCTTCTTTAGCATCTTCAGCGTGTCCCAACCAAATACAAATACTAGGTTTGATCACACCACAAAAATACTAGGACAGGTAGAATTCTCGTCCAAGGCCAGGTTTTGGATCGATCAGTTGCAACGATACAACCAGCAAACTCGAATTGCCAGCCCAAATAATTATAGGTCTTGTTACAAAATATAACTGTTGTAGTATTTTACTTGCATTTCACAAAACCAGATCGACGTTTTCTTTTTGTCTCTAATTCCTGAGAAAGTGAAGATCATGCCAACCCGTAGCCTATATATGATCTGACCTTTGCAACGAGAGTTCAGTACCTCGGTTACAGGTTACCACAGGGTTATAGCCAAACCAGTAGCCCTCCTTCTAAAACCAGGCTCCATTGCAATGGGTTGGTGTTCAATTTTTTAAAGGCGGTTACTATATTTCAACCACTTGTTTTATTTTTCAGTGACGATTGTGAGCTGTTGGATGGGCCATCTTCAACCTCTTGATGACTCCCTCGCAGTTGTGATCCCCCGCCTCTCAATCAAGTTTGTGTTCGTTCCCGCTCTCGCCCTCGCCTCCGCCCCTCCCATCTCTGGCGACAAGGATGCCACCAGATCTGCTCTTGCTGCCCCTGCTCCACCGTGGCCCACCGGTCATCCTCTGCCACCCGCGGCCGGTGGTGCCCCCGTCGCCTCGCCGCCCTGCCCCATCCCTACGTCCACCTCCTCCGCCAGACTAGCGTGCTTCCCTGAGCATCCCTCTAAGTCTAGAAAGTACACTGATGACCCCCCAAAACCCCTTCACGAACCCTAAACCTCAACGGCCGCAATCATATATTCACGCTCCTAAATTTCAGGTTTAGGAAGCGTGTTTTTAAAAAATTATTTTGAAAATTCAAAATGCTATAAAATGGGCTGGGTCTTGGTAAGAAACCGGAGGAAGGACATCCCATTTTTTGCATCATATAGCCTAATTACTCTTCACAGCATCTTGGGCTCCATTCCACATGAAAACTAGATGGAATCATTTTCACATGGCCAATGCCGATAGTTTTGCATCTAAAAAAATGCCGATAGTTTTGGATACACCGGTAGTCAAAGCTTTTGAGAGGTCTGACGGTACAGATTCAAAGATGTCAAATTAAACAGAGCAAGTGACTAATTTGTAAAACTACGAAGCTACAAAAAAAATGGTAGTTAAAAAATACATCTCAACTGCAGCATCAAATCTCAACTGCAGCATCACGGAAGTCAACAACGTCATTTAGAAAAGACGGTAGTATTAATTCCAACACCGAGTTGTATGGTAGTTATGGATGAGCCGAGTTGTATGAGTTTCCAAGGTGCTTAGTCCTAGTGTTCCTTGACGTTTCAGAATAAATACTCTTTGACCCGCTTTAGCTTCCAGCTTCATACCAAAATTTGATGTTATAGACTATAATAAAATATTTTAAATTTTTATTTTTAGTCTAAAATAGAAAGAAGATGTTTATCTAAATACCCTCAGTGTACCAACAGTTCTAGTTTCATAATTTTTTTAGCTAGGAATAACCAGCTCTAAGTCTTAGAGCTGAAACTCTAGCAAACAAATCCTTAAACTCTCTCAAATTCAACTGCCATTGTATTTGAAGTTTTGAACTATGAGTAGAAGCATGAGACTTGCATCACTAGATTCATTCTTAAAGATACTTCATTAAAACATAAGTTTGTTTTTGACATGATAAATGTATAAGAAAGTAATCTATTACATATATTAAAGGGCCAAGAATTAGAACGATTCTAGATCAAGCTCCAGTAGCTATTATTTATGTGGGTACCATGTATATGTACATACATATATTGATACAAATACATATGTATATATATACATGTACATGCACGTATACGTATGTATATGTACACCTAACTTTTTTTGCGAAATTCTAGAAAATAGCAAAAATAATAATTGTTATATTGATAAAACGGTTGAAATAATCTAAAATGCATAGGAAAATATCTAAAACTCAAGAAAATATGAAACAAATTTAGTTAGGTTCATATTACTGCCGTCTACATATTAATATTATATGCATGCAAGAAAGTACCATTATTTTCCTCATAATTAAATGAATGTGTTAAATATTAAGATGTCTAAAATTGGTGAACCTAATTTGTTTAGTCTTCTTTTGTCATGCTCTGTGCAACAAAAAACGGGCGTAGCGTGATGAGCCCATAGCTCCTTCGGATACGATCAATACCGCTAATAATTCTCAAATCATACAAAGTCCAATTACAAGAGCACGTGCACGACAATTAAACCACCAGGTGAACTCGTTTCTCACTATGTCACTAATCGAGTCGACCATCAAATCGTGTTCGACCACTAGTCGCTTCAATCATCTACTCGAGTTCGACCAGTAGTCGCTTAACCATCTATCGAGCTCGACCACTAGTCAAGTCGACCATCAAGTCGTGATCGACCACTAGTCGTTTTAACCATCTGCTCAAGTTCGACCACTAGTCGAGTCAATCATCAAGTCGTGTTCGACCACTAGTCGCGTTAACCATCTACTCAAGTTCGACCACTAGTCGAGTCAACCATCTACTCGGGTTCGACCACTAGTCACTCCGACCACTTGCTCGAGGTCCGACCTATCACTCTGACCACCCACTCAGGGTCCCGACCAGTCACTCCAACCACCTAGTCAGAATCGCCCACCTTCTCGAATCCGACACCATTGCCAAAACAGAGGTAGCCAAAGTTCAGAGAGAGAGGGAGAGAGAATATCTTTTTATTACCTTTATAACTCTGCTCCCTGAAAAAAGTTTGTGATCCACGTACCTCACTGGTTTTAGAAAAGGCAGTAGAAGAGTTTTGAGTTTGTGTCACATTCAAAAAAAAAAGAGAAAAGAAAAGAAAGCAAGAAGCAAAGATTATAAAAAAGAAGCAAAGAGTGAAAAAAAGAGAGAGAAATTCAAAAAAAAGAATCAGTTTGCATTGCGAATTTTGTTCCATTGTGCTTGTGTCTGTTATAGTTTTCGGCTTGCTTGAGCTAGTTCTAGGAATGTGTTCGGACCAGCAATTGTGACGAGTATTGTGGACTTTTACTCAGCTTTGCTAATCTGATTTCAATTATTTCTATTCCTTGCTACTATACCTATCCAAGCTACACATTCTCTCAATCAGAACGGTTTCTCCCCTTGCAACTATCTCACTCGCACCCAATAAGGTATCATGAACCAACCATCGGTTGTGCCAACTGCGGTGATTGGTAAGAACACCAGCAAGAGCATGGTAAGACACTTGAGAATGTGTGACTCCACCTCCACCACTTAGTAATCGATTGGGATAATTTACCTCTCGTTGTTTTCTATCTTCGACTAACCATGGCAGGTGAAGTATAGGCTGCACAGGAGTGTGTGTTTTTAGGGAAGAACTCACAATGGTGTTGAATGATCATCGACAAGCTATCAATGATGACATCGATAAGAAGTTTGCGGAGACAAACACTATATTGCAATGGCTTCATGACAGTATTTCCATGCTCAATATATGCTTTGATCGAGTGGTTAATCAGCCTCCAAACCATGGGCGTGTGGATACTCATGGCGCAGACTATGAGCAAGAGGAGTCCATCGTAGATGATGAAATTTTGAGGCAAGAGCAAGACACCTTTGATGCATGACAACGAGACCGATTAAACTTCAACCGTCAAGGTATAAGAGATAATAATTTTCAGCAATATAACCTACGTGTTAATGATGATCCATTTGCTAAGGTTAAGTTTACCATACCATCTTATGCTGGTGCTTATGATGCTGAAAAGTATTTAGATTGGGAGATGACGGTTGCACAAAAGTTAAATGCTCATTTAGTTCCTGAAGTGCATAGAGTTAGGCAAGCCACTAGTGAATTTAAAGAATTTGTAATTATCTGATGAAATAGAGTATACATCGATGGATCAGCGCCTACCACATGGAATGCTTTAAAGGTTGCTATGCATAACAGATTTGTTCCACCCTCTTTTAAATGTGATTTATGTAAGATATTACAACGCTTCAACCAAGATGATAGATCTGTAGAAGAATATTATCAAGATCTACAAATTAGTATGTTACGTTGTGATATTATTGAGGATGAAGAGGCTGCAATGGTACGTTTTTATGAAGGGTTAATGCGTGAAATTCAGGACATAATTGATTATAAAGAATACAATAGTGTTTCTAGATTGTTTGAACTTGCATGTCTGGTGGAAAAAGAATTGCAGAAACGACAACAAAAGCCAATGAGCAATTTTGGAAGCACGACCACTTCAAAATCAACACCGGGACAATTCAAAATAGCCCCAAGCTCAGCTATACGGTCTGCTGCTCCCTTCTCAAGTAGGACGCGTTTAGCAGTACCTTCGACACCGTTGCACGCTCTCGAGGTAAGCAAATCCATAAGTGTGCAGGGTCCAACCAAGAGTACTTCTTCGGTTGCTTCTACAGGGCGATTGACCAGGATTGTATGCCACCGATGCAAGGGAATTGACCACGTCATAAAAGATTGCCCAAGTTAGCGAGCGTACATTGTAACAGAAGACGACTGTCGGAGGGTGAACTCCTGTCGCAGGGATCCCGAGAGACCCCTTTTTAGAGATTCGGCCGGGGGGATGATCCTGGAAAAGCTTGTTTGGGAAATAAGTGGGAACGGAAACAAATGCGATGGCTGGCGGGAGATGATTGCCCTAATGCGAGGAAAAGATGGGTGCACCGGGGTTTAGACAGGTTCGGGCCGTACGGAGGCGTAACACCCTACTCCTGTGTGAGCGCTATATTTATCCTTGAAGGGAATTCTTCAAAGATGTATCTGGTTCTAAGGGGAGAGCCGTTTACAAAGAGCTTGGGGCTCTCGTGTTCTAGCTTGGCTTGAGCTGGTTCGAGCGTCTGCGTCCTCTTCTTCACACACTTTCGGTTCCTTCGGTCTTGTTCGTCGGGGGGTCTGGGTTCTCTTTTACGTGTTCTCCATCCTTTCCTTTTATAGGCGCGCCGACCTCAACATATCCTGAATGGGAAAGAGGGGATGCGAATGCCAAGGTGCCACGGAGAAAGGCGCAATCATTTTGTCTTGGCGAAGTGACAGGGGCGGTGGAGAAATGCGGCGCGCATCCGACCACCCGCCACTGTGGAAGCCCTCGGGCGCCATAAAGGGGGCCCACCGGGCAGCCTCAGAGGTGCCCGGTGCGCCCACCCTGTCTTGTTCTTCTGCCAGGGCAGGGTGGCAGGCGGAGCGCTTCGATTCTGGCAACGTTATCCCGAGGCACCTGGATGAAACGGGACGGGACCCGTGCATTTAATGGACCCACGCCCCCCTGCCAGTGCATGGCAGGGTCTGACACTGGGGCGTGGGCAGCTGAGAATGTCAGGATGTCAGGATGTCAGACCGCGCGTGCCTATTAAATGCGGCATTGGGCCTTTGACTGGATGACACCCTGACGACGGGACCCTTCGGGTCGTTGAATGATCTTGCGCGAACCTTCGGGGAACCGAGTCCTCGGGAGCTGCCACGTGCAGCCCCGAGCACTCTCCCCCGAGTACTTGAGTGAGACCTTCGGGGAACCGAGTCCTCGGGGGCTGCCACGTGCAGCCCCGAGCACTCTCTCCCGAGCACTTCGATGGGACCTTCGGGGCACCGAGTCCTCGGGGGCTGCCACGTGCAGCCCCGAGCACTCTCTCCCGAGCACTTCGGTGGGACCTTCGGGGCACCGAGTCCTCGGGGGCTGCCACGTGCAGCCCCGAGCACTCTCTCCCGAGCACTTCGGTGGGACCTTCGGGGCACCGAGTCCTCGGGGGCTGCCACGTGCAGCCCCGAGCACTCTCTCCCGAGCACTTCGGTGGGGCCTTCGGGGCACCGAGTCCTCAGGGGCTGCCACGTGCAGCCCCGAGCACTCTGTCCCGAGCACTTCCTTCTTGGTATTTGGGCTCTGCGGATCATCGGGGAACTAGGGTGCTCGGGAACCAGAGGCGGCGGCCCCGAGCACCTTCTCCCGGGACTTAGCTTCTTCTTACCTTGCAGGGTGGTGACATGTGATGGATGGCCGGCCCGGCCTCGGGACTTAGAGACCCCTGGTTCTGAATACACCGACAGTAGCCCCCGGGCCCGTTGGTAGCCGATGGGACGGAGACTGCGAATGGGCCCTTCGTCGCGACCGAGGCCAAGGCTGGCGCGGACGCCATGTGGCAAGCTTTCGAGGGGTGGCCCTTGCGGACCTAGACCTCAAGTACGTTCCAACGGGAAAATGAGTGGACGCGTGTCCACACAACTTCCGAAGGGTATGATAACCATACGGGCGGCACGCGCGGTTGCCGCGCAGATCGAGGAAAATACGCCTGGCAACCGCTGATATCGCGCGATCGGTGGGCGATTCGCCTGACAGTTGCGCCGATCGAGGCGACGCTTCGCCGAGCGAACCGTTCGGGCGGCAGTTTTTGAATTTTGAGATATAAAAGGGGGAATGGATCGGTCCGTTCCCCTTTTTACGCTCTCTTGCACTTGTGCTCTTGCCTTCTTCGTGCTCCGAAGCCTTTAGGGGATTCTCAGGCAACCGGAGCATTCTTCCTTCTCTCTTTCTTCACCACCAAAAAACACCTTCCATCATGTCGAGATGACGAGGGTTGGAGGAGGTCGCCGGGACAAGACTTCGGACAGCATTTTGCCGGAGTCTCGTCTGAGGAACGAGGAGGCGGCGGATAAGATTAGGAAGCTGCTGGTGCCGGAGGGTCAGGAGGGTGCTGTGGCGGTGAGGCCGACGACTCTGACGCCGGCGACGACCGTCCCTGGGTGGACCATCCTCTTCACCTCCTTCGTGGCAGCGGGGCTAGTGCCGCCATTCTCCGCCTTCTTTCTGCAAGTGCTGGAAACGTACGGCATTCAAATGGTGCACCTAAGCCCCAATTCCGTCGTGGCGTTGGCGGTCTTCGCGCATCTTTGCGAAATGTTCGTGGGGGTGATGCCGTCGGCGACGCTGCTTCGCCACTTCTTCGTCCTTCGGCCGGTGGGGAAGAAGAGGGGGCACTCCACGGCGGACGTCGCGGGGTGCTGCAACCTTCAGCTCCGGGAAGGCCTGGGGGATCATTACATTCCCCAGGTGATGCGCAGCAAGTGGGAGGAATGGCGACGGGACTGGTTCTTCGTCGACATCGACCCCCACGAGCGCCTCGAATTGCCAGAGAAGGCGGCGGAACCTCGGCGATCAACGTGGGAGGCGCCGCCACCAGAAGATGCGAGACTGAAGCCGGTGCTGGAGCGCATTCTGGAACTGCGCGAGGGCGGGCTGACCTCAGTCATGGTGGTTGTGGACTTTCTTCGCCGTCAGTTGGCGCCCTTGCGAGAGCGGTCCCGGCCGAGCTGGTTCTACACCGGGCCGGAGGACATCACCAGGACCCAGATTGGCACGAGCTGGGATCTGGGGGCGGCGGAACTGCGGGGGATGACAAGGGTGATCACCGGAACGGAGGATATGAGCCGGGCGGAACTCCCGTGGCCGGAGATGGCGCTCTGTGCCAACCCCAGCCGGGTGGCCATTATGGCGGGGCTGCCGGAGTTCGATGCCCAGGGGCCTGTGGACCGGCCAAGAAGCCGGAGTCCTGAGGCCTTCGAACTCCCCGGGCTGGAGGAACTACTTGGCGATGAGGTTGCTGGTAGTTCGGCGCAGGCTGGTGAAGGGGTCGCCGCAAGCGGCAGCCGCCATACCAGAGAGGAGGGCGCCACTGAAGTTGTTGAGGAGTTGGCGCCGGGAGATCGGGGAAAGCGTCCACGGGCCTTGATCCTAGTGCCGGATTCTCCGCCGTCGCCGACGGCAGCGGCGGCATTTCCGGTGCTGGAGCCGCGCCTGGTGCGGATGGGGCCTGCATCGGCGCCCGCGACCTGCACGGCGGAGACTGAGACCCGTGCGGCGGCACCCGAGGCCTGCACGACGGCGCCCGTGGCCCGCGTAGTGGCTCAGCCGAGCCCTCAGCGGAAGAGGCGGCGGGAGGAGTCCGGACCGACGGCGCCGGACCTCTTTTGTCTCGCGGGTCAACCTTGAGCATATGCTGGAGGACATACTCCGGCGGATGCGACGGGCCGTGGAGAAGGGTGGTCTTGGACGGCTTATCGACGATACGAAGGGCGACGGCCCCGCACGGCAAGTGTTGGGGCTGCAGCAGGTCTACGAGCGCCTCGAGGCCCTGCCTTGGGTGGTCCAGGAACTCGCCGCCCGGGAGGGACGTGGCTTGGCGCATGCAGTGGCCGAGCACGTCCTGGCCTGCTACCGAAGCAGGGACCCGAACTTCCCACTGGAGCCGGCGCGGGAGGGAGTGGTCGAGGCTGAGGGGGAGGCTGCCCGGGTAGCGGTCCGGAGTACCGCCGCCGAGGTGGCGGCCGGCTTCAGGCGAGAGGTGCCGCCGCCGCCAGTCCCCGGGGATGACTCAGAGGATTCAGCCGACGCCTCTGCCGCCGACTAGATCTTTTGTAGCCTCTTTTCTTTTGTTGTAGATGTAGGAGTGAACCCTTAGAAAATGCCTTGGAAATATCCTGTGAATATTAAATGGCTGTTTTTCCCTGGGCTCGCAACTCCAGTTTCTCTGTGTGTTCGATGCTTCTTCCGATGTTTTACTTCGAAGTCCCGGGGAGTACTCAGTCGGGCCGTTCCCGACCTTCCCGTCCCCGAGGATGAAGTTGTCTTGATCGCTGTTACTGGCACAGTCGGCCTTCAAGCTCTCACGAATCCGCATCGCCTAAGTTAAGAACAAAGACAGAGACTTCCTTGCCCAGGAGATGGATCGATCCCGCTCGGAACACGCCGTGCCTGATGAACACTTTTTCACTTTGCGACCACTCAGTTAGTAGAAGGGAGACGCGTGCGGGCGAGAATGTGACCAAGAGTCCTCGCGGTCCGGTGGTGGCCAGGCTTTAAACGGGCCAGGCCGAGCACTGACAGCCCGCCCCTGAGACCTGAGCTCCGGACTACCCGAGCAGCTCGAGCGATAGGATTACCCAGGGCACCCGAGGACTCGGTAGTGCTCGGGGTCCTTAAAAGCAGACCGAACACCACGACCACCACGAAGGGCTTCGGTCAGACGTTATCGCAAGCACGCTACTCTTTTCTGCAGACCGTTCTGTCGTTCTGGGAAAAAGTAGTCACGCGGCAGGGTTTTGCGTGCGAGGAGGCCACCTCGCCGAACAGATTAAACCGCGAGAGCCCCCGAGAGTGACTCGAGGACATAAATTTACTTAAAGCACACTTGTCTGAATATAACCACTCACCGGACAGCTGTCGGCCTTCCGGCTCATCGATCCAGGAGGGATGTGCTTCCGAGCTCGGGTGCCCGGGGACTCGATTCTTTTAACGGAGCGCCTGAGTGCCCAGAGGCATACGAGGCTCCTAGGGTCGGGTGATCTCGACCACCCATGCCTAAGTGGTAGGACCGCCCGAGGACCGTGGAGCCGACCAGAGACCGGGGCATTGAAGCCCTCGCGGCAGAGCTGCTCGTGATCGCCAGCCTGTGACTTAAGAGAAAAAATAGGATTTCTTTGTCTGGTGCGCTCTGTCAGTGCGGTACTTGCTATAGACTGCTCTCGTTTCCGACCCGAGACCTCTCGAATACCCAAGCCGGCGGACAAGAGCGGTCAGAGGCATAACCCAGAGGTCCTATGGTTTGGTGGTGCCCGGGTATGACAGACCAGACCGAGCACCGACAGCCCGCTCCGGGGGCCCGAGCTCCGGACTACTCGAGCAGCTCGAGCGATGGGATTACCCGGAGCACCCCGAAACTCGGTAGTGCCCGGGAGCCTGTCACGACACCGAACACCACAGCCTACCAGGCCGGACGTAAGTCAGCGGCGACTGCTCGCATGCATACCGATCGGGATTCTTTTATCAGCAGGGAAAATGAGAGAGCGAACTTTTTCTCGCACAAACGAGCACCTCACCAGACAGATTAAACATACGGAATCCAGAAAAAGTATTTTGACATAGCGATTGCTTATTGAAATACTTAATGTGCAATATTTACAAGGTTGGGCGACAACGACTTACCCCACGGGGCGAAGCCTTCAGACTGCTCGGGCGGGGAGAAACCCCCGGCCTTGCTGACCTGAGCCGCAAGCACGACCATCTACGGGTAGAAGCGTCGGAGATGCTCGATGTTCCACGGATTCGGGAGTGGCTGTCCTTCCTCCGTCGCCAACCTGAAAGAACCTGCCCGGGGGACCGCGATCACGGTGAAGGGACCTTCCCACACAGGGGACAACTTATTCATTCCTTCGCGCGACTGGATGCGTCGGAGAACTAGGTCCCCCACCTCGAGAGACCGGGCCCGGACATGGCGCAGATGATAACGCCGCAGACTCTGCTGGTACCGAGCCGCCCGAACAGCAGCACGCCGCCGGCGCTCTTCCAGGTAGTCCACGTCGTCGCGCCTTTGATGTTCCTGCTCACCCTCGGAGTATGCATGCACTCGAGGGGAGCCCAGAGTGAGCTCGGAGGGGAGGACTGCTTCGGCGCCATAGACGAGGAAGAACGGAGTCTCCCCGGTGGCGCGGCTTGGCGTAGTCCGATCGGCCCACAGCACGGCTGGCAGCTCGTCTACCCATCCCTTTCCGTGCTTAGCGAGCACGTTATAGGTCCGGGTTTTGAGGCCCTTCAGTATCTCCGCATTGGCGCGCTCGACCTGCCCGTTACTCCGAGGATGAGCGACGGAAGCGAAGCAAAGCTTGATGCCGAGATCTTTGCAATAGTCCCCGAACAAGGCACTAGTGAACTGGGTGCCGTTGTCGGTGATGATCCGATTGGGGACACCGAAGCGGCTGGTGATGCCGCGGATAAACTGGAGCGCCGTGTTTTTGGTCACCTTGACGACTGGGACCGCCTCCGGCCACTTGGTGAATTTGTCGATAGCGACATATAGGTATGCATAGCCCCCGACTGCTCGGGGGAATGGACCCAGAATGTCCAACCCCCAGACCGCGAAAGGCCATGACAGGGGAATGGTATGGAGAGCCTGAGCTGGCTGGTGAATCTGCTTTGCATGGAACTGGCACGCCCTGCAGCGCCGAACCAGCTCGGAAGCATCCTGGAGGGCTGTAGGCCAGTAGAAACCTTGCCGGAAGGCTTTCCCGACCAGCGTGCGGAACGATGAATGGCCACCGCACTCGCCCTCGTGGACCTCAGCGAGAAGATCGCCGCCTTCTGCCCGAGAGATGCATTTCAGGAGGACACCTCCTGCGCTACGTCGGTAGAGATTCCCATCTACCATGGCATAGCGTTTGGACTGCCGAGCAACCCTTTCGGCAGACGCCTCATCCTCGGGTAGGAACTTTTCTTTCAAGTACCCTCGGATGTCAGACATCCACGAGGCATCTTGAGAACATTCGGTGAGCACAGCGCACTCGCCGGACGGTGGCGCCCTGACGGGGCTTCCCACTGAGGGCACCGCCGGGGTCCCCTGAATTGAGTTCGAGGTTTCCCCTTCATCCTGTTCGGCAGGCAGGACGGAAGGCCGTGCGAGTCTTTCTTCAAAGACTCCGGCAGGGACGTGCGCACGTGAGGAGGCCAGGCGAGAGAGCTCGTCGGCCGGAGCATTGTCGTGGCGAGGGATATACCGCAATTCGAGGCCGTCGAAGCGTCTCTCGAGCTTCCTGACTGCAGCTACGTACGCCGCCATTTGAGGATCCGTGCACTGGTACTCCTTGGATACCTGGTTGACGACTAGTTGGGAGTCCCCTTTGACCAGGAGGCGACGAATCCCGAGCCCCACCGTAGCCCGGAGGCCGACGATGAGACCTTCATACTCCGCCATGTTGTTGGATGCGCGGAACTGCAACTGTACGACGTACCGGAGCTCTTCACCCGTTGGGGAGGTGAGAACCACTCCGGCCCCTGCGCCTTTCAGCGAGAGGGAGCCATCGAAGTGCATAACCCAGTACCCGGGCGCGTCGCGCCCGGGATAGGTAGAGATCTCTTCTGGGACGACGCAGGGGACGTGCGTCCACTCTGCCAAGAAGTCGGAGAGTGCCTGGCTTTTGATTGCCTGGCGACAGACGAAGTGTAGGTCGAACTCCGCCAGCTCGACCGCCCATTTGACAACGCGCCCGGTGCCCTCCCGGTTCCGGAGAATGGGTCCCAGTGGATAAGTGGTAACCACCGAAATCTTGTGCGCCTGGAAGTAGTGGCGCAGCTTCCGGGAGGCGACGAGCACGGCATAGAGTAGCTTCTGCGCCTGGGGATACCTTGTCTTGGCCTCCCGGAGGACCTCGCTGACGAAGTACACCGGTCGCTGTACCCGGCGGGCCCAGATGGTGGCCCTACCCGGGGGGCTGCCACAGCCCCCAGGGTCGGCGGTATGGTCGGGGCTGGCCGGGCACTCGGGCTCGATTCCTTGGCTGGGAAGAGCAGCATGCTCGGGTTCGACCCCTTGCCCAGGGGGAGCCACGAGGACAGGTGAGTGGTCGGGGGCCTCTGGGAGCTGGGACCCAGCACCCGGCCCCGAACACTCGTCGCGCTCCACCACCAGTACTACGCTCACAACCTGAGGAGTGGCCGAAACGTAGAGCAGCAGGGGCTCACCTTGAGAGGGAGCCACCAACACGGGTGGCGAAGTGAGGTACTTCTTTAAATCGCGGAAGGCCTGCTCGGCCTCCGGCGTCCAGTCAAAATGACCGGATTTCTTCATAAGCTTGAAGAGGGGGAGCCCTCGCTCCCCGAGCTTGGAGATGAAGCGCCCGAGAGCTGCCATGCAGCCGGCGAGGCGCTGGACTTCCTTGAGTCGAACCGGGGGTCGCATCTGCTCGATGGCCCGGATCTTCTCTGGATTGACCTCGATCCCTCGGCCAGAGACCAAGAAACCAAGGAGCTTGCCCGCCGGCACCCCGAAGACACATTTCTCCGGGTTGAGCTTGAGACGGGTAGAGCGGAGACTGTTGAAAGTCTCGGCAAGGTCCTCGAGCAGGGTGGCGCGGTCTCGGGTTTTGACCACGAGATCGTCGATGTAAGCCTCGACGTTGCGGCCAACCTGCGAGTTAAGAGTGATACGAATAGCGCGCTGGAAAGAGGATCCAGCGTTGCGCAGGCCGAAAGGCATTGACATGTAGCAATAAGTCCCCACTGGGGTAGTAAAAGCAGTTTTTTCCTCGTCCCCCACGGCCATGCGAATCTGGTGATACCCAGAGTTTGCATATAGGAAGCATAAAAGATCACATCCCGCAGTTGAATCTATAATTTGATCAATGCGAGGTAAGGGGAAAGGATCTTTAGGACAAGCCTTGTTAAGGTCGGTGTAGTCCACACACATGCGAAGCTTGCCGTTGGCCTTCGGGACGATGACTGGGTTTGCTAGCCAGTCGGGGTGGAGGACTTCTCGGATAAATCCGGCATCGAGGAGCTTGCGGACCTGCTCGCGGATAAACTCCTGGCGCTCTGGCGCCTGCCGCCGGACCTTCTGCTTCACTGGGCGGGCGTCCGGACGCACGGCCAAATGATGCTCGATCACCTCCCTAGGGATCCCGGGCATGTCGGACGGTTGCCAGGCAAACACGTCCACGTTAGCCCGGAGGAAGGCGACGAGCGCGCTTTCCTATTTGCTGCCCAGGTCGCTGCCGATACGGACAACCTGGGTAGCGTCTTCGCCCACCTCGACCTCCTTCGTTGGAACAGAGGTGTCGGCGGCGAGTCGGGGTCTGGATAAAGAGGGTCCCGGGCCCCCTGTAGAGCCATCAACCTCGGCCTACGCTGAGACCAGAGCCATGTATGATTGTTCAGCGCAGGAGACGGCGCCGCCGGAGTCGGCGATCACGGAGATAGAGCCAGCGGGGCCGGGCATCTTAACCGTAAGGTATGCATAATGCACGGCCATCATAAACTTGGCAAGCACCGGACGCCCGAGGATGGCGTTGTAGGGGAGAGGGAGCTCCGCAACATCGAAGAGGACGCACTCCGTGCGGAAGTTGTCCTGGCTCCCGAATGTGACAGGCAACTCAACCTGCCCGAGGGGCAGGGAGTGCCCGGGAGTTACTCCACAGAAGGGGAGTGACGGCTTTAGGCGTCGGGAAGATACTTGCAGCTTCTCAAAAGCCTCTTTGGAAAGGAGGTTGAGGCCGGCACCACTGTCGATCAGCACTCTGCCGACCTTAACATTGCAGATAGTGGGAGACACTACCAGAGGTAGCCGTCCCACGGCTGCAGTACTGACGGGGTGATCAGCCATGCTGAACGTGATCGGAGCATCCGACCACCTCAGGGGTCTTGTGGACTCCTCGCTCGGGGTCGCCGAGCACACTTCGCGCCGCATGACCTTGATGCCACGGCGCGAGCAGGGTGTGTAAGCGCCCCCGTCGATGAAGGCGACCGCATGCTCGGGCTCCTGGAAGCCGAGCTCGGCGTTGTTGGGGACGACCTCGGTATCGCCTCCTCCGCGGGACTCGTCGCGCTCCCTCTGGCGCTGCTCCACGAGTCCTTTGACCGTACGACACTCCGTGAGGTCGTGCCATCTGGTCAGGTGTATGGGACACCATTTACCTGGCTCGGGCCCCGCGGGAGCGGGGGCCCTCGCTGGAATAGGAGCTCGGCCAGGGGCCGGGGCTCTTGCTGGAGCTGGCGCCCTAGCCGGTGCCGGGGCCCTCGCGGGCACAGAGGCCCGAGGAGGAGCCCGAGCAGGGGCCCTGACGGGGCGCCGATCGACACCCGGCCGACGCTCTTGCCGGTGATCGGGCTCTTGCGGCACCCTGTGAGCGGGGACTTGGGCTGGCTCGACGGGAGCGGCCTCGCGCTTCCTTCTCTTTTTCTTTTCCCGCTTATCAGAGCGGGAAGAACTTGGCTGGTCGGGAGCGGGGCGAGGAGCATACCACGCCCTGGCTTCCGCAGCCTTGGCGCACTTATCGGCCAGTGCGAAGAGTTCCGCAGGGGTCTCGATCTCGTGCGTACCTAGCTTCTCGAGCATCCGCTCATCACGGACGCCCTGCCGGAAAGCAACAATAACAGCATGGGGGCCACTCGCGGAATAGTGTTGCGAACCTGGCTGAAACGCTGTATAAATCGCCGTAGTGTCTCCCCTTCCTGCTGCTGGACGGCGTGGAGGTCGCACTCCAAACCGGGACGCGTAAACGTGCCCTGAAAGTTGGCCACGAACTGGTGGCACAGGTCATCCCAGGAGCCGATAGACCCTGGGGGTAAGTTCATAAGCCAAGAGCGGGCGGATCCCCTCAAGGCAACATGAAAATAGTTTACCATCACCTTTTCGCTGCCTCCGGCCGCTTGGACGGCCGTCGTGTAGATCTGGAGGAACTCGACGGGGTCGATGGACCCATCGTACTTCTCCGGCAGCTCAGGGCGGAACTTGGAAGGCCACCTAACCCGGCGGAGCTCGGTGGTGAAGGCACGGCAACCGGTGCCGTAACCCGCAGCGCGAGCGGGGTTCCTTGGTGGCGAGAAGCGGCGAGCCGGGGATCCCCGGTGGCCGCGGGTCGGGAGAGAGGAAGCCTGGTCCTCTGCCCCAACCCCCTGTCGGGTCTCCCGCTGACGTTCGAGAGTAACTCGGGCATCCTCGTGGCCCCTCCGCTCATCAAGGTGTAAATGAAGGTCCCGGGCTTCAGACACGACCAGGGGGACGGCGCTCCGCCTGGAGACCCCTCGGCCAGTGCGGGTGTTGCCCGTTGAGGAGCCGGCTCTGGCGGCACCATGCTGAGAAGTGGCGCGAGGACTCCCGGCCTGCACCTGGTGACGAGCAGTGCCGACCAAAGCGACGACATCTTGTATCCACCGGCCTTCCGGAGTGTTTGGCGTGGCCTGAACGGGCGGGTGCCTAAGGAGAGCATGTGCTGCAAGCAGCGCGCTTCCTGGGCTGGCCTCGCTGAAAGCGAGCCTGCGCCGAGGCGGCACCCGACGTGGTCCAGAGGCGGACCTAGCGGCCGGGGATCCGACCACCTGCTGGGGGTCGAAAAGTACGTCGGCAGCGGCGGCGGCGGCCCTGCTGGGCCCAGCGCCTTGATCCCCTTGCGCGGGAAAAACCGCGCACGTGGATGGCGGCTGCCGCTGGTACGCAGTAGCGACGGGGCTCTCTCGGTCGTCGGGCAACGCTCCGTCACTGGAAGTGGAGCCGGGACGCTGGAGACGGTGCCCGCCGGCCATCTTTTCCTGGGAAAAAAAAGTGAAAACAAACAATCCAGGGATACTCCCCCCTACCTGGCGCGCCAGCTGTCGGAGGGTGAACTCCTGTCGCAGGGATCCCGGGAGACCCCTTTTTAGAGATTCGGCCTGGGGGATGATCCTGGAAAAGCTTGTTTGGGAAATAAGTGGGAACGGAAACAAATGCGATGGCTGGCGGGAGATGATTGCCCTAATGCGAGGAAAAGATGGGTGCACCGGGGTTTAGACAGGTTCGGGCCGCACGGAGGCGTAACACCCTACTCCTGTGTGAGCGCTATATTTATCCTTGAAGGGAATTCTTCAAAGATGTATCTGGTTCTAAGGGGAGAGCCGTTTACAAAGAGCTTGGGGCTCTCGTGTTCTAGCTTGGCTTGAGCTGGTTCGAGCGTCTGCGTCCTCTTCTTCACACACTTTCGGTTCCTTCGGTCTTGTTCGTCGGGGGGTCTGGGTTCTCTTTTACGTGTTCTCCATCCTTTCCTTTTATAGGCGCGCCGACCTCAACATATCCTGAATGGGAAAGAGGGGATGCGAATGCCAAGGTGCCACGGAGAAAGGCGCAATCATTTCGTCTTGGCGAAGTGACAGGGGCGGTGGAGAAATGCGGCGCGCATCCGACCACCCGCCACTGTGGAAGCCCTCGGGCGCCATAAAGGGGGCCCACCGGGCAGCCTCAGAGGTGCCCGGTGCGCCCACCCTGTCTTGTTCTTCTGCCAGGGCAGGGTGGCAGGCGGAGCGCTTCGATTCTGGCAACATTATCCTGAGGCACCTGGATGAAACGGGACGGGACCCGTGCATTTAATAGACCCACGCCCCCCTGCCAGTGCATGGCAGGGTCTGACACTGGGGCGTGGGCAGCTGAGAATGTCAGGATGTCAGGATGTCAGACCGCGCGTGCCTATTAAATGCGGCATTGGGCCTTTGACTGGATGACACCCTGACGACGGGACCCTTCGGGTCGTTGAATGATCTTGCGTGAACCTTCGGGGAACCGAGTCCTCGGGGGCTGCCACGTGCAGCCCCGAGCACTCTCCCCCGAGTACTTGAGTGAGACCTTCGGGGAACCGAGTCCTCGGGGGCTGCCACGTGCAGCCCCGAGCACTCTCTCCCGAGCACTTCGGTGGGACCTTCGGGGCACCGAGTCCTCGGGGGCTGCCACGTGCAGCCCCGAGCACTCTCTCCCGAGCACTTCCTTCTTGGTATTTGGGCTCTGCGGATCATCGGGGAACTAGGGTGCTCGGGAACCAGAGGTGGCGGCCCCGAGCACCTTCTCCCGGGACTTAGCTTCTTCTTACCTTGCAGGGTGGTGACATGTGGTGGATGGCCGGCCCGGCCTCGGGACTTAGGGACCCCTGGTTCTGAATACACCGACAACGACGGATATGTAAGTGCTAGTGATGTTGATGATGAATTTGCTCTTGCAGCTAACCATGCAAGTGATGAGAATGGTCGTGAGACGAATATCGACCATGAGGAAGTGTTCGATACCACTGCCATGGAGGATTATCGGACCCTTATTATGCAGCGAGTGTTAAGCACTCAAATAGAGCAAGCGGAACAGCTACAATGCCACAATATATTTCAGATGTTCCTCATAGTCAGAGATTATTATGTTCGAGTCATTATTGATGGAGCAAGCTGTAACAACTTGATAAGTTTAGATATGATAAGAAGCTTACTTTGCCGACAAGAAACTATCCTCACACTTATCATATTCAATGGTTCAACAACAGTGGTAAGGTGAAGGTAATGCAAACAGCTATGATGTATTTTTCTATTGGTTCATACCATGATTGAGCTGATTTCGATGTAGTTCCCATGTAAGCATGCTCTCTTTTACTAGGACGACCATGAGAGTTTGATACTGATGCAACATATTACGGTAGAAATAATAAGTACACCCTTATGCATAAAGGAAAGAAAGTAACTTTTCTACCTTTAACCCCTGCTGAAATTGTAAAATGTGAACAAGAGATAGCTGAAAACATAGTTGAAGTTTATGGATGTATTTCTAGCTGAGTTACCCCCGAGATTACCACCTATTCGAGGGATTGAAAATTGATTTGATTTTGGGAGTAACTTTGCCAAACTGTACTGCATATAGGACCAACTCGGAAGAGACTGAGAAAATTCAGTGACAAATTCAAAACCTTTTGGACCACGGGTATTGATTTGGTTTATATGAGTGGTTAGTAATGCCTTTTGGGTTAACTAATGCATCTAGTACTTCCATGCGATTGATGAACGGAGTTTTACGTGCTTTCATTGGAAGATTTGTGGTGGTATATTTTGATGATATCTTGATTTACAGCAAGACAAAAGAACAACACTTTGATCATTTACGTGCTGTTTTTAATACTTTGAGAGATGCACGTTTGTTTGGTAACCTCGAAAAGTGCACCTTTTGCACGGATCAAATCTCTTTTCTTGGCTATGTTGTTATTCCATAGGGAATAGAGGTGGATGAAGTAAAAATCGAAGCTATAAAGAGCTGGCTAACTCCTGAGATTGTTACACAAGTGAGAAGCTTTCATGGTCTTGTGGGTTTCTATTGACGATTTATGCGGGATTTCAGCACCATTACTGCTCCATTAAACGAGTTGACAAAGAAAGGAGTAGTTTTCAAATGGGGATCTGCACAAGAACAAGTATTCAAGTTGTTGAAAGAGAAACTCACCTATGCTCCATTGCTCCAACGCTCCAACTTCTTGATTTTGGTAAGACCTTTGAACTATAATGTGATGCTAGTGGGATTAGAATTGGAGGTGTGCTGATTCAAAAAGGTAAACCTGTTGCTTATTTCAGCGAGAAATTATGTTGGTCAAGTCTGAATTATTCCACTTATGATAAAGAATTGTATGCTTTAGTTCGTGTGCTTGAAGCTTTACAATATTATCTATGACCCAAAGAATTTGTTATACATTCTGATCATGAATCTCTGAAACATATTAGAAGTCAAGCTAAACTGAATAAATAGTATGCTGGAATTTATTGAGTCTTTTTCCATATGTCATAAAACATAATAAAGGAAAGGACAATGTGATTCCTGATACGCTTTCTAGGTGTTATACTATGTTATCTCAACTTGATCATAAGATTTTTGGTTTAGAGACCATTAATGACTTGTATACTGCTGATTTAGACTTTAAATAAGTGCTTGAACATTGTAAAGAAGGGAAAATATGGAATAAATATGTCTGAATGACGGATTGCTCTATCGTGCTAACAAGCTATGCATTCCAGCTAGCTCCGTTCGTCTTTTGTTATTACAGGAGGCGCGTGAAGCAGGATTGATGGTACATTTTGGAGCAAAGAAGACTAAAGATGTGTTGGCCGCTCATTTCTTTTGGTCCAAGATGAGACGTGACATGGAGCGCTGTGTTTTAAGTTGTACCACTTGCAACAAAGTTAAATCTCGCTTAAATCTACATGGTCTTTATATACCTCTTCCTGTTCCTAGTGTACCATGGGAGGATATTTCTATGAATTTTGTTTCAGGACTGCCTAGGACAATGAGAGGGAGGGATAACATATTTGTAGTTGTGGATAGATTTTCTAAAATAGCACATTTCATACCTTATCATAAGAGCGATGATACTACAAATATAGTTGATTTATTTTTCAGTGAAATTACTCAACTACATGGAGTGCCTAATATTATCGTCTTAGATCGTAACACAAAGTTTTTGAGTCACTTTTGGAGATCACTTTATAATAAATTGGCGATAAAGCTGTTATTTCCTACTATGTGTCATTCCTAAATCGATGGTCAAACAAATGTTGTAAACTGTACATTATCTATCATGTTACGGGCAGTTCTAGAAAAGAATTTGAGGATGTGGGAAGAACGTTTACCACATATTGAATTTTCTTATAATAGATCGGTACACTCTACCATCAAGGTAAGTCTGTTCTAGTTAGTGTATTGATTTAATCCTCGTGCTCCTATTAATTTACTATCTTTGCCTAAATTTGAAAGACTTAATTTAGATGCTAAGAAACGTACTGAATTTATACTTAAGTTGTATGAAACCACTAAAAAGAATATAGAGAGTATGACTGAAAAGTATAGGATTGCTGGAAATAAAGGTTGGAAGGAAATAAAATTTGAACCGGGTGATTTAGTTTGGTTGCATTTGAGGAATGATAGATTTTCAGAACTAAGAAATTCAAAATTGATGTCTAGAGCTGATGGACCATTTAAGATAATTGAGAAAATCAATGACAATACATAAAAATTGGACATATCTGTACATTTTGAGGTTAGTCCCATATTTAACATTTTAGATCTGAAGTCCTACTCGGGAGAAAAAGAAGAGCTTGAGTTGAGACGACTCCAATTCAATAGGAGGAGGATGATGAGCCCATGGCTCCTTCGGATACGATCAATATCGTCAATAATACTTAAATCATACAAGATCCAATTGCAAGAGCACATGCACGATAATTAGACCACCAGGTGAACTCGTTTCTTGCTGTTCATACTTTTTTGGATAGATTTTTACTAAATTATTATGATTTTTTATTGCTTAGGAATGTAGAAGAAGTACCACAATCTTACCCGGACGTCACCCCTCGAAGCCCAAGTCTACTCGGACTCGAGGCTGAGCTCTAGTCGTGGTCGTGATCGAGTTGTAGGACAGTACGTCCGTAAAACGGGCATAACTCTCTCATACGAAGTCCGTTTTAACCAATCTTGAACATTATGGAGAACTTACGATGAGTCATTTCTAATGGATATGAGCTCGATCAAATATTCTTTATAGTTTAGTTAGAGTCAAAGAAATAAGATGTTGCGCCACCGTTTTGGAAATCGTGTCGGAGTCAAGTTTATGTACGCCTCTTTCTATGGCTGCACAACCATATGTCGACCTCCTCACGTCCCCCTATATATACACAATAGCCATCGTAGTTTAGGCTCGGATTTTGCTTAAATTATTTTGTTTTATACAGTTTCGCCGCTTGTTCAATTTGTGGAACTCCAACTTAAATATTTCATTAGTAATTAGTAATATTCAGATTGCATCTACTTATTCTTACTTGTATCTTGATTCGCTTGCAGGAAAAGTCTTTTTGACGAGATCAATCGCGTTTTGGTACGGTTGATAACCACGAAGTAATAATATAGTGGTTGCGAGGGTTCTCGATCTGTCTTGATCAGAGCCTTTAGATCATCAACATCGAAACTCCACCAATCAATTTATCATATTATTTTTGGAAGATCAAGTAAACGTGTATCAGGTGTGCCAATCCGACTAGTAATGATAAAAGGTCCACACAGGAAGATACCATGACAGTCGAATTTGAAAAAAAAAGGAGAGGAACACAGGCAGTACGGACGAGCCGCGTGCCACTCCGACCCAGCCTTCAAGTTCATAACTGCGACCACGCAAAAGCCTCAACGAACCAACCAGATACCCCAAGAAGAGGCAGACGCAGAGCAATGCCGCGCCGCGGTCGTCCGAAGAAGGGCGACCGCCGGATCGACGCCGCAATCGACCACTTCGCCGCCATGGGCTTCCCCGCGCGTGACGTCCGCAAGGCCATCGCTCAACTCCTTGAGGTGAGCCCGGACCCTCGTTTCTTTCCTTTTCCTGCAACATTGTGGCCGGCACCGTAGGGTTTTGTTTCTGGACTGTGGTTCAAGAATTGCAATCTTTTTGGGGAGTATTGCAATTCAGGAGATGAATTGCGCGTGTGACTCAATGCACTAGTTAATTAGTTGATTGATTCTTGCCATGGGGGGGGGGGGGTGATTGATTCATTAGGCGTACGGCGGCCCTGATGCCTGGCCCTTCCTGGAGGAAGGCTGCTACTACGTTGTGCAAGAGAAGCTTATCGAGAAGCAGGAGCAGGAGAAGCTGCTGCTGCCGGAGCACAACCACCAGGATGAGGAGGAGGAGCCTCCTCAGGTGATTCTTCCTTTCTTTTATTTCCTCTGTCTATCTCGCTTCATGCTCCATTTCACCTGGTTATTGCTCCATTTCGTCATGTTACCATTCTGCTTTTTTTTGCTGCCTTTTTCTTCCTTTGACATCAATTGATCTGTGCTTTCTACTCTTATGATATGTAATTTTGTATTGATTGTCGGGTGCCCGCATCGTCCAGTTAATTTTAACACTGTGTCTATGTTAAGAGAAACAAGACTCGAGGGAGATAGATTGACACTAGGCAGATTGGCACGCTATGCCACGCCCGTTCCCATGTAGTGATGTTTTTTGTGGTGCATGGATGGTGAACATGGATGAGACAAAGTGGGTAGAGTGGGTTATATCGGGGAGATACTATAAGAAAACAGTATTTGGTTTCATTGCGTAAGAAGAACATCTATACAAAGGGAAGAATATAGCATTTGCACATGCCAAACTTGGTTTCTCACAATATGGATTGTTGGCGGTTTGTGGCCAGGGTGGTGGAGAACGGCTTGTAGGGAGGGTTGGGGCAGGGGCGAGGATGATGACGGCGGTGGTCGGGGGCGCTAGGTGGGGGGGGGGGGGGGAGGCGGCAGCAAGAAGGCTGCTTTGGCTGGGCCTCGGTTCCTAGGTGAATCCGGTGGTGATGCTCCTAGGCTCATCCTTCATCCATGGTTGCCGGCGAAGGGAGGTGTGGCAGAGGGCGGTAGATCTGGCAGGGGGAGAGGGGGGGGGGGCGGATTTACCGAGTCACAGCCTTTAGCTTGGAGCCGACGCCACCAGCGCGAGCAGCTCACGGACGACAGCGGCTACCGTTGCAGGGAGAGGCGAGGATGTGCCCCAGCGCAGTCGCCCCTCGGGGCTCACCTCCCCACCGTCCCCGCCTTCTCTTCGCCCGGCGGTTCAATGGAGAAGACCATGAGGGAGCACGTGGAGGAAGCCGCCGGGGGGGGGGGGGGGTGGGGCGGTGGAGGAAGCCGCCGGGGGGGGGGGGGGGTGGGGCGGGTTTCGATTTGGTGGCTCATGAAGGGTAGGGACGCGGGGGCACCGACAGCGGAAGGGTGAGGAGGAGGCGGACGGATCGAGGGCGTGGGCGGAACGTGGAAGAAGGGGGAAGCGGCGATTTTTGTTCCGGCGACTGGGGTTCGCGGAGGGAAGACGCTGGACGTCTCTAGGCTTCACGCGTCACGGGAGCTGGCGTCGGAGCCGAGGCCTACCTGGCAGAGACACGCTACAGGAAATTACAGTGCCCAGATGCCCTGAGTGCTCGCCGATCCTTGGAGCTTTAGTATATAGTATAGTATATATTCATAGAAGAAAGACTTTTTATTTCGAAATTATTCGTTAAAGAGTGGTAGCCATTTATAGTCTTAAGACATGCATGGCCTTTTTACCATTGCCAATACGGTTTAATGTTGATAATTCGTAAAGTCATTCTACTTCCTTATCCACTGATACCGAAAGACCCATCCATGATTACTCCGATTTGCCTCACTGCTGCAAAGCCATCTAGTCTGCAGTGTAACATACCATATTGATAATTTGAACAAGTAGATTAATTGTCCAGCAAACCAAGACATCTTGCGCCCTGATACGATGTTGTTACCTGTTCCATTACATTTGCATCCCATTACTATGTTACTACCTGTCCACAGGAGTCCCATCTGACCAGATATAAGTTGGGAACCTGAGTATCTTGCAATCCATTTCTTTTTAGAGCTAAGTATTTTCGTATTTAAAAGAAAAATGTTCATACAACCACCGCGCATATGCGGACTTGAAGGATTACAACCTCAAACCAGGAAACGAAAATAGGTTATACTGTAGCTAGCACGAAAGTTTACACTCCTAAGTACTGCAAGCAACCTGCTGCGCATATTCTCCACTTCGAGGCTTCTTGTCTGATGCTTAAAGCTAGCTGATACTGTGCCCCTTCTTCTGGAAGAACTACTCAATTGTTTCTCTCTTTCAAAATGTGCCAACTGACTACAATCGTCATTGTATCCAAACCCTTTCTCGTATCTTTTGGAACCTGTCTGACAATCCATTTTGGTTATTTCACGATGAACATCTGGATGGTGGGTAATGCTGAAAGAACTGATATGACCACCAAATGATTTCCAGTTGATGTTAACCTTGGTTTTGAACCAGCAAGCTTCCTTCTATATGTGTTTACGTGCATTTGAATGCTTAAATAGTAAATGCCTAATGCGAACCATGGGAAATGAAAAATCTTATGATGCTAAAGTAAATATAGTTGTGGTTTCGTTTTTGTGCAATAATTTATCTTGGGTATCACCTTGACTTCGATATTACAATGTTTCAAGACCTTTGTCGCTTACACTACAAAGATGATATCGATATTGACACTGGCACAATGTAGCAATCTGAAAAATGTAAACAAACTGTCATGACATAATCTGATGTTTTGCTCTAAACAAAAACCTTGGGTCATTAATATGTGATTATGGTTTCTGTTGTCATCCACTTAACAATGCATATGCATGTTGTGAAGCTCTTCAATGGGATGATGCCAATTCTAACTCTTGCACGATGCAACAAACTCAAATATGTAAACAAGCTGCCATGACATAATCTGATGTTTTGCTCTAAACAAAGACCTTCGATCATTAATATATTATTATGGTTTCTGTTTTTATCTAGTCGATGCATATGCATATTGTGAAACTATTAATGGGCTCGATGGGTTTTGCAGCACCTGGAACCAGCAGTGAACGAGGCACCGCCAGAAAACAACTTGTCAATCTTAGAGGTACATAATGAGGTACCAGCTGAGTCTGAGTCACCAGATGAGGAAGTGGAGGACCCTATCTTCACTGAACCACCCGCTCTGGATGCTGTAGTGCCACTTCCCCTTCCTGCAGCTACAGGAACTGGTGGCACAAGGCGCCCGTGTCATGGATGGCTCAGTGAGTCAGAAGATGAGGAAGAAATTACTGGTCAACAACATGTGCATGTTCTGAGTCTAGGAGGAGGCTTGCTTCGGAAGAGGAAGTGGCCCGAATAGATGGGTATGCCCATCCTATTAACTGGGTATGTGTCCGATCTCTGATCTCCCTTACTTTGTCATCGTAAGCAACCAAATTGCTATAAATATTCAATAACTTAGATTCTCTTGTCATTCTCATGCTTTTGATATGATGGACGATGCTCGCAATGTCATTATGATCTCCTTAGTTATGAACACAGATATTGAACAGATTGAACAGTGAATGCAAGACTTATTACATTCATTCATATATAGCACTATTGTAAAAAGGATGTTCTCTAGTTTTTTGTGAACCAAAACACAAATACAATGAAAAAATTCAAGAAGTTATGCATGCCCTTGTCAACATAAACAAGGTACTAGGCCATAAAGCTCATAAGCATGCTTTTACGTTATAGCAACTACAAGCTTTTTTTTTTTTCCTTTTTTGAGGGAAAATCCATGAGCACATAGCAGCTAAAAGATAATCAATAAGGTTCTGAGTTCTGACACACAGACATGCCAGTATACTGCCAAACAAAAATGCTCCGGAGAATGCTGGTGCCGTGGTGAGAATGAGTACTGGGCTGAAAATATGGGATAGAGAAAAATCACGTACTAGTGGTACTGCTGACAAAAAGAGATTGTGATGATTTTTCATTCTATGCTATAGTAGCGCAGGTCTTTTTTTTTGGAACGAAAAAACAGACTAACCTAGGAGGAACTAGGTGGCTTTATATTAAATAGAAATAGGCACCCGGATTTGTGTCCAAGGGTACTTGAACTTAAGTGGTCTAGACGTACATCCACACCTTCAACCAACTGAACTAAGCTTAGTTCCTACAACAGTGTTGTAGGTCACATTCCAGGGTTTAAAAGCAGAAACCCAAATGCCAGTTTCTTGTTGGACATGATGTCCCTAATATTGCTGATCCCCATATCAGGATTGCCATATATCCTATGACCTACGTTAGAATAATCCTATGACCTACGTTATTCTAAAGTCAGAATTCTGAACTATGTTGTAACATTTTTTTTTTTGCTTGTTCTGCTCGCTAATCCTGGTTTCTGATTTTGCTGGAGTGGCTGATATCAACCTGACAAGGTCAATGATGCTCTGCTACGATTCAGGAATCATAATATTGGCTTTAGGTATCCTGACGAACTGACTTACTGAAGCCTTTTACATGAGGGTAGCAATTTAGTTGAAGTATGAAAATAAAATTGAGAACTGCTATTTGCATGAGGAATGTAAGCGGAGCATGTACCGCTATTTACTTCGATTGTAGTAACACATTTGTAGCAACTGAGATGATGTTCATTTAGGCTTTGAAATGTTAGGGAGTTTATGCATCTTTGAAAAATAACAGTTTACGCGATAGAAGTATCTATTTGAGTGCTGATATTGTAGACCTTCTTTTTATTTCGAGCGGCTATTTTAGACTTTCTGGCTACATGAAATGTCGTTTTCCCGTTTCTGTATGGTCAAAAGTTTTTTTCGGCCGTGTATTGGGCCGGCATCGGCTTGTGTGCCAACTGGCGTTGGAGGCCGAGCAGGAGGAGCATCGCCTTGTCTGATATTTGACACAGCATCGGTACTCCTCTGGCCAAAGCTTGGCTTCTTGTAGTCTTTTATTATCCTTTTTCTTGGATGGAGAAGGCAACACTCACTGTTTCCTTCCCGTGGCGACAAGTGCAGCCGGCCATGGGGAACAGGGCCTCTAGCATCCTACTGCTAGGTGAAGAAGAGACCGGCATGGGAATAGACAGAGCGACCTGTCTACGAGGAAAACGTCTCACGTCAGAGTAGCACAATTCAGAAGCATGATAGATAGTTTATTACATAAGAGCAGTTTACATACGACCGTTTGAAAGGTATGCACATTACGTACGGCTGCCAAGCAGTTCTGATTTCAAACCTATTTACATTCAAACTACAACACACTAATTAAACACTACTAGACTTCAACTTCACGTCTAGCTCTTGCTATACGTTGGCCTTCTATTCTTTTGGATCAACCCCATCAGAAGATGGATTGAACTTGGTTTCCGAAATCAAAATCATCCAAGTCGAGATCGTTGCTAGTCCTCTACTGGCTCCATGTAACCATGTTGAGTAGGTACTCAACAAGTCGAGTAATAGAAACAAGAATTACATGTACCTGACCAAGGGGATTAAACAAGGAGGAATCATACAAAATAGATTTGTAATTCATTGAAATTAGGAAAACTACTATCCACTTAGTATCATGGGGGTCCGTGCCTCCTATAGGCCCTTTCCCACCGCGAACATAACTTCCATCTCGAAAGCGAGGAGTGATCATTCACGTTTTTACTTTGTAGAAGTGTATCATTTTACCCACCAACTCTCTTAACCAAGTTTTTCGCATGTAGCTAGCACGCTCCACACATTTCCTTTGATATGTGGCTTGGCTAAAATAACAAAGCCTTTTTGCTAACCTATATACAATATCTCCACCTAGCCAGACAAGGGTCCAGCCATTGCAGACTACTGCCGGCCTTTTGAGTATATAACTCTTGGGTGTGAATTGGCTACCCGTAAACCCAACTGGATTATTCTCTAACGATCCGTGACGCCCCTTAAGTTACTATGCGACCAGTGGTGCCCTGTATATATACATACATACGTTCCCTTAGGTTATATGTCTTAGTATAGAAGGCTAATAATGTGTGATTGATAATTTTTTTGAAAGAAAACGGAATCCAACTTTGCTTGGTTGCTATAAGATCAAGTCGGATGGACGGTGGAGTAGGGATCATCTGAATTCATCATAACTGGTGAATTATATATGAGTATAGAATTATAGATAGATTGAGTAAAGTATTCCCAAGAATCCACTTGGACTTGCCTTGCATAATTGCATACAGCAGCAGAAGAAGCGAGACAGCGAAAAAAAATGCATCGTTGAACTGAAATGAAATATTTTTCTAAGATTTTGATTCATTTCTGCACATATGACTTGTAAACAACTATCTGCTCTGCTATGTTGGATGAGTCTGAACAGCATGTTGGGTATAGAGACTGTTTGTTGCTCTGATTGCTGAATATTGACCTCCTAAAAACCAAACCAGTGTCATTTTGACCTCTTTTTTTTTATTATTATCAACAAGCAGGGAGGCCTGCGGCGGCGAGTTCCTCTGCAGTAACTGCAAAGGGCAATAGGGTCACTGTTGCGTGGACCCAAACGCGGTGAGGTCCATGTGTCAATGACTACTGCCTTTTGCAGTTACTGCAGGCGAGTCCTATCACCCTGCTGCAGCCGCCAGCTCATCCCTCCATCGCCGCACGGGGCACTGTTGTTACTTATGAGTTCTTGTCTGGGGACGGTGGTCCTCACATCCTCAACCTGATGGGGTATATGCGATGATGAGATAGGAAAGGCCTTGAGCCTACGAAGGCAGTATTTGACGTTGATGAGGAGGACAATCAAGTTTGTATCGCACAGCGCAGGGATAAGCTGGAGCCGACCTTTGGATCACTGATTAACACGAGGAGGGGGGCTAGCTGTTATCCGTCAAATAGTGAACTCAAGAATCTGTGAGGATTGCCACTCTGTCATAAAGGACTGAAGGTAGTAACCGAGGTATATTTTAGTGTTAGAATTTTTGTATGGAGTGCTCGATTTTCCACTTATGAAGGCCACAAGTCTTTCTTGAAATATGCTAAACTATTTATGTCAGCAATAGTAAAAAGTATCATGAATATGCTCGACAACCTAGACAAAGTTGAGGAACCTAGAAAAGCTAAGAAAAAGGTGCTGTTGTCATCATATATAACGATTATTGTCGCATCCGGTTTTATAAAAGGATAAAACGTGATGTAAATCATATGTATTTTAGGATCAAGTTTTATATATACAGCGACTTTATTAGTGTATCACACAGAATATGATTATTACAACGCTTAACTTAAACAAAAATAGAAAGATCTCAAAGTATTTAACTAAAACATACTAGCAAAAACAACAAAGCTCCCATCTTCCACAGGCAATCGATCAGGGTCCACCAGTCTAACAATCTTCATCTTCGTCGGTGAAGTAGTCTAGTTCTTCTTTATTGTCTGAGCAGCATTTGATATACATTTGGATGAAAATAGCAAGTGTGAGTACATATCATACTTTATAAATATGGGAAATAAATGACATACAAGCTTAAATAAAGGAACAAGCTGTAATAGGTTAAATTTGCATAAATACCAACTATGTTAACGAAGAGTTATAGAAGCATCCTATTTAACTATGTGATTCACCACTAAACTTCCAACTCTTAGAAACATCTCCATGTGTTTCTCAACTTCCTGAAAACCACTTTAGATTCTCAAACCATTCGACTTGATACCCTCCACAGGTAACCAAAAACAATCCAACCAAACCAACTAAATCAAACCAACTAATCATGTGAGGATCCAAGTCTCTCATAGCCGTGAGCACGATTGATATATCAGATTTTACACTCTGAGAGGTTGTTCAGCTTTTCCCACGAGTTGTGAATTCCATGTTGCCGTGCCGGCCAAGCACTTAATAGACGCATATGGTGTGTCGTCTGGAGATCACAGCAAAGCCGTTACAAAGTTTCATCGAGTATGTGCACGTCTACTAGGTTTCACCGCTGTCAAAGTGGTTTTCACCCCACCCAGAAGCCCCTTTTGCGCCTTATAGTTTTCAGTAAGTTTTCATACTTCCCTTCCACTACACATCTCATACCACTAACCAAATAGTTCTAGCCTTAGCCATCCCCACACATCCACTCTTCCATTTGGCATGCACAAAAACTGGAATCCACTAATTAATAGGCCAAGTCTGTCCCATACCAGGTTTTGTGGTTGGTACGATATTTCATGAGTTGTTGCTCCACGAATCGGTCCTTACTTAGGTCACTTGATCAAACATTAAACGAACAACATAACTATGATCACCATCACCAACACCTCTTTGCTCAAGGCCAAAGGTTCCATATTGCTATACCATTACCAAAATTTTCTAACTCATAGTTGCATAGTTTATTAATCATGTTTAACTGACCACCCATCCATACCCTTATACAAAGCTAAGCATAAGCTACCCAGCATAACCACTACCGATAACTAGGCGACAGGAAATATATGGAACAAGGTACTATACGTAAATAGGATTCAGAATTAATAGCATGCATGTTTGAAATAAAGATTGCATTTGAAAAACTAAGATCAGAATGTTCAAGGACACTTGCCTCTTCCAACTTGCTGCTCAAACTCTTCAAAGACTAAGTCCTGAAGATTCTCGAACTGCTCTTCGTTTGCTCTCGACAGACACCGAAAAATCACACAATAAAACTAACTAAGAACAGTACACCAAATATTATTAAAACACTTTAAAAATACTATGGTTAGATAAATATGATTTTAGAAAAATTTAGACACAAGAATTGCCTAAACGGAGTTAGAATGAAGATAACGAACTTTCGAAAGATGGGTTAGGTTGAAAAGTAAATGCTAGTTTACGGGAGTTATCTTTCGATGGGAATAGGCATTATCAAGCAATCATTATTTCAGGCTTGACGACATCATTGCACAAGGTTCAAGAAGTATAGGGCTGACTAGACTTCGCTAACTAGCTAAGGAGGATGATGTAGTGCTAACTTGGCATGCTATGCAAGCATCGTCTTGGGTTTAAGAAGGGGTACGCTGAGATCTAGTCTCGACCACTTATGATGGATGAAAAAGGCTATAGGTTGTGCTTCTGGGCTAAGGATACTGCCGGTGACTCTACGTAGCAGCGACGGCTTGGGTTTTGTCAGAGATGGCGATCGGGCACGTGGCCACTGACATCGACATTGGGTTTTAGTGGCATTTTAGCGAAACGAGGGATACATGGTGTAAAACGTGGAAAGGCTAACTCAAAGGCATGATTGGTTTTGAAAGGGGTCATTCGAGGTAGCGGCAAAACAGTGATGACTGCTGCTAGGTTTGGTGGTGACTGTGAACAGATGCAGCAACGAAGATGTTCGCATTCCTGAAGATTGGTTATGAATTTTGAGGAACCGTCTAAACAAAGATGTTCATATTTTGAGGAACACAATGCAATAGCACGGGTTTGGGCAGATCATCCCCTGAGAGGAAGAACAAATAGTGGAGATGAGATGCGTGATGGTTGCAATATGTTGCGATTGGCAAATATGTTCCGGTGGAGTCACTGCACAACAGGTGAAAGGCTCCTATTGTCACATAGAATACTTCATGGGACATGTTGTGACACAGATGGAACATCCATACGGCTTCCAGATTGACGGGGAATGCGACAGCAAACTCAGTGTGCGCACAGAACGCGTCCAGAAACCGGACAGTGGGCATGTCGACCTTGATCCCGGTGGTTTGGCTGCTCTACTGGACAATCCATTTTGTGACGGCGTGGGTAACATCATGGGTCATTCTCTGGTGAAAGGGAATTACAATTTGACCTCTGTTCAGCCAGGAATGTCGATGCCAATCGGTGACACCGTGGTTGTCTGCGATGGCGAGGGCCGTGGCAGCGTAGATCGGGCTTTGGCCAGGGATAGGGATTGTCTAGGAACTTAGAATTATGGTAAAACAAGGGTAAGGAAGGAGAAATAGGGGTCCTCACCTTACTTTGATGATCAAGGAAGGAGGATCTATCGAGATGAAGATGTAGTGCATCACGGGCGACGATGACGGCAACACCGGTGAACGGCGAAGCACGGACAAGGCACCTGCGGCGGCTAGGGTTTGGAGGCATGGAAAGAGGGTAGTGAAGGATGTGCAACACCTATTGATAGGGCTAGGGGCAGCTGGTTGAGGTGGAGTCTAAGCCGGACACGAATCAGGTTCGAGTTCGAGTCGGTTAGGATTTTCTTTTACGTAGATATCTATTCCGAGGACAATATATCCACCTTTCGGACTCCAAAGTGGACGTTTCTGGATTCTTAATTGTAGTATCCAAAAAGATCTACAACTTTGGTGGAACTTCTATAAACGTCATTTTGATTTTCAAAAGTGCGTCACAAGATAAACTGTTTGAACTAAGTAGATAGGAATTTGAATTTGGATTTGGGTAAAATTTGAGAAAGAGGAGAGATTGGATTTAAACAAGGATTTGGATAAGATTTGAATTAAACTAGAGAAGGATCAGGTATGATCAAGAATTGAATAGATGATGAATTCAAAGATTTTGAGTTCCAACCATTAAGATCCTTAACTAATTTACTACAGTGTTTTGTAAAAACTTTTTCACTCAAAACACCAAAGATAAACAAAAAGAAAAAGAACTCTAATGCATTTACTTGGCTCCTAGCAAAACTCAGTATGCAATGCACACAAAATAATAACCTATATTGATTGATTGTTTATGAAAATAGGTTTTAAACCTATTCTACTGGTGAAGCTACTTACTAATGTTGGAATTGTTTTTAAAAAAAATATAAATTCTAAAAACCAGGGTGTTACAAATCTACCCCCCCCTTAAAAAGAATCTCGCTCGTGAGATTCGGAAAGATCGGAGAAGGGATAAGGAAACTTGGTCTTTAAATTTTCTTCTCCCTTTCCAAATCACATTTTCTTCTTCTGGGTGGTGACCTCATTGCACTAGCGTCCTTTGATCACTTCACTTTTGAGGGACTTCTCAACTTGTCTCAAGAAATCTTGATTTATTACCCTGAATATGTAATTTTTTTTAATATTCCATTTACAGTATCTTCAACTGTTATAGTTATTTCTGATGTACTATTTTAACTCTCTGATATGTATCACATTGGGCAACATACTTTGCTACATCTTTCATCTTTCCGTACCACAAATAGCGATCCTTGAGATCTTGATACATCTTTGTGATTTCTGAACTATTTCCCAAGTATCTGTAACTTTAGCACTCTTGATAGGTTTCCTTCATTTTTTTTAATCTTCTCATCTGTTAATTGACCTTGGCGGACCTTCTTATTCCTAGAGATTTACTGAGGCTTATCTTAATTTCGAGGGAATGGTACTTGTTCTTGTCAGTTACTTTTGTGATCTGAGTGTGGTTTCTGAGTATTATCCTTCCTTTGACACATCTTAATTACTCCATTACTCTTGCTGATTTTAGAACCAACATATTGATTAGAGGGTCTACCCCCTTAAAAAGAGCAAACTTCATTAATATGCATTTCCAGTTCTTAAGAAGTAGTCAACCTAGAGATAGAGCGTTGAAACATTAACATCTCTTGGGTAGGACGAGGGGAAACAAAACTTCCTTTCAAGTCTTAACACAGATTGTTCTTAAGCCACATGGTTTAATGATATGAAGAGATAATATCGGATTCTCATTATTACAAGGTTGCACTTGACATTTGGTATATCACTCTCAACTTTTTGGTGCCTACCGAGCTTCTTTACGCTTGACAACATCCTGTTGAGCTTGACTGTCTTGAGTTGCTGCTTGAACGTTGTGATGACCTGAATGCTGAACTAGGATTTTTATCTGGGGCTGAGGGTTAATCTGGTTGTAGGATGAAAGCTTCTTAGGTCATCTATAGGCGTAATATCATTCTCCTCCATAGCGGAAACACACTACTTTCTTGTTAGGTTTAGCACAATACCTCTTGGAGCACTCGTTGACGAAGTGTCCTTCATCTCCATAGTGTAAACACACTTTCTTAGTGTAAGGAACAAGAATCCTCAAGGGACATCGGTTGGTATAATGTCTTTCTTCCCCACAACAAAACACACCTTCCTTGTAGGTGGATCCTGGGGTTTGTTTCTGTCCAGGTTTGTAGAATGGGGAACCTGTATGTTGGAGCATGAGAGGAGAGCTTTTTCTGCTGTATTATCCAATTCTTGATTGATGGGATTGCCTTGTTGCACTGATCTAGCTTGATTTTTGCATGTCTTGAAACATTTGGCCCTGTTCGGTTGAAATTCGCTGTAGGTGATCACCTTCTGCTGTATTATCCTATTCTTGATTGATGGGATTGCCTTGTTGCACTGATCTAGCTTGATTTTTGCATGTCTTGAAACATTTGGCCCTGTTCGATTGAAATTCGCTGTAGGTGATCACCCAATCATTGGTGTTGAGTTCCCAAGGGCCGCTTCGTGTCCTAGTGTGCTGCTGTCCACAATTGTTCTGAGCAAGCATCTGACTTCTATTACATGCTTGGGGTTAAGACTGAGTAGGCTTCTGAACGTTGAGGTTGGCCCATATTGGATATCCCTTAGGACAAAATCTCACAAAGTGTCCTTCTTCCCTGTAATGGTAACATCCTTTTTCTGAGGTGGCAATAGATAGGCTATTCTTGGCTTGAGGAGTGACAGGTGGAATAGAACGAGGTGTTTGATGATCTGAGTAATGAACAGGTGCTTGAGGTTGAGGCATATACGAATTATTGGGATGTAGCATATATCCTTCTAGAGGTGCTTGAGTTATCATAAGGGGACATGTGTTGATTCTTTATCCTTGGAATAGCATCTTCCTCTTCTTCCTATTATCCTGCTGACTATGTCCATCTTCTACATCAAAGTTTTAGTGATCCATAGCAATCTTTCCATGTTCTGAGCCATTCTTTGGAGGATCTGAGCCTGTTTTGCTAGAATTTGCTCTTTGTTGAATTGTGGTGGCGTATGCTGGTTGTGGCCATTGTTGTTGGGGTTGGTGTCCACCATACTGGTCTTTCTTTGTGTTCACCATCTGATTAGGATTGGAGAGGAAGGTTGGGGCAAGAAGAGAAAGAACTAGAAGGAGAAAACCTAACTATACTATCAACTATAGAAATATATAAGGAATGTCGTTGTTACCAGATGCTAAACCATCCGACAACGAACTTCAGCACTTAAACAGAAAATCCAAATCACTCAAGGTACACCACACAAAAGCACACTACTAACATCGTTCTAACGTTTATGAAGAATAGAGAAAGTCCTCCTATGACTCGAAAAACTAAAACTGCGAGTGGCGCAGAGGTAGATCCTCATATCTCCAGTGTTGTGGTAGATGATTTCATCCTTGTAGCAAAGTGTCTTCAACTTATCATCTGAATCTTCATTCGAGGTAGACACGTCAACTGAGATCTTCAAAAGCATCATTCTCAATCGGAGTAATTGGGATTGGTTCAACAACTAGTTTTGAAATGGGAGGTGTTGGAAATTCATTTTACTCAATAGTTTGAAGTAGGTAAGTAGAGAATATAGACTAGAAAAGTATGAAGATAGATTTTCAAAATAGGTTTTTTTAAAAATTCTTTATATCATGACCGTTCTACCTAGGCTTACGTCCTACGGTCGATACTGCTCTAATATCATCTCTGTCACACCTGGTTTTATAAAGGGATAAAACCGGATGTAAATTACATGTATGCTAGGATCAAGTTTTATACATGCAACAACTTCATCAGTGTATCATACACATTGTCATTATTAAAACGCTTAACTTAAACAAAAATAGAAAGATCTCAAAGTCTTTAACTAAAACACACTAGCAAAATACAGCGCAGCTCCCATCCTCCACATGCAATCGATCGAGGGTCCACCAGACTAACAATCTTCATCTTCGTTAGCGAAGTAGCCTAGTTCTTCTTCATTGTCTGAGCAGCCTCCGCAAGTCTGGGAAACAAATGACATGCAAGCTTAAATAAAGGAACAAGCTGTAATAGGTTAAATTTGCATAAATGCCAACACTGGTAATGAAGAGTTATAAAAACATCCTATTTAACTATGTGATTCACCACTAAACATCTAACTCTTAGAAACATCTCCGTATGTTTCTTAACTTTCTAAAAACCACTTCAGATTTCCAAACCATCTGACCTGATACCCTCCACAGGTAACCAAAAACTATCGAACCAAACCAACTAATCATGTGAGGATCCAAATCTCTCATGACCGTGAGCACGACTGATATATCAGATTTTAAACTCTACAGAGGTTGTCTAGCTTTCTTCATGAGTCGTGAATTCCTTATTGCCGTGCCGGCCAAGCATTTAACACATGCCTATGGTGTATCGCCCGGAGATCACAACAAAGCCGTTACAAAGTTTCATTGAGTATGTGCACGCCTACTAAGTTTCACCACCGTCAAAGTGGTTTTCACACCACCCAAAAGCCCTTTTTGCGCCTTATAGTTTCCAGTAAGTTTTCACCCTTCCCTTCCATTACACATCTCATACCACTAACCAAATGACTCTAGCTTTAGCCGTCCCCACACATCCACTCTTCCATTTGGCATGCACAAAAATTGGAATCCACTAATTAATAGGCCAAGCCTATCCCGTACCAGGTCTCATGGCTGGTACGATATTTCTTGGGTTGTCGCTCCACGAACCGACCCTTACTTAGGTCACTTGAGCAAACACTAAACCAACAATATAACTATGACCGCCATCACCAACACCTCTTTGCTCAAGGCCTAAGGTTCCATATTGCTATATCATTAGCAAAATTTCCCAACTCAGTTGCATAGTTCATTAGTCATGTTTAACTGACTACCCATCCACACCCTTACGCAAAGCCAAGCATAAGCTACCTAACATAACCACTACCGACAACTAGGCGACAAGGAATATATGGACAAGGTACTATATGTAAATAGGATTCAAAATTAACAGCATGCATGTTTGAAATAAAGAGCATATTTGAAAAACTAGGATCAGAATGTTCAAGGACACTTGCCTCTTCCAACTTGTTGCTCAAACTCTTCAAAGACTTGGTCCTGGAGATTCTCGAACTGCTCTTCGTTTGCTCTCGACACACACCAGAAAATCACACAACAAAACTAACTAAGAATAGTACACCAAACATTATTAAAACACTTTAAAATACTATGGTTGAATAATTATGATTTTAGAAGAATTTAGACGCAAGAATAGCCTAAATCAGAGTTAGAATGAAAGATAATGAACTTTCGGAAGATGGATTAGGTTGAAAAGTAAAGGCTGGTTTACTAGAGTTATCTTCCGATGGGAATTGGCATTCTCATGCAACCATTGGTTCAGGCTTGACAACATCATTGCACAAGGTTCAATAAGTATAGGGCTGACTAGACTTCGCTGACTGGCTAAGGAGGATGATGTGGTGCTGACTTGGCATGCTATGCAAGCACCGTCTTGGGTTTAAGAAGGGGTACGCTGAGATCTAGTCCTGACCACCTATGATGGATAAAAAAGGCCGGAGGTTGCGCTTTTGGGCTAAAGATACTGCCGACGACTCAGCGTAGCGGTGACGGCTTGGGTTTCGTTGGAGATGGCGATCGGGCACGTGACCACTGACATCGACATTCAGTTTTAGTGGCATTTTAGCGAAACGAGGGATACATGGTGTAAAACATGGAAAGGCTAACTCAAAGGTATGATCGGTTTTGAAAGGGGTCATCCGAGGTAGCGGCAAAACAACGACGATTGCTGCTAGGTTTGGTGGTGACTGTGAACAGATGCAACAATGAAGATGCTCGCGTTCGCGGAGATTGGCTATGAATTTTGAGGAACCGTATGAACAGAGACGTTCATATTTCCCAGGAACACAATGCTGTAGCACGGGTTTGGGCAGATCATCCCCTGAGAGGAAGAACAAAAAGCGGAGATGCGATAGGTGACGGTTGCAATATGCTGCGGTTGGCAAACACGTTCTGGTGGAGTCGCTACACAACAGGTGAAAGGCTCCTATTTTCACATAGAATACTTCATGGGACATGTTCTGACAAAGATGGAACATCCATACGGCTTCCGGATTGACGGGGAACATGACAACAAACTTGGTGCACACACAGAACGCGTCCAGAAATCGAATAGCGGGTATGTCGACCTTGATCCTGGTGGTTTGCCTGCTCTACTGGACAACCCATTTTGTGACGGCGTGGGTAACATCATGGGTCATTCTCTGGTGAAAGGGAATTGTGATTTGACCTCTGGTCAAACGGGAACATCGATGCTAATCGGTGATGGTGTGGCTGTCCGTGACAGCGACGACCATGGCGGTGTAGATCGGGCTTCGACCAGGGCTAGGGCTTGGCTAGGAACTTAGTATTATGGTAAAATAGGGGTAAGGAAGGAGAAATAGGGGTCCTCACCTTGCTTTGACAATCGAGGAAGGAGGATTCGCGGAGACAACGATGCAGCGCATCGCGGGTGGCGCCGGCGGCGACACCGACGAATGGTGGCGCACGGCAGGGCACCTGAGGTGGCTAGGGTTTGGAGGCATGGAAATAGGGTAGTGGAGGATGTGCAACACCTATTTATAGGGCCAGGGGGGCTGGTTGAGGTGGAGTCCAAGCCGGACACGAATTGGATTCGAGTTCGAGTCAGTTAGGATTTCTTTTTTCGTAGCTCTCTATTCTGAGGATGATATATCCACCTTTCGGACTCCAAAGTGGATATTTCTAGACTCTAAATTATAGTACTCGAAAAGATCTACAACGTTGGTATTCATTGGAACTTCTAAAAACGTCATTTTGATTTTCAAAAGTGCGTCACAAGATCAACTGTTTGAATTGAGACTTATCTGCGCAGCACTAATTTCGGGGGCCATAACTCCTAGCTTCATTATTCAAAAGGGGACTTTCATAGGTTCAAATTGAAGCTCTCGACGAGACCTACAAATTTGGTGTTGTTAAGATTTGTATTTTAGGACGTCTTGAATTCTGAAACTTAATCGGAAGATGAGACTGTCTAGGACTCCACAAAAATCCACAGATTTCGTGGATCCTTTGTGTTGGGTCTCCTAGATGACTTGTGTGCAAGCCAAGAGTTTGCGCTTTGATAGGATTGGATCCAATAGCATCTTAGGCATATCTAGGGTTTTAGAAAAGAAACTTTTGCAAATAAATTTGAATAGGGTATGAATTTGAATTGAGCTTGAACTGAATTTGAGAGAAATGAAAAATGAGGTTGAACAAGAATAGGAGTAGATAAAGAATTTGAATTTGGATTAGGTAGAATTTGAGAAAGAGGAGAGATTGGATTTAAACTAGGATTTAGATAGGATTTGAATTAAACTAGAGAAGGATCAGGTATGATCAAGGATTGAATAGATGATGAATTCAAAGATTTTGAATTCCAACCATTAAGATTCTTAACTAATTTACTATAGAGTTTTATAAAAATATTTTTTAAAATCTTTTTCACTCAAAACACTAAAGATAAACAAAAAGAAAAGGAACTCTAATGCATTACCTAGCTCCTAGCAAAACTCAGTATGCAATGGACACAAAATAATAACATATATGAATTGATTGTTTATGAAAATATGTTTTAAACTTATTCTACTGGTGAAGCTACTTACTAATATTGGATTTTTTTAAAAAAAAATTATAAATTCTTAAAACCAGGGTGTTACAATTATGTTCTCTCGACTTGCAGGCTCGAGAAACGTATCTCGTGTGTATAGTGGGTTACCTTTTCCTGGTCATCCTTACAGGAAAAGTGATATTACAGATAGAAGAATTCCCCTTATTTCTTCTTCATTTTTAATCTTTGATACATTGCAAAATACACCAACCAATCATTCTTTTTAATGATAAATTCACTAGCTTTGATGTCTTCGATCTTGATCCCAGTTACCCCGTACATTTGTCCACTCTGGGTGCCATCTTCTTGTTAGGAGTGCATAATTGGTTATGATAATTACATTATCTTTGACCTTATGGGAAAGAGTAGGTATAATGTCACAGTCAGCAATCTGAAAGCATATTTTTTCAAGAAAATATTAGAGGCTTACTTGTCACTCCTGATGTATCCTGTGTCCATCAAATACTTGATAGAAGGTATTTAAGTCCCCATTCCAAAAACCTTTGCTTTCTGTATCATCTTATCATACTAATGTTTCACTAAGATTTAGATCTTCCTCAACCCACCATCTCTCAGATGTCCCATTCCTTATCAATTTTGGAAGTACTGTCGCCCTCCTGGATGGTTATTTGAGGTTCTCCCTTTTTTTTTCTTTTTCTTTTTTTGCTTCAGAACCAAAAGCCTACCATCTTTCTATTTGCTAGAGCAAAGTGGACAAGCCCAAGGACAACACGCGGTGCCCATCTCCACAAAATCTTCTACGAATTTATCTTTTGTCCTGAAGTTGTGCCTGCTAACGATTAACGAGTAATACCTGCACTCCACCCGTCCATATGTGCACCAGTCCAGCTCTTTCCAAAAGTTGGCCGGTGCTAGTGCTGGTCCATGTCACTTAGTTAATGTCTTGTTGAACCATGCCACTTGGTAAAAGTTCATCCAGGACAAACGTTGTGCCTTGTCCACCAGTTGTGATCAATTTTTTCATCTACACTTCTCTTAATTTTCTTCTTCCGGAAAAGGACAGGTTCTTATATTGATGTTTACATCACATATTCCGCACAACCAAATCGACAACAGTGGAATAATTCAATATGGATCTTGCACTACAAAAGTTATTCTGCAACTTGAAGGACAAGAGGCAACAGTGAACTAGATAGAAACTTAATATGATTATTTTCTTTGTGATGGTTGCCGACCTCCTCCCTGACTAGTTGCATCCCTATATGTACTTATCTATCACTCTTTGGTGCTTCCCTTCCAGTAGCGAGTTGGAACATACAAGTCTGCCTTTTCTTTTGAAGTCGAGAGAGAATTGGAGCTTTGCTCGTTGCATGCCTTGTAGCATTGCAGATCATGAGAGCCCAAAGAAGAAAGCAATCAGAGGTAATTTGCAGAAATCAGGAGCTTCTGTATATGTTTGTATGGCTTGTGTTAGATTATTTGTTCCCTTTACTATTCTTGATAACGTGGAGTTATCTAACCTGGAGTAATTTCCAGCCGTTTTGGCCTTCAATGGTGATGAGGAAATGGCTAAACATTAAGTCAAAATTGAAAGATTTCAGTGAAGACGAGTTTGATACAGAGGGCGAAGATAATGGTATGGTAAACTGCAGGAGCATTGTTCTAGAAATTTCTTTGCTTGCACTCTGGATATCTCTGTTTGGAGTCAGAATTTTCATATCTTTTCTCAGATGGTAGTGACTCTGGAGATGATAGCTTCTTTGAGATACATGGTAACAAGTACATGATTAGCAAATCATCAGGTATTGTGAAATTATTGCCATAATGGTCCGCACTGATGTCTATATCTTGGTGCCTTTTTCAGTTTGACATAATCACATTTCTAAGGCGTGTATTCTGAGTTTAAATTTGCATTCATTTTAATTAGTTCTCCTTCTTGCTTACTATATACTTTGAAAAAAAAATACCACTGCTCCTAATGGTGGCAGAACAATGGTTCTCTAGCTACTTTAGGTTTGGAAGATAATATCCTAACTTCAAGCTACAAAGTTCAGGTACAAACTAATACATCAATACTTCATAAATGGAATTTAGAAACAAGAAATGAACGATGAAGTTTTCTTATTTTTCACGATATCTGAGATAGGAATCTGATCATTAAATCGATATGCTAGTATAGACTATAAAAGTTTTGGCTGCAAATATCCTAAACAGAACACAGAGAGACAGAGTTAGTCAGTTATTGATGAAACAAATTACTGTTGATTTCTTTTCTTGTCCAGTTGTACAATCATAGAACTATTTGAAATATTTCCTGTATTTTACTAAGGAACAAACATGTCAATAGAACCCCTCTATCAGTCGTCTATGATAGGTTCTATATATTTCTCTCTCTTTTTTTTTTCTGTTGTAGGTCTATGCTTTAGCCTCTAGGGGCAGAAGTAGCCTAATAATCCTGACCAGTCAGGACACAGTTGATAGATTCATAATCTTATGTACAACGAAAATTCATGTGTACTGTCTTATAAACCTTTGTATTGCTGAATTTTGTATGAAATTTTTATGTGTTTGATTTCAAGTTGTCCACTTTCTTGCTAGGAGAGAAAACAATTCCTCCTTTGCGAAGGCTTCAGAGAAGAAAATCAGAGAATTTACGTGTTAACTACATAAGTAACAAAGATGTGAGGTTTGGATTTTTATAATTTCATTTTAATATTCAAATGCGTTCTGTGTGAAGCATCTAGTAGTTTATAACATAGAGTGGTTGCCACCAGGGTGATGATAGGAACATGGAATGTTGCTGGAAGAACTCCTAATGAAGACCTTGACCTTGATCAGTGGCTTTGTACCCAAGAGCCAGCAGACATGTATGTTTTAGGGTGGGTACCTTGTCAAGCTATGAAATTGTTGCATTTTAATTTGGATAAAGTAATCATGATATTCAATGTTGACATGTTTTTTTCTTGTGTGCTTGACTGCTGAAATCTGATTGGCATATTATCGAATCACTTGCTGTGCTCCTTTGGCCAATTTAATCATGACATTAAACGTGGCTAGTCACTGTTATCGGATTTCAAATGTTTCACTTGTGTTGCAGTTTCCAGGAAGTGGTCCCATTAAGTGCTGGGAATGTATTGGGAGCAGAGGACAGTAGACCAATACGAAAATGGGAGGCTATTATCCGCCGAACACTAAACAAGTCTCAACAACCCAAGGCAATCTGCAAAAGCTACAGTGCTCCACTATCACCATTACTAGGACCTATTACTTCAGAGGATGGACATGAATACACCAAACGCAAACCTGAAGATGAAGCGAGGGGAAATTTAACTCATCTTAGAGACAAGCCAACTAGTATAAGTGAGTTTAGTTGCAACTGGTTAGATGTGACTAGCTCATTGGACTGGCCAGAACATCCACTAGACACTCCATCAAATGTTTTGGTATCAGGTGCAGGGTTGAGGAGAGTCATGAGCTTGGGGCTATCTAGCACCAGCTTTGCGGAAAACCCTCGAGATTTTGAGCTAGAGGATGTAGATTTGCAGGTTGGTATAAGAAGACAGTATCATAGCTCGGGGAATCTTGGCATGTTATGGTCTGAACAGCAGGAGAAGCTTGATGTTTTAAATTCGCTTGATCGCATATCTGATCTGACGTCAGAAGAAGACTCACCTTCTGCTAGCACTGTTGAGGAATGTGCTACTCTTGGGAAAAGAGAATCTTCAATGCCTCGTGCAAATTATGTGCGCATTGTCAGTAAACAAATGGTTGGCATATATGTTTCTGTATGGGTTTCCCGAAAACTGAGGCAACATGTTAACAACTTGGAGGTAGCTTCAGTTGGGGTTGGACTTCTGGGCTACATGGGCAACAAGGTCATCCTTAGCCCTGTAGGATGTACATTTCCATTGTCTGTTGATGAATAGTGTCAAACTAAGATGCTGATTTCCTATTGCAGGGATCGATTTCCATCAGCATGTCTCTTTTCCAAACTCGACTGTGCTTTGTCTGCTCCCATCTAGCATCTGGCCACAAGTCTGGGGATCAACAGAAAAGGAACTCTGATGTGGACGAAATTTTACAAAGAACAAGATTTTCTTCCTTGTTTGCTGCTGGTCGGCCACAAAAGATTCCTTCACATGAGTATGTATATACACTTCCGTCCCCATTACACTGTCTTCCTTAAAAAAGTTGGTTTGATTCTGAGGTCATACATTTGCTCTTCATCATACTGAATAACCCTGACAAGATGATCGAGTTGGTTAAAATTATCTTGCACACGGAACTGAAAACATAAATATTTGTTATGGACAACAAATCGAACTTCTACTAACTTTCACATGCACTAAACGACTCCAGTGCCGGTTACTACTGAGTTAGGAATGTACAGACGCTCATTTGGTCAAAGAACTAATGCATATCGAGTATTTTTTTTCTCGTAATACAGATCACATGGAAACCTACCATCCTTTTTATTCTTTTTATTTGTCTTGAACCAATCTAGACGTGTTTCTTGCTTTTTGTACGCTACTGTTATTTCATTGTCAAAATATGTGATTATATTTGTGTCATTCCCTTGTTTTTGTAACTTACTGCATTCCCTGTTGAGTATGGACCCTAATTTTGCTATAACTAGTTCAGACCACGCACACTGCCTTCCCAAACAACCTCGCTGTTGAAGTGTGCTTCTTTTATGCTAGATTTCTGACAACATAGTTTATTTCCCATGGAAGGGTGTCTCTTGGCAACAGGAATCTCAGTTTGATAGTGTTACTTTGCATCTTTCATGGTATCATAAGATGAATGTTTTGTTTTGGAGTGAGTAAGAATTTCATTTTGGAGCAGTCGAATTTTCTGGTTTGGGGATCTTAATTATCGCATTGACTTGCCGGATAATGAAGTACGTCGTCTGGTAGCTATGAAGAGGTGGGACGATCTTTTGAAGTCTGACCAGGTTTGACGATGAATTTTTATTGCTTGATGATTGGATAACACTACACCTACTAAAAAGTGGGATAATTTTTGCTGTTTCTAAAAATTAATTAACATCCATTTGCATATATCTCAGCTAACAAAGGAGCTAATAAGCGGGAGTACTTTCGTAGGTTGGAAGGAAGGCTTGATTAACTTTCCACCAACTTACAAGTATGAAAGAAATTCAAGCAGATATGTTGGGGAGATTCCTAATGAAGGACAGAAAAAAAGATCTCCAGCATGGTTAAGTGTCTTTCTGATCATACTCTATTTAGTTTATCATTTATGAATACATCAGCACATGCATATGATATGTTCACAATCAAGTATAAAACCACTTGTGTGTATGCCGTACTGATCAGAGTCTAATGCTGTGTTTCTTAACATGCGAATTCTTCTGTCACCTCTAACTGGCACAACCAACTTTTCCAAGATGCTTAACTGTTCTGTGTTGCAAATGAATCAGGTGTGATCGCATACTATGGCTGGGGAAGGGTACCAAGCAACTCTCGTATTGGAGCTCTGGTTTGAGCCTCTCGGATCACCGGCCAGTCAGCTCCCTCTTCTTGGTCGAAGTTGAGGTGTTCGATCAGCGAAAAATCGAACGGGTTTTGAACTTCACCAATCCTGGGTTCGTTTCAAAGGGGAAATATTACATGACAGTTGATTTCTGAATTTCAGTCAGTCAATAGTGCTGAGCTGGGCATTGAAAGTTTCGGCGGTTCTTCCGTTTGATTCAGTCAGTCATGTGTGATAGTAGTTGAAGAAACATAGAGAGGGTCGCGGTAAGGATTTGAAATATGTTTGTAACACGTAACTAAAGTATTGCTTGTCAGATTGTATTAGCGTATATTCCCGATGTGAGATGAACTGAAATGAAATCCGGATGTTATCAAATGTAGATGTTTCTGCATCGCAATCTAATTGGCACGAACTTGTCAAACCTTAATGGCTCCGCTGAAGCTGCTAAATTATTGCTATTAATTATTCAAATATCACAATTATCCGCCTAGTGTGGCCAAAGCAGTTGTTCTCTATTCTAGTTTCAACAGCAATATAACAGTACAGTGTGGAAGGCTTCATAACACCTGCAAGAACATTCAAATATCTGCGAAGAGCACAGGTAATTCCCCGTCGTCCACATGTAACACTAACAGGAGTGAAATACATTGGGTCCTGTAAGGGCACTATCTTGAATGAGTTTTCCAGACTCAGTGAAAGACAATGCCCACTACGCTTCTATACAAATCTCAGCATACCATGGTCCCGGGAACCTACATAAGGGCTCAAAATTGGCCTGCCCTGATGTCTCTGTCTATGCGATCTGCATTAAGTGTTCCTGGCAGCTCCCTGAAGTCTTCGTTAAATATGGAGTATGCACTGTGTGGAAGATAGAACAAACGGAAAGTTAAAAGTGGGGAAACAATAAGCCTTAACTTCCATATATACTCTTCATATCCATATTTGTTTATCAGCTATTACAACCAAATTTCCTACTGCAAGATCTTTGCATCTTAATGGTTCTATTTTTTAATGCAAGTAGTAGCACTGGTGAAAAAAGAAAATAGTTGATCCCCTGGGTCTTTAATAGAGAAACATCGGTTTTGGTTTATCAGCATGACAAAAACAGACACTAAAACTAAATTACAGCTACTCTACCAAAAACACGCACAGAATTTGATAATGACAGTATGATATCACAGTATCACCTGCTTTTGGCCAAAAGAAAAAGAAGGTTTTGATCTAGACAGCACCGATATGGATACGTGTATCGGTATCGGACCGATACGGATACGAGGATATATCATTTTCCCAGGAAACCCAATACGCGGATACATTTTATTTTTTAAAAAAAGCAGTAATAAGTTCGCAATGCATGTTTATATTATCTGAATCACTCAGAGGCTACTATTGTTAACATGCCAACATGTCAATTCAAACCAGAGCATATGCCTAGATTTAACTCATCAGTAATTTGCATATGAGATGACAAAAGGTAGTTCAAATTATGCAATATCAACACAAATTTGCTTTGTCATCTTCACAACATGCAAAACTGTTTCCACTCCATATGAATCATAAACGCGGCTAATTTTGTCAACCAATTAACCTGAAAAGGGGAAGAGCTAGAGAGGAACTCACTGCCACTGCAGCTGGGAGGGCATCTCTAGCAGCGGGTGGCGGCTGACGTGGTGGCATGCGAGTGGCTCTGCGAGAAGGAGGTGTGCAGGACTGTGGGCGGTATCCCCAAAGTATCGGAGAAGTATCCAATTGTGTATCCGGAATTTACATAATTATTTTTTACGGATACTCGCCGGATACGTATCTGGCGCGCATTGGTATCGGATATGGTATCTGATATGGATAAGTGCCTTCTTGAAGTATTGGTGTTTCAAAATACCAAAGACAACCAAAGAAAAAAATTGCAATGTATCATAACATATCATATCCAGATGCTAAACAAAAGAGTTGTAAGAATAAGCTAGTCCATGGCATAGAAGAACACAACACAATGTTGGTAAGGTTTATTCTTTCTGAGTGAAAAGCCAGGTTTCCACTGCCAACAACTCAACAATAGTTGTTGGCAGACTGAATGGACAAGATGACATACCTTACATCACCTTGTTGTCTCCTTCCGAGATTGAGAAATATGATCAAGAAGCCCGTACCAAGTATCTGGGTAGACAGCAAATACTCGCGTTTGTCAATAAATTGAAATCTATTAACAAATCCTGTAAGTTTGGTATTACATATATTGTAGAATCATTTCTGCACAAAATCTGTTCCCCTGTCTGGAGCTAGAATTGGTAAATTCAATTCTTCAGTGACTGGTTCCGAATGTGTTCCGAATGCTTAAATGTTAACTCAGTGTCATGATGTACTACTGAGAACTATTTTGTAGAGTACTGATTATCGAAGGGATTACTTACATATAGAGGTCCAACGTCATACTTTTGAGCAATGGGTGCCAGTAGGAACCACATTGCAATGATAACCCATGCTTTCATACTGAGAGAAAATAGCGCCATCAAAATGATATCTGAAGAAGAGAAATGCACGTTACATTCATCACACTTGATGTTTAATTTCAACAGAGAATAGAGGTGCACCATGCATGTACATTACCAGGTAATCTCAATTTGTCCTGAAGAAAAATAAAAATTTTCCTCTTCCACCAGGTTGTTGTTTGTGGTATTTTGAACTTCTGTGGGAACGGAGAGATTAATTGTCATGAGGAGCACCAAACTTAAACATCCTACAAGTACAATTCTCTTGGAAATATTGTGACAAAACTTTACCAGTTCTTCTTCTTCCTCCTCCTCCTCATCGTCATCATCACGGAGATGATTAGCAGGTGGCTTCGGTGGCATAGCCACTATTAGAATATCTACAGAAGTCGCCAGAACGGAAATTTAGAAGAAAGAGCGTAAATAGGCAAGTAGGAACTTGATGGAACAGGCAATTAACCATCCTGGAAGTGACTAGGTAGTAATACATAAAACAATGAAGGAATCAAACTGCGGAATTTGCATCAGCGCCAATCAGAGCGGGGTTATGATTTAGGCTACCCACCCCCATCGCGGAGGTTGACACGGGCGTCGTCTTGGCGCGGGAGCGTCGTCCCTCGCAGGACCAGGCGGAGGCGACCTTCTTCTAGGGCTGCGAGACGGCGATCTTGGGCGATGCGGCGGCGAAGATCGGCAACCTGGAAGGAGGCATTAGGGAGGCAACCGAACCTAGGGAAGAAGAAGGGGTTGGGGTGTTACACACCGAGAGAAGCGGAGGGAGGCGGAGGGTGGTGGGGCGAGACGGGCCGACGGCGCGCAGCGTCACCTCTACCGTCTCCGGCGTGTCACCGGCGGCAGCCATGGCCGACTCCGTCTCGTCAGGACTCATGCTCTGTAAGATTCGTGCCGCAGTCTCTCCTCCTGCGGCTCTGACTTTGACCGACCGTTGGATAAGTGGCCTGGGCCGCAGCAATGGCATTTGGGCTTTTTCGTACAGCTCAGCTTACCCATGGGAAGCATTGCCGCACTAGTTTGCATTTCTTTTTTACATCAGCTTCGTTCGCATTATTATTGCAGCGGAGTGTTATCACCTCTTATCATAAAACAGATGTTGCTTTAACAAAAAATCCGTGTTCATTTCATCTTAGCGTCATCAGAGCTCATATTTTTTAATAAACCAAAATCTGCCTCTCCCTAAGACATGAACCCAACCATTGGCTGCAAATAAAAATGCAAACAAATATAAAACGTTCACAATTCTTAGACATGCTTTGCGAATATCTTCATGAGTCTTGTCTTCAGAGTACGGCATGTCCACTTTATCCTTTTCCTCACCGCCTAATTTTTGCAGGAAGGAGCAGAAGTGAATCCAACGAGTTCTTCCGAAGATCGAAATGGCAATATCATTTCTTATTACTTATCAAAGACAAAATCATTTCTTCTTAACCAAATGTCTCAATATATATAATGTGCTTGCCCCAAACAAAAGTTGAGGCATTGCGTCACTTAGGTCTGGAAGATGGAATCAATAGCGCATACAAATATTTCGATGTGGAAATGTCGCTTTAGGTGCTGTTTTGGCCTGGCTTTGAAGCTGCGCTTCTTGCCCGAATAAATAATTGATGATTATTTTATAAGAGAGATATATCTTAGTGTCATTGATAAAATTCGACAAGAGCTTAACAATTAGTTTGATGAGGTTAATATAGAGTTGATTCTATGCATGTCGACCTTGAATAGGTTCAATTCATTTGCTTATGATGCACACAAGGTATTTAGACTTGCTAAGTTTTACCCTAAGGACATATCAAGCATGAATTTGATAAAACTTGAAATTCAACTTGGTAACTTTATTGATGATATGAGAAAAGATGATAGATTCAAAAGACTAAACAATCCTAGAGAGCTCTCTAATAGGCTTATTGAAACAAATAAGCATGTTCGTTATAATTTGGTATACTTCCTTCTTAAATTGGAATTGATCTTACTGGTGTTGACAGCAAGTGTTAAAAACGTATTTTCAACATCGAGTCTAGTGAAGAATAAGTTGAGAAATAATATGTGCGACAAGTTATTGAATAATTATTTAGTTACATTTATTGAGCGTGATGTTTTCTTCAAGGTAAGTGAGGATGACATAATCGAGATTTTTATGACTATGAGAAAGCGTAAAGTAGAGTTCTGGAGTAAATATTGTGGCAAGGTGCCAGTCTGAGAAATTTCAGCAGCAGAGTCAGGCTAACAAGGGTATGCCAGTCACGCAACACGCAACCCCACAGGCAGCACCAGTGGGTACACGTGCAAAGAGTTGGATTGGGACAAGGAGGATGAGCAGGTAGCTCGGGAGAATCGCTCTACACTATTTTCCTAGATCCTAGAGAGGCAGGCTCGGAATTGGTTCCGAGGAAGGACCGTACGCTCGTCTGATGGTTCCATCATCTTCAAGAAGCTAGAAATCGAGCAAGTGGCTCAAAGGATCCTGTAACTTTTGGAAGAATTCACTTAAGGATCATTCCAACCATCTCGGAAAAAAGACATACTAACCTCAGCTTTGGGGAACAAAGAGCACCCGGGTCGCATGCGTGGCATAGGTGTTTTTGTTCCATGGAAGATGAGATTCCCTGACGATGTCGATTCATATAGGAGCCGAAGGAGAAACAAAGTTGAGCGTGAAGCAGTTGAGCGTGAATAGATGAGAATGGAGATTGTCGCTAAGGTCGAAGAAAGGATGAAAGAATAGATGGATTTGCTTGCAGAAAGGATGGAACAACGGGTTGAGGAGTGAGTACGGACTATGAGACAACAGGATGTAGCCATGACAATTGAATCTCCACCGGCTCGGTACCGAAGCAGCTGCACATCTGCACAAGATAACGCTCTAGATATCATGCTCGATCAACATGACTTCCCTATTGGTAGATTTGAAGGTGACCCCCTCCCCCCCCCCCCCCGGTCGACGACAGTCCAAAAGAGGTCTTTGGTGAGACATACCCCGTCGACAACATTCCAAAAGAGGTCTCTGGTGAGAGATACCCCGTCGACGATATAGAGGTGGCCACCAAGTGCAAGCTCATACTACCCACCACTAGTGGCTCCGATAACATCATTGAGGTTGGCACAGGCTTGGCGTTCTCATGTGGTGGGGAATAGACAATCCACGGAGTCCCGCTACAGCCTGGTTGCGCTAGGGTGTCAGTGGACATGGTATACAGGAATTACACGTCCCTCCCACTTCCTATTCCCCTAGAGGATGACGTCAGAATACTTGGGGAGGCTGTCCACTCCTTCATCCAGTGGTTGAAGAAGTTCATAACACTAGTTGCTCCTCCACCGCCTCCGCAGCCTCTGTCTCCAGTACACGACAGCATCGACTTCTCTTTTCATCATGATCCACCAAAGGTTAAATCTCCTTCTGCACCACATCAGGAATAACAATTGTCCAGCAAAACTGGCCAATAGTCTGCCAAAATAGCATCTCCCGGAAAGCATAGAGCTAGCAAATAGAAGGACAAGAGAAAGGAGGTAGAAGAAGAACCTCTGTCAAACACCTACGTGGCAGACCAGCTGTTACTGAGCAATAAAGCATTAGAGAAATTGGGCTGAGCAAGTATGATTCTGCATGACCTATACATGAAGAGGATTCATGAGGAGAAACATATTTCTCCTTTTTTCAGTGCTAAGTACCAACGACAACATTTTCTGGAACCAGCTGGAACCTTCCTTGTGACCTTCGAGGATTTATTCCTCTTCTACCATTGTGACAAGCTGGACGTCAATCTAATGAGATGCTGGATATTGTAAGTGTTATTAATCATGGTCTATGCTTAATGAACCGCCTAACTCATTGATACGCTCATTCATCTACATTACTCTTATGTATAGAGTTATGATTCAAGAAGCCAGAAGAGAGAATCTGAGAATTGGATTCCTTGACCCACATGTCATATGTGGGTCAACGATCACTTGGTCTCCAGGGGAGGTTGAGAAATACATCGCGGAGGCCATGTTCACTCTCTGTGGATCGAAGGATCTTATTCTTCTACCGTATGACTACTGAGACCATTGTATCTATACACATAATCAGTACTGCATATACCTCGACTCGATGTACTACGACCCAAAGAGGTATTCAGATCTGACATACTTGTTTACAAGGGCGTTTGCAAAGTATGTTTCGATGGACGGGATTGTACGGAGAGATAAACCATCGGCGACCCACCAACATCAGTTCCTAGTAATAATTCCTTCATCTCACATCAATTTACCATTATAATATGCATTCCATAGAACTAAATGTACCGTGCACAAATTTCTGCAATGTCACAAGCAGCCACAGGGCACCAACCTCTGTTGGTTCTATATTGCCCAGTATATGATGCAAATCCTTGACTCTAGCCACCAGTATATCCTCTGGTTAGTGTAATTATAATATATTAAAATGTATTTTTTATCGCTGCACCTAACTATTTTAATTTTCTTGTACAGACATATAAATTTTCTACAAATAATCTCGCGAAGGACAATCTTATGTATATTAAAAAATGACTCATCCATTTCATATATGCGTAGATCATAAAAGGAGAGCGGCGAATTTCATGATCGTGATAACTTTAGGAGCCAAGGTATGTAATCTCAACAGAAGCTGATCATTTCAATATATTGAAAATGCTTGCATCTTGCAGTCTATTGATGTATTATACCTTTATGTCTAATGATATAGAAAATGAAGCAAATCAACTCATTACTTCCTTTTAATTCAGTGTGCTAAAGCTAATTTGTTGGTTTATATATTGTTAGGCATGGAGTTGACTCAAGAAAGAATGCTTTGCAAATGTTGTGAAGCATTGTAATATTGATATTTTACTTCTGTTTATGTGTATAACTTTGCATGATATTTGTGACTTTTGACATTGAATGAAGATGTTTGATCTACTCTGTGTATGATCTACTGTGTGTATGGAGTTTGAATACAAATGATCTGCTATGTGTATGATATTTTACTGTTGTATATACGATTTGTTGTCGATATGTCAGTTTACATTCAGTAATATATGAATTTAGTACTGTATACATGAATGTATAGATGATTCTAGACTTACAACAGTCTGTACAAATGCACAACATATGGCTCATGTTCCTGGTTCACTGACGGCTCACAACTAGAGCCATTTGTACTGTCCTATAATACAGACGGTTTATTATTGTAGCCGTCTGTACTGCTACTATATCACAGACGACTCAAAACTGTAGCCGTCTGTACTATTATTTTATCACATGTCTGTGATATTCTATAGTACAGACGGCTCGTTATTGGAGCCGTCTGTATAAATCTTTTGTACACACGGTTCAAAATCCAGATTCATACAGACAATTTTTCACAGGTAGTTTAAAAAAAGCATCTCATACGGGGTTCTGAATCATCTGCACAAATATTTTCTCTAGAAGTGTATGTTCTTAAATTCTTTAGTTTTAGCATGCATATCAGTGCCCACCTTATCGCCATAGAGGGGCCTGTATAGAGGGCGGGCAGAGCTAGAAGAAGAAAACTGATGTGCTCTTACGCCTCGGGTTGGTTGCAAATCCTAGCTCCATGCCATATTACTTAAGGGGTTCTTTCACTGGTTATTGGGCCAGACCCTCGGCCCCTAAGCTTTATATGGTTTGGTCCAACTTTGGATCCCCTTTTCCAAACACAACAAAGCTGGAAAAAAGTCGGATAGTATATATAGAGCAGCTGCAACTCGGACCAAACATGTGAATGATAGGCATAACAAGAAGCAGCAGCAAAAGCTCTGAACAAAATCGTCGACGTGTATGTGCCAACTGCGTACACGACTTTCTAGGCTGTAGCTAGCTAGTCATTGCAGCTTGCAACCAGTCTGAATCGACATAAATATATTAGACCTCTTAACCGTCCATGCCATCTGAAACATGCTAGTATTGTTAATTAAGCAATGCTGAACGTACGTGCGTGCAATGCAATTAAAGAAACAAACAAATTAACATCGCACCAAATTAGTTGGGGAATCAACCGGTAATTAAACAGGTCGTTGGCATCGATTAGCAATCAAAATCATTACATCTATGCACATCACTCGCTGTTGCAAAATGCATGACAATTGCAGGAAATGACCGTTTGGATGTAATGTGAAAAATTTCTGCAGGGGAATTTATAATGAGACGAAAGACTTGAAAAAGAGTCTCAACAAATTGGACTTTGTGTTAGATTTTCTTCAAAGGAGCCCTTAGGAATGGACCAATAATTCATTGATGAATTAAGAGTTTCAGCAAGAGAAGGCCTTGAGAAAAGTTGTGTGGCATGAATTAGTATCACTGATTTTCCAGAGAGAGAGAGAGGGAGAGAGAGAGAGAGATTGCTTTCATTTCAGTTCCCAATTTCTCGATTAGCCATGTGCACCCCAATAACTAACTAAATGTGGAAAATCAGGACAATTAAGCTAGGTATCATGTTGATTCAAGCTGGTTGCACGTCGTACCATATACAGCACCCATGCATCGAAAACCAGTCACAGTATCTTCAACATGTTCAATAAACAGGAGACTGATCATTATTAGTTGCATGCATTGCGTGCATGTTGGAGATATATAAGCATGAGCTAACTAGTAATTGACTGGTTTCGCTTGATCAACAAATTTGTTCTACTTTTTGGTTGATCCATCACACCGTCCCTACCGACATGCATGTTTGACAACACCCAGCGCACCATCATCGAATCGACAATTTAGTTGCTATTTTGATGGCTAATTTCTTCTTCTATTATTGATATAACTTAGATGATGATGAATCAGTGCTTGGTTCTGAACTTTGAAGGAACTGGCCACAATGAGTTTTTTTCTCGAAGACCAAAGAAGTAAGGCACCCAAACTCAAATTGGAAATGACTCGATCACGAGTGGTGCAGTTGTGCATCTGGTCTCTCATGGCTCTCATGGTTCCACTTCAATGAGGATCGTATCGGTCTCTCATGGCTCCGGTTTGAAATAGTGAGAGACATTATTTCAGACAGGCTCACACGGTGAGAGAGAGGCCTTGAGTAATAAATACTCTTTGTCTCACATTCTCCCGTGCCAGATCCGTCCTCTCACATTTCTCTGCAAAAAACCCCCAATCCGGCTGCATTCTTCATAGCGCCGCATCTCCATCTGCCACATTCTGATCAATTCCTCTCCACCACCCTTGCTCGTCATGGTCGCACCGACACTGCCTTCTACAGAGCCAGTGGGGCGCTACTTTAACTTGTCCCTGATGATTTCATAGGAGGAGGAGGTGGAGCGGCTCTCCACCGATGAGGAGATGAGTGAATACTTCAATGAGTATGAGGAGGAGGATGAGGGTGACATCAAGTACTACTATTGGTTGAAGGGTTGCCCATTGATGCCGCCCTCGGACGAGGAGCCAAAGCCACTCCATTTCAATGAGGATGAGGATGGCAACGACAACAAGGTTGACAGGCTTGAGGGCTATGACGACCAAGGCGGTGGTTAGGGAAGCTGCAACGATAGCTATGACAACTACGGCGAGGGCGATGACAACATCGACAAAGAGGTCATAACCGATGATGGGGACCCACCGGTGAAGAGGGCTAAGCTAGTTTACTTTAGGCATGAATATGCTAGGCTAGTGTAGGTGATGCATGCATGCACGATGTCGCTAATTCAAATTTTAACAAATTAATTTGGTTTTAGCAGATTTTTGAGATCCAGATGGGTTTTTACATGTGTAACTAGATGTCCTTTTCTTCTGATCTTTCTTTTGTGTAAATTAATGAAAAGATCGGTTAACTTGGCCTAAATCCTCTTGTGTTTGTGCAGTTATTAAGTCTTGTGTTTAAATATCTAAGTGAATGTATGATAAAAATTCATTCTTGTGTTTTAACTATCTTGTATTTAAATTATCTTGTGTTTAAGTTTTGGAGCCAAGTTATCGTATTACTCCTTATATTTCAAAATATAGGGCGTATTAGGATATGAAAATGACAAACTTCATAACTTTTGATCAACAACTAGTCAAATTATATTATTTGCATATTTAGTGTATAAAAGTTGTATCAATAAATTCATATTTCATAGATCTTTTAATAAGATATGGATTTTGTAGTAATTGATAATATATTATATGAGAAATTGATGGTGAAAGTATACTTTCAAAGATTTTTTATTTAAAATTTGATTGTGTTCCTTCATTGGCATGAGGATGAGGGATTTTGTGTAATCTTGATCTTTTGTATAGCTGATCTTTGTTTTGTTTAAATTGAAAAAGCTCAGCAGCGATAATGACCACAACAGTAGGCTAGAAAAGTGTAGGATAATGTAGTGTGTATGTGATATGCTGAAATATCGTTATCATGTACTGATCTTCTTTTGTGTATAATGAAAAGATATGTTATTAAATTAAAGTCCCTTGTGTCTTTAAATTCATTATTTTGTTTAAATTTGTAAGTGAAGGTATGATTCAAATTTGACATGTGTTTTAATTTTGATTGTGTGTAACTTCAAATTTTAGCTCCAAATAAATGTAGTAATAACAGGTTAAAAGGAATATATGCTGGAATCCTGGCGTGAAACACAAGCTAGCTCAATGGTAATAGGTTTGTGCCTCAGGTATGATGTTGTCGAGTTTGAATCTCAAGCGACACATTTGCAAACATACTAAGAGAATGACGAACTAAAAAGAGGGGTTGACTGATGTGATGCCTGGGTGACCTGGGTATACCCAATTGTTTTTTTTTTGGCCATTTTCCTGTTTTTTTTTTGGCTTTTTCAGCCTCTGGAAAAATGTATCCCCACAGTTCTAGCCGCGAACTGTGGGAGGTAGAGATTATCTGCGCGGCTAAATACCCGTGTGAGATAATTGATGATAATCTCTGATAATATTACTGTGGCGGCTTGCAAACCATATGAGATGATGAGGTTTCTTTGAGGCATGTGAGATGAGACTCTCTATAGTAGTGTATATATATGCAGCAGCTATGCATCGAAAACCAATTATCTTCAGCATCTTCCATAAACAGGTGACTGATCATTAGTTGCATGCGTTGCGTACGTGCATGTTGGAGATATATAAACTTGAAATAACTAGCAATTGACTGGTTTAATAAAACGATTTACCAACTAATAGCCATGTATATAGTATACTAGTATCATAGACATAGCTAAGCTTGATCAACTTTGTTCAACCGTTTTAGTTGATCCATCACACCGTCCCTACCGATATGCATGTTTGACGGTACTACCCATCATCAAATCGACAATCTATTCGCTGTAGTTTTGGTGGCCAGTTGTTCTTCCTTTGTTGATACAGTTTTTTGACGATGATGAATCAGCGCAGGGGGTTCTGAACTTGTGAAGGAACCCGCCACAGTGAGGTTTATTTCCGAAGACCAAAGAAGAGCCTTCTCTGATGTCGATCAACATTCAAGAGTACACTGTTCCCGATCGAAAATGGACGAAAACTAGCTCAGGTGGTGAGAGTTGCAGATGTAGAACCGTACCACTCGTGTTCGAGTCATTTCCAACTCAAGTTTTGGTGCCTGACTTCTTCTTTAAAGATAATAGAGATGTCTCGTTTCTCCAATAGTCATTCTTGTTTGTTTCCTGGCCGAAAAGAAAGACCTCCTTGAAAAGTATAAAGAAAATTCCAGTTCATGTTGGGCTTCTTTTGTGTAGCATGCATCCTATCAACCGGATCATACTGGCCTATCTATTTGGCCAAAAAGGCGTCGACTTCTGCTTAAAGACGACACCAGAATCTTAAACTCAAGTCCCAATGCATCTTGGCTGATTGCAAATATAACGTTGAACGGTACAGCCACAAATATATATGTACCTAGAGAGTTAATATGCATGGTTAGTTGATGTGTAATTAGTGTCTGGCTAATCAAGCTTAATTCCAGCTAGTTAGCTAGCTAGTCATGCAGACGATTTTGTTACTGCTACGCACATGTTGGGGGAACGTCTCAGTCTAGAGATATTTAGATGACATATTGTGTATTATTATAGCTATCATAGTATTCAAGCAAACATGTAGTATGTAAAGGGATAAAATATCCAAAATACCCCTCTATGCATATGATTGTAACATAATATCTTAGAGACAAATTGGTAATTTTTCCTACCCCTTTTTCTATAAATAAGCTCTCAAAGGGCAGGAGAGGAGGCTCCAGAGGTTTTCGCTATTACAAAAACTTCCACAGATACACAAACGAGGCTTCTCTTTCACTCTCTTCTCTCGGCTCACGGTTCCTCTCCAAGCTTGAGCCTCCTCTTATGAGCGGGGCTCTCGCCGTATCTATGCGGGGCACACCTTCGTGCTCCAATAACGCGTCGGTCGTGGGGAGGTCTGATACAAAAAGCCATGAGAGGAAGGGAGTCGAGAGGACATCAAGAGAGCAGAACGCATTCTCAGATGCTCATGGAGGAGCACTCGTGCTGCTTGAAGAAGCCCATCATCGTGTAGGTAGTGCACAAAAGGCCAACGTCGCAACCGGTCGCCAAGTCACCGCCGCAACCCAAGCGGATGCGATGTGCGTGCCGCTCTTCGCTACCTCGACATGAACAACATGGCATGACTAGATGCTAGCCAGTGACATGTTGGGTGAGCACACGCGCCTGCAATAAACAAAGATGCTAGTGGCATGTGATCGTGCTTGCACTCATTCCATCACACATAAGGAGCAGAACATTAAGCCGCTAAGCACCACGCCAGCATGTGGCTCTTGTTTTCTGTGATGTGCATGCATGGGCGCATAGCCTTCTTTGTTTTCCATATGCAGGAAGCAGGACATTGAGTGAGCCTTACAGCAAGGAGTGGTTGAGACCGGGCTTCGCATGGACAATATCCGGGCGCGCACGCGAGCCCTTCCAGCCTCGTCAGCTCCGTCTCTAGCCTGTAGGCTGGAGGCTGCACAAGCCTGAGTTAGCTCACACTTGAGTTAGCACGCCTGAACTCCCACTGACAACGAGGTATGCCACACCGTTCTCCTCTTCAGTTCAGCATTGCAGTTACTTTCAACCTTTACATGGCTTCCTAATAGCCTTAGGTTGACGCATGCTGAGAATAATCATCTGAGCTAGGGATATTATCTACTGCCATCAGCTGTTCACAGGCAACAGTAGACGACAAAACTTAAGTCATATCTCTGTTCAACAGTAGATGGCAGAATTTAAGGTATATCTCTTTTCAAACAGTAGACAGTAACACTTAGGTTATACATTTTCTCAAATAGTGCATAGCAACTAAAAACCTCGACAAATGGAGATGTCTTAAAAACCCTCCAGCATCTTTAAGGCATTACCTACGTGCCGGAGTGGTATGGACCCACCAGCATCTTTAAGGCATAGCCTCTGTGCTGGTACGGACATGGACCCTTCAGCATCTTCAAGGCATTGTCTACATGCTAGAGCGGTATGGACCCACTAGCATCTTGAAGGCATAGCCTCCGTGCCGGTGTGGATATGGACCCTCCGGCATCTTTAAGGCATTGCCTTTGTGCCGGAGCGGTATGGCCCCACCGGCATCTTGAGGCATAGCCTCCGTGCCAG